>NW_028258327.1:3711317-5077567 GCF_053883595.1 Heterocephalus glaber
GACATTCTTGCACTGCAGCAGTGAATTCTAGGCTCACCTTGTTATTTAGTAGAACATAAGGATACCATAAAGTTTTAAAATCCTGGCTTACCAGCATATGGCAATTAATAGCATGTCCACCTACCCAGTCTAAAAATAAGAGGTTTTGTAACTGCCCTCGAATTCTTCCCCTTCCCAATAACATAGGATTTCTGATCCAATCCATTCTATAAACATGTATTTATCTCAGTGCTTTTCTTTGGGTTTAGCAGAAACTCATCTTTTCTTGCTGAGAACATCACCATGTGTCCAGATTATCTCTTTTCTCTCACCTTGCCTACTGTCTGGTGCAAAGCATTAGAATGCAAATGTCATGTGAAATTCTCTAGCATTGTTGAGCCTTCTAATATCATTGATTTCTGCTTCTTAAAAGTCCAGGAAAGATGAATAGCAACAGAGGTTGTACAAGTCAAAACAAGACACTAGCATATTTTTGGAATCTTTTAAATAGAGTTCAGGGTCAACATGGCATCAAGACTTATACTCTAATAATGTAACATCACTGTCAGCTTTAAATCTCCTACCAATTGAAAAATTGTGCAGTACCAAATGATTTCTGAAACTTTAGTTTGAATTGCAGAGGAAAGCAGAACCCAGTGACAGTTTCAGAATCTTTGGGAAGAAGTTTGACTATAGAAACCATTTCAATTTCTCCTCTTTTTTTCCTCATTAAGAATTGTGTAAATGATATGCAATGAAGCCCTGTACCAGATTATTTTAGCAGTGTAAATTTAGAAGCTCAAATGTATTTAATGAGTCCTATTTAATGACTCCTACTAATACATTATTCCATCTTATTTTAAATCACCACCTACACAATATGATCTATAGTTTCTTTCTGAAAAAGACAAAACAATTCTTTGTTCCATTAACCTCTAATCATCAAGGAACAAAGAACAAATTGATGATGGTGAATCTGGTGGAGTGATATGGAGGAATAGATCTCTCCAGTCATCATTTGCCTATGGAAACATCAATTTGAATTAGCCACAAACAAAAATAGCCTTACAATACTAAAAAAAGCAAGTGAGAGACTATAGTATCTAGTATCATTATTATAATACAATAACAAGAAAGATGAATTGAATAGGAATGAAAAGTCAGTCTTATATTTTACTTCTATCCCTGTCCCAGCCACAGGAAGCACAGGCAGAGATATTGTCTGGGGGAGGGGTGGAGTAACAGTAACAAGAGAACATAATCTTTTCTTGGCCCCAGTCAGGCCATCAGAACAAAAACTAACACCAAGCAGGACTTCAGGACTTCAGAATCCAGTCCAATAGCTATGGACTAAGCCTCCAGATTTATTCTCATGCTAGGTGGAAATATATGGACCCAGGATTTAGATTTGAATGATGAACATAATAATCATCCTATGCCACTGCCAGGACAATGTCAATAGTCCAGTTTGTGAAAGCTCTTAGAAGCAGGCAGACTCAGCAAACCCTAGCTTCAGGCACATGTCAGTAATGCATAGGATCCTGCAGACTTCTTCCTCATACCAGTGCCATATCCATGATAATAGCTCTGGGTATAAGGACCATATCAGGTAGTTTGCTCACAATCTCTGATTGCCAGAGGACTTTCTCAAACAAAGCCAGTCTGTGAAGACTGGAATAAGTTCCTATATCTTCAGATGTCAACAGATGACTACAATAATTAAAAACAATCATGGAAAGATGACATTTCTAACAGCACAAAATAAAGTAACAATGGCCTACCTTAATAAATTGAAGTCGAAACTGCGTGATACAGAATTCAATATAATTGCTTTAAGGAAGCTCAATAACTTAAAGAAAAATCAGAGAATTCAACAAAATGGGGAAGGGAGTGAAAAACCAGAAAAAGAAATTTTAGAGAATGAAATAATAATATAATAATATGAAAATCTTAGAGCTGAACACTACAATAGATAAAAAGACAGTCCTGAAAGCAGCAAGTGATAATAAATATCATCTAATTGAGTCCTCAGGCCTAGCTGTGGACTTCTTAGCAAAGACTAGAGAGACCATGTTTGGGGCGATAAACTCAAACACCAATAGAGGAAATAGCAAATGGTCAAAAAATAACAAGGTGCCTGTAAAAACTATTTTTCGTAAATGAAGAAGATGTAAAAGATATAAAAATGTCCTAAACAAAAGCTTAAATTTATCACAGATGCTGCAATTAAAAAATGCTTATTGGTTATTGAGGACCACTGAAACATTACTGGAAACCTCTGCAGTAGGCTCCAGTCTCCTGCGCAGTATATGACACAAGCCTCAGAAAAAAGACCTAAAAGGCAGAACTTAGAGAGACAGAAAGTGGGGCACCAGGATGACCAATGCTGGTGCAACTGACAAAGACACTGGCCAGCCCATGCCACTGATATTTTTAAAAATTTTATTTTATTGGTACATTTTAGATATACAATATAATGACATTCATCATTGGAAATTTGCTCCTTTCCATAAATGCCACTGATTCTTATTGGTAATCAATTGAGGTAAAGGCAAGCAACGTGCAAGGGTAGTACTACATGCAGGGATGTGACATTGAGCAGTTTCTATGGAAATTAATGTAAGCCAGGTTGTGAAAGACAAGACAGCATACTCGAATCAGGAACAGAGTAGACAAAATATATGGTTGTAATAAGAACATAATAATATCCTTCTAATTAAGAAGGATAAAGAAGATGTGTTTTTTTTTTTTTATAAAATGGAGTGCTACTCAGCCATAAAGAATGAGAAATTAGAGACATTTATAGCTAAATGGATGCACAGTGAGGCCATAACTCTTAAGTGAAATAAATGGGACACATGTGTAAATACTGAGTAATTTCTCTGATGTGAGAAACTAAAAGTGTAAATAAAGATCAAAATGTATAATTGATAATGTGAAAAAGGAAGAAAAGGTATAAAGGGGTAGGGGAAGTGAGAGGGGTAAGGGGAAAGGAAAGAAGGGAAAGGAAAAAAATGGAAACAAAGTCTTTGTAAATAGAGAATGGTGGAGTGGTTGAAGGGAGGGCAGGGGAATGGGAAAAAATAAGAACCAAGATATATCTTCTAAAGGCACAAGTTCCCAGTGATTAATGTAACTATACTGTATACCTAAAATGTACCGATAAACTTAACAAGAAGAAGAAAAAGAAGGTTTTAGTTGTGGAAATGGAATTTGGGTGAGAGTTACTCTGACTTCGGTGGGTAGGCTTTGGTCAGACTCACTTCTTTGACCAAACCAATTGTGGGGTTAACTCTTCACAACCTGTACTGCAGCCTCCTTTGGGCATAATCAACATTTCAGTCTCCCACAAATGGAGTTCCTCAAGATGAAAATAAAAGGATAATAATCAGTAATATAAACACATCTGAAAATATAGAAGTCTGGTAAAAATAAGCCACATTCAGAGTACTGTAATGCTGTAATGATGATGTGTTGATCACTTACATCTTTAGTATGAAGATTTAAAGATAAAACTATTAAAATAATGACAGGTAAAGTAATGTGTTAAGCAGTGTTTAAAATAATAAGATACACATTGTGATAACAAAAATTCAAAATGCGAGGTGGGATTAGTGAAGTGTAGTTTTTTTTTTTCACACCAAAATTAAGTTGTCCTTTGATTACAATAACCTGATATTACTAGAAGAGGTTTTTTGTAAGCCTCATGGTAACCACAAAGCAAAGGACACTAGTAAATACACACACACACACACACACACACACACAATCAAGATCTAAAAAATTACCACTGAATATCTTTGGTTTGCATTGTTGTGATTGCCTCAATTTCTTGAACTGATTCAAAACATTTACCTTTCATGGTCATTTTGATTTGGGGAAGAGATAGAAGTTGCAAGTTGCCAGATCTAGTGAATAAATTGGTGAGGATGTGAAAAGTGTGTTTAAAACAAGGAGGAATGTTCAAAAGGGAAAATTTGAATGTTTTTTTCTCTAAGATCTGAATCAAGATGAGATCATCCATTATCACCAATTTTCTGCACCAATGTACTGGAAATTTTGCTCAGAGCAATTGTACAACAAAGAAATAAAAATAAAAAGCCCAAACTGGAAAGGAAGAAGTTAAATCTGTTTTTCATTTTTGCAGATTACATGATATTAGAGAGTGAAAACCTTAAAAACTTCATCAAAACCTGCTGGGAGTAATTTCAGAGTTGCAGGACAAAAAAGTAACATATAAATTGGGAGCAATTTTGTATGTTAATAATCTATCTGAAAAAGAAGTTTAAAAATTCCCATTTCCATAGCTACAATAATTTAGGAATAAAATCATGAAAGATATTGAAGAAGACGCAAATAAATGGGAAGTCTTTCTGTGTTCAAACATCAATGCTGTTAATATACCTATACTACTCAAAACATTATACATAATCAATATTATCCTTATCAAAACATCAATGACATCATTCAGAGCTGGAAACAATTCTAACTTTTTTAGGGAACTGCAAAATCCCCTGAAAAGATAGTATCTTGAGCAAAAAACCCCAAAATGGATGCATTGCATTGCTTGAGTTCAAAATTAGTCAAAAGGCTACAGTAATCCAAATATCATGGTAATGGCATAAACAGACATATAATCAATGGAACAGAACAGAGAAACTAAAAGTAAACTGATGCACCAATAGTCAATTGATTTTTAGCAAAGGTTGGAGTGGCAAAAAGTCTTTTCAAATTTTTTGGGAGGGTTGAGTATCTACATATTGTATAATAAAATCAAATCTGGCTGCACACCACTCACATAAACTATTAGACAACCACAAACTACTAGAATAAAAAATAAGGGATAAGTGTGAAGACATTAGAATGGGGAATTACTTTTTTTAATAAGATCCTAGAAGCACAGGAAACAGAGCAAAACTAGACAAATAAGTTTACATAACATTAACAAGTTACATAAGCTTAACCAAAAAAAAATCAACAGCATGAGAATACATCATACAGGTTGTGAGAAAATATTTTCTAACTATATATCTGATAGGTTGTTAATATCTCAAATGTAGGAGGAACTCAACTCTGTAGCAAGAAAGTTACCCAATGGAATAATGGGCAAAACATTTGAATAAGCATTTCCCAAAACAAGGCACACACATGGTCAATAGGTAAGAAAAATGGAAGTGCAAGAAATTCTTTTACATGTACCATGTAAACTAATAGGCAAATCATAGCTGTTTTCTGATCTTATGACGTTTACATGTATGCCAAAAAAGTCATCCAATTACAGATTCAGACATAAATAAATTTTTTTCATGAAAATTTGGGAAGTGAAAGGGAGTTGTGTCATGGTAGCAAGAAATGCAAAACATTATGAGGAGAATAACATGAGTATAAATGATCTAGGAAAGTTGAGACTTTGAAAATTGTGCAAACAGAAATAAGATATATACTACATTTAGACAGTGTTGTCTCTGTAACATGGTTAAAAAGTTCTTGAATTTCTGGTTTTGTGGAGTTGTCAACAGGTACTCATAGACTTTGAACATAAGACTTGGGTCTTCCTTTTAGTTCTTTTTCCTAATTAGTGGTCTTGGAAGTATTGGCAAGTGGCATGAATTTTCATCACATTTTTCTAGATTTCCCTTCATCTAACTTCAGATTCCATCCTTCACAGAAACCTAGTGTAAATCAGCATATCTACTCACGTATGTAAGGCCTTACATGATGGAGCAGTGAGCTGGGCCCATGGTTACTCATGTTCCTCAGGACTAGACTCTACACTTAGTATTTTGTCTTAGTGATGTCTAATCATTATTTTTAAAAGCTTCCCAGTTAAAACTAATATTCAGCTGGATTAGAGAATGGGTATCCTAAATAATACCACCTGAAATTTTATCTATTATAGAGGCTTCTATCTCAATCCATGAGGTTTAGGGCAGCAAAGGTCTTGTAATTTGTTATCTTGGCTTATTTGTGCTGAGAGACATTGAGATGTGAGAAGAGAACATAGTCAATCTGACATCTCAAGTGATAATGACATGCAGATTTATGAATTATACTCATTGTCCTCAAGCAGTTTATAGTCTGGTGGTGAGTTGTATGACAAATATGTCTAAATTTTTAAGAATGGCTATGATAAAGATGGACACAAAGTGCAAAGTAACAAATGATACCTTTTCTATGTCAGGATTAAGGGAATGCATAGAAGAATGAATTCTGACTTTGGACTTGCAAAAAGTAGAAATCTGACACATGATAAAGAGAAGAGAGTAAAAGTTTAATATACAAGAATGGGATGTATAGTACTGAAGAGACACAATGTATATTTCAAACATGGCCCTCAAATTATCATGAAGAAAATAGAAGATAGAAAAAAGAATAGTGACTGAAAATCAAGTTGGCAAGGGCAATGTCAGCCACGCTGTGGGATATGGACTTTGATACATTAGTTAAACCAGATTGAAGAACCAATAACTTTCTCCTAAAAATCAACTTAGGGAAAAAAAAGTAAAGGTGCCTAGGTTTAAAATTTTTATGTGAAAAGTTGGAAGAGTAAAGTCACCCACTTACTTTAATCTCCTTGAATGTGAAATATGCTAATTTTCATATATCAAATATTATTTCATCAAACAACCTCACTTGAACTCCTGGCTCACATTTATTTTAAGCCTTCCAGCAAACATTAATTCATGAGGATTTTTTAACACAGTGTAAATTTGGTTATCAATAAACTCTCATCTTAATACATAATAAGAATAAAGATTAAAAAATACATTTCAGCCTTTAATAGGTACTTCTAGCACTCTAGCATTATAACAAATGATAATCATGTTAATTTAATGTTATAATAATTATTTATCCTTATGGTTGCTGATTTAATAAAAGAGAATAAAGATTACAAAGAAGTTATTGAAAATATTTGAAGTTGAAATAAAAAATATTTTGCCCCATTGTGAAAATAATTTTTTTTGCATATATGTATACACAAATATTTTAAATGGAGGTGCACACACTGTGCTAGTAGAATACAAACAAATCAAATGTCATATATAAAAAGGCTAAATATAGTCTATGTATAACAGCTACATTGCTTTATGGAAAGAACAGCTGATATAAACCAGAAATTACTCAGATGTGTATTTCAGTTAAAGGAATGATACGAATCTGTTCTATAAGAAAGAAGAGACAAGGAACAGAACCATTACCACCATGTTTGTCACTCACTAGCGCACGTGCAATCTAATATTCAGTACAGCTATTTAGATAAAGGCAGATAATGAGAGTAAATCAAGATTTAAGCATTAAGTTCTGTTGTTTATCTGCCAGCAAATATATTTCCTTAGGTTACAAGGGCTTAAAAATCTCAAAAAAAAAAAAAATTCAGTACCATGGTAAAAGTTTTCAAAAAGGTGCAAGACAAAAAAACAAGAAGAGTAATTAGAAAGCCTGGCTTAAAGATAACATTTATTATATTACGTTGTACATATTAATGTAGATGGCAATAGTTTACGGCACTACTTGGTGAATGGAATCAAATAGTTCAAGTGGATGCTGAGAAATCTAAACACATGGGAAATATTTGCAGGATAGGTGCTGTTTTTCAAATATTTTTCTTAATAACTTATTCCAGAGGCTTGCTTTCTAGATCATCTTTTATATCTGCTCAAAAGTTACAAATACTTATAGTGAGCATTTTTATGTTTCTGACACTGTAGATAATATTAAATCAGTGCAAAAAATAAAACTTAAGAAGGAAGGAGTAAAGAAGAAAGGAAAGATGTTATTGAAGAAATGAAGAGGGAGGAAGAAATTAGCATCATTCTTGAAATTCTTGTAATCTAAAAAACTTCTGATTACTTCTGGATGTCTGTACAGCTATTTAAAAAATAAACCAGAGAACCCAGAATGTAAATGTATAATTAGCTTCATTTGCACTTCTTTGGTGTAGTTAAAGGAAAAGAAACTGTCCCTATATTTAATAATTCTACTAGTATTCTGAGATTTTCTTTGTTTCAACATAATCATTAGAAATTAATTTTATAACTTGAAGCATAAGTCACTAATGGTGCTTGACAAATGAAAAGTCTACTAAAAACTTTCTATTGAATTCAACTGGATTTCCTTTGCACTATAGTCTAATTTTTTTTATTGCACAGACTTTTGGTCATGAGAAATCAATACATATAACATTAAAAAATATTATTTCTATACCTTTTCATACAGTGTTTTTTTTTTTTTAACATACACTGTATATTGTTTAATCAATCCAAGACTTCTTGAGTATACAAAACAGGTAAACATAACCTGGGCTATATTGTGAGTTCAAGACCAGCCTTAAACTGCATAGTGAGACCCTGCTTCAAAGGACAAAACAAAACAAAATTAAAAGAATAAACAAAGCTTAATTTACTTTTGAATGTCATTATATGCATTGTGCACAAACATCCAAGTAAATATATGGGTAGTATGTAGCAAACAGTAAACTCAGTTAATTCTTTGAGTTCTTCCTTGGGAGATTTATGTTCAGTTTCAGGGGTCAAGAATGGAGACAGAGGTGCGGGGGATTTAGCTCAGTGGTTCCACCACCTGCCTCACAAGCACTAAGAAATTGTAATATTACATATTATTTTTATAGACAGATCTGCCTCTTAGAGAAAGTTGCCTGTTAAATATCTGAAAATCTACATCTGTTGTTTTAGCTATAAAATTTTAACTAGTGAAATGTACTATACATATATATATATATATATATATATATATATATTTTTTTTTTTTTTTTTCATATGGGAGATAGAACTCATGACCTTGCCCTTGCAAGGCAGGTGGCAGAACCACTGAGCTAAATCACTGGCTTTATGTGTTTTGATATATAAATGGTATCAAATACTAATTAGGTTTTCTTTGACTTATTTAAATTTTTTTTGGATGTTTAGAAGCAATATTTGATTTTTTTCCTGCAAAGTTGAGAAAGAGATCATTTTAATTTCCTATGTTTTCTAAACATTAGCTAGAAGACTTGTTAAGAAACTTATTTAACTTCTCTTAAAATACACCACCCAGCCATTCCCCCACTCCCAGCCTAGAGGAAGGAGCTTCAGGTCCACCTTTCCATCACTACCAGTCCAGAACTAGGGGCTTCCGGGCTGCCATTCCACCACTCCCAGCACAGAAGAGGTGAGATATGTGGATGCTGACACCACCCTTCCCCCAGTCGAAATGAGAAGACACATAAACAAGTCTCAAAACCAGGCTTCCAGATCGCCTACAGCAACACCAAAGGGAAGTGAGATGGAACACTCTAATAGTCAGCCACCTGGACTCCCTGAACTGGCAACAAAACAGGATCTGGAAAAAAATAAGATCAGAAATAATTTCTCATATAACAGCAGAGATTGTGCCTATAGTGCAAGAAATGATTAATAAATCTACAGAGAACACAGATAAAAAAATGGATCAGTTCAGGAACATGATGGAAGTCCAACATGGGAAATAAATGGAATCAATATAACAGATACAAACAGATTTCCAAGAGATTAAAAGCTCCATTGACACCCTACACAGCAGAATGAGCCAATGTGAGGACATAATTTCAGATATAGAAGGTAAGATTGTAATTAGTGACCAGGAAAAGAAAACTTGCTTCAAAATTGTAAGGGACCATGAGAAATCAATCCAGCAGCTGCTAGACGATGCAAAGAAGAATAAAATGAGACTCATTGGAGTCAACGAAGAAACAGGAGAGAGTGCAGATGACATAAAAAAAAAAACAAAAACTGTTCACAGAACTAATGGCAGAAAACTTTCCAAGCAGGGGAAAGGAAATTGAAATACAGATAAGTGAGGCATATAGGATTCCAAATAGCCTTGATAAAAAAAAAATCTAGGCATAGGCATATGATTGTAAAAATTCCAGAAGCCCAACAGAAGAACAAACTTCTACAAGCAGTTAGAGAAAAGAAACACATAACATACAAAGGAAAGCCCGTCACAATCACAGCAGACTTCTCAATGCAAACTCTCAAGGCAAGAAGAACTTAGAGTGATGTATTTCAAGCCCTAAAAGAAAACAGCCTCCAACTCAGATTGATGTACCCTGCAAAACTATCTTTCAAAATTCATGGAGAAATAAAATACTTTCACAACAAAGAGAACATTAGGAAAGTCATGAATATCAAACAGCACTCCAAAAATTTTTAGAAAATATCCTAGGAACAGACAATTAGGATCACAATCCCAGGAAGCACAGCAGAATGAACCCATTGGGTGTAACAAGAAATTAAATGTAAAGGGATAGAATCCAACAAAAATAAAAAGTCATGACAATGTTAAATGAATACATATCACTTATAACCATCTCTGTTAATGATCTCAATTCACCAATCAAAAGAAATAGACTGGCAGAATGGGTCAAGAAGCAAAATCCAACAACATGCTGCACACAAGAAACACAATTCAAAAAGAAACTCATAGATTGAAAGTTAAAGAGTGGAAAACAATACTCCATGCAAAAGGAACCCCCCCAAAAAGCAGGAGTAGCTATCCTCTTTTCAGATCAAGTGGATTTCAAACCAAAACAGATTAAGAGAAACAAGGAAGGACACTACATCCTTGTAAGGGGAAAAATCCAACAGGAATAGATAACAATAATCATAAATATCTATGTACCAAACACTAGTAAACCCAACTATATAAAACAAATACTAAGGGACATGAAAAATCATATATGTACTAATACAATAGTAGTAGGGGACCTCAATATCCCACTGTCACAAATAGATAGGTAAACTAGACAAAAAATAAGTAATGAAATACTAGAACTCAATTAACTCCTGAACAAATGGACTTAACAGATGTTTACAGAGTCTTTCACCCCACAAAATCAGAATACATATTCTTTTCAGCTGCACATGGGTCATTCTCCAAAATAGACCACATACTCACTCATAGAACATGTTTAAGTAAGTGGAAAGGAATTGAAGTTATCCCCTGTATATTATCAGACCATGGTGTGATGAAATTGGAGATCAATAGCAAAAGAAACTGCAAAAATTTCATAAACACATGGAAATTGAACAACACACTTCTGAATAATCAATGGGTCATAGAGGAAATTAAAGAAGAAATCAGACAGTTCCTACAATTAAATGACAATGACAATACAACATATCGGAATCTATGGAACACAATGAAAGTAGTCTTACGAAGGAAATTCATAGTAGTGAATACGCATATGAGGAAAACAGAACAAATCCAATTAAACAACCTGATGCTGAACCTCAAGCTTCTAGATACAGAAGAGCAGGACAAACCCAAAGCTCATACAAGGGAGGAAATTACAAAAATCTGAGCAGAAATCAATTCATTGAAGACTAAGAGAACCATACAAAAAATTAATGAAGCCAAGGGTTGATTCTTCAAAAGAATAAACCAAATTGACAAACCCTTAGCCAACCTGGTCAGAAAAAGGAAAGAAAAGGCCCAACTCCATGCAATTAGGAATGAAAAGGGTGAAATTACAACAGACCCAGCAGAAATCCAAAGGATCATCAATACCTACTTCCAGAACCTATACGCCAATAAGATGGACAACACAGAAGAAATGGACAGATTCCTAGATACATATGAATTACCAAAGTTGAATGAAGAAGACCTAAAAATTCTAAACAATCCAATAACAAGCAATGAAATTGAAAATGGAATTAAAAACTTACCAACTAAGAAAAGCCCAGGTCCTGATGGCTTCACTACTGCATTCTACAGGACATTTAGAGAGGAACTACTGCCACTACTGTTTAAACTCTTCAATGAAATTGAAAGGGAAGCAATGCTCCCAAGTTCATTCCTGGAAGCAAGCATCACCTTGATACCCAAAGCAGAGACAGACCCAACTGAAAAGGAGAACTATAGGCCAATCTCCCTAATGAACATAGATGCAAAAATCCTTAATAAGATACTGGCAGATAGAATGCAGAAGATCATCAAGAAGATCATACACCCTGATCAAGTGGGATTCATCCCAGGGATGCAGGGATGGTTCAATATATGAAAATCAATCAATGGAATACACTCTATCAATAGAGCCAAGGACAAAAATCATATGATTATCTCCATAGATGCAGAAAAAGCATTTGACAAAATCCAACATGCATTTATGATAAAAATCCTACACAAAATTGGAATAGATGGTCTCTACCTCAATCTGATAAAAGCCATCTATGAAAAACCAACAGCCAATATCATACTAAATGGTCAAAAACTGAAATCCTTCACACTAAAATCAGGAACAAGACAATGGTGTCCACTATCATCACTCTTGTTCAGTGTAGTTTTGGAAACATTAGCCATGGCAATTAGACAAGAGAAAGAAATAAAAGGAGTAAAGATAGGAAATTAAGAAGTCAAATTGTCATTATTTGCAGATGACATGATACTGTACATAGAAGACTCCAAGAACTCCACCAAAAGTCTTCTAGACTTAATAACCAAATTCAGTCAAGTAGCTGGTTACAAGGTCAACACACAAAAATCAATAGCTTTCCTCTACACAAATGACAGACTCACTGAGAGGGAAATAGGGCAAAAAATTCCTTTCATAATAGCATCCAAACAACTGAAATTCCTAGGAATGAACCTAACGAAAGAAATCAAAAACCTCTTCTCTGAAAACTATAGCACTCTGAAAAGAGAGATTGAAGATGATATCAGATAATGGAAAGACATCCCCTGCTCCTGGGTAGGAAGGATTAATATAGTGAAAATGGCCATACTTCTAAAACTGCTATAAGATTCAATGCAACCCCAATTGAAATCCCAGCAGCATACTTCATGGACCTTGAGAAAACAATCCAAAAATTCATTTGGAAGCAGAAGAGACCCAGAATAGCAAAAGCAATTCTAGGTAACAGAGACATGGCAGGGGGTATCACAATCCCCAACCTGCAACTATACTACAAAGCTACTGTGATGAAAGCAACATGGTATTGGCAAAGAAACAGACCTGAGGACCAGTGGAACAGATGAGAAGATGCAGAAACCACTGCAAATGTACTCAGCCATCTCATTTTTGATAAAGGAGCCAAACAGCCTCACTTTAGGAAAGACAGCCTCTTTAATAAATGGTGCTGGAAAAATTGGGCTTCAACTTGCCAAAGATTAAAATTAGACCCATATCTCTCACCATGCACTAAACTAAAATCAAAATGGATTAAGGATCTAAATATTAAAATAGAAATGCTGAATTGGCTGGAACAGAAGTTAGGTAGAACTGTTGAAGATACTGGTGTAGGAAAAGATTTTATGAACCAAATCTCAGTTACCTGTGAACTAGCACAAACACTCAACAAGAGGGATCTCATCTTATTAAAAAGCTTCTGCATAAGAAGAGAAACCACCAGCAGTGTGAAGATTAAGGGGTAGGGGTAGTGGAAGGGGCAGGGGAAAGGAAAGAAGGGAAAGGAAAAATGATGAGAAATGGAAAAAATGGAAATAAAGTCTTTGTAAATAGGGAAGGGTGGAGGGGGTGAAGGGAGGGCTAGGAATGGGGAAAAAATAAGAACCAAGATGCATTACGTAAAGGTACAGTTCCCAATGAGAAATGCAATTGTGTTGTATACCTACAATGTACCAATAAAAGAATTTAATAAAGTGCAAAAAAAAAAAAAAATCAGACCTCCCAAATTTAGAGACCCAATCTGAAAATGGGCATCTGAAATGAGTAGACACTTTTCAGACAATGAAGCAGAAATAGCAAATAAACATATGAAAAAATGTTCAACATCACTGGTCATTTGAGAGATGCAAATGAAAACAATACTGAGATTCCACCTCACTCCAGAAAGAGTGCTGTCATGAAATCAACCAATAATAAATGCTGATGGGACTATGGGAAAAGAGGAACCCTGTTCCATTAGTTGTGGGTTTGTATACTCGTGCAGTCACTGTGGAAATCAGTATGGAGATAACTCCAAGCACTAGGACTGGAATTCCCATTTTTTCCAGCTATTTTCCTGCTGAGTATCTTCCCCAAAGAATTAAAACAATCACACCACATAAATATATGTGTACCCATGTTCATAGCAGCACAATTTGTTGTAGCTACAACTTGGAAGCAGCCAAATGTCCATCAAGTGGAGACTGGATAAAGAAAATGTGTTTTTAAAAATAAAATGGAGTACTACTCAGCCATCAAAAATGAGAAATTAGAGACATTTATATATAAATGGATGCACATTGAGGCGATAATCTTAAGTGAAATAAACAGAACACATGTGTAAATACTGAACAGTTTCTCTAGTGTGAGAAACTGAAAGTGTAAATGAAGACTAAAATGTATAATAGATAATGTGAAATAGAAAGAAAAGGGGCAAAGGGGAAGGGGAAGTGGGAGCGATAGGAGAAGTGAAAGAAGGGAATAGAATTAATATGAGAAAATGAAAAAATGGAACAAAGTCTTTGTCAATAGGGAAGTGTGGAAGAGTTGAAGGGAGGGCAGGGGAAGGGGGAAAATAAGACCCAAGAGAGATTATGTAAAGGCGCAAATTTCCAATGTTGAACGTGATTATATTGTATACCTAAAATGTACCAATAAAATAAAATTTAAAAAACATATACCAACCCGATAATGTTTTTCTGATGTTCAAATTCATTTACCTGGGTTGTTAAAAAACCCAGCTTTATAAATGCTCGAAATAGCAATCCTTTTTTTCATTCTTAATATTATTTTTGTCTTTCTAAAATTATATAAATGTTTCTTATTATTAAATGTACTTTGCATTTTAACAAAACAGAGAATGGACTTTTTTTCAGATTATAAAATAAATTTTAAAAATCAATGCAATAGAAGCAGGAAATATAAAAAGGGTAACTGGCTATAAGATAACTTTGTGTGCTATGTGAATTATTTATTACCAAAAAAAGATGTTTCTATTTGGAATATACAGTACATAAATGTAATATGTATTAAATTCTGCCCTTATACTATGTTAGAACTCCAAAGAAGTTCATTACTACTGAGAAGTGAATATTCTGAGTAGAAATTTATATATTTGGACAAAATATTGCTCCATATTACTAATATTTGATATGAAAAATGTAGTATTTTGACCCAATATTTTGAAAATGGATATTGTATTGTCTAATTATTTCTCTGTAAATAATATCTTCAAAAATTAAATTTTATAAATAAGACCTTTGTAATTCCTTATATTTGTAGTATTTTCTTGTGTGTAGCATCATTTTGACCTTTTTCCCATTGAATGCAGATATTGTGATATTATATCTGCTTGTAAAAGGATATATTCAGTTTTATAAACCCTGGTAAGACTGGATTAACTATAATTTCTTAATTTAAGAAATACAAGATATAACTAAGAGTTATATTTTAAGTGTTGACCATGTACAAAGTACAGGGTGATATATATTTCATGAGATATCATTATTTTACAAATTCAAAAAGAACACATTAAGTGTAAAAATTTCAGTGAGAAAACTTAAAAATGTATTTGTTTAGTCCTATTAGCATAAACATTTATAAGAAAAATTGTAGATTTTAAATTTTAAAATATTAATATATTATTGTTGAGTAACTGCCTCTCATTATTGACACTTTTGAATTTCAAATGATTTTTAAAATCCTACATTAATACTAGTGCATGAGTAAATTTTTGAGTTTTTATAAAGATTTTTGTGAAGATATTTCTATACATAATATGTTAGAGTAAACATACACAAGTTACTATGGTGGGTACACTTGCATAAGTATGTAATAAGGGGAATTTATTCAACCATCACTTATTTATGAAACACATGAAAACAGATTTGATAACACATGGATGCTGAGGGTATAGTATTGTTTCACTTCCATAACCCTTCCCAATATTTTCTCATGGCTTGTGTATTTTTTTATGTATTTCATTGCTCAAATGACCTCACAGAGATCCCAGTAGCAGCATTCGTTGTGGTTTCTGTCACACCATGCAGACATTCACAAAAGGACTCCCAGAGCTGCTGCAGAAAACAGCAAGAATGATGGGATCAGTGTGTTTGAACCAAAGGGATGATTTTAAGGGAAATTCATGGCAATGTGTCTTACTGTAATACATTTTTAAAAATTTAAACACTCACCATATATTTTGATCACACCTCGTGTATATATGGTATGTGTATCATCTCTTATATACACTAGTTATATATTAATATCTTAATAAGCTATACTACATTACTATTATACAATATTAATATACTTCTATCAATATCATATTCCATATGTTAATATATGAAAATATATGATCTGATTATATAATCAAAAAATACTTTTACTTGCCATCCCTATCTATAATAACCACCTGAAATTTAAGGTTTATTTTAGCATAATATTTTCTCCAATTAAATGTTAAGTTCAACATAAATGGAGATTATTCTTTTATAAAGTGTAAATGTCAAGAGCTTCTCAATGGGAAGAAGTTTAAATAATGTTAGGCATTGCTCAGAATATTGAGCTAGTTGAAGAACTATTCTGATAAAGATATACTAGTCAAAATGATGATTTGATTCCAAGACGTAGTTTCCTGGAATATAGTAGTTCTCTGTTTTGTTATAACGTACCTCCATATATTAGCTTTTCCACCTCTAGTACACAATATTGAACATGAATAATTTAATTTGTTACAAGTTACAGGGAATTCAGTCTATGGCTGGTTGTCTCCAGGGTAGAAGTATTATGGCAGAAGTGCATGGTGGGGCAAAACTGTTCATGACAGCTGGGAAGCAGAGGAGGGAACAGTGCCAGAGTGGAAGGGGGCCATACTTTCAGATAGACAGCTAGGCTATGCTTCCTTGACCCACTCCAGCATACACAGAAGTGAGTCCTATCAATGCCCAGGCAGATCCCAGTGCCAATCAAGTTGACACTCCACCCTGACACCCACTCTCTGAAGTTCTATAAAATCACTTATTTTCTCTACCCTCACTTTCAAATGTCCAACATAATGATTTAGATATATGATTACGTTTATTCTTTATCTTTAAAAGAAGATACAAGGGATGATCAAAATACACAGGGAATGTTTAAATTTTTTAAAAAATTGTTACACCAAAAGACACATTGCCATCAATTTTATTCAAAATACTCCTTTTTACTTTGTAGACACTCATCCCACCCTTCTTGAGACATTTGGAAGCCGTTTTGGAAATCCTTTCTTATGTCTTTATAAAATATGATAAAAAATACGGTGAATGCTGCTGCCATTTGCCAGCCAATGGAAAAGCAGGTTCCTTAAGACATTAGAGTATGTTTTCATCTACCTTATTCACCAGATCGGCTCCATGTGACTTTTGGCTCTGCTTCAAAATCAACATGGCCATGAAATCTATCTATCTATCTATCTATCTATCTATCTATCTATCTATCTATGGCATAGATTCAGGACATCAAATCAGCTGCAGCATTATAAGAAAAGACACACAAAAGAGGACTTCCAGAACTGCTTCAGAAAGTAGCAAGTATGATGAGATAAGTGAAATGAAGGAGGACTATTTTGAGGGGAATTTGTGGAAATGTATCCTCAACTGTAGGAATTTTTTAATATATTTAAATATTCACTGTAATTTTTGAGTCTGCATACATATAAAAATAAAAAATTTAAAACTTGAATTCTAATACCAGTTTTTATCATTTAGTAACAGTTTTTTGACATATAAAATGAGTATAATGAGGCCTACTCAAGAGGACTGCAAAAGCATATAACCATTATGCCTACATCTGTATATTCTCAGCATAAGCTATTTTTTCCTTTTAAGCTACTTTTCAACTCGAAATAATTAAAATTTTCTTATATAACTCTATTGTTAATGGAAACTCAGGGAAGCTGGTCATTATCAAGCCAAGCCGTCTTGAAAACTTTAGCCTGTTCTGTTTCTTGAAAATTACATCAAACTCCACTGGCCAGGTTAAAATCTCAAACAATAAAAATACCATAAAGGAATATACCTTTATGAAATACCCATTACAACTTTTTACAATCAAATTTACAAGTGATATGCATCTCTGGAGAAAACTAATCCAGAGTAAGTTAATACTAACTTTAACTCAAAATGACTAGAGAAAGACAGCATTATATCAGCTGGTAACATGTGACTGTTGAGCTGTCATTGTATTAGCAGCGAAGTTCTGTGACAGGTGTATTGGAGCTGTACGGAATATCAAATATATCCAGGACATTATGCTCGAATAAAGCAATAAAAGATCTTCTTTCTGAATGTAATATTCACTTCTGCCTAAAATCAGAAAAAAATACACATGTGGATTTCAGCATACTGACAATGACATGACAGAAGTTGGTTAAGTTTGTGCTGAGGCAGCCCCTGGCTCAGCTCTAAATTTAGTCATCTCTGACTGCAAGATACTGCTGATGAAGCCCTCATCTTATTTTGCATTGCAATCTACTATCTTAAGGCAACTTCTTAAAGATATTTAAACCCACGTTCCCCAACATGGAATCATTCCTCTTAGCACCAACTAATAAATACTGAAATATGATTAAATTTAATTCTAAGTTTTTGTGTTTCTACTTTTCCAACAAAAAATATGCATACATACTTTTATTGTAATGATACATTATATATTGGAAGGGGAAAAGTGCAGAAATGTACATAAGTTTTAAGAAAGTTAACTTTAGAGATAGATTGTAACAAACAATATGCAGTAGTAGTATATCAAACTTCTAGCACACCATAACATTTTCTATCCTGCGTAGACCAGTTAAATCATGTGTGCAATTTTCCTTGCTGTAAAACTTTAACCCAAATTAATAAAATGTTATGGCTGTTAATTTTATTGCCAAATATTTTCTTTCTCCCAAATTCTGAGCACATAGTTATGCTCTTTTACATTTTCACATTTGGTGTACCATATAACTTATTTTAGTAATAAAATAGGACTAAAAGTAATGTGTGTTACATCTGGGTTAAACTTTAAGAGCAAGAGTGCCATTCACTATCACTTTTATTAATGCTGTCTTTAAAATACTGTCATTATACATTAATTTTTATTTTGTAGAAATTAGTGTATATTAAATTACATGGTATATAATCTTTTATTTGGATGTTTATTCTGCATATTTTGGTAGTCATCCTTTTTTGTTGGATAAATCACTAATTGTTTTTCTTTATTCAGTGGTATTCCATTGTAGAGATATTGTACAGATATACCAAATTTTGTTCACCAGATATAGACATAAATAGATACATAGATACATAGATATAGAGAGATAGATATAAGGAATTAGCTTATAGGGATGATGAGAGGCTGAGTAGTACCACAGATTTCCATCTGCAGGCTGGAGGCACAGGGTATCCAGTAGCATAGTTTCAATCTAAGCCTGAAGACCTGAGAACAAGAGGAGCCAGTGAAGAATGTCCAATTCCAACTCAGGAGGTTTAAGAAGCAAGAAGATGTTAATTTAAGTCTCAATTTGAGTTCAGGTGAAAAGAGCAATATTTCAGCTCAAGCAGTTAGACTGAGAACAACTTTTTTCTTCATATTTTTCCTTCTATTTAAATCTTTGATGGTGGGATAATGCTAATTCACATTGGTAAAGAAAATCAGCTGTTGCAAGTGTAGATACTCAAATTGCTAATTTCATCTGGAAAACCTTCATAAAAACACCCAGAAGTGTATAGTCAAATTCCTACATACTCCATGAGATGTTAACTCTGATACACATAATGCATTTTCACACCCAGTCCCCTACTGATTGACATTTGGGAATGCTCTAATTTTGTTTATTAAAAGTAAATATTTTATAATCATTTATGCACAGGTCTTTGAGTGAATGTGTATTGCATTCCTTTGGGCAAACACCTGAAAAAATGCCCAACTGCTGTAGTGGTTGTATCATTTTACATTGCAACCACCATTATAGGACACCTTCAGTTCTTCCACATTTCCACAATAAACCATACTAACAAGTGTTTTAAATTTTCATCTCCTTAATAAGTCATGTGTATAATAACAGCATTTTGTTCAAAGGTAAATTGTATGTAAAACGATAATCTCATAATATCATATCTCACAGTGTTAGCCATCTTAGTTTGTATAAGTATATTCTATAATGTTTGTGTAATGACAAAATCAATCAAGAATGTATTATTCATAATATATTCCTGGTAGGTAAACAATATTTGACTGTGTCAGTGATATTGAGTGTATTTGCATATGCATATGTGTTAGCCTCATAACTTTTCCAGTGAGGTATCTATCCAAATGTTCTTCTTTTTTATGTTGGTTGCTTGATTTCTTATTCAGTTTGAGCAATCTTTAGATACTATTATAAATAAGTTGCTTTGAATGTTTCAGTCTACTTCTTGAGTCACTATTCTACTGATCTGTTTATCTTTATGAAATGTTTACATGTTTTTAATTAGTATAGTCTTATGACCTATCTTGAAATGATCAGTCCTATAAATTTGTTCTTATTTTTGGAGTTGTTTTGAATGTACTTAATCTTTTGGATTTTCTCATAAATTTTAGAATCTACCTGCTCATTTTTGAAAACACGACTGATAAGATCCCAAGGCTGATTTCTCATTTTTTATGGCTGAGTAGTACTCCATTTTATTAAAAAAACACATTTTCTTTATCCAGTCTCCAGTTGATGGGCATTTGGGCTGTTTCCAAATTTTAGCTATCACAAACTGTGCTGCTATGCACATGGGAGCACATACATCACTGTGGTATGATTCTTTTAGTTCTTTGGGGAAGATCCCCAGGAGTGGAATAGTGGGGTCAAATGGGACTTCCAGTCCTAGTTTTTTGAGGTATCTCCATACTGATTTCCACAGTGGTTGCACCAGTCTACACTCCCACCAGCAGTGGAGCAGGGTTCCTCTTTCCCCACTGCCCCACCAGCATTTGTTATTGGTTGATTTGATGATAGCACTCATTCTTTCTGGAGTGAGGTGGAATCTCAGCATTGTTTTCATTTGCATCTCTCGAATGACCAGTGATGTTGAACATTTTTTCATGTATTTATTTGCTATTTCTACTTCTTTGTCTGAGAAATGTCTGTTCATTTCAGATGCCCATTTTCAGAATGGGTCTTTAAATTTGAGAGGTCTGATCTTTTTAAGTTCTTTATAAATTTGAGATAGTAGACCTTTGTCTGAGGAAGAGCAGGTGAAGATTTTTTCCCACGTTGTAGGTTGTCTCTTCACACTGCTGGTGGTTTCTCTTGCTGTGCAGAAGCCTTTTAATAAGAAGAGATTCCACTTGTTGACTGTTTGTGCTAGTTCACGGGTAACTGAGGTTTTGTTCATAAAATCTTTTCCTACACCGATGTCTTCAAGGGTTCTACCTAACCTCTGTTCCAACTGGTTCAGAGTTTCTATTTTAATATTTAGATCTTTAATGCACATTGAGGCGATACTCTCAAGTGAAATAAATAGGACACACATGTATAAATACCAAATAGTTTCTCTGGTGTGAGAAACTGAAAGTGTAAATAAGGACTAAAATATATAATAGGTAATGTGAAATAAGAAGAAAAGGGGCAAAGGGGAAGGAAGTGGGAGGGCTAGGGGAAAGGATAGAAAGGAATGGGATTAATATGAGAAAATGGAAAAATAGGAACAAAATCTTTGTAAATAGGGAGGACTGGAGGGGTTGAAGGGAGGGCTGGGCAAGGGTGGAAAATAGCCAAGAGAGATTATGTAAAGGTGCAAATTTTCAATAATGGATGTCATTATATTGTATATCTAAAATGTACTAATGATTAGAATGAATAATTGATAATGCAAAATAGGAAGAAAAGGTCCAAAGGAGTAGGGGTAGTGGGAGGGGCAGGGGAAAGGAAAGAAGGGAAAGGAAAAATGATGAGAAATGGAAAAAATGGAAATAAAGTCTTTGTAAATAGGAAAGGGTGGAGGGGGTGAAGGGAGGGCTAGGAATGGGGAAAAAATAAGAACCAAGATGCATTATGTAAAGGTACAATTCCCAATGAGAAATGTAATCGTGTTGTGTACCTAAAATGTACCAATAAAAGAATTTAATAAAAAAATGAATAATCATAAAAATTTCCCAAGGCTGTTAAATCTAAAAAAAAAAATGGGAAGAGTTCACATCTTAGTTATTTTGAATTTTCACGTTAACTCAATACATCTCTCAACTTATTAGTTGGAAACTATTTTATTATTTATCTTTGAAGTTTAGGTTTGAAACATTATTGATGTTTCCAAATTCTTTACTTAACTACATGGACTAAATTCATAATATCTACCTTAAAATACTTTCCCTTTAATTCTAATCACTGTGTTATCTCTGGTTTGGTTTCAATTGATTATTTAACTTGTTAAGATCTATATTTCCCTTTTTTAAACATATGATAGTCTTTGATTGTATGCTAAACCTCGTAAAATTTCTTCATTATGTGTTGGATATTTTATTTCTATAAACATTTTGAGTCTACCTTCCTGGATTCAGTTTACTTAATCATAGTTTATTCTTTCAGGTCTTGATCTTATAATTGGTTAGAAATTGCAGAACAGTGCCAAAACAGCTAATTATTTCCAATTAATTAAATATGGCCTTTCTGAATTTTCAATCTTTTGTCTAAAAAATTAAGAGTTTTTCAAGTCTTATTAGCAGGAAGACCTGCTGTTTAAGGGTCCAGTGTAAATGCCAGACATTGTTCTAATAAGTTTGTGTAGATCTTTACACAGTGTCAGGTGTTATTTTCACACATATTCACTGATCATTATTTTGCTATTTGTAGATTTTTAGATTTCCATGGTTGAGAATTAGCAAATATCCTGTTAATACATATCTTGAGGTATATTTGTTGAAACCTACCAAATGTCCTGTTGGTTCTCAAATGACCATCTACTTCCTTTCAAATATCATTTTTTTTTTTTTCTTTTTGGTACCGGGGATTGAACTTGGGACCTCGCATTTGTAAGGCAGGTGGTGGAATCACTGAGCTAAATCCATGGCCCCAAAATCATATTTTTAATTGACTCATAGTAATTGTACATATTGGTTGGTACCAGGCAATGTTTCTGTACATATATATATATTGTGTAATGTGCATCAAAATAAACATATTTATCTGTCAAACATTTATTATTTTCAGTAAAACAATCGAATATCCTTTCTACAATGGAACCCTATTCAGTCATTTAAAAAGGGAAATCCTATCATTTATGATGGCATAAATGGAATTTGGAATTATTAAGTTAAGAAGGCATAAAAATATTGAATGATCTCACTCATACATGGATTTGAAAAGAAGTTACTCTCATAGGAATTATAAATAGAGAGGTAGGCAGCAGAGGTTGGTAGAGTATTTGAGAAGGTAAATGGGGAAGAGTCAGTCAATGGATACCAAGCTATAAGGAGACAAGAAAAATAAGTTCTGGTATTCTACTAAACAGTAGGTGAGAGGGATAACATACTGTACTCCATGCACTAATTTTAACAAATTTTTAACATGTATGAAACAATTAATGTCATATTTACATGTGAGTAGTTTCTTCTTTTTCTCTTTTCTTCTAACTTTTTAAATTGGAGTTCGTATATAAGGAAGAGCTCTCCTCAAAGCCCATGCATTCAATTCTTTAATATTCATTAGTAAGAATAATAATTCATGGATAATTTAGTATATTTTTTAATCCAACACTTTAATTATTTTATTAGTCAACTCCTTTGCCCATTAGACTGTAATTCAGGCTGACCCTGTATCTTTTGTCATGCTTCCAGCCCTTAATGAGAACATTCTTGCTATCTAGTAAATATATGTACATCTACAATCCTTGTGCCCACAATTATCAAAATTATCTGTATTTAACCATATTTAACCATTAATCTATCTAGAATTTAACATCTATCTTCTATTTGTCTAAAATATTTGTGGCAATGAGTTCTTACTGATGCCTCTAATTCTACATATGAGTATTATTTCTCTGTATTCACAATTTATTTCTTAGACACAGTATACAGCCATTTCTCATAAATCCTATCGTTCTGTAACTATTTGTTTAATGCTAGTATCTAATTTTATAAATATTTATACATACTCTTGGTATTTATTTTAATAATTTTACCACATAGACTATAGTTTTTAGGCTCAAATTTTTGTTTGTGTTCTTGCTTAGCCCTTACCTCAAATTTCTTAAAGTTAAAAGGTGCCCATTACAATCCATTAAGTGAAAAAGCATTGTCAGTTTTATTTTTAGAAATGCGCTAATGTATAGAGATGTCAAGAAATCATTTGGTAGTTTAAAGCTGTCTCTTCAAGTATTATGCTGAGCACATCTTTCTTTTCATTTAGTAGTATTTTTGACTTCTGTTATTATAAAGTATTTCTAAGTGTAGTAAGTTAAGAGTTGCTGTATTTACATGATGTGCTGGATATGTTGACTAGCTTCATTATAGTGATCATTTTTAAAAGTATATGAATCTCAAAACATGATGTATATATACCACTTTATTGATCAATTATATTCAATAATAAAAAGTAACAGAATATATTTTTGTTGCTCATATCCTCCTGTGTGAGTATGCTTTTAATTTGTAATTGAGTTGGTTTATCTCATTTACTTCTGTATTTTATTTTGACTTCCCCCAGCATTTTTGTAGGTTTTAATTATTTATTAATGGCCAGAGATAATAAAAAAGAACTTTTAGATGACAGTCAATGCCTTCTCATCCCTAGTACCTATTCTCCTATTACTTATGTTAACACTCTAGCACTTGATTGGCAGAGGTAAACATTATCTTGGAATATTTTCCATTTCATCTATTTCTCTTACCTAGCTCTTTGGTATCATTTGTAATTATTATTATTTTCTTTAATTTACTTGTCCTAACCCTATCCTGGAGACAATTTATATGTAGTACTTTGATACTCACAAAACTTTAATGAATATGCAATTTTCATTCTACATTTATAGAAGAGGAAATAAAATGTTAGGCTGGTAAAGTAATTTGACCAGAACTGCACAGATATAAAATGCCAGGGCCAAGGTCTACATTATTCAGGTCTACATGACTCAAATATGTACTACTCATACCAAATATATTTAAGACCCAAAGATATTACACATTGAAAACTTCCAGGACATGTAATCATATTTTATAATTATCTTCCATATTTCCCTGCTCATATTAATGACTATAACATTTGGAATCTCAATTCTGACATATTATGTCCACAGCCTTGTATATTACATTTCAATTTTCTGTATCTTGGTTTTATTATCTAACCTCTACTTTCTTTATATGATTGTTACAAATAGTACATTATTTAATATTTATTAACATTTATGCTGCATATGTAATATGAACTCCAATAATTGCAAAGTATTTAAAACTTAAAGTTTTGATTACTTTAATACTATATTTTCAAAAAGTTATTATCTCAATTTCCTCTTGCTTTTACAAAAGATTGTGAGGATTTTTGGGTTCTTCCTGTGACTACCTCCAATGATTAAAAAGTTCATAGAACAGTAAGCATTGCATGAAAACAAAGTTCTAACCATAATATATAAAAGTTTGAAAGGATAAAATAAAATATTAATGTAATAATTACTTGAAAGCCAATGACATTAAATGACATAAATGTGCATGTTAATGTATACATATGTCTGGGAAACATACTGTAGTTTGTATTGGAGATTTGATGCAATGTAAAATAAATCTCAATCCAAAATAGTTTTTTTAGGAAGGACTTAATTTCTTTTATCTTCTAATTCAGAAATTTAAAAGATAGTGTTTTGAAAAAAATTGGAGATGAGTCATTACACACTGTAAGCTCTCTTGCTGCCAGCATCAATAAAACAATAAGTCTTTGGCTTTGTGATCCCCAGGATCAGTCAGGGACATGAGCTTGATGCCCTTCTAAAAATTGATTACTGGAAATACTACAGAGTGAGCAACAAGATAAAGGGAGTAAAAAATTTGTCCCGACCTGATTTTTCTTGATTCCCTAAACCTTGAATAGTCCCATATAAAGGTCTGTATTTTGTGCACAAATCAAATCATTACTTTCACAAATTATTTCAGGTCCTTTATCTCTGACAAAAGTAGGGAAACAGACAAAATGAACCTCTTTGCCTAATTAATGTTAGTAAATGGGAGGGAAATGAAATGATACTTAAATGCATTTGATATATACTATATATAATATTAATAAAAACACTCTGCAGTGCTAAAAGAACCTACAGCATTCCTGTCAATGTTTTTTTCTCTTCTTTTCAAAATTAAATCAAATTCATCTAGCCAATAATGTATAACAGTCAGGATCGTTATGGTATTAATCTAAAATGTCTGCCAAACTTCGTATATTTGAAGGTGACTGATTTAGGGGTACTGACTTGCCCTTAGGAGGTGGGGACTAGTTAGAAGCAGGTCACTGGGGGCATGACCTGAAAAGGTGTATCTCCCTCCTTGCCTAATTTCTTCTCACTGTGCTCCCTGGATGTCATAGGTTGAACACTTTTTATTCTGCCATGTCCCTCTGGCACCCTGTTTCTACCAGATCATGTGGTTTAGAAGCATTTGGAATTGATTGATAAAAAAAGTTTAGAGAAGCTGGCTGGAGAAACCATTAAATGCTGTAAATTGAGCTTGATAGGAGAGTCTAGTCAGAGATCATAAGAGCAGATTGCTGATAAGAGTACAGACAGTAAAGTCCAGCCTCAGGTAACTTCTGATAGGAAGAAGGATTCCACTGGCAGTTAGACTAGAGACTATATATGTTACACCATGGCAGAAAATTTATCTTTGTTTTGCCCATGTCTTAAGTTTTTGCAGGAGACTGAGGTTAAGGGCAGTGGACTAATTATTCTGGTAGATGAATTTTCCAGGTAACTCAAAGTTCAGGCTTTAGCATAGTTACTACTGGCTGCTGTTAGACAAATTACAGTGACAATTAGGAGCATACAGTAGAATTCAAAGACTAAATATCTGGAATTTTGCCAGAAAGGAAGCATCTGCAATATTGGCTCAAAGAAGAATATATTTGCTAAAAAGATTAACATTTAAAAGAAGCCAAATACTTTACATCAGCATGATAGGAAAAAAATGCCTGGAGCATATCTCAATAATCAAGAAAACCCACCATTCACTACTTCAAGTATGCAAAACTGTAAAGCCTGAATCCCCTACTGGAGAAAGGCTGCATAGGGAATTGGTTCACTGGGATTCCTTTCACAACGTTCAGCCACCCAGGCATGAAGACACCATTGGAATCATAGTGCAAGGGGCCAGCCTTGTAGCTGACTTTGGCATCATTCTTGCTGTGCTGGCTTTTCAGGTATGCAGATTTCAAGAATCATGGGGTCAGCAACACTTCCACACAGATTTCATCAGGCAGCCCTGGGGGACAGGCTGTGTACTCTGTAGAGGGCAATGAGAATCTGTGAGAGTAAAGCTAAAGTGCAGTGGACACCTCAGGAAGTTGAAGATTCTAGGAGTGTGAAATTTCTGCTGAAGAAAGCCACAGGCTGTGAGCAGAGAGAGGCCATGAGGCCTCTCAGCTGAAATGCCACATGGTGATGACAGGGGAGCCCCAATGGAGCTCACATCTTGTCACCACCTCCTCTAGGTGGTGGGCATAGAACTATAGGATTTAGTATTTGCCCTGCTGGGTTTCAAGCTTGCCTTGTTCTAATTTATATCTATCTCTGTAATTGTCTCTTTTGTATTGGGAATGTTTGCCCTGTGCCATTGTACATTGGCGATTTTTAATTTTCTTCTTGATTTTTACAGGGGCTTATAGCTAAGCGTGTGTTTTGAGTCTCAGAGGAGAATTGGTACTTGAACTTTTCAACAATGGTGGAACTGTTAATACTCTACTGAATTTTAGAGATGGATTAAGTGCACTTTGCATAAAGAGATAGACACCCATCTTTTGCAGGCCAGGGGTACAATGTTATGTTTTAGATTCAAAATATCCCTTAAAACCCTCAAATATTTGGAAGGTGATCAGAACCTGAGGGTGCTGTACTCATCTGCAGATTAGTCCACAAATGAATTCATAGCAGACTTCCCCTTAGATGGTAAGGCCTGTTAGAGGTTGCTTGCTAAGGGCATGACCTAGAAGGGTATATGTCCCTCCCTGGCTGGTCCCTTCTAGTTTTCCTTCTTGCCTTCTGTGGATTGAGCACCATTTTCTCTGCCAATACCCTCTGTCATTGTTTCTATTTCACAATCAAGTTACCATGGATGGAAACCATGAACCCAGTAAGCCTCTTCTCTCTTTAATTTGGATGTCTCAGTGATGGGATAGCGACACAAAGACCTTGAACTATAAGAGAAGACCTTAAAACAACTGCAGCTGCTGAAAAGAATCAGTCTTATTTAGCATTGACACCTTCACAGATGTGACTCTATTGAGACAGGCTGTTCTGTGCTTACAAACTAAGTCTCATGGGAGTAAAAGCAAAAGAAGGATACTAATCAAACAATCTGTTATAAAAAATTTATGAGTGATAAATTTAATATTAAATGGATTATAACTGACTAAAGTGAATTGGAAGACAGATTGCAATCACATATTTTAATTTACTTATATTTTTATTGTTCAGGAAATGCAATTTAAGGTACCCTTTTAAACTTCAAATTGTAAAGAAAATTTTATCATGCCATTTTATATGTGCCAGAAATGGTATCTCTATTTCCAAGAATAAACTTACTGATTAAAAAACAAAAATTAAAAAAAAAGATTTTAAATTTCTTTCTATTTACCAGCTGGGTTCTATTTCTAACCCTAGAACATGAGAAGACCAGCAAAAATTTCTGGTAAGATCTTAGATTGTGTTATCCTGAGGGATCCCACAGAGTGAGTGGCCATGTAACACTTCCGATCACACATGGCTTTGACTTCAGGCCTTCAGGACTAGGACTCTTGCTCTCTACCACTGCACACTGCCAGTTTCTCCAATTCCTCATCTGAACACGGTGACTTTTCCTACACAGTCAGTCTCATGGGTGTTTCAAATGTACCGTGCATCTTCCTAAGCCCTACTCTGATTCAGGCAGCTCCTTGGGCAGCTAGTGTTAAGAACATCTAAAATTTTTCCTGGGAATCATGATTCCTTTACTAATAATCTGTCAATTGTTCTCTCCATTAAGGCTTTACCCAATAACTGGCATCAGGAGCGTGAAAAAAAAAAGGGTAATAATAATAAACAAAAGCTACATGTGGGAACTGATCTTGGTGAAGAGAATACCCTGCCTGTCACCAGATGATGTTCAGTAGTACCAAAATAAGCAACTGAAAAATAATAGGAAAAAGTCTCAAATGTCACTCCACACAGGTTACTCTGTCTATGTCTCCGTGGGAATTCAATTACCAAGAATAATGTCTCATTTATTTGGTGCACCATATTTAGAGACAAACTATAAAAATGTTAAGCCATATTATTTTGTTATTGAAATCTAACTCATATTCCTTAAAATTCACTTTGTACAAGTGTATATAGTTCAGTAGTTTTTAGAATATGCACAGGTTTTGCAATAAGCATCACTGTGTAGTTCCAGGAAATATTATCACCCTGATCTACTTGCTGTCTGTATGGATTTTCCTCTTCTAGATTTGTTAGATAAATGGAATTATGAAATGTGTTACCTTGTGTGTCAATTTGTTTTCAAGATTCATCCATGTTGAGAAAGTATCAGTACTTCACCCTTTTCATAGCTGAATAATAAGCATGGTATGGATATAAGCATTTTCACATTTATCAATTGATGAATAGTTGGGTTATTTACACCTTTTGAGTATTATTTCAGCTATTTTACTATTGTGAACATCTGTATGCATGATTTTGGGTGAACTTTTTAAAAATTTTGTTATTTGACATTTTACTGTTGTCAGCATTCTTTATATATTCAAGATATTTGACCTTATCAGATTGGGGTTGTAATTTTGCATTTCTTGATGGTGTTTTCTGAGGCACAAATTTCCATGTTTTCCATTAAAATTTCTTTAGCTATTTTTTTCTTTTGTGGTCTGTGCCTTTGACATCATAGCTAACAATTCACTTTCAAATCCAACACTACTAGGATTATTTGTTATTATTTGCTTATTTTACCTGTAATATTTTGATAGTTAACTCTTCTAATTAAGTCTTTAATTGATTTTTAATTATTTGCATTTGGTGTGAGGTAGAGGGCCCTCTCCATTCTTTGGATTTAGGTATCTAGTCATCAGGACACCATTTGTTGAAAAGACTACCCTCTTTTTTTGAATTACTTTGCTGCCCTGGTTGAGAATTAACTGACCATAAATGTGATGCCTTCTTTCCAGATTCAATCTATTCCATTGATCCCTGTCTATCTTTATACCAATACCCTGTGGTCTTGAACATCGTAGCTTTATAGTTTTTAAATTGGAAAGAGACTCCTCTAACCTGTTGTTTTTCAATAATTTCTTCTGTATTTTGTCGTATGCATTTCCACATGAATTTTAAGATCATCAGGTCAGTTTAGGCAAGAAAAGCAGCTGGAATTTTTATAGGAACTTGTTGAATCAATTATGAGAACATGACATCTAAACAGAAGTATTTAAACCTATAAAAATACATTTCTTCCCATTGTTTCCATTCTTAAGATTTACTAAGTTATAATAACAGAAAATTATGCACATTTAATGAATGCATATTGATAAATTTTGACATATAAGGGGTGATCAAAAATATAATGAATGCTTAATTTTTGTATTTTTTTACTTTTATTTTTTTGGTACTGAGGATCGAACTCGGGACCTTGTGTTTGCGAGGCAAGTGGCGGAACCACTGAGCTAAATCCTCAGCTTGTGAATGTTTAATTTAAAAAATTTATCACAGTGAAAAACACATTGATACTAATGCTCCTCAAAATAGTCCCTCTTACTTCAAATACACTTATTCCCTTGTTCTTGCCACTTTCTGAAGCTGTTCTGGAAGTTCTCTTGTGTATTTTCACAGTGTGATAAAAAATTCAGTGAATACTATTGCCAAGCTCAATCCAACAGAAAGGCAGCCCATAAAAATATTACAATACATCCTTATCGACCTTATTCACAAGATCTGGCACTGTACAACTTCCAGCTCTTTCCCAAAGTCAAAATGACCATAAAGGCTACACATTTTTAATTGATTCAGGACATTGAGGCAGCCACAACAGTAGAACTAAAGACACTCACAAAGAAGACTCCCAGAACTAAAACTCAAAGATTGTCCACAACATCAATTGTTATTTTTCCATTGTGGGAGAGTGCTGGCATTGAGTAGTTGTTCAAAAAGTATTTTTGAATGAAAAAATGAGTGAATAAAAATAAAAAATACAAATTTTCCTGCTCCAGCGAATGGGCTAAACATGGTTGAAAATATTAGTTGAGGGTTGCTCTTGTATTTAGAATATAATCATGTGCCACATTTCCAAGCCCAGACTGGAAGTTTTCCTAGAAATATACACATCCTTCACCTGCAGGGTCCAAACAGTCTCCATGTCCTGCACAACTCAGCTTCATCCTAATCCTTCTCCCAGAGCAGCTACTGAATGGCTGGTAACAAGCACAGATAGAGCTGTAAAGGTGCACTCCACAGATTTTTTGTTTCATGAAATAATGTATAACTGCATATTAGATAAATGACTTGTGCATTTCATCTCCCCATCCCCAAAAGAACAATATTAATCAGAAGTCAATTTGCAGCCATGTTGCCAAGCATAATATACGGTAACTTTCTCTATATTTTTCTCTCCCAAGTTTATTGTAGGATTTTACTGATATTTTCACTATTGAATTTGTCTGCCATAACTTGCCTGATTATTTTTTTTAAGATTCACTCCAAACCTAAGATTAACATTCATCAAATAACTATATATTTGAATTAATTTATCTTCTTTTGGAAAGAAACAGTTGTGTTTTTATGGGTATTAGCCTATACAGCTATGAATAATTCTAGCCTAATATTTTGCAATGAAATGTTTCTGCGAGTTTAGTGAAAACTTCTGGATGACTATGATGGATTTTTTATTATTAAATTGTACATTATAATATAATGATTCCATAATTTATTTTTAAGGTGTTTTATATGGATATAGATGATATTTTGGTTAGATTTTTTTGTTTTTTTTTTCCTGAGTAACTAAGACGAATACCACTGCTGGCACTGAATTCCTGAAGTGTTTATATTCTTGAAAGCAGAATTTTTATGTAGAACTTTCAAACACATATTACATTGACAATTTTCTTTTTGTTTTTAGTATAAAAATTTGATTTTTAATATTGGTCAAATAGTAAACACAATATTTCATGTGAGAAATACATTATTAAATGTTAAAGTTTCTGGAATTTGTAATAGGCCTCAAAAATTATTCCTACTTTTCCCCAAAATAAGTTTTAAAAAATTTATTTAATCCAAAATTTCATACAGATAGATCTGGTGACAGATTATATTGATATACATTAAATATTTTATCTTCATCTTTTATCTTCCTATCTACATCTCTATTCTTGATGTTTGTTGATAATGCTGCCATCCTTTTGGTTACAAAAATCAAAATTTTAAAGTCCTTTTGGAAATTTCACTCATTCTGTGAACTTTATGTAACCAAATGCTAATTTCTGACACTTCCACTGCTTCACCTTCTTTTAATCTCAATCTCTTTATTTCCATTTGTTACTACATCAGCACTCCAAGCCTCAAATAATTTTTACCTACATTAATGGCAATGTTTCTCTGATTAAATACTATACTTTCTTTTGGTTATATAGATGTTTTCTTCATAAATCACATCTATAATCAAATGATCATACACAAGCTAAAATACCATATGATTCCTCTCATGTGAGCAACCCAAAGAACAAATAAAGAGCAAAATAAATTATTGATAAAAGAAAACAGGGAGATAGATCTTTTGCAAGTGGGAATGGGACCCTGAGACCAAAGCTGGAGGAAAAGGAAAGAGGAAGTAAAAAGAGTTAAGATGTGTCATGTACCTGTACCATCCACAATGAATGTAATCATTATATGTTGTGAACATGACCTAAAACAATAACAATAATAATGAATATAGGGAAAGGGGATCTAGAGATGGAGGGAAGAAGGTTAAGGAGGGAAAGGCAATTAAAAGAATCAAGATATATTAAGTACATCTACAAACTCCGTAAGATGAATATAAGCATGTACCACAAGCATGTACTAATAAAATAAAAAGAAAAATACTTAGTAACAAATAATGTCTATAAAGATACAATTGTAAAAAACAAAAATGGACAATTATTCTGCATAACATGTAAAAATGGAGTTTTCAAATCACTTAATATATTCCAAAGCTTAATTCCAACACATGTTTCATGGTTCAGTCTTAAAAATTACATTTATTGGATGTTTTAATCTAATTAAAATGTTTAAGAAAATATAAAATTAAAAAAGTATAATTAAAAAATTACCTTTATTTATAATTCTGTTATATAAGGATACTATACCTAATGCACATATCAAATATATTTGTATGAATTATATGTAAAAAATAACTCCATGAGTTTGCACAACTTTGATGCTTTTCTCATTCATATTACATCATTTTACATAGCATGATTTTAATTAAAAAAATCAGTCTATCTAATTATAAATAACAAAATTATATATTTTTTATTTATTCATTCACGTTAAGTCAATAATTATAAATATTTATTACATACCATAGACTGTTTTGTTTCTATATTAGCTTTATTTTAAAATTCACACTTTCCAAAAATTATATTTTATGCTGTTTTATTGCCAAGTGAAAAAAACGTGTTGACTCAATTTTGAATTGTGAATACTTCTACATTGACTTTTTGTGTCTTGAGTTACTAAATTTTTTCAGTATTTGAATATTTCAGCTTTCATAATAGTGGTCAATGTAATATTTTGATATTTAATATTTGATATGTAATATTAATTTAATCTAAAATTTAATAATTTGATATATAATATTTGGTAATATTTCTTGCAATAGAGCAAATAAGGTTTTCATTTACTATGCTCCCTTATATTAGTTTTTTTTCACCTGTGTAATTAAACAAAGTCTTATTGGTATGTCCAAAACTGTTGGAGTTAAGCAATGAACATTAAACTGTGTATTGGTAATGCTCATTGTGTTGTGTTACATTGAAGAATCTAAAGTCCTATGTGAAATGTCTTTTTTGTGCATATACAATTGTATATGTTTGTCTATTATCTTTGCTTTGTTTTATCTTTATTTTTATTTTTAAGTTCTGTGTTATATTTTTTCCTTATAATTTAAGAACTTCATAAGAAGTGTTTTTTCATGGATCAATTTTAGTTAACTTTATATGAATCACCAAGAAGTTTCAATTTTCTCTACCTCTTTCATTGTTTCTTTTTCTTTGTTTCCTTTCCTTTGCTCCAGATAAAATATTCAACATTTCCCTTTACAAACTAACTCATAGGTATTTAGTATTCAATATGTGAGTGATATTCTAAGTATGATATGCTTTTGTATATAATATAAAGTGGACTGTGGTTTCTTATTTTCTGTTGCCTTCTATGTTAATGAATTATTAAATGCAACTAAGACCATATTTTGTATATGCATTTTATGTAAGTTTAAGCTTTTTATTCAAATAAAATATAGCTATATATCTTTTTATTCAAGTGGTAGAGATTTTCGAAACAGGTTTATATATGAAAATATTTTCTAATTACAGTGTTACAGCAGGGAAAACAGGAAACTTAATATACAATGGGACTTTCTGCTTAAATAACTAAGAAACAGTAAACTCAACTGACACTTTTGAATAATACCAGTACCAAACTATTATAATATAATACTTGACAAGAAAGTGTACAAATTTGGAAATTGCCCTGTAAGGTCTAATGGTAACTCTGGCATTGTTATTTATTGTTATTGACTGCTATTTGCTTATCCAAGTATATTTGGATTTCAATTTTTTCATCTTTAAAATGAGAATGAAAGATGTTATTCAGGATTTCAAAAGTTAACAATGAACCAAGCAGTGCCTAGTTTTTCTTAGTACATGTTTATAACAATGTTGTTCAACTTTTCTCTGTTTAAATTGCTTGCCTTTTAATTTGGAGAGGAAAGAAGGGAAAAGAAAATATTTCTTGTAATTTTGATTTGGTCTTCCTATTACTTTCAATCAATATGTTTTCTAATATCTACTATGGAGACATGACATATTTTTCCTAATAATATTAGTGCATTGAGTTTTAAAATTTCATTTACCCTGTATATGTGATTTTAACTGCTGTACATCTCTATTTTTTTTCATTTTAAGTATAAAGTTGGCTTCATTTTTTTACCCTAAATTACCTTAGAATATTATCAAATATATTTATGACTTTTGTGAAAAATATTTTTTAAAAATTAAATGAAGAAAATATAGTTATTATAAAGAGCCTGTAAAGCTTTAGACTAGAGAAATGTTATACTTCTAAAATTTGAATTTGTCTATTCAGTTATTTTGCAAAAGTTTCTATAGGTATGTGTTTCACAGTCCCTGTTTTGAAACTTGAATGTTTCATCTCATAAGCGAAACATTAAACAAATAATATTTTTGGAATTTTATTTTTTAATTAAAAAGTACCACCTGCCTTAGTTAAGTGTAGATATGCTCTTTTCTCTAAATAATGATCTAGTAAAGATACTGTCACATGCTACATGTAAAATTATTGAGTTTTTATCAGAAATATTGTCTAACAGGCCAGGATCTTAAAGAAAATTGGGCAAGAATCTATAATTTTATATACTGAGAGATTTTATTACCAAATTAAGAGTAAACATAAAAATTTAAAACATAACTAGTAAACATCAATTTTCTATAAATGAAACATAAAATAAAAGTTAAAGCTAAAAAACATGGCAAACAGTCTTTAAGGACACAAAACTTTATCAAATTTGTTTACTTTGGTTGTTTCATTAAAAGTGGTATAAAAATAACAGGACGTGCTATGTGCTGGCATTAAAATCTGCTGTTTTCTACTCTTAATGAATCTGAATTTCTCCTGTATTCAGAGTGTTCAGCTAGACTTCAGGAATTATTGTAGATATGGAAATCTAAGGATTGACAGCCTGACACTATTTTCTGATTCAATTTTAGATCTGAGTTGATGGCTCTACTACTGGAGCAACCACCTCAGGGCAGAGAAGGCCCTTTCTGTCCAAAGTTTCCAAAAGCTTAGAGAAAAGGTACTGACCTGACATGTTCAGAAAAAGGAGATTTCCTCATCTTTCCAACTCAGACTACAGTGTCCCTGTAAATCATCAATAGATTATATTAGTATAACTTTATTTTTATTTATAGTTCTTTTTATGACAGAATTAAACTATGATGAGGTTATAAGATTGCTGAAGATTGATCCAAAATGCTTTTATAAAACTGATTTTTCATGTGATTTCATTGCATGGTGTAATTTCCATTGATTATGTATAAAAATTCTTAAAATTGATACAAAGTGCAACATATGAAGGGGAAAAAATGCACAGCATTGCTAATATTTTCAATGCATGCTTAAATTGGGACTAACTACAATCTTAAAAATATTCTCTGAAAAACTGAAAAATACATGCATTTCTAAAAGACTAGTGAATAAAAATAATAAAGAAAATAAAACTATTCAGAAAGTCAAAGAAATTAATTTGGATAAAAGGTCACAATATATAGACAAAATCCCACTCCAAAATGTACCATCTTCTCTCATTCACCAAAACAAAAGAATAAAATGATCATGCTTTAATAAAGAGCTTAAGTAATCTTAAATACTAAACAGAAGAAAGTAGAAGAAAATCCAAATAAAAACCTGCAAAGAAAGTTATAGTGAAATAAATTTGAAATAAGTAAAAATAGAGAAATAAAATAAAAATTCTGGTTTTCAAACAATTGAATAAAATATAACATCTTGGTAAAATTTTAAGAAATTATTCAGATGTAATTCACACACCATACAATATTCTCATTTAAAGTATAAAAAATTACTTTAAGTATGTTTATGTCTGTGTAAAGATTAGCTTAGACTACTTTCAGAGCATTTGTATCCTGTGCAAAGGAAACTCCATGCCAGTTAACAGTGATTTCCCTGTCAAACTTCATCTTCATGCCAAGGATATCACTAATCCAATTTCTGTCTACAAACTTACCTAATGTAGACACCTGGTATAAATGAGATCATAAAATATGCAGTCTTTTGTGAGTGTATTTTTCACTTACATGCATTTAAAGATTATCTGGTAATATGATTTTTCTTCCTTATGCCTAATTAATATACTAGTTTGATTTTGAACTGATTGTGTACACTTAAACTACTTAGGTGTAGTATATATTAACGTTTGTAATTTCTTGAGAATCAATTTGCCAATATCTGGTTGAGGATTTTTGCATCAATGGTCAAGAGAGATTGATATCAGTCTCTAATTTCCCTTTCTTCTTATGTGTGGTCTGGTTTGGTATTAGAGCAATGATTGTCTGATAAAATGAATTGCAAGTATTCACTTGGCTTCTGTTTTTTTGGAAGAGATAGTAAAGAATATATATATTTAAACATATAGTCACCTATAGACCCATATTTATTTGTGTTTCCTATTTTGAAACTGGTACTTGATAGAATTTCTTTAATTGGATTTTTAAAAAGATTGTTATTTTACTCCTCCTGTGAATTTTAATGGAATCTCTCTTGAAGGAATTTATTTTCAACCAGATTATCAAACTGTGGTTATAGGGTGCTTTGAACTATTCCTTTATTATTCTTTTTATATCAGTGGACCGATAGGCATTGTCTCTTTCCTTCCTGGTATTGTCAAGTTTTGTTTCTTCTCTGTTCTCTTAGTTAACCTGACTAGCTTATTGATTTTATTCCATTTTTCTAAGGACTAGCTTCTGATTTTAGTGATTTTTCTTTGTATATTTCCTCTTTTCATGTGGTTGATTTTTTCTTTACTTACTATTATTTATTTTCTTCTTTTTACTTTGGATTTACTTTTTTCTTTTATAGTGTCCTTAATGGAAGACAAGGCATTCAACTCTGACTTTTCTTCACTCTAGTATGCATTTAGTGAAATAAATTTCTCCTTGTGCACTACTTTCACTGAATCTCACACAATTTGGTAAGTTGAATTTTCATTTTTATTTAGTACAAATTATTTGTAATTTCCCTTGAAGACTCCAATCATGTTGTAGTTATCTACTTATCCTTGAAGGTTTTGTAGTTCTGAAAGTACTATTAGTTTTAATGTTGTATTGTTGCATGTTTACTTATTAAGAACTTTTTGTGTTGTTAGAGAATGAATCCTTTTATTTTTATGCATGATTTTTAAAATGTATTTTGTTTTCTTTGTTTTTCAGTTTTCTAGAGCATACATTATATGTTTTAACTACCTCGAATCTACTCTAAATTTTATAAAATCTTAGTTCTGCTAAACTACAGAAACTCAATCTACCTGACTTGTGAGTGTGTGTGTGTATGTGCGTGTGTGTGCATGGATGTATGTGGTATTATTGTCACACATATTATGTCTATTTGAGCTATAAATTCAAAAGCATATTATTTCATATAAATATGTTTTTAAAGTACATGAAGGAAAATAATTTAGAAAAGTAACTTGGTTAAGTGTGACCTTATTAATTTAGTGGATTTTTAAAAATTTTCAACATTCATTCAGAATTTGTCTTTCTACTATCTTTTCACCTTTGGTGTTTCTGAATAAAAGTAACTATTATTATTATTGAGCTTCATTTGTATGTAAAGATTGATTTTTTTATTGCTACTTTCACAGATTTTTCCTTGTTTGGGTTTCAGATGTTTGATCATGTTGTGTTTGAGTGTGGATTTCTTGGTTTTTTTTATTTGAAGTTACTTGGTGTTCTGGTTGTGTAATAGTTTGGGTTGTGTAGAATAAAGTTTTTCATCAAGTTTGATAAATTATCTGTCATTCCTTCAATATTTGTCTATAACTCTTCTTCAACACTTCCATTATACAATTTGTATACAGTAATTCTCCACAGTAGTGTACTGCTTACTTTATTCTCCCGTATCATTTCTCTCTGTGGTTTAACAGATTATGTAATCTTTGTTCATATGTGTTCAAATACAATGATCCTTTCTTCTGTCAGTTGAAGCTTACTATTGAGTACCTGTGGTGAATAGCAATTTTGAAATCTGGCATTTCCACTTAACATTTTAGAATAATTTTATGTCTTTGCTTATAACCTTTATTTGACTAGACATTGCCATCATACCATTTCCTGAGGTTCTTTTCATTCTTTGTTCATAGTGGTAATAACCACATTGGATTTTCTGCCTAATAAAGTCTATATCTTGGTCTTTTCAAAAGTGGTTTCTATTATCTAATTTTCCTCTATGTAGCAGACATTTTAGAAAATAATTTTTAGCATCTATGCATGCTAGTCCCTTCACCAAAGTGGCTGATGTTTGTTTCCTTATTTATTTAATGTCTTAGCTGAATTATTTTTGCAAACTATTTTTTCAATGTGCACATTTTTAGTTTCTTGTTCCAGTTTTCTCACCTTCAATTTTACCTCTTGGCCTGGGTATCTACATGTTATCACTGTATCATCATAGACCACTCATTGTTCAAAGATAATTTAACATATTATATTTTATCTTTTGCTGTTAGATGAGTGTTATTTTTGAGCTTGCTGTTATCATTTAGTGTTTCCTCTTTTTTTTTCTTCAGCTGTGTTTGCTTTGTCTATTTATTTTTTTAATTTATTTGTAGATCATAGAGAAAAATATAAAAATTGTGCATACTGGTGAAGTACCATGTAATATTTCAATGCATGCACACATTACATAATGTTTAAATCAGGATAAATACAATTATCTGCTGAAACATTTTTCTTCATGCTAAAAATTCCAAATCCTTTCATCTAGCATTTTCTAATTACACTACAATGATGTTATCTATCATAACCCTACTTTGCAACAGTACAACAAAACTTCTTGTTTCTATCTAACTTCAGCTTATTTCCATTGTTTAACATTTCCACGTTCTTCCCCTAGCCTTCCACTCTTCTGTTCTCAATTTCTATGAAACCAATTTATTTTATATTCTACATATGGGTGATGATATGGGTTGAATCAAAAGTGTCTCCCAAAAGGCTCTGGAAAGTGACTAGATCCTGGAGTACTAACTGCATTAATGAGTTTACCCATTGCTGATTTCAGAGCTGAATGTGCTGTTAGAAGGTGGGGCCTGGTTGGAGGGAACAGCTCACATGGAATTTGCTTGGGAAAAGTAAGTCTTGCCTCTGGTGCTCTTCCTGCTTTCTTTGCCTTTTGGATGCCACGAAGTTAGAAGTTTTCTTCTGCCACACCCTGTTGCCATGAGGTTTGTGCCTTGGAGCTGGCAGACTATGAACAGAAATCCCTGAAACCATGAGGCAACATAGACTTTTTTCATACTTTAAATTGTATGTTAGATATTTTTGTCTCAACAACAGAGCAGTGACTAATGCAAGTGGAATGATTCAGCACTTTTTCTGTGCCTGGTTTATTTCACTCAATGTAATGATCTACAGTTATACCCATGTTGTCATGACTGACAAAATGTCATTAATTTTTTTCAGTAAATAATCCATTGTGTATATGTAGCACTTTTTCTTCACTCATTCTTCAGTTGAAAGGCAAACATTAGGTTCTTTACATTTCTCTGCTATTGTGAATAGTGGTACAAAGAACATGGGAGTGAGGATGTATCTTCAAAATACTGTTTTCATTTCCTTTCTATGTATACCTAGTTGGGGTATTGCTGGCAGTTCAACATTTAATTTTGTGAGGAACCTGCATACAGTTTCCCATAATGTCAGTGCTAATTTTCGTATCTTCCGTTTCTTTTTAGTTTTCCTAATTTGGAGGTCTAATTTCTGATTGCTACTGAAAGGGCACAACCTTGGGATTGCACACAGACATTCAAGTAAACCAAGAATGATTATGATATTATCTGAAAATTTGACTTTCCTGGAGCTACTCCTAAATCAGAGTAGCTATTACTCATTTATTATTATATGGTCAGATGATATATTTTATGCTTCTTGTGCTATGAAGTTCTAACTTTGTCTGGATTTCTCAGCATGTAGATTTGGAGGAGTTAAGAACAACCTTCCTTAAAAAGGGAAAAGAAAAAAATATGAGAAAAGGAAAAAAATGGAAACAAAGTCTTTGCAAATAGGGAAGGGTGGAGGTGGTGAAGGGAGGGCAGGGGAAGGGGAAAAAAAAAGAACCAAGATACTCATGTAAAGGCACAGGATCCAAATGATGAATATAAGTGCATTTTATACCTAAAATGTACCAATAAACTTAATGGAAAAAAAGAACAGCCTTCCTTAAAGTTGCCAGAAAAGCCCTTCAAATTCTCATTAAGAAACAAAATACATACTTTTATTCATTAACCAATTCTTAATGAAGCTAATGAGTTTTCCTTTGCCCCACACAGGTCCCAATTATATCTTTGTCAAAAATCAGTATAATTAAATGAGGCACTATTATATGTTTGACAAATATGTTATAATAAACACATTATCCACAACAAAGTTCCATCATTTCTGCAAGATATCAAATATTTCCTAAAAGAAAAAGACTTTTATTACTACAAAGAATAAAAATAATCTAATGTTGCTATACACTAGTACTTTATAAGAATAATATTAAGAAAAACTCATATTGTGTATCTTTTTATTTTTCCTTATTTTGTAGAAATTTTTATCCTACTGGCATAGCATATTCCATTTTTAACAATTAATGTATTCTAACTTGAATTTTATATCTACTAAATTGTTCTGAAAGTGTTTATCTATTACCATTAATTAATTCATTCATGAAAGCAAGCAATAGAGAGCACCAGATTCTATTGTAATTCATGGAGGGGCACAAATTGTACAGCACAGAAATATTCAACTACATGTAAGTTTCATTCTATTGATATATAAGAAAGAAAAGAACAGACCCACAGCAGTGAGAAGCACAGCTGTCCCCAGTACCAATGAGGAGCCTTTCCAACCATGATACCACTGACCACAGCACCTACAAGGTGAGCAGTGAGGGCTCACCCCTCCCACCCACCCCCATTGATATGAGAAGACACAAAAACAAGACTCAAAACCAGACTTCTAGATCACCTAAAACAACCCCAAAGGGAAACAAGATGCAAAAATCTGATACTCAACCAGCTGGACTCCCTGAACTAGCAACAAAAAAGCATCTGGAAAAAATGAAATCAGAAATAATTTCTCACATAACAGCAGAGATTGTGCCCATAGTGCAAGACATGATTAATAAATGTAGAGAGGACACAGATAAATAAATAGAGGAGCTGAGGAACATGATGGAATCACAACATAGGAAATAAATGGAATCCATAAAACAGATGCAAAGAGATTTCTAGAAGATTATAAACTCCATTGAAAGTTTACACAGCAGAATGAGCCAATGTGAGCACAGAATTTCAGATATAGAAGATAAGATTGCAATTAGTGACCAGGAAAAGAAAAATTGCTTTAAAATAGTAAAGGACCATGAGAAAGCAATCTAGCAGCTGCTAGATGATGCAAATTAGAAAAACATAAGACTGATTGAATTCAATGAAGAAACAGGACAGAGTGCAGATGACATAAAAAATCTGTTCACAGAAGTGATGGCAGAAAACTTCCCAAGCAGAGGAAAAGAACTTGACATACAGATAAGTGAGGCATATAGGAATCCAACTAGTCATGATAAAAAACAATCTACACATAGGCATATAATAGTTAAGGTTCCAGAAACCCAACAGAAGAACAAAATTCTACAAGCAATTAGAAAAAAGAAACAGATCATATACAAAGGAAACCCCATCAGAATCAGAGCAGACTTCTCAATGGAAACCCTGAAGGCAAGAAGTGTTTGGAGTGATGTATTCTGAGCCCTAAAGGAAAACAACCTCCAACCCAGATTGATGTACCCTGCAAAACTATCTTTCAAAATTGATGGAGAAATAAGATACCTTCATAACAAATAGCAAACTTAGGAACTTCATGAAAACCAAACCAGCATTCCAAAAATATTTTGACAATATCCTAGGAAAAGACAATGAGCATCACAACACTAGGAAGCCCACCAGAATGAATCCATCACACATGACAAGAAATTAAATGCAAAAGGGGAGAATCCAAAAAAAGAAAAAGTCATGACAATGATAGCTCAATATATATCAGTTATAACCATGAATGTTAATGGTTTCAGTTCACCAATCAAAAGAAATAGACTGGCAGAATGCGTCAAGAAGCAAGATCCAACAACATGCTGCATACAAGACACAATTACTTCAAACAAAAACTCATAGGCTCTTAAGTTAAAGGGTGAAAAACAATCCTGCATGTGACAGGAACCCAAAAAATAGCAGGAGTAGCTATCCTCTTTGCAGATCAAGTGGATTTCAAACCAACACTCATTAAGAGAGACAAAAAAGGGCACTGCACCCTTGTAAAGGGAACAATCCAAGGGGAAGAGATGACAATCATAAATATATATGCACCAAATGCTAGTGTGCCCAACTATATAAAACAAATACTAATGGACAGGAAAAATCAAATAAGTGCTAATACAATAGTAGTGAGGGAACTCAATACCCCACTGACACAAATAGATAGATCAACTAGACCAAAAATAAGCAAAGAAATACTAGAACTGAATCAAACTCTTGAACAAATGGACTTAATAGATGTTTACAAAATGTTCCACCCGACAAAATCAGAAAACACATTATTTTCAGCTGAACATGGATCATTCTCCAAAATAGATCGAATACTTGTTCATAGAACACTTTTAAGTAAGTGCAAAGGAACTGAAGTTATCCCCTGTATATTATCAGACCATAGTGCGATGAAATTGGAGAACAATACCAAAAGAAACCACAAGAATGTCATAAAAATATGGAAATTGAACAACACTTTTCTGAGTAACCAATGGATCACAGAGGAAATTAAAGAAGAAATCAGACAGTTCCTACAATTAATTTACAATTGCAATACAACATATCAGAATTTATGGGACACAGTGAAAGCAGTCTTATGAGGGAAATTCATAGCAGTGAATACTCATATTGGCAAAAGAGAGCAAGCCCAATTAAACAGCCTGATGCTGAACCTTAAGCTTCTAGAAAAAGAAGAGCAGGACAAACCAAAAGCTCATACAAGGGAGGAAATTATAAATATCAGAGCAGAAATCAATGCAATGGAGACTAAGAGAACAATACAAAAAAATCAATGAAGCCAAGAGATGGTTCTTAGAAATAATACACAAAATTGACAAATGCTTAGCCAACCTTATCAGAAAAAGGAAAGAAGAATCCCAAATCCATGCAATTAGGAATAAAAAGGATGAAATTACAATGGACTGAGGAAAAATCCAGAGAATCAATACCTACTTCGAGAAGCTATACGCCAATAAGATGAAAATCACAGAAGAAATAGACATATTCCAGATAAGTAGGAATTACCCCAGTTGAACCAAGAAGATATGAAAATTCTAAACAACCCATCATCAATCAATGAAATTGAAAACGTAATTAAAAACTTAGCAACTAAGAAAAGTCCAGGTCCTAATGGCTTCACTGCTGAGTTCTACAAGATATTTAGGGAGGAACTACTGCCACTACTGTATAAACTCTTCCATAAAATTAAAAGGGTAGCAATATTCCCAAATTCATTCCTGGAAGCAAGCATAACCTTGATCCCCAAAGCAGAAAAATACCCAACGGAAAATGAGAACTGTAGGCCAGTCTCACTAATGAACACAGATGCAAAAATCCTTAATAAGGTACTGACAAACAGAATGCAGAAAATCATCCAGAAGATCATACACCCTGACCAAGTGGGATTCATCCCTGAGATGCAGAGATGGTTCAACATATGCAAATCAATAAATGTAATACATTGTATCAATAGAGCCAAGGAAAAAATCCATATGATCGCCTCAATAGATGCAGAAAAAACATTTGACAAAATCCAACATGCATTTATGATAAAAACCCTATAAAATTTTTGAATTGATGGTCTCTAACTCAGTCTGATAAAAGCCATCTATGAAAAATCAACAGCCAACATCATATTAAATGGTCAAAAACTGAAATCTTTCACACTTAAACCAAAACAAGACAAGGATGCCCACTATCACCATTCCTATTCAATATAGTTTTAGAAACATTATCCATGGCAATTAGACAAGAGAAAGAAATAAAAGGAATAAAGATAGGAAATGAGTACGTCAAATTGTCATTACATGCAGATGACATTATACTCTATATAGAAGACCACAAGAACACCACCAAAAATCTTCTAGACTTAATAACAAAATTCACTAAAGTAGCTGATGCAAGGTCAACATACAAAACTCAATAGCTTTCCTCTACATGAGCAACAGAGTCAGAGAGAGAAATAGGGCAAACAATTCCTTTCACAGTAGCATCCAAAACACTGAAATACCTAGGAATTATCCCAACAAAAGAAATCAAAGACCTCTTCTCTGAAAACTATGGCACTCTGAAAAGAGAGATTGAAGATGATATCAGAAAATGGAAAGACATCCCTTGCTGCTGGGTAAGAAGAATCAACATAGTGAAAATGGCCTTACTTCCAAAACTAATATGTAGATTCAATGCAATTCCAATTGATATTCCATCAGCATACTTCATGGACCTAGAGAAAACAATCCAGAAATTCATTTGGAACGAGAAGAGACCCAGAATAGCAAAAGCAATTCTAGGCAACAGAGGCATAGCAAGGGGTATCACAATCCCCAACTTGCAACTATACTACAAAGCTACTGTGATAAAAACAGCATTTTACTGGCAAAGAAACAGACCTGAGGACCAGTGGAACAGACAAGAAGATGCAGAAACAACTCCAGACACACTCAGCCATCTCATCTTCAAGAAAGGAGCCAAACACCCTCACTGGAGGAAAGATGGCCTCTTTGATGAATGGTGCTGGAAAAATTGGGTTTCAACTTGCCAAAGATTAAAACTAGACCTATATCTCTCAGCGTGCACTAAACTAAACAAAAAATGGATTAAAGATCTAAATATTAAAACAGAAACACTGAACAGGCTGGAACAGAGGTTAGGTAGAACTCTTGAAGACATTGGTTTAGGAAAAGATTTTCTGAACAAAATCTCAGTTGCCCATGAACTAGACAAACAATCAACAAGTGAGATCTCTTCCTATTTAAAAGCTTCTGTACAGCACGAGAAACCACCAGCAGTGTGAAGAGACAACCCACAATGTGGGAAAAAATCTTCACCTGCTGTTTCTGGGACAAAGGTCTACTATCTAGAATCTATAAAGAACTTTAAAAAATCAGACCTCCCCAATTTAAAGACTCAGTCAAAAAATGGGCATCTGAAATGAGCAGACTTTTCTCAGGCAAAGAAGTAGAAATTGCAAATAAACATATGAAATCACAAATAAACATATGTTCAGCATCACTGGTTATTTGAGAGATGGAAATGAAAACTATACTGAGATTTCATCTCACCCCAGGAAGCATGGCTGCTAACATGAAATCAACCAACAACAAATGCTGGAAGGGCTGTGGGGAATGAGGAACCCTGCTCCACTGCTGGTGGGAGTGTAGACTGGTGCAACCACTGTAGAAATCAGTATGGAGATACCTCAAAGAACTAGGACTGGAAGTCCCATTTGACCCTGCTATTCCACTGCTGGGGATCTTCCCCAAAGAATTAAAAGAATCATACCACAGTGATATATGTGCACCCATGTTCATAGTAGCACAATTTATAATAGCTAAAACTTGGAAGCAGCCCAATTGTCCATCAACTCGAGAATGGATAAAGAAAATATGCATTTTGTAATAAAATGGAATACTATTCAGCCATAAAAATGAGAAATTAGAGACATTTATAGCTAAATGGATGCACATTGATGTGATACTCATAAGTGAAATAAATAGGACACACGTGTAAGTACCAAATAGTTTCTCTATTGTGAGAAACTGAAAGTGTAAATAAGGACTAAAAGGTATAATAGATAATGTGAAATAGGAAGAAAAGGGGCAAAGGGGAAGTGGGAGGGGTAGGGGAAAGGAAAGAGGGGAATGGAATTAATATGAGAAAATGAAAAAATGGAAACAAAGTCTTTGTAAATAGGGAGGCATGGAGGTGTTGAAGGGAGAGCAAGGCAATGGGGAAAAATAAGAACCAAGAGAAATTATGTAAAGGTGCAAATTTACAATGGTGAATGTCATTATATTGTATACCTTAAATGCACCAATAAAATTAATTAAAAAAAAAAGAAAACAAGATATATTGGTCAATTTTATGAAATATATTAGGTGTTAATTGCTAAAGAAAAATAGGGATGAAGAGTTGAGATGGACTAAGGGAAAACATTCAAATTTCTAGTAAAAGAAGTTTCATCTTCACTGTGGTGATGTTTGGACAAAGAGGTTGAGTATTCTAATCTTCAGAAGAACATTCCAGGCTGGTGAGAAGAGAGATCAGTGTTCTGGAACCAGTCTGGAAGGTTTGAAGAACAATGAGTACAGTGAGAATGAAGAAAAGTGGGAGAAGATCAAGAGAAGGTGAAGACAGGTATATGAACAGATACAGGACAAGTTGTAGTGAATTGTAAAGACGTTGACTTTTATGGTTAGTAAAATAAAAACATCATTGAGATTTTCACCCCAGGAGATGGTAATAGCAATGTAAAATAAAGAAATATATTGATGATAAAAAAGATAATGATGAAGAAAGATGACGTTGATATTGATGCCATAGTAGTTGTTAAATTCTTTTTGTTTTTCCAATTGTTATTGCTACGTTAGCAGCATACAAAAATTACATTCAACATGGGGAGTTGGTAGATGTACATAAAACCTCTTAATACATTGAAATTGTGGGGCTTGTCCTTTCCCAAATTTTTCTACTTTTTGGAATTAAATAAAAGCTAATCTCTCATCTCCATGATAATTTTTTAAGAATTTGAATACACCGTATCTACATATCTTTTCCTTTAGGAAACTGATGATAATCAAAGTATCCTAATTCCACTAACTTATTTGAAATAGCATCTTATATCAATTCAGTGATACTACATTACAACAGTAAATTTCAGGGAGAAATACTAAATACAAATTTTAATGTAATAACCACCTATGTGTCAGGCACTGTTCTTCACATTTTATGTAATGAGGTTTCTTGGAGTTTGGCAGTAATTGTTCTTGCACTTATATTATGCATACACACATTTGAATGAGTACAAATGTGCCTCTCTCTCTCTCTCCCTCTCTCTCTCTCTCCATATATATATATATGTGTGTGTGTGTATATATATACATATATATATATATATATGTATATATATACACACACTCCTGTGAAGATATGCATCATACTGTTATCTAAACTTTATGGACTAAATATCCAATCTCCTGACAATCAATGCTAAAATACTTTATATAGATATTTATAGAAGTGTTCATATCTAAATATGCATGTATATATATACTGTGTAAGCACATATAATTGCATGCACATGTACATATATATATTTTTCTCAAATTTTTGTGTCTATATAAAAAATTATTTTCCTAGTCTTATAATTATTTTCTTTAGGATGCATAATTTCCTAGGTTATATTTTAGGTTTATATATTGCAGATTTCTTTTCCAATCTTTGCTACATGTTCATGTTTGCACTATCTCTTTTATTTATTTATATATTTGTGCATTATTTATTTATTTTAGTGCCAACATTAAATTACTCTGGTCCCTGTCTTTCATTTCAGCTGCTTCAGCTCCTTGGAGTTATGTTTTCTATTTTCATTCCTTTTAGATTTGACGTCTCACATCTGCTTTATTAGTTCTCATGCCATTGCTTTTATTTCCAAGCTCTTCTTTATCATTAAGCGTTTAAGTGATGAGCAATATCTATAGTTATAGAGCTTTGCTAGCTTTTAGTAAACCATGAATCTTAAATGAGCTCTTTTTCTTATAGAATAACATACGGCTTTTAAACATGAACTTCTTCAGCCCATTCTGTTGTCTGCCTCTGATCTAAAATGTCTTTCTGAAATCAAGCATAGACATTGTATTTACTCCAGTTTCACAATTCTATAATGTCTATACATCATTGTATAAAGAATTGTACTTAAAAATTTAAAATACATTTTACTGGAGACCAATGTTTAAACATATACCTCTTAAAATTATTAATAAAGGTATCAAAAATCTATATTTTCATCTTGCATAAATAGGCTCCCAATGATTTAATAATTTATTTTCTATGACAAGTTATCATAGTGTTTCTTCACCTCTTTTTCTCCTTCTTTTGGTTCAGATTATATAAATAAGTTCAGATTACTTCAGTCCACATCACTAATTCTTCCCAGTGCAATATGAAAATAAAAGTAAACAGGATAAATAACTCACAATATATTTCATAATTTTTCTCTTTAGGTTTAATTTAGAATAATACAATAACTACTAAAGATAAAATAATATAAGTATAAAATAAAAAAGTACAAGAAAATATTTTAATGGCACGGGATCCTATTTACCTTTTATCATATAATAATAGTATAATCCATATTTTATACTATACTAGTATTCATATATGTTCAATTAATTGATACTTAAAAGCATATAAATAAGTAAATTCCTCATACATTTGTGCATTATATTTTATTTTTTGAAGAGTCATAAGTCCATAATCATACTAAAGTTATAATGAATAGAAAGATATATTTATGCAATTATGTTAGTACATATAAAAGGGGTCTTATACAATGTTTTACTGCCCACTCACAATTTTTTTTTAAATGTTGGTATTTTTCTTAGGTGCTCAAAAAAAAGACATGGAATATTTCCTCTAACACAGGAAATTGGCATTAGATTTTTTTTGTAAAATATCATAGTGAAGCAGACAGCATAAGATTGTCATTATAACAAAAACCTATTATTTTAATAAATACATGAACTACTTCATGTATTAATTACATTATTTATTTATGTGTAAGTTTATAGACCATTTGCACATTAATGACCTCTATGGCCAGGTAGACCAAAACAAACAAGTAAAATAAACCTATCAGTGAAATTAGACTATATCATCTGCAATATACTTAAGAACCAAAAAGTATATCAGGCACTATATTGTCTGATGTTCATAGTCTTTGATTGTTAAAAAAAATGTTATTCCTACAGCAGGAACCTTTGAATTTACTACAATTTATAATTCAATTTACCAGTGTCTAAGAGCTACTACTCTAAATCTAATTATTTCATCTGAACATGAATAGGTGTTTGTTATCATGACTTATTCACTTTAACATATTATTGAAAAAATTTTTCCTCATAAAATGGATTCTATTTTTGCTTGGAATTATATTTTTCAAGTGTTGAATTATGGAGAAAACATATTTGGGGCAATGTAACTTTAAAGTGAAATGAATTTTAATAGTGATAGAGGTAATTACTAATGTTTGTTTATTATAATGAATATTAACTTTAATTATAATATTCACATTTTGGATTATTCATGAAGATATAAAATTTAGGGGCTCAAAAAAGAATTAGAGATCATGCTTTTGAATAAGCTATTTAATCCCAGGTATTCTATCTCAGTGGGGGAGTATCCCAAAATTTCAATGCTAGTACAAAATCAATGAATGAGATAATTTCTGAGAAACAGGACAAATATTATTAAGCCAAATATTATTTAATGTGTTTTCATATATGTTATACTATGATATACTATATATCAGGGGGGATTTCCAACCACCTGACTGAGGGTACAGCAGAGGATGAAAGAATACACGAGACAAAGGGTTGTATACACTGGGGGGCGGGGACTTGATCTTAACTCTTCTGGCTAAAACCATGAGGTCAGACTTGTCAGTATTTATTGATTACACAACATAGCAGGGGGTGTAAAGGCAAATGTAGGGAACAGCAGGACTAAGGCACTAATAAGTCAGGCTTGTAAAAAGATAAGGAAGGATTGCATTCCTGCAAAGGGTAGGTCGTAGTTCACAAGTTCCCCATGTTATCTTTAGCTAACCTTTGGTCTGGAAGAGCAGCTGCAAGAGTCATAAATTCTCAGTTGTAGTTGCCACCTTGCTTTTAGAGACTTCACAGTATCATCGATCGTTGAGATCTCAGTGGTGACCGTTGGCACGGGGAGTTCTGTTTCCATATGCCAGCTGAAGGTTCATCTGGCAAGTCACACATAGGCCTAGGACAGACTCACAGTTTAACCAATAGCCAATTTCTAAGCCAATTCAATAATATTTTATAGACTGCCCAGAATAGTTTCAAGATGGTGTCCTACAATATATACACTTATGAGGGTTAATCCTTACTGTCAACCTGAAAGGTTGGAGAGATGCCTAGGAGATTAGTAAAGGCCATTTGTGCGTAAGTCTATGTGGGTCATGAAGACCAGACCTTGAGGACTATATCTAGTCCCCGGCCCCTCCCTCTCTGGCTCTTCCCTGCTCTCCCTTTTTTGTTGTTGTTGTTGATGTACCAGGGATCAAACTCTGGGACCTTGTGTTTGTGAGGCAGGCAGCGGCACCACTGGGCTAAATTCCCAGCCCAGCTCTCCAGTTTTTAGATGGCATGAGTTGAGCAGCTTTCCTTTCCCTCCCTTTTTGCCATGATGTTTCTGCCTTGCAGTCAGCCAACCATCGACTAAACACTATGAATCATGAATAAAAATAAATTTGTCCTCTTTTAAGTTGTGATGCTAGGCATTTTGTGCCAACAAAGGAAATCTGACCAGTACAAGACTCTATGTAAAACATATGTGCATTATATATATTATTGGATATCTCTGAGCTAGTAAAGTAATAATAACTAAAATATAGTGTTACTAATTTGTTCAAGTATTTTGGTCAGCTAATTCCAACACCTAAAGCTCTTAATGCAGGATCAAAATCATGACTTCTTTATGTTTTGTCTTTCTTTTTAAGCTTTTAATATTTAATTAATTTTTCAACACTTAAGAAGACATCTGCTTCGCTGCCTTATTGATTCAGAACAGACCGATGGATTGATTGATCACCTTCTCTGCTCTTCAACTGTTATATTTGGGCTTCTGTATTAATAGCAACCTGGAAGTTTCCCTCACTTCTCTGTTCTGAATTAATTTGTTCCTTTCTCTTTCTACATCGATTACTTTATTTGGGGGAGTGTCTATCCTAGGAAATTCTAGTTGTTATATGGAAAGTAATAGTTCACACAGTTCACAAAATCTTTTATCTGCACATTACTTAATTTTGCTGGCCTAAAATTTTTAGTTGGAACTTACTTCTTCAGAAATTTGAAAGCTTTGTCTCATTTTGCCTTTTACCTTCTACGGATGTACAAAATTTAAACCACCTTTCTGGATACTTTTTTTTTGGTACTGGAGATCAAACTTGAGACCTTGCACTTGCGAGGCAGGCGGCAACACAACTGAGCTAAATCCCCGGCCCATGTGTACTTTTTAGAAACATCATTTATTTGTACCTTTCTAAATGTTCAGAGCAATTCAATTTGTTTTCTAATTTTTTTCATTCATTTTCTTGAGTAATATATAAATGCTTATGACTTAAATTTCTGCAGAATACTTGTGGGAGAATTTTTGTAAAATTTCTTTTAATTATTTTCTCCTCTCGGTTTTTCTTTTCTCTTTTTCTGAAAGTCTTACTTCTTATATAATCAATCCTCTAATTTAATCCAAAATACTGTCATCTTTTCTCTCCTATAGTTTTGGATCTTGTCTTATTTTACATTTGATCTTACAAAAATTTCCATTCATTTCTGAGTCACATTTTGCACAAGAATACATTCTTAGTTTTTTAATTCCTTTGTTTAGAATTGTTTAAATTATTTGATAGAAAACCATTTATAAATCTACAATGTTAATACTAAGTCAATTAAAAATTTGTTGTTTTCCTGTTTTCTCTAAGACTTTTCTGTTTTCATTATAATTTTCTTTGTTTCTGTTGATCCTTTTGTATATCTAGTAAAGTTCTAAATAGAAAGACAAAATATTTAAAATAGAATTTTTACAATATTTTAAAATAAGGATTTAGATGCACAGGTAATAGAATATTTGCTACTATATCGTGGGACAGTGCCTCCTTTTGGCTGAATCCATCCAAATCAGCAAGCACAGTAACCAGGAAATTACAGTCCCTTTTGGATTATAATGTAGAGCTATGCAGAGCAGGAAAAGGCAAGGAATTAATTCAAGTGAAAGTCCTAGATACGATGATATTTAAAACAAAGTTAGGAAAAATCAGTGAAAAGCTCTTTGATAGATGAATGATACATGTCTACTGGTAGGTTTCATTGTTGGTTGATTTGGTGTGAGTTCTCTCATTTGATACCCCAAAATGTTATGACACGAAATCTTGTTTCTTTTGATAAAGTACATCTGCTGATGGGAATCTTTCAAACTCCTTCCTTGGAAGTAAAAGCTTAGCTAAAACTAAACATAGAAAAGCTCCCAGAGATGTCACCTTTCATCATCAAAGGATTCAATTACCAAGCTCCTGCTTTGGCCTAAACCCCTCATCCAAGCTCTGTTTTGGTTTTCTTTCTCAGATCTTCTTTAAATAGTGAACTTCCTGTCTCCAATCTATAGAGTGGAGGTATAGCACAAAGTTGAGTGATTTAGAGGAGAAGAGCTGGAATGTAACCCTCTTTAAGGTGATTTTTAAACACTCATCTTTTGTACCTAATTCTGTCCTTAGTTTTGAAGTGGATTCCAAGCAATAAACTTTTCTGAGGTTTCAAGTAAAAGCAGAATACTTTTTGTTTAAATATTTTTCCTGAAAAAATATGTTTTTGGTATTTGTCATTAATTAATGCAACTATCACCTGTTTAGTATCTGCATTATAAACTTGTGTTTTCATTCTCATTTGCTCTTGATTTCTCAATATCCATGTGGGTTTATAACCCTTTGCTCATTTGCTTTGTTTTTTTGTTTGTTTGTTTTTTTGCTTTGATTTTAATGTGAATTCAAGAAGGGATAGAGATAAGTGTGAGTATTCAGCATCCAATTTTCTACCTTATCATCTTAAGGACAGATACAGGATAGAACAAAATTATCAATGTAATCTTAGTGGTATAACTGCTTTTAAAAGCAAGGTAAAAGAGCCAGGGATTTAGCTTAGTGGTTCCGCCCCCTACCTTGCAAGCAGGAAGTTCTGAGTTGGATCCCCAGTACCAAAAAAAAAAAGCAAGATAAAAGCCTTAACAAACTTCTTGATATTTTAAAACTAATATGTATATATATATTTCATGCATTTATTTTTAATATTTATTTTCTGATCTTATTTAAACTTCAAGTTTGTAGAAGTCTTAGGACAAATGGACACATTTCTTATGTAGAACCTTTTAAATTTTCTAATATATCATCATTTCACAGCCATATGAAATTAGAAATAGTATAAATATTGTTTATTTGTGTTATGTCCTTCAAATAATATGTTAAAAATAAAGAATGACTTATTCTATAGGTGAATGAACTCTGCATTCTCTCAGTCTGCATCTACTGATTGTCTCCTGAGACACTTCAAATTTCTTGTCAAAGCAGTGTCTCATGCTGGAATTGATTTTTCTATGTTTTAATAAAATCATTCTATGCATCATTATTTACACAAAATTAAGACAAGCAATTTACACATTTTACATTTGGCTTTTTAATTACTATGACATATATTACTAGACATAAATATTTAAGCTACTATAGATACAACATTTTCCTTTGCCTTAACATTGAAGTCATCATAATATATCTTGTAACATGTATATTTGACTAATACTTGATACTAAGAATAATAATTTGGAATTTAAAGGTAAACCAATTTGAAAATATAACTTCAGTATTTGCAGAAATAATTGATGCATGGATTTCTAGAATTGAATATGCATACCTTTTTCACTTAAATTGCTCATTATCTCACTCAGCTTTATTGGAGGTCGTTTACAGACATGAAAAGAGCATTAGCTTGTCTGGGTTTTAAAAACCTGCCATGTTAACATGAGATAGTTTATAAGGAGTGAATTTGATGATACAATGAGTGACAAGTTAACACCTATTTTCAAGTGCTTGTCTAAAGAAGTAGAGTAATTCTTTTCTATCAAGCCTTTCTCTTGTAATATAATGGAATAAAACTATGTTGTTAATGTGGGGACAAAAGTCTTGACTAAGCCCAGCATATGTCAGTATTTAATCAGAATGACAAAGGTGCAAATTTCCAATGATGAATGTCATTGTATTGTATACCAAAATGTGCCAATAAAATAAAATCTAAAAAATAAAAAAGAATGACAAGAATATGTGTTCTTCCATCAGTTGACTGAAAATGCTGCTAAGTGCCATGCCCCAGAGCTCAAGAAAACCAGACATTGGGAAAGTGTCCACTCAGAGGTTTAGGATTAGATGCTAGAGACTCAGAATACTGTGGGACATGTGAATGATAAACTAGAAATTTTGAATATTTTGAAACTTTCAAAGAGGAAGTACTGCTACAGAGAGCAATGAACATTTCATACGCTCTCATGTCTGACATTTACTTAATTTTTAGTTCTGTGTATGATATTTTTCTTTTTCTGTTTTACACATTTTATATTTTGAGTAGCTACACACTTAAATAATCTGAGCAATTCAATGACCCCCTTGCAGCTGTGTGGAAATGCAGTTTGTTTAGCACAGATAATATTTATGCAGGGAGCAAGACCATGTATTTCACCAAGTTCTCATTGTGGCATGTGTACTACAAATGATTAAAATTGAACTTAGAAGTTCTCTCTGAAAGTAAGATAAGGCTTTTACAGTTGATCAAATGAGATAATATATCCTCAGTTATATTAGTTTTGAGCATTGCATCAGTCTTCTAGGACCTAGATTTATTGACTAATAATCTAACAGACACTTCTATATTCGTAAGCACCCCATTACTTGATTATAGAAGAACATACATATAGTTCAATGTAAAAAAAAAGTTAATTCAAGTTAGAATTCACAAGAATTCTAGTTAAGGGTCTTATTTTATTCTTTAACCTGTGTTTCTCTATCAACATGCATGTTGTGATTTGAATAAAAATATAGATACTCAAAATTGCATAAATGGCTTAAATCTAGCTTCATACAGATGTCTCAAGTTTTATTTAATAGTATTTCTTTATGTAATAAATGAATAGTGTATAGTAATCATAGTTTTGAATATGTATAATTTTATCTTTTTAAACTAAAATTATGAATATAGTTTTTATTGTAATTATCTTTCTTATTACTTAATCAAATGTATGCCATTAGAAACAATATAGTAGAAATAGTGTGACCTGTCTAAAAAGGATGTTTATATAAACAGTAATGGCCCCCAAATCAAAAAATGTGATTCTTTCCCTGATTTCTCAATATGAGAGGCATAACCTTGGAATAGTAAACAATTTGGGATCTCACACTTTCTCATTGCAGAACTCTGGAGTACTTACAGGTGGAGTCCAAGTAATTTATTTATAAATGAGAAAACAAAACTGAGACATGGGAGATTTATTTTCTACACAATTTGTTCTCTCCTAAGTGTGTAATAAAGTATTTTATAATAGGGTAAGTTACATAAGTTAAAAAAGCATGCTATTGGATTATTTCATTAGCAAGTTGTCCTTAAGAGATCTATACTATTCTTTAGAATCAGAATTGTTAAACGAGTAAGATATAAGAAAGAGGGTAAGACAGATCAACCAGCTCAATACTATTTGTTGGCAACTCCTAGATCAGGAATTGACTTTCCATAAAAATGAGCAGTTTTATCAGACTCCTCAAAAAGATGTGAGCTCACTTGGGCTCAAGATGCACCATATTAGTCTCTGGAAGACCTCCCATATCTTATTTTACCCTTTGAAACTCATTTTCTCACTAATAAATTAAAAATAAATTTTGTTTTTACCCTTTTTAAGGATTCTTCTAAGAAGGAAAGGAAAATGTATATGAAAATTCTTGCAAATTACAGATTTAAGAAATGAATAGTAAATATTAATAACAATTTCATGTAAAGCATTTACTATATTTAATAATTTCCATTTATATCTTTGTGTGTGTGTGTGCCAGGGATTGAACTCAGGACCTTGCACTTGCAAGGCAGGCAGTGGAACCACTGAGTTAAATCCCTGGCCCTCTATTTATATCTTTTTAAAAATGCACTGTAAAGCTTGTATTCAAAACAATATGCAGTACACTTTACTATTTCCATTTTACTGATTAAAACAACAACAACAAAAGAATAGCTATTGATGAGAGGTAGCACACATTTGGAATCCCAGCACTCTGGGAGACTGAAGAAGGAGAATCAAAATAGAACCTGGCCTGGGAAACTTAGCAGTTTAGTGAGTCCCTCTCTCAAAATAAAAAAATAAAAAGATCTGTGGATAATGAAGGCCTTAGGTTCAATCTTCTGAATAAAGAAAAAAAAATGCTGGTTCAACATAGTTCATGACAAGAATACACCCAGAATTAAAACTAATATTGATGTTTAATATATCTCTTGCAATAGCATCATCATATTTTATAAAGTTCATGAAGGTAGCCTAGTTTGGAAAGGTTATGAAAAAAGTAAATTATATACACATATGACTAGGGAAATAACATCTATTGAACTACAATGCACCATTTTAAATATATACTATAAAAATTCAGTCTCTCTAAAGGCTTTGTTTTTAATATGTATTTTTAAAAGGAAAATAAATATTAGAATATTCAAATGACTGCTCAAAATCATAAAACTAATCACACTGGGATTAAGTACATCAACACAAATGCCACGCTGAGGACTCATTGTTCTGACCTGTATGAAATGATCCTCGTGAATGGAAGGAAAGATGGTGGGTTGTGACTCATTGACCTTTTTTTTCCTTTTCTGGGAAAATATGAAGTCATTTAAAAAGCATATTGTAAACTGTAACTTCTGTAAGCGTTTTTCATGGCATGTACATGTTTGCACTACAAATGTTTTTCAAAGAAAGACATCAGGAAAAGTTAAGCTACTTTTACTTTCTACTGTATCAATTACGATGTTTGCATGTCAATTACGTAGTATGACTTTGTGAAGAATTATTAAAGCTATAAAAGTAGAATCATTTTAATTTACATTTGTGTCAAGGTGCTTCTTTCGGAAATGAAGTTATCTGGATAAACATTTTTATAAAGGGAGAAGTATGTATAGCACACACTTTTCCTCAGGTTTCAATGCAGTTTTATGATAGGATCAATTCAGACTTGAATATCAATGTGTCATGAACTACTTAATTGCCAGCAATTAAATGAAATGCAATTCAATTAAATGTAATTAAATGTACCTATTATTGTTTGTACATGAAATAAGAGAAAGAAAATATATTTTTTTCAAAAAAAAAACCCAAATGAAATACTTTAATACTATTTTGACAAATTCTTCAGAAAAAATTTAGACTATATTTTAACATAGTGAAATTCTAATTAATCTTCCACAAACCCAGTGAGCTATTATTTAAAGATTTCAACCAAAGGTACTAAATGCTAGGTCGGACAATCACTATTTATCTTTTAAAGATTTGGAATTTAAACGACAAAATAAAATGATGAGTTGTGAGCAGTTAATAAAGATTAATTTATGTTGCTGAGGAAAGTCTGCTTTTAAATCAAAATATCTTTGACAGATATAAGCCAAAAAATAACTAGGACCAATAGATGTTAAAAATTAGTAGAAGTTTTAGATATATCACTATGTTCCTTCAGCTCTAAAAATCTAAGTCCTGAAAGCTACATTGCACAGCAGTTGGAATTGATGATGTTATATATTTAGCAATGTATTTAACATGAGTTGGTTACAATTTTCTTCATTTATCAAATTAAGTAGAAATGTGGAGAGTATTTCATATTTGCCACCCTTAAGAATTTCAGCATTTAATTCACATTACTCCTTCCAAATACACACACACACACACACACACACACACACACACACAATTTGTAGATTATTTTAGTACTACCATGTCTTCTACCCAGTAGATATTCATCACTTTTCTTCAGAATTAAAATTTTATCATGAATTTGTTCTTTCCTAATATATGTTTCCTCAACTTAAAAAAAAATATTGTACCAGTTGTCCTGAAGTAGTATATATGCATAAACAGTTTCAAAATGATGCCTGCTCTGGGCTGGGGGTTTAGCTCAGTGGTTCTGCCGCCTGCCTCGCAAGCGCAAGGTCCTGAGTTCAATCCCCAGTACCAAACAAACAAAAAAGATGACTGTTTAATTTTTAGAGCAGCAATTCTGTTGATAATTAGAAATTAATTAACTATAACACACAATTACTTTGTTTCAAGAACACTTTAGGTAGCTTCACTCATTCTTTAAAATAACCCTCCATGTAAGATCACTATGGTTCCTAGTGTACCTTTATGTATATCATGACTGTTAGTTTGCTCAAGACTACAAAATCCTGAAGTGTTTAAAGTATAGTCAAACCTAGGCTTTGAACTCTCCTAATCCTAGTATTGCTGTTTAGCAGAAAGGACTCAGGTTCTGAGATGATGACAAAAATACTGTCTAAAACAGTAATTTAAGAGAAAAAAACCAAGATGTCATCATGTCTTTCACCTTCACAAACATTTTGATTTCTATATTTTTAATCTTTTATGAAATCAGTTAAAAACTGTGTGTTCTAATTTTAAATAATTTATTGTATATAATTGAATTAACAGTGTTTTCCCCTGCTTTAGAAAGAAATCTATGAAAGTTTGCCTTGAGGGTATATTCTGATAGAAGAAAACTTTGACAGTTTCTGCAGCAAAGTGCTCCTCCTGTAGGTCAGTTTCAGAAAAGTAATTGTTTTAAGACAGCACACTGTGATCTTTGGGTAGGCAGTGGGACATTTAAATGCAACAAGCACATATCATGCACTATACAAATATAAACTTCATTTGCATTTTTCACACCCAAAGCATTCTTTGAGTGAAATATATGAAAGTATTAAATTGTGCAAAAGAACATTTCCTATAAAAATGGCATTCACTAAACAGAAGGGTCTCAGTTTTAAAATGAAATATTTTATTCAAAAGTATGTTAAATCACTCCTGTAGTTATGCTGGGATTCAAGCAAAGTTTTCTTCAAGACTACTTGATCTTGCAAACTTATTTCAAATGACTAAGCCAAAACAATAATAGAAGACATTAGTCCCTTTATTGCTTAAATAATTAACCAAATAATTTAAGAAAATGGAGCAAGTCCTTATTTCCAGAATCATTCAACCGCCCTTACTCTGAACATATGTTTGGCCAAGAAAGTAAAGACAATTAAAAATTGCATTTAAAAATTTTATTTAAACTTATAGGTGCAAATAGATCTGAAGATTGGAGCAAGACTCCTCATCCTAATGATTTATAGAAAGGTTTCAAAAAACAGCAAAAGAGTAAAGAGAATGAAAGTTACTTCAAAATAAATAAATTACTTCCATTTTATTGATCAGTGGGCTAAAGTATAACTATAAAATACCTTTATATTCTAACTCAGCCTCTAACAAAATATCAGAATCATATCAGACAATAACCATTGTAAATCAACTGTAGTAATGCTGATTTATAATGTTTGGTTATCATTAATTTTAATCCAAAGCTTCAGAAAGGCTAAAGAGGATTAAATTCTAAAGATAAAAATGTATTTGTATTTCAAAACCAAAGAGATTGGAAATACTTCTATAGTCCATTGTTTTGGATAATTTATCAGTAGGTTCTCCTTAAATTCTAGTTTTAACAGTTTAAAAAATATTATAGCAAAATGGTCCTAAATTCTTTTGTTTTAAAATTATGTGTATCACAAAAATAACTAAGCAAGCATAAGACATATGTGGCAAAAAAAAAAAACTAGTTTGGTTCATTTTTGCTATTTCTTTTACTAAAATACAAGAATGAAGTATGCAAAAATATATTCATATATTATCCTTCCCCTGTCAGCAAGTCCTTTTCCATGTTAATAGTTCTATTCCTATTCAGTATTCTGAACACTATTAAGTCTATTATATTTTAAGAGGAAGACAAAATCATGTAAAGAGTAATGTAATGAGTTAATGTAAAGAATATTATCATATTGAAAGAAAACTCTAATTGAAAGAGGAGTCTCAGAAAGACAGAAGTGGATTTGAATCTGAATTATATACCTTATTTTGTGGCTATAGGTGAGTTCTACTCTTCTTTGAATGTAAAATTTTGAATTGTGGAAACTAATAATAGTGTTTGCGTAGAAAAATATTGGCAAGAATTTGAAATTGTTTGTAATGCATCAATATATAATTGATATTCTAAACCAGAAACTCCCCAAAAGGTAGTAACTGTCCAAATGTGGCTGTTCAACAAATGAAATATGAAGACTGGAATTGAGATAATGCACTTCTAATTTTGTTTGATGAGTATAAATTCAATTTGAAAGCTAATAATTACCCTTTCACAATATAATTAATATAAAAAAGTTTTTGGTGAAAGCTTTAATAGAGTAAATTTTGTGTAAATAGGAGTATTAGGAAAATTTGGATATGTAACTGTGCCTTTTCTATCAAAGTTATAAAATGAAAATCAAGCATTATGGATAAAAATTGTTTGCCTCATTTTAGATTTAGTGTAATTGTGTAAAATTTCAATAACTTGTTATAAAAAATGAATGTAAAATATCTCAGTAATAAACACTATATTTGTTGCATTTGAGATGCTAATTTTTATATTGATTGAGGTTAAGTATCTTATTACATTAATTTCACCCAATTCTCTTGATATCTTTAAATGTAACTACTATAAATTTTTAAGTTATGGCTCTTGAAATTACATTTCTATTATTCAGTATTGCTTTATAGATGTTATTGTATTTAACCTACTGAAAAACGGCAAATTTTTAATTCAAGGAGAAGAAAAGATTCTTATTTTGCATTTACCCAACTTGTGGTTATTTATTATCACACAGTATTGGATGAATCCGGGGAGCTTAAAAAAACATGCCTGGCTTCTATTCTACATGGCTATATAGATTTAGAGAACCATTCTTCTATATTTTTAAAAAACATGTCATTGCAATTGGAAAGGGCCAGATCTGAGAATCTCTAATCTTCCTATTTTAAAATAGGAATATATTTTAAAATATATTTTAGTTATGTTCATGATGCTGGGACAAAATATCTGACACCCAGAAGTTAAAGAAGGAAAAGTTTATTTTAGCTCACAGTTTGTAGAGGTTTCAGTCCATAGGAGAAATAGTTCATGGCATGGCAGAGAGGAAGCAGTAACCATCAAGGGAGGAGGAGGGGTACATATTATACATATATTGGGCCATGCTCACTGTGACCCACATCTTCTCATCAGGTTTCACCTCCCCAAATCACAGAGTTGTAAACCCATCAGTGGATTAATATAGTCCTGAGTAGTATCATATACCCTTGATTCACTCACCTCACAAAGCCCCACCTATGAGTGCATGAGGCTATGGGTGGACATCTAAATAAAAGCTGTAACAGAAAACATAGAAATTTGGTACCCAAGGCCCCTGTGGTGTTGCATAATATCAGAATTTGGGAAAATTTAGGCAGGAGGAATATGAATTTCAAGACTGGGCTACATAATAAGACCCTGTCTGAAGAGAGAGAGGGAGAGAGAGAGGGAGGAGGGAGAGGGAGAGGGAGGAGGGAGAGAGAGAGAGAGAAAGAGAGAGAGGAAGGGAGAGAGGGGGGAGGGGAAGGAGAAAGGGAGGAGGAGGAAGAGGAAGAAGAGAATGAGAAAAGGAGAGGGGAAGAAGCAAGGGAGCAGAGAGGAGAGGAAGGGAGGGGAGAGCAGAAGAGAGGAGGGGAGAGAAGAGAGAAGAAAAGAGAAAAAAAAGTCAGCAAAAGCATCCACAATGAGTTGACAATTTGTCTTCATTCCTTTTAGTTACTTTTATCTATTTTTTCCATTCAATGAAAAGACTTACAGTTTACAATCACAAACAGTTAAATGAACAGCTAAATTTGAGAAGGAACTTGAGGTTAACCATGGCAACATTTTAATCACTGCAGTTCCTATCAGTTGCCTGTCTGAGACAGCCACATCATGCTTAAGTGTATCTAATAGGGAGAATAAATTTATTTTTGAAAGATTTGAGGAGATAGTAACTCACATTAACCTGTATAAATGAAATCACATGATTTTGCCCACTAAATTTTGTCACTTTCTATTTCCAATTCTCAGTGAATGACACCACATTGTAACTGATTAAAACAGCTAAATTAGAACTCATATTGTTGCCCCATCATTCCAAACTCATACACTGAAGGATGAGGATGGAGAAAGTATGGAGTAAACTCTACCACCAAGACTTTATGTTTATTTCCCTTTCATGTTAAAGGAGATTGAATTCAGGGCCTTCACACTGAGCTGCCTCTCCAACCTCTACTTTAAAAATGTTTTTATTTTGAAATAGGATCTCAGTAAATTGCTAATTTGCCCAGGTTTAACTGAAGTTTGGGATCCTCCTGTCTCAGATTTCTAGAGCACTGGAGTTACAGGCATGGGTCACCACAAGAAGCTCCTACATTTCTGAAATGTCTTTTGTTCTGTTTCCTATCAAATTAGCCAAAGCTATTACGCTTTCTGACTTGAGATGTCATTTAAACCTCAAACTGCACACACTGTCTCCTCTCGACCGTGTTTGTAATCACACTTCCACACTCCAAATATACTTTTCAAAATAAAATTAATCATGTGACTACCATTACTTAGAACACTTTCACTGCTTCTCTTTTCTCATAAGGTTAAATAGCTTCCTGTTGATCATTTACAGGCCTCCTCCATAACTGTCCACATTCACCTAGGATCACATTCGCTTCCTCTTCCTCCACCCCAGCTTCTGAGTCACTCTCCTATTTCCCACACTCCTTTAGACAAACAGAATTTGCAGTGACATTTAGTTTATTACAAGCATATTTTTGAAGAAGATAAAAGCAAATTTTCAGATTTTACACAAAAGTAACTATTCCCTAAAGGAGGTTTGTATGAGCGTTTATTGTAGTCAGCCACTGGCTGTCTTCAAGACCTCTTAGCCTAAGTGATTTGTTCAGACTTTGTTCTGATGCCTCCCCACAGCTAAGAATACTTTCTCCACCCTCGTGCTTCAGTGTGCAAGGTCTCTTCATCAGGGAAGACATCCATCACCTTTAAACCCCAGTGTGCACTTCTGAGCATTTTGTGTTTCTGTTTCATTTTTTCCAATTAGGTTTATTTGTTTGAATTTGTGATTAGTCCTCTTTCTCATTGGAAAATGTGATCCACAAAGGAGAGATTGTGTACATTTTTTTCATCTATTTCTGTAAACTATGACATTTAATATAGATTTTAAATATTAGCTTATTGAGTGAATGTAAGTGCCCAAATTATGTCAATGGGAATTTGATGTAAATTTTAAATTCTCACTTTCTGGGATTATATGGGAAATTCTCATTCCTATGTTTACTGTATTTTTCCTGTTCAAAATTATGTCTAGATTTTTAGTTTTTAATCATCTTCATCTCTAGGTTATGTTTCTTAGCAAAGTAGTAGAAGTTTTTAAAAATCAAGAATCGTTATACAAGTTTAAAGAAACTGCATTTTTTAAAATATCTCATCTAATTTGCATTAAAATATACTGGAAGAGAATTTCACCATTTTTTTTGTATCACACAAAAATGGCACGTCTCCCTCTGTAAAAGGTGCCCCTACTATACGCCATCTGTTCTGTGAATTCTGTGCTTTTGGTCACTCTTCCTTGTCTTCCTAGATTTTTTTAGTTAAAAATAGTTGCTTTCTGAAGTTTATATCCTTATTAGGGAAAGATGTTTTGAAATTATTTATATACACCTGGAAAATGTACTCCTTTTTGAGAACAGACCAATATTTAAGAAACTAGAATTCAATGACATCTAATTAACAAGAGATTATCATTTCCCTTCAGTTTGTTTGAGTCTCCTTAAGGAAATTAATCAAACAGTAAATCTTGGATCTGAAAATTAAAGATCCAGTCTCTTCTCCAGGTTCAGGCATATTATTGTAATTCATGATTACAGTCTAGGAACAGGGGCTTCAAGCCAGCTTATTTGTTTTTCAAAAGTAACTCCCATTCCCTCCATTTCAGCTCCTTCTCTTCAAAGCAAAATAATACTACTGATAGACTTGCAATGGTTATCACTGTCTCATAATAATATTAAGTTAAATTAAAGAATTTTGGAATTCACACACCACTCTACCTCTTAACTTCCCATTCATACAAGTTTCCCAGACTGTTTCTGAAATCACCTTAACTCTGGACACCAATAAATGGATGAAAGAAACAAACAACTCTTGCTGGAAATTTGCAGTCTAGTTAAGTAAAGATGATTTATCCCTAAAGAAATTACTGCCAATATTAGTATCACCAGCCAAGCCCCAATAAATAATAAGAATTAAAGAAGTCGGCAAAAGAACTAGTTGTGATTAGATGGAAACTATTAGGGTAGTAAAGATATCGTTGCAGGTAGGAGGCACAGTGCGCAACTCTATGTGAAATAGAGGAAGGACTCAAAGAGAAATCTAGGAATAAACTATTTTAATTGCAGAATGCTTTCTCATTGAAAGATTAGTTTATTCATTTATTTATTCAGATATTTCAATTCAATTCTAGATATATTGACTCATTTCTCACAATATACCTAGGAATGAAATGGGGCTTTTTACCAAAATCAAGGAATGAAAGATTCAATTTACATTCTAATGACAGAAGCACATATTTCAAAGTATGTAACATAAAACTGCAAGTATAAAAATGAGGGGAATTTCTGCTTACACATGAAACAGAGTTACAAGAACCAGATTTACCTTCAAACATGTGAGAAAATAAAATAGTAATAGTAGGCAAAATATGTGAAGCCATACACTTCAGTGTATTTTTCTCTGAGAACTGGGTCCAGAGGGAGTGAACTCTATGACTGCCCAATGTACAAAATATAATCTACCTTTTTCATATTTATTTTACCCATGACAGTTTCATTAATTCCCAGAATCTCAAAAAATTTTCTGTAGAATCCATTGTTCCTATGTAGAAAATCCTATCACTTGCTGGTAATAAGAGGTTTATTTATTTTCTGCCAATCTTCATAAATCTACATATATTTCCAGTTACAGTCGTCGCCTTTTGTACTACTCTCTGTGGTTTTGCACTCTTCCACAGCTGACTCTGTGGGTGGCCATTGTAAACCAATCTGTAAATTCTTATATATTTATATATCTTGTGTAATATCTGTTTCTCTAGCTGTCACTGACTCATACAGATTCTTCATCTGAGTCATTCTTTATCTCTTTTTTGATTATTAACATGTTTTATTTGTATCTTCTATTGAATAGGTATATACTTTATTTTTTAAACATGGGCAATGATTTCTCTAAACTTTCATCTTACTACTGCTTTTTGTGTTTCATGAACTTTGATGCATCTCCATTTTTAATTTCTTGCAAGAAATTTTTAAGTACATTTTATTAGTATCAACTAATATTATAAAATATTGGGTTTCCACATGGTATTTTATACATGCATGTAACACATTTTAATCATATGCACCTACTATTTCCCTCACTTACACCCCCATTCTCCTTACCTTATTTTCTTCCTCTTGTCTGTTAGTAGCATCCTTTCTAATATTATGACAGTGTTTTAGATTTTTATATACAACATTAGGGAAAGCATAATATTTGCCTTTCTGAGCCCAGCTTATTTCTCTTAACAAGATGATCTTGATTTAAATTCATTTTCTGCAAGTGACATAATTCCATTCTTCTTTATGGCTGAATAATACTCTATTATGTATAGTATACCACATTATTTTTGGCCTTCCTCTGTTTATGGGGATCTAACTTGTTTCATATATTGGCTAATGTGAATTATGCCACAATAAACATGGGTTTGCAACAGTGCCTATAGTATGCTATTAGTTCCTTTGGGTATATATCAAGAGTGATAATAGATGTGTTATGATTGTTGTGCTTTTAATTTTCTGATGAAAGTTCATGCTAATCTCCATTCTGGCTGTACAATTTACCTTCCCTATAGTGAAGAGTCCCAGTGTAATTTAGATTTGCATTTTCCCAATTATTAAAATTGTTGATCATTTTTCATCTGAGAGTTGACTACAACTGTTTAGTATTTGGTTGCTTTCTGATACCTTTTGGTCACTTAAATCATAGTTTCCTGAAAGTTCTTTATGTATATTGCATGGTGTCTTCTACACATGTCTGCATTCATGATTTTTTTGTCATCTTGATAATTCTACTGCCCCTGGTTTCCATTACTTTTATGTCAACATAGTAATTGATTGAAATATTTTAACTCATTTTTCCAATAACTTAAGGGACCTGGTGTAATAAAGTAGCCAATTTAAAGGTTTTAATTTTTTCCAGGAATTACTAATTCCAAGTATACTTATTTTTCTTCATATTCTTAAACTGTTCTGTCTATAACTTCCTTTGTTCTCTACCTCATTTCTGAACAATTTATTTAATACAGAACATATATAGTAATGTAAAATTTATAATTTAATATAGAGCTCTTATTTATAAATATAGGAAAGAATTTAATAATGAAATCATCTAAATTGCTAAAAACTTATTTTTGTTTTTCCTTTCCAGTAACTTTAGTAAAAAGTATGTCTCTAAGAGCCTTATTTTTCTGCCCAGCACTTGTAAAATCCTTAATTATTATCACCCGGCTTACTGAAAATACAGTATGGAGCTTACTGTTTTTAATCAATGTCTAGAAAATGTTCAATATTCTCAATAAATATTATTTATATGTCTCTCCATAACTTTCATTAACATTCTTACACTTATATTAATTGCAAAATGTCATAGATTACTTGTGTGAAGTGGCTGGTAGAATCAATGACATTAACAAATTGTAACCTTCTCTCCTTGAGAGTGTGGTTTAACTTCTATTAAGGCAACACAGCAAAAACTTTATGAATAATATCTTAGAATAGCCAAGAGTTATGCACAAAATTATCCATTTTGCAACCAATCCAGCATAGAAAATTTTCAAGTTAAAAAAAAAAGATTGCCATTTTTTATCATGGAATGAGATTAAATAATTGGATTGGGTCTTGAGCCCATGATGGAACATAACTATCTTCATACACTTGATTCTCACAGAAATTGTAGGAGTTCAGCAAAAAATGTGTTTACAGAATTTATATGTTTTCAAATACAAAAACCTCATTCTTGTACTTATGTTGATTCATTGGAAATACAATATCTGTTTCTCATTTTTATTTTTAATTTTGTTTTGTTTTGTTATTATGTAGGTGTATGGCTGTAGTTTAATTCTAGAAGACTAAATGTTCATAAAATATTTGCTAGTAATAGAAGTGATAATCTATTTTCTATCATTCCTTCAAATAGTTCTCCCAGAACTTATTCATTAAATATCATATGCAACGCGTGAATCTTCCATCTTGGTGTACCAGTGCATCTTCTTTGTAACTAAGCCTCTCAATCACAATATCTATTATCTTGCCTAATATTCAATTTATTTGCTCTAAGCTAACTTTCATATAAATGTATTCAATGAGTTAGCACATGCACTCTCACCATGTATTTCCTACAGCCATGTTTCTAGGTAGCACCCTACCAATGTCTAAATATCAAATAAATTGTTTTCACTCCATGAAAAATACACTTACTAAGTTTATAATTTATTTGGATTATCCCAGCACTTTTGGTATCATCTTAGAATCAACAATTATTAGTAGGTTTTGCTTTTAGTTATTGTTTTATGCTTCTTTCAATACCTGTAATTTGTTTTTTAAAAGCTTTCCTGTGCCATTATCTTTCTCTTGAATTTCCTCATAAACTGGGCCAGGCATACTTCCTTTATTGAAATATTTCAGTATCTAACTTTCTTTTTATTGTTTTTAAGAAAATGTCAGTTCTTCTTTGAATTAATCAGAAATTTAGCTGAAAACTTTTACTTCTTCCATACCTCTCCTCTATTTGCCTTGCGGATGCATTAATGCCAGCTTCTTTTTCCTTAAAAAGATATGGTACACTTCATTGTTACTTTTTTTTTGAGACAGAATCTCACTAACAGTTACTTTTCACCAAACTTAACTGTCATTGCATCATAATAAAGTATGTACAATGGTCTAAACAATTTCTTAGAATTCTCTTTGCATAGCCACCCATTTTGCAGGAAAAATACCTATATCTACCTTGTTTGTAAACATAAAATAATTCCGTAGGAGATTCTCTTATTTATGTAGAAATAATTTTCTTTTATCTATCACGCCAAAGTATATATACCTCACTTTGTTCTAGCACCCATCATCTGTTATAATGGCCAGTTATTTATTTGGCTGCACTGCACTGTAACTGTCTCAAGGGAAGAGAGCATCTCTTATTCATCCTTATTCCCCTAACACCTGATACAGTAGACAGTACATAGAATGCATTTAATTGTTTGTGAAATGAATTGAGATTGGTTTACAAGCACTTCTCAAACTTAAAAATTTATTAAAATGGCTCATAGTGATTCCTGAATTTGAAACTCAATAGATAGTTTCTTAAACTATATGTTGTAACATAAATTTTTTTTGTATATCCTTTTATTGGTAAATTTTAGGTGTACAATATAATAGCATTCATCATTGGAGATATGCAACTTTACATACTCTCTTGGTTCTTATTTTTTCCCCCTTCCCCTTCCCTTCCTTCAACCCCTCCATCCCTCCCTATTTACAAAGACTTTGTTTCTATTTTTTAATTTTCTCATATTAATTACATTCCCTTCTTTCATTTCCCCTACCTCTCCCACTTCCCCCTCCCCTTTGCCCCTTTTCTTTCTGTTTCACATTATCTATTATACTTTTTAGTCCTTATTTATATTTTGTTTCTCACAGTAGAGAAACTATTCAGTATTTACACATGTGTGTCCTGTTTATTTCACTTAAGAGTATTGCCTCAATGTGCATCCATTTAGCAAAAAATGTCTCTAATTTCTCATTTTTGATGGCTGAGTAGTACTCCATTTTATTTAAAAAATCCCACATTTTCTTTATCCAGTCTCCAGTTGACGGGCATTTGGGCTGTTTCCAAGTTTTAGCTATTACAAACTCTGCTGCTATGAACATGAGCACACATATATCACTGTGGTATGATTCTTTTAATTCTTTGGGGAAGATACCAGGCAGGGGAATAGTTGAGTCAAATGGGACTTTCAGTCTTAGTTCTTTTAGGTATCTCCATACTGATTTCCACAGTGGTTGCACCAATCTACACTTCCACTAGCAGTGGAGCAGTGTTCCTCTTTCCCCACACCCCCACCAGCGTTTGTTGTTCATTGATTTCATGATAGCAGCAGTTCTTTCTGGAGTGAGGTGGAATCTCAGCATTGTTTTCATTTGCATCTCTCAAATGACCAGTGATGTTGAACATTTTTTCAAATGTTTATTTGTCATGTCCACTTCTATGTGGGAGAAATGTCTGCTCATTTCAGATGCCCATTTTTTGACTGGGTCTTTAAATTTGGGAGGTCTGATCTTTTTAAATTCTTTATAGATTTGAGATAGTAGACCTTTGTCTGAGGTACTGCTGGTGAAATTTTTTGCCCACTTTGTGGGTTATCTCTTCACACTGCTGGTGGTTTCTCTTTCAGTGCAGAAGCTTTTTAGTAAAAAGAGATCCCACTTGTTAATTGTTTGTGCTAGTTCACAGGCAACTGAGATTTTGTTCATAAAGACTTTTCGTACACCAATGTCTTGAAGAGTTCTACCTAACCTCTATTCCACCTGGTTCAGTGTTTTGGTTTTTATATTTAGATCTTTAATCCATTTTGATTTTAGATTAGTGCATGGTGAGAGATATAGGTCTAGTTTTAGTCTTTGGCAAGTTGAAACTCAATTTCTCCAGCACCATTTACTAAAGAGACTACCTTTCCTCCAGTGAGGGCGTTTGGCTCCTTTGTCAAAGATGAGGTGGCTGAACGTGTCTGGAGTTGTTTCTGCATCTTCTAACCTGTTTCACTGGTCTTCAGGTCTGTTTCTTTGCCAGTACCATGCTGTTTTTATCACAGTAGCTTTGTAGTATAGTTTCAAGTTGGGGATTGTAATACCCCCTGCCATTTCTCTGTTACCTAGAATTGCTTTTGCTATTCTGGGTCTCTTCTTGCTCCAAATGAATTTTTGGATTGTTTTCTCAAGGTCTATGAAGTATGCTGCTGGAATTTCAATTGGGATTGCATTGAATCTATATAGCAGCTTTGGAAGTATAGTCATTTTCACTAAGTTGATCTTTCCTACTCGGGAGCAAGGGATGTCTTTCCATTTTCTCATATCCCCTTCAATATCTTTTTTCAAAATGCTATAATTTTCAGAGAAGATGTCTTTGATTTCTTTTGTTAGCTTGATTCCTAGGTATTTCAGTTTTTTGGATGCTATAGTGAAAGGAATTGTTTGCCCTATTTCTCTCTCAGTGATTCTGTTGTTCGTGTAGAGGAAAGCTATTGTTTTTTGTGTGTTGACCTTGTATCCAGGTATTTTACTGAATTTGGTATTAAGTATAGAAGACTTTTGGTGGAGTTCTTGGAGTCTTCTATGTAGAATATCATATCATCTGCAAATAATGACAATTTGACTTCTTCACTTCCTATCTTTATTCCTTTTATTTCTTTCTCTTGTCTAATTTCTGTGGCTAATGTTTCCAAAACTATATTGAACAGGAGTAGTGATAGTGAAAATCTTTGTCTTGTTCCTGATTTTAGTGTAAAAGATTTCAGGTTTGACCATTTAGTATGATATTGGCTGTTGATTTTTCTTAGATATCTTTTATCAGATTGAGGTAGAGACTGTGTATTCTGATTTTTTTGTAGAGTTTTTATCATAAATGTGTGTTGAATTTTGTCAAATGCTTTTTCTGCATCTATTGAGATGATCATATGGATTTTTTCCTTGGCTCTATTGATATAGTGTATTACACTGATTGATTTGCATATGTTGAACCATCCCTGCATCCCTGGGATGAATCCCACTTGGTCAGGGTGTATGATCTTCTTGGTGATCTTCTGCATTCTGTTTTCCAGTATCTTATTGAGGATTTTTGCATCTATGTTCATTAGTGAGATTGGCCTATAGTGCTCCTTTTCAGTTGGGTCTTTCTCTGCTTTGGGGATCAAGGTGACGTTTGCTTCCAGGAATGATTTTGGGAGTATTGCTTCCCTTTCAATTTCATTGAAGTGTTTAAACAGTAGTGGCAGTAGTTCCTCACTAAATGTCTTATAGAATTCAGCGGTGAATCCATCAGGACCCAGGCTTTTCTTAGTTGGTAAGTTTTTAATTACATTTTCAATTTCATTGATTGATATTGGGTTGTTTAGATTTTTTCGGTCTTCTTGATTCAACTTTGGTAATTCATATGTGTCTAGGAATCTGTCCATTTTTTCTGTAACATAAATATTAATGTTAATATTTTAATACATATTTTATAGTATATGATATTTTTATTTCTAATCAAGTACTTTTTACACACAAAAGGAAAAGTCACCATTAAATATCATTTGTCACTCTTATGGTATTTTAAGAATTGGATACAATGTTGAAGCACAGTTTTAATTATTTTTGATAAAATGGATATGAAATCCCTATGCTCTGAGTTGTTTGTAGGAAAGATTACCCATTACCACTGTATATATATTATTGCATTTTTTATTTTAGGTTATTTAGTAGATAAATCTATAGAATGGTGACACTAGCATATTTCCATCAACTAGATTGTCCAAAAAAAAATCTTATTTCTCTTTTTTCTCTCAAAATTTAAAGTATTCAGGATCTCATTTTTATTTTTATGTTAACAAAAATTTAGTCATAAAATAATATATTATAAAATAACATAATAATATATAAAATAATATATTGCATATGTATTAAATAAGAATCAGCTTTCTCGGTCACATATGGAAAGTTGAATTCCCTACAGTTGTTTAAAAGAGTAGAAATAATCTTAGTCTGGCCTTATCACTGGCTTCCTTTGTATGTCATGAAATACTTAGAAGTATTCTTTTCAAATTCCTGGTACCAAAAAAACAAAAAACAAAAAAAATCTCAGCTTCCTCAGGATCAACCAGCACCAGCTATCAGCACTTTCAAGGCATAAGTACACCACTCTCCTTATTTCTAGAGAGTTCTTTTGTCTATTTTCTCATGCTTTGTTTTATTTTGAAATTCACTGATGATGTCCCATCAATTTAATAATGGAAAAAATAAATTATTTTATTAGTAAATTAATATCTTGCCTTTCAGTTGATGTAGGAAGCATTTCTTGACTGAACATCATAGTTCTAAATTGACAGTTTCTCAGTTACTTAATACACATATATATTGGCTGGGGGTGGTATTTGCTCATACTTAAGATTTCCAGATATCAGAAAATGTACACACACACACACACACACACACACACACACACACATTGAAATGTTTGAGTTATATCACTCACAACTGGCATAGCATGACCTGTGACTCAAATAGCCATCCTTATGGGATCATTAAAAAAAAATCTTTATGTTTCTAGGCCTGTATTTTTAAAACAAGAAACCAAAGGACTGAAAGGTTTTATAAATGTTGAGTAGGGCTTTGTAGACTGGCACATACTACTACAAGTATAGAGAGGATTTCAGAGGTCAGGGTACTTAATTGTGAAACAAAAATTAATTAACTTGTTAAATAAAACTTCCCAGATAACACAAATGGAACAGACTCTTACATAATAAAGTATTGATGCATAATTTGCTAGTAAAGAAAAAAGGGGATTTTGTTACTTTTCTAAGTACACCAATTCCAAGTTATAAAAGTGTACATGAATCAATATGTTGAAATGACATGTATAGCAACAGAGAATGAAATTTCAATATTAAAAAATTAACCTTGGTCTTAAAAAAATACATTGGTCTTAACATTTCAGCATTGGTAAATCTAAAAATATTAGCAACTATAAAACTGAATATTAAAATTTATTTTGCAATATTTCATTGAAGAATTAAGAATTATATGTATTCAATGTATAAAATGTGATGATTTCAAACACATATGCATTTCATAATGATTACCAGAAATTAATGTCCATCACTATCTGTAGTTAATTCTGTGTGCAAGGCTCTTACAATATGCCCTTTCGTCAAATTTCAAGTAGACAACACAGTATTATTAACTATAGTCATTATGCTTTGATACTTAGAACCAACTCATAACTGACCAGTGTTTCCTCATTTTCTCCAACCCTTGACCACTGGCAACTACCATTCAATTTGCTGCTTTTGAGATTAAGTCTTTTCATTTTCACATAAAAGTAAGTTAATATAGTATTTGTTATATCATTTCTGGGGCATTGCATTTAGCATAATGTCTCCCAGGTTCTTCCCTTTGTTACAAATTATGACTGGATAACATTCTATTTGTACATATCTATCGCTATATACATATATAAATATATAGCATTCTCTTTACCCATTTATGTGTTCATGGACATGATATTTATTACCATGTCTAAACTATTGTGAATATTGCTACAGCTTACATGAAGGTGTAGATAATCTCTTTCAAATACTTATTTCATTACCTGTAGAAAATTACCAGAAATGAGATTGCTGTACTGCATGTTATTTCTATTTATAATTTTGAAGGAAGCTTGTACTAAAGGCTATACCAATTACATACCTCCCAACAGTGTGAAAGTGTTACTTTTCTTTCCTTCAAACCCTTTCCAAGACTACTTATTACTTGTTTTTTTGATAATAGGCATACCGGAGTGAGATGTTACTTAATGGGATTTTCTTTTCATTTTCTTGATGGTTACTGATGTGAAGCAACTTTTCAGGTATCTGATAGCCCTATCTGTCAGGTATCTGATTGCACCTCTTGCTTATTTAATCAGTTATTATTATTGCTTTGCTACTCATATGTGTATGTTCATTATATATTTTAGAAGTTCACCCCTTATCAGATATATATGATCTGTATAGTTCTCCCATTTCCTAGGTTGCCTTTGCACTTTGTTCTTTCCATTGCTAGGCATATTCTTTTTAGTTTGACATAATCTCACTTGTTTAGTTTTGCTTTTTCTGCCTGGCCTTTTGGTGCTATATCCACAAAACATTTCCAAGATCAAGAAACAGTTAAAATTTTATTAAATTTTCAAATATTTGGCTAAAAAAATCACCTAAACTTTAAATTCATGATTCAAGCATTCACTAATTATGTTAGTCTGTCTTTAATTTATTGGATGATACCAAATATTAAAAAATACAATTTAAATGAATTTAGAATTTTTTATTTGTGTGTTTTGTCACTTCCTATTTATGTTTAACTAAATGCTTTTATTTTGGGGGGAACTTTTAATATACATTACTCAATAATATAGCTACCACTACATTCTTAAATTAAAAACTTAACTGTATAATTTTTCTTTCCACTAAACATAGCTGTATAACTTTTGGAGAAATTTCATACACTCAATGCATAATATTATATTTTTTGTATTGCAACAAGCATGCTAAGACTGTTTGTAGTTTTTAGTGTCACACATGAACAATAATCTATCCAGAATTAATAGATTCTCTTAGTTCAAATGATTTATTCTACACATCAGTGTAACATATAAAGTGTTTTTTTGAATATTTTGTGTACATAGACATAGTTTATACTGATGCCTATGTAATCATAATCACAATTGATGGAGATCACCCTGAGTGAGCTACAAATTCATAAATTGGCTTTTCATATTAATAGTCTGAGTCTGCCTATTAGCCCACAATGGTTTGCCAGAAGAGCCAGAAATTGGTGTGTGGGAAAGGAACAACTCCCCACACACACTGGTTACAGCAGAAGTCTCAATGATCTGCGATGCTGTGACGTCTTGGATGGCAAGACAATAGTGCAGCTAAGGGCAGCATGACTCATACAAAAATTCCTATAGAGGCAAAAATTAATCTATGGGAAGAAACAAATTTTCCATTAATCTATGAGCTGTTCTTGCTAGAATGCTTCCTTCCTTGTTGCCAGGAACCTGCTGGCATCAGTGCTCTCCACTTCACTGTTCCCTGCACCTCTCCTTACCATTTCTAGAAGCTGTAGGTTCAATAAATAGTGTCAAACTCCAGGAGACAGTGTCTTAGCCAGATAAGAGCTTTGACTGTCCTGGCCCCCCCATTTATGCATTAAGATCTTGTCTTGTCCTTTATTATCATGCTGCTGTACCCCTGGTTAGGTGATTGGGAGTTTGTACAGCTTCCAATAACAATAAAAATGAAAACTATATTAATGTTGCAGTAAACTTTTCTAGTCAAAATATATGGATAATTTTTAAATAGGAAAAATAAAGGCATATTACTGATTCAAAATTGAGTGAATATAGGAATGGCAGGGCTATAACTAGAAAAGTAAAGAAAGGAAAATCAAGAGAGCAGTATTAATAAAAATGTGGAGATGGCAAAAACACTGTAGCCTACCACTCCTGATAGTACTTTAAATACAGCTCACCCCATTAATGTTAGTAACTGTGGTTACAAATGAAGGTTTTGTATAGAATGGAGACTCATTTAAACAAGAGCAGACGATTCTGAAATTATAATGTATTGAAATTTGCATCATTGCTTCTAAAAATTTATAGGCCTAGGAGAAAACATGTTGATTCATAACATATGAACCTAAGTTTTCTTATATTCACAGATCCTCAAATTTATTCTATTCTTCTTAAGTATGTAAATATTTGTTTGAGAATATTTTCTTTCGTTCCACATACGTCTCTTGGTGCGTTCATTACTTTTCTCATTGTTCAGACAAAATACCTGAAACCCAAAGTTAAAGGGGAAAAGGTTTATTTGGCTTATAATTTGTAGAGGTTTCAGTCCATAATTGCTTGGCTGCAAGGCAGGGTGGCAAAGGAGCAACAACAGTTCATGGTGGCAGAAGCAGCAAAAGCAAGAAAGGAACATTAAGGGAGTCTCTTTGACCTTTTTATCCCATCCAGACTACTGAGATAAGGGCAGTGCCAAACCAATCACTCACTGGATTTAGTAATCACACACCCTTAATCCCAGCATCACACAGTCTAGATTCAGCCCCACCTCATGACTGCATGAGGCTTTGAGGGGACATCTAGATACAAACCATAACATTTGGAATACATATATTTTTAAATGAGCAGAGTTTTGGTTTATTAGAAAAGCACATAAGTAATCAAATGTTACTGTTCCTGAAGGTTATTTTCTAGAAGAACTATAGATATTTTCTAATCTTAAAAAGTTGCTCTTGAATTCTAATTCCAATTAGAATGACTTAGATTCAAATAAAAATAGTAAATGCAATTTAATGTATCTTTTACCATTGTAGTTTGGCAACCAATTTCATATTTTTAGGGTGTGTTCTGTACCATACTGAGTATATATTGAAAACAATTTACTTTAAGTCATGATGCATCTTCTCATATGTACAGTATTCAGAAATAGTTGTAGAGTTTAACATTTTACTTTTCATTAAGGAGTTTTCAAAAGTAATTTTTCAAATGTAGCAATGTTATGATTTTTATGTTATTTTCTGATAATATTTTGCTTAGATTTTGTTTCCTTTTAGCAATTCAAATTATTGAAATAATTTTGTAAATTATATGTACAGTAAGGAATGCATTTCATTTGAGTTTTGTAAGAACACTTTAATATTTTCCAGATAATTACAGAATTTGTAACAAAAGTAGTTTAGGTATACAAAAATACATCACATGCTTAAGAAGAAACATGGTAGGCAAGGATTTAGCTCAGTGGTTCCACTGCCTGCCTCGCAAGCTCAAGGTCCTGAGTTCGATCTCCAGTACAAAAAAACCCACCAAAAAACAGAAGAAACGTGGTATACTATAAATCCTTAATCAAAAATGAATTTGAAAATAATTATAATATTTTCAACTTAATTAGATCAATTATAATCCCTAAGGAACTGCAGGATTATTGTTCTTCAAATTGTGTTTTCTACCACAGGGCATGTGTGTGTGTCCTCATGGTATTATAGCTTACCATAAGGGAAAAAGCTCATTTTGCACTTTTTAAAAATGCAAACTAAATTATACTAAAGAAGACACAAAACCGTGTCATCTACATCTAAATTGGTTTTGGAACCTCAGGGAAGGATAACTTTTGTATATATTACGTTATGATTTGACCATAGTATCTAATAGATTAGATTTTATTAAGTACAATAAAACCAACATGATTTTTTGAAGAAACTAAATTGAACTGAACTACCTAATTAATTACAAAAACTTTAATTCCTTCACAATAGAGTATAGTTATAGAAATATTATGTTTTATAAAAATTAGAGTGGACACGCTCACTTAGTGAAGCTTTTAACCTTCTAGCTACTACATAGATGAAGGTTTTAAAATTCAATTATACTCTAAAACTGTTTCAACCTTGAAACAGCTAATGAAGCAAGATTATTCTTACTTCTCTTTTGTCTAACCAAGACAGATATTGCCATTTATAATTCCTTGAAATTGACTAAATTTTAGAAGTGTTTAGAATACTCATTGTATTCTAATATAGGAGCAACTCACTAATTTCCTAATGTCTGAAAAACTATATTTACTAAAGCACTTAAAACATACAAGATTATCTATCCTTGAGTTGTGAGAATAAGACATCCTAAAGATAACTGCAATTTTCTGAGTTTTAGAAGTATAAGGACTTGTGCTTACTATTGAACAGATGATATGTTAATGTATATGTTGAAAGTAGGTTTATTTTAACATTTTATTAGCAATAATGAAATAGGAAATGATTAAAACAGGCATATATCAAATTAGAATTTTTTATTTTAATTACTTATTTATAGTGGCAAAGGTAAATATTATAAAATCTGTGTGTGTGTGTGTGTGTGTGTGTGTGTGTGTGTGTAACCTGGGGATTGAACTCAGGTTCAATTGGACTAAGCTATGTCCCCAGACTATTTTATTTTATTTTATTTTACTTTGCCAAGATCTTGCTAAGTTGCCCAGGCTGGGTTCAAGTTTGTGGTCCTTCTGCCTCAGTCTCTCAAAGGTCTGGGGTTCATCTCTTCCTGATGGTCTAGTGGCTAGGATTTGGCACTTTTACCAGTGCTAGGATACAAATGTGAGCCACCACACACCTGGCTGTTACTATTTTCGAATTTTCTTCATCATAAGTTAAAAAGCTAAGGCTAAGATTTACTAAAAAACATACACATGGCTGCAACTCAGAACTCACAGAACATAGTGAAGCCTGGCTAGCTCCCAAGTGAGCCACCTCTCCATCCAACCTTTGTTCTCCTTCTACAGGATATAGATGTGCCCAAGAAGCATTTAGTTACTATCTACATGCTTAAATCATCCAAATGTGCCCATTTGACTAGTTCTAGCCATGCATGAGTCAGGCAACTGCTGCAGGCCAAGTCTGAAGATGGCCTTTCATCTCTTCCATGATCCTTGTCTCAGCCTTGGGAGACAGTTACCTTGTATTCTTTCTTGCTCCCTTCCTGCTCATGCCCCAATCACAAAACAATCACGCTACATTCTGCCTAGACCACAAAGGCCATGTAGCACTATCTGCCCTTCCTTCTCTTCCTGTTTGCCTTCCACTATAAATAAAGAGTGCATGGTGCTCCAGGCAGACATTAGCTTCTGATGATCTATGTTTCCACCTGGTCCCAATTTTCAAGCATAATCTTGGTATGTATCCTTCTTTCTTGGTCTTCTTCGTCACTTCGTCATCTCCCACCACTCTTCTGGACTTTGGACCCTATGCTGTTCAGGTCATGCCATGCAAGCAATGTATGAATTTCTGGTCAAGTCTTTTAAAGACAAAGTATGTCATTAATACCAGTTTGCACCAGTTAACAAAGAAAACAATGGATGGGAAAGCAACACCCCTAAAAGTGGGTGTCTGAATCACCTTTTGGAGGAAAATTGCCTTCTAAATTAGAGCTCGATCATGTTATTTTGAGAGAGAAATAAAATTTCTTTAATGTATAATTTAGTAAATTCTGTATTCTATTTTGTTTAAGAATAAAATAATCCCCAGGTACACTGCAAGTGTATACAGACACTTTTGGGTGACATGTGTACCATGGCCCGTGTACCTCCAACAAAGAGCTGCTTATTTCTTCAATCCTAATTACCTGAAATAATTTCCCAGAATAATTTCTCACTTTTTAAATCATGGTACCCAACCATTAAGGAACAACGAAAAAGACCACATAATTCAACAAATCATTCCCTTAACTTAGGCTTCTCAGAGTTTTGTACATATTGTTTGATTGGCTTTTCTAGTATTCCCAGTTAACACACCTTTAATAGCATAGATTCCATAGTGATTAGATAACCATTAGGCTCATAGGAAAGGATAAAAGCCTATGAAAATCATCGTTGAAAAGAATGATCAATTCCAAACATTATTATTTAATAAAACTTTTAATCAGATCTTTGATATATTTCCATGCCTACTTCCAGTTACACTGATCTACTGATCTCCTAGAATAGAGTTCCATTGACTGCTATTATTAGGATTAGTAATGATTATGATTATTTGGGTTGATTATGATGATAACCCTCAAGACATGACTTAGTATCATAAATCAGTTCCTAGTATCTACAACCTTTGACATTGTAGGGCCAGGGCTAATCAAACCACTGTGTGATCCTTCACATTGATAAGCTTTATTTTGTGATAATTTCCTGCAGTAAAAGCCATTATGTAAGGGATGGAGATGTGCCTCAGTAGTAGAGTATGCACAAGCCTTCAGTTCAATACTCATTGAAAGAATTGTGTGTCCAATGGTGATAAATTGGGTGTATTGTAACCCATATAGGGCTTTTTGGGGACAAATCATATATTTCCCCCAAAATGCTACTTGCTTAAAGTGCAGAAGAATTATATATAATTACAGGCTACCAAAATATACTTATTTTCATCTCACACGAGGTTGTCTGATTTCAGTTTATTCTTTCAAAAATTAAGACCTACTCAAAGAGACATAGTAAAGAATGACAAGAAGAAACCCAGCTCACACAATCTGCTATCCATCTGCTTCCTAGTTTACTAGTTGAGTTCTAGTATATAAAGTTGGCAATATTAAACTTATTAACGTGTGCCACTATGAACTAGTTCATCAAACCAGTCTTACAGACTCCACTCATTTCAAAGGGTATTTAGATCAGCAACTTTCCCCCACAGCACTTTCAGTGAGGATATTTCATATACCTGTAAAGCAGTTGAATTTTTTTTGTCATGCACTGTTTATGCTTTCCTTGGATCCCCTGATGTATATACATAGACACACTTGCATACATTAAGGTGCACCATAATGTTCAATAAGTTTTGAGAAATGTATAGTATCATAGTTACACTTTGAGTCAACAATATCCCACAATATAATGTTGAAATTATTAAATTCCCCTATGATTCACCTATTTCACTGTCTCTTCTCTATTCCAAACTCCAGAGAGCAAGTGAGATTTTTATCATTGCTCAAGTTTTGGCTCTTCCTCAATGGAATATAATTGGAATTAAACCAAATGTAGTTGTTTTTGTTTGTTTTGTAATATTAGAGTTTAAATCAAATGAAACTCTATCACTGAACTACATCCTCAGCCTTTTATATTTTATATTTTTGAGACAGAATCTCCCTAAATTGCACAGGCTGCCCTCTAATTTGTGTTCATCCAGCCTTGGCTTCCTGGAGTAGCTGATCACCACCAGCTCTCCCACCTTTCAAATAGTATGTAGACTTTTAAGAGCAGTTCTTTCACTTAGAATTATTCACATGAGTTTAACCCATTTATTTGATGGACTGATGTCTCATTTCTTTTTTTTTTCTTGACATACTGCAGTTCATCAAGAAATTTAGCTGTCAAAAGACATTTGATATTTCCAGTTTAGGATGATTATGAATAAAATAGCTGTAAATTTTTCAAGTGCAAGTTTTTATGTTGATATACATTTTCAGATCAGATGGATAAATCCCCAGGGATACAACTGCTAAATATGTTTACCTTTGTAAGAAATTAAATTAGTAATTAATAGATAAAATACTGAATGGACTCTCAATTATTGCTGATGTCAGGTCTTTCAGTATATTATTCAGCAATTAGTATTTTTAGGACTTTGGATTTTAGCTATTTACTAGGTAGGTAGGAAGAAGTATCTCATTTTTGTTTTAATTTAACATTTGCTAATAACAAATCATACTGAGTATTATTTCCTATCTTATAAAGCCATGTATATACCTTTATGTTGAAGTAACTGTTCATATGTTTTGTCTACTTTTGCATTGTATATTTTTTGTTGAGTTTAACACTTCTTGTATAGCTTAGAAACATGTCCTTAATCACATGAATTATTTGGAAACACTGTTTCACAATGTGCACTTTGTTTATTCTCTTGGCAGTGTGTTTTGCAGAGTGATTTTTAGCTTTGATAATATCAAACTAGTTGTTTTTTCATGGGTCATATTTGATATTGTATCAATACTCATTTTAACATGCAAGGTCAACTAGAGTTTTTCATGTGTCTCTTCTAGGATTTTGTAATATTGCATTTTACATTTATGCATAACATTTTAAGTCAATTTCTGTGAAGGTGTAAATTCTGTTTTCTGGTCCATTTGTTTTAAAGATGGACATAATTTTGTCTAAAAAACCCACTTTTTCTGATATTATCTTTTTCTATCATTGATCTACCATCAGTCACTAGCCAACTCTACTTGGGCAGCTCTGTTTCTGGCATCTTTTATCTGTCCCACTAATGTATGTATTCATTCTTTGACTAATTCAACACCCTCTTGATTGCAGAAGATTTAAAATATGTCTTGTAGGTAGATATGATCAATCTTCTTCCTTCTATTTTATTCATCATTCTGGGTTACATATATGTAATATACACACTTCAGGATTAGTTTTTGCTAACAATAAAATAATTGGTGGGTTTTTATTGAATAGTATGGCATGAAGTCTATCAGAAAACTTGGTATGATTTAGCATTTTAAAAAATTGATCCTTTCAATCCATAAACATGGAATATTTCTTCATTTTTTACATCTTTAATTTTTATTACTGTTGCATAATTCCTCCATTTAGATCTTATAATAAAATAAGATTATTTTAAAATAAATCATTCATTTCTGAATTGAAGTATTTATAATTTAATTTTTCTCAATTCCAACTTCTATTTTTGTTGTATAGGAATATCAATTGGGATTTTTTTATATAGAGAGAATCATGCCATCAACAAAGGACAGTTTTAATTTTCTCTTGCAAATATGTGGTACATTTTGTTTCATTATCTTATTCTACTCCTTAGTAATTTAACTTTGAAGTAGAATAAGATTGAAAAGAGAAGACACACTTGCTTTTAACTGATTTCAGCCAAAAGGCACTGTTTCTTGTGCAATTAAATATAGATGGAGGATTTTTTATATATGCTCTTTATCAATATTAGGTTACTTTCTAGTCCTAGTTTGCTGAGTATTTTGAGTACATGTTAGATTCTGTTAAATGCTTTTCTGTATCAAAATATAGGGTCCAAATATTTTATTAATGTGGGGGTTACATAACTTTTACAAGCGAATCAACCTTTCATAGGTGGAGTAAACCCCGTGGTCATGGCATGTAAACCACAAGATTTTATTTTCTAGTATTTATTTTTATTATTATTCTTTGATTGTATTATTTTTCATTTTTGTTTTCATAGTGCATCTTATAGGTATTTTCATAGTATATATCATAGTAGATATTTTCAGGTAGATATTAATAAAGAAAATATGAAAGCCATTCTATGAATAGATAATTTTATAACAAAAATAATTAGAGAATAATAATGGTAAATGCTATATTGTATCATAACTGTATATCATACTCTAAAAAGAATATATTTTAATTTGCTAATCTTGTAATGGCAAATGGAAATACTGACAAGCACCCAGGACTTAGAGGCAGAAAGCAAACTTTATTTAAGTCAACAGGACTGGTTGGGATAATTCCTCAGAGAACCAGGGCACTGTCTTTTGTCTGTCTACAGTTTATATAGGATTTGCAAGCAGGAACTAGTACAGAAGCAGAGTGAGCAGTTGATTGGTTATATATTGGTTACACATGTGATATTATGTGATGCAAGTTCAAACTCAGGATAAGAAACATTAATTTTGGGGTAAGGTCGGCTAGATAAGGGAAACACATATTTAGAATACCCATCAGTTGTGGGTAGGGTCTGGCAAGGAGGAGCAGATAAGCAAGACATGTACTTAGAGTGGGCATCAGGCCAGGGTCAGCCAAGGAGGAATTTGCTTGGGCTGAAAAGTAAAACTGCTCCCAGCCTGGACTGGTGCCCACCTGTGTTATCTTTCTTTCCCAGCAGTAGCAGGTCACAGTAGTCCTGGCAGAGCAGAAGAGTTAGAGACCCTTGTGCCAGTCCTCACCACCAGCACCAGGCCTCTGTGAGGCATCTGATGGCCTGAGACTAGGGATGCATCAGAAATGCATCATATAGAGTACATTGTATCCAGGATGGGTTCAAGCCCTGGGCAGATAGGGAGTCTTGAAGGTAGATGTCAAGGTATGTCCTAGGCAGCATTAACAGCTTAGATAGGGAGTTATGTTTTTGACAGTGCTAGCAAGAAAATATGTGCTTCTATAATGATTTATTATAGACTACGAAACTTTGTAATTTTTAACTCCATTTTCAGATTAACCAATGCCAGACTTTTCCTTTTTAATCTCTCAGTTCATTTCCTAATAATACTATACCTGCTTTTTTGCATAAAATATTTTAAGTATTCTTAAAGTATGTCACATTCTGTATAATTTTGAACAATTTATTCCTATTTTTCAATAGTTATTATTCTTTTGGTCTTTATTTTCACTTTCAGTTTCTCACTCCAGAGAGTGCAGTATTTACATGTGTATCCTACTTATTACACTTATTTTTGATTCATATGTGTCATTTCTTTCATGAGACAGGGTACCACTGTATTCTTCAGTGTGTTCTTGAACATATTATGTGGCCCAGACTGGCTTCACACTCACAGTGCTTCTCCTGATACAGCATCCTGAATGCTAAATAAGAGGATAAGAGGATAAGAGGCATTCACAACCATGCCTGGTGTTATATGTGTCTTTATACAACATAAATCCAATTTATTAGGTTAACTGCAAAATCACTTTTTTCTAAATAGTACATAATTAAATTTATTTTATATATATATATATATATATTTATTTATTTATTTGGGGGGGGTACCAGGGATCAAACCCAGGACCTTGTGCTTGCAAGGCAGGTGTGGTGGTATGAACTAAATCCTCAGCCCTTTAATTTTTTGTATTCAATAAATTTATTGGTACATTTTGGGTATACATTATGATCACATTCATCATTAGGAATTTGTACTCCTACATGATACATCTTGGTTCTTATTTTTTCCCATTCTCCTTCCCTCCTTTCAACTCCTCCACCCCTTCTTACTTATAAAAGCTTTATTTCCATCTTTTCTCTTTTCTCATTTTTTTACTTCCCTTCTTTCATTTCTCCTGCCCTCCCTCTCTCCCTAGTTCCCCTTCCTCTTTCACAATATCTATTATGCAGTTTCTCACAACAGAGAAACAATTTGGTATTTACACATGTGTGTCCTATATATTTCACTTAAGAGTATAGTCTCAAGGTGCATCCATTTAGCTATAAATATCTCCAGTTTATCTTTCTTTATGGCTGAGTAGTACTCTATTTTATCAAAAAATCCTCATGTTCTTTATCCAGTCACCACTAGATGGGCATTTGGGCTTTTCCAAGAATTAGCTATTGCAAAATATGCCACTATAAACATGAGTGTGCATATATTATATATCACTGTGGTATGATGCTATTAATTCTTTCAGGAACATACCCAGAAGGGTAATAGCTGTGTCAAATGGGACCTCTAATCCTAGTTACTTTTTAGGAATCTCCACACATGACTTCCATAGCGGTTGCCCAGTCTCCTGGGCACTACACTCTAATCAACAGTGGAGAACAGTTCCTTTAACTTCATAGGTTCATCAGCATTTGTTGGTTGATTTCTTCAAAAGAAATTCCTTCTGGAGTGAAGTGGAATCTCGATGTTGTTTTAATTTGCATTTCTCAAATGACTGGGAATTTTGAACATATTTTCATGTATTTATTTGCTGTTTCTACTTCAACTGAGAAGTGTGTATTCATTCAAATGCCCATTTTTGAATTGGGTCTTTAAATTTGGGTGGACTGAATTTTTTTCAATTCTTGGTACATTTTAGGTATACAATATGTTTACATTTATCATTGGGTGCTTGTACCTATACATGATGTATCTTGGTTTTTATTTTTTTCCCCATTAATTGTGCACCCTTCACCCCCTCCATCCTTCCCTATTTACATAGACTTTGTTTCCATTTTTTTTTTCTCATAATTTTTCAATTCCCTTCTTTCCTTTCCCCTTCCCCTCCAACCACACCTACAACATTGGAGCTTTTCCTATTTTAAAGTATCAATTATTAGTTATTAATCCTTTTAATCCTTATTTACACTTTCAGTTTCTCACACTAAAGAAACGTTGGTATTTACATATGTGTGTCCTATTTATTTTGCATAAGAGTATGTCCTCAATATGCATCCATTTAACTATGAATGACTCTAGTTTCTCATTCTTTATGGCTGAGTGGTCCTCCATTTTATAAAAAAAAAATCACATCTTCTTTATCCAGTTTTGAGTTGATGGGCACTTGGGCTGTTTCCAAGCTTTAGCTATTACAAACTGTATCACTATAAACATGGGTGCACATATATCGCTGTGGTATGATTGTGTTAATTCTTTTGGGAAGATACCCAGTAGGGGAATAGCTGGGTCAAATGGGACCTCTAGCCCTAGTACTTTGAGGTATCTCCATACGATTTCCATAGTGGTTGGACCAGTCTACACTCCCACAAAATATCGAGAAGCGTTCCTTTCTTTCCACACCCCCGCAAGGATTTGTTATTGGTTGATTTCTTTATAGCAGCCATTCTTTCTGGGGTGAGGTGGAATCTCTGTTGTTTTCATCTGCATCCTTCAAATGACAAGTGATGTTGAACATTTTTTCATATATTTATTTGTTGCTTTTACTTCTTTGTCTGAGAAGTGTCTGTTCATTTAAGGTGCTCATTTTTGAATTGGGTCTTTGAATTTGGGGGGTCTAATTTTTTTCAGTTATTTATATAAGCTAGATATTAGTCTATTAGTCCTTTGTCTGAGGTACAGCTGCTAAAATTTTTTTCCCACTTTGAAGGTTGTCTCTTAGCTCTGTTGGTGGTCCCAGTTGTTAATTCTTTGTGCTAGTTCATATGCTATTGAGGTTTTGTTCATAAAGTCTTTTCCTTTGCCAATGTCCTCAAGAGTTCTACCTAACTTATCTTCCAGCAAGTTCAGTGTTTCTGTCTTAATATTTAGTTCTTTAATCCACTTCGATCTTAGTTTGGTGCATGGTGAGAGGTATGGGTCTAGTTTTAATCTTTGGCAGGTTGAAATCCAGTTTTTCCAACACCATTTATTAAATAGGCTATCTTTCCTCCAAGGAGGGTGGTTGGCTCCTTTGTCAAAGATGAGGTGGCTGAGTATGTCTGATATTGTTTCTGCATCTTCTATTCTATTCCACTGATCCTCAGGTCTGTTTTTTTTTTTGCAAATACCATGCTGTTTTTATCACAGTGGCTTTGTAGTATAGTTTCAAGTCGGGGATTATGATACCCGCAGCCATGTATCTGTTGCACAGAACTGCTTTTGCTATTTTAGGTCTCTTCTGGTTCCAAATGAATTTATGGATTGTTTTTTCTAGTTCTGTGAAGTATATTGTTGGAATTTCAATTGGCATTGCATTGAATCTATATAATAGTTTTGGAAGTATGACCATTTTCACTGTATTGGTTCTTCCGACCCAGGAACAGGGGATGTCTTTCCATTTTTTTATATCCTCCTCAATATCCTTTTTCAGAGTGCTATAGTTTGCAGTGTAGGGGTCTTTTGCTTCCTTTGTTAGATTGATTCCTAGATATTTCATTTTTTTGGATGCTATTGTAAAAGGAATTGTTTCCCTAATTGTTCTCTCAATGAGTCTGCTATTTGTGTATAAGAAGGCTATTGTTTTTTGAGTGTTGACCTTATATCCAGGTACTCTACTGGATCTGTCAATGAAGTCTAGAAGTCTTTTGTTAGAGATTTTGGGTCTTCTATGTAAAGTATCATATCATCAGCAAATAATGACAGTTTATCTTCTTCCTTTACTATCTTTATTCCTTTTATTTCTTTCTCTTTTCTAATTGCTGTGGCTAATGTTTCCAGAACTACATTGAACAGGAGTGGTGATAGTGGGTATCCTTGTCTCATTCCTGATTTTAGTGTGAAAGTGTTCAGTTTTTGACCATTTAGTATGATGTTGGCTGTTGGTTTATGATAGATAGCCTTAATCAGGTTGAGATAAAGACCTTCTGTTCCAATTTACTGTAGGGATTATATCATGAGTGGGTGTTGGATTTTGTCAAGTGCCTTTTCTGCATCTATTGAGATGACCATTTTTGTCCTTGAGTCTGTTAATATAGTGTATTACATTTATTGATTTACAAATGTTGAACAATCCTTGCATCCCTCAGATAAATCCAACTTGGTCAGGGTGTACAATTTTCTCGATGACCCTCTGTATTCTGTTTGCCAGTATCTTGTTGAGGATTTTTGCATCTATGTTCATTACGGAAATTGGCCTGTGGTTCTCTTATGGGGCGGGGTCTTTCCCTAGTTTTGGAATCAAAGTAACACTTGCTTCCAGGAATGAATTTGGAAGCCTTGCTTCCCTTTCAATTTCCTGGATGAGTTTAAAGAGTAGTGGCAATAGTTCTTCTTTAAATGTCTTGTAGAATTCAGTACTGAAGCCATCAGGACCTGGGCTTTTTTTGGTTGGTAAACTCTTAATTACATTTTCAATTTCATTTATTGTATTTAGGGTGTTTAGAATTTCTATATCTTCTTAATTTAACTTTGGCAATTCATATGTATCTAGGAATCTGTCCAGTTCTTCTGTTTTCTATTTTATTAGAGTACAGGTTCTCGATGCAGGTATTGATGACCCTCTGGATTTCTCTTGGATCTGTTGTGACTTCACCTTTTTATTTTTAGTTGCATGGATTTGAGCGTTTTCTTTTCTTTGTTTGATAAGTTTGCCTAAAGGTGGATTGATTTTATTTATTCTTTCAAAAAACCAACTCTTTGATGCATTAATTTTTTGTATCATTCTTGTAGTCTCAATTGCATTGATTTCTGATCTTTATAATTTCCTCTCTTGTATGAGGTTTGGGTTTGTTATGCTCTTCCTTTTCAGGAGTTTGAGCTTCTGCATTAGGTTATCTGAGTTCTCTCTGTTTTCCTAATATGGGCATTCACTGCTTTGAAATTCCCACATAGAACTGCTTCCATTGTGTCCCCTAGATTCCTTATGTTGTACTGGCATTATCATTTGCTTGTAGAAACTGTCTAATTTCTTCTTTAATTTCATCTGTTACCCTTTGGTTGTTCAGGAGAGTGTTATTCAATTTCCATGTGTTTGTGGGAGTTTTGTAGTTTCTTATGTTATTGATCTCCACTTTTATTGTACTATGGTCTGATAATATACAGGGGGTAATTTACATTATTTTGCATTTACTTAGACATATTCTATGAGCTAGCATGTGGTCTATTTTGGAGAATGACCCTTGTGTAGCCGAAAAGCATGTGTATTCTGATTTTGTGGGGTGGAACACTCTGTAATTATCTATTAAGTCCATTTGTTCATTAGCTTGGATCAGTTCTCAAATTTAGTTAATTTTTTGTGTAGATAATCTGTCTATTTGTGATAATGAGGTATTGAATTCCCCCCTACAATTGTATTAGTGCTTATTTGGTTTTTCATGTTATTAATATTTGTTTTGTATAGTTGGGGTCATTTGTATTTGGTGTATATATGTTTATGATTGTCATCTCTTCCTCTTGGATTGTTCCCTTCCCAAGGATGTAGTTACCATCTTCGTCTCTCTTAGTTTTTGTTTGAAATCTACTTTGTCTGCAAATAAGATTGCTACCCCTACTTTTTTCTGGGTTCCTGTCATGTGGAGAACTGTTTTCCATCCTTTTACTTTCAGTCTATGAATTTATTTTTGATTTAGGTGTGTTTCTTGTATACAGCATATTGCTGGATTTTGCTTCTTAATCCATTATGTCAGTCTATTTCTTTTGATTGGTGAATTGAGGCCATTACCATTGATAGTTATAATTGATAGATATTGACTCATCCTTGTCATAATGTTTTGTTGTTGTTGGCTCTTTTATTTCTTATTTTTTTCCCCTTTCCCTTTAGTTTCTTACCTTGAGTGGTGACTTCCCTCTGTTGGGCCTCATGGAGTTGTGACCCTCATTGTCCTTTTCTAGGATATTGTTTAGAATTGTTTGGAGTGCTGGTTTGGTGTTTATGAAATTTCTTAGGTGTTCTTCATCATGGAAATATCTAAATTCCCCCATTGATTTTTTTTTTCTTAAATTCTTTTATTGGTACATTTTAGGTATACATACATTTACATTTATCATTGGGTGCTCATACCTGTATATGATGTATCTTAGTTCTTATTTTTTCCCCATTACCTGTGCACTGTTCACCCCTCCACCCTTCCCTATTAACATAGACTTCATTTCCATTTTTTTTCTTCTCTCATAATTTTTCCTATCCATTCTTTCTTTCCCCATCTTCTCCCACCACCCCTACCCCATTGGAACTTTTCCAATTTCAAATTATCAATTATTAATTATTAAACCTTTTAATTCTTATTGACACTCTCAGTTTCTCACACTAGAGAAACTATTTGGTATTTACATGTGTGTACTATTTATTTCACCTAAGAGTATGTCCTCAATATGAATCCACTTAGCTGAAAATGACTCTAGTTTTTCATTCTTTATGGCTCAGTAGTACTCCATTTTATAAAAAAAAACACATCTTCTTTATCCAGTTTCCAGTTGATGGGCACTTGGGCTGTTTCCAAGCTTTAGATATTACAAACTGTGCTGCTATAAACATGGGTGCACATATATCTCTGTGGTATGATTCTTTTAATTCTTTAGGGAAGATACCCAGCAGGGGAATAGCTGGATCAAAAGGACCTCCATCCCAATTTCTTTGAGGTATCTCCACACTGATTTTCATAGTGGTTGCACCAGTCTGCACTCCCACCAACAAGGGAGAAGGATTCTTTTCTCTCCACGCCCCTGCCAGCATTTGTTATTGGTTGATTTCTTGATAGCAGCCACTCTTTCTGGGCTGAGGTGTAATCTCAGTGTTGTTTTCATCTGCATCTCTTGAATGACCAGTGATGTTGAACATTTTTTCATATATTTATTTGCTGCTTTTACTTCTTTGTCTGAGAATTGTCTGTTCATTTCAGATGCCCATTTTTGAATTGGTTCTTTGAACTTGGGGGGTCTGATTTTTTTCAGTTCTTTATATATTTTGATAGTAGCCCTTTGTCTGAGGTATAGCTGCTAAGATTTTTTTCCCACATTGTAGGTTGTCTCTTAGCTCTGTTGGTGGTTTCTCTTGCAGTGCAGAAGCATTTTAATAAAATGAAATTCCAGTTGTTGATTCTTTCTCCTAGTTCCCATGCTACTGAGGTTTTGTTCATAAATTCTTTTCCTATGCCAATATCTTAAAGAGTTCTACCTAACTTATCTTCCAGCAAGTTTAGTGTTTCTGTCTTAATATTTAGTTTGTTAATCCACTTTGATCTTAGTTTAGTGCATGGTGATAAATATCAGTCTAGTTTGAATCTCTGGCATGTTGATATCCAGTTTTTCCAACACCATTTATTAAATAGGCTATCTTTCCTCCAAGGAGGGTGGTTGGCTCCTTTGTCAAAGATGAAGTGGTTGAGTATGTCTGATATTGTTTCTGCATCTTCTAATCTATTCCACTGATCCTCGGGTCTGTTTCTCTGCCAGTACCACACTGTTTTTATCACAGTAGCTTTGTAGTACAGCTTCAAGTTGGATATTGTGATTTCTCCAGCCATGTCTCTGTTGCCCAGAACTGCTTTTGCTATTTTAGGTCTCTTCTGGTTCCAAATAAATTTTTGAATTGTTTTCCCTAGTTCTATGAAGTATATTATTGGAATTTCATTTGGTATTGCATTGAATCTATACGGTAGTTTTGGAAGTATGGCCATGTTCACTATATTGGTTCTTTCTACCCAGGAACAAGGGGTGTCTTTCCATTTTCTTATATCCTCCTCGATCTCCTTTTTCATGGTGCTGTATTTTTCAGTATAGAGGTCTTTTGCTTCCTTTGTTAGTTTGATTCCTAGATATTTCATTATTTTGGATGCTATTTTAAAAGGAATTTTTCACTAATTTCTCTCTCAGTGAGTCTACTATTTGTGTATAAGAAGGCTATTGTTTTTTGAGTGTTGATCTTATATCCAGATACTCTACTGAATCTGTCAATTAAGTCCAGAAGTCTTTTGGTAGAGTTTTTTGGGACTTCTATGTAAAGTCTCATATCATCAGCAAATAATGACAGTTTAACTTCTTCTTTTAGTATCTTTATTCCTTTTCTTTCTCTTTTCTAATTACTGTGGTTAATGTTTCCATAATTAAATTGAACAGGATTGGAGATAGTGAGTATCCTTGTCTTGTTCCTGATTTTAGCGTGAAAGTGTTCAGTTTTTGACCATTTAGTATGATGTTGGCTGTTGATTTTTCATAGATAGGCTTGATCAGGTTGAGATAAAGACCTTCTGTTCCAATTTTCTGTAAGGTTTTTATCTTGAATGGGTGTTGAATACTGTCAAATGCCTTTTCTACATCTATTGAGATGATCATTTGGTTTTTGTTCTTGACTCTGTTAATATAGTGTATTACATTTCTTGATTTACAAATATTGAACCATCCTTGCATCCCTGGGATAAATTCAACTTGGTCAGTGTGTATGATCTTCTTGATGACCCTCTGTATTCTGTTTGCCAGTATCTTGTTGAGGATTTTTGCATCTATGTTCATTAGGGAGATTGGCCTGTAGTTCTCTTTTTGGGTTGGGTCTTTCCCTCATTTTGGAATCAAAGTAACACATGCTTCCAGGAATGAATTTGGGAGTCTTGCTTCCCTTTCAATTTCCTGGATGAGTTTAAAGAGTAATGGCAATAGTTCTTCTTTAAATGTCTTGTAGATTTCAGCAGTGAAGCTACCAGGACCTGGGTTTTTCTTTGTTGGTAAATATTTTATTACATTTTCAATTTCACTCCTTGTAATTGGGGTGTTTAGAATTTCTATATCTCCTTAATTTAACTTTGGCCATTCATATGTATCTAGGAATCTGTCCATTTCTTCTGTTTTCCATTTTATTAGAGTACAGGTTCTCGATATAGGTATTGATGATCCTCTGGATTTTTGCTGAGTCTGTTGTGACTTCCCATTTTTCATTCTTAATTGTATGGATTTGAGCATCTTCTTTCCTTTGTTTGATAAGGTTGGCTAAAGGTTTATCCATTTTATTTATTCTTTCAAAAACTAACTCTTTAATTCATTATTTTTTTTATATTGTTCTCTTTGTCTCCATTGCATTGATTTCTGCTCTGATCTTTATAATTTCCTCTCTTGTGCAAGCTTTGGGTTTCTTATGCTCTTCTTTTTCTAGGAGTTTGAGATTCTGCATTAGGTTATTTATCTGAGTTCTCTCTGTTTTCCTAATATAGGCTTTCACTGCTATGAATTTCCCACATAGAACTGCTTCCACTTTGTCCCTTAGATTCCTGTATGTTGTACTGGCATTATCATTTACTTGTAGAAACTGTTTAATTTCTTCTTTAATTTCCTCTCTGACCCAGTGGTTGTTCAGGAGGATGTTATTCAACTTCTATGTGTTTGTGGGGGTTTTGTAGTTTCTCATGTTATTGATCTACAATTTTATTGCACTATAGTCTGATAATATGCAGTAGGTAATTTCAGTTCTTTTACACTGACTTAGACATGTCCTATGAGCTAGCATATTGTCTATTTTGGAGAATGACCCGTTTGCAGCTGAAAAGAATGTATATTCTAATTTTGTGGGGTGGAACACTCTGTAAATATTTATTAAGTCCATTTGTTCAATAGCTTGGTTCATTTCTTGAATTTCGTTGATAAATTCTGTCTAGATGACTAATCTATTTGTGATAGTGGGATATGAAGTCCCCCACTACAATTGTATTAGTGCTTATTTGGTTTTTTCATGTCCATTAATATTTGTTTTGTATAGTTGGGGGCATTCATATTCGGTGTATATATATTTAGGACTGTCATCTCTTCCTCTTGGATTGTTCCCTTCACAACAATGTAGTGACCATCTTTGTCTCTTTTAATTAGTTTGGTTTGAAATCTACTTTGTCTGCAAATAATATTGCTACCCCTGCTTTTTTCTGGGTTCCTGTCATGTGGAGAGCCATTTTCTATCCTTTTACTTTCAGTCTATGAATTTCTTTTTGATTTAGGTGTGTTTCTTGTATACAGCATATTGCTGGATTTTGCTTCTTAATCCGTTATGTCAGTCTACTTCTTTTGATTGGTGAATTGAGGCCATTACCATTAACTGTTATAATTCATAGATATTGACTCCTCCTTGTCATGATGTTTTACTGTTGTTGGCTCTTATTTCTTTTTCCTCCTTTCCCTTTATTGTCTTACCTTGCCTGGTGGCTTCCCTCTGTTGAGCCTTATGAAGTTGTGATCTTCGTTGCCTTTTTCTAGGATATTGCTTAGAATTGTTTGGAGTGCTGGTTTGGTGCTCATGAAATTTTTCAGATGTTCTTTGTCGTGGATGTATCCAACTGCCCCATCAATTTTGAAAGATAATTTTGTAGGATACAACAGTCTAGGTTGGAAATTATTTTCTTTTAGGGCTCAAAATACTTGATTCCAGGCTCACCTTGAGTTGAGTGTTTGTGTTGAGAAGTCTGCTGTGATTCTGATGGGCTTTCCTTTATAGGTGATTTGTTTCTTTTCTCTAACTGCTTGTAGGATTTTGTTCTTCTGCTGGGTTTCTGGGATCTTGACTATTATATGTCCAGGTGTAGATTTTTTTTTTGATTGTGCCTCATTTCTCTGTATGTCCAATTCCCCACCTCTGTCTGGGAAGTTTTCTACTATTACTTCTGTGAACAGTTTTTTTATGTCAACTGTGCTTTCTCCTGTTTTTTTGTGGACTCCTATCAGTGTTATGTTATTCTTCTTTGGATCATCTAGCAGCTGCTGGCCCCTTACTATTTTGAAGAAATCTCTGTTTTTATGCTCCTTCACTTCAATCCTGTCTTCTATGTCTGATATTCTACCTTCAGATTCTCTTAATCTGCTCTGCATGGTTTCAGTGGAGTTTTTAATCTCCTGAATATCTGTTTGAATCTGTTTCATGGATTCCCTTTCTTTCTTATGTTGGGCAATCATGGTTTCCATTTCTTTCTTATGCTGGGCATTCATGGCTTCCAGCCTGATTCTGAGCTCATCTATTTTTTTTCTTTTTATCTGACTCTGTTCTGGAGCCTCTAATCATATCATTCACTCTGCTCACCATGTCTGTAGTTATCTGGGAGATTATTTCTGTTTTGAATTTTTCTAGAGCCTCGTTCATCTGTTTTGTTACTTCCTGTGCTATCAGTTCAGGGTATCCAGGTGGTTGATTATCAGACTTTTCCACCTCATTTCCCACAGAATTTGCCTTTTGTGGGGTGGAAGTATGAGTTTGTGCCTTCCTTAAATGTCTTCTCATTTTTGTTTTTGGCACTGTCCTTGGTTTAGTTCCTGGGTTGATATTTTGAAGTTGCTTATTGTAAGTATCTTTGTTGATGTATTTAGAACTCTTATGGAATGATTGCTTCTCAGAGGTGTCTTCCAGATATAGCTGGGCTTTAGGTTTTGAGACTCTCATGACTCTGTGGCTATCTCATTTTCATTATACCAGGAAGGCAATCACAACATCTTAGCCAAAATGATGCAATCAGCAACACCATAGCATCAAGCACAGCTTAGAAAATGACAGTTTGTGGTAGTTATTAATCTATCACATTTAACTGTGTGAATTAAATCAAAATAGAGGACCAACCCAACATATGTTTATAGTGAATAAACTCTTAAACATAGCAACTTTACCCTTCAGGATGGGGAGTTAGAAGGAGTTGAGGAAGGAGGAAAAGATAGGTAGAAGGATCAGGAAAGGTTAGTGGTGAGGCCAGAAGACACAGGAAGATCATGCAAGCTCTAGGAAACTGTTGAAGGCAAGAGGAAAAGACAGAATGAAAGAACAAAGAAGTGAACAGAAGCACCTAACAGCAATAGGGGGGCTAGATACTGTATTTACATTCCTTTATAACTGATGATAATTGAGAGAAAGAAAAAGAGAAGAAAAGAAAAATAAAGGAGAAATCTAAATTAGGTCCAGAAAGGAACAAAAAAGGAGATGAAGAGCAATGTGGGACAGTGAGAAAATGAGTGAGAGAGAGAGAAAGAAAAGAGGAAAGAAAGAAAAAAAAGGAGAGAAAAATGAAAATTTGAAAAGAGCAGAAAAAAAAGAATTAAAAATGAGAGAAAAAAATTTCCTTTTTTGCAAATAACAAAGAATAAAAATGAGGGTCCTCCTTCAGGGTATGTCTCTGGTGTCACAGCAGACAATGTGGGCAGTTATGTGCAGATACAAGTCAATGAGTCTTAGCAAGCCAGTAGCAGACCTGTGAGATTCAGGCAGATTTCTGGCTTCTAGTCCCAAGTTGAGCTCCCTGTCCTCCTGTAGGGTTGAACTCTGCAAGGTTCTACTGCAGGTTCCAATTGCCTTTCCCCAGAAGATAGTACAGGTTCTGATGGGAGGTGATGATCCATCCAACTTATCAAGTATAGTGGTCTGGGGTACCTTTATTGCAGAGATTCTCTTCACTTTTCCACGGGGCTTCAGTTTTCATTGAGGAGCCTCAGAAAGGCCCCTCTTTCTGTTGTTCACTTCTGCTCTATCTTCTGGAGCTCAGGACAAGGGCTTTTATGATCCCCTGTGCCTCTGTAGTGTGGAACCAGGTAGCAGCAGAGCCAGGAGGCCAGAGGTGGTGGTGGGGGGACCAGGCCCTGCAGGCACCCACACAGCAAAGCAGAGTGCAGGGATGGAGTGGGGCCTCCAAGCCGCAACAGGGTCCTCACCTTGCAGTGAGGCCTTTTTTTTTTTTTTTTTTTTTTTTTTTTGGTGCTGGGAATTGAACTTGGGACCTTGTGCTTGCAAGGCAGGTGGTGGAACCATTGAGCTAAATCCCTGGCCCTTTCAATTCTTTGTATATTCTATATGTTAGCCCTTTGTCTAAGGAACAGCTGGCAAATTTTTTTCCTACTCTGTGGTTTGTCTCTTTACTCTGTTGGTGGTTTCTTTTGCTGTGCAAACACTTCTTAATAAGATGAGGTCCCAGTTGTTGATTCTTTGTAATATTTCCTCTGCATTCTGGATTTTGTTCATAAAGTCTTTGCCTAATTCTACATCCTCAAGTGTTCTACCTTTTCTCTCATCCAGCAGATTTAGAGTTCCTGTTTTAATATTTAGATCTTTGATCCACTTTGATTTTAGTTTAGTGCATGGTGACAGACATGGGCCTAGTTTTAGTATTCAGTAAGTAAAAAGCAAGTTTTTCTACTGCCATTTATTAAAGAGGTTCTTTCTTCCAGTGAACATGTTTGGCCCCTTTGAGAAACCAATAGCCAACGTCATACTAAATTGTTAAAAACTGAAAGCTTTCCCTCCAAAATCAGGAACAAGACTACTATCACCACTCTTATTCAATATAGTACAGAACAATCAGAAAAAAAGAAAGAATAAAAGGAATAAAGATAGGGAAGGAAGAAGTTAAATTATCATTATTTGCAGATGAGATGATACTTTACATACGAGACCCTTCAAATTCAACCAAAAGGCTTCTAGATTTAATATCCAAATTCAGTAGTTGGATACAAAGTCAACATTCAAAAATCAGTAGCATTCCTGTACACAAATAACAAACACACAGAGAGAAAATAGTGAAGCAATGCTTTTCACAATAGCACCAAAAAATGAAATACTTAGGAATCAATCTCACAAAGGAAATAAAAGATCTATACATTGGAAACTACAGTACTTTGAAAAAGGAGATCAAAGAGGTTATCAGAAAATGGAAAGCTATTCTTTGCTCCTTAGTAGGAAGAACCAACATAGTGAAGATGGTTATACTCCCCAAATTATGATATAGATTCAATACAATCCCAATCAAAATACCATTGAACTAGAGAAATCATTCCCCAAACTAGAGAAATCATTCCCAAAATTCTTATGGAATCAGAAGAGAGCTAGTATAGCAAAAACAATTCTGGGCAACAAAGGCAAGGCAGGAGGCATCACAATCTCTTACTTCAAATTATACTACAGAGCTTCTGTGGTTAAAAACAGCATGGTACTGACAAAAAAGAACAGATCTGAAGATCAATGGAACAGACTAGAACATGTAGAAAGAACCTCAAACACAATTGGCCACCTTATCTTTGACAAAGAGGCCAAACATATTTTCTAGTATTTCTTGCAACATTTTTACGCCTATATTCATGAGAGATATTGGTCTCAATTTTTCTTGCTTTTAATGTGTTTACCTGGTGTTGTCACTAGTGATGACAGCCTCCCAGAATGACATGCAAGTATTTTTCTCTACTTATTTATTTTCTGTAAGAGGATATGATAACATTTTTCCTTTACTTTTTGATAGAATTCAACAGTGAAATCAATGCCAATGTCTTTTCTTATTATTATTCTGCTTAGAGGTTTATCAGTTTTATTTACACCTTTCCACAGCATATTTGGTTTTATTTACTTTATTGTTTGGAGTTTTATTCATGTCTGCTGATTATTATTTTATATTTTTGTGCTTTCCTTACAACAGTGCTGTAAGGTATCTTCTATATACTGCTTTCTCTGCAGATCATTTTAGTTGGACTTGAATTTTTATTGAATTAGTATACCTTTTAATTTCTCTTGAGACTTCTCCAATAATTCATGTATTATTTTGAATTTGCTTATTAATCTCCAAATATTTGAGTTTTTTGTATCATTCTAATTCTGTTTTCTGGCTTAATTCCATTGTGATCTGAAAATACACTTTAAGTTATTCTTATTTGGAGTATTTAAATAGGTTTGTTTTATGACCCAAAATGTAGTTTATCTTGATGAATATTATATATTGGTTTGAAAAGAATGTATATTTCTATTTCATTTTTGATAAGTTGGTTGTTCTTTTGATATTTTCAGTACATCACTGCACTCATCTCTAGATTATTTCATTCTGATGAAATAATACTTCTGTCCTCATAGATAATCTCCCTCTGTTTGGCTTCTTTCAATATTTTAATCTTATTTCATATTTTTTGCAGTTTGGAATGAAATAATATGATGAAGTTTATAATAATTTTGGATTCATTTTACTTGGACCTGTGGTTTGGCGGCTGAAATCGGTTTTGAAATATCTTTATTTTTTTCAAATTATTATTTCAAATGTTTCTTCTCCATTCTTTTATTTTTTCCTTTTTGTTCTTACAAGTATGCATATTATACTTTATGTAACTATGTTGCAGTTCTTGAATGTTTAGTTTTATTTTTCTCTACCCATTTTGATTTTGAATGTTTTTGTCATTCTACCTAAGTATGAATAACTTTACAAGCTCACATATTCATTCTTGGGCTGTATCTGTCTACTTCTAAGCCTATGACATTATTTATTTGTGTTCTACCTTTTTAGAAATTTCTCATGGCTGAGCCAGGGTTGTAGGTCAATGGCACAGTGATGACCTGGCAAGTGCGGGGTCCTGAATTTTGAACCTCAGGTACAAAAATAAATTTCCTGTGGCTCTTTTGTAGTATTTTCTGTGTGTGCTTAAATTTTCTATCTATTACAACATGTCCACTTTTTTCCATCTTTGAAACTATTAATAAAAGTTACCTTAAGTTCCTTACCTGGTAATTCCAAAATATAAATAAATGAATCTGATTCTAGAAAAATAAAAGGGAATAGAATGGGAGGGATTGAAATGTGTTATGTATCCGTAATAATCCACTACAGTGAATGTGATCACTATACATTGCAAACTCTACTAATAAAAGTCAAAAAGTATAAATGCTATGAATCTACATTTTTGCCCTTGGAGATAATATTTTTCCATTTTCTTTTGTATACCTTGTGATTGTTTTGTTGAAAGATGGACTTTCTTTATCAGATATACTATTTCTTTCTTTCTCTTTGGTTTTTGTTCATTTGTTTTGATTTGTTTTGTTTCTTTTGTTTTTGCAGGACTGAAAAATTGAACCCAGGGCCTTAGCACTGATCTATAGTTCCAGCTATCTATCTATCTATCTATCTATCTATCTATCATCTATCTATTTATTTGAAAGAGGTTCTTGCTAAGTGCTAAATTGGCCAGTCTGTTCTCAAACTGACAATCTTCCTGCTTCAGCTTCCTTAAGTACTGGAATTATGATATTGGCCATCATTCCCAGGTAATTAATGGTATTTCATGTGAGCTTTTTTGTTTATCTGCTTGGATCCAGACAAGGTCAAATTTTTGTTATAGCATTAGGTGCCAAAATGTGGGGGACCTGACTGGGAGTGAATAACCAAAAATGAATGATTAAACTATGGGGCAAAAGCACACAGGCAGCATGATAATCAAATGGTTAAGCAAGAAGTTAAATTAGTAAAGCATGTTGTGTCTGGCCTTTGTCCTTCCCCTTCCTCAAGCAAAACTGCTTAGCCTTGAGACAGCTCCTGGCCCAAACTGCTCTTTCTCCTGCTTTTATCTCCTACACTGATATTCTAAATAAAGGCCAGAGAGCTCTCAGCATCAAAGCTCTTTCTTCTCCCCACCAATCTCCTTAATAGCTGGGTGCTTGGGGTTGAGAAATAGCCCTCCTGGGCCTCTCAGTACATTGAACTAAGTCTCTTCTCTAAGCAACATTTTTCATCCTCTACACCACTCAGTGCAGCACTAAATAATTCAATTCTCCTTAAAAACATTGTTTTATCACCATTTTTATTTTTAGGCTTCTCTTGGTGCTTCTCTTTCCATTGCATCTGTAACTTGTTGTTTTAAAGTAATTTTATACTAATGGAGCCCTATAAATTAGAAGGTAAATTGTTGATGAGGATAAGCCTTCTATAATCTTATGATTAAATGCCCATCTGTGAATTGAAGCTGTGTCCTTAGACCTTCACATATATTTGTTACCTGATTTTCCCCACTCTTAGATGGGAGAAAAAATGATATAGATGTCTGAATCAGTTTAAATATCCCTTCAACAGGTTGGAGGAGAATATGAAAAAAATCTTTGTTCCCGGGCAGGGGAAGGATTTGAGAATATTTCACAATATTTTACAATTGTCTCTTCTCTGTTTTCTGTCAGATCTTTCTTAGCTGTTCATCATGAGGCCCATAGGGGTTTCTAGAAATACAACTCACTAAAGTATCTGGGCCACTAAGCCTACAGTTTCTAGAAGATTCTCATTTGCCAGATGATCCACTCAAGACTAGCAGCTTGGGCCTCGAAGATGCAGGATTTTGGCTTGAGGCTTTTGGATTGACCTTTCTGTCTATATTTTGGGGTAGTGTTTTACTCTTCGACCTCAATTTTTCTGATCTCTATAAGAAAATTTACTGATTTAACTCTTTCACCTTTCTTATGCACTAAGAATCATGATGTTCAAGTTCTTCTTATGTGAGGCTGGAAACTGACTGATCCATGTTTTATCAGTTGTTTTAAATAATCAGTGTTTCAGTAATCCATTCCTACATTCAGTGAAACTACTTCCCTGAGGCGTGTAATCAAGATGGGTTGTCCATTTACTATTGATTCACTGCCCTGCATATTGGTATTAGTGGAATGTGTAAATTGGAAAAACATGTACAAAAATGGGTCTAATTGATAGAAGTTTGGTTTCAAATTTTTAAATATGTTCTCTCAGTATTGTTATTTTATGAGGTATGAAAATCCTGAAGTAATTAATTGAAAGTTCAAGTTAATATCTGCTTGTAGTCTTTTGGGATCCACTCATTGATGTAGCCTGTAATTCATTTGCCATGTTTATGGGAGTCTTTATACTTCAGAATTTTAGGCATAACTGTTTTCACATAAGTCCTTTTCTTTTGGCATTAGGTAATAATTCCTTGCTCTATTATAAGTTTCCTCAATTGTGAGATTGTGTAATCATTCTACTTATTGTCCATGGCACAATCACCCCTTCACTCGCTCTTTTCATGGTAGCAAATTGTAGGGATATCATTGAAACTGCTGTTTCCTTAACATTCTTATTTTCTTCTTAGATTGCAATTGTGTTGAATTTTTTTGTTGTTTAGTGAATTTATTCATTCTTCTTCTAAATTTCCACAAAGACTATCTATATAAGAATACAAAGACTCTTCAAATAAACTTCTTGAACTAGTAAGTGTATTTAGCCATGAAAAAATCAGAAGAAAATTGAGAAACCAACTATAATTTAATTGGTAAATTTGTTTCCTTTAAATTTGCTTCTTTTACAAGTAGAGATTATTAATGCTAAAGCTATTTTTCATGTAAATTAGACTGAACAAGTGATTAAGTAAATTTGATATAATGAGTCCAAATTTCTTGCTGTTAGGGAAAGAAGTTACAAATAAGCAAGAAGAATGTCTCATATTGTTATGATTTCTATCTAAAATGTTCCTCAAAGCCTCATGCACTCCCAGGTAGGGCTTTTGGGAGTGGCTGAATCTATGGTGTCTGAATACAGATAAGAGTTGTGATAATTAAATAATTCACTGATTGGTTTAGCATAGTCCTAGGTGTGAAAAATGGGAAAAATCACCATGGGTGTGAATAGCACCAACCAATAGGTTAATAGCTGGATTGGAATTAAAAGGGAAATGGAAATGCTCTGCTGCTGCTTGCTACTTCCTGCCTACCCTGCCATGAACTGTTTCTCCTCTGCAATATCCCTCTGCCATGCCACCACTCGGAGCCAGCTGACTATGAATTGAAACCTCTACAAACTGTGAGCTAAAGTAAACCTTTCCTCCTTAACTTGTGGGCCTTGGATAGTTTGACCTGGAAGTGAGAAAGTAACTAACACATGTATTAACTCTGTTGTCCATAATTAGAAATATCAATGTGAAGCATATCTATTTTAATCAATATTGAGATTAACCAATTCAGCATAAATAACATAATTGTAAAAATGGCTTAGTATACACATGTGTATTTTCTTGTATAAGCTGCTTACACAGTGCACTGAGAGTCAAGCAGCAACAAGCATACCCAGTTCTTGCTGTCTAAACACTATTTGTTTTTAAAATGAATGAGAGATCTATGGAGAAATGGCTAATTTTATTGGTAAAGCAAAGAAATATGTAAGACAATCAAGGCCTATCTTATAATTCCACATTATTAAGGGAGTTAAAAAAATACCAAAATGACAGTGACGTCTAGCAAAAACTGAAAACACAAACAAACCTCCAAATAATGAACCTGGAAAACTTTGAAAACAAAATCAGTAACAATAGTATTAGCATTTAATCTGAATAGCAAAACAAATATTCACTAGTCAATTCTGGTAGAAATAATTAAGGAAATGAGGGAGAAGGGATAAATCTGCTCTCATGAAAAATTCTAATTAACATGTGTAGATGATCCCTCCTCCAAAAGTCTTTCTTATTCTCTTGAGTGTATGCTGGATTTTGTGAATTGCTTTAAAAAATAGGTAGGAACTGGGCTGGGGATTTAGCTTAGTGGTGCCGCCGCCTGCCTTGTAAGCGCAAGTTTCCAAGTAAGTAGAAACTGACACTCATTGTTTACAGGGCAGACAGTAAATATTTTAAGGTTTCCATGCAGAGATTTCTGTAGCAACTATTTATCCTTGATATTATGAAAATATTTGAAACCACCAGACATATAATGTTTAAGGAAAATAATATGGCAACATTTTAGTAAAATTTTATTTACAAAAATAAATGTTGGACCCTCTTTAACCTATAATCCATAGGTTTTTTTTTTTTTTAACCTTTTGAATAGAGGATTTATAAAAGGAAAAACACAGTGATTTTTATAGTGGAGAAACCTATTAAATACAACTTAACCATGTGATGAAGATTAATATCAATAGTTATAAGACTTGACATTATATAACACATGATCAGCTACAATAAGAAGAGCACTTCACCTTCATGGTTTTCTGGTCCAAAACCGTTAGCTCTGAGTATTACCGAGAAGTTAGATAAATTCAAATACTTGATCCTTAGTTTTTCAAAACTGACAAGGTCCAAAATAAGAGAACTAAAACACTCCTCATACATGTTCCTGTAAAAATAGCTCTTTTTATTGCAGCTGAAATAAATTAACTTCTAATTATGAGGATGATAATGTATTTGAACAGTGATTTGGGTTTAACCCATAAGTTAAAGTCATTAGATTTTTTAAAGTTTTAAATCAAAGAGGAAAGAGCAGGATCCCCTTTCCTAACACTTGGGCTAGGGGATACTCAAAAATTGCCTCAGGTTAGTGCATAAAATTTTTGTCACTGTTTGGATACTCTAAATGGTCCAAAACTACTATTTGAAGATGTCAGGGCAATGGATCAAAGTCATAAGTAATGTATGATTTGAAAATCTACTGTACGTGATCATCTTGGCTTTAACATCATTACCAGGTTGCATAATTGGAAAAATATAATGTGTAAATGGAAGGCTCTGCGTTTTTCATACTGGTATGGAATGTCACCTAAGTGTCCTTTTTGCCTAATTTTAAATGGACATCCTAAAGGGACCCTTTGGAATATCTCAAGTCTCTACCTATAATAAACATAAAGCTATGTAAAATTTTAGGAATGGCAATAAAAGGTCACCACTCCTTGGAAGTATGTCAGGCAAGAACAATGACTTCCATTAGCTCTCTTTTTAATATTCCTGCTTAGCTGGTGCTTTACTTAAACAACATATAGAAACAATTAATTAATTGTTAACAACTAATAATTGATTAATTATTCATACAGACAAACTATAAGAGATCAAACAGAGTGGTTTCTCAGATCACCCAGCCATATGAGGTAAGGTAGACTATACAAGAATTTGGGAAAGTCAAATGTGGTAGTAGGACATAGTACACTAGGCTAATGCTTTATGTTACTTTTCTTCCTTAGAGTCCAAACAGGCAAAATTCGCATTTTCTAGTAATAGTTTTAAACATGTGAGGATTTTGTACAGGTATAATAAAATTCACTGCATATTCTCTTAATGTAGTGTGATGGAGCTTGGACTTGCTAAACTTCATAAGCAACTTAATATACTCCAATCCTGATAGGTTAATGCTATACAGGAAGAATTGCAATATTTAAGAACTTAGTCAGACATATGTGGAATAAGAATGTGATTCATACAAGCACTCAAGGTCCAATCCAGTCTGTGAAATATTTGTCAACCACATGAGCAGAAGATGCTGAGAACATGTAACTAGGTCTATCCTCTGAATTGTGAAAGCTAAGTTATTTCTTATTGATAATGCAACTGAAATGGAAGCCAAGACACTCATGAGACTGTTTGGGTTTGAACAAAAATCACATTGCCCACTTAGGACTACTGTTAGCCTCTATTCATACAACATAAAGCAAAAGTGAATTTCAATGGGACTTTGAGCAGAAGCAGACATTAAATGTTTCAGAAAGATTTACAGTCCAGGCTTTCCCACTGGGATCTTATGATCTGCCTGCTCAGATGATTTTAAAAGTGACTGCACCTGGAAAGCTCTACATGAGCATTTTGGCAGAAACTGAATAAAGTTACTCAGCAGAGACTACTGAGATTTTAGATTCAAGAGCTACCTGAGGATGCCATTCTCTACAGCCCTTTGAAAGATATTTATCAGCTTTTCAATGGCCATTTAGAAAATAACCCCACCATGGATGTAAAGAAAGTGCTCTCAAGACTGGCAATATTGAAGGGGAATGAAAAAAAATTCAAATACAGAAGGAGCTGTTCAACAGAAATCATTGATAAAATGGATATGTTATAGTCAAGATAGTGAAACATAAAGACAGTCACGGTGAATTCACCTCATACGTATGTGAGGAGATCATACGAAGGGCTATGACTTTATCTCTCTTAGGATCTCCTTAGTTATTGTTGTTTTTCTGAATCTGTAATCATTTTTTATTCAAGATAACACAAGCTGCTTGATTCTCTGAGGGGAGTTCCCAGATGGAACAGCAAGAAGGTTTGCCTTGCTATTTTGAAATTGTTTTTGGTGTATCCTTCAGATCACAAAGCTGGTGCAAGAAAGCAAAATCAAATACGAACACTGAGCAGAGCAGTAGGATATTTATGTGTGGGAGGAGGATGTATTATGCTTCTTGCCCTTGAGCCAACAGTATTGTAGAAAGCTGGAGTGAAGTCCAAGAAAATGGACCTACAACTATTATATAATTTTTATTTAAATCTCATATGTACTGCTCTGGTAATGGAATTTAGAAGAAAATAGATGGAGCTCACATCTTACAGGTAGAATTTCGAGGTGGATTACTGAGAATGCTTGACTGGGATTCCTGGTATATTTAATCTAGGCTTTGCTTATCAAATGATAAAAGCAACCTGAGAGAATGCAATTAAGTTTTAAAGCTGTAAATTTCCTATTATTGTGGCCTATTTGAATATATTTCATTTGATGAAGCACTTCCCTTCATAATTTTATTTTATTTACCCCTTAACCATTTTCTTACCACAAACATTTAAAGAATCAACATGAAGCATAATATTACATGAATGTATCACATTCTTTTTCACTCCATCAACAGAAATCATATTTTAAACTAGAATAGATAATGAAAATGCCCACTGTTTGAATGAGTGAAGGAAAAATTGGGAGATATTTGGTAGAGTGACTAAGAGATGCACCTTCACAATAAAGAGATAGAAGATGGAGATTGCAGAGAATGCAAGTGAAAGCTTTTCTCAAATGATCAAGTTGAAAGAAGGCATGAGGAATGATGCCATGCATACCTTTGTGTATTATTCATACACATTTCCTCTTGTGTTTCTTGATTGAGTTTTGCTGATTATAACCATATTAGGGATAAGTGGCTCTTTACTGACTATAACCATATTAGGGATAAGTTACTCTTTTAGGGATAAGTTTCTCATATTAGGGATAAGAGAAAATCCTATAATTATTTTTTATTTTTATTTTTTTGATACCGGGGATGGAACTTGGGACCTTGTACTTGTGAGGCAGGCAGTGGAACCACTGAACTAAATTCCTGGACCTTCCTTCCTGTAATTATTTTTACCTGATAAATCATAATACATCTTCCTGGGAACTGATGTTACTGCATTAATGTATAAAAAGTACAATCTAGCTAGGCCAAATTAACAGGAGCAAACTGTCATAGGTGGAAGTGTGGAAGCCTATGTTGTATTAGTCAGCTTTGCCACTGTAGGGACACAATACCTGACACCTACCACACTGTTCTTGAATAAGCAGAACTAATCTGGTCAACATGGCCAGAATATAAATATATGCAAAAACTATCTACAGAGGTTGAAGAGAAGATTGAATCTTGTCCCTTGTATCTCACCATCTACTAAACTAAAATCAAAATTGATCAAAGATTTAAATATTAAAAGAGAAATGCTTACTTTGCTGGAAGACAAAATAGGTAAACTTTTAAACACATAAACATAGTCAAGAACTTTCTGAACAGAACCCCTATTACACAAGAAGTAATATCAAGAAATCAACAAATGGGATCATATGTAGTTAAAACGTTTCTACATAGCAAAGGAAACAACCAAGTGTCAAGAAACAACCTACAGAATTGGAAAAAGTTCCTGCCATCTATTCCTGGGACAGAGAACAGGAATCTAGAATATATCAAGAACTCAATAAATTTTAGATGCCCCCCCAAATAAAAGACCCAATCAAAACATGGGCAACTGAATGAGTGTTTCTTTAAGAAAAAGTACAAATTCCCAGTAAATACATGAAAAACTGTCCAACATATTTGGCCATTAGGAATGTACAAATTAAAACAACACTGAGATGTTACCTCACTCCGGTAAGAAAGGCTATCATCAAGAAGTCAAAACTCAAAAGAAAAGACTAGATGTAGATATAGATAGATGGTATAGATATAGATAGATATCTCATTTTTGAAGCATATATTTATGAATAGGATAAGTGAAGAAATAGATTAGTGAGATAGATTAATAGCTTAAACCATACATGTTAGTACATATACAAAAAGGTCCAGTATCTCAAAAGAAAATTACAAAATCATTACAATTAAGGTAAAATTAAAACACTCTAAAATATAAGCAGATCCATTGAGCCAATAAAAAATGCAAGAACAAATATAGATACACAAATACACAAAAGGAATTATCACACATCATTTTCTAAACAAGTTCAAAAATCAAAATAAAATGTTTTCATATTAAAAGATATATTACTGCAAGATCGTATATAAAAAAGTAAAAGCAAAAAATGGTATGATCTCATGAATAAATAAATCTAAGGTTTTAAAGGTCCTTAACAAGTTAACATCTGTTTTACAAAAATAATTCAGAGAAAATCAAGATGGAAATGAACCTCTCAAAATTACAAAAAATAATCAAGAAAAATAAGGCAGAGAAAACACTGTCAACACAAAGTCATGAAAAGATTGGAAAGTTTATTTTTAAGACTGAGAGCAAATAAGATATCTGTGAATGTCATTTCTCTTTAAATTTCCAATTATAGCAACAGAAGAATAAATTAAAAGTTTAAGGATAGAAAATAAAGAAGTAAAACTTGTATGATTTACATATGATGATTGTATACATTCAAAATTGAAAAAAGTCCACAGAATAACTTTTTTTTTTAAAGAACACCTTTGCTGGGATTGGGACCACACACCTGTAATCCCAGCAGTTGGGAGCGGGAGCAGGATTTGGGGCTACATGGTGAATTAAAGGTCATCCTGAACTACATAGTGAGAAACTGTCTCTAAAAACAACAAAAAAACACATTAGCAAGTTTGATGGACCTACAATATACATTCAGTAATCTTTCTTACCAGCAATTTGGTAAATAGAATTTTAGAAAACCTCTTAGCATAAAAATATCAAAACAATTTTAAGAGAATGCTGTGAATGTTACTGACATAAATAAACCTGAAAATTTTTCAATAAAATAATTACAAGTTGGGCCAGAGATTTAGCTCAGTGGTTCCGTTGCTTGCTTTGCAAGCACAAGGACCTGAGTTCGATCCCTGGTACCCCCCCAAATAATAATTACAAGTTATAATTATAATTTTGTTTATACAGTATATATATTTTATTGATTTATATAAAAGTCAACATAATTTATATAAAAATATTAGTATATAATTATAATTAAATAATAGAATTGATGTAACTTACAATTACATTGCAAAATGGAATAAAACATAGTATGTGACCCTAACTTTGCTACCAGCCATTTCCTCTGTTGGTTTGGTCCCAGAGGAACTTTACCTGTGAAGAAATTGGAACTAAGTTTTTCTGAGAAGCATTAACTGCCCCCAAAACCTGCTCCAAAAGTAATCTTTCAGAAATACAATGAATTGCAAATTACTTATGAGAGAGTACTGTATAACAAGGTGAATTTCATAGCTGTGAATATATATGATACATACAAATAAATACCATTAATGTAAATTTATAAAATAGCAGATACAGCATATTTGATGCAAATTATGACATGTTTGAAAACCTATAAAATAGTATATTTTGTGTCTATTAATACATAAAACATGAATTTTCACATTAAAATTATCCATAGAATGGTTATACATCAATTTCATGTAAAGGTTACATTTTTGGGGGGTAAATGAGGAGTAAAAGTGGTAGATGGCAGAATTTTAGTAATTTTTGTTTTACTTTATTTTATTATTTACTGATACTAACCAAAGAAATCAAGCAAATATTTCCAAACACTAATCTTATTGGGTTTATTCGTATCACTCATATTATATTTTGTATTTTCATTATTTCAAATACTTCATAATGAAAAGAGAAAAAAAAATCCTCTATGAATTTATGCCAGGCAATTACAAACACCTGAATTCTATTTTTGTTTTTTTGGTTTGATTTAGTTTTTCTAAAAATAGATTGAATTAGTGACATGTGTTAAACTATAATGGGTATTTTGTTTTTAGGTTTTTATACTTTTTTCTTTCAGTTAGAAAGCTAGATCTTATTCTTTGAGCAAAAAGTAATTCACAAATCTCAACACTGGAGTGGCACAAAAGAACTATATATGGATGCATAATATATTCCTCCATATTTATGAATAATAGAACCAAAGATAATGAATCTTTTACTGTTTCTTCTGAATCTTGTGATGGAACAATGAGGTAACCGAGTAAGTGAAACCAAATAGATTTCTACTTTAATAATATTTTCTCAAAATATGATTACATATTCTTATTAAAATAGCCGTTATAAAGATTTTCTGGTATTGAGTCATATGGAAAGGCTGGAATGCATTTTTTAAGATTAAAAAAATCCAGATACTTTTTTTTTTTGGTTCCGGGGATCAAACTCAGGTAACCGCTGAGCTGCCTAAAACCCAGATTCTTAAAGTTGGCTTACATGTATACTTTTGACAAAAAACAACATTTTTATGTACTAAATGGCCAAATGGGCCCTACTTTCTTGAGAAAAAACACATAGATAAATCATCTGATAGAAAACCTATTTATAATTTATATCTTTTTTTGTTGATGAAAAGTCTTCCAGCTTTTCAAATTCCTATCCTTCTCAGGACATTGTTACTCTTTCCTTTTCTTTCTTTCTTTCTTTCTTTCTTTCTTTCTTTCTTTCTTTCTTTCTTTCTTTCTTTCTTTCTTTCTTTCTTTCTTTCCTTCCTTCCTTCCTTCCTCCTCCTCCTCCTCCTCCTCCTCCTCCTCCTCCTCCTCCTCCTCCTCCTCCTCCTTCTTCCTTCCTTCCTTCCTGCCTTCCTTCCTTCCTGCCTTCCTGCCTTCCATACCTGGTATCAAACTCAGGACCTTGTGCTTGTGAGGCAGGCAGTGGCACCACTGAGCTAAATCCCTGGCTCTACATTCTTTATCCTTGATACCTTGTGCTACTCCAACAGTGTCTCCTTTATCTCTTTATGTAATTGAGTTTTTGTGCCTTGAGGGCAGTTTCTGTGTTTATTTAGCTAAAGGAGTCTATTTACTGATAAACATTGTGTACTTACAATAATAATTTGGGACTCCTAAAATATTAGTTACCTCTCAAAAACATTTGTTGAATAAAAAAATGGATATACTTGGTTAAAATATTATTATCAAAATGAAGGCATTAACCAGCAGAAAGCATAATTGTAAATTATGACTACTCACATTTCTACTAAGTACAATACTTTTTGGAAGTAAGTAGTTAACACTAGGAACAGATTTATAGAAGATGAAGAATACAAGTACTAGAGATTAGGGTGGCTACCTCAAGTAACACAGAAAATCTACAGTATCAGAACAAAATTCCAATTTTAAAATACATTGCTATACAAAATGCTATTCATAGAATTTGTTGGTCTTGACAAGATAATTCTTCATTGTTTGTAGCTAGCACTGAATACCAAACTTAGAAATTCTATCTGTGTGATGCTGAGTTGTAACACTAGTTACATTAATGACTTTGTTATCTTTATTGTGTGACAGTAAACTTATGGCTAAGAAAAAAAATGAAACATGCATTCAATAATTAAAATAAAACATCTGGAAAAAGTAAAATTAACAATATATCTGACTGGATTTCTAGCATCTTTGAACCTCTAGTCTATGTCTCAATTATCTAAGAAAAATATTCATTTTTACAAGAGTAACTTACAATGTCTTTTTTCTTTTCCTTACTTTTTTAGACTATTGACTGGAATGCAAACTTGACCCACCCAGGTGGTATAATGAAATTAATATAAGGTAGGCAAGCATTATCCTCAAAACAAAATGTAAAAATGAACTTTTTTATCAATGGAGATTTAGTAAATAACAGGAGAATAGATTTTTCAAATGCTTGAGCAAATAGAATGGAACATAATTATAGCTTGAACTGTGTGTGTGTGTGTGTGTGTGTGTGTGTGTATATACATACACATGAAATTCTAGTTCTGGAAAATGAGAGTGAAAGGCAAGAAGGTACATTTTACAGCTCAAAGGAGCTGAAATGTCCCTTTGGCAATGCCTTCCATCCACTTATACCCTCACAGATCTTGGCACAGAATCCTAATGGTTTGTTTGGCACCTTGCCATGAAATACTAGGATCTTAAACAACAATCACCTCCACACACTTTTTCTATATTTGGAGTGCTATTTGGAAGATCTGTAAATGAAATGTTATTCCTGCTATGCCCAAGAATAAGAGAAATTCATTGTCTCTCAAGACACATCACAAACCCAAGTATGAGTTACAAAGTATGAAAGAATGTCAAAATAATCTTCATATGGCATAAAAATCAGCTTTAATATAATGGTGCTTATTATTGGCCTAATAGAAACACCAATCATCTGCTTTATCATTAAAATGCAGATTCAAATTTAATAGATCTGTAATGTGATCTCAGATTCTGCACTTCTAAATGCTCCAAAATAATTCTAATCTCCTTTTCCATGGGGACTAGTTTTGAGTATCAAGTTTTTCTTCAGAGAAATCTCTTCCTGAAGGTATCATAAATTTCTAATAAATAATAAACCAAAGCTATACATAATTTGCATGAATAAAAATTTTTAAACTGCCCTTTGGATTCAATGAACAAAAATAATCTGTCATTGTTCTCTTTGTTGCTAATAGGTCCAGTTTTATATGTAGCAGCCCTGACCACATCAAATTTCTGGAATGAATCTATTTATAAGGAGATGACATTTTGAATAGAAAGAAAGCAGATTTTCTGTTATAATCCTCCAAATTTATGGTATCCATTCTGCTAGTCTCTACTAGTGATATTTGTGATCATTTACTATGGAAAGGAAATTTCTAACTTTCTAAAGACTATTAGATCTCTATATATGTGACATTTAATCTCTAAGGACCCAGAAGCATCACAGTACAGGATTCAGAATGATGGCTAGGAATGTAGGTGATAAATGTATTTTTATTTGAATTGACTTCACAGTAGGTCCATCGGGTCCCAGAACTCATCATACTGTTATTTCCCTAGTTTCTGGACCTAAGATTAGAATTGCTCTCCTCAGCATCTGGAACAATTCCCACAATGCCTTTCAAACCCATGAAGTAAGAGCTGTCATTGTAGTAAGACCCAACTGAAAGCCCTCTCACCTCCCCCTTCTTTGCCAAATAGTGCATCAGAGGCGGGATGAATCCTCCGGGAAATGGCAGAGAATAGAACCACCATCAAGAAATTGAAATGAAGTTCTCAGTTGATATTGTACAAAAGTTACACTGGCCTGAAAGAATGACATAATGTTATTATAAACCTACTTAGACTGTGAATTTATTTTTATCTGCTATTCTATAGGTGGTAGGCTTACTAGAATAAGTTAACAAAAATAGCAAATATATTCAGCCATTGATATGATAAAGACAGATTTTTCATGCAGATTAGAAAATATAATCAAGTAACTCACTAAGAAAAGTAGTGTGTGTAACTTTAGTATTCTTTTGCATACATAGTCTTTTTTGCTTCAAAATGCCAAACTTTGGCTTTTTGCTTGAAACTAAAATAAGAATTTTTGTTATTCTGCCAGAAAAAAAAAAATGTATGGCCTGAAGTAGCAAGTGCTCTAAATGCCTTGTTAAAATTCATGTGTAACTGATGTTAAGTAAGAGTACTGTACTCTACCAAAATACACAAATTTGTCACACTAATGAGGGATCTAAGAGTCCAAACATCAAAGGACAAACTATGGCTGATAAATTAAAACATAAGCTACTGAACTTCCCTACACATTAAAACTAGAAATAAGAAATTCCTCTTGGGGCTACACATCTATTCTTTTTTCCACCAGTATATATTACTTCATGGGGATTCTCTGTAACCAGTTCACACTCGATACCTACACACACATCCAATTAAAAAATCCTTAGTATAGCTGATAGGACTATGGGAGGGAATTATATATTTTTAAGCATTATATATTTGACAACATATCTTATGCATTCTATAGTTTTGAACATTAATAAAATGAAGACTTTACCTTATACATCTAGTTACAGTTATTACAGTGCCATTTTTTCTAGTTCCTTAAGTTATAAGTTTGTGATATGCTTGTATTTCAGAGGGAGGTGGCTCTTTATATTTCTGATGTAAATAGAAATTTAAGTTTTCCCAATTAATATGAGACCCTGTTATAATCTGTCAAAATGTAATGATATATGCTCTTAGTGATTTAAAATATGTACTGACATTGCAATCATATGAAATTTGATTATTTCCATTTTATACTAAAAACAGAAATAATAAGGAAGCATCTATAAATATGTTTAAGTCCTTATTTCAAGAATTTTTGTTTCCTATTTTTAGCATAATTTAAAGATCTCATGTTAGCAGTTGTGAACTCAGATCAATAAAATTGACAAAAATGAGAATATCTTTAATGTTTCTATACCATTCCTTATCATAGTTCCTGAATCTGATAGGCACTTAGTGAACATGAGATAAAGAATTAATTAAATAATAATGATGATTCTCTCTTGATGATTATTATTGAAATCTTCAAAGAATCCCACTTGCACCAGCCACTCTTAGTAGACCTTAACTCCCAAAAGTGATTGATTACAAAGTGTTATGTGACAAGATCAGTTGTTTCAATTAATACAGAAAGAGAAAATGAAAATCATCTATTACTGACATCTTCTCAGATGAAGGACTATTGCTTATCACATGTGTTGGCATCTTTTGCTAATGTATTTTATCATTGCTTTCATTGGGTTAGAGCGTAAAAACAATAGCTTCATACCCTAATTTCTATATTCATAGAGCTTTGTCTGAAAGTGAATCTCCTTTTACTAGAATTTAGAACTAAAAGAAACTAATGATGGGACTACTTATTAAGTGCACTCCCTTCTTCAATTTGAAGATCAAAGCTACGTATTATTTCTCTGAAGGCCTGGATCATTACATTGAAGATCAAGTTGTATAGAAAGGGAATGGCCTTGTAATAGCATCAGTCCTGAAGAACAAGCGCCTTAAGGAGAAAATGAAAATGTAAGTGTGGTATATTTTATTAAACTTGCTTTATAGGGTAGCAGTTCTCAAAATATGGTTTGGAGAGCTTAGAGATTCTCTGAGAGTTTGCTGCACATTTGCAAGGTCATGTAGTTTTTGGCTTTCATTTTCTCAAGAGCATACAATTGAGTTTTCTGGGGGGTACATAATGTATAAATTCACGACAGATTGAATGTTGAAACAAATAAGAGATTCCAGATGTCTACATTAAGCCGAACATTCAAGTAATTTGCAAAACATTTAAACCAATGGCAATTTTCTTAATTTTTTGAAAAATATTGTCACTGTTTATAAAATAATTGTTTCAAATAACATTAGTTAATAGAAAAATCATAATTGTATACATTAGTAGTATATAATATAATGTCATAATGCATGCAATGTGAAATGATTGAAAGCAGTGAATAAATATATTTACTTTTCGCTTTTATGCTGAGAGGTGTGAAATTTACTCTACTTTTGTTGAAGTATGCATTATTTACTATAGTTACCTTCCTGTGTGCAAAATTTATACCTGCTATCAATCTGAAACTTTATACTCCTTGATCAGAGGTTCTCCATTTCCTTCCTGCTCTTACTCCCAGCTGTGTAACTACCATTCTGCTTTATATTTCTCTAAGTTAAACATCATACATTCCATGTAAGTGACATCATGTGTTATTTTCCTCCTGTAGTTGTCTTATTTTACATAAAATAATAACGAAAATATTTTTCGTATTGCCATGTGAAATAATTTTCCTTTTAGGTTGATTTCCTATCTTTACTTTTTGTGAAAAATGCTGCAATGAACATGAGTTTGCAGATAATTCTTTGACATACCCATTTCAATTTCTCTGGGTATATATTCAGAAGTGTACATCCATGGATTGCTTTTTGTTAACATACCAAAAATTTACTGTTATTTTTTGATAAATTAATAAATACATATTCTAAATACTTTTCATTTTAATTTCTAATTCACTAATTGTCAATAGATATAACACGCATAAGAGCAGACCCTTATGGATGAAAACAAAAATGAGAGAAACACTTGCTACTAGGGAAAACTTAGTGAGGAAGTAAAGAAATACAATGTAAAACAGACAACATAACATATGGTATCAGAATTCCAAGCCTATTTAGAACCTAAGTATTTTTACACTGCAGGATATTCTTGCAGTGAGTTCTATTCACAAAGAACTTCCTTCCCATAACACTTTGTAATACTCTTATATTTAAATGTTTTGTTACTTTCCTGTTACCGATCCATTATGCTGTTTATCTTTTTTGCAAGTTCTCTCCTTTACCATCCATAAACAAAATTATTTATGAAGAGATGGAATGCATATAAAGTTAGGTCAGGACACATTGAAATAAAAACTTGTATGATTTTCATATTGTATTTATGGACCATTAAAAATTCAGCTACTGGGCCAGGGATTTAGCTCAGTGGTTCTGGCGCCTGCCTCTCAAGTGCAAGGTCCCGAGTTCCATCCCTGGTACAAAAAAAAAAAAAAAAGAAAGAAAAAAAAACCTTCAGCTACTAAGGACTTAAAATATTTTAATATGTATTGATCATCATTACATATTATTTAGCTTAACTAAATATATATACTATAAAAAGCCAATGCGTATTGTTATGACATTGTTATGGTTTGTGCTTAGATGCTATTCTTTAGACTTTGTTATGGTTTGTATTTAGATGTCCCCCCAAAGCCTCATGCCAATGAGGTGGGACTTTCTTTTTCAGAGGTAGTTGAATCTGGAATGTATGAGGCTGGAGTTAAGGGACTGTGATTACTAAAACATTGAGTGACTACTTTGGTACTGCCCTAATCCTGGTGGTCTGGATAAGATAAAAGGGAAGAAAGATGCTATTAAACTCTCTTGTTACCTTTGCTATCTTGTGTGCACCATGTTGTTTTTCCTCTGCAATGCTTGTTTGCTATCCCAGCCTCAGAGCCAGCCAATTATGGACTGAACCCTCCTTGGAACTCTCAGCCAAACAGACCCCTTCCCTTTTAATTTTTGGTGTCAGATATTTTGTCTCAGCAATGAGAGAAGAGTAACAAACACAGATATCTAATATGTTACCTGTTTCTCTTGATAGTTGTTAAAGATGGAATGGTCATGTTGATGAAATTAATACATTTGTATACATTCTTAGAGAATAAAGCATGCCTGTATCCCATATGTGATTTAACATGGATTGAGTTTAACCCTGTTTATGTACTAACTACAATTTGCTAGTGAGATAATAATGATATTTACATGGAGTTGTTTTTTTTTTCTTCCATGTAGTTTATTGGTACATTTTAGGTATACAATACAGTTACATTCATTATTGGGATCTTGTACCTTTACATGATGTATCTTGTTTCTCATTTTTTTCCCCATTCCCCTCCCCTCCCTTCACTCCCTCCACCCTTCCCTATTTACAAAGACTTTGTTTCCATGTTTTTCCTTTTCTCATATCTTTTCTTTTCCCTTCTTTCCTTTCCCCTACCCTCCCACTTCCCCTACTCCTTTAGACATTTGCTTCCTATTTTACAATATCAATTATACATTTTGATTCTTATTTACACATACTCTTAAGTGAAATAAATAGAACACACATGTGTAAACACCAAATAGTTTCTCTGGTGTGAAAATACACAGAGTTTTTTGACAATAATATAAAGATACTTCAAGTAGTATTTATAACCCTCTTCAGATTTTAAGAAAAACTGCAGTCTAGCAAAATTACATCATCATCATCCAATTTTGTCTTCTTAATTTCCCTTGGAACTATGGGGTGTGTTTATGCAAGTATTGCATCATGCAAAATGTAACAAATACTCACATGGACTTTGATATGAAAAAACACTCACAGTAGCAATATGCTGCAACCCACACTACCAAATGCAAAAGCCTTAGCTTCCCTTTTATGTTATCATTACATAAAAGGACAGCCAGCTACTCACCATATATGTATGAGTTTGTATAAATGCAACTGTAAGTATTTGTATACATTATTATATTAATATATAAACACTGTTTTTCATTAGTGTTGGCAGAGAATAAAACTTTTCACCCTCTTCAACTCTCAAAGATTGAAAATTTGTCTAAAATTATTTGCTCCATATTTCAATTGGTGTTTTTTCCAAGGAAGAAAATAGTCTGCTATTATTTGAAAATGTATCATTATTTTTCACAATGAAGACACTTGTGTCACAACCATCTTGAAGAATTCATTCCAGGTCTCTCACAGAGCCATGCACACAATTTTAATTCACCTAACTCTAAAGCTTGAAGCATGTATTTGACCTCCTTGAGAGTTAGACTTATGGCTGCATTCTGCTACAATTGTTATGGTGAGAGTAATATCCCCAAAAATAATCTCTTCCAGCTTTGAATTGTTCCATCAGTCAAATCTATACACAGGAAAGAAACACAGAAAAACAAATCTCAAAACACTCTATTCTATACTGCTATAAAGCATTATATTCTTGATGAATTTATATCACAAAACCTTTTGTTAAATGCAAATACAATCTTTCTTAACCATTAAAATACACTAGTACAGTTAACAAACTCATTTTATAAACTTAATAGACAGTAAGGACTCCATTAGAGAATGATTTGTCCCAATCTGACAAGGGCTTTATATCCAGAATTGAAAAAGGAACTCCAAAATCTCAAGAGGAAAGAAATAGTTTAAAAATTAACAATAGCTCTAGATAGATATTCTTCAAAAGAAGACATGCAAATGACCCTGAGGTACACAAAAAATTATTCAGTGTTACTAATCAACAGGAAAAGGCAAGTCAAAATTATGATCACTTAATACTTCACTGTAATAAGAATTGATAATATCAAAAAGACTACAAACAATAAGTGCTGGCAAGGGTATGGACAAAAGGAGAAAACTTGTGCACTATTGGTGGGAATTCAAATTATTATAGCCGTTGTAGAAAATTGTACAAAAGTTAACCAAGAAGTTAAAAGTAGACCTATCATATTATCAAGGAATCCCACTGCTGGATACATTTCTAAAGCAAATGAAAACAGTATGTCTAAAAGACATCTACACTCTTGTGTGAATTACAGAACTATTTACGATATTCAAGAAATTGAATCAACCTAAGAGTCATTCAACTAGTGAGTTGTTAAAGAAAATGCAGTACGTATACACAATAAAATACTCATCAGTAATAAGAGAACAATGAAATCCTGTCGTTTGTAAAAATGTGGATGGAACTGGAGATCATTATGTCATCTAAAAAATAGTGCCACATGAATTTACTCGTGTGGAATCTAAAATGCAATTGACTTTATGAAGTTGAGTAGAATGATATTTACCATAGACCAAGAGGTATATAGTAGGGAAAGACAAAAAAAATTGATTAATGGATATTACAAGAAGGAGCAAGAATTTCTACTGTGCTGTTGTATGGTAAGGTGTTGATAGTAGTGTGTGTGTGTGTGTGTGTGTGTGTGTGTGTGTATGTTTTGCAGTAGTGTACTGTACATTTTAAAAAGTTAGAAGAAAGGATTTTGAATGTTTGACATAAAGTAATGACAAATGTTAGCAAAAATAAATGTTTAACCTGAATTAAACTTTATGTGTTATATACAGGTGTCAAACTATGAGACCTCATTAATACATACATTTTATGTTTTTATGTATAAATTAAAATAATTTTTTAATATTGAAGAAAAGTTATATTTTATATAAAATATCACCACATCATGACATAAGTGATGGAACACTATAAGTACTGTCTTCATCTTAGTTGTTTCTAAAAGTTTCAGGCTCTGTGATATGGTGAATTGAACAAATCCTCAGAATCAGTCATGAACATGGTCTGTTTCTCAAATAAACAAATTTTTTGAAAAAATGTCATGCACTTGTGAAGAAAGAAATTATTGAAAACCAGTTTTCTCAGTGTCTTAGGTGGGATGATCAAGCTATATATAAGATAAGGACTTATATACAAGATAAGAGATTCAAATATTTTTATATGTGTTAGACGAAACAAATGACAATTTAAAAATTATACTTATTTCACAGACCATATATAAAAACAAATATTAATCCTATTTTAATGATTCAGGTACATTGTAGGAGACTATGAATAGAATTTATAAATTTGCCACAGAAATATAAGAATGTAATTTGTTTTATTTTTTACTAGTGATGTGATAAAATTCAAAGTCATTGTCTTTGAAGAGGACAAGGAAAGATACCAATATTTTGAAGTTTCTAAGAGTATTTTATATATATATATATATATATACACACACACACACAAGCACATACACATATACATATTATATATAATATGGAGAAACTGCCATATGGAGAAACATATATAATAAGTGAAACTGCCTTAATGATAATAGCGGCAGTAGCAGTAGTATTCAGAGTAGCTATTATAATTATGTATTTTGTTATTAATCATTCCACTAAAATTTGAGAGTTTAATTGATATTATGAAAAAACAATAAAAATGAGAGTAATTCTGAATGTCATTTTTACATCTTCTGTAAGATGTGTATCTTGTCTATTTTTTTCAATAATTATTGAGTTTTAGGAGATTACTCTCTGAGGTTGGGTATTGTGCTATACTCTGCTGGAAACCTACCTTTCAATAGCAGGCAAGTACTTATTTTGAAATGATAGGATTGTTGCATTAATGTGGTTATATTTTTCTATACATTGTTAATAATCACTTACAGAACGATTCTTGACTAAGAAGTAAACCTTGACGATTTTCAGTGATTTTATTTCTCTCCCAATTTGTGGTAATAAGAAACGACAGTGAAGATTGTGTTCTGACTACTAAAGGTTGAAAAAGCAAGCATACAGGAATAAAGCCTATTCTTTTCCTGAGTTTATATTTCTCTTTCTTTTCCAGTGCGTTTTTAGTACTGTATATTTCACTAGGTTGTGCACATTTTTTGTGATTGCTCCTACAGATTGGAAGTAGGGAAAGAAGAGTGTGTGAAAAAATTATGAAATGCTCTTTCAATCTACTCTCCTACTAAATATTACTTAGAGACCTGAATACATACACTATAAATTACAAGTTTTTGTAATTGTGTTCTCATTAATAAAAATATTACTTGAAATAAAATACAGTTAGAACCATCAATAAAAAGCTGTGGGAACATACTTTGTTCACTTTATTAAGAAGAATTTATTAAGAAGAATTGAAAACTTTGATTTAATAGCAAAACACGAAACCATTACTATACAATTTAAAATACAATGTATTGTGTACATTTACAACTTTTATTTTGAAAATCGTTTTGTTTTGTTGGGTTGTTGTTTTTTTGTTTTGGGGGCAAGGTCTCACTATGTAGTTCCAGCTGGCCTTGAACTCACTATGTACCCAGGATAGCCAGGAACTCATGGTGATCCTCCTGCTCATGCTCCCTCCTGAGTGCTGGGATTGCAGGTGTGTACTACCACACCCAGCTGAAAATTTTCCAACCTATCACAGTTGCAAGAACAGTGCAATGATCATACCAACATTCTTTACCTTTTAATATCTTTTTAAACCTTCCTCTTTCTCTCCCATTTTCATCTCTTTGGAAGTTACTATCTAAACTCCTCACTTCTTGGGTCACTGATCACTCCCTATTCTTTTGTGAAGCTTTTACCTAATTCTTTTGTAGGCTCTAAATGTGATTGGTAAGTGTATTTCTACATTTCTGTATCTATATATAATTTGGAATTTGGTGAATTCTCTTTGTATTGGCTATATTGTAGAAACAGGCTCCACATTTTGGTTGTTTTTAATTTGTTTTATTCTCTATAGAAATGTGTATTTTAAAATCTTTATCCTTTGCCACAATCATATAATTTATATTTGCTGTAAAGAATTTCCAAACAACAACAAAAAAAGCAAAACTATACACTCAGGGCCTCATACAACCTCCAGGCATCCTTTGGATTCTCTCCTGTAGTGTATAACTGAATTTCTTCTTTTCTTCAATTTTCATTTACTTCTCAGTATATCTCCTTATGGCTTCATCACAACTAATACATCATGGAAACATTTCTGGCTTATTCTCTTGTGCCTTCCGTATCTCTAAAACATTCAGTGATGTTGACACCAGCACTGTTAAAAGGTCTTTTGTGTTTTTATCTTCACTGAAACAAAATTTTTTTGTTTTTTGGTACCAGGGACCGAACTCGGGACCTTGTGAGGCAGGCACTGGAACCACTGTGCTAAATCCCTGGCCCGAAACAAACTTTTAAATGTATTACCAGCCTATAATTATACCCCATGCATCTATCAAATTCATGTGTTTTCCCTTATTTATATTCCACTATTATATTTCAAGTAATCAAAATCTCTCCTCTGCATTCTCACACTTTTCTCTCAACTGGTCTTCTCATGTATTGTCTTTCCTCCTTCTAATTTATTCTCTGCATTGCTGTCAGAATAATTTTATGATTATCATTATTTGATTATGACACTCCCTCATAATAAGGTTACAAAAAATTAAAACCTACTTCTTGACTGAAGATGATAGTCTATTATGACCTCCAGTTTCCTGTGTCATCAACCTCTCATGGCATTACATTCTTTCTTACCACAGCATGACTGATTCTGGATTTGAGAAGTATAAATATTATAATTCTAGCTTACCATGGCAACACTGGGGGGAAATCAAACAATATATCACATACTTTATGGAGTAAACAATGGATTTTATATTCATTTTATATAAATTTTTCTACAGTAGATAAGGTGAATCTTTTTTTAAGATTATCAGACAAAGGAAAGCATGTGTGATCCCTGGTATAAATACACATCTTACATCACACAGTTTACATAGTATGATGATGTTAAGACACCCGAGGGCCCACATAACAAACGCTTGACCTATAGTCCTGCAAGTTTGACCGGCGATTACAGGTCCCAATAAAGGTAGGTAACTGATATATTGTGTCCATCTGAAGTATCAGGTCTCAAAGACTGACAGGCACAAAAAGGTGTGATCTCTTGGTGCATTTTGGAAGTTTTATGATGAATACATTTTGTTTAATAGCAGAGGGAAATAGAGGGAAAAACTGTGTAGCTGGCAGTTTCTTTATATTTCCCCAGAAAGTTTGTAAATGTTCCACATTGAATATTTAATTTCAGTGTATTCCAGGGAATTAATAAATACTGGTACCTTCCATTGTAAAATGAATTTATTCTCATACTTTTAGATCTCATTCAATATGTGCAACCTTGAAGACATATCCAAAAATAAAACTTATCACCCTTAAATGAATTAGACATTCATTTCTCTACCCAATTATCTTCAAAAAGCATAATAATGTATTATAATTCATTTTAAAAGTTTCCATCATTTTGTTACTTGGTAAAATGTATTACACCTTTTAGGAGACTGTAAAGGGTCCGTGACAACAGCTCAGAAGTAGTTTCATAGCAAGCAGGAAATCTAGAGATTGCCTTATTTCACAGTAAGAATGGCATATGTGTATTGGGTCTTCTCAAAATTGTTTTGGAAAAAAAAAATTTGGTAATTTCTCAACAATTACTATCCTTCTGTACATCAAGCAGTTAGGAGATAGCAGTTTTGCCATGTATGTTTTGTTTCAGCAAGAGACAAACAAAATAATAATTGGTGCTCTCCAGGCATATTTGGTTCATAAAGATGTTTTCTAAGCTCCAATCATAAACTGAGCTCATATTAGCTTTAAACGAGACGTGATCATCTAAATTGAAGGCCTGGAAATCAGGCTGTGATAAGTCATCCCTGTCACAACATAGCTCTACTTTGTGATGACAGCAAGTTGGCCTACAGCTGCTGGGTACTGAAGTGACATAAGATGACATGGATGACAGGCAAAATAAGTTATTTTAAGGATATGCTGAAAAGAAGCATGATTTAAGTTAGGCAGAAAAGCCTAGGGAATAATAAAAGACAAACTTATAATGAGGTAGTTCTTAAAACTCATAGACTCCAAATAGAAAATCCCACTCTACCAAATGTCAGCAAAATTTGTAAAACAGATAGCATTTGTGTTTGTTTGCAGAAGAGTGATTGTTGGGCTTTTGTCTTTAAATCATATCAACATACATATACACTTTCTTCTTTCAATATCCAACAATGGATTTTAGTTTTGAGATATTTTGTTCCCACTGTTGAGACACTTATCCTCTATGTGGAAGCAAGTAAATAATACTTAGTTAAATTTAATTTTGACAAAAGTACCCCGTGTTCCTGCAAGCTAGGGTAGAACACTACTCTTTTAGCACTTTTTTAGTGATTAATCTTGTCAATGATAAGATTTGTCTTTTTCACCTGACAGCTACAGTTTATCTTTTCAGTAAATGCATCTTCTCTTTTGGAAAGTTGACAAGGAGCACATCCAGATTCCTTGTAGGTAATGGCTCTTATCATTCTAGGTTTACAGATGATAGATTTTTCTTCCAAATACACTCAAGGGTGATCTTTATTGTCAGTGCTTACTTTGCTGTCATCTCTTGAATTTTGATGTAGTTGATGGAATTAAGCCAGTGAAGCAATGAAACTTCCTTATAACATTTTTAAACATGCCCAATCTTTTATACTGAAAATAATATCAAAGAACTATATTATGAATATGTTATGTGTTATTCAACTAAATTATAAGCGCATACTATTCAAACTTATTAAATACTAACAAAAACAAATATTAAAAAGTCATTTTCAGGGTCAGTAAAAGAAATACTTCAAGAAAAGAAAATATGAAAAAAAACATAAACATTACATTTGCAATAACTTAATTATTTAGTTTTCTGTAAGTTAAAATGAAAGTAGCAGAGAGTTAAGCCTAGTTTAGTATGTCAGCTTAATATAAACTACTTTAGAAACTATGATGTTATGTTTGTTTTTCTATGTGTCAGTGTTTCTTAACCAAATGTTTATTATGCAGGACAAAACATCACATCTCGTTTTAATACTAATCTCTAAAAGTGAAGGTTGACAAATATTTATGCATAAGAATCTCATAGTATAGGGTCTGGAAGTTCCCAGATAAGAATGGAAATCTGTAGTAGAACAAATGTCACACTTCTTTGTAGTCTAAATAGATGGAAAAGCTTCTGAATGTTACTGATAATATTCAAATCTTCATAGCAACATTATGAAGAAATAATCTCAAGATTTTTAGAGAGATTTTTTTCTGAAATTCTTCTGATCAAATATATTTTTGAAATTAATCTTGGCTATTCTGTTTGAAATAATAGTCTATCTCATCCTCTGGCAGACAAGGATAGCAGTACTATTGCCCTATTTGCTGATCATATTGAATACGTAATCTCCACAGTTTCCACTATGTCAAAATGTAACAATGATTACAAACCATATTAAGAGATTTGAGGCTTTATAATAATGGCATGGTTGACCTCAATTTGTTTTAAAAGTGCAAAAATATTTCATATTGTGATGTGCATCTTGAATTTTAATTTTTTCTTTGAGATGGAGGGAGAGTAGAAGACAGAAATTAATATATAGTTTAACCAAACATTATGCTATAAATTTTTAAAGAAAATTTACATTTTAAGCACAAGTGTATTTGTTTTTATAATTATGAGTACATATTTCATAAATATTCATTACTTTAGTAATAGTAGTGTGTAATTTATAAATGACCATGCGAAAGCACAAAAATGATTTTTATGACAGAGGGAACTTACTGGGCCTGAAATAACCACCCTTACAATACCTGGATATCATTCCCATAAAACAACAGAAAATTCTCAACAAGGAGATCATATGAATTAACAAGAAATATATTTATTTAATATGAAGAATCATGTACCTTGAATATATGAATAAATTTCAAGTTTTTATATAACTGTGAAATAAGATTTCAATACACAGGGGGTTTTTAAATGCAAAGTATATTCAGTCATTCCTTGCACAAAACTCCTATAGTGTATGGATTCATAAGTACATATTCAAGTAGTATTTTACAGTGGATGAATACACTTCTATAGATTACAACAATATTCATGACAAATTAATCAAATGTAAGCTATTTTTCAAAAATATTTAAAAATGATTTTGAAGGGTACAGATGCCATTCCTTAGCCTAATATAATGCCCTCAAATTTTTCTTTACATATATTATAAGCATCTACTTTTTCTAATTTAACTAAGAATGTAAACTACTCAGTCCTTAGTCAGAGCCATTTGTGAATTTAATTCCTTATTCTCCAATTTTCATAAAATCTTGTATAGTTTCATGATCTGTTGCTAGGAAACACAAACTACAGTGTACATGATTCTAATCTTCTTAACTATTCAAACATTGGCAAATACAGTTCAATACTTCATAAATCTGTTTTCCCTCAATGTATGAAAGCCAATGACTAGAGATATGATTGTTCTCAGCCTTTCAGGTAAGCAGAGAAGTATTGCATGGTTAAAAGAACTTTGTAGGGTTTGTTTCTAGCTGATTAACTTCAAGGTAGAGCCCATATAGCCTAACTAATTCCACATCCCTCTGCCTCTTTCCTCCTACTCTGGTACTAGCTGAGGATCTTCTAAGACATTTAGTCCTCTTGTGTAGTACTAGGGAATCTCTGCAGCTAATGAAAGCTAGAAATGATGATGGACTGGTCATTAGCTCCACAAGTGAGTGACTTTCTCTAGTTCCTATTATGAAGTGAAGTTTGGAGTAGGGAAGGTGGAGCAAAGTAGTAGTTTTTCATTTTTAAAAGTTATATTCCATATTGATAATTTTATGTTTTAATTTACAGGAGAATATTTGATGCATTCATTAGGTTCATAATGATGTAAAATAAATAAATCTTATTAGCTAACATTTTATTGCCTCACAGAGTTAGAATTTTTGAGGTTTTATTTCCTTTGTCTAAATGAAAATTTGTATCCTTTGACAAATATCTTCCTAATCTCTTCCAGCCTGTAATAGCCAAATTTTTTACTATCTTCTTCTCTAAGTTGGATTGATTCAGATTCTATGTATGAGTGTGATCAATCAATATTTGCCTTTTTGTGCTTGGTTTACCTCACTTACCATAGTGTCTTCCAGTTCCATTCATGTTGTCACAATTGACAACGTTTATCCTTTTTATGTTCAAATGCAATTTCATTTTATATCTTATTTTCTTAAACTATGTAATTTTCAGATAAACAATATATATTTATGCAGAAAAAATATTCTAACCAATGTTATTTTGGAGAGGTCACAAATTATTCATTATAGTTTCAGAGAAAAGATTTATGTGTTACTTAATTTTTATTGTTTTGAGACAGTTTTGTTTATGTTTTAAGAAAATATTACCTTACTACAAAATTAAATTTAACATATATGCATGTATAAGTGGAAGAGAAAAGGGGATCTTTGTAAAGGTGTCAAAATGTCTGTGCTGTACCTGTGTCTCCTTGGCTTATTAGTATCAGAATGCAGCACGAAATGTCATGGCTACTCATGGATAGTATATATTTGTGTGTTTCTGTGTATTACTTCTGCTTTTAAACTGTAAAATAAATGCCATCCATGGGGTCCTAGGACTTCTAATGTCCACTGTATTCTAAAATATTTTTTTGGTTCTGATAAGTGTTTACAAGCCTCCTATTAAATGCATAGAAAATATTCTGGTGTCTTTTTTAGTGAGTGTTTTGTTAAACCATTTAATGAAGCTCTGTAATGGACTTGTGTATGTGTTTATAATGTAATTTTTATAATTATTACAAACAAATTATTTGGTTTCACAAAATGGTTTTAGCTGTTTAGGAAAGTATTGCACTGAGATGCAGATACAAACATATCTTAAGAATGAGTTTATCTTATTCTGTAAGCAAAAACCTAGTATCAATGATATGGAAGTATAGCCATTCATGACATAGACTTAGAAAAATATATTTTAATTTGCAAGATATCTTGTACCTGGCCAGTTGATATGCAAAATCATATTGAAAGGGCTGAATAAAAGTTAATAAAATCACATGCCTGGCCTGAGCAGTAGTGATTTTTACATTTTAAATTTACTTTATAAAGTAGCATTGCAGTTCTCCTTCACTGATCTTAAGTTTTAAAGTGATTTGATGATCTGGCTGCAGGGTTAATTGTTTGCCTGTTATTCTCAGAAAGTTATTACTTTGGTGATCTAGTATTGTGATTGCTTCCTTTTTGAATAACGAACCATTGACATTTATTTCCTCCTAGAAAATAATTGCATTTATGTTTGATATTTTTGACATGGGAACCAAAATGGAACAAAACAGCAGGATAATGAGCTTCCAATTCTGAGATAATTGTGGCGCTGTATGTAATTTGTATACATAAATTCTGCTTTAGCGTGTAATTTTATCTGAGCTGAGCTTGACTAAATCTAAACTAGGAGTATCATAGAACTCAAAGCACTCTATTTTATCCATTTATTTATTGTAAAGATGCCAATATCAAAAGGCATAGGGCAAGTGTACAGAAATAACATTATAAAGTTTAAATGAGTTCCACAATCAAATGTATAATTGCTTTATAAAATATAACATATTGGCTCAATTCTTAGCAAGGTTTGAGACATGAACAAAGGTTAAATTTATTATTAAAATTAATATCAATAATATTGGACCAAACCAAGTACAATAAATACATACATATTATAAAAATACATACATATTTGATCTACACATGCAAATCTGATTTCACTCATTTCTTATTCTCAAAAAATTACTTAAATCTATAAAAACATATGGGCCAGCCATAAAACATTTGTGTATCTATAATACCCCCAGCACTACCTGCTTCATTGCTGTCAACTATGATTTCTGCATATTCAAATATACAAATAACTTTAGTCAAATTCTATCAAATCAGCTTTTATAAAAATTGCTATTTTACGAATTCACCTCACATATAAATACTAGTAATAAGACCTTCTATTTGTATGTTAGTGAGATATAGAGGAAGTTATTACTCCTAAGAAAATCCATGTACTACACATAACTATTATCACTGGAGTTGTTATTTTCTCAAATGCAATGCAGACATTTCCATTAGTGAAAATAGATTTCTATAGGAAATGATAAAACAGGTGAGAATAACATAGGTAGCCTAGAAACATTGCCTCAAGGAAATATAATATGAGGTCCTATAGATACAAAAATTACACAAATACATATTAAAATGCAGATTGCAACTGGAAATTCTCCAAAATATTTTTAGGATTTGTGATCTTTGTGAGCATTCTTTGAGCACGGTAGTCAATGAGACTACATCAATCTTTACATGACCAAATTTTCCATAGCATTCTAAAGCTTTGCAATTAATCTTCAGAAATTGATGTTTATCAAGCTTTAATTTGAAAATATTGATGCATAGTAATAAATCATGTAATATATAACAAAACCAAAAATTAGCTTTGAAAGCAGCTCAATGGATAGTAATTCCAGTACAAATTTGTCATTTTACTTTAAATTAATACCTAAAGGAAAAATAATAGTTACAAAAATTCAAAATTCAATCTATTGACACTTAAAGCAAGTAGAGGATTAAACATTATTTGAATAAAACCAAATTTTCAATGCTGCTTTAATATATATACATATATATACATATATATATATAAATATACTTTTTATCTATCAGTGTATTTCCATATTCCTACATTTCAAGACATTGGTTACTTTGTCATTGCCTGTGTCATTGACCTTATACTATCTGACATAGCACAGTAGTAACCCCAGGAAGATTGAAATGCCAAGAACATGGAACATCTGAGGAGGAAAACTGAACACAGAAAGCAGAATGTCCCATGCCCAGAGGCTCTGTGGGCTGTACCTGGCCAGGGCATATGGGTGGGGCTGTCCACTCCTGGAGCCCACATCTCACTTGCTGCCCTAGCTGCTGGGCATGTGACATCAAGATTTGCCTGGGTTTTGGTCCTGCTTCCATCCACTTTTTTTCTATCCCTCTTATTTCTCCCTTTTGAAATGAGAATGCTAAACCTATGCTGATTTATTGTGAAGTATTTAACTTCCTTTTTTATTTTCATAGGGGTTCACAGCTAAGAGTTTGCTCTGAATCTCAGAGAAGACTTTACATTTGGACTATTTAGTAATGCTGGAAGTGTTAAGACTGGAGAATCTTCAAGATGGAATAAATTCATTTTATGTACATGAGCCTTTTGTGGGCCTTGGTATGGAATATTATGGTTTAGATCTATAATGTTCCTCAAAATGCCCATATGCCTAGAGGAAGGGTGGAGGAGACAGATTACTGGAAGCATGTTGCTGAAGGTTATATTCTTGTCCTTGACACCTTCTCTCTCATTGCTTTCTGGCTACCAGGGTGTTGAACAACTTTCCTCCACTGTGCCCCTCAACCATGCTCTTTCTGCCTTGGAGCAACCATCCATAGACTGAATCTTTTGAAATATAGAATAAAATAAAGCTCTCCTCCTTTAAATCAGGAGTGTTTGATACTTGGTACCATCAATAGGCAATTGATTAATACAAGTTTGAATACAATAAAGTTAGAAATTACTTTAACATTTTCATTTCTCCAGGTTCTATATGTGACTTGATTAACTATAAACTTTATGTGAACTGAAATTTAATACTATATAAAATAAATTTGGTGCCATTTAGTTGAGAGTTCTTTAGCTCTATTGAGAGAGAAATCGTAGGTTGGCAAAATACAGCTCTACTCCCAGTCAAGTCCTCATGTCACATGATGACACTGGATAGTGCCAAATGCCAATAGCTGACACAGCCAAGTGCAGGTCTCTGCCACTGATGGTTGTAACTGTCAGTGCTGCCCTGTGCTGGATGCCACAGGTTGACTGATGTGTGCTGGTTTCTAGTGCTAGTATTCATTGCCTGCTTGTCACTGGAGCTCAGCAGGGTAAAAACTTTCTTTTGAGATCACTGTTCCTACCACTACTCAGGATAAGAATCCTAAGTAGAAAAAAAAAGAAAAACAAAAAAAGAATCCTAAGTAGATTTTCTGGTCCTTTGCAGTGCACAATACTTTGAATAAATCAGAAGCAGGCTTACAGGAACATCAAAACAAGTATTTTGACAGGGCCTGTACTCTACCACAGATAGGACAATATACTGGAGGGAGCCTTTCTAGAATAAACTAAGAAGTGTGTGAGGCATTGGTGCTCATATAGCAGCTCCAGGCCTGTCAATGGTCCAAGTACAGCAGGGCTGCAGGACAGCCTCACCTCTGATGGCAGCAATTCAGTGAGGGGGTGGGGCTGAAACCCTAGAATCTTCCGGAATCTAGCTGGGGATAGTTGTGGTTATTAGCAAAGGGCCCACAACTCTCCTTCCTGATCTTAGTCATTCCAGGGTGCCCCCTCCCATTTTTTCAAAGAGACAGCTGCAGAGTCTGAAGAGTCAGGAGTGGAAGTCGGACACCTTGCTCACAGTTGAGCTGCACTCATGCTGGAGTGGACTGGAGGAGTGTGGCTTCAAGATAACCAGGAAAGACACTGAAGCAAGATGTTCCTGTCCATTAACAGGGACTGAGAGGGATGAAAGAAAAAAAGGGAGATGGGGGTGAGGGGTGAGAAAGCTACCTATCAAGCCACCCACCACTCTGGCCAGCATTAGACAAGCAGGAGAGTTAGGCATGTTTTTCTTTATCTCAAAACGATACAGACATACCATGTTGATTTGTAAGAAATTGAAAGCTTAAGTCATTTTCTTAAAGCCAGGAGAGCTCTTACAGATGCATTACAGAATAGTTGCAATATAATAGATTATACATGGTTGTAAATAAATGTGTGGCTATTATACTTATTTTATATTTCCAAAAATGACTGACATAGCAGAATTCAGGAAAGAACCACTGGTAAATTTTTTTTTTACCATTTTCTTTATTCTAATTATTGTCTCCAAAATGTACAAAGTCTCTTTCAGTTTGTGTTAACATCTTTGTCAGACCAATTGCAACACACAATATGATAAGCTTTAAGAGTATAAAGTTCTTTAATAATGTATTCTTCTGAAGAAATAAGAATTACAAAAAATTAATTTATTCTCCCAACATTTGTAAAACCACAGTGTAATGAAGACAGAATAAGATACCAAATTATTAGTCCATTGAAATGAAGTGAGAAAATTGTTAAAAATTAACCTGTACTTTAAATGCCAATGCCTTCATTTCATAACTGTCTTCTCATGTTACACAGTAAAAATAATTCTGAGTTATACTAAATATATTAGACATGCAGGTACCATTTTTATCCTTTTTGAGAGGAATTTAGTTCTAACAGTGGAAAATATAAGATAAGGTAAATTTCTTTGCATTACTGGATTATTATATTATATTACATAGGTTATTGTTTTTAAAAACCTGTTAATTAAGAATATGCTTACAAAATAAATGAAATCTAGCACTAAATTTCTTTTTTCAACAGAGATATTATACACTGATTGAAAGTATATGGATATGTATATTGATAGATATTAGATAGGTATTTCAATTTTTCAAGATTGACAGATTTGAAAACTGAGTAATTTTAAAACCAGGAAGAGATTCATATATTACTCTATGTCATCTTATGTAAAAAAATGAATGATACACAACCATTGGAATTTTCACAAAATGTTTTAATACTGTTAATTCTATGACTTATCAAGTAATAATAATGATGTAATTAAAGTAATAATGAATAAGAATGGTTATCCATCTAATCATAGAAATGCTTGTACACTATTGTGTATTAAAATTGCTGCCAGTTATCTCTGCTCTAATAAAGCAAATTCTTTTAGTTGAAATATGGCCTTTTAAGTGCAAAAAATTAAAAAATTATTACATTCATTAAAACATATTAAAATAATCTTTTTTTATAAATATATAACCTATATTAGAAAAATCAGTGTGTTTTTTTAAAGAAGTCATTTTTTTAGTTATTTTATTCAACTTTTGCGTTGATTTTTTTTCCTTAGGACAAATATAAAATTGTGTCTAGCCATATGTAATTAAACATTAAATATCATTTATAAATAACAAACAAAAGCATTTATCAATTCACTCATTCTTAGAAAGAATGAAACAAATATAACACTGAAGAAAGTCATATACATAAATTTTATACTTAGAGATTTTTTTATTGTGTAAGCGTTTTTTTCAGTTACAACTTGCATTTCCATTCAATGAATTATTGCATCTATTTGTTTATGAAAAGTGACATAATATAAAATACCTATTATTGTAAACAATTGTATAATATATATTATTTCCTAAATTTTGGTTATAATAAGCAATACTCCAATAAACAACTTTACCTTTATCATTTCACTTGAGATTAATTTTGAAGGTTAGGATTCTAGAGTTAAAATGCTGTCACAATTATTATGCACCGTAAAATTTTTGTTTGATATTTCTAGGTTCATCTTGTGAACAGGATATTTTAAATTTCCATTCTTTAACAACATACAGGTATACTCCTTTTTCCACAAGCTGTGTTTTGAAAAATCAGATGAGTTGAATCTAATTTTTGTGCTAATTTATGTGTTTTGATTATTTTCACTTTTTAAAGTTAGGTGTGTTTTATATGGCTGTAATGATGACTCTGAAACAAATGAAATGTTTAGTGTCCAGCAAGAAAAAATTCTTTCAAGTGAGAAGGAGAAGAGGGCAAATCATTCAATTGTTTTCTATCAAACTTGTGTGAATCAATGCAAGCTGGTCATAAGGGCACTTTTTCCAGCTAAAGCTAATCTGTTCTCAATGTAGATAAGGTGTGTTTGTGATTGAGTAATTAAGTCAGTAGAGATAACTCTTTTATGTGTCCTAAAAAGACTTTTAACCAGTAAATTTATAAATAGATGTGACAGTCTTTATTTTTGCTGTAGGCAAGGACATTTCAGTCATGGCAGCCATAAGAGAAGGGGAAAATCTTAGATCTACCCATAAGTGATGAATAGAGAGGCCACATATCATAACACAATCACATTAGCCTGGCTTAAACTCTAAGGAATGCAACCACATAACAAAGGTGGCAAAGCACACCATTAAAAGCACTGCACTGAAGCATGCTAATGTAATGGATAACTTGCACAAATTACAGACACTCCTGAGAATTTAATCTCTCCCCAGTGGAAACTAAAATTACTTTTTCGTATTACAAAATATTACTGATTATTTGAAATTTAACTTGGTTTTTTATTTGCTTAAGAAACAGGTCATGTGATATTTTCAGATTATAAATAATGAAATTTCCCAGGTTACTTGGAAATCAATATCTATAATAGGAATTACAAAAGTTTCATTAATCTCAGATTTAAGAAAGTCATCTTAAACCTATTTTCTGACAACCTGAGGTTAATACTAAAGTATTAGAAATTAATTGTACAGGTACAAAGGTAAGACAAATTTATTTTTAAATTATAAATTTCAAATAATCTTGTTTATTCTTCTAAACAAACACAAGTTATAAAAGATAAGGTTTAATTGCCCTAAAGGTTAATTTGTAATCCTGTTCAAAATTCTTGTGTGTATAAAACAACCTGTATTTTCCTCACATTACTTTGCATAGAACACATTTGAAGAGTATATTTTAAATAAGAATACCTACAAATTCAAAAAATTGTAACTACCTCTGGTGTGTATTTAGGATAAACAAACAAGAATTATTTTCTTTTTTTTTAAATTTTTAAATGGAATTAATGGTTTGATGAAAACCTTAAAGGTCAAGGTCTATTCTGATACAATTTTCCACAAAAGCATTGTATAGCATAGTATTATTTGAACTGTAACCTTTAATGAGTGATAAAAATTTTGAATAAATTCTTGAAAATTATGTTTATATTTGTGTATTTGTATATTTCAGCATCAAAGCAGTGCACACAGTTTCACCGCCTGCAAGAATACCTACTACAGGAGGATGATGAGTTATAAATATGTTTGCCTGTCTTAGCTTAAACAATAGCTTGAAGTTGGGCCAGGGATTTAGCTCAGTGGTTCTGTCGCTTGCCTAGCAAGTGCAAGGACCCGAGTTCGATCCCTGGTACCAAAAAAAAACCCCACAAAAAACAAAAAAAACAATAGCTTGAAGTAAAGAATCCACTTAAATTTTGAAAATATGCCATCTATATTTTACAATCATAAAAGATAAAAAAATTAAAGCAAAAGAATAAATAAAAACTCAAAAGTGATATCTTTTGACTTTTCCTGTAAGGATTCATTATACAGCTACTATTAATCAAGTACTGTGATCACACAGTAAGGAAGGAAGGCACTACAGTCAAGGGATAAGGTTTCCATTTTTAAGGACATAAATCAGCATATCTGTCCACCAACAGAGGAAGGGATAAAGAAATTGTGATATTTACACACTATGGAATACTACTTTTCCACGAAGAAAGATAAACTTGAGTCATTTGTAAGAAAAATGATAAATCTCGAGATCATAATGTTGTGTCGTAAATTGGACCCACAAGCTTAAATACAGCATGGTTTCTCTTATACGAAAAAAACTATAAAAAGAGCAAAATAAAAGATATGTAATAGTAAGTAGGGGGGTAGATTTTTATCACATGGGAAGGGGATCAAGAGATGAAGGGAGAGGGAGAGGATGAAAAGGAGATTAAAAAATGGAATTAAGATGTGTTATGTATGTACCCGCTCCATACAAAGAATATAAATAAACATTATGTACTGCAAATATGGTAAGAAAAATTTAAAAAGAATTTTTTTAAACAAACTGTCTTTTAATCTATCAAAACTACACTAAATCTGCAAAGTGATTTAAAAGTGTGTAGTGAATTCTCAGTTGTGTCCTAGATTCCAGCAATCTTTTTCAGAGACAATAACATTACAAGTTTTCTGTGGACTCTTTTCACCTGAAATGCAAAGGGTACTCAAAACATAGGGTAAATATTTAAATTTAAAAATCATTACATTAAAAGACACATTGCCATTAAACAGCCTTCGAAATACTCCCCTTGCTTGGAACACACTCGTCTCGTTTTCTTACTCAGATTCAGCAGCCCTGGAAGTCCTTTCCTGAGTGACCTTATAGGGTCTGATCAAATATACTTTGGATACCTCTGCCAAGTTCCATGCAAGAGAAAGACAGGTTTATGTAAATATTACACTGAGTCCTTGTACATCTTATTCACCGACTCCCTAACTGTGTAATTTTGGACTCTTCCGTGAAACCAAAGTGACTGGGAAAGGCAAAGTTTTGAGTAGATTCAGGAAGTCAAGGCAGCCACAATAGCACAACTAAAGACAAGAAAAAGGGCTCATCTTCAGAAAGTGGCGAGAAGGATGAAATAAGTGGTAAGTGTCCAAAGGATGTCTTGAGAGGAGTGATGCCAAACTGTTATTTTACTACAATAAATTTTTTAACTTGAACACAAAGCATATTTTTCTTTCACACCTCATATGCTTTTCCACACCCTGATTTCTCTCAGTTACTGTAACATACTAGACACAATGCTCCCTGTTCCCAATTATAAAGCTTATAGTTTTGCTACACAGTTTTTCTTCTGGGTGTGTGCACCTGCATCTATCTATACACATTGTACTTGTTTTTTGTTGTTTGGAACACTATTTTTAATTATTACTTATCTTCAAAAATCTAATATTTCAGCATTCACATTAAAATCACTAAAATTAAATGCTCACTCTTCACTTGTTTGAGTTGTATTGTTTATATTATTTCTGTATGTTCACAATGTGCTAAAATTATGCAGCCATTACTCTTTGAGTTTTTGTCTTATATATATGTCTCCGTAGCTTCAAAACTTTTGGCAAGTTTTATAACACAATTCCATTACTTTTCTATCACTTGGCTAAAACTTCAGCCTCTGAAATATGTTTATTAAATGCTACTTTCTTAGAGTTCTTGTATATTTGAAAGCACTTTTCACTTATAAGAGAGTAGCTTAGTAGAATGTAAATTTATAGGAGCATGGAAAAAATTCCTGAGAACTTATTACATATTGTTCTATCTCCTTCTCAGTTTGAATCCTCCTTTAAAGAAACCATTCCATTATTTTCCTGTTAGTAATGATTTTTTAAATTACTCGTTTTTCTTTGTGAACACATTTCCCGCTGACTTTACTCACATATGTCTCAGTATTTCCCATAACTCTTAGGATGTGATGTGTTGTTTGATTTTCTAAAAACTTTTCTTAAACTATGCTTTAAAACTTGTTATTGCAATTATTTTCAGTAACAATATTAATACAGTGCATTTTCTTTAAGAATTCTTTATTTGCACCTTTACGTCATGTAAAGGTACAAGTTCTCAATGAGAAATGTAATTGTGTTGTATACCTAAAATGTACCAATAAAAGAATTTTTTAAAAAAGAATTCTTTATTATTTGTTAATTGGTTTCTAAAGTTCTTTTAACTTTTTAGTTTTCCTTTTCTTTCCAGTTTCCTCAAGACTCTTCTATTTCCTGGATATAATTTCTCAAAGATGTCTTTTTCATTTGTCCTTTATTTTCATTATGATCTTCTTTTTTTCTACACTCATTTTTAAGACTCTAATTTTCATACTCATTTGCTTTACCTAACTTTATGTCAAATATTTTTCATAAATTTTTTCTAATTTTACTTTTGATTCTTGTAGATCAAACTTACTCACTGAGATCCATGAAAATATTACACTCTTTTCACAATTTCCATCTTTGGCTCAGGTTTGACTTGGGTTTTTATTTATTTGACTTGTGTTTTAATCATTTATTTTTCTGAGTTATTTTGTATGAATATTCCATTTCAATGTATTGATTTAGTTTTCAAATATGTGTTTACTGAAGGGGCTTCTCAGGGCTTCAGTGTTTCACAGACACATTCCATATACAACTCCCTGTGATATGACATTTGAAAGAGTTTTATAAATTTTAGTAGTTTTTCATAAGACCTTCATCTTTTACTTTATCTTGTCGGATGTTTGAGGCTAGGTACTGCGTAATCGCTAATTGTTAAATAGCTCCTCACAAAGAAAACATTTCTGCAAAGTTTTGTCCCTTTTTTGTCATTGTGTGATACTAGTAGGATTCTAAGAGACTTCTACGGCTAACTTACATTCTAAACAAAGAATTTCCTACATTGCCTTAAGAATATATTCCTTGATTTGGAAAATTCTGTATTTCTCTGATATTACCTTCTCTGATATTACCTATTAGCTTCCTGTTTCACTCTGGTCCATTTTCCCTGCTTTTATCTGAATTTCATAATTTATATATAGATATCATTTATAATTGAATTTATAAATGTTTTTTATTTCATTGACTATGTATTCTAATATACCTTGAACTTCTTGAAGTTGGTTTCCCAGAGAAGAGAGAGGCTCACATTCCGTGAGCATTTGGATTTGAACCTGGAATAGGTACAGTTATCAAGAAGCTCTTGAGCACAAGGGGTTGGAGTGAATTTGTCTTAAAACACAGAAGTTAAAATAATAATGTTGTTTTGGAGAAATTCAGTCATTATTAAAGAGGATATGTTAGAGTAATATTAACTAAGAATGATGATATAGTGATAATGTGTTAAGTAGGTGTTAGATTTTTTTTTGGAAATTAAACTAGGAAATGGATTCTACGTCAAAAGGTAGAAAAAGGCATAAATGGCAATATTTTGAAGTGTAGTCCCTTCACTGGAATCTCAGAAAGACCTAGTAAAGTTAAAGTATGATCTGAAGCAAATGAATTTCTAAACTGTGAACACAGCATTTAAAGAGAGAAGAAGGTAATAAGGAAGTCATCAGTTGAAGAACTGATAGCTTACACAGGACACAAAGTACACAACATGTAGAGACAAAACTTTAAACTTTAGGCCTACAACTGTGAACACAAACAGCATAGCTAAGAGCTCAGCTTTCATGACTTAACAATCAGTGAAAGGAGATTAGAAATAAAACAATCAAATAAATAGTTTCACTGTCAAAGAATGCTAATTGACTACAAAGATAACAAAGCAAATGGTAGTTAGAGATGCTGACTGGTGAGTAAGGAGTGATTCACAGGGTGTGGTTAAGAATTTTACCAAGAATAGCATGACCTGAGATTGGGAAGAAAATAAAAGTGAACCATGTGAAAATCTTGAATAAAGTAATGTACAGAAAAATAAACTTATACAGGAGCAGTAAAGGAAGTTCAAAATGAGTAGTGGGAGAGGGATGAAATTATAACATTTGATTAGTTTTAATAAGTTCAATGTGGCTGGACAGATAAAAAGCAAAGATAGATATTAAGATAAGGTTTAAGAGAAAGGTTATGGGCTAATTCATGTAGAGGTGCCTGGGAACACAGTAATCATTTAGGATTTTTCTTTTTCAGTTCAGTAAGAATATTTTTGTTTTAATAAGATAACTCTGCTCTTAATGGAAAGAATAGTGTGAACACAAACAAAATAATTGCTATATATTTTATAATGTAGTTATTTTGATTTGATATAATGTATAAAAATTATTTAATATTTTCTAACTCATTTACCACTACCTCTTTTCCTCTCTATTATATCCATTTGGGTTTCAAAACTGAAAAGCAATGGGATTTCATGAAGTTATAAAAAAGTAGAAAGTGTGGAGATTCCTCAAAAAACTAAAAATAGAAATTCAACTTGACCTGGGTGTTTCCCTTCTAGGTATTATCCCCCAAATTTAAAGACATAAAATCGCGTTGATGTATGCATACCCATGTATATAGCAGCCCAATGCATAATACCTAAATCTTGGAAACAGATGCATAGATAGAGAAAAGGTGGTATTTACACACAATGGAGTACTACTCTGCCATAAAGAAGGATAAACTTGAGTTGTTTGAGGAAAAATGGATGTATTTTGAGACCATAAAATTAAGTGAAGTAACTAAAACATACAAGCTTCAATACTATATGGTTTCTATAAAGAATGAAAAATTTTTAAAAAGATGATAGAAAAAGAGAGGGAGGAAATAAAAATCAAGTATAATCCAGCACAGAGAGCATATCTAAAAGTATACCTTGATATAGTATAATTGTCTTACATGTTTTATAACTTCTTTGGCCTATTGCTCTGGTTTTTGATCTCTCTCTCTCTCTCTCTCTCTCTCTCTCTCTCTCTATATATATATATAATTTATAAGGTATTATAAGTAAATGAATCTGATGTTGGAAAAATAAAAGAGAGATGGAGGAAAGGGGAAAAAAGATTGGAAATGTGTTATGTATATGCACCAATTCCCTACAGTTAATATAGTTATTATGCAATAACAAAAATATACTAATAAAAGTCAAAGAAAAAATTGTTTTCTTTTATGTACATGACACAATCAAGTAATTGTATATGTAATAGCATATGCATTTTTCAGAAAAAAAATATAAAAAAGAAATTTCAGGCTACTAAATTTATATTTCTTGCTACAGCTGCTTTGCTAAGTTGTTACTGGTAATGAGATTCAAAATATGGTACCATGGAGGTGATTGTTTTGCATTTTGAAATAAGGGTACCGATGCTTTCCTAGAATATTGTATTTAAAGTGTAAATGCATATTTTTATGGAGGTTAAAATCTCCCAGAAGGGCTGTGAACACACATAATAGCAAAGTTATTCAAAATATTTCCTTGAATGAAAATTTGCGAATGCACAAATGTGTGCTTTAGCTAACCTGTTTTGTTTTGCCAAAATGAGCTCTAGGGACGTTTCTATCTTTATCATGACCTTTTAAAGATAATTTATCATCATAAATTTCTTCATTAACTGTTGCTTTTGCTTCTCATTGGGTTGATATTATCAGAATGGAGGAGTAAACACCCTAGGAAATGGCTTTGGATCTATTTCAAATTTAGTTTTATCCTATCATGAGCAATGTTGTGAAATTTCACTTGCCATCCTCCACATTTCAATTTTCTCTTCTATGGCAAAGAATCCTCAACTCTTACTTTCTCCTCTACAAACTAAAACATACTGAAGCCACTTGCTTCTCTGTGCCCCCAGCTTTACTTTCTCGCTCTTTATTGTCACCACTGGCACAATTGTCCATATTCATATCTTTAATGCCAATCTCTCAGGTTCATATTTCTTTCCTTGAACTATGTCCTCAGTTTCTGGCACGTGTCTTGTATTCACTGTGTATTCTCTACTACTAGATTTCTCAGTTTGCTCACACTCATGCCCAAAACCAGAAGCAATACCATGACTGCTCCTTCAATCACACTGAGAGGTTCTTGAGAATTATTTCCTACTGATATACAGAACTTTTAATTGTTTATACAGAACCAAGAATTGTAATATGTGAACTTTTTATTTTTTGAATATTTTTTATTGAAAGTATCTTCACCATTTAGGGCAACATGAATATTCTCTTCTAGTCAGTATTGCATCTTCTTTGTAAGGAGTAAGATAAACATTTAAAAACAAAAATATTTTTTGAATATTTAGTAAAAAGTCTGGAGAATAGAGAGCAGAAAAAAGATTGCAAAATGCTTCCAAGCTTTTATGACACTATTAGGCCTTCAAAGAATTATAAATTTTATCAGATGATATTTATAATTTTTGCATTAAAATAGCATTAGTCTTATGTGAAATAATTTTCCAAATCAAAAATCCCTCCATTTTATATATATATATATATATATATATATATATATGTAAAAGTAAAGGCAAAAGAGGGATATTTAGATATATGCATGAATATATATAATATACATGTATATACATACATAAATGCAGTCACACATACATCACTTTTGTAATGTAAGAAAAGCTTTTGAAAGTCTGTAGGAAACTTGAGAGCAGATAAGGAGTTCTGTTCAGAAAGTACACTGAGAACTTTAATAGTAGTTTTGTTTCTGCTTCTTTGTAAACTCCTTCATCAAAAAGTCCATGTGGTAATTTCAAGTTCATGACACAGGATGAAATGATGCAGTGTAGGACTGATCTTAGTTGTTTCAGTTTCAGTTGTATTGTGGACATACATGTTTCAAAATAAAGTTATCTTTGGTAGGAGAAAGTTTGTGTCTTTTAAAGATATGAAAAGACAAATAAATACATAGCCCCACTCCAGCTCCAAAATGTTTAATTCCCCCATGTGATTAAAATTCTTTATCCCTAGTGACTTTGGTTTTAGTGTGGAATACAACTCAGAATTTGGAGCTACTAGGAATAAAAGCACAAGTGCAAAATCATCTCTTTATTAAGCAGCAGTAGCATATTGTAAAGGATAAGTGATCAATTTTAAGAAGAAATAACACTATATATTTAAGAATTTATTTCAAGTAAGTGAGAACACATTTAGAAATATATGAGGTTTTCTTTCATTATGCCAACCAGATGTCAAAGTAATCTTTAAAAATTAAAACTTTTGTTTTAACTTGACATTTTACATATTCTATTGATTTTATTAGAACACATAATAAATGTAATAAATAATACTTTAATAAAATGAAATATAACAGTATGATAAAAATGACATATTTATGTTAATACATACATATTGTTGATATTCTTATGCTTATCATTAATAATATATCCAAGAAAATAGAATTAGGAACAATTTGAGATCTTATTTTTCATTCTGTAGTTATCATCACTTTTGAGAAATCATGCACTAGGTCAGGCATAGTATTCAACTCCAATTGCAGCACTCTGGAGCTGAGGGAGGAGGATCATGAGTTTGAAACCAGGCTGGGCTATGAAGAAAAATAGATGATAGATAGATAGATAGATAGATAGATAGATAGATAGATAGATACAGAAATTTTACCATCCTTTAAAACACTTCAGAATAACATCATCCAAAGGTGAATCTTACAGTTAAAGTTGATCATTGTAATTTCTTCGGACTATCATCACTTAGGGCTTTCCTTTCTATTCTTCTGAACCTGAAGATATTTTATTTGACATATATTTTTCTGGCAGGTACACAAACACACATATGTAAATGTATACTCAAGTATGTCTATGGCTTCACATTATATCAGCCTTTCTAAATTTTTTGGGATTTTTGTTTTGCCTTTAGATATTACTAGTAAGAGTTGGTTAGGTCAAAGGATTATGCAACTTAATTGATACAGTATAGATTTTAGGGGTTTAGAATATTAATTGTATCAAGATGAAACTTCCTACTGTTGTCAATTCATCTTTAGTCAGCAGGAAATGTAAGTTTTATTTTATGACAATGTGTAGATTGCTAAATTATGGTTTCTAATGAAATGAAGTTTTATAAAAATTGAGATTTTTGTAAAGATATTGATGCTTTTGAAAAATGAATTAAATATTAATAGGTTAATTGGTTCTCTTATCAGATATTTAAACAACTTCACAGTATTTTTAAATATAATTGAGTAATTTAGAATCACATGTGCCTATAAAAGTAATATGTTCATTGCAAATTATTCTTTTCAATTCTAGATTCAATTCTATCTTCTAAAAAATACTTTTAATCAGGGTTAATAGTCCTGAAAGTAACATAGTTAGATCTTACTAGAGATACTGATCACACAGATCATAGAGATACTGATCATACAGATCTGGCCACTCAGTTCTTACTACGAGGGAGTCAGTGTGCTAAATGCAAAGATAAATACTCTACCGTAAAAAAAAATGTATAATTTCACATGCCAGGCATAACATGTCTAAATAAATTTAATATTAATTATCCTGTCTAGGTGTAGAAAAGATAGTAAATCAAGCAAGAGGAGAAAGATGGTATTTTTTCTTTTAATTTAATATCCACCGCTTATTGACTCCTTTACCTTTTCACCCAAGAAGTATCAGTTCATGCATCTGAATTTGGCCTGGATGTTTTGATTACAGGTAAAACTAAGAACTACATTCTCCCAAATCAAATTTCATGAATGATTCTGAAAAAGAATCGTTGGCCAAGAGAGCAGCCTGTGTGGAACTTAAAAGAAAAGCAAAGGCCATTAATCCTGGAAGGTTTTCATGGTGAGACTCTGTGAGGTACAGAGGCTGAGCTCAGGTTTTCTCTTTCTGTGTGACATCCACTGTGCCAGTACCACTGTTGGCTCTACTCACCAGTGCCAGTCCCTGCATATCCACCAAGCATGCTCTTAAGACTTAAAGAAGCAGCAATGATACAGATGAAATGTTCATTTTTCATAGATCTCCCCATGAGATTTCAAATTATACTTGCCTTCTCTAACCATATTAAATTCCCAGGTTTTCCTACAACTGAAATGTATTCATCATGCTATACTTGGAGATGGAGAGTATACAGTTTTTCTCAAATCCTCCCATTTATCCCTTCCAGACTTCAACCTCACCAGCATCTCTTAAATTTGTTTAATCTCTATAGTAAATGTTTAATTTCCAAAAATATCTGTGATAGCTATGAACTCTTGAAAATAAATACATAGCAGTAACTACTACATCTAGAGTACACACTGTGTTCTAACTCATAGGTACACTTACTTCAGAACAGATGTCCTGTTGGGTTGTCATTATTCATATTATATGGGTTTTGTAAGCCTTGGACCAAAAGAAATTACAAATTTTTCCCAAGCACAAAGTGATTATAGATCACAGTGATAAGAGTAGATCTCTATCCATCTACAATAACAAAATACTGTATATATAAAAATGTGGAATGGCAAATGAAACATTAATCTAAAAGCCAGATATTTTTTGAGGAGGATGAATACCTTTCAAAACCTATATCAAATGCAGTGTGAAAGTCACTATGCTACAAAAATGAGCTATCTCAAAATGCATTAAACAGATTATCTCAGTAAAACAGCAATTTCTGCTCTATATTTAGCTTAGCCAGTGTACTAAAAGAAGAGTACAAAGTGTATTTTCTTTTTTAAAAAAACAAATGCTTGTTTCTTCTAACATTGCTGGACAGCAGGCCCTCAGATTTTTGCCATAATCCTCACCACAGCAACATTTGCCATCAATGAATGTTTAGAGAATGTTTTTACTCCAAGGATACTGGAGTCTTGAGTTACTGACCTTTGTTCTGATGCACAATCAAAAGCGTTTCCATACTGTTGTCTCCTTGACTCATCTCAATTACAACAAAACAAAATAAATCTTTAAGACAGAAATGCACTTAGGATAGCTGATTTATTATTGTTCTGAGCTAACAAAAGTCTTTTTCTTTCTTCCTAGCACATTTCAAATGTGATAATAACAAAATAAATCTGTCAGAAACAAACAAATCTCTTTGGGAGCTAGAGAAAAGCTCTTAAAAGAGTCATTTTGAGGCACCCAATTTCCTGTCTTCCACATTTGGATGTTCAGATACGATTTGGAGAGAAAGACACTTAAAAGACTATATGTCAGAAACCTTGTCTCCTGTTAGGAACAATTTGTGAAAAATAAACCACTTAAATGTGCTGATTAATAGCTCATTTTATATTTATCTATCTCTTGCATTTATTCAATGTATCAAGTATGTTCTAATGGATCTATGCTTAGATTTATGTATAATAAAAAAATAAAATTTTAAAAGACATAATACAGTGTTTACTCCATAAAACTCTTAGAAAGAAAAAAAAAACACATGCCTTTCTCTCTACATTACTTTCTCATTTTTATTGGATTTATACTTTACCCATGATTGCCTCTCCCCTGTGATGTTACTATTGCCCTGCAGAAAACTTGAGCTTAATTTCATGAAAACCAAACAGTTCATCTCCCCTCTTCCATCAGGCACATGATCTCTCTTCAAAGGCTTCCTTGTTGTTGTCACCAAATGTTAGTTCCTTGAGTCTCCTTGTTACCTCCTATGTGTCCCAGCAGAATTCTAGGGAAGCCTGGCTGTTCTGAACCTCCAACAAGCATAGACAAAATCTACAAGGAAAAGCTTTAGTTAAGGCAGAGGAATGAGAAATGAGAAGCTTAACAAAAGAATACCTTTTGGCAATATCACTCTACTCCAGTCAAACATCAACAGAAACATTACTCCCTTCCCTTGCGCCTTGCATATCTTGCTGGGTCAAGTAAGGCTTAGAAAGAAGTTTACATTCAAACCTACCCTCACAAATATGAGAGCAGGAATTGGGGCTCTGTCATACCACAGAGATAAAAGAGGGACCTAGCAGAGAGCTAACTTTCTATCTCTCGGACAATGAAGGCAGCAGATAATTCTCTGACTCTTACCCCAGAGTGATGTCAATAGGGTACAGAAGCTAGCTGAGCCTCTCTATCACTCAGAAGCCATGAGACCTAACGAACAGGGAAAGAAATTAATCACCACTCTTTCACTGACACCAATCCCCTCCATGACTAGCAACTGTAGAAATTGAGTCTGCGTGTGAACCTGACATATGAGAGACAAAACAAAGTTGCAGAAGGCAGAGCTAGCAGGCCTTCCTAGCTTCTCCCTTCTCCATACATAGTGCCTGCCAGGCTTACCTTGGAACCGATTCAGAAGGCAGTAGCACATTTTCAATTACTGAAGGAAAAGAAAGGTCAACCATAAATTCTATATCCAATAAAATATATCATGAATACAGGGGAAATACAGACAAGCTTAGACGAAGGAAAATACAATTTGTTGGTAGCATGCTGTTAAAGAGGCAAACTGAAGAACAATAAAATCTACAGTTTATTTGAACAGTGATTTATGAATCGGGCAACTCCAAACACAAAGTGTCCTGTTAGTTCCACTGAGGAAGCCAAGGGAAGGCTTTCATACTATGAAACTGGAACTCTAAAGGGAAGAAAATATTTAATTAGTTATGGTAATTCAATTGCCTTATTTGATGTATTCCATTCAGTGTCTCTAGTTATATATTTATTGGCTGCTTCTGATTGCTTGAGCTTAAGCTCTGCTTTTTTAAAAAAACAAAAATGTAGTTATTTACCAGAAATAGCTTGCAAATCAAACAGATGAAGGTAACTTACAAGGACTAATTGGATTTATATGCTCAAGGATTCTTCAAGCCTGATTTTTCATTTTAATTGACTTTATCAAAACCTGTTCTTAAAGAATGGTAAGGAACGTTCCTTAAAAAGAGGGCATGATGTTAGAAGAAGACTTAAAACTTCATGAAAGCAAAGAACAATATAGTAAAAGAAAGAGAGAGAAGGGAGAGTGAAAAGGTAACTCTCATCATGTAAGTTCCTAATCTAAACGCTTTTCATGATTGAAACTGCAATTTGGTTTCTCCAACTTTCTGGGGTCACCACTGCATTTTTGGCTTCACACTCACAGCTTCACACACTGCCCTCTCAGGGACACGCTGCCTGGCTTTGGAGCCCTTCTTTTGAAATCTTGATAGAAACCTTCCTGTCCCTACAATTCTTCCATTCTGTAGCCACATAAAGCCAGCAACACATGGATGACACCATGGTCTGCCACCAGCCTGAGCAGTAGTCGAGTCATTTTGCATCTTGCTGTTGGTTTTAGAGGCTTCTGAGTGCTGGGATATCTGAGCATGGTGAACTTAATCCTGGGGAATCAATTCTCATTACCTAGGCTGCTGCCATTCTGGAACAGAGTGCCCTGAAGTTCTCTTCTCAAAGTAATGTCTTCTACTTTTCTAATTTTTATAAAAGTGGGATCTAGCTATTTCCTCGGTTTCTCTCAAGGCATTTTTTCTTTGTCTAGTCCAAAGTTTTATCTCTTTTTAATGCTAATCTTTTTGGCAACCAAGCTCTCCTCAGCTCCATCTTTACAAGTCCCAACTTTGTTAGAGTTTTCTTTTGGGCCAAACTCAAATCACTTAAAATCATTCAGCTATGATGTTTGCCTTTGGTTCTCAAAGTAAAGCTGGGTAAAAACCTCCATTGTTAGTTCTAAGGCCTAAGAACCAAGGAAGCTATTGATGTCATTTCAAGCCTTTGGCTGAAATGTAGGCCTGAGAACTATGTGTATGTGTTGGGAGGAGAAAAGCATTGATATGAGTCTCAGAGTCCAAAGGCCTTAGGACTAGGAATGTCCAGGGCAGGGAGAGAGGGAAAGAGGGAGAGAGGGAGAGAGGGAGAGAGGGAGAGAGGGAGAGAGGGAGAGAGGGAGAGAGGGAGAGAGGGAGAGAGGGAGAGAGGGAGAGAGGGAGTGAGAGATTGAATTCACCATTTCTCCTCTACTTTGTTCTATTTAGTCTTGATAGACTGGAGCATTCTCACCCATGTTAGTGAGGTGATATTCTCCACTTAGTCCACCAATTCAAGTGTTAATCTTTTCAGGAAACACATTCATAAACACATTCAAAGATAATGCTTTACCATCTGTCTGAGCATGCCTTAGCCCAGTTAAGTTCACAAATAAAATTATTGTTAATTGAGGAAAGCCCAAAAGTAGGGCATTTGGATTATGATTATGATGGTAAAAGCCAAGAGAACATGACTCCTATGCTTAAAAGAAGAATAGCAGCAAAACAAGTGCTCTAAACCATCAGAAAAATATATAAAATATGTTAAATTCATCAAAGGGCTGAGATCACAGAATAATAAGCAATACAAACTTTAAATAAAGATAAATCCTTCAAAGAAAAGATAAAGAGGCACTTATTTATCTGAAGAAAATGACATTAGGACCTGGTTAAAGTAATTCAGCTTTGGGGCCCGGGATTTAGCTCAGTGGTTCTAGCGCCTCCCTCGCAAGGTTCTGAGTTTGATCCCCAGTACCTAATAATAATAATAATAATAAAAATAATAATAATTCTGCTTAAAAAGTTAATAAAATCTCAAAGGGCAGATAAGGGGATAGGGAATCCCCAGGACATAGAGATGTGAAGTGTACAAGCACCCACTCAGGCTCCTTTGCATGAACATAATATACGTGCACACAAAGATGGGCCAGGTGAGTGGTTGCCTAGGCCTGCAGGGAGGGATAACAGCCACTGAACTAAAGGCAGCAATCTCTGCTTGGATTCTTTTTCTTGGTCTCTCACAAGGAATAAATTTTTAAATCACTTGGAGAAGGTCAACCAATCCTGGAATCCTTAAAACACAAGCGATGACACATTTTTCCTGGGAAAAAGAAACAGGAAAAAATTCTCTCTATATCTAGGACAAAAATGGGAATGTTTCTGGCGACAAATCTGCAGCTGAGGGCATGGCAGAATATCCAAAGACATTAACAATAAAGCACAAGGCAGAATGATTGCCTAAGGATCAACCTTCATCAGAACAATAAAGGGAAACAAAACCACAAAAATATAAAACTAACAAAATGGAACATCCAAGAACTGAGATAAAAAGTTCTAACATCTCTGTAAATTAGAATGTTAAAAGAAAGAGAGAGAACCTATGACAGAAACAATTGAAGAAATAATAGTCTTTTTTCACAAAAATTAATGATAAACCTTTATAGATTTGGAATCTCAGAAAACATCAACCAGAATAAATATCAAAAACAAATACAAATACACACACAAACACAGAGTCATATCATGTTTAAATTGCTTTAAAAGAAACACATAGAAAGACGTCAGTGCAGCCATAAAAAATATTTATTATATGTCAGTGAAATAAGGGAGAGAATTAAGAAAGGAAGTAGAATTATAATCACAAGTTACATAAACCAGAATATTTTAAATTATGATTAAAGTAAATAGAACAAAACAAATTGTGAGCCTAGTATTTTCTACCTGTATTATCCAGAGTTCTTCAAATAAAAAAGAAGATAGAATAGATAAAAATAGGAGATAGATAGATAGATAGATAGATAGATAGATAGATAGAATTATGAGAAATTTGCTCAGGTGAGTACAAAGACCTGAACTCTCACTACCTGGCATCAGAAAGCCGGAGATATAGGAAACCCCATAATATAATTGCAGTTCAATCACAGAAACTCAAGACCAAGAAAGTTAGTATCTAAGAGCAGAAGATGAGTGTCAAATAGAGAACATCATTCTTCCTTCATCTTTTTGTTCTATTTGGCCTGCATCCTGCATTAGTAAAGGTCATTTTTACTCAGTGTACAAATTCAAAGGGTAATGTCTACCAGAAACACCACCACGAACGAAGCCAGTAAAAACATTGTATCATCTATCTTGGCATCTCTTAGCATTTCCAAATTCATGCATACAAGGTGGGATGGATAAACATAGTGAATTTTTACATTAAGAAAATATATTACAGTAAAAGACACATTACCAGTGATCTGCCTTAACATACTCCCTTTCACTTCACACTCACCCACTCACATCTTTCTTTCACTTTCTGAAGCAGTTGTGGAAGTCCTCTTTCATAATTGTCTTTACAGGATGTGATCAAAGCCACAGAGGAGGCTGCACACCACATGTGATTCCATAAGCAAGCAGGCTCCTAACACCAGTGGGGGGTGGGGGGGGGCAGGGGGGGATCCTTATCCACCTTACTCACCAGGTCTGGAACTGTGTGACTTCAGGCACATCCCCAAAGTCATAATTTCCATGAAAAGTAAAGATTTAAATCTGTTCAGGACATCAAGGCAACTATGCCAGTACAATTAAAGACTTTCACAAAAGACTTCCTGAACTGCTTCAAATACTAGCAGGAATGACAGCATAAATGCATATAAAGGAAGAGAGAGTATTTTGAGGGAGATTAATGGCAAACTGACTTTTACTGAAACACATTTTAAAAAATTAAACACATGATATAATTTTCGAACATGCTTTGTGTAATTAAGCATCACAAGTCCATCCCTTTTCAACTTGAAATTCATATGCATCTTCTTAAATAATACGTAATCTCCAAATAAAGACAGTAGTAAGCTCATGACTTCATCTAACATTATGCAGTGATGTGTGTACAACTGAAAGCACCAGAGAATAAGGTAAAGTCTTTAAGTGATGTCATTTTTCTCCTGGTATCTTACAGCTTAAATACCAAGATGTAAAATTAAAATACTTAAATACTGATATAAAGACAATATATCTCATGTTACATTACAAGGGAGTAAGAGAGAAAAAAACCAAGATATTTGCTTATATATGCGTGTATGCACATGAACATATTCATTAAAAGCAAGAAGGAAATATAGCAATTACAGATCTCCTACCTGTAATTGTCCACATGGTTATAGAAAGCATAAATTCATAGCTATCTTCTTCTAGCTCTCATTTCGTATTTTCATTGCCTATAGCAAGCTCTTGAGCTTATGGTTTTTTCACCTTTTGAGATACACAAGTCCTCATGACTAAAGTTTCTGGGCTCTTTGTAGTCCTCCCTGGATTGAATTGCTGTAGTTTTATATTAATAAAGATCACTGCTATGCTTTAAGGGATCCTGTATTCTAGGTATAAACTTCCTTATCTTCAATCATCTCAGCCAACACTACAACACTCTTATTTGACTTAGACGCATCAGAAACTCAAATTGGGGGTGTGGCAACCTTAACCTCCAAGTTAATGAGTTTATTGTTCTGTTCCCTGGTGAAAGTATTACTCTCTCTGCAACTAAGATACCCAGACAAGCAGAGCAGAAAATCATGGAAATGGGCAGCAAGAATCTTGCTAGTGGATGAGTAGGGGAAAAAGAGAGTCGTGCCACTCCCATTTCCACCCCTTGATTCGTGATCATTTTTCACATGCTGAAAGAAAAGAAAAAGAAAAAATTAGGGGAGATGGGCGCTGTGAAATCAGTATTCTATACTCAACACAAATATTTTTCAAAAGTAAAGAAAAATACTCTTTCAAGTAATAAAAAACTGATAAGATTCATGGGCAACAGAACTATATGTCTTAATAAAGGTTAAAGTCTTCAGGAGGAAAGAATATGATATGGAATAAGACATGGATCCAGAAAAATCATACTGGAAATAAAATAAAGGTAGGTGTCAACTGCATTTTTTATTTCATGTCTAGTTACACTAAAAATTATCTAAAGCAGAGGTAGGAACAACATGTTGTGAGTTATATATAGGCATATATTCAATGTGTGACCAAAACTGGGAGAGATAGAAGGGGAAGCAGACTGCTATAGGTGCCTTCTAGACGACTGGAAAGCAATAGTGCTAAAAATCGAATTTGGTGAGGTTGTTACATATGACACCAATATGTAAAAATCAATTTTATATCTAAGTACTAGGGATGAAGTCTTGGATATTAAAGTTTAAAAAATGACAATCAAACAAGGAACTGGAAGAGTTTGATACTGATTTTGTTATGCACAAATTCCTAAAATACAAGTAGACCCTTGCTTCATTCTCTCCTGAGAATATGTTTACTTTGCTTTTCACATAAGACGTGGAAAGATGTTTTTTCTTACTTTTTGATAAGATTGTACAAAATTAAACTTCAACTGCTGAAAACAGAATAATTACACTTTAGGAAATTGGAGATTTCAATGTTTCAGGTATTTCAGAAAAGCTCAAAATACTCTGAAGTTTCACACACTCATTTATGTAACATGAATTCTAAGACTTTTGAGGTTCACTTATTCATCATACTGAACTCTAAAAGTAGCATGTGTATATTTTTGAGATATCAAATGTATAATCTTGGAATGGTATTTGAAGTACAAAATGCGCTTAGTGAACTAAAATGATTCAAGAGGAGCATATTGCACTTACAACACTTACACTCACTGCTACGGGCTTCAAGAGAGGTGGCTGTGATGCTGTGAAGAAAAGCAATTCCACTCTCAGTGGGTTATCACAGTGTATTTCCAGAAGTTTCTAATTGAAGGCATGCTTCATTTGCCTTGGTTATAAAAAACACACATTTGCTCATGATTATGTCTATAAATGCCCTCATAAAATGTACTCTGGCAAACACACCCACACACTTACATATGCGCACACATATGCACACACAACATTTTAAAATTTACTCAGAAATGTTTTTATGTAGATTTCATCTCATTCCTTAGGTGATGTTTTTCTGAAATCAATAAGAAAAAGTAAAATAATTAGTAATATAAATTATTTATAGTCAACCATATCAAATAGACACTAGATTCTGGACATATGAAAAGAAATTTAAAATTAGAAAATTGTCTGAAAGGCTTTTAAATATATATACTCCCCACCTTGAACTTTTTGAACAATGAATTGATATACCTTAAAATGTCTTAGTGGCTTTGTTTTGATTTTCTTAAGAACATTGATATCCATGAACAGACACACAGGCAAGAAAACAGAAAATGCATATCCACTGTGTTAAATACCTTTTTTTTTTTATCGTGAAACTTTATAATACCTCATTTAGTTCTTAGAAGTAATAAAAGGTATATTATCATGATGCCATAATTTTAACATTCAAGAACAAAGAACTGAATTAGAAATTGAGTATTAGCAGTGGCTTTAACTGAGTATTAGTAGGACTGATTTAGGAATTGAACATTAGTAGTGGTAAATACCATCAACTCAATAGCTGGTGGCATTCAGGATTTTTTCTTCTCTCCAAAGGAAGCAGGAGAACACTGATATGAAAATAATTTCTAACTTTACATTTATCCTCAAGAATATGTCTCTAACAAACCCTACTTTCTTGAATTCTGCTTTCTTTCATATGTACATTCAAAATTAGAAATTATCTAAACTTTGATTTAAAATAGACATGTCAATAGTTCAAATCTGCAATTAAATATTCCATATGACCTTGGACAAATTACTAGGCCAGTGAGTCTCCAATTAATCAGTTATAGAACTACAGAGTCACTGAAACCAGTCAGAAAACACTGAGAGAAATTATTGGTCTATAGAAAGAACTTGTGAATAATAAGTGTTATGATTATTTTACCCCACTAAAGAGTAATTATTGAGGGAGAAGATAGAGTGAGAGGCAGGGATACAGAGAAAAAGGGTTTATTAGAGTGAGAGAACATTCTGCTAAGACATAGAATTGACCTTTCCATGGGATGATATCTCAAATCAAGTCCTATTGTATCAGGGATCCCTAAACATGACATCAGAAATTTTAAGTTATTAATTTATAATCATGTATTTAAAAATGGCTAAGTATGTATATATCAAGCCCTAAGTCCTTCAAAATTGCAGTTAAGGAGAGAATTCAAGCTCTTTCATGCTTATTAGGGCTAGAGAAGTAGGAAAATGCACATAGCACAGGAAGGAAACTAAAAGTGAATTTTTCATGTTGAAACTTAAGACAAGGATAACTTGTATGAACTAATAAATTATTCTTATTTACTTTATCAATTGAGTACCTACTATGGCCCTTGTGCCATTCTGTACAAACTAAGTAGATATGGATACCAGGAATATAATCATACAACACCACAAGAAACATGACAGTTTACAAAGTGCTTGGAAGTTCTTCAGGAAGAAATATTGCTAATTAAGCTATAATTTACCAAGCACATTAATATTACACCACCATAAATAAAGATCTCCTCTGGATTAACAAGATTTATTTTGGAAGTATGGGTTGCTCAGACTGTGCCTGGCCCACCTGGAGCCAGCCATCATTAGTGGGCAAGGGTTATTTAGAGATTCTAACATCAGCTGTGTACAACCAGGCCTGTCGGGGCTATTGTTTTTCAACACTTTAAGAAGATCCTCACTGAACTGCAATTGCACTGAGGGCATTTACCTTACTCTTTCCTCTCGGTACTGACAGTGTTGTTGTTGCTTTTCTATTAATGACTCCTGAAGAAGACAAAAAAAGGACATGATATCCTCATCTCCAGGTAAAGTCCACATAACACAACAGTCTGTGACACAAACTACTCAGTTTTATTAGCCTCTGTCAACCAGCGGATTTCTTAAATGGAGAAATGGACAAATTTCAAGCCTGTATACAGTGTGAGAGAAAGAATGGTCAGAACTCTTCTGACTGTCTTTTATTGTATAAAGCAGACATCAGAATAAGACATCTGGATGGATATTCGAGGTACTTTGTAAATCAATCACCTCTCCCAATCGCTGTGTCTGATGTATCCAGACCCTAAATCCTCTTTCCTCCTGGGCATATGCCTTTCAATATTTTTCAGTATGCTTTCAGTATGCTTTCACACATACCCTCTGAAAACTGTATTTCATCTCTTTCCAGTGAAAATATATTTGTGCCTATTTCTCTTACAGTGTTGAGACCCAGAACAGAACTTCAGCCTTAAATAGAAAAGATTCGCCTCTGCTTCAATAGGCAGGGAATGATAGGCTCCATGTCCTACTTGGAGGTTCAACTGTAGTTCAATCTTCACTCCAAAGATCCATGTGTGCTTCTTCTTCTTCTTTTTTTTTTTTTGCACAGATTATATAAGAAGTAAATATAAATTGCTATTCAAGACAGCTTTTTTCTTCTTGTCACATTAGTAGAACCTTTTGGTAAAGGCAAAATGACACATTTTCTTGTTATTTCTTGTAAAAAGAAAAGCATTTTGGCTACAAATGGCTTTTTGGAAATAGAAGCAGCAAATAGACATATGAAAAATGTTCAACATCACTAGTCATCCTAGATATGAAAATAAAAACAGCGCTGAGATTCCACCTCACTCCAGAAAGAATGGCTGCTATGAAATCAACCAATAACAAATGCTGGTGGGGCTGTGGAGGAAAGAGGAACTCTGCTCCACTCCTGGTGGGAGTGTAGACTGGTGCAACCACTGTGGAAATCAGTAATAAATCAGTAATAAATCAGTAACAAATCAGTAATAAATAAATAAATCAGTATAAATAAATAAATCAGTAATAAATCAGTAATAAAACATTTTATTTTACATTATAAACTATTAGTTAAAGCATGCCTTAAAATGACTTTTCTAGTTGTTTATTTGTTTTCTCCTTTGCATTAAACAGCACAAGACTTCTTTTAGCTCATGGCTTCCCCATATGTACAGGCAGACTTGCAAGCTTCCTTTGCATCTACTTGTACTGATGTGCATATTATAGGAGCTGTATTCAGAATTTTCATGTATCACTTTGGAGAAGTGCCCATATATAGAGAGTTCATACTCTCCTGTAATCTGACCACATTTTTGTTGGGTGGAATATATGTGTGACCATATAGTAGAACAAGAATCATCATGTTGGATTATGAGGTCCTCTGGGGATCGAAAGGCAGCTAGAAATTAGATGGATACATATGGACTGCAAATGATCTAAAAATATTGGTGCATCTAGTTTAGTGGTCCTTTGCATGAGGGATATATTTTATCTTGTATAAATCAATGTTATTTTTGATTTTGTGTTGAGTACCTCTTAACCTAATGTCACAAATCAGACATATGGTACAAATGATATTACTTTGACCTTGTAAAATTATAATCCATTTTATACTTTTGATAAGATAGCACAGGAATTATGAGCACCATGTGGTGTACTTATCTCTGGCTTTTCTCGTTCAAACATGAAGTGCTTTAACAGATTCACGTCATGGACACAGACATGTGTTCTCTGTCTATCAGTGTTCAATAAATATATGCTTTCACTGTATGTGATGTATATATTTTTGCTAAGCAATATAAAAGCAAGATTATAAAATATTTTTACTTTCTTTTAAGATTTCTCTGTCTTTGAACCACAACCCTAACTTCACTAGATAAGTACTCAAAAGTAACACAGATACAAGAACATTACTTCACAAAACTATTGTGAGAATTATGTATGACATAATAAGTTGTTAATATTATGTCAGGTACCAAGATCATTATTTGTATGATCATGGAAATTGTCAATAAATTAGATAAAACAACATTCGAATTGTACCACACATGCTTTATATCTTATATCACACTCAGTTATACATTTAGTTCATGTGAGCTTGAAAATATAATAAAACATGAAGGATATATTAGTCTTGTGAGCCAAATGATTCTAAAAGTAAATATTATACACATTGAGTATCCAAAATTTAAAAACTGTTCCAAGGTCTAAATTTTGCATAACAACATGGTGCCACAAATGGAAGCATATTGTACCTGACCTCTCTAGTGTGTTACCCAGTCAACATACAGGCACACTAAGAGTGTTGAATGAAATTACTTTTACACTGTATGTATAAAGTATATATAAAACATAAATGAATTCTGTGCTTATAGTTGGGTTCCATTCACAAGATATCCCATTTATGAATTCAAATATGAAAAAATATGAAGTTTGAAACCCTATGGTCTCAAGCATTTCAGGAGAAGGACATTCAGTCTTTATTAAGGAAAAGTCCAAGAACTGTCAGATGTTACACAGTCAAGCCTCAATGAAGTGAGTTCTTCTGAAAACTTATTCTCATTCTAAATTCTTTTGTTGTCTCATAATCTAAGGGCTCAGAACACATTTAATAATTTTAGGCAATTTAGGAAAATCAAGTTTTCTAAATTTTCTCTACATTTGGATTATAAACACTTTAAATTTTACCAGAGATAAACTATTAGATATAACTAATATAGCAATTATCATTTTCATATTTTTGCATTTTATATGAGATTAATTTATTGTTTTGAAAAGCAAATTTCATTTAATAGAATGTAATGTCTGGACATATTTGTTTGACTGTAGTAAAAATTAAGTTTGGCAAGTCATGGAGTTTATAAACACTTTGACTAGCCCAGGAAATCCTAACTACCAATAGTACAACATATGTGGCTTTAATGATGTAATTTACCAGAAATGACAAAAGGCAGGAACCCTGCTGAAGAGTTTTAAGTGGGGTACCTATCTTCAGTGGCTTCCAGTATGCATAATGGCTTCCCACATGAAATAAGACAGTAAGAAGCAGAAAAGACCCACTAGTAATGCTTGACTTATTCCAACTGCCTGTGAATTAGAAGCAGCTGTGGACAGTAGGAGGTTGGTCTCTTCTTAAATACATTGTTAGGAACATGGATAATATTGCATTGAAGCAGAATACTAAAAATCATCAAAAGTGCTTAGATACATTACACATTTTCTGTGAAGTATCTATATTTTAGGGATTTTATATACAGTCATACTTTGATACTTGACTGCTGAGCATTAAGCCTGTGTGAACTCCCTCCCTTGATCCCTCAAGCACTATTGAATTCCAAGCAGAAGGGGCCTTTTCTGCCAAGCCTAAATGTCAATGAACTCACAGGCTGGAGAGAAACTCTTTGTGGGGCATGGATACAGATTTTGGTGTGGGTAGAAAGTAGGACAAGGGCAGAGCAGTCAGAAGATGCTGCATAGCACGTTCACCTGAAGAGTCACAGAAAGAGAAAATGTAGTCAGCTGCAGGGATTATCACAGAGAGAAAGGTATGTATTACAAGGAAGCCCCTCCAGAGGTCAGGCGAAGGCTGTGCCCTATCTATATATGATACAATTGAAAATGTCCAATCATAAGACAGAGGCAAAATTCTCTAGCTATTCACAACAGTATGGCATTTAAAACCTGCAAAGGGAATGAGAAGAAGTTTTGGTGGTGCACAGAGATCACCTAGTGTTTTCATTCACTGGTAGACATGAGATCAAGTCCCTGGAGGGGAAGCAACTCAAGAACCAGTTGACACACCCAAGCTACTAGGCACAACCATAGAATAGTGGACCTCAGCCCTCTGCAAGTGCTACAAAGATAAGGTCTCTCTATTTTTCAAGAGCAAAGAGCAAATTGGTTGAAGTCTGACTCTAGAATAATTAGAACTGAGAAGATTCTTCTGTATTTTTGTATGTGTTTTATAGTTTTTCTCCTTTTATTTGGTATATACATTTATTTGGTATATGCACATATATACAGATATATAGTATTTATATTTTTGAAATAGAAAAGAATTATCACTGTAGTTTATATATTATCTTGGGTGTATACAGTGTTATGTCACATATAAATAGTATTTATATACTTGAAATAGAAAATAAGAATTAATTATTGTTTTAGTTTATGTATTATCTTTGGTTTATGTAGTAACATGTCACATATAAATAGCATTGCTATATTTGAAATAAAAATAAGAATTAATTATTGCTTACTTTTATACAGTATTTTCAGTTTATATAGTACCATGTCAGGTTAACATTCATCTTTGCATATGAATTGGGTCCAATATTTTTAATGCTTCCTCCAATCTCCAATTATATCATTCCCTTCTTCATCTTTCTTTTTCCCATTGGAGAAAAGATAGTAGCTTTACAAATGTGAGAGAAAACTGTTTATCCACATGCAGAAGAGTCAAGACCCATAATCTCACTCTCTACTAAAATGAAATCAAAATCTGTGAAAGGCCTAAATGTAAAACAGAAATGGTGAATTTACTGGAAGATGAAATAGATAAAACATTTGACAAAGAGGTATAGGCAAACACTGTCTGAACAGAATCCCAATTGAACAAGAAATAACACTGAGAATCAACAAATGAGATTATATCAAATTTAAAACTTCACACCAAAGAAAACAAAAAACAGAATAAAGAGACAACCTACAAAATGGGGAGAAAATTTTTACACCATATTTAGAATATACAAAGAATTTGACAAAATGGAACCCTCCAAAAGAAAATTTGACAAAATGGAACCCTCCAAAAGAAAAATTTTCAAAAATATTCAACTGAAATGAAGAGATACTCTTCAAAAGTTGAAGTAGAAATGGCTAATTAATACATGAAACAATATTCAGTATATATAACCACAAAGAAATGCAAATCAAAATGACACAGAATTTCTATTTTATTCCAGAAAGACTAGTTATCATAAAGGAGTCAAAAATCAGCAAGTGTTATGGGTGGGAAAAAGGAACCCTTCTATATTATTGTTTGGAACTTGAAACTAGTACAACAACTGTGGAAATCAATATCGAGTTTTCTCAAAACAGTAAAACTAGAAATTCCATTTGACCCAGGTATATGTCTTCTGTGCATATTCCCAAAAGAGTTAACGTCATCAATTTGCAATGACACATGTACAGCCATATTTATAACAGCACCATTTACCATATTTGAATTATGGAAGCAGCCCATGCTACATGATATATCTAGACATAGATATAGATTTAGATATAGACACAGATGTAGATATAGATAACAGAGTACTATTCAGCTACAAAGAAGGCTAAATATTAGGAAAACTGGAGCAAACTGATAGAAAAACCGATGGATCTTGAGAACATAAGGCCGTGAAATATATCAGATGAAGAAAGGTAAATATTGCATGGTTTTTGTTATATGAGAGTCTCAAAATATAATCAATTTAAAGAGAATAAGAGAGGTGATAGGAAAAAGGGAGAACTCTGTGAAAATGGGAATGGGATCTGGAAAAAGGGGAAGAGGTGGAGTCAGAGGGAGGTGAATAAAGATAATCAAGATGTGATGTGTATACGTGCCAATTCCTCAAGATGAACATAATTATTGCGTATCAAAACAAATACTAAAAACAAAATTTTAAAGGGAATCTTGAATCCATAACCTAATTTAAGTTTTTAAAGCATCTAATATTTTTCAATCAACTACCAATACATATGTCCACAAATAAAAGCAAAGAATCTTTGTATTGAGAAAGGATTTATGCCAATTCATTTTCACAATAAGGGGTTACATCAGTCCGAAATTAAATTCATTGTTCAATTGACAATGTGTGTTACACATTCAGATATAGTTATATCTGCATATGTCTATAAGCATATATTTATGTGTGTATATGTGGCTTTTCATTTATACCGATTGTGAAAAACATGTTATTTCTTTGATTTTGTGCAACACAGTCCCACTTCTTGGAGTTAATGAGACAGAAAAGAGAAAGCAGGAAAAATTTTTTAAATAATTCAACAAAATTAAAGAACAATCAGTTGAAAGAATGATCACTGTTTCTCTTTACTATGTCTCACTTCTCAAGTCTCTTCTCTGCATCTGCCTCCTGATGTGAATTCTCGCCTCAGTGCTGACATGCCCCAAATACAGATTTTTCTTTCATTTTGTTTCATATCTTAGAGTACGCATTAAACATTTTAAATCTGTAACCTAATCATCACCTCAAAGATATTGACTGATTTTTTTTCCTAATTTCCCTTTCTTTCCCTTTTCAAGAGACCACTGTTTCACTAGTTGATTTGGCTAGGAGTTTAGCAATCAATTCTAATGTATATGATCTGAGCATGCCATATTAACACGTAACTGTACTATTTAACTAATTTACCAAAGCAAAAAGAACACAAATTATCACCCAGCTCAACACACAGAAAGCAGAGATTTATGAAAGCCCCGATAACCAGAGATGCTGGAAAGTGAACCATTAATGTACAATGGCCCTCGTGCAGAGAGATCTTTGCTGTGCTCCTGAAGCTTGACTTGTCAATCTGAGAAGTGCAGAGGAAGTGGGAGGGTTTCACAAGGGAAAGTGAGACTCCCAGTGTGTAGCTTTGCAGAAGGCAGCCTCCACCAGGCGTGCCTTGGCACCAAATGGAGGCACCTTTTCCATGAGGGCCCAGCCTCACATAAATGAGAAACCACTGAGAACAGAATTTAAAATGGGCAAGGACATAGACAGGAAAGGCAAAGAGAAAGAAAATATATAAAACATACAAAGTGGAGAGAGAAGGAGAGAAGGGAAATCTCAGAAAATACAAGTTAAAGGATTTTTACAACTTTCTGGAAACAAGGAAAGGGAAATCCTCATTGTTTGGGTGAAGACAAATAACACTTTAGAAAACACATTAGAAAGACATACTCACACAACAGGTAAAGGTGTTAGCCTAACAATCAAACATGAAACAATGAATTTAGGAAAACGATACAAAAAGCTATGAAAGTACAATGTGAGACTCAATTGACTTTCATCTCAGCTTCCCGCTACTGTTGTGTACTCTGCTTTATGATGCTAGAGCAAGGGGTAGTGTGAGAACCACAATTCTTCCCTGGTAGCTTTCTTCCTGCTATTCTCAGTCAATAGACAACACTACAAGAGGCCTGGAAATCTGTAGAAGGGAGAAGGAATACATGCTTTCCTGTTTATCTCCCATTCTAGTCCCTCTCAGTGCAAGCCAAAGTGCTTTACCTATGACAGCTGAAATTCATTCCAGGAGCAACTGGAGATTCCTATCTCCAAAGGTTTTGAAATGAACAGAACTCACTTTACTGGTCCTCTCTCACAGACACCAGGATCTGCTTATCGGCACCCTTTCCTTAGTGTTCTATGCCCCAGTATCATCCATGTCGCATCTGAACTCAGAGAAACGGACCCCAGCCAATCTGTGCCTCCTGCTCAGAGATGAGTTTCAGCTCTCAAGGCCTTCTTTCAATCTTAAAACTTTCATTAATTCCAATTGTTTGTTACTCATCCTGTTCCCAGAGTCCCAGGGTGGTGTACATTCTGCAATTGCTCTGCCTGTGACATCTCAACAATCTCTTTTTTATATTAAATCTTTTTGTTAAAATAACAAATGTGTGCTTCTTTTCCCTACGGGAGCCACACAGATATAAATCAAAGAAATGAAATTTAGAGAAATTTAAGAAATCAAATGATTACTTAAAATAAATAAAATGCTGAGAAAAGTTACACAAGAATGAGAAATAGCAGAACAAATAAAAATTGAAGACAAAACTGGTAGAAATATAATGGGTAATTTAAAAAACAGATAATGCCTTAACAAAATACAATATTTCTTAAAACATATAACATTGAGCACACAACCTAACAAAGCTCTTATACCAAGAAATTAAAAAGCTATATAACGAAGAGTTATAAATATTCACAGAAAAAATATTTTGGATCCATTTTGCTCAGCAGTAGGATCTTTCAACTATTTAATAAATAACAACAGAATACATTCAGAAAATAGACAGATATGGGATGATTATAATCATGCTTCCTGAGATCAACATAACTTTGGGATCAAAATTTGACAAAGACATTTTTAAATTAGAGAATAATCCTGGCCAATATCACTAATAAACAGAGATTTTAAAAATCTTAAACCAACAAGGAACATTTTATAAAATCAGATATCAATTCAGGCCTGGTGGCCCATGCCTGTAATGATAGCGCCTGCAAGGCTCGGGCAGGAAGATGGTGAATTTGAAGCCAGCCTGTTCGACATAGCAAGTTCAAGGCCAATCTGCTGGATTACATAGAGAGACAAAACATAATGCAAAACAACTAAAGGTATTGCATCAACGTAAATTATAACACATTAACATCAATTTGAGATTATTTGTAAAGAGTTATTCAACATCATGCTTTCTTGTGAAAAACTAAAATCTGTTTCTTACATATTCAGTTGACAGACACTTCCTTTTATCACCTGGTCCATTCAACAATGTACTAGAGAAACTGCGCAGTGCAAATGGAAAACTAAAATGTTTATTTAAATTAGGAACCAATAAACAATGATGACACTATTTCCATTTAGCATGTTTGTGTACATAGAGGACTGAAAGCAAGCTACCGATGAACTATTGAAATTAATAAGCAAATTCAAAAGACATAAAAATGCATTTTAAATACAGGCAAAAATAAAATATAAAAAATTTTAAAGTCATCATTATAGTTACATTTAAAAATTATTAATTAACAAAGAATAAATCCAGCAGAATACACAGAATTCTCTTACATACAAAAATTGAAAAACATTTCCTAGAATAATAAAGAATAACAATAAATAGGACATAGCATGCCCACCTTTGAGAAGACTGAATAATAAATCAATTTCTACAAATTCACAAATAGATTGAATACAATCTCTATCAACACAGTTGTGTTTTTCTTTTACCTTTTCTTCTGAGAAACTGACTCTAAAATTAATTTTTAAAAAGTGCAATGGGCAAAGAACATTAAAAAAAAACTTAAGTGAGACCAGAATTCTAAAGAATGGAATATAGTACCATATATACTTCTTTTCTATGTGCATGTTTGTCAGTGCCAAAAATAAGTGAAAAACCGCGAGCATACCTCACAAATTCTTCCTAAATTTTCTGAAATTAGTGAATTGCTCTGTTTTCAACACACTAGTACTAAGGGTGCATGGAAATACTAACTTTGCACTCCAACATAGAATGGAGATAAAGAAGGTAATCATAAGTATCCCTCACAGGATCTGAAAGTTAAATTAAAATGAGTTTATTTTTAAAGTAAATCAATAAAGCAGTTGTTAGAGAAGAAATAGCTGAAATAGAAAAAAAATGGCTTAGAGAAATTTTATAAACAAAATGGATTTTAAATAGATGATACAAGTTTGATAACAAAATGGGTGAGTAGGCTAGGTAGATGTGAGAAGCGAGATGGAAGGAAGCGAAGAAAGAAAGAAAAGAAAGAAGGACACACTACTCTTAATGAAAAAAGGTAAGTAACTATGATGAATCAGTATGGCCACAGAAGAGAATATTATAAAAACTCATGGTCAATGAACTTAAAATGAAGTTGGAAGTAAAAAATTGTTAAAATAACATGCAGAGAAATAGAAAATATGATGGTGTCATACATAACACGAGTAAATTGAATGTCTAGTTAAAGTTTTCCAAAGGATAAAACAAGTCCTAGAATTATAAAAAGAAAGTTCAAAGTAGTTTTCTCTCAAAAACAAGATGATTTATACTTTGGTGGTCCTAATGTAGAAGTAAATTTTCTAGAAATCAATTATTATAGTTAATTATATTTAGATTGTTTAAAAACCAATTCTGACAAAAACAAAATAAATAAGCTAATGAATAAAAAAACCCCTGCTTTATCATGTGGAAACTAAAGAAAAATTTGATAATATATCTATTTCAAAAATTAGAATAAGCAATAAATTTAGTGCTCAAATATTAACAAAGTATATTTTTAATCATTTTTCAGATAAAATATTTTACTTCTAAATAAAATCTAAGAAATAAATATATATTTTGATAAGAAATATTAAAATTAATTATTAATTGATAAAATAATTATCTAAAGAAGTTTTAAAGATCATGTTATTGAAATGGTAAAAAGATTGTTCAAAACTATTGAATACAAATTTCTATAGGAATGATGGTTGCATTTCTGTAAGCCGTAAAGTATAAAATATATGCAACACTATGATTTACAAAATCAATAAATTATAAAATACATTAGACTAAAAGAATTTCATATATTACAAACCACTAAATTGTCTGAATAAATGAATCAATATATAATTTTAATTAATATGAATTTTCAGTTTTCTAAGAATTTGTTTATTTTAGGGAGTAACTCACCTCAAAATTCCCCCAAATTGTTGCTGGATAAAAAGATATGATTATGCATAGCAATAAACATATATATAATTGCATATGTTTGTGTAACAAGATATACATACACAATATGCATGCTAGTATATTATTTTATTGCAGTTGCAGGAGACCAGAACCCCTTTCCTTCGTTAGTGTAAATATACAGAAATTTGAAACTGACAGCATTGAATATAGATTCAAAAGCTAGTTAGAAACAATACCAAAAGGAGTGAAAGACCCACTTATAAACAAAAACTTTATATATGAAATGCTGGCATTGAACCACAATGACAAAAAGATGAACTATTCAGAAAAAGAATGCTTTTTAATATTAAGTTGTATGAAAAAGATAAAAAAATTCACACATTTGGTAGAATGTATTAAATATTTCAGCTATCATACTTATTATAGGAAATGCTGTTTACTTAGAACAAAAAACAAAATATAAGTAAAAGTTCTTGTTTGTCAAAGGATGTTATGATAATGGATAAAAAATAAGCCATGATATTATAATGCATAAAATACCAGCAAGTTTCTAGAATATATAAAAGGATGCAACAGATTTATGAAAAATGAGCCAGCACAAAAATGAGCTAAAAAATAGATACTACATATAATGTATATATAGAGAGACAGATTTTCAATATTATTCAGATTTTCAGCTGTTGGACTAATATACCTGACATGCATCAGTTAAAGGTGGAGAAGTTTATTTTGATAACAGTTTCAAAATTTTACTCCATGATTGGCTGGCTCCCAGGCAGAAACATCATGGTAGAAAGGCCTGTTGAAGTAAAGTTGCTCACCTCAGGGCATCTGGTAAACAGAGAAGAGGGGAGAACCAAAGAAGGGATCAGGAACAGGATAGAGTTCCCAGGGCCACACCTCGTGCTTCCCCTCCAAACAGCAAGTCAGTGGACTCACCCACCAGTGGATCCAAACACCAGTGAGTACAGTGCCCCCTTCATTCTCTTACCTTCTAACCACAGGAGACTTGGTGGGGATGGAGCAGATCTAAGGCATAACATGGAGCAGTGGAAAGACAAACATTCAAAAGATCAAGGTTAAAAACAAATATGAAGCAAAAATTAGCACAAAAATATAAAAAATTGCCTTTTTGAGATACTTTAAATGTTGAGAAAATAATATTAATACATATACTCACATATATGCTTGGCAAAACTATTGAAAGAAGTATTTCACCTAAAAAATGAGAACAGGTACTAAATGGAGGAGCACGTCGGGAACTCTGTGTAGGGCTGATAATTTTCTAACTTTTAAATTATAGAGCAGGAACACAGTGACTTGTTTTATTTTTCTTTAGTTTTTTTTATCTACATTATATGCTATAATTAGCATTTCTTATATTTCATAATAAAATTTCTATTAAAACTAGTTTTCAGATAAAATTTCTGTAATCAAAAGCAGTTGTGTTTTACTAGTTAAACAATCTAATGGTTAAATCAAGGTTGGAAATAAATCAATCTGTTACTTTCAGAATAAACAATGGGCAAGAAATAAAATTGTGAATGATTCATTCAGGGTTATAAGAGTGTCACAATAGTTTCCATTTTCTTTTATATTTTTAGGTATAATTTAGTTCTACTTTTCCATTTAATTGGATAATCTTGCTTGGCAGACAATCAATGGGAATGTATTTATGTAAATGAATGCATTTCCTGTAACTTTATCAATATCTAAAGTAGTTTGTAAAGATCAATTAGTGTCATAGTTATAAAATCATTGTTAAATTCTGAAATTGTTAATGATACTTTCTTTAAGATTTTTGAAAATTTTATTCATTTAAATTTTCAGGTAATCATATGTAAATCTAGTAAAGTTGAGATTTAACTGAGATTGCTGTATAAGTTAATCAGTTTAAAAAATAATTTTGAATTTTTATTTTAAAATTTTATTGATATTAGAATTATGAAAACCTTAAAGTATTATTTAAGTCAAATCAAATATTTTACTGATTTATTTACTAAAGACAAAATATTTAACGCATATTAATTTTATATGTACAGAAGTTTTAAAATCTTAACAAATATGAAAAATCATGAAACCTTAGTAAAATATTTCTTGAAATTCAGAAAACTTACTCTCAGTAAACTTTTTTTTTTCTGTAAAGGGAAAAATATGCATTTTCAGTTATATGGACAATGTGGTCTTTGTCTCAGTCAAAAATAGCCATAGACAATAATAAACTAACAAGTGGAACTGGTAATGTTCTGATAAGTCTTTCTTACAGACCTTCTTTGCCATACTCCATGTGAAACTTTATTTAACAAGTTCACTTTTTCATAAAGTTATAAGGAAGGTAAAGTTTTTTTTTCCCCAACTATCCTTTTTTTCCCTCACTCTTGTGATATGGTTACTTCAAAGTTACTTGTGGGACCATCAGAATTAAACTCCAGTTTGTTACATGAAACAATGTTTCTTCTCTGATAAACTCAGTTTACTCCAAATTACTCAATTCCAGATATAACTCTAAGTGAAGTTCAAGATGTTTACATTTATATACACTTGTCTTGTATCCACAATTTATTAGGACTGCCAGTTCCTATCCTCACCGATACTCTGCTGTCCCTGTGTAAGCTTGGTCATTGTAATTATCTAGGCACAGTCACCACAGTTTTAACTGTTACTTCCCCTACATTTTCTAATGCTTATTAACTGTCTCAAAAATGTTTTGCTATAAAAAACCTACTCATGTTTTTTATCTTTTCTATTAATATGAATATTTTAGTGTTTGTTTTAGGTAATTTATAAATCTGTACACAACACTTTGGCCTTTTGCGGATATTGCATATATCTTTCCATCTTCCATAAGCGTGGCTTTTCCATAAACATGATGTCTTTTGACTAAGAAAATTACAGTCAAATATATCTGTATTGCTTAGTTATTTCTACTACTTAAATTACACTTAAAACTTTTGTTTAAAATTTTTTTTAAAAATCTCATTTCTAGTATTACATTTTCATTTTTAAAATTTTATTGGTACATTTTAGGTACACAACATAATGACATTAATCTTTGGGAATTTGCACCTTTACATAATCTCTATTGGTTCTTATTTTTTCACCATTGCCCTGTGCCCCCTTCAACCCCTCCATCCCTCCCTATTTACAAAGACTTTGTTTCCATTTTTTTCTTTTTCTCATATTAATTCCATTCCCTTCTTTCCTTTCCTCTACCCCTTCCACTTCCCCTTCCCCTTTGTCCCTTTTCTTCCTATTTCATATTATCTATTATACCTTTTAGCCCTTATTTACACTTTCAGTTTCTCACACTAGAGAAATTATTTGGTATTTACACATGTGTGTCCTATTTATTTCATTTAAGATTATGGCCTCAATGTGCATCCATTTAGCTAGAAATGTCTCTAATTTCTCATTTTTTATGGCTGAGTTGTACTCTGCTTTATAAAAAAAGAACATTTTTTCTATCCAGTCTCCAGTTGATGGGCAATTGAGCTGCTTCCCAGTTTTAGCTATTACAAATTATGCTGCTATGAACATGGGTGCACATATATCACTGTGGTATGATTCTTTTAATTCTTTGGGGTAGATACAAAGCAGGGGAATAGATGGGTCAAATGGGACTTCCAGTCCTAGTTCTTTGAGGTATCTCTGTAATGATTTCCACAGTGCTTGCACCAGTCTACACTCGCATCACCAGTGGAGAAGGATTCCTCCTTCCCCACAACCCCGCCAGCATTTGTTATTGGTTGATTTCATGATAGCAGCCATTCTTTCTGGGGTGAGGTGGAATGTCAGTGTTGTTTTCATTGCATCTTTCAAATGATCAGTGATGTTGAACATTTTTTTCATATGTTTACTGGATATTTCTGCTTCTTTGTCTGAGAAATGTCTTTTCATTTCAGATGTCCATTTTTGGATTGGGTCTTTAAATTTGGAAGGTCTGATTTTTTAAAGTTCTTTATAGATTCTAGATAGTAGACCTTTGCCTGAGGAACAGCAGGTGAAAATTTTTTCCCGCATTCTAGGTTGTTTCTTTTCACAGTTGGTGGTTTCTCTTGCTGTGCAGAAGCTTTTTAATGAGAAGAGATCCCACTTGTTGATTTTTGGTGCTAGTTCATGGGCACCTGAGGTTTTATTCATAAAATGTTTTCCTACACCAATGTCTTCAAGAGTTCTACCTAAGGTATGTTCCAGTTGGTTCAGCTGGAAATTTGTTGAATTTTGTCAAATGCTCTTTCTGCATCTATTGAGATGATCATATGGTTTGTGTCCTTGGCTTTATTGATATAGTGTATTACATTGATTGATTTGGATATGTTGAACCATCCCTGCATCCCTGGGATGAATCCCACTTGGTTTGGATGTATGATGTTCCTGATGATCTTCTGCATTCTATTTGCCAGTATCTTATTAAGGACTTTTGCATCTATGTTCATTAGTGAGATTGGCCTATAATTCTCTTTTTCGATTGGGTCTTCCTCTCCTTTAGGATCATGGTGATGCTTGCCTCCAGGAATGAATTTGGGAGGATTGCTTCCCTTTCAATTTCATTGAAGAGTTTAAACAATAGTGGCAGTAGTTCCTCTCTAAATGACTTGCAGAATTCAGAAGTGAGGCCAGCAGGACCCTGGCTTTTATTAGTTGTTAAGCTTTTAATTATGTTTTCAATTTCATTGATTGATATTGGGTTGTTTGGAATTTTTAGGTCTTCTTCGTTCAACTTTGGTAATTCTTACATATCTAGGAATCTGTCAATTTCTTCTGTGTTTTTCATCTTATTGGCTTACAGTTTCTTGAATTAGATATTTATGATCATCTGGACTTCTGCTGATCTATAGTAATTTTACCCTTTTCATTCCTAATTGAAGAATTTGGGCCTTTTCTTTCCTTTTTTGATAAGGTTGGCTAAGGGTTTGTCAATTTTGTTTATTCTTTCAAAGAACCAACTCTTTGCTTCATTGATTTTTTTTTGTATCGTTCTCTTAGTCTCCATCGCATTTATATCTGCTCTGATCTTTATCATTTCCTCCCTTGTATGAGCTTTGGGTTTGTCCTGCTCTTGTTTTTCTAGAAGCTTGAGGTTCAGCATCAGGTTATTTAATTGGACTCGCTCTGCTTTCCTAATATGAGTATTCCCTGCTATGAATTTCCCTCATAAGATTGCTGTCATTGTGTCCCATAGATTCTGATATGTTGTATTGGCATTGTCATTTAATTGTAGGAACTGTCTGATTTCTTCTTTAATTTCCTCTGTGACCCATTGGTTATTCAGAAGTGTGTTGTACAATTTGCATGTGTTTATGTAATTCTTGTGGTTTCTTTTTCTATTGATCTCCAATTTCATCACACTTTGGTCTGCTAATATACAGGGGATAACTTCAATTCCTTTGCACTTACTTTAATATCTTCTATGAGCGAGTATGTGGTCTATTTTAGAGAACAACCCGTGTGGTGCTGAAAAGAATGTGTATTCTGATTTTGTTGGGTGGAACACTCTATAAACGTGTTAAGTTCATTTGTTCAAAAAGTTGATGGAGTTCTATTATTTCATTGTTTATTTTTTCTCTAGTTGATCTGTTTGTGACAGTGAAATATTGAGATCCCCACTACTATTGTATTTGTGCTTATTTTTTTTCCTGTCTGTTAGTATCTGTTTTATATAGCTAGGTGCACTAGTTTTTGGTGCATATATATTTATTATCATCATCTCTTCCTCTTGGATTGTTCCCTTTACAAGGATGTAGTGTCCTTCTTTGTCTCTCTTAATCAGTGCTAGTTTGAAATCCACTTCATTTGCAAAGAGGATAGCTACTCCTGCTTTTTAGGGTGTTCCTGTCGCATGGAGTATTGTTTTCCACCCTTTAACATTCAGTCTATGAGTTGCTTTTTGTATTAAGTATATTTCTTGTATGAGCATATTGTTGGATCTTGCTTCTTGACACATTCTGTCAGTCTATTTCTTTTGATTGGTGATTTGAGACCATTAACATTCATTGTTATAACTGATAAGTATTGACTTATCATTGTTTTGACTTTTTCTTTTCTTGGATTCTCCCCCTTTGCGTTTAATTTTTTGTCGCGCCTGATGGATTCATTCTGCTGTGCTTCCTGGGGTTGTGATACTCATTGTCTGTTCCTAGGATATTATCTAAAATTTTTTGTAGAGCTGGTTTGGTATTCATGAAGTTTCTCAGGTGTTCTTTGTCGTGAAAGTATCTTATTTGTCCATCAATTTTGAAAGATAGTTTTGGATGGTACATCAATCTGGGTTGGAGGCTGTTTTTCTTTAGGGATTGAAATACGTCACTCCAAGCTTTTCTTGCCTTGAAGGTTTGCATTGAGAAGTCTGCTGAGATTCTAATGGGCTTTCCTTTGTATGTGATTTTTTTTTTCTTTTCTCTAACTGCTTGTAGAATTTTGTCCTTCTTTTGGTTTTCTGGAATCTTAACTATTATATGCATATGTGTGGTTTTTTGTTTTTTGTTTTTTGGTTTTTTTGGTCAAGTCTAGTAGGAGTCCTGTATGCCTCACTTATCTGTATGTCCAGTTCTTTTCCTCTGCTTGGGAGGTTTTCTGCCATCACTTCAGTGACTAGTTTTTTTTTTTTTTTTTTTTTTTTTTTTTTTTATGTCATCTGCACTCTCTCCTGTTTCTTCATTGACTTCAATCAGTCTTATGTTATGCTTCTTTGCCTTGTATAGCTGCTGCTGGATTGATTTCTTGTGGTTCCTTACTATTTTAAAGAAATTTTTCTTTTCCTGGTCACTAATTGCAATCTTATCTTCTATATCTTAAATTCTGTCATCACATTGGCTCATTCTGCTGCGTAAACTTTCAATGTTGTTTTTAATTTCCTGGAAATCTGTTTGCATCTGTTTTATGGATTCCATTTGTTTCCTATGTTGGGATTCCATCATGTTCCTCAGCTCCTCTATTTTTTTTTTCTGTGTCTGCTCTAGATTTATTAATCATGTCTTACACTATGGGCACAATCTTTCCTATTATCTCAGAAATTATTTCGGATTTCATTTTCAAAATACATCATTTCTGAATTTCTTTGTGGAGAGATCTCTGAAAAAAAAGGAAATAAAAAGACTTTTCTATTTAGATGCTAAAGTTTAACGATTCTAGGGGTATTTACACAGATTGTAATTGAGATTTCTTGCTTTAATTTTTCATATATAGTAGTGAAAATGACCATATATGTATAACAAAAGAAAAGGAATATGATTCAAAAGTTCAGTCTATTATGAAATAAATATACTTTTGTGTCCAATTTTTAAAAATAATGGCATTTTTTTCAAGAGTTTCAAGCTATAAACCTTTTGTTTTGATTTATGTTGTCATTTCAAGTGCTGTGTTCTTAATCTTACCTAAAATGTAACAGAAGTCTTAGAGTAGTCTATATTACATTAAGATTAAAAATTTGTATTAAAAATATAAAAATTTCAGACTGTGTAATATTTGGGAACCTGATGTAATAGGGTTTTCCTCCTTTCATTTCTGGAAATGACTACTACAAATGTGTTTCACCTTCATTGATTTAAGCTTATCAACTCTAGCAAGTATCTGAGGGCCTGCCTGTTGTTTGATAATTATCACCTGCATTTGGACTTTTAAACTTTTAGTTTGATGTAAAGTATTTGAAGTTCCATTTGCTCTCTTCTTGGGTGTTTTGAGGATTTGTTTTCTATTCCCGAAGAGGGAAACACATTTATAGTGAAAAATGATTTGTTTCTGAAATGCAACACATATTACAGGGATTCAAACTGACCCCTTGGAGAATATCAGAGAGCATTTCTGTTCCTCAAAGCTTGGATAGTACGAATTTGAAACCTTAAGCACTCAGTGAATTTCTGTAAAAAGAATTAATTGAATATACTTAAACATTTTTATTCTAGAGACTTTGTATCACATGCTTAAAATGTACAGAGTATTATATTATGAAAATCTCTAGAGCACTGTGTTCAATTCTTATTTATTCAAAAGAAAGCAATACATTTCCCAGGTAAATTAAAATGCATACTCACTCTGAGGAGATAATTTAATTTGGTTGTGCCAGGTTGTCAGGTGAAAGTAAAAACATTTTCTATCTCACCAAGTGGAAACTTATTTTAATTAGGTGAGTTTCACATAGGAGATATACACTATCCGAAAATATAATCATCTCTAATTCAATAATATTTTGAGTGTTTCTTTTGTTAGAACATTAGAAAAAAGTATATTTGAAGTTTTTATCCCTTTATACTCACTGTATTTCTGTCATAGCCTTGATGGATATAATGTATTTTTCTTGCTCTCAGGTAGTCTTTTATTTATTTTCAATATAATTATTTAATATCACACAAAGACCAATATATTGAGCAAGAACATATTTTTATATTACTACTTCTTCATAAACTACATGTAGGAGCTAAAGTAAGCAAGCATATGAAGAGGGCATAGTACCTGGGAGGAAGCCATGGTTTAGGAGTCAGAGAAAAAGGAAAAATAATGTCTAGGAGCAAGTTTTAAAGATGATGAGTTTCTAAAGCTAAAACACCAGTTCAGCACATCAGATATACTTTATCATGACTTCTTTTGGAAAACTTTCCTTCTTATTGTTTTTGTCATCTTTAATATTTTCACTCACAAAAAAATCTTAACCTAATTGAATAAGATTTTACTGTTGTCAGTTCTAATTACATTTGAAACTTAATCTTTCCAACTTGAGTAGGACTTCTGTTTACTCTGTGTTTTCCAAAATTAAAAGAAGTTGAGCAGTTATTAATTTATAATATTCTTGGTTAGTTCAACAATCAAAAAACTCCAGTCTCACACTCATTAGTGTCAGTCAAATGTAAAAGAGCAATAGCTCTGAAATGCCAGATAGCCATACTGTCTTTGGTTATAAAGCTCATTTTTGGAGCCACAGATTTGTAGATTTGTGGAAACTAAGAAGTTGAGATATTTTAAGTGATTGTGCATTATAGACAAAATGTGTTGTTATGCATGCATCCATGGCATAAGATGTAAAGATCTTTTCAAAGGTAAACACACCTTGATGAAAACAATAAAAAACTACATTAGATATAAAATTTGACCTTAGACTATAGTATTGTGGGCACATAAAACCATATGGGTATAGTCTAAATTTTATTAACATGGGTGTTAATTAAATCTGATATGTATAAATGGGCTCCTATCAAATGTGGGTCACATAATAATTTTGAAAATGCATGTACAAAATAATATTAAATTGATTACATTACATGGAGGGTTTTCTTTTATATAAACACTGTTTTCTGGAGGATGGCTATTTATATCCTAATTAGAGAAATAAGCAATAGCACAGACTCCAGTAATAGACATTTTCTGTTTTAGGCAAACTATAACAAAATGACTTTCATGGTGACAGACAAGCTCTATTGTTTTCTTAGTTTGTCATATTTACAGATAATTATAATTCAAAGCATATCAAACTCAAAGGTGAGATACATAAAAGGAACATATAAGTTTACCACTAATGAGAATTTCTGAAAAACAAAGCAAAAATATGATTTTAAAAGGCAAACCCACTTATAGAACAAGGATATCTCTTTCCCCTCAGGCTCTCCTTTAAAACTCAGGGATAAAGTGCCCTCTGCATGTTCTTTGAAAAAAAAAAAAAAAGGGCAAGAGAGAATCTTGAGTGAGGACTATATAAAGAAAATTAGCCTGTTCCATAAAATTAAAGTTGACATTCTTATAATATTCTCTACTTTCATATACTCAGTTATTTTTTAAGTTTTCATAAACGGATATGTTATCAAACAGTTTGTGGGGAACCATTTCGGGTTGATTCAAAGCCCAGAAAACCTGAGGACTCTGTAAGGACATGATCCCACTGTCTAGCACATGTACACAGTGGGACACACATGCGTAGGAATGACTTAGCATAGGCAATCACATATGTGCAGTTTGGTCATGCCAGGACACAGTGGTGTAATGCTTGATAACAGCCAATATAAGGGTCAAGGAATAAAGACATGCTGCTCTTGGTGTTGTTGCTGATGTTGGCTTAGTATGCTTTCTTTTCCCTGGGGACCTCACCCTTGAAAATACCCCTTCAGCTGCCACTTGGCCCTGATATAGGTCATTTCTGTACCTTTACCTAATTAACGAATACTTTGGGCTATTTTCATACACGGCATGCTCTACTTCTTTCTTACATTATCTTTATTTAAATTGTTTATTAATTGGGAATCTAAAACAAAAATATGAGACTACTGAAATATATATATGAAAAATACCTGACAGCAAGTATAATTTATAAAATTTTAAATATATTGAAATAAAGTAATCTAAATAGAAACATTTGCAAAATTCTCTTGGGACAATCATTTTCTTTCTTATGATAAAACATTTTTGTGTTTATTATGATATGTGATATATAATATTATTATCATCCTGGGCAGTTGGTACATATACATAATTATCTTGAACATGTTTACTTCTACTTCCCCTCTACTTTCTCCTCTCTCCTTACCCAGGTTCTCTTCTAAGATGCTTCCAAACCTTAAGAGTCAGGAATATTTTTTAAAATTTAAAAGTGTAACTTTCGCAAAACAAAAATTTCTAACAGGGCCAACAGTGTCACGAATAATTATTTTTCTCATTTTCTTTCATAGTAGTTAAAATATTATTGAATAAAACAAAAATAATTTTATCATTTATTTTAAGAAAATAATATTGTCTTTTATGTATTTTAGTAACATATACTTCTGAGTAAAAAGTAACATACTATTCAAAAATACTTGAAAAATATATTAGCCACTCAAATTTACAAATCAACATTCAGAAATTATTATTAACAATTTTCTATTTCTTCCCAATAACTTGTGTACTAGGAGGCACAATATAAATATGTATCATGCATTTAGATATGCATATGTATTTTTTTATATAAATGTATGTTATGCATTAATCAAATAGTATGTTTTATGGTGTCCTATTTAGATGTAGTTAGGCATAATTACTATTCTCTATATAATTATATCATTATAAAGCTAATTTAATAGTGACATAAACATGTCAATGACATTTTGACTTGTTTGTTAATATGTTGAGTATCTCAAAATCCTTTTTCCTCTTGGGAAAATACTAATATTTACAAATACATATTATTCATTAAGAACATTAATACAGAGATATACACATATAGCATAGTATTTATGTGTGAGCATTTACACCTGGATTATATTAAGATAATTTATGTCCAGAAAATATTTTAATGTTTTAATGCAATAAAATGCAGTAATTGGATATCCTGAGCTTTTTTTAAAATCAGTTTAGATATTTCTTATTGCCATCTTAGCAATTCTCATTTTTGTGAATATTTAGGAGCTAGTGGATGGTTCTCTTATAAAATTCTTTCGAAAGTGTAGTGTTACTTTGTCTATTGAATCAGGAGCTAGAATCTTCTCTAATTAACTCAGGGCTTAATACAGCATTTAGCAGATCCAATTTTTCATGTATTAGAATTTAAACAAAGAGCATGGATGTTTAATTCCAGTCTGGCATTCTTAGACACATATTACCTAGTATTTTAGAAAAATTTTTTTTTTGGCATGTATAAGATAAAGCTCTAACCAAGACAAGGAATTGTTTAAAACTTCTGTATTATGTAAGAAATCTATTCTGGCATGATAAAAATTCACTCCCCTAACTATGGTATTTTACTATATGCTTTAAAATATTTTCTTTTGAAGTTATCAATTCTCAAATTCTAATCATTATTCTTTTTTTCCCAAGTCAAGGAAACCACAGAGACACAGTCTATATTGGGAAAAGTAAGTGCATTTGTTTGAATAGGTCAAAATGAGTTTTTTCTCCTAAGTATATGATTGTATTGGTAAAACTCTTGAAAAATCATTTCATTACTAGAATGTGGATACCTGTGGGAAACATAGTAAATTAATAAAGAGAAGAAATGTCTTTCAGGAAATTTTAATAGACTTTAATAGCTATAATTGAAGAAAGTATCTTGTATATACCCAAAGAGAAATTCACTTTCTCTATATTCTCACCCATTCATCTTTCTGTATCTATAAAATGGAGGTCTTATCCAAGGACAATGTCATCTACAATGCTTGGATAAAAGATTAATCACTATTCATTTTTGTTTTAAAGTTATATTTTAAAATGTTGAATTTTAGTTCATTTAATAACATGTAATTATGTAAAAAAAATTCAACTATATTCTGATTCTGCACTTATCTACCCAAACACTTTCATTGTAATCATTCTATTTGAATTTATTTACATTAATGAAGCTATGGAAATAATCTTAAGTGTGCAGGAAAATGTTTCACTGTAGCAATATGAAAAAGAATAAGTTTTGTTTCTGAAATGGTTACGAGATCTATCAGCTAATAAAAATAAAAGTGGCTATGAAATATCATTAATTCTTAATTATTTTCTTATCAATCTGCTTATTTGACAATTTAAAATTCTATACATTTCTTGTGCACATGTTCTTTTGAGTTATGTGTACGCTGTGAAATTATTGAATTGAGCTAATTTATACATGCATTAACTCACATACTTTTTTTTATTTGGGGGAACACTTAAATATACTTAGCACTCCTCATAGTGCTATTCAGCATTTCTAACATTTAGTTTATCCTTTCTACTTTATTTTTGAGATTATGTTGTATAAATGTCTCACAATTGTTCACATCAAGTGATTTTGTTTTCTAAATTTATTTGAAATTATTTAATTCTATTTTAATCTTTATCTTTATATAAATACTACAATCAATTTGAAAATATTTTTCTTCATTTTTTAATATTATTTTTACTATTCTGTGCTGTAGACTATCAAGTTCTATAGCATATTGGCATATATTGTTGTATTTTCTTTCAAGGACTGATTTTTGCCCATGTTTTGCTTTCTGAACTTTATTGTTACTTCAACTTTCCTTATTTGCCTCCATAATGCCTGCCATCATTTGCTATTATTTTATTTTTTCATGGTAGCCATTTGTTCTAGAGTAAGATGAAATCACACTGTTGTTTTAATTTACATTTCTCAGTGCCCACAAATGATGACATTTTTTCATGTATCTATTAGCCATTTGTACTTCTTCTAAGAAGTGTCTAATTTATTTCAGGTTCCCATTTTTTGAGTGTGTCTTTAATTTTCAGAGTAATTTTTTTTTAGTTCATCATATAAATTAGATAATAGTCTTCAGTCCAAGGAAGAGGTGGCAAAAATTTTTTCATTCTCCAAGTAGCTTCTTCACTCTGTTGGATATTTCCTTTGCTATGCAGAAATTATTTATTTATTTATTTATATAAAATTTTAATTTATTTAATTTTAATTTTTAATACATAGTGATAACATTCATCATAGGGAGTATGTCCCTGTACATAATAGGTCTTAATTCTTTTTACCCCCAATTCCCTCCACTCCCTTCAACTCTTCTTCTCCCCATTTACATAAGTTTAGTTTCTAGTTTTCCTTTTTATGATCATTTCTTTAATCCTTTTTCTTTTTCTTGCTTCCTCCTCCTCCCTCCCTTGTTCCCCTTCCCACTTGAACATGTTCTTCCTACTTCCCACTACCTATCCTCTTTTTTGCTCCTTATTTACAATTTCAGTTTCTCACCCAAGAGAAAAAATGTTAAACTAATTTGCCAGATTCATTTCATTGAATATTATATATATCCTTTAATGTAATTAACATTTATTTGTTGTATATATTATTTAATATTAAATATATTATTAATAGATTATTAATATTATGGTTTTGAGATACATTAATTTACATTAAAAAACTGGAGTTTATCCTTCTTTATGGCAGAGTAGTACTAATCTATCCATATTCCGTTCCTTTTTTTTCTTGTCTAATTGCTCTAATGTTTCCAGAACTATATTGAACAAGAGTGGTGAAAGTGGGCATCCTTGTTTTGTTCCTGATTTTGGAGTGAAAACTCTCATTTTTTTACCATTTAATATGATGCTTGTTGTTGATTTGTCATAGGTGGCTTTTATCAGATTGAGGATAAAGAACTTCTATTACAATTTCCTGTAGCTTTTTAACATGAATGGGTGTTGGACTTTGTAAAATGCATTTTCTGCATCTTGAGATGATAGTGTGGTTTTGTCCTTGCTTCAGTTAATGTGGTGTATTAAACATTGATTTGTGCTTGTTGACACATCCCTACATCCCTGGGATAAATCCTACTTAGCCAAGGTGTATAATATTCATTATGATTTGCTGCACTCTGTTTTCCAGTGTAATATTGAGGATTTTTGCATCTATGTTCATTAAGGAAATTGGACTGTAGTTCTCTTTTTTGGTTGGATCCTTCTCTGGTTTTGGTATCAGAGTAATGCTTGTTTTCGGGAATGACTTTGGGAGTATTGCTTCTCTCTCAATTTTGTTAAAGACATTGAGAAATAGTTGTATTAGATTTTCTTTAAATTTCTTATAGAAATCAGCAGTGAATTGGTTAGGACCTGGGCTTTTCTTTGTTGGTAGATTTTTTTTTTTTTTACTTCTTCAATTTCATTGACTAATATTGGATTATTTAGAATTTTTATATCTTCTCTATTCAGTTTTGGTAATTAACATATATGTAGGAGTCTGTTCATTTCTTCTAAGTTGTCCATCTTATTAGAGTACAGTTCAAAAAGTAAATACTGATAATCTAGATTTTTGCTTGATGTATTGTGATTTTGTCCTTTTCATTCCTAATTGTGTGGATTTGGATCTTTTCTTTCCTTTTTTTATGAAGTTGGCTAAAGTTGTGTCTACTTCATTTAGTCTTTCAAAAAAGGCACTTTTAGATGTATTCTTTCTTTCTTTCTTTTGTAGTATCAATTGCATTAATTCCTCCTCTGATCTCTATAATTTCTTTATTCCTATCAGTTTTGCATATGAACTTACTCTTTTTTCTAGAATCAAGAGGTTCAACATTAGGTTATTTGAGCTCACTCTGTTTTTATGATGCTGGAATTCATGGCTACACATTTTCCTCAGAGGACTGTTTTCATTGTATCCTATAAGTTCCAGTATGCTGTATCAGCATTATCATTTGTTGTAGATACTTTTCTTTTTTTTTTTAATTCTTTTATTGGTACATTTTTGGTATACGATATGTTTATATTTATAACTGGGTACTTGTCCTTGTACATGTTGTATCTTGGTTCTTATTTTTTCCCCATTCTGTGTCCTCCCTTCACTCCCTCCACTTCCCTATTTACAAAGTCTTTGTTTCCATTTTATCCTTTTCTCATAATTTTTCCTTTCCTTTCTTTCTTTTCCCCTTCCCCTCCCTCTTCCCCTTTGGAACTTTCCTTCCTAATTAAAATTATCAATTATTCATTTTAATCATTTTAATTGTTATTTACACCTTCAGTTTCTCACATCAAAGAAACTATTCAGTATTTTCATATGTCTGTCCTATTTATTTCACTTAAGAGTATGTCCTCAATATGCATCCATTTAGCTATAAATGACTCTACTTTATCATTCTTTATGGCTGAGTAGTACTCCATTTTATAAAAACCCACATCTCATCAGCCTGCTGCAGACAGGCAGTCACCTGGTTCCACACTACAAAGACTCAGAGGACACCAGACAACCAGACCACAGTACTGAGTCCTGCTGCTCCCGGCCCAGAGGTAGGGGCTTCTGAGCCACCGTCCCACTGCTCCTAGTCCAGAGGAAGGGGCTTCCTGGCCACCATCCCTCCCGCTGCTCCCATCCCACAGGAAAGGGCTTTTGGACCACCATCGCTACCACTGCTCCTGGCCCCTATCCCATCTCTCCCAGCTCCAGAGGAGGTAATGCAAGCAGGCACCAACAGCCACCACCCACCAGCCCAGTCAAAATAAGAAAACAAGCAAATAAGTCACAGAACCAGACTTCCAGATCACCTACAGCAACACCAAAGGGAAATGAGATGGAACACTCTGATACTCAACCACCTGGACCACTGAACTGGCAACAAAAGGGGATCTGAAAAAAATGAAAGCAGAAATAATTTCTCAGATAACAGGAGAAATTGTGCTCCTAGTGCAAGACATGATTAATAAATCTAGAGAGGAGCTCAGGAACATGATAGAATCCCAATATAGGAAACAAATGGAATTCATAAAACAGATGAAAATAGATTTCCAGGACATGAAAAACTCCACTGAAAGTCTACACAGCAGAATGAGCCAATGTGAGGACAGAATTTCAGATATAGAAGATAAGATTGCAATTAGTGACCAGGAAAAGAAAAATTGTTTCAAAATTATAAGGGAACATGAGAAATCAATCCAGCAGCTGCTAGGCGATGCAAAGAAGAATAACATAAGACTGATTGGGCTCAATGAAGAAACAGGAGAAAGTGGAGATGACATAAAAAATCTCTTCACAGAAATAATGGCAGAAAACTTCCCAAGCAGGGGAAAATAGCTTGACATACAGATAAGTGAGGCATATAGGACTCCAAATAGCCTTGATCAAACAAAATCTACACATAGGCATATACTTGTTAAGATTCCAGAAACTCAACAGAAGAACAAAGTTCTACAAGCAGTTAGAGAAAAGAAACAAATCACATACAAAGGAAAGCCCATCAGAATCACAGCACACTTCTCAACACAAACCATCAAGGCAAGAAGACCTTGGAGTGACATATTCCAAACCCTAAAAGAAAACAGCCTCCAACCCAGATTGATGTACAATGCAAAACTATCTTTCAAAATGATGGAGAAATAAGATACTTTCATGACAAAGAGCAACTTAAGAACTTCGTGAATACCAAACCAGCACTCCAAAGAATTTTACACAATATCCTAGGAACAGACATGGAGGATCACAACCCCAGGGAGCAAAGCACAATGAACCCATCTGGCATGACAAGAAATTAAATGGAAAGGGGGAGAACCCAACAAAAAGAAAAAGTCATGGCATTGACAAGTCAATATGTTTCAGTTATGACCATCAACGTTAATGGTCTCAATTCACCAATCAAAAGAAATAGACTGGCAGAATGGGTCAAGAAGCAAAATCCAACAATATGCTGCATACAAGAAACACACTTAATTCAAAAGGAAACTCATAGACTGAAAGTTAAAGGGTGGAAAACAATACTCCATGTGACAGGAAGCCCAAAAAAGCAGGAGTAGCTATCCTCCTTGCAGATCAAGTAGATTTCAAACCAACACTGATTAGGAGAGATGAGGAAGGACACTACATCCTTGTAAAGGGAAGAATCCAAGAGGAAGAGATGACAATCATAAATATCTATGCACCAAACACTAGTGTGCCCAACTATATAAAATAAATACTAATGGACATGAAAAGTCATGTATGCACTAATACAATTGTAGTGGGGAACCTCAACACCCCACTGTCACAAATAGATAGATCAACTAGACAAAAAATAAGTAATGAAATACTAGAACTCAATTGAACTCTTGAACAAATGAACTTATCAGATGTTTACAGAGTCTTCCACCCCACAAAATCAGAACACACAATCTTCTCAGCTGCACATGTGTCATTCTCCAAAATAGACCACATACTCACACATAGAACATGTTTAAGTAAGTGCAAAGGAATTGAAGTTATCCCCTGTATATTATCAGACCATAGTGTGATGAAATTGGAGATCCACAGCAAAAGAAACTCAAAAAATTTCATACACACGTGGAAATTTAACAACAAACTTCTGAAAATCCAATGGGTCATAGACGAAATTAAAGAAGAAATCAGACAGTTCCTTCAATTCAATGACAATGACAATATAACATATCGGAATCTATGGGAAACTACGAAAGCAGTCTTACGAGGGAAATTCATAGCAGTGAATATACATATCAGGAAAACAGAACTTGCCCAATTAAACAACCTGATGTTCCACCTCAAGTTTCTAGAAAAAGAACAGGACAACCCAAGCTCATACAAGGGAGAAAATTATAAAGATCAGAGGAGAAATCAATGCAATGGAGACTAAGACAATGCTTCAAAAAATCAATGAAGCCAAGAGCTGGTTCTTCGAAAGAATCAACAAAATTGGCAAACCCTTAGGAAATCTTATCAGAAAAAGGAAAGAAAAGGCCCAAATCCATGCAATTAGGAATGAAAAAGGTGAAATTACAACAGACCCAGCAGAAATCCAGAGGATCATCAATACCTACTTCCAGAACCTATACACCAATAAGATGGACAACACAGAAGAAATGGACAGATTCCTAGATACATATGAATTACCAAAGTTGAATGAAGAAGACCTAAAAATTCTGAACAACCCAATATCAACCAATGAAATTGAAAATGTAATTAAAAACTTATCAACTAAGAAAAGCCTGGGCCCTGATGGCTTCACTGCTGAATTCTACAAGACATTTAGAGAGGAACTGCTGTCACTACTGTTTAAACTCTTCAATGAAATTGAAAGGGAAGCAATACTCCCAAATTCATTGCTGGAAGCAAGCATCACCTTGATCCCCAAACAGAGAAAGACCCAAATGAAAAAGAGAACTATAGGCCAATCTCACTAATGAACATAGTTGCAAAAATCCTTAATAAGATACTGGCAGATAGAATGCAGAAGATCATCAAGAAGATCATACACCCTGATCAAGTGCGATTCATCCCAGGGATGCAGGGATGGTTCAATATACACAAATCAATCAATGTAATACACTATATCAATACAGCCAAGGACAAAAACCATATGATTATCTCCATAGATGCAGAAAAAGCATTTGACAAAATTCAACATGCATTTATGATAAAAACCCTACAAAAATTGGAATAGATGGTCTCTACCTCAAACTGATAGAAGCCATCTATGAAAAACCAACAGTAATATCATACTAAATGTTCAAAAACTGAAATCCTTCACACTAAAATCAGGAACAAGACAAGGATGTCCACTATCACCACTCTTGTTCAATATAGGTTTGGAAACATTATAGATGGGAATTAGACAAGAGAAAGGAATAAAAGGAATAAAGATAGGAAATGAAGAAGTCAAATTGTCATTATTTGCAGATGACATGATATTCTATAAAGAAGACCCCAAGAACTCCACCAAAAGTCTTCTAGACTTAATAACCAAATTCAGTCAAGTAGCTGGTTACAAGGTCAACACACAAAAATCAATAGCTTTCCTCTATACGAATGACAGACTTACTGAGAGAGAAGTAGGGCAAATAATTCCTTTCCCAATAGCATCCAAAACCCTGAAATTCCTAGGAATCTTGCTAAATAAAGGAATCAAAGACCTCTCCTCTGAAAACTATGGCACTCTGAAAAGAGAGCTTGAAGATGATATCAGAAAATGGACAGATATCCCCTGCTCCTGGGTAGGAAGGATTAATATAGTGAAAATGGCCATACTTCCGGCTATATAGATTTAATGTAATTCCAACTGAGATCCCAGCAGCATATTTCACAGACATTGAGAAAACAATCCAAAAATTCATTTGGAACAAGAAGAGACCCAGAATAGCAAAAGCAATTCTAAGTAACAGAGACATGGCAGGGGGTATCACAATCCCCAACCTGCAACTCTACTACAAAGCTACTATGATAAAAACAGCATGGTACTGGCAAAGAAACAGACCTGAGGACCAGTGGAACAGATTAGAAGATGCAGAAACAATGCCAGACACACTCATCCATCTCATCTTTGATAAAGGAGCCAAACACCCTCACTGGAGGAAAGATAGCCTCTTTAATAAATGGCGCTGGAAAAATTGGGCTTCAACTTGCCAAAGATTAAAGCTAGACCTGTATCTCTCACCATGCATTAAACTAAAATCAAAATGGATTAAAGATTTAAATATTAAAATAGAAACTCTGAACCAGTTGGATCAGAGGTTAGGTAGAAGACAGGTGTATAGGAAAAGATTGAAGACAGAGGTATAGGTAAAGATTTTATGAACAAAACCTCATTTGCCCATGAACTAGCACAAACAATCAACAAGTGGGATCTCTTCTTATTAAAAAGCTTCTGCACAGCAAGAAAAACCACCAGTAGTGTGAAGAGAAAACATATAACGTGGGAAAAAATCTTCACCTGCTCTTCCTCAGACAAAGGTCTACTATCTTGAATCTATAAAGAACTTAAAAAGATCAGACCTCCCAAATTTAAAGACCCAATCCAAAAATGGACATCTGAAATGAACAGGCATTTCTCAGACAAAGAAGTAGAAATAGCAAATAATTACAAGAAAAAATGTTCAACATCACTGGTCATTTGAGAGATCTAAATGAAAACAACACTGAGATTCTGCCTCACCCCAGAAAGAATGGCTGTTATCATGAAATCAACCAATAACAAATGCTGGTGGGGCTGTGGGGAAAGAGGAACCCTGCTACACTGCTGGTGGGAGTGTAGACTGGTGCAACAACTGTGGAAATCAGTGTGGTGATACTTCAAAGAACTAGGACAGGAAGTCCCATTTGACCCTCCTATTTCACTGCTGGGGATCTTCCCAATAGAATTAAAAGAATCATACCACAGTGATATATGTGCACCCATGTTCATAGCAGCGCAGTTTGTAATAGCTAAAACTTGGAAACAGCCCAAATGCCCATCAACTGGAGACTGGATAAAGAAAATGTGCTTTTTTTTTTTGTTGTTGTTGTTGTTGTTTTTATAATATGGAGTACTACTCAGCCATAAAAAATGAGAAATTAGAGACATTTATAGCTAAGTGGGAGCACATTGTGGTGATACTTTTAAGTGAAGTAAATAGGGCACACATGTATAAGTACTGAATAGTTTCTCTAGTGTGAGAAACTGAAAGTGTAAATAAGGTCTAAATGTATAATAGGTAATGTGAAATAGGAAGAAAAGGGTCAAAGGGGGAAGGAAGTGGGAGGGCTGGGGAAAGAATAGAAGGGAATGGGATTAATAAGAGAAAATGGAAAATTAGGAATAAAATCTTTCTAAATAGGGAGGAATGGAGGGATTGAAGGGAGGGCTGGGCAAGGGTGAAAAATAAGAACCAAGAGAGTCTGTGTAAATGTGCAAATTTCCAATGATGAATGTCATTATATTGTATACCTAAAATGTACCAATAATTACAATGAATAATTGATAATGCAAAATAGGAAGGAAAGGTACAAAGTGGCAGTGGTAGTGGGAGGGGCAGGGGAAAGGAAAGAAGGGAAAGGAAAAATGATGAGTAATTGAAATTAGAAATAAAGTCTTTGTAAATTGGGAAGGGTGGAGGGCATAAAAGGAGGGCTAGGAATGGGGAAAAAATAAGAACCAAGATATATTATGTAAAGGTACAATTCTCAATGAGAAATGTAATTGTGTTATATACCTACAATGTACTAATAAAAGAATTTAATAAAGTGAAGAAAAAAAAACACCAAAAAAACCTCCCACATTTTCTTTATCCAGTTTTGCAGTTGATGGGCACTTGGGCTATTTCCAAGCTTTAGCTATTACAAACTGTGCCGCTATAAACATGGGTGTGCACATATATCGTTGTCGTATGATTCCTTTAATTCTTTTGAGAAGATTCCCAGCAGGGGAATAGCTGGGTCAAATGGGACCTCTAGTCCTAGTTCTTTGAGGTATCTCCATACTGATTTCCACAGTGGCTGCACCAGTCTGCACTCCCAACAAAAATGGAGAAGTGTTCCTTTCTCCCCACACCCCCACCAGCGTTTGTTATTAGTTCATTTCTTGATAGCCAGCATTCTTTCTGGGGTGAGGTGAAATCTCAGCATTGTTTTCATCTGCATCTCTCAAATGACCAGTGATGTTGAACATTCTTAATATGTTTACTTCCTGCTTTCATTTCTTTGTCTGAGAAATGCATGTTCATTTCAGATGCCCATTTTTGAATTGGGTCTTTAAATTTTGGGGGCCTGATTTTTTCAGTTCTGTATGTATTCTAGATAGTAGTCCTTTGTCTGAGGTACAGCTGCTAAAAATTTTTTGACACATTGTAGCTTGTCTTTTAGCTCTGCTGATGGTTTCTCTTGCAGTGCAGAAGCTTTTTAATAAGATGAGATCCCAGTTGATTCTTTGTGCTAGTTCCCATGCTACTGAGGTTTTGTTCATAAAGTACTTTCCTATGCCAGCATCTTCAAGAGTTCTACTTAATCTATCTCACAGTAAGTTTAGTTTTTCTGTCTTAATATTTAGATCTTTAATCCACATTGATCTTAGTTTTGTGGAGGGTGATAGATATGGGTCTAGTTTTAATCTTTGGCAGGTTGAAATCCAGTTTTTCCAACACCATTTATGAAAAAAGGCTATCTTTCCTCCAATGAGGGTTTTGGGCACCTTTGTCAAAGATGAGGTGGCTAAGTATGTTTGGAGTTTTTTCTGCATCTTCTAATCTACTCCACTGATCCTTGGGTCTGTTTCTTTGCCAGTACCATGTTGTTTTGATCACAGTACCTTTGTGGTATAGTTTCAACTTGGGGATTGTGACACCCCCTGCCATGTTTCTGTTGCCTGGAGTTGGTTTTGCTCTTCTAGGTCTCTTCTGGTTCCAAATGAATTTTTGGATTGTTTTCTCTAGTTCTGTGATATATATTGTTAGAATTTCAATGGAAATTCTATTAAATCTATATAGCAGATTTGGAAGTATGGCCATTTTCACTATATTGGTTCTTCCTACCCAGGTACAAGGGATGCCTTTCCATTTTCTTATGTCCTCTTTGATCTCTTTTTTAGGAGTGTGGTAGTTTTCAATGTAGATGTCTTTTGCTTCCTTTGTTAGATTGATTCCTAGATATTTCATTTTTTGGGATGCTATTTTAAAGGGAATTATTTCTCTAATTTCTCTCTCAGTGAGTCTGTTATTTGATTACAAGAAGGCTATTGTTTTTTGAGTGTTGACATTGTATCCAGCTACTCTACTGAATCTGTCAATTAAATCTAGAAGTATTTTGGCAGAGTTTTTTAGGTCTTCTCTGCAAAGTATCAAATTGTCAGCAAATAATGACAGTTTAACTTCTTCCTTTCCTTTATTCCCTTTATTTCTTTCTCTTTTCTAATTGCTATGGCTAATGTTTCCAGAACTATAATGAATAGGAGTGGCGATAGAGGGCATCCTTCTCTTGTTCCTGATTTTAGCATGAAAATTTTCAGTTTTTGACCATTTAGTGTGATGTTGGCTCTTGGTTATTCATAGATAGCCTTAATCAGGTTGAGATAAAGACTTTCTGTTCCAATTCTCTGTAGGGTTTTTATCATGAATGGGTGTTGGATTTTGTTGAATGCTTTTTCTGCATTTATTGAGATGATCATGTGGTTTTTGTCCTTGGTTCTGTTAATATAGTGTATTACATTTATTGATTTATGTATGTTGAACCTTCCCTGCATCCCTAGGATAAATCCGACCTAGTCAGTGTGTATGACCTTCCTGATGACCCTCTGTATTCTGTTTGTCATTATCTTGTTGAGGATTTTTACATCTATGTTTGTTAGGGAGATTGGCCTGTGGTTCTCTTTTTTGGTTGGTTGGCACTTTCCCCGGTTTTGGAATCAAAGTAACATTTGCTTCCAGGAATGAATTTCAAAGTATTGCTTCTCTTTCAATTTCATTGATGAGTTTAAAGAGTAATGGCAATAGTTCTTCTTTAAATGTCTTGTAGAATTCAGGTATGAAGCCATCAGGACCTGGGCTTTTCTTTGATGGTAAACTTTTTATTTTGTTTTCAATTTCACTCATTGTAGCTGGAGTGTTTAGAATTTCTATATCTTCTTCATTTAACTTTGGCAATTTGTATGTGTCTAGGAATCTGTCCATTTCTTCTGTGTTTTCCATTTTATTTGAGTACAGGCTCTTGAAGTAAGTATTGATTATCCTCTGGATTTCTGCTGGATCTGTAGTGACTTCAACTTTTTCATTCTTCATTGCATGGATTTGAGTCTTTTCTTTCCTTTATTTGATAAGATTGGCTAAAGGTTTATTGATTTTATGTATTTTTCTGGAAAACCAACTCTGACTCATTGATTTTTTTGTGTCTTTCTCTTAGTCTACATTGAATTGATTTCTGCTCCGATCTTTATAATTTCCTCTCTTGTACAAGCTTTGATTTGTCATGCTCGTCTTTTTTCTACCAGCTTGAGGTTCTGCATTAGTTTATTTATTTGAGCTCTCAGTTTTCCTAATATGGGCATTCACTGCTCTGAATTTCCCATGTAGAACTGCTTTTGTTGTGTCCCTAGATTTCTGTATATTGTACTGGCATTATCATTTACTTGTAGAAACTATCTAATTTCTTCTTTAATTTCATCTGTGACCCATTGGTTTTTCAGGAGAGAATTATTCAATTTCTATGTGTTGGGGGGGTTTTGAGGTTTCTTTTATTATTGATCTCCAATTTTACTGTACTATGGTCTGATAATACACAAGGTGTAATTTCAATTTTTTTACATTTGCTTAGCCATGTCAAATGAGCCAGGAGGTGGTCTATTTTTGTGAATGACCGGTGTGCAGCTGAAAAGAATGTGTATTCTGATTTTGTGGTATGGAAGACTCTGTAAATATCTATTAAGTCCATTTGTTCAATAGCTTATTTAAGTTGTAGAATTTTGTTATTGATTTTTTTGTCTAAATGATCTGTCTATTTGTGATATTGGGGTATTGCGGTCCCCTGCTGCAATTGTATTAGCGCTTATTTGGTTTTTCTTGTCTGTTAACTTTTTTGTATAGTTAGGGGCATTCGTGTTTGGTGCATATATATTTATGATTGTCATCTCTTCCTCTTGGATTGTTTCCTAACAAGGATGTAGTGACCATCCTTGTCTCTCTTAGTTTTGATTGGTTATCTACTTTGTAAATAAGATTGCTACCCTTGCTTTTTTCCAGGTTCCTGACACATGGAGAACTTTTTTCCATCCTTTTAGTTTCACTCTATGGATTTCTTTTTGAGTTAAGTGTGTTTCTTATATACAGCATATTGTTGGATTTAGCTTCTTAATCCATTCTGCCAGTCTATTTCTTTTGATTGGTGAATTGAGGCCATTAACATTGATAGTTATAATTGATAGATATTGACTCATCCTTTTCATGATGTTTTACTGTTGTTGGCTCTTTTATTTCTTATTTTTTCCCCTTTCCCTTTAGTTTTTTGCCTTGCCTGGTGGCTTCTCTCTGTTGGGCCTCATGGAGTTATGACCTTCATTGCCTTTTTTTTGGATATTGTTTAGAATTGTTTTCAGTGCTGGTTTGGTGTTCATGAAATTTCTCAAGTGTTCTTTGTCATGGAAATATCCAATTTCCCTATAGATTTTGAATGATAATTTTGTAGGATACAACAGTCTAGGTTGGAATTTATTTTCTTTCAGAGTTTGAAATACTTCACTCCAGGCCCTCCTTGATTTGAGGGTTTGTATTGAGAAGTCTTCCGTGATTCTGATGGGCTTTCCTTTGTAGGTAATTTGTTTCTTTTCTCTAAATGCTGGTAGGATTTTGTTCTTCTGTTGGGTTTCTGGGATCTTGACTATCGTATGTCTAGGTGTATATATTTTTTCATTGTGGCTAGTTGGAGTTCTATATGCCTCACTTATCTCTATGACCAATTCTCTACCTCTGTCTGGGAAGTTTTCTACTATATTACCTCTGTGAACAGGCTTTTTATGTCAATTGTACTTTCTCCTGCTTTTTCATGGACTCCTGTCAGTCTTATATTATTCTACTTTGCATCATCTAGCACCTGATGGATTGATTTTTCATGGTCCCTTACTATTTTTAAGAAATCTCTGTTTTCATAGTCACTAACCACAATCCTACATCTGATATTCTATCTTCAATTTCCTTTAATTTTCTGTGAATACTTTCAAAGGAATTTTTAATCTCCTGGATATCTGTTTGAATCTGTTTCATGGTTTCCATTTCTTTCTTATGCTGGGCATTCTTGGCTTCAATCATGTTTCTGAGCTCATCTCTCTCTCTCTTTTTTTAATCTGTTTCTGTTCTAGAGCCTCTAGTCATGTCTTTCAATCTGCTCACCATCCCTGTAGTTATCTGAGAAATTATTTCTGTTTTGAATTTTTCTAGAGCCCCATTCATCTGTTTTGTTACCTCCTGTGCTATTAGATTAGAGTGTCCATGTAGTTGATTATCAGACTTTTCCACCTCGTTTACCCCAGAATTTGCCTTTGGTGGGGTGGAAGTCTGAGTTTGTGCCTAGCTTAAATGGCTTCTCATTTTTGTTTTTGGTACTGTCCTTAGTTTAATTCCTGGGTTGATACTTCAAAATTGCTTATTGTAAGTATCTTTATTGCTTGTATTTAGAACCCTTATGGAATGATTGCTTCTTAGAAGTGTCTTCCAGTTATAGCTTGTCTTTAGGCTTTGAGTCTCTAATGAATCTGAAGCAATCTCATTTTCATTATACCAGGAAAGACAACTGATTAGATCAATCACAACACCTTAGCCCAAATGATACAATCAGCAACACCATAACATCAAGCACAGCTTAGAAAATGACAATTTGTGGAAGTCATTTATCTATCACCTTTAACTGTGTGAATTAAATCAAAATTGGTTAACAGTCGAACATATGTTTGTGGTGAAAAAACTCTTCAGTATTGCACCTTCACCTTTCAGGATAGGGAGTCAGAAGGAGTTGGGGTGGAGGGATAGATAGGTAGAAGGAAAAGGAAAGGTTAGCTGTGAGGGCAGAGGACACAGAAAGGTCACACCCACTCTAAGAAACTGTTGAAGACAAGAGGAAAAGACAGACTGAAAGAACAAAGAGGAGAACAGAACAACCTAACAATAGAGTGGCAAGAAACTGTATTTACTTTCCTTTAAAACTAATGACAATTGAAAGAAGGAAAAAGAGAAGAAAAAAATAAAGAAGTCTGAATTAGGACCAGAACAGGAACAAAATGGGAGATGAAGAACAATGTGTGACAGCAAGAGTATGAGAGAGAGAGAGAGAGAGAGAGAGAGAGAGAGAGAGAGAGAGAGAGAGAGAGAGAGAGAGAGAGAGACAGACAGAGAGAGACAGAGAAAAAAAGAAAGAAAAAAGAAAAAAAAATTTGAAATGAGTAGAAAAAATTAAAAATTAAAATAAGAGCAAAAACATTTTTTGAAAATAACAAATAATAAAAATGTAGGGCCTCCTTCAGGGCATGTCTGCTGTCACAATAGACAGTGTTGGCAGCAGTGTGCAAATATAAATCAATGAGTCTCAGCAAGTCAGTCACAGACCCATGAGATTCAAGCAGAGTTTTGACTACGAGTCCCAAGTTGAGCTCCCTGTCCTCCTGCAGGGTTGAACTCTGCAAGGTTCTACTGCAGGTTCCTGCTGCCTTTCCTCTAAATATAGTCCAGTTTAAAATTGAAGGTGATAATCCCTCCAACTTACCAAGTATGGTGGTCTGGTGTGCCTTTATTGCAGAGATTCTCTTCACTTTTCCAGTGGGCTTCAGTTTTCATCAAGGAACCTGAGAGAGGTCCTCTTTCTGCTGTTCACTTCTGCTCTATCTTCTGGAGCTATGGACAATGGCCTTTATGACCACCTGTGCCTCTGCAGTGTGGAACCAGGTAGCAGTACAGCCAGGAGGCCAAAGGCAGGGGTGGGGGTGGGGTGGTGGAAGCTAAGTTGGTCCCTGGGGGTGGGGCACAGGCATGGAGTAGGGCTACAAGCAGCAGAGGTCCTCACTGTCCACCAGCTGGTCACTGGTTGCAGGGCTAGTCTTAGTTATTGTTCTCATTGCTGAGACAAAATACCCAACATTATGGGAGAAAATGTTTATTTAGCTCACAGTTTGTGGAGGTTTCAGATCATAGTTGGCTGGCTCCAAGGCAGAGTGGCATGGGAGAGGGGTATCACAGAGGAGAAACTGTTCATGGCAAGCAAAAAGCAGAAAAAGAAGCAAGTATCAAGAGACAAGCCACCCCAGTAGCCCACTTTCTGTCCCTTATATTCTATCCAGGCTAACCACCTTTAAATGGGTTGCATTCACACCCAGGGAAGGCCTTCTCATTAGCCACTCTCAGAACTCTTTTAAACTATTCAGTGGGCTAATTTAGTAATCACACACCCTTGATTCCAACATCATATACTTAATCCCAACCTCATACACTGTAGATCCAGCCACCTTAAAAACCCCCACCTGTGACCACATGAGACTTTGTGGGAACATCTGGACACAAGCCATAACATTGTGTAATTGTTGAAACTAATTTTTTCTTAACTTCCTTTGTGATCCATTGGTTGCTCAGGAGGTTATTACTTAATTTTCATTTGTTTATGTAGTTTTTGTGGTTTCTTTTTTCTTCCTTAAGTTTATTGGTACATGTTAGGTATACAATATGACATTCATCATTGGGAATTTGTACCTGCACATGACATATCTTGGTTCTTATTTTTCCCCCATTCCTCTGCACTCCCTTCAAACCCTCCAACCCTCCCTATTTACAAAGATTTTGTTTCCATTTTTTCCCTTTCTCATATTTTTTCCTTTCCTTTCTTTCCTTTCCCCCACCCCTCCCACTTCCCCTTCCTCTTTAGACCTTTTCTTCATATTTCACATTATCTGTTATACATTTTGTTCCTTATTTACACTTTCAGTTTCTCACACCAGAGAAACTATTCAATATTTCCACGTGTCCTATTTATTTCACTTGAGTATGGCCTCGATGTGCATCCATTTAGCTATAAATGTCTCCAGTGTCTCATTCTTTATGGCTGAGTAGTGCTCCATTTTATTAAAAAAACCTACATCTTCTTTACCCAGTCAGTGTTCAGTTGATGGGCAATTGGGCTGTTTCCAAGTTTTTGTGGTTTCTTTCACAATTTATTTGCAATTTCATTGCACTATGATCTGATAATATAAATGGGATAATTTCAATGCCTTTGCATTTATGTAAGCATTTTCTATGAGTTAGTATGTCACCTATTTTTGATAAAGTCTTGTGTGTTGCTGAGACGAATTTGTATTCTGTTTTTGTTGGGTGGAACACCATAGACATCTACTAAGTACATTTGCTGAAAGGTTTACCTCAGCTCTGATATTTCTTTGCTGATTTTTTTATCTATTTTTTCTATCTGTTTGTGAGAGTGTGGTATTGAGATGCCCCATTACAACTGTATTATTGCTTATCTGATTTTTCATATCCATTAATGTTTATTTTACATAGTTGGGTGCAACAGTGTTTGATGCATGTATTTATGATTGTTATCTCTTCTTCTTGGATTGTTCCTTTAACAAGTATATATTGACCTTCTTCGTCTCTTTTGATCAGTCTTTGCTTGAAATCCACTTTGTATGGAAATGGAATAAAAGACAATTCTCTTTTTCAAGGTTCCTGTTCCATAGAATATTGTTCTCCATCCTTTTACTTTCTATGAATTTCTTTTTTGAGTTAAATGTGTTTCTTGTATGTAGAATATTATTAGATCATGTTTCTTGACCCATTCTGCCAATTTGTTTCTTTTGATTGGTGAATTGAGGCCATTCATGTCATTGGTTATAACTAAAATGTACTGTTATCTTTATCATTATATTATTTTCTTGATATTGGCTCCCATTTTTGCCCTTCTATTTATTTGCTTGCCTTGCCTGATGAATGAATCATTCTATTCAAATTCTTGGAATTTCATTTTTTCTAGAATATCCTTCAGAAATTTTTTCCTCCAGTACAGGGGATTGAATCAGGACCTTGCACTTCCCAGGCAGGCACAGTACCACTGAGCTACATTTATGGCTCTCCTTCAGAAAATTTTAGAGTGCTGGTTTGGTTGTCATGAATTTTTTCAGGCGTCCTCTACCATGGAAGTGTTTATTTATCCATAAATTTTGAAAGAAAGGTTTGCAGGGTACATAAATTTGGGTTAGAGTTTGTTTTCTTTTTGAGCTTGAAATACATAGTCAAGTTCTCCTTGACTTATGTATATGTGATTAGAAGTACGCTGTCATTCTAATGGGTTTCCTTTATAGGTGATTTGTTTGTTTTTTCTAACATCTTTTAATATTTTTTGTGTGGAATATCTGAAATTTTGACTATTATATCACTTGGTGTAGTTTTTCTTCTGATCATAATTATTTAGGGTTCTATGTAGCTCTCTTATTTTTCTGTCAAATTCTTTTTCCATCCTTGGAAAGTTTTCTTCTATTACTTCTGTAAAAAAGATTTTTAAAATGTCCTTTGTGCTATCTTCTGATTATTCATTGATTCCCATTATCTTATATTATTCTTTTTTGCATACTCTAGCATCTCTTTGATTTTTCATGGTCCTTGAATTTTGTTTATTTATTTATTTTTGGTACCAGGGATTGAACTCAGGACTTTGTGTTTCAAGGCAGGCAGGGGAACCACTGAGCTAAATCCCCGGCCCATCCCTGTTATTTTTAAGAAGTCTTTCATTTGATGATTGCCAAATGCAACATTGTCTTTTAGATCTGATATTCTATCTTCACATCTTCACAATGGTTGATTCTTCTGTACATACTTTCAATAGAATTTTTAATTTCCTGAATATCTGTTTGAATCTGTTTTCTGTCATCCAGTTTCTTCCTATGTTGGGCATTCATGGTTTTCCTGTCTTTCCTAATTTCCTCTATTTTTAAAATCTGTATCTACTTTAGTTTAATTAACCATTTCTTTCATTATTGTCATCATCTCTTTAATTATGTCATTATTTCTGTTTTGATTTTGTCAGGAGAGTTATTCATTTGTTTTATTACTTCTACTACTGCCATTTTAGAAAAGTCAGTTGAAGGGCTTTTGATTTCTTAAACTGCAATTCCTGCTAGATTTCTCTGCATGAGTTGGGTGTTTTGGGTTGTATCTTGCTTCTGTGTTTTCTCATTTTCTATTTTTTTCTGCATTAAGGCTTGTAAATTGCTTATAATAGGTAGCTTTATTACTGGCACAAGACCTCTTAAGTAAATGACTACTTTTTAGAGATGTCTTCTAGACCTAACTGGCTTTGGCCTTTGAATCTGTTGCAGGATCCTGTCTCTTCTGTTTAAGGGATGAAAAGTTGTAGCCTATTTGACCTAGCACCCAATTCCTTGGTACTAGCCTGTAGTATTGTTTATGACCCCCAGACATCTAAATATTGGCATATAAGGATGATGAATTGATCACAACTATGTAACATTAACTAAAGTAGTACAATCAGTATTAACAATAGCATCAAACAGACTGGAAAATGAAAATCTCTGATGAATAGTAATTTTCCACCTTAGCCCTGGGTACAAGATTTATAGCTATATAACAAATGGTAAGACAAATCAGAATATTATAAACAATAAATATTCATTCAACAGGGCAATATTTCCCTAAATGGAGAAAATTCAAAAGGGAGAAGAAAAAATAGAAAGATGAAAGCCAAAAAGAGATTAAAAATAAGGCTGGAAGACAAAGGAAGATTACTGAAGCCCAGAAAACTGGTAAAGAAGACAGAAGGGAAGGAAAGGAGGAAACAAAAACAAGAACGGAACAAAGCAAAAAAAAGCAACAACCAAAAAACACCCTACAAACAAAAACAAAAACAAGCAATAAAAAAACAATAGCCAAAAAAAAAAAAGGGGGGATATTTCTCTGTGGTTTTAAGCTTGTGTGTTTCTTCTGAGGTCTACAGTTTTGTGGCAGTGTCCAATTCAAAGTGTGACTCTGCTTTCCCTGGTAGACAAAGGAGGCAGCCAGATCCTTGCTGTATAATCCCAGGAAGCCAGCAGTAAGATTAGGTTGCTGTGCTGCCTTGGAATTTTCAAATCCACAAAAATTCAGGCTGAACATGACTTCTTGTCATAGGGATGAGCTCGGAATTATTTAGCTAGGGATTTCTCCCATTATTATCCTTTATCCAGTTCACTGTGGGAGATTAACACTGGAAGGCCTCAGGTGAAACCAATATACAGCTGCTCTGAATCCTAGGTTTAACAGGGCCTTTCCTAATATGGAATCTAACCAGGCACCCTCTCCAGGGGATAAGACAAATACTTGGACTGGAGTCACTTACCAGCGGTTGTAGTGGACAGCATCCACTGTATTCCATTGGTGAGTTTCTCCCTAAAGTTCTCTTTAGTCTGCCACTTTCACTGTGTCTCTGTAGTGTTGATCTTTTTTTTTTTTCACTACAAGCCAGGAACTTGACTGCCCCTTTATTTTTCTTCATTGTGGTCTGACTCAATTTCTCTCGGCTCCAATTTTCCCTTCAGATACATCCTGGGTCCCAGAAATCCACCTCCCTCCTTCTTTTCTTCCTTAAATTGTTATTTTCCAGTGTCTGGATTCTGAACCTTTGGACAGGCTGATTTGTTGCTGCTTACTGCTCTGCCATCTTCCCAGAAGTCCAGAAAATTTTTATTTTTATATCATCCCAATATTGGATTTTCAGTACTCTTTCTTATGCAGTTGAGGTTCTATTCAGAAAGTCCTTGCTTGTGTCTATGTATTCAATAGTTTTTCCTATTTAATCTTTCAACAGAATAAATGTTTCTAACATTTAGTTCTTTGAATCATTTTGTTTTTAGTTTAGCACATGATGAGAGATATGAGTCTATGTTCCATCTTCTCTATGTGGAAAGTAAGACTTTTTAGCACCATTTTTTAAAAAGGCTATCTTTCCTCCCGTGTATATTTTTGGCCCCTTTGTCAAAAGTCAGATGTCTGAATGTGTCTGGAGATGGTTCTGCATCCTCTACTCATCTCAATTAATCCACATGTTTGTTTTTGTTCCAGTATCATGCTGTTTTTATCATGGTAGCTTTGTAAAATAACTTGATATCTGGATTTGTGATGTTTCCTGCTTTGTTCTTGTTGCTCGGGATTGCTTTCACTCTTCTGGGTCCCTCATGATTCCATATGAATTTTATGATTAATTTCTTTTTTTCTTTGAAAGCTGTTATTGATGTTTTGATTGGGATTGCATTAAATCTGTGTATCAGTTTTGGAATTTTGGCCATTTTGACAATATTGGTTCTGCCTATCCAGGAACAGGGGATATTTTTCCATTTTCTGATGTCCCCTGATCCCTTTTCTTAGAGTACAGTAGTTTTCATTGTTTAATTCTTTCACTTCCAGGCCTAAGTTAATTCTTATGTGTTTAGTTTTTCTTGATACAGTTGTGAATAATATTATTTAATTAATTTCTTTCTTTGTAAGTTCATTATTGAAGTATAGGAATGCTACTGACTTTTGTGTGTTCATTTTGTATCCTGCTATACTACTTAATTTGGTTATTAATTCTAAGACTTTTATGGTGGAATTTTTTGGGTCTTGTATATAGAACATATCATCTGCAAATAATAATTTGACTTGTTTCTTCCCTACACATATCATTTTTATTTCTGTCTTGACTGATTGTTGTAGCTAATATTTCAAGAAATATATTGCACAGGATTGATGAAAATGAACATCCTTGTCATTTTCCTGATTTTAGGGGGTAAGTTTTCATCTTTTCCTCATTTAATATGATGTGGTCATTGTTTTGGGATTAGTGGCTTTTATAAGCTAGAGATAAGGTCCTTTTGTACTCATTTTCCTTAGGGTTTTTATCATGATTAGAAGTTGGATTTTTTTCTAAACCTTTTTTTCTGTTTCTATTGTCTTTGTTATTTCTTGCGTGATATATGGATTTACATATGTTGAACCATCCCTACATTCTGTGATGGAGCCTAATTTGACATGATGCATAATCTTTTTGGTGATTTGTTGCCTTCTGTTTTCTAGAATCTTGTTGGGGATTTTTGTGTCTATGTTTACTGAAGAGATTGGGTTATAGTTCTTATTTGGGGGGGTGAGGGATACTTTTAGGTTTCGAGATCAGGATAATGCTCGGTTTTAGGAATAATTTTGGAGGTATTCCTTTCTTTCAATTTTATTACTTTCAGGAGTATTGGTGTTATGTTTCTCTCAAAATTCTTGTAGATTCAAGTATGAACACATCAGTGCCTGGACTTCTCTAATCAGAGTGAAGAGACAACCCACAATGTAAGAAAAAAAATTTACCAGGTGTTCCTTACAAAGGTTTACTCTCTAGAATATATAAAGAACATTAAAAAAATCAGACCTCCCAAATTTAAAGACCCAATCCAAAAATGGACATCTTAAATGAACAGACATTTCTTAGAAAAAGAATTAGAAATAGCAAAAAAACATATGAAAAGGTGTTCAAAATCACTGGTCATTCAAGAAATGCAGATGAAAACAACACTGAGATTCCACCTCACTCCAGAAGAATGGCTAGTATCAAGAAATCAACCAATAACAAATGCTGGTTGGGTGGTGGGGAAAAAGGAACACTGCTCCACTGCTGGTGGGAGTGTAAACAGGTGCTATGACTGTGTAAATTAGTATGGAGATACCTCAAAAAACTGGCATTAGAGGTCCCATTTGACCCAGCTATTCCCCCTATTGTGTATCTTTCCAAAAGAATTAAAGCAGAAGCTAATTAATAAAATGAGATTTCAGTTGTTGATTCTTTGTGCTACTTCACATGCAACTGAGTTTTTCTTCATGAAATCTTTTCCTACGGCAATGTCTACAAGAGTTTGACCTAATCTCTCTTCCAGCTGGTTTAGTATTTCTGTTTCAATATTTAGATCTGTGATCCATTTCAATATTATTTTAGTGCATGTTAAGACATATAGGTCTAGTTTTAATCTTTAGCAAGTTGAAACCCAATTTTACCACCACCCTTTATTAAAGAGGCTATCTTTCTTCCAGTGAGGGTGTTTGGGTCCTTTGTCAAAGATGAGGTGGCTGAGTGTGTCTGGAGTTGCTTCTGCATCTTCTAATCTGTTCCACTTGTCCTCAGGTCTATTTCTTTGCCATTACCGTGCTGTTTTGGTCACAGTACCTTTGTAGTATAGTTTCAAGTTGGAGATTGTGATACCCCCTACCTTATCTTTGTTTTCTGGAGTTGTCTTTGCTACTCTAGGTCTCTTCTTACTCCAAATGAATTTTTGGATTGTTTTCTCAAGTTCCATGAAATATGCTGTTGGAATGTCAATTAGATTGCATTGAATCTATATAGCAGTTTTGGAAGTATATCCATCTTCTCTATGTTGGTTCTTCTTACCTAGAAGCAAGGGATGTCTTCGCATTTTCTGATATCCTCTTCAATCTCTTTTTTCAGAGTGCTGTAGTTTTCAGTATAGAGGACTTTGATTTCTTTCATTAGGTTGATTCTTAAGTATTCCACTTTTTTGGATGCTATTCAGAAAGGAGCTGTTTCCCAGTTCCTCTCTTAGTAAGTCTTTTGTTCGTGTACAGGAAGGCTATTGATTTTTGTGTGCTGAACTTGTGTCAAGCTACTCTACAGAATTTGCTTATTAAATCTAAAAGACTTTTGGTGGAGTTCGTGGGGTCTTCTATATAGAGGATCATGTCATCTGCAAATAATGACAATTTAACTTCTTTGTTTCCTATCTTTATCCCTTATATTTCTTTCTCTTGTCTAATTGCCATGGCTAATGTTTGCAAAACTATATTAAACAGGAGTGGTGATAGTGGACATCCTTGCTTGTTTGATTTTAGTGTGAAAGATTTAGTTTTTGATCACTTAGCATGATGTTGGCTGTTGGCTTTTTATAGATGGCTTTTATGAGGTCGAGATAAACAGCATCTATTCCAAATTTCTGTAGGTTTTTTCTTTTATCATGAATGGGTGTTGGATTTTGTCATATGCTTTTTCTGCATCTATTGAGATGATCATATGGTTTTTGTCCTTGGCTCTATTGATACAGTGTATTACATTTATTGATTTGCATATGTTGAATCATCCCTGCATCCCTGGGATGAATCCCACTTGGTCAGGGTGTATGATCTTCTTGATTTTCTGCATTCTGTTTGCCAGTATCTTATAAAGGAACTTTGTACCTATGTTAATTAGGGAGATTGGACTATAGTTCCTTTTTTTTGGTTTGAGATCAAGGTGATGCTTGCTTCCAGGAATGAATTTGGGAGAAATGCTTCTTTTTCAATTTCATTGAAGAGTTTAAACAGTAGTGGCAATAACTCTTCTCTAAATGTCTTGTAGAATTTATCAGTGAAGCCATTAAGACCTGGACTTTTCTTTTTTGGTAAGTTTTTAATTAAATTTTCAATTTCATTGATTAATTTTGGGTTGTTTTGAATTTTTAGTCTTCATTCAACTTTGGTAGTTCATATATATCTAGAAATCTGTCCATTTCTTCTGTGTTTTCCATCTTATTAGCATATAATTCTCAAAGTAGGTATTGAGGAGCCTCTGGATTTCTGTGGGGTCTGTTGTAATTTCATCCTTTCATTCCTAATTGCATGGATTTGGCTCTTTTCTTTCCTTTTTTTGGTTAGGTTGGCTAAGGGTTTGTCAATTTTGTTTATTCTTTTGAAGAACCAACTATTGGCTTTATTGATTTTTTGGTATAATTTTCTTAGTCTCCATTGCATTGATTTGATCTTTATAATTTCCATCCTTGTAGAAGTTTTGAGTTTTTCTTGCCCTTTTTTAGAAACTTGAGATTCAGCATTAGGTTGTCTATTTGAGCTCACTCTGTTTTCCTAATATGGGTATGCACTACTATGAATTTCTCTCATAAGACTGCTTTCATTGTGTCCCATAAATTCTGATATGTTGTATTGCATTGTCATTAATTATAGAAACTGTCTGATTCCTTTTTAATTTTCTCTGTGATCCATTGGTTATTCAGAAGTATATTGCTCAATTTCCATGTGTTTATGAAGTTCTTGTGGTTTCTTTTGCTATTGATCTCCAATTTCATCATACTATGATCTGATAATATACAAGGGATAACTTCAATTCCTTTACATATACTTAAACATGTTCTGTGAGTAAGTAATGTGGTCTATTTTGGTGAATGACCCATGTGCAGCTAAAAAGAAGGTGTATTCTAATTTTGTGGGTTGGAACACTTTGTAAACCTCTGTTGCATCCATTTGTTCATGAGTTTGGTTGAGTTCTAGTATTTTGTTGTTGATTTTTCATCTAGTTGATCTATCTATTTGTGACAGGGAGTATTGAGGTCCCCCACTACTATTGTATTAATGCTTATTTGATTTTTCATGTCTATTAATATTTGTTTTATATAGTTGTATGCACTAGTATTTGGTGCATATAAATTTATGATTGTCATCTCTTCCACTGGATTGTTCCCTTTACAAGGATGCTGTGGCCTTCTTTGTCTCTCTTAATTAGTCTTGGTTTGAAATCCCTTTTATATGCAAATAGGATAGGTACTCCTGCTTTTTTTCAGGTTCCTGTCACATGGAGTATTGTTTTCCACCATTTAAATTTCAGTCTATAAGTTTCTTTTTGAATTAGGTGTGTTTCTTGTGTGCACCATATTGTTGGATTTTGCTACTTAAACCATTCTTCTAGTCTATTTGTTTTGATTGGTGAAATGAGGCCATTAACCTCTGTGGTTATACCTTGTATATTGACTTATAATTGTCATCAGCTTTTCCTGTTGTTGAATTCCCTCCCTTTGCATTTAATTTCTTTTCTTGCCTAATGGATTCATTCTGTTGGGCTTCATGGGGTTGTTACCCTCATTTTATTTTCCTAGTATATTGTTTAAAATTTTTTGTAGAGCTGATTTGGTATTCATGAATTTCCTCAGGTGTTCTTTGTCATGAAAGTATCTTATTTCTCTATCAGTTTTGAAAGATAGTTTTGCAGGGTATGTCAATCTGGGTTTGAGGTTGTTTTCTCTCTCTCTCTCTCTTTTTTTTTGGTATTGGGGATTGAATTCAGGACGTTGTGCTTGTGAGGTAGGTGGCAGAACCACTGAGCTAAATCCCTGGCCTGAGGAGGTTGGTTTCTTTCAGAGCTTGAAATACTTCACTTCAGGCTCTTTTTGACTTGAGGGTTTGTGTTGAGAAGTCTGTTGTGATTCTGATGGGCTTTCCTTTGTATGTGATTTGTTTCTTTTCTCTAACTGCTTGTAGAATTTTGTTTCTTCTGTTGGGTTTCTGGACTCATGATTATTATATGCCTAGGTGTAGATATTTTTTTATCTGGTTGGAGTCCTGTATGCCTCACTTATCTGTATGTCAAATTCTTTTCCCCTGCTTTCAAAGTTTTCTGCCATAACTTCTATAAATAGGTTTTTAAAATGTCATTTACAGTGTCTCTTGTTTCTTGTTGATTCCAATCAGTCTTATGTTATCTTTCTTTGCATCTTCTCACAGCTGCTGGATTGATATCTTGTGGTCCCTTGCTATATTTAAGAAATCTTTCTTTTCCTGATCACTAATTGCAATCCTGTCTTCTCTATCTGATATTGTGTCCTCACATTGGCTCAGTCTGTTGCATAAAATTTCAATGGAGTTTTTAATCTCTTGGATATATGTTTTGTGGATTTCACTTCTTTCCTATGCTGGGATTCCAATATGTTCCTGAGCTCCTCTATTTTTTTTAATCTGTGTCTTCTCTGTAGTTATTAATCCTGTCTTTCACTATGGACACCATCTCTGCTGTTATCTCAGAAATTATTTCTGATTTTATATTTTCCAGGTCCTCTTTCATTGCCAGTTTAGGGAGTCATGGTGGTTGAGTTTCATGTTTTTCCATCTTGTTGCCCCTTGGAGTTTTCTTTTGTGATCTGGAAGTCTTGTTTTGAGTCCTGTTTAGGTGTTTTCTCATTTCTATTTTGTGTTGCTCTTGATGTTTTAGATTTCATTTCTGCGTTGCTGCTTGTAAATTACTTATTGTGAGTATCTTTATTGCTAGTGTTTAGAACCCTTAGGGAATGGCCACTTGGATTGTCTTCCAGTTTTAGTTGGCCTCTGGGTTTTGAGTCTGTAGTGACCCTGAGTCAATTTCAGTTTTGTTATACCAGGAAGGACAACTGACTAGAACAGTCAAGTTACCCTGGCCAAAGTAATTCAATCAGTATCTGCAATACCATTAACATATCACAGAAAATGAAAAACTACGGTGACTATTAATCTATCACCTCTCACCACATGAACCAGACTTGTGGTTATATGTCAAAATCTAGAATTAACCACAAATATATTTGAAGTGAATAAGCCTTTTGATATAGTGAATTTGCCTTAATCTTTGGGAAAATTTAGAAGGACTTGGGGTGAGTAGAGAAATAGAAGTAGAGGGAAAAGTTAGAAGTCAGGCTAGAGTACACAGGAAGATCATGCAAACTTTGGGAAACTGGTGAAGACAGAAGGAAAAGAGAGAAGAAAGGAGCAAAAATAAGAACAGAACAAACTGATAGGAACAGAAAAACCAGTAACTGCATTCTTACTCCTATAAAAATAAGAACAATTGAGAAAAAACAGGACAAAAACAGGAACAAGAGGGGGCAAAATGATGAAGAAGAAAAGAAAAGCAGAGAAACTATCCTCTTCAAGACATTTCTCTGTTGTCCCCAGTGGACAAGTTGGGTAGTGTACAGATCTGTGTTGACTGATTTCAGTGAACTGGCCATAGTCCACTGAAGTTCAAGATGGTTTCTGGCTGAGAGGCTGGAATTGAACTCCCTGACCTCCTTTGGGTTTGAAATCTTTACAGTTCTACTGCAAGTTCGTGCCACCCTTCCCCCGCAGCAAGTTTGGTTCTGGTAGGAGATGTTGATCCCAACAGCTCATGAACCACTGTAGCCTGCTGCACTTTTATTGAGGTGACTCTTTGCTCTCCCACTGGGCTTCAATTCTCAACAAGCCTGGGAGAGGCCTTCTCTCTATTGCTCACCACTGCACCAATTTCTGTCAGCTCAATTCTTGTTCTGATGTTCTCTCCTCATATAGGTCCACATCTGCTGCACATATTTTCAATAGAATTTTTATATTTTGGATTTCTATTTGATACTTTTTCATTAACTGTAACTCTGTGGCAAACTACATATTAAAGTTTTGTATCATTTTATATAGCTCAGCAAATATTTTATTATAGTCTTCTGTAAAGTCAATAATCATTTTGTTTATTAAGTTTATTCTTTATTTGGTTCTATCATCTTTGAAGTCTCTGAGCAACTTACAGATTTTTTTTCTGTCTCCTCTTTTATTACTTTGTGTAATTTAGCTGTGTAGATTTTGATTTTCTCCCACTTAGTGCTCCATGAATCAACTCTGGGGGAATTTGAATTCTTGGACATGTTTTCTTGACTTAAAAAAAAAATGTTTTTATTGATCTTTGTGTGTGTGTGTGTGTGTGTGTGTGTGTGTGTGTACACACACTGAGGGTAAAGGGTTGATTTTTACTAGTGAAATGACTTCTACCAATATGGAGATATCTTTAGTTAGTGTGTGATTTTCTGTGATGTGCTCTGGGCATGGGTAAACTCCAGCTCTGGGCATGGGTAAACAACTATCCTACCAGCAGCAGTGGAAAAGAATTCAGCAAGAAGAGCATAGAGTCCACTAAATATCTAAAGATAAATAAAGCTTAAGAGTAATACTAATAAATATGAAGAGTGTGGGGAAGGGGAAAATGGAAGAAGAAAAATTTGAAAGATAAAGAAAAATAAGATAAAAAGGAAGAGAGAAAAATAAGATAACAGATCTTACCAAGTTAAAAAAGACCATTGATAGATAAAAGTAACAAAAAAAAACAAGAAAAAGAAGAAAGAAAAAAAGAGAGAGCAAAATAAGAAAAAAAATGAAGAAAAAGGATAAAAACTCCAAAATCAATGACAAAAACTGAGAAATGAGTCCACAATACTTTCTTGTGTTTTTGAATGAGTGATTTCTTTCTAGATTCTGCAGTAATAGAATCCACCAGACATGGATGAGGGATAATGAGACCCAATTAAGTCCTTTTTTCCATAATCACATTTTTGTGTGCGAATGGTGAATTCTTCCCCACCTATCCTGCTGGGTATGGTTGGTCTATGATGTTAGCCCTAGAGCTATATTCATTCCAGCTGCTCCTAGTTTATGTGGTCCTCTTTGTGCTCCAACTCTCAGCTTTTCCTGCCTAACTTTATGGCCTGTGGGGTTGTAGGGTGCTCCCACCATGCTCCAGAGGCCCTTCCTGTACACTCTAGGCTGTGGCAACTGTCCAAACTTAGATAGCTGAAGTATATCCCTCTTATGTTGGAAGAAGAGGAAAAACCAAAAAACAGAGCATTGATTTTTCTTCTGGATGTAGCATCAAGGAAAGTTTGGAGATCGGGCAAGAGAAATCAATGTCATCACTTTCAGACTTAGCTTCCTCCCAAAACCACACATAACTGACCTCATCACCATGGAGGGCATGACCCCCATTTCTTTGTTGGCCTGAGCTTAAAATTCTCAGGGCATCGTCTCTGAGATTGCCTCTTGTAGGCAACTACCAGCCAGTCATTATGGTAGACTGATCTAGAAACTCTGAGGTACAGCTGTTCTGTAATTCAATCATAAACAATTACCACCTTCTTAATAGTACTCCTGATTAAACCCTCTCAAATATGGGAGTTGCTGCACTGGTTTTCTTTTCCCATTCTAGGCTGCTATGTGGAGGGAGTTACTTTCATCTCATACTGCTTCTCTAGTTTGCAATATCAATATCTTGTGAGTAGTGCTGCTGGTCCAGTTCATTGTTTCTCTCTGAAAACACCAACCCTCTCCATGCTTACCTTGTGTTAGCAGAGGTAAGTTCCTCTTCCTGGGAGCCAGGGATAGCACCTTAGACTGCTTCTTTCTTTTCTGTGCATTGAGTGAGCTCAGATTCTCTCTAGCTTCTCTGCAGTTTCTAGTTTTTCCCTCCTAGTTCCCAGAAATCTACTTCCTTTTCCTTCACTAAGGAGCTCTATATTATAAAACTGATGAAAAATAATATTCACAGAAAAAGTTATGCATCTTATAAAGCATAGTTCTTTTGTAGCTGTTATAAATCAATAATCGCCCACTGTTAAAAGTTCTCTTAGTGAAAAACAAAAACTTTTATTTAACAAGTATTTATTTGGATTTTAAATTTTTGAGATGAATTATTAAGTGAGGAATAACTGAGCTGAATGCCAGATGTATTTAAAGTATTAAATTCATAGACATTCATGGAAAGTTCAAAGCTTAAACTAGCATAGATAAGTCATTAAATTTATTTGGGCTCAGTGACTGAAAAACATAGTTATAACATAAAGGTCCTATAATATAATGATGGCCATAATATTGTCTCTCTATCTTAGATCTGTGAGAGTTCTATAGACCAGGATATAAAATGTGAATCTTTTTTTTTTTTTTGGTACCGGGGATCGAACTTGGGTCCTTGTGCTTGCACAGCAGGTGGCGAAACCACTGAGCTAAATCCCCAGCCTTAAAATGAGAATCTTATCTTAAAATAAACTGGGTAGCATCATGCGGTTTGAATCCAGGAAACAATGTCTGAGTATATTCTTAATTTACTATCAAAATGTAGGAGCTATTGAGTATGTTATAATTGGCTTCATTTAATAATTTTAATTTAATAATATTTTCCATCATGTGTTTCCTTCTTTTACTTTTACACAATTTATTGTATTTTAGAACTAATTAAGTATAACTTGTTTAATGAATAAATACATTGACTCATGATTTTTAACTAAATTTTAACTCTTATTTACCCTGCCCATTTCTTGAATTTTATTCACCTAAAAATACAATAAATCTGAAACTTTAAAGGAAAACTTTTTCTTTCTTTTCCTCCAATGTAATTAAATAGTTTTATTTTCTGTAGGGGCTCAAGTTAAATGTTCTTTCACACAATTGACAAAGCAAGTATGGTGCCTACTTCTCATTCCTGCAAAGAATCTGCTAAATTACCCTTAGCCTGTCTTTGTTTAACTACATTCCCATGTATCCTATAGAGTTTATTTTCAAGGAACATTTGACAAGAAGTATTCTTTAATGTTTTGCTTGCCTGCTCTTTTAGTAGTGTCAATCTTGAACTCCCACTGCCCTACAAATTGTATTTCTTCAGGCAAAGTGACTTTTCCAACTAGTTCTTTTTTATAATGAAATAATTCAGGTAAGCAAAGACAGCATATAGCACAATACACTAGTCAGTGATTAATCAACTATAAATTTGCCTATGTGAGAGAAGTATTTGAAAGGTAAGAGAGAGAGCATCTTTGGAACTATTTGACAGCTAAGATGGATTCTGAAGCTAAATTTCTAACTAAAATTTATGAAGATTGATGATGTGCATTTTTGTTTTGAGAGAGCATATTTTATAAGTTTTACATGTTATGTCTTTCAAAATATTGAATACTATGTGGATAATAACCTTAAAAAACAACAGTAGGAAAATACCATTAGACAACTAAGTGGAGTGTTTAAAATAGTTTGCAGTATTTAAGGCAGTTGAGATTAGTAGGCAGAAAGCTTATCCCAAATATATTTTGTATTTTACAATTAATTGAGGAACGAGAAAAGTAATCCACAGGATTCAAATTTAGATATTTTTGTTGTCTAGTGATTTTTTTTTGAGTGAAGACCAAAAAATAGAAATAATTGTTTGGATTTTTAAGTTTGTGTAAGTCTTTTATTAACCAAAAAATCTTTCTAATTAGGCAACCTTAAAATATAATATTTGTAAGTACTGCTACCATTTAAAATTAGTAAAATAAATAGTCCAGTTATGCCTATTTACTGTTAATATAAGATATAAAATATTACCAGAATGGCAGTTTAGATTAATGGTAACTACTTCAATAAGCAAATCTCAGATAATCAAGTATACAGTTTTTTTCTTACATCATAGAAGCTCGCATTTCAAAATGTACTTCCATTTGGCTTTCAACTGAAGTCTCAAGGCTATGGCTCTTCCCATCATGTTACTCTAGGATAAAGTAATCCTTTAACTCCAAACATGTCTGGATTGAGCAGAATATTTTAATGCTTAGCCATCAAATGATGAGTATCAGGACCACATTTGAAGTCAAGAGAATGAGAAAATGTAGTTTTACTTGTATGCGCATGGAAAAAATAGTCATTATTATGTACAACGAGAGGGAAAACTACAAAGATATATATAATTTGATGTTTATAATACATATATATATATATATATATATTTTTTTTTTTTGGTACCAGGGATTAAACTCTGGACCTTGTGCTTGCGAGGCAGGCAGCAGAACCACTGAGCTAAATCCCCGGTCCCTATAATACATATATTTTTGAAAAAATACTTTGGAATGTTTTTAAAGAAATATTATTTGGGGCAGATATTTATCTAGTATTTTATTGAAAGATTCTTTTCTTATTCAGAAAGATAATTGATATACTGGACAATTTATGTTTGCTAGAAAATACAGTGATTCATATTCATTAATAGAATGAGGACATTTCATTCAAAATAAAGTTCAAACTAGAATATGAAATTAAAATTATAAAAATAAGAGAGGAAATAAAAATAATTTTCCTTTGAATGTTGAACCTTGAGGATTCTGAACATCCTACTCTAACTCACATTGATAAATGCAAGGATTTATCTAATCCAAAGAACTCAACACAACCTTCAAATGATAATTTTCCTAACTAGAGCACTACAAGCATGAAAAGGGAAAGGGGAAAGAATATAAAGGAAACTTACTTCTTAGATGTCTCTGAGACTAATGGCATGGAGACTTATAATTTAAATAATCACAGGAGGCTATAACATTTGAACCAATCATTGTATTCCACATGCACTTAGAATCATCACTAGGACTGGTCAAAGGGTGAAATCTTATTGGTTTGAAATATATTTTCTTTTCCAATATACAATGTTTAATGCTTTAAACTGCTCCTAAAACATTGTGTTATTCTTTTACTCTTCTCTTCTTGAGACTGTTACTGATATGATGAATACTTTGATAATATCCCATAGTTTTTAAATATTACTAATTTTTTCTTTTCCTTTTTTTTCACTGTGCTCCAATTTGTGTAATTTCTATTGAACATCAAATTTACTTTTGCGTGCTATGTCCAGCCAGAATGTAAAAGTGTTCAACATTTTTCTACTAACATTTTTATTTCACTTCTGTTTGTAGTTTTCATCTCTCTATAAAAATTTCCCATCTGTTCATACATGTTGTCTACTTTTCCTCCTAGGTCATTTAGCATAATAGGAATAAATAAATAATTATCCTTTCTGGTTGTTCCAATATCTAAGCCATTGTTTTAATTACTTTCTCATTTCTGTGTTAAAATACCTGATACCCCCAAGTTGGTGGAGAAAAGTTTTATTTTGGCTCACAGTTTGTAGAGATTACAGTCTGTTAGCTCCAGTGCAGGGGGCGTGGTAGAGGTGCATAGCAGAGGAAAAACAGCTTGTGGAAAGGCAGGCAGGAAGCAGTGAAGAATCAAGGGAAAAGAAAGGATGTATATGTACACCCTCCTGTGACACATCCACAGTGACACAACTCTCCCACCAGGGGCCACCTCCCACCCAACATCACACATGGCTAGAATCCCATCAGTGGACTAATCCAGTATCACACATCCATGATCCAGTCACCTCCCAAAAGCCCTACCAATAAGTACATGCGGCTTTGGAGGGACAATTAGATATAAATCGTATCAGTCATCTCTGAGTGTTGGTCTATTGATTTCTTTATGGCTTGATAAAGACTTTCTTTTCCTTTTTTGTGTAGGCCTTCTGTATTTCCTGATTGAATGATTGATCTTATTACAGAAAAAGAGACCAAAGCAAATGATATATATACCTGGAAATATTCTGAAAAATATTAGTGTGTGGTGCTTGAGTCAACTGTATTTGGATTTTCTTGTTGCTCTCATTAAGTACTTACATGAACCACAGGTTTCAAATTTCTGCATCGCTTGATAACTATTATTTTATGCTTATTTTGCAGTCTGTGCTGTAGGAGAGTTTTTTCTGAAATGTTTCTGCCTTAGACTCATTCAGTCTGTGATACTTGCACCACACATGTGAATATTCTTCATATTTTTGCTACTTAATGCAGTTTATTTCTCAGTATTAAGCTTAGTATCATGGACTGGGGCAAGAAGATCTCCAGGATTTTGAGTCCAGCTAAGGTAAGGTAAAGCATTTTAGCCTAGACTTCAATTTCATGCTTTCTTGGTGTTCCTACAACTCCAGGTATCTGTATGAAAGCTATGTGGCTAGTGTCTTTGACATACTTGAGAAGAGGAGAATGTCTCTCCGCTGGTAGCACATGTAGCCATTCATTTAGAGAAGAATACAGCAGTCAAGATTGTTTTATGTCTCTCTCAAAATGGCAGATGCTTTTTGTTTCTATCCTTTTCCCCAGAAGCAATGTATTTTGTATTTTCCCCAGAAGCTGTAAACATAGGTTTCTTTTTATATTTCTGTCTTCTATTCAGATGGAATTTATATTTTCCTCCTTTGATTCAGTCTTTATGGAAAGTTCTGTTAGAGAACTATTCAAAAACCTTCCAATTGAGAATAAATTTCTCTTGTGTCTGGAGCTCCCACTTACTGAAAATTGATATTTCAGTTCATCCTTGCCTATTAATTCATTAAAATTTTATAGTATTTGTTCTTATATGCTTATTTCATCATCACTTCGTCCTATGGCATTCTAAAGGTGAGCTTTTGTGCCCTATTTCTATTGAAAATTCTCATCATCCTTTAAAATTGATAGTAGCTTCATTACATGAGCTTTGGAATGGGTTCAAGAGACGTTTTGAATTATTAGGTGATTAGGCATCTACCTATTTGATTGAGCAAGGTTCTCATGTGACTTGCTACACCTGAAGAATAACCAAGACTAATTAATTTTCTTTAACTGGATGCAGAGTATCTGTGATGGCTACATTACTGGAAATAAGACATTTTTAAATGTACAAGATGAAGTATTAATAAATGAGGTGAAGGAGGAGTCATCATGTGTTATCTCATTTGGGGCATTTTTGGGTCAGTGTTAAGTAGCATGACTTTCTTGGAACTCTTCTGTTTCTATAGAGACACCAAAGATGTACTGAGGAATCAAAGAAAACAAAAGACTTTCTCCTTCTACAGCTTTAGGGAGAATCAATTTCAATAAGGGATGGGAAAATATAGCATTTCATTTGATTTAAAGTAGAGCCTGAGGGGACTAAATTCAAGCCTTATTCGATGCCACTAGTGGTTAAGGATTTATAACTGGACCAGGAAGGTCATGAATACACATCCATGTTCTGAGGATGTGAACAAGTATTTTTAAAGTTTATCTGCCAGGAAAGTCTATGTAAATAGGGAAGGGTGGATGGGGGGAAGGGTGCACAGGTAATGAGGAAAAATAAGAACCAAGATACATCATGTACAGGAACAAACACCCAATGATAAATGTAAATGTATTGTATGCCAAAAATGTACCCATAAAAGAATTTAAGCAAAAAAAAAGTTGGTCTACACAGAGAAGCACTTTTGCACAGTAGGAAATTGGATAGTACATTACATGAGAGAGCTATTAAATCAGAGGAAGATTAATTGTTGTATTAATTTGATTTGGAAGATAGTTCAAACTTCTTGATTTTATTGGGATTTGTAAAATGAATATGTACTTAGAAGTAGTAGTTGGAAGTCAAATATTTCTGCCTAGAATTTCTGCATCTTGTAAACTTTGTAATGGTTATTTTCAATACATATATGTCTATATATATGTGTGTATGTATTTATAAATATATGTATTTGTAAATATATCTACACATATGTATTTATAAATGTATTTATAAATATGTTTATATTGTATTTATAAATAAATTGTATTCATATATTTATAAACATTTGTATATTGTATATATGTGTTTATAAATATATGTATTTATATAATATATTGATATGTTTATAATATTTAATTATAAATATTTTTGTGTTAATATCTAGAGTAAAGAATATAGTCCATATAAAACATTGTCTCAATTCTTCATACAGTTCACATACAGGCCAGAATAGAGAATTAGGAACATACAGCTTTTTTACATTAAATGTATTCTAGTTCATCTAGTTATCTAAAATGTTGATGAAACTTTTAAATTAAAGAAATTAGGTATTTTTATTTCTCTTCTTTTTGAATCATATATGATGCTTGGACAGAAAACAGGACAGAGAAACTCCTCTGCTCTACTGGTGGTTATAGGCCAATACTGTGAAGAAGGCAAAGCTGTTTGGAGTCCTCAGCAGAAGAAAAGGACTAGGATCGTGCCAGCATGACCTAATGTGAAGCTTCCAGCAGGCTAGCTGAAGCCAGAGCAATTAAATGGTAACAGAGACCAAGTACATATTCTGCTGTAGCCTTATCTGTTTGCTGTGGCCAATCCTTCATCATTTCCTTGCTCACCTCCACACAAAGGTGTTCCTTTGATATGCTATATATTAATTTTGATGGGTCTCAGGAAGTTTAAATCTTAGATTTTTCAAGGTGTATTATTCAGAAACATTTGGAAACTATATCTTTGGTCAAAGCCTAAGGAAATATTATTTTAGAGATGCATATGAGAAAATGTTAAGTAAAACAAGCAGTGAAATAACAGTTTGCAAAAATTCTGAAAATGTATAAAACTATCCCTATCCAAAATAATTGTTCATATTTAGAAGCCTGTGTGCCCTACACATGTTTTGGCAGGAATTAATCATTAATATTTTGTGTTTTTGTTATAATATTTGAAGAAACCACAAAGAAAATCATGAAGGTCCCAAATCATTAGAAGTTGTAAATTTATTATCTCACTCAAAGTACCCTTTGCCCTCAGGAACATTACAGTATTCATCAAGTAAATTGTTTATTAGGATTAATTAGGATTGTGCTTTCAGTTCCTGAGTAAACTCAAGAATACCTAAAACCTAAATATATACCAATTAATCTGAGAAACAGAGAGGAGATTGTTAGGCTGACTCTTTTTTTTTTGGATAAATTCTTTTATTGGTACAATTTAGGTATGCAACATGTTTACATTTATCACTGGGTGCTTGTACCTGTACATGACGTATCTTAGTTCTTAATTTTCCCCCATTACCTGTGCACCCTTCCCCCATCACCACCTTTCCATATTTACAAAGGCTTTGTTTCTGTTTCTTCCTTTTCTTGTAATTTTTCCTTTCCCTTCTTATCTTTCCCCTTCCCCTCCAACTTCCCCAACCATTTTGAACATTTTTTTCCTATTTAAATTATCAGTTATTCATTGTAATCCTTTTAATTCCTATCTACACTTTCAGCTTCTCAGACTAGAGAAACTATTTGGCATTACATATTTTATATGTTTATTTGCTATTTCTACTTTTTGTCTGAGAAATGTCTGTTCATTTCAGAGGCCCATTTTTGAATTGGGTCTTTGAATTTGGGGGTCTGATTTTTTTCAGTTATTTATATATTCTAGATAGTAGTCCTTTGAGGTACAGTGGCTAAAAAATTTTTCACACATTGTAGCTTGTCTCTTAGCTCTGCTGGTGGTTTATCTTGCAGTGCAGAAGCTTTTTACTAAGATGAGATCCCAGTTGTTGATTCTTTCTGCTAGTTCCTGTGCTACTGAGGTTTTGTTCATAAAGTATTTTCCTATGCCAATGTCTTCAAGCATTCTGCCTAACTTATCTTCCAGCAAGTTTAGTGTTTCTATTTTAATATTTAGATCTTTAATCCACTTTCATCTTAGTTTAGTGCATGGTGATAGATATGGGTCTAGTTTTAATCTTTGGCAGGTTGAAATCCAGTTTTTCCAATACCATTTATTAAATAGGCTATCTTTCCTCCAATGAGGGTGGTTGGCTCCTTTGTCAAAGATGAGGTGGCTGAGTATGTCTAGAGTTGTTTCCACATCTTCTAATCTATTCCACTGATCCTCAGATCTGTTTCTTTGCAAATACTATGCTGTTTTTATCACAGTAGCTTTGTAGTATAGTTTCAAGTTGGAGATTGTGATACCCCCTGACATGTCTCTGTTTCCTAGTATTGCTTTTGCTATTCTAGATCACTTCTGGTTCCAAATGAATTTTTGGATTATTTCTCTAGTTCTGTGAAATATACTGTTGGAATTTCAATCAGCATTGCATTAAATCTATATAGCAGATTTGGAAGTATGGCCATTTTCACTATATTGGTTCTTCCTACCCAGGAACAAAGGATGTCTTTCCATTTTCTTTTTCTTTCTTTTTTCTTTTTTTTTTTTTTTGGTACTGGAGATCAAACTCAGGACCTTGTGCTTGTGAGGCAGGTGCTGGAACCACTGAGCTAAATCCCTGGCTCTTTCCATTTCCTTATATCCTCTTCAATCTCTTTTTTCAGAGCACTGTAGTTTTCTTTATAGAGGTCTTTTGCTTCCTTTGTTAGATTGATTCCTAGATACTTCATTTCTTTGATGCTATTGTAAAAGGAATTGTTTCTCTACTTTCTCTCTCAGTGAGTCTGTTATTTGATTACAAGAAGGCTATTGTTTTTTGAGTGTTGAGCTTGTATCTAGGTACTCCACTGAATCTGTCAATTAAGTCTAGAAGTCTCTTGGCAGAGTTTTTTGGGTCTTCTATGTAAAGTATCATATCATCTGCAAATAATGACAGGTTACCTTCTTCCTTTCCTATCTTTATTCTTTTTATTTCTTTCTCTTTTCTAATTGCTGTGGCTAATGTTTCCAAAACTGTATTGAACAGGAGTGATGATAACGGACATCCTTGTCTTGTTCCTGATTTTAGCATGAAAATTTTCAGTTTTTGACCGCTTAGTATGATGTTGGGTGTTGTTTTTCCATAGATAGCCTTAATCAGGTTGAGATAAAGAGCTTCTATGCCAATTTTCTGTAGGGTTTTTATCATGAATTGGTGTTGGCTTTTGTCAAATGCTTTTTCTGCATCTATTGAGATGATCATATGGTTTTTGTCTTAGGCTCTGTTAATATAGTGTATTACATTTATTGATTTACATATGTTGAACGATCCCTGCATCCCTGGGATAAATCCAACTTGGTCAGTGTTTGTGATCTTCTTGATGACCCTCTGTATTCTGTTTGCCAGTATCTTGTTGAGGATTTTTGCATCTATGTTCATTAGGGAGATTGGCCTGTAGTTCTCTTTTTTGGTCGGGTCTTTACCTGGTTTTGGAATTAAAGTAACACTTCCTTCCAGGAATGAATTTGGAAGTATTGTTTCCTGTTCAATTTCATTGATGAGTTTAAAGAGTAATGGTGACAGTTCTTTAAATGTCTTGTAGAATTCAGCAGTGAAGCCATTAGGACCTGAGCTTTGCTTTGTTGGTAAATATTTTATTACATTTTCAATTTCACTCATTGTAATTGGTGTGTTTAAAATTTATGTATCTTCATTTAACTTTGATGATTTGTATGTGTCCAGGAATCTGTCCATTTCTTCTGTGTTTTCCATTTTATTAGAGTATGTGTCCACAAAGTAGGTGTTGATGATCCTCTGGATTTCTGCTGGATCTGTTGTGACTTCAACTTTTTAGTTCTTAGTTGCGTGGATTTGAGATTTTTCTTTCCTTTTTTTTGATAAAGTTGGCTAAAGGTTTATTGATTTTATTTATTCTTTCAAAAAGCAACTCTTTGATTCATTGATTTTTTTGTATCATTCTCTTAGTCTCCAGTGCATTGATTTCTGCCCTGATCTTTATAATTTCCTCTCTTGTGTAAGCTTTGGGTTTTCCATGCTGTTCTCTTTCTAGGAACTTGAGGTTCAGTGTTAGGTGTTTATTTGAGCTCTCTCAATTTTCCTAATATGGACATTCAATGCTCTGAATTTCCTTTATCAGCTTTCATTGTGTCCCGTAGATTCCTGTATGTTGTACTGGCAATATCATTTTCTTGTAGAAACTGTCTAATTTCTTCTTTAATTTCCTCTGTGACCCATTGGTTGTTCAGGAGAGTGTTATTCAATTTCCATGTGTTTGTGGGGTTTTTGTGGTTTCTTATGCTATTGATCTCCAATTTTATTGCACTACGGTCTGATAATATACAGGGGGTAACTTCAATTCTTTTGCATTTACTTAGCCATGTCCTATGAGCTAGCAGGTGGTCTATTTTGGAGAATGACCTGTATGCAGCTGAAAAAAATGTGTACTCTGATTTTGTGGGGTGAAACTCTCTGTAAACATATGATAAATCCATTTGTTCAATATCTTGGATCAGTTCTAGAATTTCATTTTTGACTTTTTGTCTAGATGATCTGTCTATTTGTGATAGTGGAGTATTCAGGTCCCCCACTACAATTGTATTAGTGCTTATTTGGTTTTTCATTAATCTTTTTTGTATAATTGGGGGCATTCATATTTGATGCATATATATTTTTGACAGTCATCTCTTCATCTTGGATTGTTCCCTTCACAAGAATGTAGTGACCATCTTTGTCTCTCTTAATTACTATTGGTTTGAAATCTATAAAATCTGTATATAAGAATGCTACCCCTGCTTTTTTCTGGGTTCCTGTTATGTGGAGTTTTCCATCCTTTTCCTTTCAGCCTATGAATTTCTTTTTGATTTAGATGTGTTTCTTGTATACAGCATATTGTTGGATTTTGCTTCTTGACGCATTCTTCTAGTCTATTTCTTTTGATTGGTGAATTGAGGCCATTAACATTGATGGTTATATTTGATAGATATTGACTTATCCTTGTCATGATGGTTTGCTGTTGTTGGTTCTTTTATTTTTTATTTTTCCCTCTTTCCCTTTAGCTTCTAGCCTTGCTTGGTGGCTTCCCTCTGTTGGGCCTCATGGAGTTGTGACTTTCCTTGTCTTTTTCTCAGATATTGTTTAGAACTGTCTAGAGTGCTGGTTTAGTGTTTATGAAATTTCTGAGGTGTTCTTCATTGTGGAAGTATCTAATTTCCCCATCAATTTTGAAAGATAGTTTTGCAGGATACAACAGTCTAGGTTGGAAGTTACTTTCTTGTAGGGCTTGAAATACTTCATTCCAGGCTCTCTTTGACTTGAGGGTTTTTGTTGAGAAGTCTACTGTGATTCTGATGGGCTTTCCTTTGTAGGTGATTTGTTTCTTTTCTCTAACTGCTGGTATGATTTTGCTCTTCTGTTGAGTCTCTGGGATCTTGACTATTATATGTCTAGGTGTATAGTTTTTTCATTGTGGCTAGTTGGAGTTCTATATGCCTCACTTATCTGTATGTCCAATTCTCTATTTCTGTCTGGGAAGTTTTCTACTATTACTTCTGTGAACAGTTTTTTTTTTTTTAATTTCAATTGTATTTTCTCCTGCTTTTTCATGGACTCCTGTCACTCTCATGTTATTCTCCTTTGCATCACATAGCACATGCTTGATTGATTTCTCATGGTCCCTTACTAATTTTAAGAAATCTCTGTTTTCATGGTCACTAACAGCAATCCTGTATTCTACATCTGATGCTCTTATCTTCACATTCCCTTAATCTCTTCTGAATGCTTCCAATGGAGTTTTTAATCTCCTGGATATCTGTTTGAATCTGTTTCATGGATTCCATTTCTTTCTTATGTTGGGTGATCATGGTTTCCATTTCTTTCTTATGCTGGGCATTCTTGGCTTCCAGCATGGTTCTGAGATCATCTATTTTTTTTTTTTATCTGTTTCTGTTCTAGAGCTTCCAATCATGTCTTTCACTCTGCTCACCATCCCTTTAGTTATCTGAGAAATTATTTCTGTTTTGAATTTTTTTAGAGCCTTATTTATCTGTTTTGTTACTTCCTGTGCTATCAGTTCAGGGTGTCCAGGTGGTTGATTTTCATATTTTGTTTTCCATCTCATTTTCCCCAGGATTTGTCTTGTGTGGGTGTGCCTTGCTTGAATGTCTTCTCATTTCTGTTTTTCGATACTGTCCTTGGTTTAATTCCTGTGTTGATACTTTGAAATTGCCTATTGTAATTATCTTTGTTGCTTGTGTTTAGAAACCTTGTGGAATGATTGCTTTTCAGAGGTGTCTTCAAGATATAGCTGATGTTTAGGTTTTGAGATTCTAATGACTCTGACACTATCTCATTTTCATTATACCAGGAAGGCAATCACAACATCATAGCCGAAATGATGCAATCAGCAACACCATAGCATCAAGCACAGCTTAGAAAATGACAATTTGTGGTAGTTATTAATCTACCACCTTTAACTGTGTGAATTAAATCAAAATCGAAGACCAACCCAACATATCTTTATAGTGAATAAACTCTTCAATATAGCAACTTTACCCTTCAGAATGGGGAGTTAAAAGGAGTTGGGGAGGGAGGGACAGATAGGTAGAAGGATCAGGAAAGGTTAGTAGTGAGGCCAGAAGACACAGAAAGATCTCACAAACTCTAAGAAACTGTTGAAGGCAAGAGGAAAAGGCAGAATGAAAGAACAAAGAAGTGAACAGAAGCACTTAACAGCAATAGGGAGGCTAAATACTATATTTACTTTTCTTTAAAAGTAATGATAATTGAGAGACAGAAAAAGAGAAGAAAAGAAAAATAGAGAAATCTGAATTAGGTCCAGAAAGAAACAAAAAGGGAGATGGAGAACAATGTGGGACAGTGATAAAATGAGTGCGATAGAGAGAGAAAGAAAAGAGAAAAGAAAACCAAAAGAGAAGAGAAAAATAAAAATTTGAAAAGAGTAGAAAAAACTAAAAATTAAGAATTAAAAATAAGAAAAACAAATTTTTTTGCAAATAAAAAAAAAAAATGAAGGACCTCCTTCAGGGTGTGTCTCTGCTGTCACAATAGACAACATGGGCAGCCCTGTGTGGATATAAGTCAATGAGTCTCAGCAAGCCATTAGGAGACCTGTGAGATTCCAGGAGATTTCTGGCTCCTAGTCCCAAGTTGAGTTCCCTGTCTTCCTGCAGGGTTGAACTCTGCAAGGTTCTACTGCAGGTTCCAGTTGCCCTTCCCCTGAAGATAGTCCAGGTTCCGATGGGAGGTGATGATCTCTCCAACTTATCAAGTACGGTGGCCTGGTGTGCCTTTATTGTAGAGATTCTCTTCGTTGGTTGACTGGGCTTCAGTTTTCATAGAGGATCCTGAGAGAGGCCCTCTTTCTATTGATCACTTCAGCTCTATCTTGTGGAGCACAGAACAATGACCTTTATGACCCCCTGTGCCTCTGTAGTATGGAACCAGGTAGCAGCAGAGTCAGGAGGGCAGGGTTGGGCGTGGGGGACCGGACCATGCAGGCACCCAGGCGCCTAAGCTGGTTGCATTTTGTGGAGTGCGGGGACGGACTGGGGGGCTCTGAGCTGCTCAGGGATCCTCACACTGCACGTTCTGGTTGCGGTGGGTGGAGGCCAGGACGGAGCAGAGGCTTCACACTGCCTGGGTCCTCACCTTGCACTGGTTGATCACATTGTCTGTTACATCTTATATTTGGCTTAGTCAACAGCCAAACCTCTTTTCTTTTTCTGGGTACCTCTGGGAGGGCAAACTGAGGAGCCTAGCTCAGCCCCCCTGACCCTTATTAATACATAGTGTCTCAGAAATGGAAAATGTGGAATAAGTAGAGATTTCAGAAATTACTTTAAATTGAGGGGAATAATATTTATGCTATATTGGACAATAACAAATCAATATTTCTTTTAAAAAACAAAGAGGTGAAATTTGTTTTGTTTTCTTTTTTGCTTGATGACATAACTGTTAGGAAAATGACTTTTTTCAGAGCCAATTGGGTAAGGCATGTTGGAAGAGATTAGTGAAATGTCTTGCCATCGCTCTCTGCTTTTTGTAGCTGTGTGATGTTCACTCTAGCCACATACAATCTAAAGACATAGAATTTACTGACAATCTGCACTGATACAGTGGCAAAGCAAAATAGCATATTTTGTTTTATGAAAGTAGTAGATAAGATATATAATATGTCAAGCACTCACCAGGTAACAGATACAGGCAAAGAAAGTGTTCCTCAAAGCACATGAAAAACTAGAATATGCTATAATCAATACTTCTCAGAAAGGATTACCTTCCACTAAAATGAGACTTAGTCCAAATGTTGTGACAAACATCAAGTTTTGACATTCTTCACTAAGAAGCAAGCATTAAAAAAAACTCAATTGGGTTTCCATTAATTTTGCAGAAAGGCTAAAGATATTGCTGCTCTTCCCAAAATTGTTAAAGTAGAAAACTGATTACAGTACAGGTGAACAGAAAGCTAGACTATTGCATTAAATGGAAACCAGAGAGTTCAAAGAATTTGGCATGATTCCTAAGTTTATGAAGTACTGCACTGATTCCTTCTCATGAGCTGGCTGAGAATACACTTGCATGCATTCTTGCTGAGGCTTGTAATGACATTGATCTTCACTATTAAGGCTTACTGAGCATGGATGAGTTTCAAATAGTTGGTACAGAAGAAGCTGTGAAGAATGGAACCATGTGGAAATGGACAGAAAAGCAGGTTCAGTCCACAATGGAAAAACAGTTGCCAGGAATAAACAAAACAAAACAGAAAAACGACATCACATCTCTAATACTAATATTGAAGGTAAAGATCTTAGTACCCAAGTAGCAGAAACAAAAAAGCAATCAGGCATTTGCAAGACCCTTCTAAAGAAGAATATCACTGTTGAAGAAGAAGCTTGGTAATCACATTCTACATTAGACAATATTAAATATCTAACCTTACATTTGGCATTTTATGTATAATATACACTCTGGACAAGCGCAACATTAAAATATTATATTTTTCCTGAATTACAAACATTGTCAGAAACCATTTAAATTAGAATCAGAGTGTGCACATTATTCAACATTGTGTTGAATTATGAAGATACATGTGAACATTAATGTACAATGTTCAAATATAAAATATACATTACATTTTTTTATTAAATTCTTTTATTGGTACATTGTAGATATACAACACAATTACATTTCTCATTGGGAATTGTGCCTTTACATAATGCATCTTGGTTCTTATTTTTTCCCCATTCCTAGCCCTCCCTTCATGCCCTCCACCCTTCCCTATTTACAAAGACTTTATTTCCATTTTTCCATTTCTCATCATTTTTCCTTTCCTTTCTTTCCTTTCCCCTGCCCCTCCCATTACCCCTACCCCTTTGGGCCTTTTATTCCTATTTTACATTATCGATTATTCATTCTAATCATTGGTACATTTTAGGTATACAATATAATGACATTCATCATTGGAAATTTGCACTTTTACATAGTCTCTCTTGGTTCTTATTTTTCACCCCTGCCCATCCCTCCCTTCAACCCCTCCATTTCTCCCTATTTACAAAGATTTTGTTCCTATTTTTCCATTTTCTCATATTTAATCCCATTCCCTTCTATCCTTTCCCCTAGCCCTCCCACTTCCTTCCTCTTTGACCCTTTTCTACCTATTTCACATTACCTATTATACATTTAGTCCTTATTTACACTTTCAGTTTCTCACACCAGAGAAACTATTCAGTATTTATTCATGTGTGTCCTATTTATGTCACTTAAGAGTATCGCCTCAATGTGCATCCACTTAGCTATAAATGTCTCTAATTTCTCATTGTTTATGGCTGAGTAGTACTCCATTTTATAAAAAAACCCACATTTTCTTTATCCAGTCCCCAGCTGATGGGCATTTGTGCTGTTTCCAAGTTTTAGCTATTACAAACTGTGCTGCTATGAACATGGGCACACATATATAACTGTGGTATGATTCTTTTAATTCTTTGGGGAAGATCCCCAGCAGTGGAATAGCAGGGTCAAATGGTACTTCCAGTCCTAGTTCTTTGAGATATCTCCATACTGATTTCCACAGTGCTTGCACCAGTCTACACTCCCACCAGCAGTGTAGCAGGGTTCCTCTTTCCCCACAGCCACACCAGCATTTGTTAATGGTTGATTTCATGATAGCAGCCATTCTTTCTGGAGTGAAGTGGAATCTCAGTGTTGTTTTCATTTGTATCACAAGAATGACCAGTGATGTTGAACATTTTTTCATTATTTATTTACTATTTCTACTTCTTTGTCTGAGAAATGTCTGTTCATTTCAGATGCCCATTTTTGGATTGGGTCTTTAAATTTGGGAGGTCTGATCTTTTTAAGTTCTTTATAAATTCGAAATAGTAGACCTTTGTCTGAGGAAGAGAAGGTGAAGATTTTTTTCCACATTGTGGGTTGTCTCTTCACACTGCTGGTGGTTTCTCTTGCTGTGGAGAAGCCTTTTAATAAGAAGAGATCCCACTTGTTGATTGTTTGTGCTAGTTCATGGACAACTGAGGTTTTGTTCATAAATCTTTTCCTACACCGATGTCTTCAAGGGTTCTACCTAAACCCTGTTCCAACTGGTTCAGAGTTTCTATTTTAATATTTAGATCTTTAATCCATTTTGATTTTAGTTTAGTGCATGGTGAGAGATACAGGTCTAGATTTAATCTTTGGCAATTTGAAGCCCTATTTTTCCAGCACCATTTATTAAAGAGGCTATCTTTCCTCCAGTGAGGGTGTTTGGCTCCTTTATCGAAGATGAGATGGCTGAGTGTGTCTGGCGTTGTTTCTGCATCTTCTAATCTGTTCCACTGGTCCTAAGGTCTGTTTCTTTGCCAGTACCATGCTGTTTTTATCACAGTAGCTTTGTAGTAGAGTTGCAGGTTAGGGATTGTGATACCCCCTGCCATGCCTCTGTTACATAGAATTGCCTTTGCTATTCTGTGTCTCTTCTTGCTCCAAATGAATTTTTGGATTGTTTTCTCGAGGTCTATGAAGTATGCTGCTGGAATTTCAATTGAAATTGCATTAAATCTATATAGCAGTGTTGGAAGTATGACCATTTTCACTATATTAATCCTTCCTACCCAGGAGCAGGGGATGTCTGTCCATTTTCTGATATCATCTTCAATCTCTCTTTTCAGAGTGCCATAGTTTTCAGAGAAGAGGTCTTTGATTTCTTTCATTAGGATGATTCCTAGGTATTTCAGTTGTTTGGATGCTATTGGGAAGGGAATTATTTTCCCTATTTCTCTCTGAGTGAGTCTGTCATTCATGTAGAGGAAAGCTATTGATTTTTGTGTGTTGATCTTGTAACCATCTACTTGACTGAATTTGATTATTAAGTCTAGAAGACTTTTGGTGGAGCTCTTGGGGTCTTCTTTATAGAATATCATGTCATCTGCGAATAATGACAATTTGACTTCTTCATTTCCTATCTTTATTCCTTTTATTTCTTTCTTTTGCCTAATTGCCGTGGCTAATGTTTCCAGAACTATATTGAACAAGAGTGGTGCTAGTGGACATCCTTGTCTTGTTCCTGATTTTAGTGTGAAGGATTTCAGTTTTTGAACATTTAGTATGATATTGCTGTTGTTTTTTCATAGATGGCTTCTATCAGTTTGAGGTAGAGACCATCTATTCCAATTTTTTGTAGGGTTTTTATCATAAATGCATGTTGGATTTTGTCAAATGCTTTTTCTGTGTCTATGGAGATAATCATATGGTTTTTGTCCTTGGCTGTATTGATATAGTGTATTACATTGATTGATTTGTGTATATTGAACCATCCCTGCATCCCTGGGATGAATCCCACTTGATCAGGGTGTATGATCTTCTTGATGATCTTCTGCATTCTATCTGCCAGTATCTTATTAAGGATTTTTGCATCTATGTTCATTAGTGAGATTGGCCTATAGTTCTCTTTTTCATTTGGGTCTTTCTCTGCTTTGGGGATCAAGGTGATGCTTGCTTCCAGGAATGAATTTGGGAGTATTGCTTCCCTTTCAGTTTCATTGAAGAGTTTAAACAATAATGGCAGCAGTTCCTCTCTAAATGTCTTGTAGAGTTCAGCAGTGAAGCCATCAGGGCCCAGGCCTTTCTTAGTTGATAAGTTTTTAATTACATTCTCAATTTCATTGGTTGATATTGGGTTGTTCAGAATTTTTAGGTCTTCTTCATTCAACTTTGGTAATTCATATGTATCTAGCAATCTGTCCATTTCTTCTGTGTTGTCCATCTTGTTGGCGTATAGGTTCTGGAAGTAGGTATTGATGATCCTCTGGATTTCTGCTGGGTCTGTTGTCATTTCACCTTTTTCATTCCTAATTGCATGGAGTTGGGCCTTTTCTTTCCTTTTTCTGATAAGATTGGCTAAGGGTTTGTCAATTTTGTTGATTCTTTCGAAGAACCAACTCTTGGTTTCATTGATTTTTTGAAGCGTTGTCTTAGTCTCCATTGCATTGATTTCTCCTCTGATCTTTATAATTTTCTCCCTTGTATGAGCTCTGGGGTTATCCTGTTCTTTTTTCTAGAAACTTGAGGTGCAGCATCAGGTTGTTTAATTGGGCACGTTCTGTTTTCCTAATGTGTATATTCACTGCTATGAATTTCCCTCCTAAGATTGCTTTCATTGTGTCCCATAGATTCCAATATGTTGTATTGTCATTGTCATTGAATTGAAGGAACTGTCTGATTTCTTCTTTAATTTCCTCTGTGACCCATTGGTTATTCAGAAGTTTGTTGTTAAATTTCCATGTGTTTATGAAATTTTTTGAGTTTCTTTTGCTATGGATCTCCAATTTCATTGCACTATGGTCTGATAATATACAGGGGATAACTTCAATTCCTTTGCACTTACTTAAACATATTCTATGTGTGAGTATGTGGTCTATTTTTGAGAATGACCCATGTGTAGCTGAGAAGAATGTGTATTGTGATTTTGTGGGGTGGAAGACTCTGTAAACATCTGTTAAGTTCCTTTGTTCAAGAGTTCAATTGAGTTCTAGTATTTTATTACTTATTTTTAGTCTAGTTGATCTATCTATTTGTGACAGTGGGGTATTGAGGTCTACCACTACAATTGTATTAGTGACTTTTCATGTCCTTTATGATTTTATGTCCGTACTATGACTTTTCATGTCTGTTAGTATTTGTTTTATATGGTTGGGTGCACTAGTGTTTGGTGCATAGATATTTATGATTGTCATCTCTTCCTCTTGGATTCTTCCCTTTACAAGGATGTAGTGTCCTTCCTCATCTCTCCTAATCAGTGTTGGTTTGAAATCTACTTGATCTGCAAAGAGGATAGCTACTCCTGCTTTTTTTCTGGTTCCTGTCACATGGAGTATTGTTTTCCCCCCTTTAACTTTCAGTCTATGAGTTTCCTTTTGAATTAAGTGTGTTTCTTGTATGCAGCATATTGTTGGATTTTGCTTCTTGACCCATTCTGCCAGTCTATTTCTGTTGATTGGTGAATTGAGACCATTAACATTGATGGTTATAACTGAAACATATTGACTAGTCATTGCCATGACTTTTTCTTTTTGTTAGGTTCTCCCCCTTTCCATTGAATTTCTTGTCATGCCAGATGGGTTCATTCTGCTTTGCTTCCTGGGGTTGTGATCCTCAATGTCTGTTCCTAGGATATTGTCTAAAATTCTTTGGAGTGCTGGTTTAGTATTCACAAAGTTCCTAAGGTGCTCTCTGTCATGAAAATATCTTATTTCTCCATCAATTTTGAAAAATAGTTTTGCAGGGTACATCAATCTGGGTTGGAAGCTGTTTTCTTTTAGGGCTTGGAATATGTCACTCCAAGCTCTTCTTGCCTTGATGGTTTGTGTTGAGAAGTCTGCTGTGATTCTTATGGGCTTTCTTTTGTATGTGATTTGTTTCTTTTCTCTAACTGCTTGGAGAACTTTGTTCTTTTGTTGTGTTTCTGGAATCTTAACAACTATATGCCTATGTGTAGATTTTTTTTGATCAAGGCTATTTGGAGTCCTATATGCCTCATTTATCTGTATGTCAAGCTCTTTTTCCCTGCTTGGAAAGTTTTCTGCCATTATTTCTGTGAAGAGATTTTTTTATGTCATCTCCACTCTCTCCTGTTTCTTCATTGAGCCCAATCAGTCTTATGTTCTTCTTCTTTGCATCAACTAGCAGCTGCTGGATTGATTTCTCATGTTTCCTTAGAATTTTGAAGCAATTTTTCTTTTCCTGCTCACTAATTGCAATCTTATCTTCCATGTCTGAAATTCTGTCCTCCTATTGACTCATTCTGCTGTGTAGACTTTCAGTGGAGTTTTTCATGTCCTGGAAATCTATTTGCATCAGTTTTATGTATTCCATTTGTTTCTTATGTTGAGATTCCATCATGTTCCTGAGCTCCTCTCCAGATTTATTAATCATGTGTTGCACTAGGAGCACAATTTCTCCTGTTATCTGAGAAATTATTTCTGATTTCATTTTTTCCAGATCCCCTTCTGTTGCCAGTTCAGTGTGTCCAGGTGGTTGAGTATCCGAGTGTTCCATCTCATTTCCCTTTGAGGTTGCTGTAGGTGATCTGGAAGTCTGGTTTTGAGACTTATTTACATGTTTTCTCATTTCGACTGGGGTGGGGGGCTGTTAGCACCTGCAGGTATTACCTCCTCTGAGCTGGGAGAGGTGGGACAGGGGCCGTGAGCTGTGGTAGGGATGGTGACCCAAAAGCCCTTTCCTGTGGGCTGGGAGCAGCGGGAGAGATGGTAGCTGGGAAGCCCCTTCCTCTGGACCAGGAGCAATGGGATGGCAGCTCAGAAGCCCCTACGTCTGTGCTGGGTGCACGGGACTCAGTACCTTGGTCTGGTGGTCTGGTGTCCTCTGCGTCTTTGTAGTGTGGGACCAGGTGGCTGCCTGTCTACAGCGGGGTAATTCGGCTTCTCTTACATTACATTTTTAATTATTTTTAGATTTTTACTTTGAAATTCTATTAGATTTTAAGAGTAATTTCTAAAGAAATTTCTAAAGTTCCTTTAAGCAATGTAGTTATTCCAAGCAACTCTTACTTTACAGATGGCAAAGCAAATTACTTTGCAGTCAAAAAACTGTTAAAATATTATACCTTTACATAGAAACCATATGGGTATTTGTTTTGGATCTTATATATACAATAAACTAGTCTTAGCTATAGAAATTGAAATTCATCCATAAAATTCAGCATTTTACATACCCATTTTTCTAAGAATGAGAAAATATTAAAATAAGAACATATGCATGTATGCATATGCTTTCTTTAAATGATTTTAAAATCCTAGATTTTCTTTATTTTATTTTCAGTTAGTTATATTATTACTCTAAAAAAGTAAAACACATCCATTGTAAAAATATATAAAAAAATACTTTCTTCTATTGGTTTTATATGTTATTAGGCAAAGGTAAGCTCTCATAAATTATTCTGGAGCGAGGAGGAAAATAAGTGTGATAATACCCAAAGCATGTCATGGAGCAATGTATCCAGTTATATTAATTGAACAATGGTTGGATTACATTGAACAAATCATAGATTTGTCATACTTGCATGGTTCTCTTATTTGTCTACATTTGCATTTCTTCAAGAACTTAAAATGTTTGTACAAAACATCAATATATTTTATTATAATTGTGTAAATGACAACAATATATAATCTACAAACTATTGGTTTTAGAGTGTTTGTAGCCATTGATGACACAACTAGTATAGGGTGTGATTTTTCCTAAGCAGATCTGACACTCTTCCAGTGTATTACTCTTATGCTTATTTTAAGAAGTATATGACAAATGATTTGTGTTAAGTTTATTTTATACTCTATAACTGAATACATTTCACAGGTCAGATACATTTTTCCCTTGAATTTAGAGGTAATATGTTTAAATAGGTTTATTCATAAAATATAATAATATTTTAAAATAGCAAAGGTTATTTAAAAAACAACTTAGCAGTATTGTGTTCAACATACACGATTTTTCTCTGAAGGAGTTCTAAGTTATTAAGCAGGCTTTCAGGGCTCTTATTATTACTGAAGAAATTCTGTAAAATACACAATGGTGGTGCAACTCAGTGTTAAAAGTGATACTAATGCTATGTTACTTGAGTAGATGTATTTAAACGAATTTCAATCTCCATAAAACCTCATGTTCAAAGCTGTGCTGGAGAATTTATTAAGAAAGAAAACATAATTGTCAGTAGTTTACCTGTTGTTTTAGTGGTAATAAGGAATTTAATAAAATATAAAATGAAAGGACATTTTCTGGTTTTGGTGGTGCTTAAAAACAAATATTACAACCATTCAAGATGCTGTAAAATTTAAGACCCACTAGCTGCTCAATATATCTACCTTCAACTGTCTTCACTTCCTAGTGCAAATTCTCTTCATTATTCATAGTAATCTACCTCCAGATAAACCCACTGAAATGAAATTTTTTCAGTACATTCATCAGCAACTTTTAACAAAAATTTTCATCACATTTTTAAACCTCTGTTTTACTTTGCAGACAATTTCATTGTGATTCACTGCCTTGTCTAATTTAAATAATATCTCAACTTGATATTTGTGGATTCATACTTTAATTCTTTTGCCAATTCAATAACTAATCTATGTCACACTTTTTGGCAAATTGCTTCTTCATCAAAACTGTTAGTATAGGGTTTCCATGAATTTATCCAGTGCTGCTCGTATTATACATTTTCTCCTTTAGTTTTCCAGGAAAGTGACATTGGTATAAATAAAATGTGCTTGATGAATACTCCTGATTTAATCTCTAGTCTTGAACAGTTCTCTAAACTCTAGAAAATCTTGTATATATTACATGGTATTTGTAATATTCTTCTCAATATATCTCAAGTCATCACTTCTTGGCCTTTTGGCTAAGATCAAGTGTAATATATCCCACAGTGTCCTCTTCCTAATATGAGTCAATTATTTTATTATTTTCAAATATCTCATTAAATGATAGGCTCATTCATTTAGACACACTCCTATTCCTAGAAGTTATCCTTAATTCTTTCTTCGGGTTCTTCTCCTAACCAATTCATTAATAATTTCTACTTGATCTCTTCTTCTAAAATTTAGTCAGTTTCCATCTTCCTAGAAAAAAATACTAAACACCCAAAACTTAATGGAAGAGAAGTTTAAATTGACTCATGGTTTCTAAGGGTTCAGTTGAGGGTGAGCTGGCTCCAAGGCAGAAATATCACAGCAGTAAGGCACAGTGGAGCAAGGCTACTAATTTCAGATTCTCAGAGGAAAAAACCAGGAGAAGGAGCAGCAGAGAGGAAGGGGTAAGGGGCCAGACAGAGTAAACAAGGACATACCTCTATGACCCATCCAGACATTCCAGAAGTTTTACTAATTGCCTTGGTGGCTCTCAAGCCAATCAAGTTGACAATCCAGATTACCTGTCACATAATATTTTATCGAGATGACATCCAAAAACATCTCCTCAAATGATACTTATTACCTGTCACATTATATTTTATCAAAATGACATTCAAAAACATCTCCTCAAATGATACTTAATCTCCAAGTAAACACAAGGCCATAATTCCACCTAATGTGTTTTAACTACCCTGTGTTTAATAAAAAACTGTATAGTTTCATTTCCCAAAATCTCAAAACTCTTGCTATTGTTCATAAGTCCAAATCTAAAGTCTTCTCTGAGACTCAAGGCTATCTGTTAACTATAAGCCCCTAAAAATTCGAAAAGAAGGTTCCATATTCTCAATATACAATGCTGCAAGGTAATCATTCCCATTTCAAAAGGGAGTGTTAGAAGGATAGAATAGAATAGGACCAAAGCAAGATTAAAACTTATCAGGGAAAACATTATCTTGTATAGCTCCATGTCCAGCATCTAGGCCATATGACTGAAATTTAAGTTCCAGCAGGTTTCAGTACCTTCATCTCTATGGGCTTCCTAGTTACAGCCCACATGGCCTTTATCTTAGGTTTGTATTTTTTCATGGACTATGACTTTGCTCAGAAAATGTTTCATGTTCCTAAGTTCTCTAAGTCATTGGGATCATCATTGCACCTTTTTACTTCATTACCACAGCTTCAGGCCTCATCCTTCAGAGGCATATTGCCTGGCTACCCAGGCCTTTTATTAAAATCTGGGTGGAAGGCTTCATGACCCCCAAATTCTTTCATCCTTCATGCTTGAAAAATAAAACAGTATCATGTAGATGACAGAAAGATCTGCCACCAGTTTGAGCGATTGCCAAGCCCCCTTAGATATTGACTAAAGCAGCCTTTGCATACCTGGTGATTGAGCATAGTGAAATGAATCCAAGGAAACCAATCCAAGGCAGCCCTTCCCATTCAGTTGTTCTATAGACTATCTTCTAAAGTGAAAGGTTTACATATTTGTGCTTTTGAGTAGAAAAGGGGTAGGGTTCTTTAGATTACTCAGATACCATCAAAACCTCTTTCTTCTTGTCAAACTCAAAGTCATTGGTTTCTACTTAATGGTTCCAGTCTTCTCTGAAATCATATCTCCTTGTTTTCAACTGTACACGTGATTCTTTTGTGGACAAAATTTAAGTTTTTAAAATCTTTCTGCTCTATTTTTTGCTTCTGAATACTGCAAACCCATCTAAAAGTGGTCACCAATAAGTATTCCACAATCTGATCATTGAGCTGACTAGAAATTTCTTCTGCAATAACATTTGGTCCACAACCTTTAAATTCAGTTTTCTGCAAAGTCTAAGAACATGGGCAAAATGTAGGAAATTTTTTACTAAACTATAACATATATGGCCTATATGCCAATTCTTAGTATAGCCCACTTCTGAATCTTTACAAGCCTAGCTTTGTCTATATTTTTACTATCATTCTGCTCTTCTGAGCTCTGACCACAACTACCCATCAGACTTTGATTACAGCATTCTAGGAGTTCTCTAGCTTAACTCTCCAAACCTTTTCAAATTCTTTCCTTCAACCAGTCCCAAAGACCTCTGAATCATGTGATCAGGTGTAGTTATAATAATTATCCTGTTTCTCTGGTATCAGTTTTCTGTATTAGTCAGCTTTTACAGAAAGCATGTACAAAATTGCATGTACAATTGAATGTACAAAATGCAATACTCACAATTTAAAGGAAGAGCGGTATATCTTGGCTCATGTTTGGCAGGAGATTCAGACCTGGCTAATTCCAAGGCAAGATGGCAGGGAATTGCAGAGAACAACTGCTTAACCCATGGTAGGTAGGAGGCAGAGAGAAGAGCTGGGAACAAAAATAATCCCTTTAAGTCATGCCCTCAATCATTCATATACAACCAGGCTGGAGTCAACCAGTGCTTCCTAATAGCATTCCTAGCAACATTAATCTATGCATTAATTCAGTAATGAGCACAGGGCCTCAATGATTCAGTCACATTCCAAAAGCCACACCTCTGAATAAGATTTTGGATATATTTCAGTTCTAAACCATAACAGCAATAAAGCTCAGTTCATGATATCAGTGATCCAGAGCAGGGGGATAATACCAGAGTTGAAGAGACCAGGGGGCAGATATAGTAACCAAGGTCACACCTTCATGACCTATCCAAACACACCCTGAAGTATGCTTTACTAATGCTCTAAAGGACTCTCAAGACAATCAAGTTCAAAATCCCCTTTAACCATAGAAAACTATTTGCCAGTATTGTGTACATTCTCCAACATAAATGCTACTATCCTACTGGCCCCTTGTCGACCTCCCCTTTCTTTCTTCAGGACAGTTACAATAGTGTTTTACTTGATACCCTGTTTCACTCTTGCCTGTCATCCCCAATCCATGATTTATTCTCTAAATTGAATAGAAATTCTATTAAGACATTTTATCAAACAGAAACATAAGCTGCCAAAAAATTCACAGAGAAAAAATGACAAAGATGTCAGATATCTCGGGACAGAAAATACAATGAATCCTGTAGGTGAAAGACTTCAAAATACAGAGCTATCTGAGAACCAAGGAAAAATATAGTTAAGTGAAAAGTGTAGACTTACCTCTCACTTACAGATTAACCATGGCTTCCAAAACTAGGAATATGATATATACCTACATGTCTTACTTGCAGTGTCATTTTTAATTACCTTTTAACTAATTGTCTTTTTTGTCTTTCCTAAATTCCATTTAGATTCAGAAAACTTATAGAAATTGGTGGGTTTATAATTCATTTGGTAGATTATATCAATACATATAAAATTACACAAGGGGATTTCTTAGGTAGGCTTACTGGACCCAAGATAAGATCCTCCACAATTCTTCTTTGTGCCCTGTAGAAGCAGATGATCCAGTAGCTGCTCAGTTCCAGAATTTGGATGCTACAGAAGAATCAATGATGCATTACTTTTCTAAGACTGAAGGTCTTGAAGTGACCGCAGTGTTGCTAGTATGAGTCTGAAGTAGGATAGAATACATAAAAATAGGAAGAAAGGAGATAAGAAAAATCAAAATGGTAAAAGTGTACTTTTAATTAAGCAAGACACCTAAGTTATAGTCTGATTGACATAAAAATGACACTCTTCTAGAACTAAATATGATCCCTCTTTTTAGTGGATAGGCCTATTCCCCTATGATTTTGTAGAGTCACTATTGCCAGTTAATCTTTTTGGTTCTAGAGAATGATAATGGGTGAATGATTTGGGTGATTTCATCTAGTCTATCAGGTCCTTAGATAAATTTTAGTACTAGGAGAGAGATTTGGTTAGTACTTTTACTCCAATGCCTTTTCCATTTGCCATGCCTAGAACCACTAGAAGATGAATGAGTTCTATAGCTCACTGAGTTCCTGTTCTGGTGGCTAAGTAAATGGGGAAGGATTGATTATTAGGTGCTAGATTGATTTCCATGGCCAGATAAACAAGGGTCCATATTCTTGTCCAGTTTGCTTGAAGACAGAAGTAGTAATTAGTGCTACACAGGAAATCAAGTCCCAGAGTCTCAAGACAAATTATTTTCAATAGTAAACATATGGGTGAGCTGATTATTTTAATTTTCTTAGATAGATAAATTATCTGCCAGTGTAGCTAAAGGTCCTGTGAGAAGTATCTGGAGTAGCTCCAGAAGTTCTATTTCACCAATATATGCAATTACTTTTGGTATCTACTAACATTCATTCAGTTGAGTTTTCATAACCTGGCACCAGAAAAGAGTCACTGTTCATGGGGTGAAAACAATCTTCCCATGGGAATATAGAAACACAATAGCAGGGTCTTCCTTGGGGATATGCTGACCACCCTCCCCCTGGCATAATTTGAGATGTGAAGGAGGGTCCATTATTGCTCTGAATTGGCCTAAACAGACCAAACATAGGGATCATTTTCTTAAAAAGGACTTTTACAACCTCTCAGGCTCATTTTACCCCAGTAAGGAGGCCTCTATCCATGCAGTAAAGATATCTATGCACACTAAGAGATGTGTACACCCCTCATATGGAGACAATGTGGGTGAAATTTTTTTTTCCATCTTCCCTAGCAAAGGTCCTTCACAGATGTATTGGTTCCGGCAATGGCAGTGGACATGTCTGTGTATTATGGAGGGCACAGACAGAACACACTTTAAAAATGAAGAGGTCATTTAAGTACTGTAATAGGCCTTCTGTCTTGAATTTCTGGTTTCTAAGGTCTCTAACTAAGGCCCACACAAAAAGATGCAATCTATTTCTAAACCTCTGAGACAAGAAAGTCCAATTATTCTGTTGGCTTAGTCCAGTTTAGGGATCATCCCATTCAAAGGCAAACAAGTACTGGGAACTATTTGGGGATGGAAAAGAAGTTGTCTTTGAGATCAAGAGCAGAACCCAGGATCTGTGCAAGAGGGTGTGTGGGTCTGCCATGATGGAACAAATAGGCATTATTGCTTCACTGATGAATCTTGTACTAGGTGATATTCTCACAATAGCTTGACTACTGGTAAAATGGATGTGTTGCATGGGGACTGACATGGGACCAGCAACCCTATAGCCAAAAGTTTATCAATAATGGCCTTTAACCCCAGCTTCACCTCTCTTTTAAGGGGATAATGCCATCTCTGAGTGTATAGACTAGAGTCCTTGCAATGAATGATTACCAGAGTGGCCTTGACAGCTCATCCCAGGTGCCATCATACCATGATTGGATATCAACTCTTCACAGAGGAAGAGTTAATGGAAGCACGTTGGCTGGGTCCCTGACAACTAGACCATAGTTTGCCAGAGGTTTCAATGACAGAGTGCCCCTGAGCAGGAAGAATATATATCTTCCAATTACTGGTGTGAAAGATTTTGTTTTTGCTATGAAGGCAGCTTGGAAAGGAAAATCTTCCAATTGGCAGTTCAGTGTGGATGTAAACTGACTGGTTAACTCTAAGGCTCACAACAATTGAGGAACAGAATGATAATTTGCCCCATTAAGAAGATAAAATTGAGTAATTTATCTCAGTATCAAAAAATAATTTAGACCTGAGGCTTCTGCAATCTGTGTGGGCATTTTCCTGGCTACCATGGAGGTGGATGCACTCATGCCCTTCTGGGAACAAGGGAAGATCCTCCTATGCCAAGGATCCTATTTGTATTCAGACAGGCATGCCAAGACTCGGTAGCTTTTGAGGGCACTTGTTTGCCCAGTACCCTGATTGCTTGCCCTTGAAGCAACCAGACTTGCCTCTATCACTTTTTGGATTACAAGGGTGCATATTCCTATCCAGTTTGGTTGAAGGTGCAGGAGTAATTAGTGCCACAAAGGGAGAAAATTTTTTGAGTCTCAAGACAAATAATTTTCAATAATAAATATAAAGATGAGGTGATTGCTTAATTTTTCCTGCTAAAGTCCCTGCTTGATGCCTTGGGATTTATCATGAGCTTTATCCATTTGTACCAGCAAGACTTTTAGCCTACCTTTTCTTCTTGCCCAACTCCTGCTTGTCCTCTTCCTTATCACAGTTACACTGTTTAGGCCACATTGACCAATTGACTTGTTCTCTATTGTGTGCCCTGTTGGAGTTTTTGAAACTCCTTCCTAATGTCTGGAATTGATCTTTAATAAAATACTGTCCCAGTATATTTTGGCCCTCTCTAGACTCTAGGTGGTAAGTTAGTTTATGGAATACTTCTATAATCTAATCCTGGAAAGTTGCTGGATTTTCAACAGAGCCTTAATTGCTAGTTCTAAGCGTATCATAATTTACAGGTTTGGGCATACCTTTCTAAGTCCCTGTGAAGATGGCCTGGAGGTATACTTTTCATTTGGTTTCTCAACTTCCGGTGTTATAATCCTACCTAAGATCTTCTTGGGCCCCAAATAATGCATCAGTCAGCTGATTATGATTAAGTCCAGCGTCAAAGACATCATTATTGGCCTGGCTTGCAGCTCTCATAAGTCTCTCACTTGCTCTCTCTCTCTCTCTCTCAATTGCAGTACAGCAAGAGACCGGAATAAATTAGACATTTCAAAAGGTCAGATTAAAAGCCATTGGTGAGGGTATAAAATTCATCACCATCACTTCTTGGGATCCATATGTTGAAGTGCTTAAGGGTTTCTTTCAGATTTGGACATCCTAAGAGGATACAGACACCATGAAGAGCTTGCTATCATGGTTTTCCTCAGGAAAGCTCACCCTGAGTCCTCTAGGGTGTACTTTGTTCTTGCTTTTTCCTCCACCTAAGCTCATGCTGCAGCAAGCTCACAATGCTTTTTCTCTCACTGTTCACTTGTACTTTTTCAAATAAACTTTGTCACTGCTTTTTGTTTGTTTCATTCAATTCCTCATTTGGGATGAGAAAAACCTGGAATCTAACTTCCGAGGGAGAATGGAGAGTCACAAACCCCCATAATATTTATTTGGCAAGCCTCTTTTAGAAGGAGATACTGGGTAACAGGATTATGCCAGTAGGAAGGACAATGGCACAAGTGTTCAGGGCATTGGATTTAAGAATTTAAAGTTGTGGGCCAGCTCTAGGATATTTCTCATTCAGTCTTGCAGAGCATGACTAACCACATGATTCACAGGGTACTGAGTCATATCACTTGTGTCTATCATGTATATCTTTTCCAATAATTCACTCTGTTATAAATGTATGTATGAGATGGAATCCAGGTACATGAACTTTCAATGAACTCCAAGTGAAGAAAGGTTATTCCAGGACATGCATCCTCATTTGGGATTTCAGAATTTTCCAGGGGAGCTCCAGGAGTCTCTGTTTATGTTATATTTGATTCTGAGTAGTGAGCCTTAGGACAAAAGTCAGGGGTTTGGTCCTGGGTCACTGCTCAGGTTCAGGTGAATGGATTGGAATGCTCCAGTAGCCCTAATTATATTATCTATTTTACTGGGATATCTTGAAAGTTAGTTTTTCTGTGAAAAAAATTAGCAAACCTAGAATATGTTTATGTGAAAATTAAGTTGCGTTTCCCTGTCTCTACTTTGAGTAACTACCTTGACCTCTATTAAGGTAGGATGGGAGGAAAAAAAAGTAATGGTCTGAAAGGAGACAAAGAAAATCACAATTTTAAAATTAAAAACTGTAGTTTTGGGACATAAGATGCATTTAAACTCTTTCTTCCTCTGTCTAATCCCAGTCTGGGCAATTCCTTTTCACCTATAAATGGGTTTCATAAGCCAAATAGCTAAATTGCCTCTTACATTACCTCTTCCTGGCTAGTCTTTAAACTCTTCCTGGAATGAGTCAGCAAACCCACAAACATTCTATGTTTAGGGTGGGTTAGGCTTTTTTTTCTCAGCTTCAGGAACCCAATCAGATCCAGCATGGTGACATTATCTAGTAAAAAGTCCATACTAAAAGGATTAAAAAACTGGATTTGGATACCTACAAGTGGTTCCAGACCAAAAAAAAAAAGATGATTTAAGCACGGTAGAATTTTTCAAGGGCAGGGCAACCTCCTGGCTTCCATTTTCATTCCAAGTGGCTACAACTCTTTTGACATGGTGCCATCCCACTCTAGTGTGTCTTCTGTCCTCATTTTGTTGGCCTGCATGCCAATTGTCTCCATAGCAATATTCAGAAATGTGCTTTACTAATCTGCTAAGAGTTTATTAGTTCAGTCAAGTTGAAAACTTCATTAATGGTCACAAAGTTGTAATAAAATAAGGAGATACCAAAACAGATGTCCTGTAATACGGGTTTGGGGTGTGAGACCAAAGTAATTCCATTTTGCTTATGTGAGACCAGAATGACTCCATTTTGCCCAAAATGGAGTAGTCTCCTTTATCCTCTCACATTAATGATTAAAATGTGCTTGATCTAGGACAAAAGACACAATCTGTAACACAAGATTCCTAAGTTTATTACTCAGCCATCTGTTTACCCAGGAAATGAACATCCTGGGCCCACTATCTGTAGGAACAATCTGTCAATGAGCTGACTGTCAGTACTGGGTGGTCGTGACCATTAGTCACCGTGTCTGCTGACCATCAATATGTGACAGTCGCCCACTAACCTTTGTCCTTCTTTTCTTTTGTAAAACCTATAGGTAATCACCCCTTACCCCTGATGAATTCAGCCAATCAGAAATGTACACTTCATGCTCGCTAAATATTAACCAATCATGTAACTGCTAAGTGGAAAATCTCCAAACCTTGCTGTAACCTCTATAAAAACCCCGCTAATTTGGAACTTGGGGCTCTCAATCTCGATCCGCTGTGTCGGTGACAATTGAGAGTCCCTGCTTAAGCTTGAACAAACGACCCTCGTGTGCTTACATCGGAAACGGCCTCCTGGTGGTCTTTGGGACTTCGTAATCTGGGCACAACAGGGGAGGCTAGAATCTCCTTGTACAGGTGGTTTCTAGGTTCTTTCTGTCCTGAACAAAGAATTGGTCAAGACAAATGTAAGCAGTAGCAAAATTTAACATTTTTTAAAGGTAGGAAAAGAAACATGCCTTGAAGAGTGAGTTTGGGCAAAGAAGGACAAGAAGTAAACCATACAGCATGAGGGTGGACTATCCTGAAGAGACACAGTAGCCAGAGCTCAATGGTGATTGTGCTTTTTGTATCTTCCACTCCTGAGGCTGGCATCAGGAATCCACATGCAGGGCTTTGGAAACTGTTCTGCACAAGCATCCTGGGATCTTGTAATTAACAGGTTACACCTCTCTTCCCAAGCTGTCTTAGCCACATCTTAGCCTCCTACCTCAATATTATGGAATAACACATTAGAGTTAGAGTTACTTTCCTTTGGTCAGAGCAAAGAATTGTTTTTGAAATAACAGGTAATTATTGTACTCACCAGCTAGCAAGAAATAGCACCCACACAGTTTTAAGAATGTTGAAAAATGTGCTATAGGTGAAGAAATGGCAAAATGTAGGAAAAACACAAGAGAAAATGAAGCATTTGCCTCAGGGATGTACTGTGGAAATGGGGAAGATAGTGATTAGACTTAAATTACACTTTCAAATGTAAAGAGTTAATTTTGAATTGAAAGATGCAGTCAGCCTGAGGCAACCTCAAGGGAAAGAACAGGGAGAACAAACACCTAGTAATTAGTTCTTCCTCCTTTCCTTTGATATCTCATCAGGGCTCCTGCTGTGCCAAACCAATCTAAAGTCAAAACCCACAGGGACTATTTTGGTCCAGGCTGGTCAGCCACTTGGTCTCAAAGTGAAAAAAGGTGAGGCTATAGCTGAAGATTTCTGGAATAGTAATATTATGTGAGCTGGAGCATTCTGTGTTGTTTGGAAGTTAAATATTAAAGAATGGGGTGGGACATTGTGGATGTGGGTAAATGACCAGGTTGAATCAAGGAATATTTTTGTATAGGTAGGCACTAGCATCTTTTTGGTGTCATTTCTATTTAGGAGGAAAGATTCCATCCTGAGTGCCTGTCTACTGAAGGGAGAAGTCACACTCTTGTTCTCTCATTCTTACAACTAGAGCACAATCGTGAAACATAAACACTGCTATATAGATGCTGCCTTCTGAGATGTGGAATTATACTGGAAAAATGCACTGCTTTGTAGAAGCAATTTGTGGTCCATGCTTTTAGGCAAAGTCATCCGGACTGCAGGATTAATAGAGGGACGTGAGCAACCTGTATTGGCAGTATAATCTGCTGGGTCTGTGTTGATGGTTGAAGCACAGGGTTCTCAAAAGGGTAATAATTTGACATTTACTATGAAGTCTCTTATTCTGACTTTTTGCCCTGCTGGAGATTCAGGATCTATTGCTCTGTGTAGAGGACTTATCATATGACCATACTTATTCTTGTTTGAATTTGTTTATAATCTATCTAATAAATTTGAATGCCACAGCTTAGACTAATGGTTTCAGCCACAGCCAGCAGTAGCCAATGATTGTAGTATAAACTTCACCCAGGAAATTTGCAACATGTGTACTCACTCAAACAGAAAAGCACAGTTCAAAGCTTTAGTTTTTATTTACTTTTATGTGCATTACTTTTGGAATTAGAATTGAAGTTGAGAAAAAAATGAGTCCTTTCAATATAAAATTAATTTAATTTTGAGTCATTTTAAGAGGAAATAGAAGACATTTTTAAATTTTCTTAATATTGATAGATTTCCCTCCAATTTAGGGTGGTTGCTGTATATAATAGCTACCTTCTTTCCAACACGCCCCTACTCTCGCCAAAAGAGTAACCTGATGCTTGTTCTCCTCATGGCAACTAGTGACATCACAGGCTCCTCCAGTCCCTAGCCACTACCTCACTCAACCCCACCTCAGCTCCTACAAGCCCCTATAAAAGGCACTTGCTGTCCTGGCCTTATTGATTTTGTCTCTCCTTTGTTCAGAGACAGCCCAGAAGATCTGTTCCCCTAATAAAGGCTTGTTGTGGCCTGGTCTGTTCTTGGTTTTTGGCCTTTTACCTGACAAATATAAATACTATGAAGTTAATATAATAGAGAAATGCATATAATTGACCACTTTAAAAGTCTATGATTCTTAGCTGTTTTGAACTTGCTGATTTGTACTGGGGGATTTACCTAAATAAAATGTGTGTGTGTGTGTGTGTGTGTGTGTGTGTGTATACATTTTTTTTTCTTTCCTGCTTCCATAGTGCTATCCATAGGCCAACTGAATCCCTTTCTGATGAAGATTGCATTGTTTCATTTTCTTCTGAGAGACAGAGGGTGTGAGTTTTCACATCATGTCTTTATGCCTGTCTTGGCAGTAGCAGCCAGATTCCCCAGTGAAGGTGCCATGCGGAGTGCTTCGGGTTTTGTCTCTGGATGCGCAGTCGCCCAGCAAGTTCTCTAGCCCAGCCACACAAGGTACTCTGATTCATTTATATTACAACATACATTTTCTGTTTATTAAATTCATTTCAAATGACACATAGAAATATAAATACCACAGATAGTAGTTGGGTATCATGTACTGTTTCAATACATATGTTACATATTCTATAATATTAAAAACAATTTAAACATATTTGTCACCTTAAACATGTCATTTCATTGTCTCAAATTTTACAGCTTGAGTGATATTTCTTGTATATAGACCACCAATTTAAAAATAAAACGTACATTAGTTTCATCTTAAAATTCAGTTTACATTTTATTAAAAATATGTACGTTAGGGCTGGGGATTTAGCTCAGTGGTTCTGCTGCCTGCCTCACAAGCACAGGGTGCTGAGTTCAATGCCTGGTACCAAAAACGAAAAAGATATATACTTTACATATAATTCTGAAATATATTTTATCCTCCTAATTTTTATTATCATGTCATTCTTTACACCATTATTTTCCAAGTGTTTTAGTCCACATAATTTACATATTTTGTGTAGTATATTTTGGGGAGTATATGCTTTTATGAATACTATACTAATGAAATTTGTCCATAATCTTAAGTGTAAGTCAAATTGTTTCATTTTACCTGCTACTTTCTCTTGCAATTACATGAATATAAAACCTTTTCTGGTAATAGTACTTGGAGTTATTTTTCAGGTATAAAAAAAGAAGAAGGATATTAGCTTTTTGATTCCCATTTCATTTCTTCTAGAAGTATGTAGACTAATTTCATTTCAGCCATCTGTGCACTTAAGTTACTATTTTCCTATAATCTTCTATAACCTGATAGTTTCAGATATGATTTGTGTCTAATATTGAAAGGAGAGAAATGTTACTTCTTTTGTGATTTAAATTTTCATTTTTCATATTATAGAAAGACTAATTATTTAAATATCTTCCTACTTATTTGGGATTCTATTTCTGAAAATTGCTCATGTGTATTTGTACAAGATGCCTTTGGTGTTGATATCCTTTTGGCTTATCTCTGATTTCATTGGTGGCAAGTTTAGAGGGCAGTTTGCTATCAACTCCCATAACTGGAAGCCAGCCTCAGACTTGTAATGGAGGTTTTCTGCATTCTATCTTAGGGATTTCTGGAAGGCTAGAGGGTCTTGGTTAACTGCTTCTTAAACACTGCCCTGAAGTGCCAGCTAGTCCTTCCAGTCAATCCTACTCAAGTGGAGTTTAGGGATCAGTGCTGAAAATAGACTCCTCAAATTTAGCATCCCTTTTCAAAGAAAAAAGAAATGATAGCCATTTGCTTCTCAGAAGTCCCTGCAATATTGAGCCTTTGTCTATGACATCAACCCTCACAACAGGCCTCTGCCATGGTTTTCTCTCCTTCCCTCCATTATTCTCTCTGTGTTGTTACTCCTCTGGCCTGGAATTATTTCCCAAGTAGACTACTTTCAAGGGAAACTGAAGTAACAAAGTATCTTTATCTAATGGTGTATTTTGTTGTATGGTCTGTTTTTTTTTTCTTATAAAGGACTTTCAAAACTTGTCATAGTAATTAACACATTGTCATATATAGCAAATATTTTTTAGTCATTGGCTTATACAATAAATTATTATCAATGATTTTTATACAGTGTTATATACTATGTATATATTTCATGTTATAACATATTAGACAAAAATTCATATATTTACATATATGCACATTGTATTTATGTCCTTTTAGGTACTGTATTTCTGTCCTTTAAAGAATTGTTTAAATTCCAGATAGTGGTTTTTTCCAGTGTGCATTGAAGATTTTGCCATTCATTATTACTGGAATTTACTTCTGTGTCTACTCTAATACTAGTATTGCCAATATTTTATCATTTCTAGTATTATATATCTATCTGAAAAAATATTCTCTAATATTTTGTCACATGCTATATTAAAACATCATGATTTTATATTTTAAAAATCTCATAAAATAGAATGAGAAAAAATTAGTTTTAGAATATCAAAGCAAAGATTCTAGGCAGATAAAACAAATCACTAAAGGGTAGAAGCAAATAAAGCTGTATTAACCCACCTACTAAAACTTTTTTTCAGGGACAAAATAAATTTATCAGACACTGAAGCTGGTGCTGTCCTGACCTGAAGTAGTGCCAGCTCTGTTCAAATTATAACTTTTCACCAGTAACAAGGACATTGGGAAATGCTTTTTACCAAAGAGCCACACAGGAAAGTAAAGATCAAGTCTATTGCATACTTAATAGTCCTTCCCCTCCAGGTCTGTTAAAATGTCTCACTTATCTGCTTCTTGTTCCATCTTTCTGATACCAAATATATCACATCTGAAAAAAGCTCAATATTGCTGAAATCTCTGTCCTAATTCCCGCCACCCAGGTTTCTGGAAATCAGAAACTACTTTCTATTTTCTTGCCCACTTAAATACACTTTTCTTTGAATTTATACTTTGCCTTTGAATTTCACAAGATTTTCACTCTTGGTTCCTAAATCTCAGAACTTTTTCTCAGCACATCATATTCCTTCACACTATCTTCCTTTACTAACATGGTGTATATCAGTGCAGGATGGATCAACACTGTGACTCTTGATACCAAAGAATGAGCAAACTAAATGAGCTGGGATTTATGTATGTGAAACGCCAAATAGAACCAGGATAGTAAACCAGGTCAGTTACAATGTTAATGCTGAAAAGAAGATACTTTAGGTACCACAGAAAAACCAATTAGCACAATTTCACCAAAAGCATTGATACATTTATTTTTATTCTGCTAGCTTTAGGTTCACCATTAAACAATTTTCACAATGCCACCTGACTCCTAGATAATACTAATCTTAAATGTATAGTGCAATATATAGGATATCCCTCTCCTTGGTAAAAAATAGGAATCTAAGACTCATCCAAGCCAAAGTCACTCTTGAATGTATTTTAATTTATTTATTATTATTAATTTTATTGGTACATTTTAGGTATACAATATAACGACATTTATCACTAGAAATTTATACCTTTATATAATCCATCTGGGTTCTTATTTTTTCCCCATTCCCCTGCCCTCCCTTCAACCCCTCCATGCCTTGCTATTTACAAGGACTTTGTTTCCAGTTTTCCATTTTCTCATATTAATTCCATTCCCTTCTTTCCTTTCCCCTACCCCTTTCACTTCCCTTTCCCCTTTGCCCCATTTCTATTTCAAATTGTCTATTATACCATTTAGTCCTTATTTACACGTTCAGTTTCTCATACTAGAGAAACTATTCAGTATTTACACGTGTGTCCTATTTATTTCACTTAAGAGTATCACCTCAATGTGAATTCATTTAGCAATAAATGTCTCTACTTTCTCATTCTTTATGGCTGAGTAGTACTCCATTTAATTTTTTTAAAAAAAAACACATTTTCTTTATCCAGTCTCCAGTTGATGGGCATTTGAGCTGTTTCCAATTATTAGCTATTAGAAATTTTGCTTCTATGAACATGGGTGCATGTATATCACTGTGGTACAATTCTTTTAATTCTTTGGGGAAGATACCCAGCAGGGGAAAAATGGGTCAAATGGGACTTCCAATTCTAGTTTTTCAAGGTATCTCCATACTGATTTTCACAGTGATTGCACCAGTCTACACTCCCACCAGCAGTGGACCAAGGTCCCTCTTTCCCCACAGACCCGCCAGCATTTGTTATTGGTTGACTTCATGATAGCAGCCATTCTTTCTGGGGTGAAGTGGAATCTCAGCCTTGTTTTCATTTGCATCTTTCAAATGATCAGTGATGTTGAACATTTTTTCATATGTTTATTTGCTATTTCTGCTTCTTTGCTGAGAAATGTCTTCTCATTTCAGATGCCCATTTTTGGATTGGGTCTTTAAATTTGGGAGGTCTGATTTTTTTAAGTTCTTTATAGATTCTAGATAATAGACCTTTGACTGAGAGACAGCAGATGAAAATTTTTTCCCACATTATGGGTTGTCTCTTCACACTATTGGTGGTTTCTGTTGCTGTGCAGAAGGTTTTTAATAAGAAGAGATCCCACTTGTTGAGTGCTTGTGCTAGTTCGTGGGCAACTGAGGTTTTATTCATAAAATGTTTTCCTACACCAGTGTCTTCAAGAGTTCTACCTAAACTCTGTTCCAGTCAATTTATCATTTCTATATCAATATTTAGATCTTTAATCCATTTTGTGTTTAGTTTAGTGGACCCTGAGAGATATAGGTCTAGTTTTAATCTTTGGCAAGTTGAAACCCATTTTTTTCAGCACCCTTTATTAAAGAGGCTATCTTTCCTCCAGTGAGTGTGTTTGGGTCCTTCGTCAAAGATGAGGTGGCTGAGTGTGTCTGGAGTTGTTTCTGCATCTTCTAATCTGTTCCATTTGTCCTCATGTTGTTTCTTTGCCAATACCATGCTGTTTTTATCATAGTAGCTTTGTAGTATAGTTTCAAGTTAAGGGTTGTGATACCCCCTGTCATGTCTGTTACCTAGAATTGCTTTTGCTATTCTATGTCTGTTCTTGTTCCAAATGAATTTTTGGATTGTTTTCTCAAGGTCCGTGAAGTGTTCTGCTGGGATTTCAATTTTGATTACATTGAATCTGTATAGCAGTTTTGAAGGTATGGGCTTTTTCAATATGTTGATTCTTCCTACCCAGGAGCAAGGGACGTCTTTCCATTCTTTGATATCATCTTCAATCTCTCTTTTCAGAGTGCTATAGTTTTCAGAGAAGAGGTTTTTTTATTTCTTTTGTCAGGTTGATTCTGATATATTTGTTTTTTGGATGCTATTGTGAAAGGAATTGTTTGCCCTATTACTCTCTCAGTGAGTCCATTGTTTGTGTAGAGGAAAGCTATTGATTTTTGTGTTGACCTTCTATCCAGCTACTTTACTGAATTTGGTTATTAAGTCTAGAAGACTTTTGGTGGAGTTCTTGGGGTCTTCTATATAGAGTATCATGTCATGTGCAAATAATGACAATTTGACTTCTTAATTTCCTATCTTTATTCCTTTGATTTCTTTCTCTTGTCTAATTCCTGTGGCTAATGTTTCCAGAACTATATTGAACAGGAGTGATGATAGTGGATATCCTTGTCTTGTTCCTTGTTTTGGTGTGAAGGATTTCAGTTTTTGACCATTTACTATGACATTGGCTGTTGGTTTTTTCATAGATGGCTTTTACCAGATTGAGGTAGAAACTGTCTATTCCAATTTTTTGTAGGGTGTTTATTGTAAATGCATGTTGGATTTTGCCAAATGTTTTTTCTGTATCTATTGAGATGATCATGTGGTTTTTGTCCTTGGCTCTATTGATAGAGTCTATTACATTTATTGATTTGTGTATATTGAACCATCCCTGCATCCCTGGAATGAATCCCACTTGGTTCCAGGGTTAGATGTTCTTGATGATCTTCTGCACTCTATTTGCCAGTATTTTATTAAGGATTTTTTACATCTATGTTCATTAGTGAGATTGGCCTATAGTTCTCTATTTCAGTTGGGTCTTTCTCTGCTTTGGGGATCAAGGTGATGCTTGCTTTCAGGAATGATTTCAGAAGCATTACTTCCCTTTCAATTTCATTGAAGAGTTCAAACAGTAGTGGCAGTTGTTCCTCTCTATATGTCATGTAGAATTTAGCAGTGAAGCCATCAGGACCCATGCTTTTCTTAGTTGGTAAGTTTTTAATGAAATTTTCAATTTCATTAATTGATATTGGGTTATTTAGAATTAGGTCTTCTTCATTCAACTTTGGTAATTCACACTTATCTAGGAATCTGTCCATTTCTTCTGTGTTTTCCATTTTATTGGTGTATAGGTTCTCAAAGTAGGTATTGATGATCCTCTGGATTTCTGCTGGGCCTGTTGTAATTTCTTCCTCTTTATTCCTAATTGCATGGATATGGGCCTTTGTTTCCTTTTGTTGATAAGTTGGCTAAATGTATGGGAATTTTGTTTATTCTTTTGAAGAACCAACTCTTGGCTTCATTGATTTTTTTGTATCATTCTTAGTCTTCAGTGCATTGATTTCTGCCCTGATTTTTATAATTTCCTCCCTTGTATGAGCTTTGCTTTTGTCCTGCTTTTCTTTCCCCAGAAACTTGAGGTTCAGCATCAGGTTGTTTAATTCGGCTTGCTCTATTTTCCTAATATGAGTATTCACTGATATGAATTTCCCTCATAAGACTGCTTTCACTGTGTCCCATAGATTCCAATATGTTATATTTACATTGTCATTTAATTGTAGGAACTGTCTGATTTCTTCTTTAATTTCCTCTGTGACCCATTGGTTATTCAGAAGTGTGCTGTTCAATTTCCATGTGTTTATGAAATTTTTGCGGTTTCTTTTGGTACTGTTCTCCAATTTCATCACACTATGGTCTGATAATATACAGGGGATAACTTCAATTCCTTTGCACTTACTTAAACATGTTCTATGAGTGAGTATGTGGTCTATTTTGGAGAAAAACCCGTGTGCAGCTGAAAAGAATGTGTGTTCAGTTTTTGTGGGGTGAACACTCTGTAAACACCCGTTAAGTTCATTTTTTCAAGAGTTTGATTGAGTTCTAGTATTTTGTTGCTTATTTTTCATCTAGTTGATCTATCCATTTGTGACAGAGGGGTATTGAGATCCCCCACTACTATTGTATTTCTGCTTATTTGATTTTTCATGTCTGTTAGTATTTGTTTTATATAATTGGGCACACTAGTGTTTGGTGTTTATATGTTATTGATTGTCATCTCTTCCTCTTGGATTGTTCCGTTTATATGGATGTAGGGTTCTCCTTTGTGTGTTTTAATCAGTGTTTGTTTGAAATCATCTTAATCTGCAGAGGATAGCTACTTCTGTCATGTGTCAGGTTCCTGTCACATGGAGTATTGTTTTCCACCCTTTTACTTTCAGTCTATGAGTTTCTTTTTGAATTAAATGTGTTTCTTGTTTTCACCATATTGTTGGATCTTGCTTCTTGACCCATTCTGCCAGTCTATTTATTTTGACTGGTGAATTGAAACCATTAACATTGATGGTTATAACTGATACATATTGACTTATCATTATTATGACTTTTTCTTTTTGTTGGATTCTCCCCTTTTGCATTTAATTTCTTGTCATGCACAATGGATTCATTCTGCTGGGCTTCCTGGGTTTGTGATCCTTGTATTTTCCTAGGATATTGTCTAAAATTTTTTGGAGTGCTGGTTTGGTATTCATGAAGTTCTTACGGTGCTCTTTGTCATGAAAGTATCTTATCTCTCCATTGATTTTGAAAGATAGTTTTGCAGGGTACATCAATGTGAGTTGGAAGCTGTTTTCCTTTAGGGATTGGAATACCTTGCTCCAAGCTCTTCTTGCCTTGAGGGTTCATGTTGAGAAGTCTGCTGTGATTCTGATGGGTTTTCCTTTGTATGTGATTTGTTTCTTTTCTCTAACTGCTTGTAGAATTTTGTTCTTCTATTGGGTTTCTGGAATCTTAACTATTATATTCCTATGTGTAGATTTTTTTTTGATCAAGGCTATTTGGAGTCCTACATGCCCCATCTATATGTCAAGTTCTTTTCCTCTGTTTGGGAAGTTTTCTGCCATCACTTCTGTGAATAGTTTTATTTTTATATCATGTTCACTCTCTTCTATGTCTTCCTTGACTCTGGATCAGTCTTATATTATTCTTCTTTGCATCATCTAGCAGCTGTTAGATTGATTTCCTCATCATCCCTTACTATTTTAAAGAAATTTTTCTTTTCCTGATCACTAATTGCAATTTTATCTTCTGTATCTGAAATTCTGTCCTGTCATTGGCTCATTCTCATGTGTAAACTTTCAATGGAGTTTTTAATCTCCTGGAAATCTGTTTGCATCTGTTTTATGGATTCCATTTGTTTCCTATATTTGGATCCCATCATGTTCCTCAGCTCCTCTATTTTTTATCTGTGTCTGCTCTAGATTTATTAATCATGTCTTGCACTATGGGCACAACCTTTGCTCTTATCTGATAAAGTATTTATGATTTCATTTTTTCCAGATCCTCTTTTGTTGTCTGTTCAGGGAGTCCAGGTGTTTGAGTATCAGATTGTTCCATCTCATTTCCCTTTGGGGTTGCTTTAGGTGATCTGCAAGTCTGGTTTTCAGACTCATTTAAGTCTTCTTATTTCAAAGGGGTAGGGGTGGTGGAGGGGATGTGTGCTGTTGGTGACCGTGCATCTAACCTCCTTGGCACTGTGGTCAGTGGTAAGGCAGTCCAGATAGCTCACTTTCTCTTCACTTGGGGCAGCTCTGCTCTTAGGCACTCGGGCAGTGATATTGAGGCCCAGAAGTTTCATCTCCTTTGTGCTGGGGACAGCTTTGCTCCTGGGCACTGGGGGTGGTGGTATGGTGGCCTGGAAGGTTGAATGTATTTTTAAAAGTGTCCATTATAAATTCCTCATCTACTTTCATACAATTTGTCCAATGGCATGCGTTATTGTTTGTAACAGAAAGTCCACCCCCAAAGCTTCATGCACTCATTGGAGGATATTTTCAAGATGATTATATCATGGGAACAGGGTACTGATCAGTGGATGAGTCCACTGATGAGTTTATAGCTAAATGTGATGTTGGGAGGTAAAGCCTAGTCCAAGGAGGTGGATCCCTGGTAGCATGACCTGGAAGTGTATATTTTTTCTCTCTTCCTTTGGACTCTCTTTGCTTACTGCTATCCAGGCCATGAGGTGTTTCTCCTCTGTGATGTCCATCTGGCATACACTTTGCCTTAGAGCCAGATCACTATAGATTAAAACCTCTAAAATCTCTGAGCCAAAACAAACCAAATTGTGTCAAGTATTTTCCCCAGTAACAAAGAATGTAACCAATCATAAATTTTCCTGTTTTCAATTGTGTGTAAGCCTTTGAATTTGATATCCTTCACAACAGTGGCCAGTTATTTAACGTTATATCATGTCTGTTTATTATCTCATTTGTTGAATTAATAAACAGAAAGAAGGTAAGCAAAATATAAAATTGGGAAGTAGGAGTTTTGAAAGAAAGGTATTACTCAGTAAGAAATGAAATATAATATGAGATTGAGCTTTTCCCTGAATGTAGCTTAGGAAATTCTGAAATAATATACTTGTAATCGATTCATGAAAAATATCAAAATCTCCAGATCATAATTTTATATTTCAATTAAAGTGGATTAATTTAAGTTAATAAAAATGCAGAAATTTGTATGTTTTTAATCAATGTGGCAATCTTTATTACACAAAAGTCTGTCCATAGAGAAGCATAGATCTTTTACCACATTTCAACTATTGGTTTTGAACTTTTTCAATATTTGTGCATTCATTATGACACTACTTGAAACTCACTTAACAATAAGACAAAGTAAAATACAAGAGTTACTGCCACCAAAAAATAATCTAACCTAAAATAGATATAACACAAATATTTATAACTCAGTGCCCACCTGTAGAAGGACATATTCTTATTTGCAGTAAATATGTATTGTGATTTTAATGTGTCCTATTTGTTCTTAAGGTCAGTGCATAGCATATATTTCTAAAAAATATCTGTTAGGGCCCAGGGATTTAGCTCAGTGGTTCCGGGGCCTGCCTCACAAGCACAAGGTCCCTAGTTCGATCCCTGGCACACACACACAAAAAAAGATCTGTTAGGCTTAGTGTGTGTGGTGAAACATTTTATTATTAAACTAAACAATACTAATTTTATGGCCTTACCTGTATTAATATCTATAAACCTAACTATAACAACTGGCTAATATTTTTAAATATTTGAAAAATTATTGTAACTATTTCAGTGTTCATTATAATTTTACATTACCTAAATCTAATTTTCAATATATTTTTTAATATAAAACTATCACTTAATTATCAAGGGCAAAATCTTACACTGTAACTTCAATGTGATTTATTGTAACCATTTAAAGCTTGTAAATGTTTATCTTTCTTTTCTACAGGTAAAATAATGCATTTGTTCTTATAAGGATTTATATAAACTTTAAAAGCTTTTGAACATCTATCTAGATAAAATAAATCCATTACATTATAAGCTCTACATTTCATTGAAAACAACTTTACATTTATGTGATAATATAAAATAGTGTCATGAACTGAATTATGTGTACTCAGTATAAATTGATGAATTTTATTTTGCTTTGTTGACTGTCTTTATTTTTATTCCTTTATGACTCATATTTTAGTTTAATTTGGGGGAGTCTTTAACAGCATTATGAGAAGTGCTCTTTTAAAATTTTTAAAATGTATTTTGTTAAAATAAAGACAGATTTTCACAAAACAAATCCATGGAACTGTTTAATGAAATACATGTTTTATGTCTTGAGCGCATTTTCTTCTTAAATTCAAAGAGCTAGTATGTTATCACTATTAATTTCTTAATGATCTGTTATTCAAATATGCTGGCATACATTTTTTCCATCTACTAATGCATGATCAGTTCTTTTAAATTATCCCTGTAAGAAAAGGGAAAACTTTGCAAGTAATGGTTAAAGTCCTTAGGAGATTAGCAAAGTAAGGAGTAAAATTCTTCCTAATTGAAACTCTGCATACATAAAAAGTAAAACTTTTAAATTTTTTAATCCAAAGAATTGTGAAATCTATAAATAGATGAATTGGATGTGAGCATTCCTTCTCCACCACACCCATATTCAAAAGAGCAGCCAATTTTACATAGAAGAGTGAATACTAAAACAGAACTTACATGAAGAATATTCTGAGCTGATTACACACTGAGAAATATAGCAGACAATATATTTAATGAAAACAATCTTTTCTTAGTTACATATTCAAATAAATCATGAAATAAGAGAGTGAGAGTTAACCTGGTCTCATGGTTTGAGAAAGAGCCACATAATAAGGACTAAGAGGAAGTTTTTCCTCTGAATTATGCTTGGAAAGAAGTTTGGCAAAGAATGTAATAAAAGTGATAAAAACCCACTAGGTGATTAGAGGATTCAATTTTCCACAAGGAAAAGATACATTTAAATTCAGTCTTCTTCTTGACTTAAAAGTTCATTTTTAAGATTTCTTTTTCATGCGTAGTAACATTAATATCCTATAGAGAAAAAATGCTTGTAGCATAATTTGAATACTAAACTATTAGTATCAGTAGGAGCATGTCTTTCTGTCTTCTATATTCTTTTTGTTTTCCCGGGGCATCACAAATATGAACCATCTGGTGTGCCAGCTGCTTGGTTTTCTCTTTACACATGCAGAAAGTGTAGGTGGAAGGCTTCCAAAATCCCAGCCACTATTATCTGTTTTGTTTATCATCATCATCATTATCATCTTCCTTGAATTTTAATAAATGATGCTCTTTTCTCTGGTTGGTAGTCAGTAAAATCTGTAGATATTGTTCACTCTTTTTTCTTTTACAAGATGTCAGTGAAATTTCAGTTGGACATGTTTCAGTTGGAACCTGGTTTATGATGCCTTGGCTGTTCATAAATTCTATGTGCAGTAGGTTTCATTTTAAACTAAGTGTTGACTTAAATTTATTGTACTACTTATCAATCTGTATCTACCCTGGAGTTTACCTTTAAAACCAAAAAATTACTTTAACTGAATTACATGTATTTTAAACAGTATTTTTTCTAATCTAGTTCTATATTTACAAATCTTGTGTGTGTGTGCACGTGTGCAAGGCTATGTGTGGGCACACAGGCATGCACTTTGTGTCTATACATCTTTGCATACGTACAAAAGAAAATAATTTTTTCATGTAGTGGGCATATCATAATAAAGGTCAAGCTAGCAGATTAATTACAGAGGAGACACTAGGAATCGAGATACATAACACATGAGTAAACTGTTAGAATTAAGTATTAAAAAGGATTCAGTTAAGCAATTATTTTACAGTATGATAACCTGTGATAAGAGCTATTTGTTATAATATCTAGAATAAAGTTTCCAGTAACCAAGGAGCTATTTTCCTATCGTGGTCTATTTAAGAAATTATTTTTTTTAAATCATAAGACCACATAAACACAAATTAGCACAGAAAGTATTCACATATTTTCTAATGAGGATAGAATTTCAGGGTAGTAGGGTGACATCTAATATGAGAAATAGTCAATCACTTTGTCACAGACTGTTAAGACCAATTGAAGTCATATATGTGATGTGATCAAAATATGTTAAATATTTAAATTAAAAATTATTACAGTAAAAGACCCATTGCCATCAATTACTTTCTAAATACTCAGCCTCACTTCAAATACACTCCAGCACTTTCCCACTTTCTGAAGCAGTTCTGGAAGTCCTCTTTCTTGAGTGCCTTTAGGAGCTGTGATAAAAATATGATGACTGCAGCTATGTGGTACCATCCAGTGGAAAAACAGTGTGTCCTCATCCATGGCACTCTGTGACTTCTGGCTCTTCCCCAAAGTCAAAATGACCATAAAAGATAAACACTTTGAATCAATTCAGGACATCAAGACAGCCATTACAGGTGCAGGGATTTAGCTCAGTGGTTCCATCCCCTGCCTCGCAAGACAGCCATAACAGCAAATAAAGATGTTTAAGAAAGAAAACTTCCAAAACTGTTCAGGGAGTGACAAGAATGAAAGGATAAGTGTGTTTGAAGCAAGCAGGAGTAGTTTGAGGTGGATTAATAGCAACATATTTTTATTGTAATAACTTTTAAAATTAAACAGTCATGATAAATATCTATCACACCTTGTACATGAAGAGACAGTTCTGAACAGATCAATAAGTGCTTGTTAAATTTGAAATAAATCTTTTGATCATTTTCTTTCAAAGCTGAACATAGTATAATTCTTACCAAATTTTATCAAAACAAAACCAGCCATATATTTAAAGTTTAATACAATATAACCAAATGCTTATCTTGGGAGTATATCTTAGTTTAGAAATTGAAAAATAAAAAATGCTTTCACATTAGAAATCTTATTATTAATGCATATTGTAACTAAGACATAGGACCTATACTTATTAGAAAACAATAAAGTGAAAATTCATCTAAAAGGAAACAATACAAATATAATAACTAAGAGAAAGTTTTTTTAATCAGATAAAGAAGTGGAATGTTATTTGAAGTAGCTGCAACTGGATGACTCCTATGCATTAAGCAGAAAGTAGTGGTCATAAAAAATATTTCACACTTGAAAATGGATTAATAGCCCCTCTCATTATAAAGTTTTCACATATACAATAAACACAAGGTCAGAAATTAAATAGCTAAAGTCAATATTGGGACAGACATTGACTAACAATTTTTGAATAAATAAAAAAACCTCTCAAGAAAAACTCTCAAATTGGATTTTACTTATGACCTCTTAACAAATATACAAAAAATGAAAGCCATGTTTATACACAAATTTAAGAAGCATAAGTATGGAATAAAGTGCCTGCCTCATTTTTTTGAAGTCAATGTAACTATGATATTGAAACTCAACAAACATAATATGAAAAAGTAAAGAGTAAAATTCCTCATCAACAAACAAAACCTTTTACTAAAATACTAGCAAACTGAATCTCTCATCAAATACAAATGATAATATACCACAACTGAATAGGCATCCATACCATGAACATAGATATAGTTCTTACCAAATTTTAGCAAAACAAAACCAGCAATATATTTAAAGGATAAGAGAGTATAACCAAATGTTTATCCTGGGAGTGTAAGATTAATTTAACATTTGAAAATAAAATATCTCTATATATGCAAATGAGAAATAAACCTCAATAAAGGCACAGTAAAGAGACAATTGAAAATTTGATACCCTTACTTGATAAAAAGTCAACAAATTACAGATGTAATATTCCTAAATCTAATAAAAGACACATATGAAAGACATACATCTTGTGCCAAAACAAATGGTGGAATATTAAATACTTCCCCCTGAGGTCATGAATTAGATTACAGTGCCCATACTTATCACCTCTATTTACCATTGTATCTGCAGTTTAAGTCTCTGCCATAAGGAAAGAAGGAAAAATAAAAAAATATAAAGATTGCAACTACAGAAATAAAATAATCTCTCCACATTCACACAAAAGCATGACTACTTCGGTAGTGAATCTCAAAGACTCCACAGTCAGACAACTAGAACTAATAAATGAATTTATCAAAGTCACTGGATAAAAGATCTGTATAAAAATAGCATTTTTACATAGTAAAAGTCCTTTTACTTTTGTACACCAGTGGGAATTTACTTATGAATATGAAAAATAAGATTTATATGGAAAAACATAGAATCATTGACAGTCTTAAACAAATTTGAACACTTATATTACCTGACGTCAAAACTTATTATAAAGTTCTAGTTACCACAGCAGTATGACATTAATATAAAAGTAGAATCATTGGAACAAAATAACAGTATGTAAACTCACATTTTTATGATTGATTTTCCACATACACATCAAAACAAGCCAATGGAGAAAATTTTTTCAATGATTGGTGTGAAAAATGACCAGGTTTAAATTAATGCATCAAATCCTTCTTTGCATAATATGAAAATTAGTGTTAAAATATCACAGATCAAAACATAATGGTTGAAAATATAAACTTTCTAGAAATAAGCACAGGGAAATACCTTTTTAACCATGCTTATAGGCAAAACAAAAATAAAATGATAAATTAGATTTCAATAAAATCTTAACATAGTGAAAAGATATTTACATGTAAGATATATAAAAATATTCACAAGCTCTCAGTGCAAAAATTATTACATTCAGAGTATATAAAGAAGTTCCACTACTAAATAACAAAAGATAAACAACCAAATCAAACATGCATGCAAAAGTTGAACGTGCAACTTAGAATGGAAGATGTACGAATTGCCAAAATCAAATAAAATTTGTGTTCAACTTCATTGGTAATAAGAGAATGAAAATTAAAACAATGTAGAATTTCCAATACAAATTCATTACAATGGCCCAAATTACCAATACTAAAGAGTTAAAAAAATTAACACAACCAAATATTTGAAAAGACAGGGAAATGGGAAGCAAACAGAACTTTCATAATCTAAAATATAGAAAAAGAAGAATACAATAAACAAAACACAGGTGGATATATCAGGAACAATATGATGAACTTAAATTCCATACCAGTAAGTACATTCAATTTAAAAGGAAAAAATAAGAAAAGACTATCAAAGTGAAAAAATATAAAATAATGAGCTTTTGAATACATATTATTTGTTAGAGACATACTTTAAATTTAAAAATAAATTGAAAGCAATGAAATAACAAAACATAAACCATTCAAGCATTTCATTCATAAAGCATAAAGTTACTTATATCAATGGGATGAGGTCCAAATTTTAAAGAAATGTAGCAGAAAATGTGTTTATATTATCTACCAGGGAAATCATGTGAAATACTTTTAGTATGTAGTTTATATAATTGAAGAGGGTTAAGAGTTAAAAACATTGGTTCTTCCCTTACTAGGTGATAGAAAATAAAAAATAAGAAGTGTAATAGAATAGCTTATCAGCCTTTTGGTTAAGACCAAGTGTAGTATCTGTTTTTATCAGTTTAATATCTGATACATCCTCTGAGGACAATATATATTATATGAATTTTTGGACCTGGGAGATGAAGTAGGAGCTTGCTCTGTCCTCTCCACACATTGACCTGGTATTGCAGTACTTCCAGGAATGGTGCACCAAAAAAAAAAAAAAAAAAAAAAAAGGAAGTGTAATAGAAAATAAATTGTGTTACTGATGATTTTAAAAGAGGAAAGTAGGGCCAGAGATTTAGCTCAGTGGTTCTGGGGCCTGCCTTGCAAGCGCAAGGTCCTGAATTTGATCCCTAGTACAAAAAAAAAAAAAGAAGAAAGTAAACGGAAAAACCTTAATTTTAATGTTTAACTGTTTTACTCTTCAATTCTAATATATGTATTTATTATGTAAATTTGGTATAATCTATCAGAAATCACACAGAAACTAGACAAAAGATATCAAATAAAATTTATTAAAATGTCAATGATTTTATCTATAATTTCTTTACTCATACTTGTATAGTCATTTGTTGGAATATTAGTCTTGAATTTCATATACACAACAGAGATTCATGATTCACTCTAGCCTTTATCTAGCTTACATACATGGTGCTCAGAGTAGAATGTGCTTTTAAGCACTCCTAGGAATTTTTACTGTTAAAAAATGTAATATTCTCTTTATGAGAGTCAAGTAGGGATACGATAATGAAAGGTTTATATTTTTGCAATTCTATAAAATAACTCTATTGGAGGAAAAAATGTGTAAATAAATGACACATGACATATAGACTATGTTTACTTAGAGAGTTTTTCTGTTTTCAGAAGTTAGTAATTTAAGAAAATTTCCATTTATTACTTGAATATTTACTTAATTTTTTAATTGAAATTATCATACAATTAAAAACAACTACAAGGAAGAAAAGGACAAGATCAGTCAATGATCATGGCTGGGCTGACTGCTTGTTTTAGAAATCAGTGTACAAACTTTAGGATAGCCAAGTGTTTACAGCTTGGATACCAATTCTAGTCTTCTATAGATCACATTTTATTGCATAAGTCAATTTAGGCAAGTAATTTCTCCAATGTGAGCCTGTAAAACATATAATCATATCATATATTTTTCATATTTTTGTGAGCATTAAATAGACTGACAAGTAAAGATTTTATGACAATTTCTGATATGAAGTAAGTGCCAGAATTATTTTTAGGGTTTTTTTTGTTATGTTTATTGGTAAATTTTAGGTATAACAAAGATCTACTATCTAGAATATATAAAGAACTTACAAAAATATATATAAAGAATTTACAAATATATAAAGAACTTACCCAAATTTAAAGACCCAACCCCAAAATGGGCATCTAAAATGAATAGATATTTCTCAAAAAAGTAGAAATACCAAATAAACATCTTTTAGTTTTATTATGTAAACAAAATAAATGATATTTTGATATACTTTTGAATTGTATAAGGAAAAAATTGTATTCAGAAAACCTAACATTTATTTAAAACTTCTTCATTGCTTAGAACAAACTGCTAAAACTTAATGTTTAAAGATTTAACTATTTGCACAAGTACATTTATTGTTTTGAATAAAATTAAATAAAGTACTACAGTTAAATAAGAAAAGTTTAAATAATTAAAAGGTAAATAAAAGGGTCCTCATTCATCAACAAATAACCAGACTTAGTAATCTCATAAATGTAATCAAATATATTTATTCTATTTTTAATTAAGCATAATTTTAATTTTAATTTTGCAAATAATTTTTATTATACAAATATATAATATTTGGGGGGTTACCGAGTTTTTGCAGGTACAGCAAAATATATTTAGTGAAACAAAGACTAAATATTTCTCACAGCATTTCTATGTAGATTTATAAAACTCAACTCCAAATAATAGTTGTACCTCATATTTGAAAAAGCATATATATGGAGAAAAGCTAATCAACCTCTCTAGGATGGATATTGATGAAAAAATGTAAGATTCTTTTTTTTTTTTTTTGGTACCGGGGATCGTACTCGGGACCTTGCGCTTGGGAGGCAGCCGCTGGAACCACTGAGCTAAATCTCTGGCCCCACATAAGATTCTTTTACTCCAGGAGACATTTTGTGAGTTTCTCCCTGAAATTCATTAGAGTAGATTTCAAAGAGTTAAAGTACAGAAAGGATTAATAAGTAATATTTAAAGAGAGGTGGATTTCATTTTAAGACAAAATAGAATAATATTAAAGTGAAACAGGTCCTTCAGAAGACATTTTTCTAATGATTTAATTCTTCACTTGGAGATAGTAACTTCTCAGAAAGATTTCGAGCCTGGGCTGGTGGCCTATAGTTATAACCCCAGCATTCTAGAAAACAGGCAGTAGGATTGCAAGTTCAAGCCCAGCCTGAGGTACTCAGCTAGACTCCATCTCAAAATCTAAGAAAGAGAAATCTTTTGAAAATGCTGGGGATATAGTTCAGTGTGAAGGCCTCAATTTCCAATATCACAAAAAAAATAGAGGAGGAAGGGGGATAGGAAGGAGGAAGGAGACAGGTGGAGGGAACATAGAGAAACAATGACTATACCTCATTACTTGGAATATGCTATATCATATTGCAAGTTATTTACATTTTTTAATTTATATTATTACTACAAATTGGATAAAATAAACTTTATGTATGTCTATTAAAGCACTTCCAATAAGGAATATTTATCTGTGCCCTAAGAGCCACTGAAGTACAGGGTACATAAACCCTACCAAATATAAGAATAGGATTTTACTACTATCCATCATTATTTTGGTCTTTCTATAATCATGAGTACCCAAGTGTTTCTCTTAATCACTTTTTTTTGCTTATCCTTTCATGCTGAGCTTTTCTCTGAAGTATTTGATGCTTCTTATTGTATCACTAAAACCCTTGAGAAAAAATAATATTAAAGAAATTTAATATTTAGAAATTTGATTTAGTCATCAAGTAAATCTGTTACTTAATACAAAATTGTCTTTCTGGAGGATTGTAATAGATGCACTCTTTAAAACACCCTTCAATGGGGAAAATTATTAAAGAGAACAATAAACATAGTCTTTGAATGCTACTCAAACATAAAGAAGGATAAATTTAAGTCATGTGTAGAAAAATAGATGGATTTTGAGACTTTAGTACTAATTGAGGTAAGACACAGTTTATGTATCACATGGTTTCTCTAATATGAGAGATGCAAAATATAAGTAATTTAAAGAGCAAAATAAAAGAGAGATGTTAGGAAACAGAGAGGTAGATTCTCTAAATGGGAAGAGGACATGGGAAGAAGTGAGAGGGAAAGTGGAGGAATGGGGAGAAAAATAAGCAAGATCCAATGTGTATTTATATGAACTCTCCAAGAGGAAAATAATCGTTACATATCACAAACATACTAATAAAAAGGGACAGCTATAACACTTTAAAATCTCTGCTGACTGAATATTTTCATTTTCTCTTCTGAACCCTCAATTTCTGCACTAGATTATTTTCTGATAAACAATTGTAAATGTTGAAGAAATACCAAATTATTACCATTGTTCTTATCTATGTTATTGTCATTATGGAAGAGTAGCAGAATTTTTATTCAAAATTCATAATTTATTGAGAAGTATAAAGAATACAAAATAATCTCGAGTCCTACTACACTGATAGTCACTACTGCTTTTCTTGTTTCTTTCCACAAGTGTTTCTCCTAAGCATTCATATACTGCAGCAAACTAAAAAATAAAATATCATGTGATTAGAACTATTTGGAAGGAATCAAGAAAATGGCATTTTAAAGCAGCTTCAATTGTACTATATATACAAAACTGTTATTAATGCTTTAATGATTTATATATATTGAATTTTTAAAAATAAAATGAACAACTTTATTGAGAAGCAAGTCACACTAATTATTAAATTAACCAGTTTAAAATGCATAATCCATCCCTTAATATATTCACAGAATTGTGCTAACACTCAACAATCATTTTTGGAACATTTTTATCATATAAAACAAAACTCTCTTGCAATTAATAGTAATTTCCCATTTCTCACTTACTCTATCCACTCTCCTCCACTTCCTTGCCCCACATAACAACTTACCTGCTTTCTGTCTCCATGTATTTGAGTATTCTGGATAAATTTTTCAAGCCTTTCTACTGTTTAATTATAAATATATATTCTTTGATCAGTAGCTCCCTATTTATTCTGTCCTGTCAACACCCATGACTCTGGTACCCACCATTTTACTCTCTCTCCTTCAATGACATAAATGTTTATAGATTATACATGTGAGAGGCATCATTCAAAAATTTTTTTATCTCCTCCTGGCTAATTACACTTAACATGATGTTCTCCATGTTCATTCATGTTGTAGCAAATGACAGAATTTCCTAACATTTTATGAATAATATTCCATTATGTATATATACATATTGTCTTTATCAGTCATCTATTAATGGATAATGAATTTGATTCTGTATCTTAGCTATTGCACATCATACCATAATAAACATAGGAGTGAAAATATATATATGACAAGCTGATTTCATTTCCTTTAGATGTATATCCAATAGTAGGATTGTGAAATTACATAATAGTACTATTTTTAAATTTTGAGGAACTTTTATTTTATTTTCATTACTATTATCTGTTCTAATTTACATTCCTACAAACAATATGAAAAGGTTTCTATTTACCCACCTTCTTTCCATTTTTTTCATCTTCTGTCCTTCTGATAATGGTCATTATAACAATTATGAGGTAATATCTTACTGATTTACATTTCCCTGCTGATTAAAGATGTTGAGATGTTTGTCAAATAGCTGTTGGTCATTTGTATACTGTGTTAGCTTTCAGTCACCCTAACACTATATCTAAGAAAAACAATTGAAAGCAGGAAAGAAATATATTGGCTTATGGTTTCATAGATCTATAGTCAGCCAGATCCATTATTTTTGGGCCTGTGGTGAGGCAGTATTATCTGGGTGGAAGGACACAGTAGAAAAAGTTGCTCACTGTATGGCATGGAGTAAGCTAGAGTTGAAATTCTTTTTCTTTCTTTCTTTCTTTCTTTCTTTCTTTCTTTCTTTCTTTCTTGGGACTGAACACAGAACCTTCACTCTGAGCTACACACCAAGCCCCTCCCTTTTTCAATTAATTATATTGGTACATGTAAGGTATACAATATAATGACATTCATCATTGGAAATTGGCACCTTTACATAATCTCTCTTGGTTCTTGTTTTTTCCCCATTGCCCTGCTCTCCCTTTAACCCCTCCACCCCTCCCTATCTCCAATGACTTTGTTTCCATTTTTTCTTTTTCTCTTATTAATTCCACTCCCTTCTTTCCTTCCCCTACCCCTCTCATTTCCCCTTCCCCTTTGCACCATTTCTTCCTTTTTCGCATTATCTATTATACCTTTTAGTCCTTATTTACACTTTCAATTTTTCACACTAGAGAAATTATTCTGTATTTACATGTATGTTCTATTTATTTCACTTAAGAGCATCACCTCAATATTATTATAATTATTATTATTTTTCTTTTTGAGTCATCTATATCAGTGAATATTTACTAAAGAAACAGATAAAACACATGATATACAAATATATATGAATTTACAAGATTGGATTACAATGGCCACCCACAGAGTTGATATGGAAGAGTGCAAAGGTCTGTCTGAACTTTGGAGACTGAAGGATTTAGTCGAAGGTCTGGAGCTCACTGCAGTGTCCCATGCAAATCTATATCAGGAGGTAGATGGTCTGCTGTGGAAGGCTGAGGGATCTGTGCCAAAAGCTGAAGAGCCTGCACTGGAAGCCAAGAGACAATGTCCAAGGTGAAGGCAAAGATGGGAGCTCCTCCTAAGAAACAGAGATAGAAACAGATGCATCATTCTTCATTTCCCCTTTATACCATCCAAAAGCCACTGTGGGGTAGGTCTTCCACACCCTCTGACGTGGAATTGCTGAGCTGATTCTGTTAAGCCTCTCTTAAGTAAACTTCTCAAGTTGACACACAATCAGTCAGCCATCACAGGGTCTTAACTAGTTGCCTTGGCTGAATTTTAACTTGCATTTCTCCTACATCAACATCCTAAACTGCTGGAATTAAAAGTATATGCCAGCATGCTCAGTGTTGTCTTTGTGCTATTGAGTTGTTTAAATTTTGTACTACTTTTTTATTCCTTAAACCTCTCATTATAATTTCTCTCATTCACTCTACGTATTATCTTTTCACTCTGTTATTTCCTTTGATATGCAACATTAGTTTTTGTGTTTTTTTTTTTTTTTTTTTTTTTGTAGCACTTGTCTTTTCTTTTCAACCTTTGGCTTTGAGAACCTATTAAAAAAAAAAAAAAAAACTGCCCAAACTGATGACAAGAAACATTTCTCCTACACAATATTTTCTTTTAGTCATTTCATGTCTTTAATTACATTTTCATTTGACTTAACTTTTGTGTATAGTGAGGGACAATGGTGTAATTTCTCCTACATAAACACACTCAGTTTACCTAATGCTACTTATTCAAAAGACCACCTTTTCATGAATTTTACTCCATGATTCTGGGAAAGTTGGCCATGGTCTCTTCATTGCAGATATGGTGTTTAGCAATGGAAGCAAAATTTGCCCAATTCTTTTGCTAGGGAACCAAATTGTTCTAAAAAAAAAAAAAGCATTCATGAACTGAAGCATTACTGTATATGTTTTTGACACCTTGTAAAAAACATCAAGTGAATATAAATGTGTGGATTTATTTATGGGTTTTTATTTTCCTGAATATTTTGTTCTATATGTATGCAAAACTGAATATATTTCTCTATAGGTCTGTTTTTAGACATATATAATATCTGTTTTCATTTTGGTACCATGCCCTTCTCATTACTATAGCTTTATAAAGATATTGAAACATTGATGAATTTATTATTTCTACATATTTGGTGTGAGTTTAGAATTCTTTACCCATAAAAGCATTGCTGCTTAAAAATATATATTCATTTAACTCCATACTTTTTAATCTGTATAACTTCTATTTCTTTCTCTCTACTAATGGCTCTGGTAAAAAAATCTATTACTCTACTAAATCAAAATGGTAGGAGTCAGTTGCATTGTCCAAGATCTTAGAGGAAAAGTTTGCATTTTTCACCATTAAATCTGTTGTTAGCTGTGGTTTATCATATATAGTCTTTCTTAAGTTGAAGCACTGTCCTATGCATGGTTTGAGTAAAGTTTTCCCAAGAAAGTGATATTGAGTTTTGTGAAATGCCTTTTCTGCATCCATTTCATCTGCAATCATGAAATGACCAGATGTTTCTGCTACTGTGATATACTACATTTGTTGATTTTTGTATTTTAAAACATCTTTGCATCACTGGGATGAGCCCGACTTTATCATGGTGAATGATGCCCTTAATTTACTGTTTAATTTGACTTGTCAGTATTTTTTTTAGGATATTTGTGTCTGTGTTCATCTGGGATCATGGTTTCTAGTTTCCTTTGTTGTGTCCTGTAGTTTCATTATCATGATATTGCGGGCCTCATACAATGATATTGGAATATCCTCCTCTTCAATATTTTGGAATAGTTTTCCAATACTCTTATTAGTTAGTTCTTTTTTGCTTATTTTTAAAATATTGGCAGAATTAATTACACAAGTATGTGTTAAGAACTATGTACACCCTAAAATAGTATTAAATTCAGTGAATACAAAGCCAAGTAAAATAGAGAAAGTATCTTTTCATTAAGTGATGGATGATGAAAGAACAGGCAAGTTAATAAAATGGTATTATGAAAGGAGAGGAAGTTTGTTGGTTTAAAAAAATAGAATAAATATTTTAATTACTCTCTATTACCTGAAGTCTTGTTGAAATGCGCCACTATTAAAATTTTATTTAAATATTAGAAAAGCATAAATAATCCCATAAGTAAAGAAGGAATTTATAGTAGTTCTGGAAAATAGTAGCAGATTAGAGTTGAAAGGAAGGAGGAACCAAACAAAGAAACCAAAATCAAGACAAATTTTGAAAGATTTCATAAAAAAAAAAACAAACCAAACTATCCTCAACAAAAATTGCATATGCTGTGTTAATAACAGAAACAAGGTACAAATGTGGATCCAAGGGGTAAATATCAAAGCTATTCATTTATCACTTGACAAACAACTGACCGATTTTGCTTTCCTCATCAGCAACAGATAAGACAGCAAGCCAGAAATTTGTCCTATAGTAAATAAAAAACAGTAAAGAGAGTTAATTAGAATACTTTTTTTTTTTTTTTTTTTTGGTACCAGGGATCAAACTCAGGACCTTGCGCTTGTGAGGCAGACATGTTGCCACTGAACTAAAAACCCGGCCCATAGAATACTTCTTGTATCCATTTGATCAGATACTGAATAGACAAATAATGATATAGCCATATAAATGAATGTTTTTCAGATATAAATAAGTACAAATTATGAGCATTTGTAACAATGAAAATTTGTTAAAAGAAAGAAGTAAGAAAAGCAAAGAATACTGTGATGGCCTAGATAAGAAAAATTAAAATATTATGAAAACCATCAGTAGAGTGGTCATTTTGGGTGATGAGACTGAGGAGAAAGAGGATGTTGGACCTTACAGCGATAATAAGAATATGTATAAGGGTTACAGCAACACAAGCACATGTGCTTGTTCAAATCTCACCAAACTATACACTATACACTTTCTTACATGTCAATTGAATGTCACTAAAAATAATAATCAGATCCAATATTAGAACAAAATCATAATTTCCAATGTAATACTAAGAAAATACCACATTGTATGACCTAGAGGTGAACATTTTTCCAGAGTCTTGAAGATTAAAACAGTTTCATGAGGAAAGATACAAAAATAAGTAAAATGACATTAATAGAGGGAGAGGAATATATATACTCTATGTACCATAGAAAAAATAGCTTACTAAGAATGACTTTCTTAGCTATTCTTATTTATTTAATATACCAAATTATATAACTGTGTTGGTGTTTAATTCAAATTGCAGATAAGTTAATATAATGTAGAAATAATTGACACTTGTATAACAATAAGATTTAATATTTATTCAGGCTTTATGAGAGTTAATAAAGGTTTTTAAAATTTTGTTTATACACACATTACTGATTTTTTGTATATTGGTTATTTGTATTGATTTTTTAACTTGTCATTTATGGATTTATTTTCAATGTATAAAATATTTTGTTAATTGTTGGTACTTACTGCTGGGTAATCATACCCTATATACTTTGTAAATAATGATGACTTTTTATTTCTATCAAATTACCTTATTTATCTTATTTTTTTCATTTTCAATTCAGTACATCACTGAACAGTAATGGTGTTAAAGAGCATCTTTGTCTTGATCCTAGCAGGAATTTATCAAATATTATATAATATAGTTAGATGACTAAACTTTCTATTTTCAATTTATAAATATCTTAAGGATTAGAATACCATATATCAAGTTAGGGTTTAGCTCAGCAGTATTCATAAGTAAATGGGTCCCATCCCTGACACCATTACATACTTTTAGAGTATAGAAAAATGATTATATTTGATACATCAGAACATATGCATGATATATTTTGTTTTAATATTTTGATGGATTAAAAACATAATATAGGTAGATACATGTGTAAGCAAATATTTTGGTTGGTGCCAGAAACATATGGTCTCAACTTGTAATATCCACTTATTCAGTGCATGATAAAATATTCTAGAGGATATTTCATATAAGAAGAATGAGTCAGTTCTGGTAAGAAGGAACATATATGTGAGGTATATCTGTATATGTGAAGCATTAAAGAGCCAATAAAGAGTTCTGATCACTAAACAGAATAGTTTTATACACTATTTCTCAAGTTTCTCTATATAGCACTATGTTGAATATTATATTAACAAATATGGTTCTCTATAAGGAAGCAAAATCATTTATATAGAATAAAAATTGCACAAAACAAATCATTGGGATAAGTTTATTTGGATATTACACTTTTCCAGTAATTAGAGAAATTGTGATGCCAAGTTCTTGTTTCTTTATGATAAATATTTACTAAAGGATTAGCCTATAAAATTAAAAAAATATATTTATTATCAAAGAACAATACAGTTCATGAAACAGATACATTATTTATTTGGAACACAACAATTCTCTTTTAGTGTAAAGATTTGAAACAAATACTTTTTTCATTATCTTAGAATGTAGACAGGCAAAATAGAGAAATAAAATGGGCAATATTGAAACCAGCTTCACAGGCTAAAAAGTCTGTCACCTACAAATTGTCTAGAAAAATGGGCAAAGGCATGGTGGATTTATCCTTAAATATGGAGTTGTATTTTCATTTATGATGTTTTAATGTCCTTTATATATGAACCACAATAACCTATTTGGATTTGTTATTAAATGATCTAAAATTGTCTCCTTTTATAGTAGAAAAACCAAAACAGAGTAAAGCACAAGTTACAGTACTCTTAGTAAACTTGAAAATAAATATTTCTTCAAATATTAAAGATATATAATGGAGAATGCCACTTTTAACTAAAGAAAATCATTTACCAATGGCATTCCAGTTTTAAATACTTTGTAAACTGCTTAACTATTTCCAAAGGGTCAGAAAAGCCTGATGATTTCCTTTCCATAGTTTAAATGACAATATACAGTTTGAAATAAATTTTCATTTATTTTTTGTGGCAGTGCTGGGGATGAAAGTCAAAGTTTCACATATGCTGACCACGGGCTGTTCTACTGAACTAAATCCAGCCCTGAACAAATTTTAATAGTAGATTTCCTAGGGTTAAAATAGAGATTCTGGTCTGTATTAGAAAATGAAGCCAATAGAGATTCTGGTCTGTATTAGAAAATGAAGCCAATCAGAAAAAAAGCATTTTATCTAAATGAGATTAATTCTAGTTGGCTTAAAATGTACTTAAATGCATTTAAATAATGCTAATCTTTAAAAAATCTTTGTTTGGAGTTGGTAGGTGGCTGAGTGATAGAACGTTTGGTTAGCATGAATGAGGCCCTGGATTCATTTGATCCCCTGTACTAAAATAAATAAAAAAATAATCAAAATCTACTCTTACATAGCAATACTATAATACAAGAATATATTTTGAAAAGATAATGTATAAAGTATATCATATATTGAATATTACATTCTCTGCTATTATTCTTTTGTAGCTGTTTTGCTCTTATTCTCTTAGTCTCTTAAACTAAAATACCATTGAGTGAAAAGAGAAAAGTTAGGATCCTACATTTGTGAGATTCTGGATGATTCTGCTTCTCAGTAAAAAATTCTATATTTAAGCCTTTACATTATTTTCATTCTTTGAATTAGTAATAAAATTGATTGTTTGGTCAGACCTTTGACTCTCATTTTGTTGACAATTGATCTTTTCAGGTAATGCAAAAATTATGGTAGAGCAGAAAATGTGAATGGCTATCCCAAGGAATATAATACAATTTTATATTATAATGAGTATAATTTCAACAATTACTGTGTTCAAGAAAAAGCAGGAAAAATGTGAAAGGATTAAAACAGTAACAACTCTATGCAATCCAATTAATGCACATTTATTAAAAAATCTTTAATATTAATTAGTGAATAATATTCTTTATAAATGGAGAATAGAGCAGGACCTCCTTTATCTTAAAATTTATAGCTACCAAATCTTGAGGACAACATTTCTAATGATGAAATACTCAAAATATTTCCATTAATTCACAGAAGGCAAGCATGCCCACCCACACTTCCTCTATTCAACTTGTTTAATTCAGTGAGCCAGGACAAAGATAAATATTCTAATTATTGGAAAATAAGAGAAATACTAGTGTTACTGCAAATGAAGATATTAGCTAATTTGTGAGCTTCATACACATTTATAAATTGTTCAATTAAAAAGAAAAGTTTAACAAGGCAGTTCAGTGCCACTTCAGGGATCATATAGAAGTTAATTGCCAATAGAAGTCAAGATTTAGGAAAATTAATTTTACCAAGCCATTAAGTTGGTTTTGTTTTGGTTTTGTGCTGTGAATTGAACTCAGGGCCTCACCTATGCTTGCCAAGTGCTCTCCTACTGAGCTATACTCCCAGCCATTTTAATTTTTAATATTTTATTCTGAAGTAAGGATTCACTAAATTGCCCAGGCTGACCTAGATGTTCTGATCCTCCAGCCTCAGCATCCTGAATATCTGGGATTGCATGTGTGTGCCACAATGCTGGATTTAAGAAAATAATTTAAATCATTTTTAATATCTATTGTATTAAATTTATCTTTCTTAAAAACACCCTTAAAAAGTTGAAATATAAGTCAAAGGTTATGATCAGCCAAATAATGAATCTAGTAGGTAACGATGTAGTGGGTATTCAGACCCATGAATGAGTAAATAGTTTCAGTTATACAAGATAAATAAATTCTACAGCTCTATTGTAAAACATGGTGCCTATAGTTAAGAATAATATATTGTGCATTTAAAAATTTGTTAGTAAAATAGACCTCATATTACATGTTCTTGTAACAAAACAAAAAAAGGGCAATTTCAAGCGTACTGAATGTGGAGACAAAGTGATGTCAGTTGTACAATGAAGTCGTTATATGCTGCAACATATGGGTATACTGCAATACTTCTGTGTGTGTGTATTCAGTTTTTCAAAAACTATCCGTTGAAGAGAATTTCCATTTCACACTAGGTATTTTTGGCATTCTTTTGAAAATCAGTTGACTATACAAGCATGGATTGATTTCTGAGTTCTTCTCCACTTCTTGGTTCTCTTCCCTTTTGCAAAAGATCTATCTCCCTATTGCCTTCAAGGAAGTCATGCAGGTTCATAGATGACTGTTAAATAGTGTTTTGGGGTGGGAGAGGGGGGGATGCTGGTTCCAGCCTTATCCCATCATCTTCCTGATGCTTCTCTCATTGCCATTTAAAAAAAAAATAGTACTGCAATGAACAAGTTACATCATTCCTAAATACTTACAGTTATTATATATTTTATCATTTACATTCTATTCATTTAAAATTATGTTTATATAAAGATATTCATATAGTATAGGTCTGTGCAGAGGAATATATATCTATATATGTATATATACATTATATATATTATATATATATATAATCTTGGAACAGACCAATTTAGAAGTTGGTTTTTTTAATATTATTTTATTGGTAAATTTTAGTTATACAATATAATGACATTCATCATTGGAAATTTGCACCTTTACATAATAGCTCTTGGTTCTTATTTTTGCCCCTTCACCTGCCCTCACTTCAACCCTCTATCCCTCCATATTTACAAAGACTTTGTTTCCCTTTTTGCATTTTCTCATATTATTTCCATTCCCCACTTTCCTTTCCCCTACTGCTCCCACTTACCCTTCCCCATTACCCCTTTCCTTCCTATTTCACATTATCTATTATACCTTTTATTCCTTATTTATACTTTCAGTTTGTCACACTAGAGAAGCTATTCGGTATTTACACGTGTGTCTTGTTTACTTCACTTAAGAGTATCACCTCAATGTGCATCCATTTAACTATAAATGTCTCTAATTTCTCATTTTTTATGGCTGAGTAGTACTCCACTTTATTAAAAAACCACATTTTCTTTATCCAGTCTCCAGTTGATGGACATTTGGGCCGCTTCCAAGTTTTAGCTTTTATAAATTGTGCTGCTATGAACATGGGTACACATATATCACTGTGGTATGATTCTTTTAATTATTTGGGGAGGATATCCAGCAAGGGAATAGCTGGGTCAAATGGGACTTCTAGTCCTGGTTCTTTGAGATATCTCCATACTGATTTCTACAATGGTTGTACCAATCTACACTCCCACCAGCAGTGGAACAGGGTTCCTCTTTCCCCACAGCCATGCCAGCATTTCTTACTGGTTGATTTCATGATAGCAGCCATTCTTTCTGGAGGGAGGTGGAATCTCAGCGTCGTTTTCATTTGCATTTCTTGAATGACCAGTGATGTTGAGCATTTTTTCATGTTTATTTGCTATTTCTACTTCTTTGTCTAAGAAATGTCTGTTCATTTTAGATACTCATTTTCAGATTGGGTCTTTAAATTTGGGAGGTCTGATTTTTTTAAGTTCTTTCTGGATTTGAGATAGTAGACCTTTGTCTGAGGAACAGTAGGTGAAGATTTTTTTTTCCCACATCGTGGGTTGTCTCTTCATACTGTTGATGGTTTCTCTTGGTGTGCAGAAGCTTTTTAATAAGAAGATATTCCACTTGTTGATCATTTGTGCTAGTTTATGGGCAACTGTTCATAAAATCTTTTCCTACACCAAAGTCTTCAAGAGTTCTACCTAACCTCTGTTCCAGCCTGTTCATCATTTCTATTTTAATATTTAGATATTTAATCCATTTCAATTTTAGTTTAGTGCATGCTGAGAGATATGGGTCTAATTTTAATCTTTAGCAAGTTGAAACTGAAGTTTTAAAGCACCATTTATTAAAGAGGCTATCTTTCCTCCAGTGAGGGTTTTTGGTTTCTTTATGGAAGATGAGATGGCTGGAGTTTTTTCAGCATGTTCCAATCTGTTCCAGTGGTTCTCAGGTCTGTGTCTTTCCCAGTGCCATGCTGTTTTTATCAGAGTGACTTGGTAGAATAGTTTCAAGTTGTGGATTGTGATACTCACTGCTATGTCTCTGTTATCTAGAATTGCTTTTGGTATTCTGGGTCTCTTCTTGTTCCAAATGAATTTTTGGATTGTTTTCTCAAGGTCTGTGAGGTATGCTGCTGGGATTTCAATTGGGATTACATTGAATCTATAGAGCAGTTTTGGAAGTGTGGTCATTTTCACTATATTGATCCTTCCTACCCAGGAGCAAGGGATGTCTTTCCATTTTCTGATATCATCTTCAATCTCTATTTTCAGAGTGCTATAGTTTTCAGAGAAGAGGTCTTTGATTTCTTTTTTTAGGTAGATTCCTAGGTATTTCAGTTTTTTGGATGCTATTGTGAAAGCAGTTGTTTGCCCTATTTCTCTCTCAGTGAGTCTGTCATTCTTGTAGAGGAAAGCTATTGATTTTTCTGTGTTGACCTTCTATCCAGTTACTCTGCTGAATTTGGTTATTAAGTCTAGAAGACTTTTGGTGGAGTTCTTGGGGTCTTCAATATAGAGTATCATGTCATCTGCAAATAATGACAGTTTGACTTCTTCATTTCCTATCTTTATTCCTTTGATTTCTTTTGCTTGTCTAATTGCTGTGGCTAATGTTTCCAGAACTACATTGAACAGGAGTGGTGATAGTGGACATCCTTGTCTTGTTCCTTGTTTTGGTGTGAAGGATTTCAGTTTTTGACCATTTACTGATATTGGCTCTTGGTTTTTCATAGATGACTTTTATCAGTTTGAGGTAGAGACCATCTATTCGAATTTTTTGTAGGGTTTTTATCATAAATGCATGTTGGATTTTGTCAAATGCTTTTTCTTCATCTACTGAGGTGATCATATGTTTTTTGTCATTGGCTCTATTGATATAGCATATTACATTGATTGATTTGCATATTTTGAACCATCCTTGCATCCCTGGGATGAATCCCACTTAGTCAGGGAGTTTTTGCATCTATGTTCATTATTGAGATTGGCCTATTGTTCTCTTTTTCAGTTGGGTCTTTCTCTGCTTTGGGGATCAAGGTGATGCTTGCTTCCAGGAATGAATTTGGGAGTATTGCTTCCCTTTCAATTTCATTGAAGATTTTTAACAGTAGTGGCAGTAGTCCTCTCTAAATGTCTTGTAGAATTCAGCAGTGAAGCCATCTGGACCTGGACTTTTCATAGTTCATAAGTTTTTAATTACTTTTTCAAGTTCATTGATTTATATTGGGTCATTTAGAATTTTTAGGTCTTCTTCATTCTACTTTGTTAATTCATACTTATCTAGGAATCTGCCTATTTCTTCTGTGTTTTCCATCTTATTGGCATATAGGTTCTCAATGTAGGTATTGATGATCCTCTGGATTTCTGCTGGGTCTGTTGTAATTTCACCCTTTTCGTTCCTAATTGAATGGATTTGGGCCTTTTCTTTCCTTTTTCTTATAAGGTTGTCCAAGGGTTTGTCAATTTTGTTTATTCTTTGAAAGAACCAACTCTTTGCTTCATTGATTTTTTGTATTGTTCTCTTAGTCTCCACTGAATTGATTTCTCCTCTGATCTTTATAATTTCCTCCCTTGTATGAGTTTTGGGATTGTTCTGCTCTTCTTTTTCTAGAAGCTTGAAATTCAGCATCAAGTTGTGTATTTGAGCTCCCTCTATTTTCCTAATGTGAGTATTCACTCCTATGAATTTCCCTCATAAGCCTGCTTTCGCTCTGTCCCCATAGATTCCAATATGTTGTATTGTCACTGTCATTTAATTGAAGGAACTAATTTTGTCGGGTAGAACACTCTGTAAACATCTGTTAAGTGCATTTGTTCAGGAGTTTAATTGAGTTCTAGTATTTCATTACTTATTTTTTGTCTGGTTGATCTATCTATTTGTGATAGTGGGGTATTGAGGTCCCCCATTACTATTGTATTAGTGCATATATGACTTTTAATGTTTGTTAATATTTATTTTATATAGTTGGGTGTACTATAGTTTGGGGCATAAATATTTATGATTGTTATCTCTTCCTTTTGGATTGTTCCCTTTACAAAGATGTAGTGTCCTTTTTTGTCTGTTTTAATCAGTGTTGGTTTGAAATTCACTTGATCTGCAAAGAGTATAACTACACCTGCTTTTTAGGGGGTTCCTGTCGCATGGAGTATTGTTTTCCACCATTTAACTTTCAATCTGTGAGTTTCTTTTTGAATTAAGTGTGTTTCTTGTATGCAGCATATTGTTGGAATTTGCTTCTTTACCCATTCTGCTAGTCTATTTCTTTCGATTGGTGAATTGAGGCCATTAATATTGATGGTTATAACTGATACATATTGACTTATCATTGTCATGACTTTTTCTTTTTGTTGGATTATCTCCCTTTATATTTAATTTCTTGTCATGCCAGATGGATTCATTCTGCTGTGCTTCCTGGGGTTGTGATACTCATTGTCTATACCTAGGATGTTATCTAAAATTTTTTGGAGTGCTGGTTTGGTATTCATGAAGTTCTTAAAGTGCTCTTTCTCATGAAAGTATCTTATTTCTCCATCCATTTTGAAAGGTAGTTTTGCAGGGTACATCAATCTGTGTTGGAGGCTGTTTTTCTTTAGAACTTGAAATATGTCACTCCAAGCTCTTCTTTTCTTGAGGGTTTGCATTGGGAAGTCTGCTGTGATTCTGATGGGTTTTCCTTTGTATGTGATTTGTTTCTTTTCTCTAACTGATTGTAGAACTTTGTTCTTCTGTTGGGTTTCTGGAATCTCAATAATTATATGCATACATGTAGATTTTTTTTATCAAGGCTATTTCTAGTCCTATATGCCTCACTTATCTTTATGTCAAATTCTTTTCCCCTGCTTGGGAAGATTTCTGTCATTACTTCTCTTAACAATTTTTTTATGTCATTTGCACTCTCTCCTGCTTCTTCGTTGATGCCAATCAGTCTTATGTTACTCTTCTTTTCATCATCTAGCAGCTGCTGGATTGATTTCTCATGGTTGTTTACATTTTTGAAGCAATTTTTCTTTTCCTGGTCACTAATTGCAATCTTATCTTCTATATCTGAAATTCTGTCCTCACATTGGCTCATTCTTCTGTGTAGACTTTCAGTGGAGTTTTTCATGTCCTAGAAATCTATTTGCATCTCTTTTATGGATTCCATTTGTTTCCTATGTTTGGATTGCATCATGTTCCTCAGCTCTTCTATTTTTTTATATGTGTCCTCTCTAGATTTATTAATCATGTCTTGAACCATGGGCACAATCTCTGCTGTTATCTGAGAAATTATTTCTGATTTCATTTTTTCCAGATCCTCTTTTGTTGCCAGTTCAGGGAGTCCAGGTGGTTGAGTATCAGAGTGTTCCATCTCATTTCCCTTTGGAGTTGCTCTAGGTGATCTAGAAGTTTGGTTTTGAGGCTTGTTTATGTGTCTTCTCATTTTTGACGAGGGGGGCAGTGCTACTGGGGCCCATGTGACCCACCTCCTCTGGGCTGGGAGTGGTGGAAAGGCAGCCTGGAAGCCCCTTTCTCTGGCCAGGAGCAGTGGCATGGTGGACTGGAAGCCCCTACCTCTGTGCTGGGAGTGGTGGAAATGTGGCCCAGAAGCCCCTTCCTCTGGGCTGGGAGTGGTGGAACTGCATCACAGAATCTGCTTCCTCCTGGCTGGAAGCAGTGGAAAGGCCTAGAAGTTGTATTTTTGACATTTGATAAGGCTTAGGCTTTTAAGCTTTTCACACTCTTTTTGGAAGATTGAACTTTCATAGTCTCTGTTTTTCCTAAATATTTTACTAATAGCAAGTTTTGTAATTATAGCATCTGTTCAATTTAAAAAAATCTGTATGTGTTACAATTGTCTGTACCTGTTCATCAAACTTACAGGATGTAAAAAGGAATTTGCATAATTAGAAGCAAATTAGTTTTTATATTAAACTACCGGAATGTGAAATTTCAACAGGTAATAAAAAGAACATCTTGCTATATAAACGTTTCCAGAAAACAAAATATCCACTTCCTCCTATTCAATTAAAGCAATTAGAATGAAAGACGAGAAACTCACAAAGCTTCTGATTTTCCATTTATGGTCTACAAATGTAAATTTCCAATTCTCAGGAGAGAGAATTGCATAACATTCACAGAAAAGAGAATCAATGAATTGGGTTTTTTTTGAATTGAAAGTTGGAATGAAGGCACACTACTGTGAGGTAATCATTGGAAATCCACAGAAACTGAGGAAATGTGTACCTTATAATAGAAAATACAACCAGTAAGTAAGAGCCTCAAAATGTAACATTTAAGATGTTATATATTGTCAACCACAAAATGAATTAAGTGTTCTCAAATTTGGATTACAGGATAATTTCATAGTAACTTTATTTATATGAATATTTTAAGAAATCTCAGAAGTCAAATAAAATATCTGGTGTAAGAATGATATGTAAGTAGTCATAAAAGTAATTTCCTTGATTTCAATACTTTATGGTTTGACTCTCAAAATAAATGTCAGTTTTATAATGAAAAAATAACAAAACTTTAAATCCAAGATATATTAAAATATTTCAGGTCCCATTTAAAAAATAAAGCTCATTTTTAAAAGCAGATCATAATATAGTCAACTTCTAAAATCTGGGACAACTCCAGAAAGTTTGTTTTATTGTACATTTACTTTATCTGTTTGCCTGTCTTTCTCTTTTTGTCTGTCTGTAAGAACTACTATGTTCTATTTGACAACATGACAATGTGCTATATAAACATTTTCAAAGAAAAAATCCACTTCCTCTAATTCAAGTAGAGAGATTTTAATAAATAAAAATAAGAAATTCAAAGTTTTTAAATGAATTTTATAGTTATTGTCCTATAAATTCAAAGTTAAAATTTCAAGGACACAGAATTATATAAAATTTACAATAAATAGAATCAGAATGGCTGATATCAAGAAATCAGCCTATTGGCTGGCAGGGCTGTGGGGAAAAAGGAACCCTTCCCTACCGTTGAAGGGAGTGTAGCCTGGTGCAACCTCTGTGGAAATCGGTGTGGAGATTTCTCAGAAAACTAGGATTAGAAGTCCCATTTGACCCAGCTATTCCCCTGTGGGTTATCTTCCCCAAAGAATTAAAAGCATCATACCACAGCAATATCTGTGCACTCATGTTTATAGTGCCATAGTTTGTAATGACTAAATCTTGGAAACAGCCAAAATGTCCATCAACTAGTGACTGAATAAAGAAGATGGGGATTTTGTTTTGTTTTGTTTTGTTTTTTTACAAAATGAAGTGCTACTCAGCCATAAAGAATGATAAACTAGAGACATTTATAGCTAAATGGATGCACATTGAGGCCATATGCTTAAGTGAAATAAATAGGACATACAAAATAAATACCAAATTGTTCCTCTGGTGTGAAAAACTGAAAGTGTAAATGCGGACCAAAATGTATAATAGGTAATGTGAAATAGGGAGAAAAGGTTCAAAGGAGAAGAGTAGCTAGGGAAGGGAGGACAGTGGAAAGGAAAGCAGGGGAAGAAAAAAATGAGAAAAGGAAAAAATGGAAATAGAGCTTTTGTAAATAGGGACAGGTGGAGAGGTGGAAGGGAGGGAGGGCAGGGGAATGGGAAAAAATAAAAACCAAGATATATCATATACAGGTACAAATTCCCAATGATGAATGGCATCATAATGTATACCTCAAATGTACCAATAAACTTAATGAATAAAAAAGAATCAATAGATCATGACTCGAATTAAAAGTTGAAATGAGTAATCTGACTTAATATGAGTAGATGGAAATCGTGACAGCAGCTCTTACCCACATGTTGTAACTCCTGTAAGAACATACACTACACATACATGAAATGTTTCATAGTAGATGTCTGTACACAGGAATGTACATTGATGTAAATCTAAGAAGACATTCCAAAACACATGATACTTGTCTGTAGATTTATTAACCACTTCTGGAGATGGAAGGAGGAGCATATATAATATTGAACACTACAGGAAAAGCAAAGTCAGCTGATAATTTCGTATCATTCATTAATTACAAATGTTTATTTCTGGACTCTTGGAAATGGAAAGTAATACAATCTGAATAGGGAGAAGATCCTCTAAATGCTGCAGAGTCTTATCAACCCATTGCCTGGATTCCCTCTACTGGTGATATTTCACATAATCACACAACAAATAGGACACCAGAGTATTCACAGTCACACAAGACTGTTAAATTACAGATTTTATTTAGGTTTCACCAATTTTCTGTGTACTTATTTGTGTCTTATATGTGTGTAATTGTATAAAGTGGTGTCACATAGAGATGTGCTTTACCACCATCAAATCCACGAAATAGAAGGATTTCATTACCCCCCAATTTAACAATGCTATTTATAAATGCTATCTAATATTTTAAACACTACCAGCTAATTTATTTCCTATTTTTGACAGTTCAATAATCTTACATAAATGGAAACTTACTGTATATGTAGCTTTTTGAAATTAGAATTTCTTTTTTTTCATGGTGGTAAAGTATCACATTTATTTGAGGTAGGGAAAATTAAAAAGGAAAATTAAAAATGAAGGATAAGGGAGAAACTAGCTCTGCACAGCAAATTTGGGAAAATAAAAATAAAAAATAAAATAAAGGTACACCCTAGAAAATATAGAGTGGGCTAACATGGGGTGGCATGTTAGCCTAGGTTAGAATTTTCACTCAGTATAATGCCCTTGATCTCCATGGATACTGTTGTAGAAATTAATAGTTCATTCCTTTCTATTGACAAGTAGTATTTCAAGATATGAAAGCAACAGTTTGATTAACTACTACCAACAGAAAGGTAATAAGGTTGTGTACAATTTTTGGCTATTAAAAATAATGTTTCTGGGAATATCTGCAAATAGGTTTTTTCTGTGTGAACTTAGGGTTTCATTTCACTGAGAAAAATGCTTAGGAACATGATATAATTAAAAAGTCAGTGTGGTTTAGCATTTTCAGAGTGTTATACCATCTTATATGCATATTTGGAATGTATGAAAATTCAGTATTCCCTTATGTTGCTTGCCATTTTGTATTGTCATTATGCTATTAATTTAATCATTTTAATTGATATGTAGTCCTTTATCATTGTGATTTTATTTTTCTTTTCCCTATTATTGCCTAACAATGTTCACTATATTTTCATGTGCTTACTTGATATCAGTACATCCTGCTTGGTGAAATGTTCATTTTTATTTTTCTGGCCATTTTCTAATTACATTTCTTAGTTTTTAAGGTTTAAGACTTCTTTATATATTTGAAATGCTTGTTCTATGTTAAACATGTGGATAGCAGCTGTTACTTTCAGTTTGTATCCTGTGTAACTAATCTCTAACTGGGTCTTTCATGAAACATGATTTTTAAAAATTTTGATGAAGTATAATGTATGAATATTTTTATAGTTTATTTGATTAGTGTCATATTTAATATTGGATTAAAAGTTATCAACGTAATTTTATTGTATTTGAAAATTTGGCAAAATGTGCATTTTGTGAGTGTATATTTTTGACTTTTTTACCCTTCTTTTGATCTATATGTCAATTCCTTTGCAATATCATACTGTTTTGATTACTAATGATATATAATCAGCCTTAAAATAGGTAGATACTGCTTCCTCCCTTTATATTCTTTCAATAATTGTTCTAGATATTAGAGTACTCTTTCACTTCCATGAAATTGTAGAAAATGTGTCTTGGATATTTGAATACTCTTCTTGGCATTTCAACAGGAACTGCATCAAACCTGAAGATGAGTTTGAAGAATACCTACATCTCAACTCTGTTAAATCTCTCAAAATATGAACACAGTCTACCTCCTCATTTATTTATTTCATCATTCATTTCATCATTCTTGTATCTTTATTGCACATGTGACTATTAATTGTAATAAAGGTCAACTTGACTGAATTAAGGCATGCCTAGATTAGTAAAGCACCCTTCTAACTATGTATGTGAATTGTTCCCAGAGATTATTGGCATGCAGGCCAGCAAACTGAGGCAGGGATACACCTGTGGCTTATACCTACTAATAGGGTTGTACCTGATATAAAACAAACAAGAAAGAGGGAGGAAGTTGATGTATATTTGAAAAATTTCTCTCTAGTTGAACAGGTGCATCATTTGTTTTTGCCATTGCCTGTGGACATCAGACTCCAGTTTCTTCAGCTTTGACATGCAGACTCATATCAGCAAATCTCAGGGAGGTTCTAGACCCTCAGTTTCAGACTGTAACTTAATTCCTGATCCATTTTTCTCTGTGGTGTTCAGCTTCTTGGAATGAGTGACGAGCATATCTTCCAGCTCCCCAGCATATAGACAGTCATGGATTCTCCCATTGCTGATCCTGTAAGCCTGTCTAATGAATTTTTTGAATAATTTTATATTTATTTGCATGTACATATTTTCTATTGATTCTGTTTCTCTAGAGGACCCAATCCAATATAACATATATTTTAAATTTATTTCTAACTGTCCCATTTTCATTGGAATTATTTTATTTCATTTTATTTTTCCCCAGTTCCAGGAATCGAACTCAGGACCTTGGACTTACGAGGCAGGTGCAAGACCTCTGATATACATGCTTGGTCCCCAAAATTATTTTATTTTTTGAAGAGAGGATCCCACTACATCATTCAGGCTGGCCCTGATCTCACTATGAAGCCCAGGCTGGCCTCAAATTTATAGCAATCCACCTGCCTCAGGCTCCTATATGCTGAGATTACAGGCATGTGCAACCATGCCTGGCTAATTTTAAATTATAATATATTTTGAATCTGTGCTTTTGTTTATGCATTGTTATACAAAGAAACACAATTGATATTTGTATATTTATGTTGTATTCTATGACTTTGTTGAATCCATGTAGATTGGAAATCCTTCATGATTTTCTTCTTCCATTGATGATTGTGTAATTTGTCTTCATTAGTCTATTTATGTGATTATGGGTTGTTTTTAGCATTGGAAATTGCACCTAAGACCTTTTCACTGAGCTACATCATCAGCTCTGTGTGTGTGTGTGTGTGTGTGTGTGTGTGTGTGTGTATTGTGTATTACAGGGTCTAACTCAACAAGCTGTGCAGACTGGTCTTGAATTTGCTATCCTCCAGCTTCCTAGGATGCTGGGACTATACCATCATGTCCATCTTCATTATAGAATATTTAAGTAGTCTTGCATTTGTGGAATACTATCTCTCACTATGTTGTATAATTACTGTATAAAACTCAATATATTACTTTCATTTTTCTAACTGCTAAGGAATAATTATGTTGAAAATACCCTTTAGTAAGAGCCTTAATACTATTTTTATCTAGAATCTTTAACACAAATTTTAGGCAGTGAAATTTGGCTTTTAATATTGTTTGTACCAATAGCATCTAACACGTCTCTTCAAAAGTAATAGGGGGGCCAAGTGTGGCCGAGTAGGGCCAAGCTTTTGCAGCCTGACTGGGACCTGCTTCCTCCAGCTTGCTCCACCAGCTTGCAACCCAAGACAGGGTGAGGAGGACCCCCCCACCCCGGGCATGCCCACCAGCTGCCAGCTTGGCCACATGGACACCTCCAACAATAGCCCCCACCTGCCTCTGGCCTTCTGGCTGTGCAGCTACTTGGTTAAATGCTGCAGAGGCACAGGGCGAAGTAAAAGCCATTGTCCTGAGCTGCAGAAGTGAACAACAGAGAGAGGGTCTCTCTCAGGCTCCCTGATGAAAACAAACCCAATGGAAAAATGAAGAGAATCTCTGCAAAAAAGGCACAACAGACCACCGTGCTTCGTAAGTTGGAGGGATCATCAGCTGCCATTGGAACCTGAACTTTCTTCAGGGGAAAGGCAGCTGAAACCTGCAATAGAACCTTGCAGAGTGCAACCCTGCAGAAGGACAGGAGCTCAACTTGGGACTTGCAGACATAAATCTGCCTGAATCTGAAGCATCTGGGACTAGCTTACTGAGACTCACTGACTTATAACTGCACACTGCTACCCACACTGTCTATTGTGACAGCAGAGACATAACCTGAAGGAGGCCCTTCATTGTTAAAGGTGATAGATTAATAACTACCACAAATTGTCATTTTTTGGGATGTATTTGATGCTATGGTGTTGCCGATTGTATCACTTGGGCTAAGGTGTTTTGATTGATCTAATCAGTAGTCCTTCCTGGTATAATGAAAATGAGATAGGCTCAGAGCTATTAGAGACTCAAAACCTAAAGACCATCAATATCTGGAAGACATTGCTGAGAAGCAATCATTCCATAAGGGTTCTAAATACATCAACAAAGATACTTACAATAAGCAACTTCAAAATATCAACCCAGGAACTAAACCAAGAACAGTATCAAAACAAAAAGGAAAAGACATTTAAGCAAGTCACAAACTCGCTTCCACCCCACGAAAGGCAAATTCTGGGGGAAATGAGGTGGAAAAGTCTGATAAGCAACCACCTGGACACCCTGAACTGATAGCACATGAAGTAACAAAACAGATGAATGAGGATCTAGAAAAATTCAAAGCAGAAATAATCTCCCAGATAACTACAGAGATGGTGAGCAGAGGGAAAGACATGATTAGAGGTTCTAGAACAGAAACTGATAAAAAAAAAAAATAGATGAGCCCAGAAACATGCTGGATGCCATGAATGCCCAGCATAAGAAAGAAATGGAATCCATGAAACAGATTCAAACAGATATTCTAGAGATTAAAAACTCCATTGAAAGCATGCAGAGCAGATTAAGAGAATCTGAAGATAGAATATCAGATATAGAAGACAGGATTGTGGTGAAGGACCATGAAAACAGAGATTTCTTAAAAATAGTAAGGGACCATGAGAAATCAATTCAGCAGGTGCTAGATGATGCAAAGAAGAATAACATAATACTGATAAGAGTCCAAAAAAAAAAAAAGGAGAAAGTACAACTGACACAAAAAACTGTTCATAGAATAGTAGAAAACTTCCCAGACAGAGGTGGGGAATTGGACATACAGAGAAATGAGGCATATAGAACTCCACCTAGACCCAATCAAAAATAATCTACAACTAGACATATAATAGTCAAGATCCCAGAAACCCAACAGAAGAACAATATCCTACAGGCAGTTAGAGAAAAGAAACAAATCACCTATAAAGGAAAGCCCATCAAAATCACGGCAGACTTCTCAATACAAACCCTCAACTAAAGGAGAGCCTGGAGTGAAGTATTTCAAGGCCTAAAAGAAAATAACTTCCAACCTACTGTTGTATCCTGGAAAATTATCTTTCAAAATCGATGAGGAAATTAGATACTTCTATGACAAAGAATACCTGAGAAATTTCATGAACACCAAACCAGCACTCCAAACAATTCTAAGCAATATCCAAGAAAAAGGCAACAAAGGTCACAACTCCATGAGGCTCAACAGAGGGAAGCCACCAGGCAAGGTAAGAAATTAAAGGGAAAGTGGGAAAAAGAAATAAGAGCCAACAACAGTAAAACATCATGACAAGGATGAGTCAATATCTATGAATTATAACTATCAATGTTAATGGCCTCAATTCACCAATCAAACAAAGTAGACTGACAGAATGGATTAAGAAGCAAAATCCAGCAATATGCTGTATACAAGAAATACACCTAACTCAAAAGAAAATTCATAGACTGAAAGTAAAAGGATGGAAAATGGCTCTCCACACAACAGAAACCTAGAAAAAAGCAGGGGTAGCAACCTTATTCACAGACAAAGTGATTTCAAATCAAAACTAATTAAGAGAGACAAAGATGGTAACTACATCCTTGTGAAGGGAACAATCCAAGAGGAAGAGATGACAATCCTTAATATATATGCACCAAATATGAATGCCCCCAACTATACAAAACAAATATTAATGCACATTAAAAACCAAATAAGCATCAGTACAATTGTAGGGGGGTACCTCAATACTCCACTATCACAAATAGATCATCTAGACAAAAAATTAACAAGGAAATTCAAGAACTGAACCAAGCTATTGAACAAATGGAATTAATAGATATTTACAGAGTGTTCCACCCCACAAAATCAGAATACACATTCTTTTCAGCTGCACATGGGTCATTATCCAAAATAGACAACATGCTAGCTCATAGGACATATCTAAGTCAATGTAAAAAACTGAAATTTCCTCCTGTGTAGTATCAGACCATGGTGCAATAAAATTGTAGATCAGTAACATGAGAAACTGCAAAACTCCCACAAACACCTGGAAATTGAATAACACCCTCCTGAACAACCAATGAGTCACAGAGGAAATTAAAGAAGAAATTAGACAGTTTCTACAAGTAAATGATAATGCCATTACAAAATACAGGAATCTATGGGACACAATGAAAGCAGTTCTATGTGGGAAATTCATAGCAGTGAATGCCCATATTAGGAAAACAGAGAGAACTCAAATAAATAACCTAATGCAGAACCTCAAACTCCTAGAAAAAGAAGGGAAAAACAAACCCAAACTTCACACAAGAGTGGAAATTATAAAGATTAAAGCAAAAATCAATGCAATGGAGACTAAGAGAATGATGCAAAAAATTAATGAATCAGAGTTGGTTTTTTGAAAGAATAAATAAAATCAATAAACCTTTAGCCAACCTTATCAAAAAAGGGAAAGAAAAGGCTCATATCCATGCAACTAAGAACAAAAAAGTGGAAGTCACAACAGACCCAGCAGAAATCCAGAGGATCATCAATACCTACTTCAAGAACTCATACTCCAGTAAAATGGAAAACACAGAAGAAATGGACAGATTGCTAGATACATACATATTGCCAAGGTTAGATGAAGAAGATATAAAAATTCTAAACACCCAATTACAATGAGTGAAATTAAAAATGTAATAAAATATTTACCAACAAAGAAAAGCCAGGTCCTAATGGCTTCACTGCTGAATTCTACAAGACATTTAAAGAATACATTTAAAGAAGAACTAACACCATTACTCTTTAAACTCATCAAGGAAATTGAAAGGGAAGCAAAGCTTCCAAATTCATTCCTGGAAGCAAGTGTTACTTTGATTTCAACACCAGGAAAAGACCCAACCCCAAAAGAGAACTACAGGCCAATCTCCCTAATGAACATAGATGCAAAAATCCTCAACAAGATACTGGCAAACAGAATACAGGGGGTCGTCAAGAAGATCATACACCCTGACCAAGTCGGATTTATTCCAGGGATGCAAGGATGGTTCAACATTCATAAATCAATAAATGTAATACACCATATTAACAGAGTCAAGGCCAAAACCATATGATCATCTCAATAGATGCAGAAAAGGCATTTGACAAAATCCAGCACCGATTCATGATAAAAACCCTACAGAAAATTGCAATAGAAGGTCTCTATCTCAACCTGATTAAGGCTATCTATGAAAAAACAAGAGCCAACATCATATTAAATGGTGAAAAACTGAAAACTTTCACGAAAAAATCAGGAACAAGACAAGGATGCCCATTATCACCACTCCTGTTCAATATAGTTCTGGAAACATTAGCCACAGCAATTAGAAAAGAGATAAAAATAACAGGAATAAAGATAGGAAAAGAAAAAGTTAAACTGTCATTATTTGCTGATGATATGATACTTTACATAGAAGACCCAAAAGACTTCTAGACTTAATTGACAGATTCAGTAGAGTAGCTGGATACAAGGTCAACACTCAAAAAACAACAGCCTTCTTGTACACAAATAACAGACTCACTGAGAGAGAAATTAGGGAAACAATTCCTTTTACAATAGCATCAAAAAATTTGAAATATCTATGAATCATTCTAACAAGGAAGCAAAAGACCTCTACACTGAAAACTACAGCACTCTGAAAAAAGAGATCAAAGAGGATACAAGAAAATGGAAAGAGATCTCTTGCTCCTGGGTAGGAAGAACCTATATAGTGAAAATGGCCATATTTCCCAAACTACTATATAGATTTAATGCAATGCCGATTGAAATTCCAACAATATATTTCACAGAACTAGAGAAATAATCCAAAAATTCATTTGGAACCAGAAGAGACCTAGAATAGCAAAAGCAATTCCAGGAAACAGAGACATGGCAGGGGGTATCACAGTCTCCAACTTGAAACGATACTACAAAACTACTGTGATAAAAACAGCATAGTATTGGCAAAGAAACAGACCTGAGGATCAGTGGAATAGATTAGAAGATGCGGAAACAACTCCAAACATACTCAGCCACTTCATCTTTGACAAAGGAGCCAACCACCCTCATTGGAGGAAAGATAGCCTATTTAATAAATGGTATTGGAAAAACTGGATTTCAACCTGCCAAAGATTAAAACTAGACTCATATCTATCACCATGCACTAAACTAAGGTGAAAGTGGATTAAAGATCTAAATATTAAAACAGAAACACTAAACTTGCTGGAAGATAAGTTAGGCAGAATGCTTGAAGACATTGGCATAGGAAAATACTTTATGAACAAAACCTCAGTAGCACAGGAACTAGCACAAAGAATCAACACCTGGGATCTCATCTTAGTAAAAAGCTTCTGCACTGCAAGATAAACCACCAGCAGAGCTAAGAGACAAGCTACAATGTGTGAAAAAATTTTTAGCAGCTATACCTCAGACAAAGGACTACTATCTAGACTATATAAATAACTGAAAAAAATCAGAACCCCCAAATTCAAAGACCCAATTCAAAAATGGGCCTCTGAAATGAACAGACATTTCTCAGACAAAGAAGTAAATGCAGTAAACAAACCTATGAAAAAATGTTCAACATCACTGGTAATTGGAGAGATGTAGATGAAAAAAAACACTGAGATTCCACCTCACCCCAGAAAGAGTGGCTGCTATCAAGAAATCAACCAATAACAAATGCTGGCAGGGGTGTACAGAGAAAGGAACCCTTCTCCATTGTTGGTGGGGGTGCAGACTGGTGTGACCACTATGGAAATCAGTGTGGAGATACCTCAAAGATTTAGGGCTGGAGGTCCCATTTGACTCTGCTATTCCCCTGCTGGGTATTTTCCCCAAATTATTAAAAAAATCATACCACAGAGATATATGTGCACCCATGTTTATAGCGGCACAGTTTGTAATAGCTAAAGCTTGGAAACAGCCCAAGTGCCCATCAACTAGAAACTGGATAAAGAAGATGTGGTTTTTTTATAAAATGGAATACTCCTCAGCCATAACGAGTGGGAAACTAGAGTCATTTATTGCTAAATGGATGCGTATTGAGGCCATACTCTTAAGTGAAATAAATGAGACACACATGTATAAATACAGAATAGTTTCTCTAGTGTGAGAAACTGAGAGTGTAAATAAGGATTAAAAGGATTAATAACTAATAATTGATACTTTGAAATAGGAAAAGTTCCAAAGGGGTAAGGGTGGTTGGAGGAGATGAGGAAAGGAAAGAATGGAAAGGAAAAAGTATGAGAAAAGAAAAAAAAATGGAAATGAAGTCTATGTAAATATGGAGGGGTGGAGGAGTGAATGGCACACGGGTAATGGGGAAAAAATAAGAACCAAGATACATCATGTACAGGTACAAGCACCCAATGATAAATGTAAATGTATTGTGTACCTAAAATGTAGCAATAAAATAATTTAAGCAAAAAAAATAATTAAAACACAGACTAATATCATATATTGTTTATATGTAAATATGTTCATTGCAAAATTATACATGCATGTATATTTAGCAGATTTATGATAGTAGTTGCCTTAGAAGGAGAATGTGATGCTGGGATATGTAGAATGTTGGAAACTTCAACTTTATTACTAATGTTTTATTTCTTTAAAAACAAAGATGTGTAGTAAATATACTGTTACCATCTCAAAAAATAAGCTAATAAGTATTCTAGGTTTTAAAACGTCTTTTGAAAATTTGAGCTAATTTTATTTATATTTAATATATTTCATCTGTGTGGCCTGTCAATATAGCTTTGTGTATTAAAATTAAATAACAAAATTATGTTTTAAAGGGTTATTAAAATATTTCCCATTTCCTAAGCATCAGAGCTTTTGCTTACACTTATTAATTAATGATGCTAATAACATTTAAATCATATTTAAATTATATTTTTATAACACATTTGGGATGAATACCAGATGCATAACATATGTTTGCTTTTAAAATCTCCATGTGGATCCATCATTTAAGCACTGAAAAATATTTATACTAATTTTTAAATTTTTCTTGTAGCAGTTGTAAATAAAAGTGTTCTATTTAAAAACGTTACAAAGGATAGACATTTATTAGGGCCAGTATATAGATGAAAAAAATAATACACACAAAATTTCATTAGTTGTTCATATTTTCACAATTAATTTTTGCTCATTTATATATCAAATGAGAGTGTCTGTTAAACCCATTTTCTCTCTTCTTTCACATTAAATGGAATTCTACTTTAAGAGATCTAATAATTGCAACACAATTCAAACACTTGGTTAGTAACAAAAATGATATAATTATTTTGGGCTATTGTAGCAGTTACTTGTTACCACAACATTTCTATGGAAGGAAGCTCCAAAACTGAGTAATTTAAACCACAATTTATTACTCTTAGGATATTCCAAAGCAGGCTGGGGGCACAGGGTCTTTGTGTCTCAGGTGTTCTCAGGTGGCCGCTAATCAGCTATCTGGCTTTGCACATAGGAATTACATAATCTTTGCAGGGATACCTTGTCTCTCTTCAATATGGCATTTATCCTCCAGGACGATAGAACTGTCTTACTTTCATGGTTAAAATAAGGAGGCCCAGGTGAGAGTTTCTAAGCTTGTGAAGTCTTTTGAAGCCTGAGTTCAGAAACATCACGCTGTTAATAAAATTTAAAATTTTGCATCATCTGGGCATTAAGCATTTCAGGGATGAAGAAGTAAACTCCGATCTTCAAAAAAGTCATCTGTCAAGCTGTATTTATTGTAAAAGGCATGGCATGTAAATGATTCTGTGGAAAATTGGAGCAATCAGCCCATCACAGCTGACATTATTACGCTACAATTCACCTTATCTCCAACTTTCATTTTTAACACTTTAAAATTGTTCAGTAACATTCATTCTTGTTATATAGTTATATTTTAAATTAAAAGCTAAGACAATAAAAGTAGTAAATCCTTGATTATCTTCCTTTATAAATTTGTGATTTTATAACTTTGAGTTTGATGGAGAAATTTGAATATTCCCATTTCTGATCTTTTGGGAATCATCATAATCATCATAAACATCATTATCATAATCCTTCTACTCCTACTCTTCTTTCTTCACCTCATCTTTTCTCTTCATGTGATTAATTTTATTGCCTAAGAAATTTACCTTACCAAGTGTCACCAAACATGTTTCATCATTAAAATTTTATTCATTTTTAAGTCACATCAAAGAAAAAATAATACAAAAAGAGCCTGAGTATCAGGGATCCTTTAGTTTTATGTTTGAACTGCAAATTTCTGAATATATCTTTAGTATGTGTTAATATTACATAATAGTGGGGTTTCTTGGTATATGCATTTAACTTATCTTAATTTCAATCTTATTAAAGGGAGGGGAAGTAATTGAATTCAACTGCAGCTTTCTTTAAAAAAAATAGCTTTAATAATAGGTAAGCCATTTTCCTCTTTGAGATTTACTTTAGGGCAAATTAAAACCATTTTCAGGTTTTTTGGTTTATTCTTTTTGAAAGCTGAAATCTTAATTATAAATGTCCAGAAAAGTCTGTCTTTACTGCAATTGTAAAAATGATTTTAAAATTCTTTGTTGAGTTACTGAAAATTATGGAACTTCAATATTCAGAAAAAACTGAAAATAATCCTCATCTCTTAATGATATCAGTAAACTCCATTTTTTGCTGATTAACTAAACATTGCCACTATGTGCTGACTGCTTATAACAAAGAAATACTTCAGATAGAAAGGATAATCACACCATTTTATCTTTATAAAATTTAAATGTATCAAATAAGCACACTGTACTCCATAAATATGTACAATTATTATATAGCAATAAAACAATATTAATGAACTGATTCATACTTTTTCACACTTAAGCAATGCTAAATGAATAATCATTTAGAAAAGTGATTGAAACAAAACTGTTTTTCTTCTGTAAAATAATTCCAAAATAAGAATTCTGTCACTGTAACGCAAGCTTTAAAATATCAATGTCTCAATTCCTTTTGCTCATATCCATAATTTTTATTCTATATCTATTGCAAAACTCAATTCAAGGTTATGTGTTTTTCTTCTCAGCTTCAGTCATAATCTGTGTTTCAAAAACAAACAGAAAAGAGGGATTTCAAAAGAGTCATAAAAAAGTAATTATCTTTCTTCAAATAGCTTTTTTTCAGAAATTTGATTCAGTAATTCTCCTTATATCCTATTGGTTGTAACAATCTTCAGATAAAGCTGGGAAATAAGGCATATAGCTAGCTTCAAATCAGACTTCTAATTCCAGAGAATTGAGAAAAAAGTAGATATTGGTTAATTACTTTGTGTCCCAAATGGCAAAAAAAGGAAAACAAAACCAAAACCAAAAAACAAAAACAAAAACAAAAAACAAAACCCTATTCAGTATTCAGTAATATCCAACTGTTTGATTATGTATAACCCTGTCTACACTGATTATAGTGTCATTACAGATTTTAGTGACATCAACTCAGTTTATATGTACAAATTTACAGAGCACAACTGTAAAGATAAAGGAAAGAGAACTTTAGACTAGTAACTAAATGGTACTTATGAAGTTGGGCACTATGGAATCATATGCAGTATTTCCAAATTTGTCTGATTCATTCAAGCAAAAATTAAAGTCAAAATTACTGTCACATTCGCCTTACTGATTTATGAAATAGATGAAACAAAGATGACTTATTGGTATTTGGGCAGAATGTAGAATATAAATAACAAATTGAAAAGAGAAGAGGAAAGTTTTCAAATTCAACCAGTTTTGTAGAACATATATTGGAGATGTAGCTAGGTATTGGAAATAATGTGTTACTTCAGTGGAAAGTTTAAAAAGGAGTCAATCATCAAAAATTTTCTACTGGAGTATTTCTAACATAGACTTATACATAAGAAATTTAACACACATACCATCACAGTCATGCAAATTTCCTAACATTTAAACTCACGATTATCATAAAGTTTAGTTGTTTAACAGATCAACTTTTGTATTGGATTTTCATTAAAGTTTAAGATTTTCAGCTACTGACAGTTTTGCAGTGAAAAACACATTTTAGATATCTTATATCAGAAAAGGCTATCTCGAGCTTCACATCCTGTGTTCCTACTTGTGATCTGCTAACCCATAGCGAGCACGCACACTGAGCAGTGAAACCGAGGACTGAATTTGCTTTTAATTACCTGTCTTTTTTAAAAAAATTATTCTTTTAGGAGATAGCTGTTCTGGTGGCACCCTAGAGATCTTTCCTGGAATCATTAAGCATTTCAAGGAGCAGTTGGTTTATATCAGAAGTTCAATAGGGCATAGCTATTTCTCTTCCTCTTCCGAGGTAAAATAATTCACTCTAGTTCAGGTGTTATATGAGACACCATTTCATTGAAGAGCACAGAAAATTAATGAGTTTGAAGGCAATTGAGCAATATTTTCAAACAATAAAAGCAATGAACTAGACAAATAGTGTTTATTTTCTGCTCCAAAGGCATTGTAATGGTACTATATATTGTTTCGTAAAGAAATAAAATCACACACTACAGTGACTTTCAGGCCAATAAACATTCTGACCCTCAAAATCACGGACTTGGTAGAGCCCTTGGATCTCGGATCTTTGTGCTTGTGACGCAGGCGGCGGAATCATTGAGCTAAATCCCTGGCCCATAATGTTTTTGAGGTGAATCCATGAAACCTCATTCATTTTTTTTTTTTTTTTTTTTTTCTGGTACCGAAGATCAAACTCGGGATCCTTGCTCTTGAGAAGCAGGAGCGGGAACCACTGAGCTAAATCCCCAGGCACATAGAGCTCTTTTTAAGGAGAATTCAAAGGTGTTATGTAAAACAAACCAAGGCCTCAGATTTTAAAACTACTGTCATGTAAATGATAAACCTACAGTACAAATTATTTGTTTTAATGGATAAAATGTATACAACAAAATCTTTCAGATTTCACTTTTAAAGGCATTAATTTCTGTGGATTATGTACAATGGGAATCCTGTTTTGGAAGCATATATTTAGTTTGTCTAGGACCAAAGCAATAAAATCTTTTTAATTAAATTTAACTAAAAATACTCATTTTCTAAAAATATGCTTTCCACTGATAAAAATTTTGTTTTGAGAAACAAGACAAAATATTTCATTTTGTTTGTGTCTTTGAAGACAAGTTGATTTCATAGTTTCTAATAAGAATTAAGCTTGATTAATTATATCATGATTTTATAGTTTCTACAAGAATTACGCTTGATGAATTATATTAATCCCTTCAAAGTACTCAACTGAATTTTAGAATATATTCGTTTTATTTAATGAAGTAAATAAAATACCCCAAATTTTCAAATCTTTTTTATTATTATACTTAATTTGTATGCATCTGTACATTCTTTTATTCTTTTATTTTTGTTTATTAAGTATAGTTTACTACAAGTACTAGTAATATATTTTGTATTCAGAAAAGTTTTTATAGAATATATTATGTTTAAATTTTTATTGATGATAGTTAATGAAATTAGTAACAGTGACAATTCATAATTATTTATATTTTGGTTTGTTTGGCTTTAAAATAGATCCACTTTACTATTTTTATTTTAATAGACTATTTTTTAACAGTTTCAAGTTACAAAATTGTAAGTGAAAAATACAGTTTGTATGTACACTCTCATTCCATCTAATTTCCCAATTATCTTTATTATTATTAACATAGGCATTAGTGCTGAATATTTGTTACAATTGAGCAGTCAATATAAATACATTATTATTGATTAATATATACATCTGTTACATTAGAGTTTAATCATGTATATTGTAGGGATTTTGCTAAATGTATGACACATGCAGGCCACTTATTTTACCTAGTGTAATTAATTGTTCTTAAAATCTTTTATGTTCCTTTTCTCCTCCTAAACCCTGACGAGCACTGATTTCATGATTGTCTCCAGAATTTTCTTTTGCAAAATGGCACATAGTTGAAATCATTTATACTTCTTTCACTTATCAATATGCATTTAAGATCCTTCCAGGTCTCTTCATGTCTTCATAATTCATTTAAAAAATTTCTGAAATATTTTCCATTTTTATAATGTACCCTATTTTGTTTATTTAATCATCTGTTAAAGAACATTTTGGCAGCTTTTAGGTTTTGCATTTTTGTTGATAAATAACAGGAAGTACATTTGTTGAATTGTATAATAAAACATGTTGAGTGTTTTAAGGAACTACCAAACTGGCTTACATAGTGCCAATAGCACTTTACATTCCCATGAATCATTGAGAGTTATTTTAGGCTCTCCTGCTTACCAGGGCTTGGAGTTGTCAAAGTTGTGGATTTTAGCTACTCTTTTTTGGTAGGTAGTGGTACCACTGTTATTTCAATGTGCTGTTCCTTAATAGCATGTGGTGGTGAACATTCTGTCATGCTTCTTTGCTATCCATGTACACTTTTTAATTAAATTTTTTTTCAGAGCTATTGCCCATGCTTTTAATTAGGTTGATTTTTGCTTTATTATTGAATTTGAGTTCTTTGTGTACCATGGACTGAAAGTATCTTAACATATAAACATTTTACAAACATTTCTGTAGCCTGTAGCTTAACTTTTTCATTGTACTAGCAGTACCTTTTGCAGAGAAGAATTTTTAATATTAATGAAGTCATACTTTCAATATTTTTCTTTTTTCCATACAGAATTAAGTATTAGATATAAAAACTCATGACCAAACCCATTGCTGCCTAGATTTTCGCTAGAATATTTATATTTTTAAAAGTTACATAGAGAGCTGTAATCTATTTTACATAAAGGTTAATCATTTTTATGACAGATAAGAAGTCTTTGCTTAGATTTTTTTTTCTTGCATGTGGATATCCAGGTTTACTCCAACTATCTTTTTAAAAAGACTCTCCCTTCCTCATAGAAATGCGTTGATGTAAGTAACTCTTGCAATTTTATTGTGTCAGTTCTCTGCCATTGTTTTCCTGTATCAACATGCTGACAAGTCTGATACTTCTGTTTCTCATTGTAACTTTAAAGTAAAGTCAATACTAAATCTTGAGGGAAAGCTAATGCTGAAATTAGTAAAATTATTCTATTATTATATGAGAATTATGCTGTTAATGATTTATTAAAAATCTTTTGTGTTTTTTAAAAGATGATTAATAAGTTCATTTTGAGTATGGCTAAATTTGTACGTATTAATGTATATGACTATACTTTTAAATATTACATTTGTTGATTATACAGTATTTATGCAAAATAAATATATTTATTAGCATACAATTCCGATTTCATTTTCTTTTACTATATACCCGTTAGTGGTATTGGTAGAGCATATGGTCATCCTATTTTTAATATTATAAGGAAATTCTAAACTGATTTTTAAAAAGGTTGTACTAATTTACATTCCCACCCAAAGGAAAAAAATGTTACCTTTTTTCTACATTCTCACAACTATGCTACATATTTTTGATAACTATTCTTAGTGAGATGATGTAATATAGTATATGTGATTTTAATTTTGATTTACATGATAGTGATGGGAGTATTGTTTAGTATACTTTAGACAATTTGTAAAATTACCTTTTAGTTCATTGCTTAGCTTTTAATTGGCTTTTTTAAATTCTTTATTCCCATATTAATTGAAGAATAATTCACAAAAGTCATGAAACGGAAGCAACCTGAGTCAATTAACTGAAGAAAGAATGAACAAAACATGTACATATGCACAATGGAAAACCATCTGGGTCAGATACAGAACAGAACTCTGTCATTTGTGCCAATGTGGATGAAACTGGAGATCATTATGTTAAGTGAGTTAATCCAGGCACAGAAAGGTGAGTACCACATAATTTCAATCAAATTAATTTCAAAGGAGATTTTATTTGGTTGGTTTGTTTGGTTTTCAGTATAGGGGATCAAAACTAGGCCTTCACAAATGCTAATAAGGGTTCTATTATTGAGCTATTCTGCAAGTGTTTCATATAATTTAATAACAGAATGGGTTACCAGAGCCTGTGGAGAGCAGACTGGGAGGAAGTGTTGGGGGTTCACCTGTGGGTACTAAGTTCTAATTAGACAAAAGTGAGTATTTCTGCTGTGTTATTGTACACTTTAATCATTGTAGGCAATATATATATTTCAAAATGATTTTAAATGGGGGTTTGAATTATAATAAAAATGTTAAGTATTTGAGAAGATAGATATATTCAATCAAATTTGAAAAAAACATATATAAGTATACTGAATCATCACAGGGTATCCCATAAATGGGTACAATTAAAATAGATTTTAACTAAAATATATGTTGCTTAAAACATTATTTACATATAAGTGATATATTCTTCATATATTAAAATGTATAATTTATTAGGTTAAAATCTGAAATTCATTATACAAATATATAAAAGACTAGCATATCTCTTTGCATTCTCTGATTTATAGTGTTAGAGAAATAAATATCTGTTGCTATTGCACTATAACTGGATGCATTCTGGCTAGATTATTGTATTATAGCAAGATTATAGCTATTGTGTTGTAGCAAATATATGTTGTTGTTGTATCATAGCTAGATTTGATCATTACCTCTATAAAATGCTGCATGCACAATAGAATTATGATCTTTGTGGTGGTTAATGTGGATTTTCACCTTAACTGGCTTGCTGTTTACTAAGGGAGTAGTAAAGCACCTTCTACTTGTGTCTGAGTGGGTCATAGAGACGTGGTCTATTCCTGATCTTTTGTGCCTTCCTCTCTGGAGCTGTTCTCCAGCTTTATTTGCTGCCTACTATAAACTAAGCCATTTTTCTCTGCTACTCACTTCTGCCATGATGATTCTGCCCTGGAGTCGGCCAACTATACTGTATCTCTTGAAACTGTGTGCCAAATTGTACCTTTTCACTTCTGTTGTAGATGTGGAGTATCTTGTCTCAGCAACAGCAAAACTAACCACTATAACTTTTCTTCTAAGTTTAAAATGCAAAATTATCTCTTTCTTCCTTATACTGTATTGTATCATAGAGTGTGTGTTTAAAAGCATGAAACTCCAACATTTTTCCTATGTACATTTTTTTTGTGATTTTTTGAGTCCTATATTAAAGTGTCTTCAGAGTATTTAGTAGAGAAAACTCATTCTTACAGGTCTGACAAAAGACAGATAAGAATTCTTGAAAACTTCTAGTTATTTTGGAAATTGTCTTGGTTTATTAATAATTACCATCACACACCCTTGATCCAGCTACCTCTGAAAAGTTTCACCTATGACCATGTGAGACTTTGAGGGAACATCTAGGCACAAGCCATAACAAGTATTTTACAGATCTCTCTTTTTTCTGTCCCTTGTGTAGAGTAAATTAATAATTTCTTAGGTTTCTTTGTGAATTTCAGAAAAACCAATAATAGTTCTATATAAAAACATCCCAAGAAAAATTGCAATCATCTTGCTAGGAGACAACAATAAAGCTTTACTTCTGATTTTCAAACCATCTATTCATTGAAAATCTTCACTGAACATTTACTCTGCGTACAGTGTTACATTAGAAACTACACTCAGTTCACCATCTGTTGAGCTGAATCCAATATGATAGATGTGAAGAGGCAAACAAACTGTCTTGGTGAAAAGGTATAGTTGAAGGAGTAACAGCCTTCCATTATTAAACTTCTGTTCCTGTCATATATCATGTCCAATTATGTAAACTTTAGAATTGTGTGTAAAATAGTTTTTCCCAAATAGCTTAAGGAAAGTGTATCATTTGATTCAGGTTATTTTAGAAAGAAAAACATCAGGAAAGATTGAAATTGTGAAGTTGACATACAGTGGTACCTTCGTCTACAAACTTAATTTGCTTTATAATTTTGAAGAATATGGCTGCATTTGTGCTTGTGTGGGGAAGATGGCCATGGTTGCATTTGTTACTCAATGCAAAGTTTGTAAATGGAAGCAAACTTTTGCTGCATACTTTTTTCCCCTTAAATTCTTTTATTGGTACATTTTAGGTAAACAATGCATTTACGTTTATCATTGGGTGCTTGTACCTGTACATGATGTATCTTGGTTCTTTTTTCCCCATTACCTGTGCGCTCTTCACCCCCTCCACCCTTCCCTATTTGCATAGACTTTCTTTCCATTTTTTTTTTCTTTTCTCATAATTTTTCCTTTACCTCCTTTCCTTTCCCCTTCCCCTCCCAACACCCCTGCCCCTTTGGACCTTTTCTTCCTATTTCAAATTATCTATTATTGTTTCAATCATTTTAATTCTTATTTACACTTTCAGATTCTCACACTAGAGAAACTATGCAGTATTTACACATGTGTGTCCTATTTATTTCACTTATGAGTATGGCCTCAATATGCATCCATTTAGCTATAAATGTCTCTAGTTTCTTGTTCTTTATGACTGAGTAGTACTCCATTTTATAAAAAAAAAAAACACACCTTGCATCTGAAATGAACAGATGTTTCTCAGACAAAGAATTAAAAGCAGCAAATAAATATATGAAAAAATGTTCAACCTCACTGGTCATTTGAGAAATGCAGATGAAAACAACACTGAGATTCCACCTCACCCCAGAAAGAATGGCTGCTATCAAGAAATCAACCAATAACAAATGCTGGCGGGGGTATGGGAAGAAAGGAACCCTTCTCCACTATTGGTGGGAGTGCAGACTGGTGCAAATACTGTGGAAATCAGTATGGAGATACCTCAAAGAACTAGGGCTAGAGATCCCATTTGACCCAGCTATTCCCCTGCTAGGTTTCTTCTCAAAAGAATTAAAAGAATCATACCACAGCAATATATGTGTACCCATGTTTATAGCAGCACAGTTTGTAATAGCTAAAGCTTGGAAATAGCCCAAGTGCCCATCAACTGGAAACTGGATAAAGATGCTGTATACTTTTTTTGAGAATCAAATTCTTTGCAAACAGAAGTGCTCATAAACCAAGATATTACTGTATATTAACAAGAGGTGTAAGCAACTCTGTTTTATTTGTATTATAGATGTAGATACACATTTTTCTCTATTTATAAGAATTGTGATGATGTAACTATTCATAAATGGATACTTAAAGATATTATGGATAATATTTTAGTAGTACTGTGGTAGTATTAGGAATAATAATTCATGAAACACATTCCTCAAGCTCTGGAGGACTTTGGTAGAGTATTAACCAATTCTATTTCTTGTGCTTAGATTTATAGGGCCTCTAAAACACAGAAAAGTGACATGGAGACTGTGTCTTTAAATATATTTTAAATATTCCTACTGCCATTGCTTTGTTCTTTATACTGAGCTCTACATTTTTATAATTAATACATTTCAAAATAATAAAATGGTTAAGGTTTTTCATGATGCATACTTTTCCTTAAACTGACATACAGGACATGATGATAATTTTGGATTACCTTGATAAATTTAAGGTCAATGTTAATCTAAACTGAGCTGAAAGTCTTCAAACAATGAAGCCATTTTATGTCAGGGGTAGTATTTACAGCACTCACTTTAGAAGTGGAAATACCAGTTATGATAGTCAAACCTTTGTTTAGTGTAAGTGTTTTAAACAAAAGAATGCAGAGCTAAAGTGGGGCTATATTATCATATTGAAAATAAAAAACTGTAAATAAGTTTTCAATATGAACACTTGGAAAAATAAACATTTAGAGTCTATTTCAACAATCACTCCTCACTGTATCCATGGCAATAGGTCCAATATGTGATCCAGCAACTTCAAATTCAGCATTAAACAGAAAATACAGTGAGTGTAAAAGAAAGCTCTGAAAATCTGTTAGGAGTAAAATCTAGCTGCTTCTGTGTAGCCAATCATCAAAGAACAATGCCTTCAAAATAAATCGAGGCAACATATCATTGATGTTTTTATTTATAGATGAAATTCTTTTCAATTATATTCCCTGAGCTCTTTGCTTTATCTTGGACTTGATACACTTTCTTTTCCCTACTGAAGTTTTGCGTGATTTGTCTTTGTGAGAATTTACCTGCCGAATTTCACACAACTACTGAGTTGCAGATTAACTAGGCTTCACATCAGGGATGGTAGTGTATCTCTGAGTAGCCCATTGAAAACTCTTACAATACAAAGTGAGACATATTTTCTTCCTCAATACTTACACATAGACACCATCAATCTCATTTTAATATCACTTGCACTTCTTCCAAGAATTTTAGGTTTCAATTTTGTGTTTTTCTTTTCCATTTACCATTATCTTTGCTAAAATTTTTAATTATATCTTAGTATATAAGGAATTTGATTATTTTATGTTGGTTACTTTTTATATTAAAGTGGGTTAGCCTGGGGTAGATTCTTTCCCCACAATTTCTTAAATAAAGAAAAATATTTTGAGGAAAAAATTTCTTAAATGTTCTTTAAGAAGCACATAATTAACAAATGGTGAAAATTTAGAAATTCCAGTATTATTTGGAGTTCCCAATTAATCAGTCTCCAGTAGTAAGTTAAATCCCCTGTAGAGGACTCTGTGTTGTGAGAAAAGTGTCAGGTAGAGATCTCATGGTCCCAACTCTGTTTTTCAGGGTTTTTTTCTCAGCATATCAGTCAGGCATGTTAGTTTCTCCAAGTGCTTTTACAACATCTCCACTGCCATTTGCTGGTTGCTAGATATATATTTTGCAGAGCATGGTGTAAACTGTTTTTCTGGGAAATCTAGCTCTACATATAGATATATTGTTTTGAAAGTGATATTGCAATATATGTTTCTAAGCAACAGTTACTTCTCTGAGAGATCTCGTGCTTATTGGGATAATTTTTTTATGGGTCATGCAACTAAGACAGGAAAAAAAATGTTTTCTTTTAAATTATAAGATCCTTGTAAAAAACACACCAAGTTAAAAATCAAGAAACTGACCAATTGTTTAGCTTTAAGCAGACAAAAACCACAATATTACCTGCCTTATGAGTAGGCTAGTTGGTCAAATGACCAGGTAAGAGACCATAAAAATCATTTCACCATTCTGTAGTTTATTGTCCAATTTATGCCCTTATGCATATTTTTTGTGAAGATCATCTTTTCCTTCTTGGAAACTCAAATAGCAGATTGTCTTGTTGCTTAATAAGGGTCATCTCCTTTGTGCTAGCTAACAATTCTCAGACAGACTCTGTTTTCAAAACCTGTTCGTATTGTCTAAATTTCCTGCCTACTCAGTTTCATATGATGAAACATATCTCCCAAGATGATTGCAAATTTCCGTGTGTGGTTAGAGTATTTTAACTTTTTTAGAGGATGTCATGAACTAATAGTTAATGATTTTGGTCCCATTATTTTTATAAATCTGTCATTCTATCCCCTCCCCCAGAATTCTATAATATCATATTTTTCTAGTTTTTACCTATAATCTTAATATTTTTCAATCTCTTTCACTTGTTCCTCCTCTTGGTTTGGTTCCCAACAGTGGCTTAAACACTTATGCCGATTTGAACTTGTGTATCAGACATGGTTGGAACTCTGTGTTCTCTTGGTAATTGAGACATCCCTACATGCCTATAATTTTAGTTTGAAAACATTTGTAACCCTTACTGAGGAATATCTCTGACTAGAAGGATGTCATAGCAGCATGAGATATGTTAGAAGTACTGGGTAATTAATAATTTTTGGAGTATTTCTCAACATATGATAGTTGTGAATATTAGATATGTAGATCAGCTTCCCTTTCTCTTGGGATAGTAGGGAAAGTGTGGGTTAATTTGAAGACATTTTATAATCGACAAAATCCATGCAGTTGTATATACAGGTAATTCATCCAGAGCCTATTCTCTATTGACTTCCTTCCTTTCCCTGCCTCACTTATTTTCCCTACCAGTGGTTCATGAGATTATCTACCAACTAAAACACCTGCACTCAAATATCTTTATTTGTGATCTATTTCTTGCATTATTCAACATATAATAGGCATGACACTTAGTTCATTTACCATAAAATAGAGGTAAAATATTTGAACTATAGGATTTTATGGATATTAATTAAACAATTTATGCAAAGTGTTCTATATAAAAATATTTATGCACAAAATGTATTTATTTTCTTCTTATAACTCACTTTAAATTTTACTTTGTACAAATAATCTCTGTGTTAACTTTGTGTTATATTTTTAGCTGTTTAGCTCTTTTTTGGTGTTTTTCCATGTTGATTTTTCTCATAAAGCTTCTAGATTGTGAACCAAATGTATACTAAGCAAGTAATTAATTTGGTTCTTGTAGTAAGGGTTAGCACAGGAACATAGGAAAAATTGTCATAAGAATTTAAGATAAGAAAGCTTTATATGTGAATGCTCATATTTCTGACTTATCTTGGAAGAAAACAATAAAAGGTTGAGAATTCAACCTAAGTTCTTACTTATATTTACTAAGAATTAGACTTACTTAGAATTACTGGCATAATTTGGATTATGTTATCAAGAGGTACCCACTCTGGGTGATGAATGTACTCTGCTATTATCACAATAAAACCGCCTTTTAATTGTTACTAACAGTAACATTTACTTTGTGGTTTTCCTTTCAGACATGTTAAGAATAAAGTGAAATATTTCCTGTAATTATGTTTATACCCAAAGAGGAAAAATAAAGTGAAATACTGACAATATTATTTTTTAAATAAATATTTTAATTTTTAAAATTTATGAAAATGAATAAAACATCTATGTCTTTAATTTGCAAAAAAAGCAACCCACTCAATATGGGAATCTAATTCTAAAAGGGGAAATTCCTGTAACTTCTGTTTTGTATTAAAAGATTCCATAGTCTATAATGGATAAATCATCTTAGTCTGTAGCTCCTATACATTAATCTACACTTTTGAGGGTGTGTGTGTGTGTGTGTGTGTGTGTGTGTGTGTGTATGTGTTCTGTCTGGTACATGCTTAGAAATCTCTACCACTGAGCTAGCTGCACCTTCAGCCAATGCAGCCTTTCTAAATTAGAAAAATGAACTTGCACATATCTATACTGCACATATATTTCTCAGAAATGACAGAAAAGATTATTGTATTTATATACCCACCTCTATTAAGTTGTTTTGCTTTTTCAAGATTATGTTCAACTAACCTAGAACATAGCTTTGTGCTCTTTCTTCCCTTTTATACAGATATATGATGTATTAGTCAAGATAGACTTTGGACCACCACAAAATTGAGATCCCCTCCTAAACATAAAGGACTTAACTATTCCATATATTCATTTTTCTCTTATATTTGTCTTAAAATAAGTAGGAAGAACAAGCTGGGTATCTCTATTCCACATGGTCATTCAATCACACTGCTTTCTTCGATGAAGTTCTTCCACCATTTTCTAAGGTGCATGTCTTCAACTTTAGTCACATCAAGGTTTTTAACATTTAAGAAACTGAGAGGAAAGACAATATAAAGGAGCCTATATCCAGTATCAGAGCATAAATGCTAGTGATACACTTCACTTCTGTCTATATTTTAATGATAAGAAATAGGTAGCACATCTGCATATGACTGCAAGGAAGTTTGGAAGTCTATTTTCAGTGTGGGTTTCCAGATCATCTACCATTACATACTTTCCATAAAAAGAGTAAAATAAGTTTTGAGTATGGATTGTCCTCAAAGGCTCATGTGCTGAAGATTTGGCAGTCTTGTGAGGTGGTATAATCATGAAGAGAGGTGTGATACAAGTGAATGCCAGGCCTGTGAGGTAGTGTCCCAAAGGAGACTGTGGGACTCAGTCCCTTTTTGTTTGTTACTTGTTACTCCCTGGTCCTGAGGTTAACAGTCTTGCTCAACCACATACTGCCTCCACAATGGACTGTCACAGGCCCAAAACACTGGGAACTGAAATCTCTGAAACCATGAGCCAAATAAACTTTTTTGCTTTGTATATTGATTATCTCACATAGTAACAGAAAACTAACACAGTCACATTATCTACCATATTTGAAATATCTTCCTTCTTTAAATTTAAACATTTTTTATGATCCACCTTAAATAATTCCTGCTCCTTAAATATTCATCAGGTAGGCATTTTTGCATTTCTAGGCTCAGAAAATGATTATTAGTCTCATCACCTAATATATAAATGTTTTGAAAATTTAGCATACCCCAAACTGTGATTAATTCCTAGGAACAGAAGATAAATTGGATTTAAAGTTTAATATTGGGAGAAATTTTAATCTATATATTTTGAATTTCTATAATTATTAAATATTCTCTCCTGTGCCCATGTTTCATTTGACCACATAGTATTTTGTTTATACAAAACCAGTAAAATGCCACCAACTGCATTTTTCGCCTTCATCCTATCAAAGTTTTACATTACAAATAAACATCTTTTGATTTATATTTTTATTTTGCAAGATTTCTCTCTAATTTTACACTATATGTTTTATTTTACTTTAAAATTATTTATTTTTATTAGTACACATTTATGTTACATAAAGTTTGCATTCCTTGTGTGGAATTGGTACATGTACATAACATATATTCTGGTTTTTATATCCTTTCTCTCAACTCCCTCTCTCCTCTCTCCATCTCTTGATCTTATTTGAGAAAGATCTATCTGCCTTTTTTTTGATTTCTTATCTTTTAGTTTGGACTTTATACTTTAGGATTCTCAAATAAGAGAAACCATGCAATATTAATCATGTGTATCTGATTTATTTCATTTAAAATTATGGTCTTTATATGTATCCATTTTCATACAAATTATTCAATTTTATTCTTCTTTATGGTAAAATAGTATTCTATCTTTTATATATACCACATTTTCTTTTTCCATTCATCTATTGATGGGAATATAAGCTGTTTTCAACATTTATTTATTGTGAATTATCCTACTACAAACATGTGCTATTGTAAGATGATGTCTTCAACATTTTCAGGAAGATACATAGAAGGATATTGCTGGGCCGAAGGGAATTTCTAATTTTGTTTGTTTTGTTTTTGTTATTTTGAGGAATCTCCATATTGATTTCCATAATTTTTGTACTAATTACATTCACACCAATAATGTAAATGATTACTTTTCCTCCATAGCCTCACCAGTGTTTATTTTTAATTTTTATTTATTTATTTATTTATTTTTTTGGTACCAGGGATTGAACTTGGGTCCTTGCGCTTGTGCAGCAGGTGGTGAAACCAATGTTTATTATTATTTGTTATCTTGATAATGGCCACTCTGCCTAAGGTAAAAAGAAATCTCCATGTTATTTTAATTTACATTTCTCTATTGGTCAGTGATATTGAATATTTGTTCGTGTATTTATTGGCCATTTGTACTTCTTTTTCTGGGAGATGTCTATTCACTTCATTTGCTCAGGTTTTGATGGGGTTTTTTAATTTTAAGGGTTCTAATTTCTTGAGTTTTAATTTTTTGAGAAGATCCCTGACTTACAAATGAATTTTGTTCCAGGGAAACACTTGTAAGCAAGATTTTTAAAGTCTGACAAAGTGAATCTTACATATCTTTGACACAAATATACAATGTAAAGCATAAAAAAACCAAAAACACACAAATACTGTACAGAAACTATGTTTACTTTTACAATTACTTTAAAATAGTGGTACAGTACAGTATAACTGTAAATAAACTGTTTCACCTTTACATTTACCTTTAAATGGTGGTACAGTACAGTATAACTATAAATAAACTATTTTTATTTTCATAGTTACCTTAGAATAGAGGTAGAGTATGGTACAGTACAACAACTGGCACATCGGGGATTGAATGGAGTGAACTGATAAGAATAGAGTTATTACCTGAAAGACGGATGGTAGGTGGGAGATAGTAGGCTGATGTCTTTTATCCATTCATCTCAGTCATTCTCTCAAATTTTAAAAAGTTTTTCTATGGTTATTTCTTTGTGCTTCCTAGTATACCTTCCACATCACCACTGCTTTTCCTCCTGCATCTGGACATCCTGGGCTCTGACTGAGCACTGTACAACTATCACATGATACAGTAAGCACACAGCAGCACAACTGTGCCAGTGTCCTGCAGACACAAGCTACTTCTGCAACTTGTTCACATCTATGAATGTGCTTAATGTGAGGTTGGCTAGTATCTGTGAAAATTAGCAACTCAAATGTTCATTATTCAGGGACTTACTGTGTATTGTAGATGTTATTCTTCTGTCTGGAGTAGGTGAAAAATTCTTTTCTTTCTCTAGTTTGTTCCCTCAGTCTTGGTTGTTTGTAGAAGCTTTTTAATTTGATATGATCCCATTTGGTGATTTTTGGTACTATTTCCTATGCAATCAGGTTCTTTCCAGAAAATCCTTGCCTATGTTTATAATTTCAAGAGTTTTACTTCTTTTATCTAGATTTTCTGTAGATCGATATTTTATTTGTTAATCACTGAATTCCAATCCAGTCAATGGATGCATGGATGTTATTTTGTATATTTATCTTTTGAAAATATATCTGACTTCTTATTTTTGATGATTATAAATGAAACCACTACAAAAATTTGCATACAGGGTACTTGTGAACATTAATTTCCAAATCATGTGAATAAATATTTAGGCATATGATTACCAGAATATATAGTAAGAGTGAATTGATATTTTAAAAAACTACACAAATTCCTATTTTTCAACATATGTGAGCATTTTTCCCCTATTAGATGAGACAAGTGATTTGAAGAGGCACTGAACTAGGACAAATTGCTTTTCTCTAGTTGTAATAAGGCTGCAGTAAAATTTTCCCACTAGATAATACCTTGTGTTATGAAGATGAGTCTGGATATAATTTTAAGATTATTATTCCTATTTTTCTGCCACAACCATAAGGAAATATTTTAAAGGTTTTCACCATGAGAACCCAATAGGACTTATAGATGGGGAACTATAGAACTTCCAAATATCCCCCTAAGAGTAAGTTTCTGGGAGTTTCTTACTCTAATGCCAGTCCAAACTCATCTTGTGTAAGCTTGTCTTACTTCAGTGTGTCCAGTGAACTGTGCCCACTCAGTGTGTCTGCCAGCTTATTAATCCAGTCACTGATGCTCCAGCTAAGGGGATTGAACTTGTGACTATCTCAGTTTGTTGTCTGTCCACATGCGAGAGAGTTAGTTTGCCTTTAAATTTCAGTTCTCTGATGTGCTTCACAAAAGTTATTATTTTGAAGTTTTTCAGGTTGTTTGTATTGTGAGGATGAAATAATGACTTCTATGCTTTTTACTTCTCAAAGCTGCAACATGAAATTTCATTGTTAATGTAAAAATTTATTTCTGTCATTTTTAATAATGCCTGTTAACACATTTTCTATTGATAAATTATCTATTGTCTATCAGTCTTCACACCCTTAATACACACATAGATGTACACACACAGATACATCTATCTTAGTAGTTTCATCAGTGTTGTTCAATCCAATCTTTTAAAAATCTTTCTCAAGTAATAAAATAACACTTACCTAACTTACCAGAATCTACTCTAATCCACCTCAAAATCAATGTTCTATTCAATAATCAATGAAAACTCCAAATCAGACCATTCCCTTCTTACTGTTCTTCAAGGGATTTTTTTTTTGTATTCAGCATAATTGTAAGTTCCATTTCACATCTTCAAAGTCCCACGTGTAGTGAACCTAATATATGAATAATTTCAAATAGAGATCACAAGGAAAATATGCACTTCTCAGAAATAACAAAATTCTGATAAATACATGAAAAAATGTTCAACATCTCTGGCCATTAGAGAAATGAAAGTTGAAATAACACTGAGATTCCATCTTACTCCAGAAAAAAATGGCCATCATCAAGAAATCAAACAATAATAAATACTGGTAGCCTTCATGGAAAAAGAAGCCCTTCTACAGTGTTAGTAGGAGTGTAAACTAGTAAAACCACTGTGGAAATTCATATGGAGTTTCCTCAAAAACTAAAACTGGAAATTCCATTCAACCCTGCTATTTCCTTTAAGTATCTTACTGAAAATGTTAAAAACATCATATTATGTTACATGCAGACCCATGTTTATACCATCAAAATTCATAATAATTAAATCTTGTAAGCAGACTATATGCCCCCAACAGATGAATGGATAAGGAAAATGTGGTATTTAGAAACAATAGAGTACTATTCTATCATAAAGAATGGTAAACTTGCTACCCAGGAGCAAGGGATGTCTTTCCATTTTCTGATATCCTCTTCAATCTCTTTTTTCAGAGTGCTATACTTTTCAGAGCAGAGGTCTTTGATTTCTTTTGTTCGGTTGATTCCTACCTATTTCAATTTTTGGATGCTATTGTGAAAGGAATTGATCGTGACATTTTTCTCTCAGTGAGTCTGTTTTTCATGTAGAGGAAAGCTATTGATTTTTGTGTGTTGACCTTGCAGCTACTTTACTGAATTTGGTTATTATGTCTAGAAGACTTTTGGTGGAGTTCTTAGGGTCTTCTATATAGAGTATCATGTCATCTGCAAATAATTACAATTTGACTTCTTCATTTCCTATTTTTATTCCTTTTATTTCTTTCTCTTGTCTAATTGCTGTGGCTAATGTTTCCAAAACTATATTGAACAAGAGTGGTGATAGTGGACATCACTGTTTTTTTTTTCTGATTTTAGTGTGAAGGATTTTAGTTTTTGACCATTTAGTACAATATTGGCTGTTGGTTTTTCATAGAATCAGCATAGTGAAAGTGGCCATACTTCCAAAACTGCTATATAGATTCAATGCAATTCCAATTGAGATCCCAGCAGCATATTTCACAGACCTGGAGAAAACAATCCAAAAATTCATTTGGAACAAGAAGAGACTTAGAATAGCAAAAGCAATTCTAGGCAACAGAGACATGACATGGGGTATCACAATCCCCAATGTGAAACTATACTACAAAGCCACAGTGATAAAAACAATATGGTACTGGCAAAGAAATAGACCTTGAGGACCAGTGGAACAGATTAGAAGATGCCAAAACAACTCCAGACTCACTCAGCCACCTCATCTTTGACAAAGGAGACAAACACCCTCACTGGAGGAAAGATAGCTTCTTTAATAAGTGGTGCTGGAAAAATTCGGTTTCAACTTGCCAAAGATTAAAACTAGAACATGTGCTAAACTAAAATTGAAATGGATTAAAGATCTAAATATTAAAACAGAAATGCCGAACCAGCTGGAAAAGAGGTTAGGTAGAACTCTTGAAGACATCGGTGTAGGAAAAGATTTTAAGAACAAAACCTCCATTGCCTGTGAACTAGCATAAACAATCAACAAGTGGGATCTCTTCTTATTAAAAAGCTTCTGCACAGCAAAAGAAACCACCAACAGTGTGAGGAGACAACCCACAATGTGGGAAAAATTTTTCACCTGCTGTCCCTCAGACAAAGTTCTACTATCTAGAATATACAAAGAACTTTAAAAAAATCAGACCTTCCAAATTTAAAGACCCAATCCAAAAATGGGCATCTGAAATGAACAGACATTTCTCAGACAAAGAAGTAGAAATAGCAAATAAACATATGAAAAAATGCTCCACATCATGGATCATTGGAGAGATGCAAATGAAAACAACATTGACATTCTACCTAGCCCCCAAAAGAATGGCTGCTATCATGAAATCAACCAATAACAAATGCTGATGGGGCTGTGGGGAAAGAGTAACCCTACTCCACTGCTGGTGGGAGTGTAGGCTGGTACAAACCTTGTGGAATTCAGTATGGAGATACCTCAAAGAACTAGGATTGGAAGCCCCATTTGACCCAGTTATTTCCCTGCTATCTTCCCCAAAGAATGAAAACCATCATATTACAGTGATATATGTGCACCCATGTTCATAGCAGCACAACTCATGATAGCTAAATTTGGAAGCAACCAAATTGCCCATCAACTGGAGACTGGATAATGAAGATGTGGATTTTTTATAAAATAGAGTATTACTCAGCCATAAAGAACAAGAAACTAGAGACATTTATAGCTAAATGGATGCATATTGAGGCCATACTCTTACGTGAAATAAATAGGACACACGTGTGTAAATATCAAATGATTTCTTAGTGTAAAAAACTGAAAATGTAAATAAGGACTAAAAGGTATAATAGATAATGTGAAATAGGAAGAAAAGGTGCCAGGGTGGAAGGGGAAGTGGGAGGGGTTGGGGAAAAGAAAGAAAGGAATGAAATTAATATGAATAAAAGAAAAAATGGAAACAAAGTCTTTGTAGATAGGGAGAGGTTGAGGGGTTGAAGGGAGGGCAGGGGAAAGGGAAAAAAAATAAGAACCAAGATGGATTTTGTTAAGGTGCAAATTTCCAATGATGAATGTCATTATTTTGTATACCTTAAATGTACCAATAAAATTAATTTTAAAAGAATGGTAAATTTGAATAATTTTTAGAAAAATGGATGCACACGGAGACCATAATTTTAAGTGAGATAAATCAAACACACAAATTTAAATATCACATAGTTTCTCCTATATGATTAATTCAAAGTGTACATAAATTGAACAGCGAAATACAAGATAAATAATAGGAAATAGGTCCTTTGTAAAAAGAAAAGGGTACCAAGAGATTGAGGAAGGAACAAGAGAGGGTAGAGGAAGGGGATGAAAAAAGGATTAAAATGTGTTATATACATGTACCAATTCCTCACTATGGATGTAATCACTATGTACTGCAAACATGTACTAATAATAATTGAAACAAATCAGATTTTAATAATTAAAAATAATAAATTATTAATGTATTTTCAAGGTTTCTAATGGCTTTTGCATTGAGAGTCAAGCAAAATATTTCACATTATACTTCATTATATTTCATCCATAGCAGAGGTTTTCATCTTTAAAATTCCCTGTTTCCAGATATTTTTAGTGAATACAAGGTGTTTGTGAATACTATATTTTCTGTTTATTTTGTGAGGTTACACCTACATCTACATATGAATTGATGACAATGGTGTGAATTTTATTTTTGTATTATATACTGTTCTGGAGCAACACTTCCTGCACTATATATTATGTCAGAAAAGAACTATGACTTTCCATCCTTATTTTCCACCAAAGGGAAATTAAAAACTGTAATTTATTTAGTGGGCTATGTAGTTGTCCAAGGGAAGTTTGAGACCACAAGACAACTTAGTTTTATTAACATGAACAACAAAAACTAAATGATTTCACCTGTGACCATCAAAATTTTCTCTATGCTTTTCCTACTTGTCTCCTTTCTCTGACTCTTGTGACTGCCTTTTTACTTTGTAGACTATGGTCACTAGGCTTCTCCCCTGATATTCAATTATTTGATGTTTGTAATTCAGAGCAATTTATTAGAGTACCTTATTTAGTTCTTTTTTTTTTTTCACTTTTGGATGGTCTTTATTTATTTCCAGAACTCAAATGGTCAACAGTACAATCAATGTGATATAACATAATACATCATGATGTAAAAGTGCAAATGAATACTTGGGTTAGTGAAAGATTAACTAAAATTTAATTATTTTCTCCTGAAAAATACATCCTAGTTTTAGAAACAAAAAGTGAGAAAAGTGCCATTGTTCCACTTTTTAACTCTTAAATTTATTGTGAAGTAAGAAATATAGTTTAAAGAATTAGTTTCTGACCAGTGTCAATTATGATATTTTTGGGATGACAGAAAAGGCCATACAGAATTTGGTTCTAAAGGAATTACAAAAAGTTTTCATCAAATATTTTTTGTAAATATAGTTTAAATGCTTTATAGGTGACAAGAACATATTCATATATCACATTGGAAAGGGGTTATTAAAAGCTAGGACACATGGGAAATGTAAAGATCTGGAATTTATAAATTTATGCATATAAAGTATTCATTACAGTATTTGCATGTAGCATAAGTTCAATGAAAATTATCTATTAAAATAAGAGTCAGAAAGTAAAATATGTTGATTCTATAGCAATATATCTTTCAGTTCATCTATTAATAAACAATACACCTTCCAGTCTATCTGTGCTCAAGCACATCAACAAGATTAGCCTAATGCAGTTTAATTTGCCGATTTATGTTTAAGTTTTTTGTAAATAACTTCAAAGAAAAATGGTGATATAGTAAAAAAGATACCCACACAAACACACATATTGTATGAATTTATTCAGATGTAATTGACCAATCACAGCTTCCACCCTAGGACCTGTGTTAGGATTTGTAGATGTTATACAAATAATCAGATGTACTATACATCCTCAAGAGGAGACCAATAGTCACCTCTAAACAGAATCTCTAAAAGCACTCACAGAAAAAAATTAAATAAAAAAACCTGTGAACTACAGGTAGAACAGTCCCCTCTGCTAGACTTGAAACAAAAAATCTTTAAAATATTCATGACCTAGAAAATTATACATTTTCCTCTCCTAAGTATCTGGAGATACATCTTAGATTGATACAATTATACTGAGAATTTCTTCCCCCATGAAAGAGAGTTTGTGCTTTTATTTTGGGAAAAACAGTTGGCTATCACAAGGGTGGGAAAACGTTAAAAATACTAAAATACTGCATGTTAAATTTATTTCATGTCTATCAACAATTACTATATATGAAAAACATGAATCAAAATATACGAAAGCAGGGCCAGTGATTTAGCTCAGTGGTTCTGCTGCTTGCCTTGCAAGTGCAAGATCCTGAGTTCTATCCCTGGTACAAAAAAAAAAAAAAAAAAAATTTATATATATATATATATATATATATATGAAAGCAAAGGATAAAATGTTAAACAAAAAATTGAAAATATTTTTGGAATATTTTAAAAGACACAGTTTTAGTTTCCTAGGACTGCAATAACAAAATACCACAGACTGGATGACTTAAATAAGATAAATTTATTTTCTTAATTCTAAAAACTGGAAATCTCATTGAATTACAGCTATTTTTATATTATTGTGAGGCCTTTCCTTGGTTTGGAGATGGGCTCCAGCTGTATAAATAAGAATCTTTTCTTTGTGACTTTGCTTGTCTGGTGTCCCTCTAGGTCCCAATCTCCTTTTCTTACAAGGATATCAGTTCAATGGGGCCATGCTAAGTACCATACTTTAATTTCATTGCTGTATTTGAGACCCTATTCTAATATCTGTCACATTCTGAGTTACAAAAAGGGTTTCATTATATGGAATTTGTCAGAGACATATTAGCCCATTATAGACTTTTAAAAAAAAGTTTTCTTTTTTAAAAGTAATTTTGAATATGCCGTATGATTGTTCAGACTTTCATGAATGGGCAGCCTTAGTTATATAAATTCATTGTCTCTCCAGTCTGCATTCCCAAGCCATTTCATGCCTCCCTATGGTCTACACCATTATGGTTTTCATTATGGTTCTATTTTTGTCCTCCCCTCCAGATTCTCTATGCATAGGAATAAGCACTCTGAATTATTCATCTATATGGAACATCATGTTATAGCACAGAAACCTCATCATAGGTTTTCAGCAAAGATATGAATATGGCTTTAAATTACAAGGCAATCCAAAAACTAAAGTATAAATAAATCAGACACACAAGCTTAAATATTACATGGTTTCTTTTATATGAGAAACCTAAAATATACAGAGAAAAACAAAAGATAGATAGTAGAAAGGAGGGAGATACTAGATGTCTCTCAAGTGGGAAGGGGAGCAATAGATGGAGGGAGTGGGGAGAGAAGAGAGAGGAGGGAAAGGTGAAGAAAAAGGAATTAAAATGTTACATATATATATACCAACTCCACGCAAGGAATGTGGAAATTACATATTGAAAATGTTTACTAATTAAAAGATACTGTTATATTACTATTTGTGGACAATATCTGGCACAGTGGTAAGCTTGATGTATGTATCTGTATGCACATGTATACACATGTGTGTACATACCCATATGTATATACGTGTACTCATATATACAAGGATACGTAGATATAGTATAACAGAATATATATATGTAATTTAGTTTAAAAGTATCTACCTGGTTCTTGTTTTTGGACCCCACATTCAAAGAATTAAAATTTAAGGGAGGGCAGGGGAATGGGGAATAAAAAATAAGAACCAAGATAAATTATGTAAAGGTACAAATTCCCAATGATGAATGTCATTATATTGTATACCTAAAATGTACCAATAAAATTAATTTAAAAAAAAGAATTAAATGCCAAAAGGGAGTAATCTATAGTTCCTCTCTTGAGATGTGAGATATTTAATATTTTTTGACCGGACTCTTTCTGGTTTTAGGATTGTTTTAGGTTTATATACCTCAAATGTTTTCTGGTAATTACTTCGTTGAATTACTCTAATTTAACAACATAGTTCCATAAAGTTTTGAATTGTTTTTAAAAATTATTGCTAACAGAGCTGTTGAAAAAATTAAATGTATAGGTACAAACTATAAATAAATAAAAAGAAAGTTTTATATAAATGAGTAGAATAGCTCACTTTTTTACACTATTAGCAACTATTAATTAATTTACCCTCCTCTCAATTTGTACAAAATAGGATACTGAGTCATTTTTAATAATGTAGGGTTCTAGACTAAAAGATCAACAGCCACAACAAAAAAGGGACATCCAGAGAAGATTAAAAGAGAGAGTGTTAGTAAAATAGTTTTCAAAGGTTAAAAGCTCAATGGAATAGAATACTCAGATAAAAAGAAAATTACAAAAGGATACTATTAATATAACAGAAAAGATGCAGAGAAAGGCGTATTAAAAATTAAAAGAAAATGAAAGTTAATGCATTCTTTAAAAAATTGAAAGAAAAAGTACAAAAAAATTGTAGTAAAGACACAAACATCAAAGATAATCATGTTAGCTATACAAAATATAAAGGTGAAAATTTAACTTAATCTTATCAAAGTGAGATCCTCAAATACTTTGAATACAGGTAAATATGTCAGATCACCTATGAAGTTTTCTAAAAATGAATACAACTATTCATTAAAAATACAGCATATGTATATAGATATAGATACAGATAAATAACAATATTTTAATAGAATGTTGAAAAATACCATTAAAAGCCCCTAAATGAATATATTTATATTGTTTAAAGTAGAATTTTGTAACACCTGTTTTTATGTAATTGATCATCAAATCCTATATCTATAAAATGTTTTAATAACCATCTTAGCATGAAAATATAGATAGTTATAACACTTTAATACATACATACATGTTATATATACACTGTCCAAGTTTTGCATAGTCTGTTCTATAAGAAAGTTGAAATATAAATGTATTTTCTCAATATTACCATCAAAGAATAACCACGTTTTTCTCTCATATTATATGTCATATTACATAATTCTCATGTCAGTTTGCAAAATTACTTTGTTGTCAGCTTTCTTAATACTAAAATTTTAATATAAAAGGAACATATATCATATACAGTACATATGATATATAGTACAACTTAATTAAGAATTAGTAAGGTAAAAGTGTAATAAAATAGAACTTACATAAATTTAGGAAAAAAATTCTGACATTCTTAACCAATAAAAAGTCTTAGAAAATAATATTTTAAAAACTGAATTTTCTCACTGCAGCTAGAGAAAATGAGATATTTTGAAATACTATGGAAGCTAAATTTTTATAAATGATTTAATGTTCTTTATATTTTATACCCTAATTAATTACAAATATTACAAACATTTAGACTTTTCTCATCATCTGAAGATGTATTGTTTAAAATTTTTATTTTATTTTTCAGGAAATAGTACTGTTCAGTTAAATTTGTCGAAAAATGCCTTTAAATATTGACTCATAATAGGTAGTTGACAGTATGCTGAGGAACACATAGGAAAAAATACACCATGATCTGAGATGTTAAGTATACTCCTCAGATGGGAGTAAAACTGAAAGCTAAAATAAAATTTCGATTTAATTTTTTCTTGCCAAAAGAAATTATTTTGTACTTACTGATATCGAGGAAGATATTTTGTGATTCACTGGTGTATTTGCATGGATGTGTGCACATTCATTTGCTTCCAGTGAAATGTATGATGTGCATTTGTAAATAATGAACAGGGAGACTTATGCTCTGGGACCAACTGGAAAAATACAATTTAAGTAGCACCTGCAGATAACAAACCTATTGTCATGTTATTATTATTATAATATTTTAAAGACAGGCGATATATGAATGAGACACAAAATGCAATATTTATTTTATTTTTAATGAAAAATTTACATATTGAATATGTCATGTCTCTCAGTGTAGTTCAGTTTGACACACAATAGAGTTTTTTACTTCTCCACTATGTAATGATTAATTGGTTGTTAGCCAAGTCTAGTTGCTCCTCAGAGTGAGCTTCATAAGATCAATAGCTTTTAAAAATTTTCAATCACTCAATACATTTTATCACTGATATTATCATTATAAATTTTGTTATGATCAATCTAATTATACCACAAGTCTATAAAATAGAAACCACATTAAAAGTTAACTGCAAATTCCATTAATTAGATTTACAATAAAACCGTACACTTCCCTATATATACAGACACACACATATGCACACACACACACACACACACACACACACAAAACCCTTGAGTATGAACCACATATCATAATGGCATAATGGATAGGGATGTAAATAAAGGACCTCACTACAGTCTAGTTTCAAGTTTTCTTCCATACATTCTTCTGTACTCTTTTCTATAGTCAAGGCTATAAAGATATAGGCTCCCACTGAGTATTTTGTTTTAATATGGAGGGCTATGGACATAATGCTAAACATTCTTATTACATCATTAGGATAAAACTGTTTGGAGTTAAAATATGATACATTTAAAACAAAAACAAAGTATAAGCCTTAAGGTACCATTAGGTAATCAATATTTAGACTCATTACATAGAACTTGACATGAGAGGTTATAGAGCTATATATAATTAAAAAAATAAGTAAAAATGATGATTATAAATATCATAACTATTCTCCACTATATGACTAGAATGAATACTAAAACTAAAATAAAATTTCATCAAAAACTATTTAAATTTTTGAACACATGTTTTATCATATTTGTTCTTATAGACATACAAACTAAAAAGTAAATTTAAAATATACACACGTAATATGCATGAATATTAATTAAGGCTTTATTTTGTATTAAATAAGTCCTAAAAATAAGGAGGATATATTAAAATATAGAAGGTGATGAGTAGGAAAACTGTTTTCCTTTAAGAAAGAACAAATGTAAATTCCAATCATTTAGTAGAGCACTGCCATTTTCAGTCTAAGATTTTCAAAATATCTTTTATAATTTTTATTTCATGTTTGCTGATTGACTAGAAGTTACTACTGAGAAACAGAACAGTAATAAATTTTTTAGAGTTGGTTGAAATTAAATATTTGAGATACTAGGCCAAAATATTAAAAATATTAAGTGTGTCACTCATTTTGGAAAATATATTATCATGGACAATGTTCATTTATTTCATATAATTGTTTTGAAACACAGGATTTGGGATGGAAAAAATAAAGTATGTAGCATGACATCACCACTATGGACACAAATGGACTCCTGGAACTGCTGAATAAATTGGCAAAAATGACGGGATAAGTGTGCTCAAAGCAAGTGGGACTATTTTTCTCATTTTTACCTTTATTAATACATGTTTGCAATACATATTGATTATATTCATCATGGGGAGTTCTTACACATACATAACTATCTTCAATCCTCTAAGGAGGATTAAGGGCAATTTTTTTTTTGGCACTAATTTTCCTGTAATTAAAACACACTGCATTATCTGATCACACCTCACATGCTTTATTTATTATAACAGTGGATTGTAAAGACAGCACATGTCCAGAAATATACTTTTGCTAGCACTAAATAGTGACAGTAAAGGAAAGTCTATAACTCTTTTTTTTTTTAATTAAATTCTTTTATTGGTACATTGTAGGTATACAACACAATTACATTTCTCATTGGGAATTGTACCTTTACATAATGCATCTGGGTTCTTATATTTTCCCCATTCCTAGCCCTCCCTTCACGCCCTCCACCCTTCCCTATTTACAAAGACTTTATTTCCATTTTTTCCATTTCTCAGCATTTTTCCTTTCCCTTCTTTCCTTTCCCCTGCCCCTCCCACTACCCCTACCCCTTTGGACCTTTTCTTCCTATTTTACGTTTTTGATTATTCATTGTAAACATTGGTACATTTTAGGTATACAATATAATGACATTCATCATTGGAAATTTGCACCTTTACATAGTTTCTCTTGGTTCTTATTTTTCACCCTTGCTCAGCCCTCCCTTCAACCGCTCCACTCCTCCATATTTACAAAGATTTTGTTACTATTTTTCCATTTTCTCATATTAATCCCATTCCCTTCTAACCTTTCCCCTAGCCCTCCCACTTCCTTCCTCTTTGCCCCTTTTCTTCCTATTTCACATTACCTATTATACATTTAGTTCTTATTTACACTTTCAGTTTCTCACACCAGAGAAACTATTCGGTATTTACACGTGTGTCCTATTTATTTCACTTAAGAGTATCCCCTCAATGGGCATCCACTTAGCTATAAATGTCTCTAATTTCTCATTGTTTATGCCTGAGTAGTACTCCATTTCATAAAAAAAAAACACTTTTTCTTTATCCAGTCTCCAGTTGATGGGCATTTGGGCTGTTTCTAAGTTTTAGCTATTACAAACTGTGCTGCTATAAACATGGGCACACATATATCACTGTGGTAGGATTCTTTTAATTCTTTGGGGAAGATCCCCAGCAGTGGAATAGCAGGGTCAAATGGGACTTCCAGTCCTAGTTCTTTGAGGTATCTCCATACTGATTTCCACAGTGGTTGCACCAGTCTACATTCCCACCAGCAGTGGAGCAGGGTTCCTCTTTCCCCACAGCCCCGCCAACATTTATTGGTTGATTTCATGATAGCAGCCATTCTTTCTGGGGTGAGACAGAACCTCAGCTTTGTTTTCATTTGCATCTCTCGAATGACCAGTGATGTAGAACATTTTTTCATGTATTTATTTACTATTTCTACTTCTTTGTCTGAGAAATGTCTGTTCATTTCAGATGCCCATTTTTGGATTGGGTCTTTAAATTTGGGAGGTCTGATCTTTTTAAGTTCTTTATAGATTCAGGATAGTAGACCTTTGTCTGAGGAAGAGCAGGTGAAGATTTTTTCCCACATTGTGGGTTGTCTCTTCACACTGCTGGTGGTTTCTCTTGCTGTGCAGAAGCCTTTTAATAAGAAGAGATCCCACTTGTTGATTGTTTGTGCTAGTACATGGGCAACTGAGGTTTTGTTCATAAAATCTTTTCCTACACCAATGTCTTCAAGGGTTCTACCTAAGCCCTGTTCCAACTGGGTCAGAGTTTCTATTTTAATATTTAGATCTTTAATCCATGTCGATTTTAGTTTATTGCATGCTGAGAGCTACAGCTCTAGTTTTAATCTTTGGCAAGTTGAAGCCCAATTTTTCCAGCACCATTTATTAAAGAGGCTATCTTTCTTCCAGTGAGGGTGTTTGGCTCCTTTATCAAAGATGAGTTGGCTGAGGGTGTCTGGCATTGTTTCTGCATCTTCTAATCTGTTCCACTGGTCCTCAAGTCTGTTTCTTTGCCAGTACATGCTGTTTTTATCACAGTAGCTTTGTAGTAGAGTTGCAGGTTGGGGATTGTGATACCCCCTGCCATGTCTCTGTTACCTGGAATTGCTTTTGCTCTTCTGGGTCTCTTCTTGTTCCAAATGAATTTTTGGATTGTTTTCTCAAGGTCAATGAAGTATGCTGCTGGGATCTCAATTGGAATTGCATTAAATCTATATAGCAGTTTTGAAAGTATGGCCATTTTCACTATATTAATCCTTCCTACCCAGGAGCAGGGGATGTCTGTCCATTTTCTGTTATCATCTTCAATCTCTCTTTTCAGAGTGCCATAGTTTTCAGAGAAGAGGTCTTTGATTTCTTTTGTTAGGATGATTCCTAGGTATTTCAGTTTTTTGGATGCTATTGGGAAAGGAATTATTTGCCCTATTTCTCTCTCAGTGAGTCTGTCATTGGTGTAGAGGAAAGCTATTGATTTTTTGTGTATTAACCTTGTAACCAGCTACTTGACTGAATTTGGTTATTAAGTCTAGAAGACTTTTGGTGGAGTTCTTGGGGTCTTCTATATAGAGTATCATGTCATCTGAAAATAATGACAATTTGACTTCTTCATTACCTGTCTCTATTCCTCTTATTTCTTTCTCTTATCTAATTCCCATGGATAATGTTTCCAGAACTATATTGAACAAGAGTGGTGCTAGTGGACATCCTTGTCTTGTTCCTGATTTTAGTGTGAAGGATTTCAGTTTTTGACCATTTAGTATGATATCGGCTATTGGTTTTTCATAGATGGCTTCGATCAGTTTGAGGTAGAGACCATCTATTCCAATTTTTTGTAGGGTTTTTATCATAAATGCATGTTGGATTTTGTCAAATGCTTTTTCTGTAATCTATGGAGATAATCATATGATTTTTGTCCTTGGCTCTATTGATATAGTGTATTACATTGATTGATTTTCATATATTGAAACATCCCTGCATCCCTGGCATGAATCCCACTTGATCAGGGTGTATGATCTTCTTGATGATCTTCTGCATTCTGTTTGCCAGTATCTTATTAAGGATTTTTGTATCTATGTTCATTAGTGAGATTGACCTATAGTTCTCTTTTTCATTTGGGTCTTTCTCTGCTTTGGGGATCAAGGTGATGCTTGCTTCCAGGAATGAACTTGGGAGTATTGCTTCCCTTTCAATTTCATTGTAGAGGTTAAAGAGTAGTGGCAGCAGTTCCTCTCTAAATATCTTGTAGAATTCAGCAGTGAAGCCATCAGGGCCCGGGCTTTTCTTAGTTGATAAGTTTTTAATTACATTTTCAATTGCATTGCTTGATGTTGGGTTGTTCAGAATCTTTAGGTCTTCTTCATTCAACTTTGGTAATTCATATGTACCTAGGAATCTGTCCATTTCTTCTGTGTTGTCCATCTTATGGGCGTATAGGTTCTGGAAGTAGGTATTGATGATCCTCTGGATTTCTGCTGGGTCTGTTGTAATTTCACCCGTTTCATTCCTAATTGCATGGGTTTGGGCCTCTTCTTTCCTTTTTCTGACAAGTTTGGCTAAAGGTTTGTCAATTTTGTTGATTCTTTTGAAGAACCAACTCTTGGCTTCATTGATTTTTTGTATCGTTCTCTTAGTCTCCATTGCATTGATTTCTCCTCTGATCTTTATAATTTCCTCCCTTGTATGAGCTTTGGGGTTGTCCTGCTCTTCTTTTTCTAGAGGCTAGAGATTCAGCATCAGGTTGTTTAATTGGGCTTGTTCTGTTTTCCTAATATGCATATTCACTGCTATGAATTTCCCTTGTAAGACAGCTTTCATTGTGTCCCATAGATTCCGATATGTTGTATTGTCATTGTCATTTAATTGAAGGAACTGTCTGATTTCTTCTTTAATTTCCTCTGTGACCCATTGGTTATTCAGAAGTGTGTTGTTCAATTTCCACGTGTTTATGAAATTTTTTGAGTTTCTTTTGCTATGGATCTCCAATTTCACCACATTATGGTCTGATAATATACAGAAGATAACTTTAATTCCTTTGCACTTACTTAAACATGTTCTATGTGTGAGTATGTGGTCTGTTTTGGAGAATGACCCATGTGTAGCTGAGGAGAATGTGTATTCTGATTTTGTGGGGTGAAACACTCTGTAAATGTCCGTTAAGTTCATTTGTTCATGAATTCGATTGAGTTCTAGTTTTTCATTACTTATTTTTAGTCTAGTTGATCTATCTATTTGTGACAGTGGGGTATTGAGGTCCCCCACTACAATTGTATTAGTGCATATATGACTTTTCATGTCTGTTAGCATTTGTTTTATATATTTGGGTGCACTAATGTTTGGTGCATAGATGTTTATGATTGTCATCTCTTCCTCTTGGATTCTTCCCTTTAGGAGGATGTAGTGTCCTTCTTCATCTCTCTTAATCAGTGTTGGTTTGAAATCTACTTGATCTGCCAAGAGGATATCTACTCCTGCTTTTTTTCGGGTTCATGGAATATTGTTTTCCACCCTTTAACTTTCAGTCTATGAGTTCTCTTTTGAATTAAGTGTGTTTCTTGTATGCAGCCTATTGTTGGATTTTGCTTCTTGACCCATTCTGCCAGTCTATTTCTTTTGATTGGTGACTTGAGACCATTAATGTTGATGGTTATAACTGAAACGTATTGACTTGTCATTGCCATGACTTTTTCTTTTTGTTGGGTTCTCCCCCTTCCCATTTAATTTCTTGTCATGCCAGATGGGTTCATTGTGCTTTGCTTCCTGGGGTTGTGATCCTCAATGTCTGTTCCTAGGATATTGTGTAAAATTCTTTAGAGTGCTGGTTTGGTGTTCCTAAGGTGCTCTTTGTCATGAAAGTATATTTGCCCATCAATTTTGAAAGATAGTTTTTCAGGGTACATCAATCTGGGTTGGAGGCTGTTTTCTTTTAGGGCTTGGAATATGTCACTCCAAGCTCTTCTTGCCTTGAGGGTTTGTATTGAGAAGTCTTATGTGATTCTGATGGGCTTTCCTTTGTATGTGATTTGTTTCTTTTCTCTGACTGCTTGGAGAACTTTGTTCTTCTGTTGTGTTTCTGGAATCTTAACAATTATATGCCTATGTGTAGATTTTTTTTTTGATCAAAGCTATTTGGAGTCCTATATGCCTCACTTATCTGTATGTCAAGCTCTTTTCCCCTGCTTGGGAAGTTTTCTGCCATTATTTCTGTGCAGAGTTTTTTTTATGTCATCTGCACTCTCTCCTGATTCTTCATTGGGCCCAATCAGTCTTATGTTATTCTTCTTTGCATTGTCTAGCAGCTGCTGGATTGATTTCTCATGTTCTCTTATAATTTTGAAGCTATTTTTCTTTTTCTGGTCACTAACTGCAATCTTATCTTCTATATCTGAAATTCTATCCTCACATTGGCTTATTCTGCTGTGTAGACTTTCAATGGAGTTTTTCATGTCCTGGAAATCTATTTGCATCTGCTTTATGAATTCCATTTGTTTCCTATGTTGGGATTCCTTCATGTTCCTGAGCTCCTCTCTAGAGTTATTAACCATGTCTTGCACTAGGGGCACAATTTCTCCTGTTATCTGAGAAATTATTTCTGGTTTCATTTTTTCCAGATCCCCTTTTGTTGCCAGTTCATTGGGTCCAGGTGGTTGAGTATCAGAGTGTTCCATCTCATTTCCCTTTGGTGTTGCTGTAGGTGATCTGGAAGTCTGGTTTTGAGACTTATTTTTTGTGTTTTCTCATCTCGACTGGAGCAGGGGACTGTTAGCCCCTGCACGGATTACCTCCTCTGAGCTGGGTGAGGTGGGACAGGGACTAGCAGCAGTGGTAGGGATGGTGACCCAAAAGCCCTTTCCTGTGGGCTGGGAGCAGCGGGAGGGATGGTGGCCGGGAAGCCCCTTCCTCTGGACCAGGAGCAGTGGATGGTGGCTCAGAAGCCCCTTCCTCTGGGCCAGGAGCAGTGGGACAGAAGCTGGCCCTAAAGCCCTTTCCTCTGGGGTGGGAGCAGCTGGAGGGATGGTGACCAGAAAGCCCCTTCCTCTGGACCAGGAGCAGTGAGACAATGGCTCAGAAGCCCCTACCTCTGGGCCGGGAACAGCGGGACTCAGTACCTTGGTCTGGTGGTCTGGTGTCCTCTGCGTCTTTGTAGTGTGGAACCAGGTGGCTGCCTGTCTGCAGTGTGGTGATTCGGTGTCTTCCGCGTGACTCAGGACCTCAGTAGGGTGTGCACAGACTTTCCTGTATGCAGTGGGCTGATTGGGCGTATTCCGCAAGACTGGGGACCTCGGTAGGGCGTGGTCAGACCTGCCTGTCTGCAGAGGGCTGATTCGGGGTGTTCTGTGCAACTCAGGACCTCGGTAGGGCATGGACAGACCTGCCTGTCTGCAGCGGGGTGATTTGAAAGTCTGTAACTCTTAAGCAATGGTCAGTGCTTCATCAGTTGTAATTAATGATGTTAGGTTTTCCCATTCATATATTATGTACATAAAATTTTTATTACTGAAATGTCTCCAGGAAAATAACTTTTTACTATAACTCCAAAATACACTAACCTAAACCATTTTTGTATCACTAAATGAATTTTTATAGTGTCATGTTTTAGAACAATGTATTTATTTGAAATAAAATTAACAGTATAGTAGAAAAATCTACTTGGTTTCAGTTTGTGAATTTACTACTTCTTTTATATCATCTGACACATTTATAAGTTTCAAGAATTTCTGCACATAAGCACTTGCCCAAATCCTGACATATGATCAGTGTACTTGTTCTGCCACTAATGTACTACTGACCTATAGCATACTATTGAACATTTTGCCACTCCAATCTGGAGAGTATGCTATTGCAGCATTGTCTCAGAAGGTTGCTGGTTTAATTCCAGGCCACTGCAATAAAGTGAATATTACTACAATGTGATCCTTATTTTTCTATTGAATGTAAAAATGCTTCCAATATGCTAGTCTATCAAATATATAGTAGCATAATTTCTCGTATCCAGTTATTTATATTTTAAAATAAAAATTTTATTGATAACAATTATTAAAGATGACCTGATGCTTCAGTAAGTCATAAACATTTTGCTGATGGAGGATATTTGCTTCGTTAGCTGATTGTCAATCAGGTGACTGCTTCTATGTAAGACAACATTTGATTCATCATGTCAATTCTGACTTTTTAAAAAAATGTGTCTTTAATATGTGATACTGGTAGCTAGAATATTACTCACAATAGATTTTTTTCCAAAATTAAATTCCTATAAAAATCTTCTTTATTTACTAGTTTGTCTAACATTCTGTATCTTTGTTGACATTTCAATCACATTCCTTGCACCTTTATTAAGAATAGACTTCATCACAAGGAATTATTTTCTTTGCCCACCCATGAGAAGTAATTCTTCACCCATTAAAATTTTATTATATGATTACATGAATTATTTCATGTCTGCAGGCTCCATTTCTACTTAGTTTCCATGTAATTTCCACCATACCTTTTGTTGCTTTTCCACCAACATGTTTATCCCCACAAACAAATTCATCCATAGGTTTAGAATACATTTCTTCCAAACTCCTACTATGTTGATATTTTGACATCCTGAGTCTTGAATACCTTTTAGAATTCAAATTTCTCTTGAGAATATTTTCATTTTACTGAAATTTTCAGTTGACTTTGCCTTGGTTACTTAAATCAATTGTGTGTGGTAGCTATAGTCTTATTGTTTGTGTTTCTTATAATAAAACTTGAAAGTTAAAATTGTTCCTTGGTCAGTGGGCTAGAGAATATATATGGTGTTGGAAAGCAGCAAAACAACCTTACTCTCATTTGCATATCTATCACAGCTGTTTGGTGAGTGATTAGATCAGTGAGCAATAGTATTTTGAAAGGAATATTTTTATGAGTAGTAGTTCTCAAATATAGACTTAAAATATCTTTGTTGGAAAACCATCTTATAAACTACTGTCCCTTATTCAGTCTTTATTGTTCCATTTATAAACAAAACAAAAAGTAGACTTTGTGTAATTCTTAAGGGTCTATGATTTTTTTTTTCTGTACCAGGGATCAAACTCAGGACCTGTGCTTTCAAGAAAGATGTGACTCCATTGAGCTAAATCCCCAGCCCTAAGGGTCTATGAATTTTTGAATAATAAACAAACATTGGCTACCACTTAAAGTCAATCACAATATTAGACATTAACAGGGTAATCCATCTGTATTTTGAAGCTTTGAAGCCAAGCACTGCCTTTCTATATAAAAATATCTCCATCTACTTCCAAAATCCTTGTTTGTTTCCTATTTTTAAAATTAATTTTATTTGTACATTTAAGGTATACAAGATATTGACATTCATCATTGGAAATTTGCACCTTTACATAATCAATCTTGGTTCTTATTTTTTCCACATTCCCTTGCCCTCCCTTCAACCCTTCCACCCTTCCCTATCTTCAAAGACTTTGTTTCCATTTTTTAATTTTCTCATATTAATTCTATTCCCTTCTTTCCTTTCCCCTACCCCTCCCACTTCCCTTTCCCCTTTGCCCCTTTTCTTCCTATTTCACAACATCCATTATATCTTTTAGTCCTTATTTACACTTTCAGTTTCTCACACTAGAGAAACTGTTAGGTATTTACACATGTGTGTCCTATTTATTTCACTTAAGATTATTGCCTTAATGTGCATTCATTTAGCTATAAATGTCTCTAATTTCTTGTTCTTTATGGCTGAGTAATGCTCCATTTTATTAAAACAAAAAAACAAAAAACCCCAACATTTTCTTTATCCAGTCTGGAAATCAGTATGGAGATATCTCAAAGAACTAGGATTGGAAGTCCCATTTCACCCAGCTATTCCCCTGCTGGGTATCTTCCCCAAGGAATTAAAAGAACCATACCTCAATGATATATGTGCATCCATGTTCATAGCAGCACAATTCGTGATAGCTAAAACTTGGAAGCAACCCAAATGTTCCTATTTTTTGAGTAAAAATTTTCCATTTTTGATCATTTAGTATGATGAAAGCTGTTGGTTTGTCATAGATGATTTTTATCAGATTGAGATAAAGGCCATCTATTCCGATTTCTTTGTAGGTTTTTTTTTTCATCATGAGTAGGTGTTGGATTTTGTCAAATACTTTTTCTGCATCTATTGAGATGATCATGTGATTTTGTCTTTGCTTCAGTAAATGTGGAATGTTACATTTATCGATTTGTGCATGTTGAACCATCCCTGAATCTCTAGGATGAATTCTACTTGGTCATGGTGTATAATCTTCTTGATGATTTGCTGCGTTCTGTTTACCTGTATCTTATTTAGGATTTTTGCATCTATGTTCCTTAAGGAGATTGGTGTGTAGTTCTATTTTTTGATTGGATCCTTCTCTTGATGTTGGTATCAGGGTAATGCTTGCCTTCAGATGAGGGAAGTCATGCAAGTACAGGCTCTTTGAATTATTGACCCTACCGTGTCTTTCATCCCACCTGTGAACTTGGTTGAGGTTGGGTTTGGCTGGGGTTTGTGTTAAAAGCAGGGGAAGTGGAAAGCACCTTATTGGCTTTGGTCATAGTTGTGGAAAGGAACTGAAAGCAGGTATGCCTTGATTGATAAGTAATTGGCAGTGGCATATATTGCTCGTTACACCTGTGAAAATAATCATGGGGCAGCAGACTGTTGAAGGGCCAACTAATTATCCAATAAAGGGCTAGGTACTCATATAGATGTCTCATCCCAGGAGTGAAGTGGCCCAGACCACCACCTTGCCATGATGGTGAACATGTCTATATCAGAGAGCCTCTTTTTCAGCCCACCAACTCTGACAGAAGCAAGTCTACAGGTCATAGAGAAATGACTCAAATTTTGGGAAGCTGTTGAAGAAGATAGGAGAGAAAGAAAGAAGGAAGAAACAGAAATAAGAACAGAACAAGACAACAACAACAAAAATGAGACAATTTTCATGCTCATATAAAAATGAGACCTAACAATCAAGAAAAAGAGGAAAAAACAAAGAAAAAGAAAAAAAGGCCACTTCAGGGTGTGTCTCTGCTGTCTCTGGGGGACAAAGGGGGCAGACAGTGCCCAGACCCGTGTTGATTAATCCCAGCAAGCCAGCAGTAGAATTATGGCTGGGTCATGGATAAATCCAGCAAGCTTAAACCTTTATTTCCACTGAAGTTCAGGCTGTTTCTGGCTTCTGGCTGTGAGGCTGGGATCTGGGTTTTTCAGCTAGCTACACTCTGGGTGCCTCTTGCTGGCTTAAACTCAGCTCCCTCACCTCCTTGTAGGTTTGAACTCCACTGCATCTCACCCAGACACTGGGAGCCACTAGATAGAGCCAACCCACAGCTGCTTTGAGTTCTGAATTTAGTTGGCCCCTTTCCAAAATGGCAACCAGCCAGTCACTTTCTCCTAGGGGATGTCTGAATTGAAATAACTCACCAGCCACTCTAGTCCATATCACCCATTGCTCTGTTCCACTGATGTGTTTCTCCATGGAGTTGTCTAGTAGTCACCTTTCATCTGTAAATTTGAGCTACCCTCTAATGCCAAGATCCTGGGCTCAGGGAAAAAATGCTGTTTGCCACTTAACTCTTTTGCATGGAAATCTCTCTATCTTTGTTCTCCGGATTGGCTTAAATTCTTGCTTCAGATCCTCCCTGTGTCAGGGGACCTGTGTCTTCCCTTTTCTTCCTCACAATGCTCTATTACAGCATCTGGACTCCAAATCTCAGAGAGTCTGTATCTTTGTGGCTCACTATGCCACTATCTTCTCAGAATTCTCTTTATGATATTCTTTTCTTATTGTGTCTTGAACAACAAACTCTGATCCTTCAGGAAGCAACTTTTCCTTATACATTTTTTTAAAGTTGTGCTGCCCTGGAATGCAGCAGTATAGTGAAGCTGAGAGTCTTAAAAGTTTTTGGTTTCAGAATCCTTGCACAGGACTCAGGTGATATATATGTGTACCTCGGACAGAGACCAGAAAGACCAAATTCCTAGCTCTCAGTCTTGCTGCTGTGCAGCAAGGTCATCAGGGTGAGCAGGCACTGCCATGGAGTAGAAAAATCAGCATTTACTTTATATAATCATTTCTGCACTTCTCTTAAAAATTTAGAAATATATTAGTTATATAATATAAACACCTTTACTATAATAAAATAACTTCATTTACTTAATTAAGACATTATTCACTCCTTGAATGTCCTTTCTAGAATACAGGAATATATCACTCTAAATAGCCTAGTTTTCAAGGATTCCTCTTTTACCTACATTTGGTTGTTTTTAGAATTTTGAATTATTGCTCTTTTATATAACATGGCTTCACAGTTATCTGTGCTTGTAATGGCTTGTGCTTGTAACACAAACATATCATTTATTCACTTTGTTTATCCCTAGCTCCATGGAGAATATCTGGTAGATACTTAATATTTAATTATGATTTCTTGAATGCATTAACAGGTAGGATTTAACAACTCCACAAAATCAATGTGAATACTGATGAAATTCCTAGGCCTGTGTCCCAGAAGTAGAAGCCACTATCCTGAAGCCCAGGTAAGATTGGTGGCCAGGAGCAAAGACAGCTATCCTGTCTCTGGTCCAGAACTTTCCCACTAATGCTTTGTGAGACCACCTGTCCCAGTTTCACAGAGGTAGGTTAAATCCTGAACTGCTAGTGAGTACCCTCCACACAAACCTAATTCCATGTCCAAGGAAGGGTACAGAGAGCTGAGTTGGGATAACCAGGTGATTACCAATGGTAAAAATAAAAGCTTTCTGTCCTGGGCCCTGCCCTTTCATTCTCTGAAAAGAAAACTCACACTCTGTTAGTCAATGGAAGATTATGATATAAAGTGCAATTCCTTCTCAGAGAAAGCAGCTAGAGCTCTGTTAGTTTGGCAGTGCACTCCACTCTTGGAGTTACATCCATTACCATTCACATCACAGTCTGGCTCTCTGCATTGCTGATTTCTGTAGCACATCGCTATGAGGCCTGTACTGTGAGTAGCACTTTGGCCTAGAAAGTGCATTGAGGTTCTGATGAAAGACAGGTCCTGGAAAGTCCTCAACTTTGTCCTAATTAATGAAACTCTACTCTAGCATTTTCTTCTTTTTTAAAAAAATGAAGAAATAATATTTGATTGTTTAAAATTTTTTTATTAAATGTGTGCAATACTTAACTTGTACATTCATTGTAGGGAGTAGGTAACATACTTATTTTGACTTTCTTCATTTCCCTTCCCCTTTCCTCCCTCCTCAGATCTTTTTTCTCAGTTTTTTCTTCTTTTTAGTTCTTGTTTACAACACATAATGATTGTATTAACTTTGTGTAGTTGGTATATGTGTATCACACATTTTAATTCTTTTTATTTTCTTTTCACTTAATCCCCCTAACTTCTGTCTCTTGGTCCCCTTTCCATCTACAAGAGGTCTATCACTCTGTTTTCCTGTTATCTATCTTTTTATTTATACTTCAGATTTTCCCTAGCAGAGTAATTATATGGAATTTAAGCTTTGGTGCCTGATTCATTGTACTTAACATTGTTTTCAAAGTGCATCCATTTTTCTAAAAATGACATCAATGTACCTTCTTTATAGCATGGTAGTATCCCATTAAATATAGATACCAAATTTTCATTAACCATTTGTTTGTTAATGGACATACAGGCAGGCTGCTTCTAATATTTAGCTATTAGGAATTACATTGCTCTAATCATTGGTATTCATATATTGCTCTAATAAGGTGTCATTATTTTAGGAATATGCTTAGTAGGAGAATAGTAGAATGGAATTATTATTTTTAGGCTTTTGAGAAATCTCTATACTAACTTCCATAATATTTGTACTAATTTATATTCTCATCAGAATTATAAGAGGGCTCTTATTCCCCTGCAGTCTCACAAGATTTATTTTTATTTGATTTCTTGAAGGTTGCCATTCTTTCTGGAGTAAGATAAAAATCCCAGTGCTGTTTTAATTCATTTTTCTCTAATGGCAAGTGAAGTTAAACATTTTTCATGTCTTACTGGCCATTTGTATTTTTTCTTTTGGAAACTATTCAGCTTGGTTGTCCATTTTTTGACTAGGTCTTTCATATTGGAAGATTTATTTTTATTTTTTAGTTCACTGTATGTTATGGATATTAGTCTTCTGTCTTACATTAGGGTGGCAAATTATTTTTCACATACTGTAGATTGTCTTTTCACTTTGTTGTTTGTTTCCTTTACTGTGCAGAGATTTTAATTTGGTCTAATTCCATTTGTTGATTTTTGCTGTTATTTCTTGTGCAACTTGAGTTCTGTTCAGAAAGTCCTTACCTAAGCCTACAATTTCAAGTATTTTACCTGTTTTATCTTCCAGTATGTTAAAAGTGTTCCTTTTTTACTTAAAATTTTGATCCATTTTTATTTTAGTTTAGTACATGGTGAGAGGTATGAATCTAGCTTCAATATTCTGCATGTGAAAAGACAGTTTTCCCACCACAATTTGCTAAAATGTCTATCTGTCCTATGCCATATTTTTATGACCTCTCTGTCAAAGATCAGGTGGCTAAAGGTGTCTGGGGTTGTTTCTTCATCAACTCGAACAACATGTCTGTTTTTGTGACAATACAAATGTAACATTGTAATATAACATGTAATCTGGGACTGTGATGACTCCTGCTTTGATCTTGTTGCCCAGAGTTGTTTTTGCTATTTTGAGTCTCTCCTTTTTCCATATAAACTTAAAGATTGTTTTCTCTATTAAGTCTAGATATCATTTGGTGTAGTTTTGGGGTTCTTCTATATAGACTATCAATCGTCCACAAATAATGATAATTCAACTTCTTCATTTCCTTTCTTTATTCCTTTTAGTTCTTTCTTGTCCAATTGCTCTGGCTAATGTTTCCAGAACTATATTAAACAGGAATGATGATAGTAGACATCCTTGGCTTGTTCCTGATTTTAGCATGAAATATTTCAGGTTTTGACCATTTAGTATGATGTCGGCTGTTGGTTTTTCATAGATGGCATTTATCAGGTGGAGATAAAGATCATCTATTCCAATTTTCTGCTAGATTGTTTTTATCATGAATTGGTGTTGGATTTTTGTCAAACTCTTTTTCTGCATCTATTGAGATGATCATATGGCTTATGTCTTTGACTTTGTTAATATAGTGCATTACATTTATTGATTTATATATATTGAATCATCCTTGCATCCCTGGGATGAATCCCACTTAGTTAGGTTGTATTATCTTCTTGATGATCAAATTCAAAGACCCAATCCAAAAATGGACATCTGAAATGAATAGACATTTCTCAGATGAAGAAGTAGAAGCAGCAAATAAACATGAAAAATGTTCAACATCACTGGGCATTTGAGAGATGAAAATGGAAACAACACTGAAATTCCACCTCACCCCAGAAAGAATGGCTGCTATCAAGAAGTCAACCAATAACAAATGCTTGCAGGGCTGTGGGGAAAAAAAACCAAAAGCCTTCTCCACTGCTGGTGGAAGTATAGACTGGTGAAATCACTGTGGAAATCAGTGTGAAGATTCCTCAAAAAACTAGGATTACAGGTGCTATTTGACCCAGCTATTCCAATTCTGGATATGTTCCTGAAAGAATAAAAAGCATCATACCACAGGGATATATACTCACCATGTTTATTGTGGCACAATTTGTAATAGCTAAATCTTGGAAACATCACAAATGATCATCAACTGGTGATTGGATAAAGAAGATGTGAGGTTTTTTTTTAATGGAGTACCACTCAGCCATAAATTAAGACAAACTAGAGATATTTATAGCTAAATGGATACATCTGGAGGGCATAATCTTAAGTGAAATAAATAGGACACACATGAGTAAATACCAGATTGTTTTTCTGGTGTGAGAAACTGAAAGTGAAAGTGAGGACCAAAATGTATAATAGATATTCGGAAATAGGAAGAAAAAGTTCAAGGGGAAGGGGAGCTCAGGAGGTGGTGTGGGGAAAAGGAATGAAGGGAAAGATAAAATGAGAAATAGTGGAAAAGACAGATACAAAGCTTATGTAAATAGGAATGGGTGGAGTGGTTGAAGGAGAGAAAAGGAATGGGAAAAAAGAACAATGAAGATATATCATGTACAGGTACTAATTCTCAATAATGTATGTGATCATAATGTACACCTAAAATGTACCAATAAACTTAATAAAAATGTGACTTGAAACAAACAAAGAAACCAAAAGATTTTTTTCTCTAGTTATGTGAAAAATAGTTAATATTTTGATTGGGATTGCCATAAAAATGTATATCAGTTTTGAAAGCATGACTATTTTAACAATATTGGTTCTGCCTTTCCAAGAACAGGAACTATCTTTCCATTTTCTGATAGTCTGTTTCATCTCCTTTTTCAGACTTATACAGTATTCACTTTAGAGGTCTTTAATTTGTTTTGCTTAGGTTAATTTGCAAGTATTTAATTCTTTTTGATGCCATTGTAAATGGTATATAGTCTATCTCAAAGAAAGTTCTGTGTGCTTTTAGGACAGTTTGTATTTTGTTGTAGTAGGGTGGAACACTTTGTAGAAATCTATTATGTCCATTTCTTCCAAAGTGTGTGGCAGGTCTGATTTTTTTGTTGATTTTTTGCTCAGTCAATATGAACTCAAAACTGAAGTATTGAGGTCACTACTATGATTGTGTTGTTGTTTAGTTGAATATTCATGTCCATCATATTTTTTATACAGTTAGGTGCTCCAGTATTGGGTGCATATATATTTGTAATGATGTCTTTCTGTTTCATTACCCTGCCACTAATATGTAATGACCTGTGTTAGTTACTTTTCTCCCATCGCTGAGACAAAATACCCAACACCCAAAGTTGGAGGGGAAGGGGTTTATTTTATTTGGCTTACAGTTTGTAGAGGTTTCAGTTCATAGTTGGCTGGCTCTAACACAGGCATGACGAGCAGGCATTGGAGAGAAGAAACGACACGGTGCCCACAAAGTAGCAAAGGCAACAAGAGAACCCTACAGTGTCTCCCTGCTCCTTTTATCTTATTCAGACTACTTAGGGAGGATAGCACTCATTCCCTTATTCCTAGTGCCCTTGAGTCTAGTTTTGCACCATGAATCAATTCCAGCTTCACACACTGTAGGTCAACCTTATCACCACATGTGGCTTTGGGGGGACACCTCGATCTAAACCGAAACACCCTCTTTGATGCTTCTGACCAGTTTTAGCTTAAAATTTAATTTGTCTGAGAGAAGAATTTCTACCTCTGCTTACTTTTGGGGTCTTTGTTCATGGAATACTGTTTTCCATCCCTTAATTTTTAATCTATAAATTTCTTTTTTGATTAAATGAGTTTCTTTAATGCAGTAGATAGTTGAATTCTGATTTTTTAGTCTCCCAATCTATATCTTTTCATTGGAGAATTGATACCATTTACATTGAGAGCTATTATTGAAGATATTGATTTATTCTTGTCAATTTATTTTTTTCTGTTGATGACTACTTTATTTTTTTTCATTTTGTGTAACTTGCTTTGCTTGATATATTCATTCCATGTGATTTTTGGCTTTGTTTCATTTTCTCTATCTTGAGATGATTTATTAAGTTTTTAGAATGCTGGTTTGGTGTTTGTGTACTTCTTAAGGTGTTCTTTGTTGTGAAATGCCTTTATTTCTCCATCAATTTTGAAAGATAGTTTTGCAGGATATATTAGTCTGGGTTGGGGCTTGTTTGCTTCTAGGTCTTGAAACACTCCACTCCAAGGTCTCCTGCCCATTAAAGATTGTATTATGAAGTTTGCTCTAATTCTGATAGCTTTACATTTTTACATTATTGTATATGTATATACTCTACCTCTGCTTAAAGCTTTAGGTTACTAGTTTTCTTACAATCACGTAGTAGCAGTTGGATGAATTTTTCTCATTCTTATAACATTTTTAAGGCCTCTCTGAGTAATTCTTCATAATCCACCATTTTGTCCGTGATGTCAGAAACCTTGATGTCTCCACATTCCTCATTTCTGCAATTTATAAATTTTATACAATTTTTAAAAAATTTCTGGTATTTCTGTCTAGCACTTTTTTCATGGAGTCTATACCTTTGGTGCATTTGTTTTTCATGATTTGAACTTTTGTGATGAACTATTCCAAATTTTCACTTGTTTTTCCCATACTCACATTGCTCAGTTTATATATTAGTCCCATCATCATTTGGTCACATCCACTTTGAACACACCAAGTTTCTTTAGCTCTTCTTCAACCATCTTGTACTGCTCTGCTACCTGGTGTTTTCTTTCCTCCCCATTGGTGCCCCATGGATGCACCTGCTTGGAGGGAGTTCAGAAGCTTTGGGGCCTTTTGTTGTCTTATTTTTCTAGAATCTAGTCTTGATAGCATTGTCTCATTCCTACAAGCTGTTAGGGTCATTCTCAAAATGGCTGCTTCCGTGAAAGTGGGGACAGGGCAGATACAGACCAGCCATGGTAATGCTACTTCTCCTTTTCAACAATCCAAATACTTGATTTGATTACATGGGTTTTCAATTTCAGTGTGTGATTGGCTGCCCCAACTTTAGAGTAACTGTATTTTTGGTGACACTTCTTTGCATATCTCTAATGTGCCACATAGCTCCAATCAGCTATGTTGGATTAGTATATTTGATTTTATAAGTTAACATTCTAGGGCTTATTAGCCCAACAAACATATTATAATTAATACATAACCCATAATTAAAAGTGACTGAAAAGCTAGTGGTGTCTGAATATCACATTAAAACTTAGAAGTGTAAGTCATTGCAAAGAGTTATTTCTATTCTTACAACAAGAAAAAAATGAAAAACTTCACTTTTTGAACCTTATCTTAGCTGTGGCACAAGAGTCATTTGTACTCCAGTTGCCTTGTCACATCCAAAAAACAACAATACACATAGCCAAGAGGGCCAGGACATGGAAATAAAAAGGAAATGCTTCAATCAGGGAAGAGTAGGAAGCAAGACCTTAAAATGCAGTACCGGTATGGAAAGAGTCATGAGGGTCACAGTGTCAAAGCACAGGAAAAATCACAGACTGAAATTTAGTCATATCCTTCCACAACAGCAAAGCTTTAGTAAATCAACAAGACAATATGGGTGACAGAACTGCAAATCAGACTTTCAGCACTTAACTTAGAGAAATACAATTTTGGGAGATTACTCAAAGACATTGGACGAATCCAAAGCTTCTGGTATTAAAAGCTAATGATGAATGCAGCCTAACTTCTAGACAGACAAATGAAAAGGCCTATCTACCTGAGCTCCAAGTAGATGAAATGAAATATCTTTCAATAAAAATTCCAAGGCATATGAAAAGGCAAGAACAAGCACAATTTTAAGAAACAAACCAATTGTTAAAATTGTATTATTTAGATATGAGAATATGAAGTTAATAGATAATGAATCAAAGATAATGATTAATATGAAAAAATTCAAATAGGAAAAGTGAATAGTATATAAGCATAATTAAATAATGAAATCAGATAAATTAAAACTACGAAGAATAAAAAGTAATGATAGAAAAGGCAAGATATTAAATAATGACTTCAAAGGAATTATTAATTGACTTTATATGGCCAAGTAATTGATGAATAGCTTAAAACAAATGAAACAAACTAAGATGCAAACGAAAAGAGGGAGAAAATAACTTAAAAGTATCTAGGGAGAAAAGATGTACACTATATAAAACAAATATGAATAAACCATAAATTTTACTTAATAACATTGCATTGATATTGTTTTATTAATATTAATAAATTAACCATATAAATGTAAAATGTTTTCACTAGAGATACCAATGTGGGGTTATAAGAATTCTTTAATTCTCAATTTTTCTATAAGTTTAAACTTTATAAAACTTCCTCCTCCTCATCTTCCTCCCCCTCATTTTCCTCCTCCTCTTCCTCCTCCTCCTTCTTCAATGCTGGCAATGAACCTAGGGCCATATGCATGCCGGGCAAGCACATTACCCTTGAGTTCCATCTCCTGGTCAACCAGCTTTTATTTAAAAGTATAAAGAGGAACAATAAAATAAATACTTTTTAAATAGTAAAAGCTGATGGATTCTTTTTAGAAATGTCTGAATTATTAATCTTGGCCTACTAATATAAGATATATTACAAGTTCTTTCTGTCAAATTTAGATTATATCTTCTTTTGCAATAAAATAGTTTTATAGCCAGTGAAATGTAAAGCAGACTATATTTTGACATATCTGAGACAATAAAGTTAGTTTAAAAACTAATACAAATTAATGACTTCAGCTAACATTGCAATATCCCTTATTTTATAGCCCTACTTTTACACACACTATCACAGGACAATAAATTGTTCTCAGCAATTAGAAAATAAAAATATGGAGAAATTATTTCATGCCTGGAGCATGGTGGTAAAATTAAATACTGATTTGTTATTAGAGATATTTATTTTCCTATTATATTTATTTAAAACCTGGACCTTGACACTAAAGGAATTTTTAGTAAGCTCCAGGAAATATTTTATGATCCTCCATAAAAGTCAATAATTGAATCAAATGAGTGTAAAAATAACGTAAATGATCCTGTAAAACCCTGTTGCAGCTTGAAACATGCAGTAAATAAAATTATTTTTATTACATAACAAAGTGAAATATTATATGTATACAAATTACAGACACACAAAAATTTAAAACTTAAGTATATTAGGCAAAAATTGTACACAAATGCAGTTTTGTATTAATTTTGTTTTTAAATGTTAGGCATCAAAACCAGAGGGTCAGTCAAGGTAAGGAAATGGCCTACAATTGAGGCATGCACAAAAGTCTTTATACAACTTTTGAAGCAAACTGAACAAAGGTTTCCATAGTCATTCTCTGAGTGAGATAAAGAGGTGGAATTGTTTATTTACTAATTATAGACAAACCATGGATATGCATAGATAAGGACCAAAGGGCATCTTAAACTATTTGTGATTTTCCCCAATGATTCTAAATAGTATGGATAAAGAAGTCAAGCCCATTTCTGGCCTGGATATTGGTTAATAAGAGTATTTTATCATTATTATTCTAATCTAGAGACTGAGGATTAAAGTTTGGTCAACATTTCATTTTCAGGAAGCTAAGAAAAAGAGGAAGATATTTAGTCATTTTTGGGGTTATGATATGAATTTTCAGAGCAAAGCTTGTTTAGTTGCAAATTTCACTTCTAGTCTGAAAGAAAGTTTATTTTTATTTCTGACAAATATCTCTGAAGAATCAATTGTATAAAGTAAGTCCACTTTCAAAATGTGGCATGGGAATGACAATTACTGATCAGAAATTAAACTTACAATGAAAAACATAAAATTTTAATCACTGCTGAAAAAAGTCAATCTTAAAATTTCAGAAAGTAGTAAGATGTAAGAAAATTGGACATTAACTAAAGATATTAATCATAAAGAAACATGTCACTAATATAGAGTTTAATGACTGTTTCTTCTTAGGATTCATGGATGTGCAGGAATTTAAATGGTCAGAGAAGTAAGTTCAAATGAGAATTAAATACAATTTATCTGTAATATGAATACATTATGAATAAAAAATATTATTTTTAATTTAACCCTGAAATACAATAGGAAAATAAGAATAAATCAATGCACACTCTCTCTCTTTCTCTCTCTCATACAATTTTGGTGTATACATTTAGGGAAAGAACATATAATTCTTGACAGACTGTTGGGGACAGGTTTTTTTTAAATTTTATTTTTTGTTAACTTTATTAGTACATTTTAGATATGCATAGTGATCACATTCATCTTAGGGTATTTGTACCTGTACATATGTCTTGATTTTTCTTATTTTCCCCTTCCCTCCCTTCAACCACTTTCCCCTCTTTACTGTAAATAAGCTTTTGCTTTAAAATTTAAAGCAATATTTTGCTTTGTTTTGTTTGCCTATGAGTTAGAGAAAAAAAGGTCACATATCAAAACAAAAATTCTACTGAGGAAATGGTCTCTGCTACTAACCATAAAGTGAAATTATTTCCATATAAACCTTTAATGTCATAATGTTCTAAAAAGGAAACAGATATGTGGAACTATTGGGCTAATAATATACTTTTTAAATGGAATAATTTACATCTATTGTACCAAATTTAAAGTATATATTAAAGCAAAAGAAACATGATGCACATAAACCACCTCCCTTGAATACATTCTACCTGATATAGTTATAATAATACATAAAATGTAGCATTAGACATGAAAGATATGTTTCATTATCATATATTTTAGTAAATTTAACCTAATATTTTGAGTATAACTTGATTTTTTTCCCTTAAAATGTTTACTAGGATTGTTTCTCCACATTGACAAATTTAATATTTTACAAGCAGGCTTAACAATACTGGTATAAATTTCCAATTTGGATAATATTCATTGAATAGGAGGCATTATTAAATAAAATAAGTTTAATATATAGATTATAAGGTGAAAATGCATTTTTGTTATTATTCACTTTAATATGTTATTATGGCTTACTGTATTTAAATACATTGCTCAAATATCCCAAACATTTTACCCAACACTTTTGGAAATTTAAACTGGAAATTGTTAAGCAATGACTTTATACTTTTGGGTTTTTTTATGTTTCTTTTTGGTACGGGGATAGAACGGATAGAACGCGGGTCCTTGGGCCTGTGCAGCAGGCGGCGAAACCCCTGAGCTATATCCCCGGCCCAACTTTATACATTTTGCCAAGAAAAAAAGCATTTTTAAAAAATTTTCATTTTATTAGTACATGTTTGCAGCTCACAATGACTGCATTCACAATGAGGAGGCGGCATACTTACATGACACATCTAAATTCTTTTCACATTACCTTCCGTGTCTTCTCTCCCCATTCCCTCCAACTCTTGATCCTCTTTCCACTTGTAAAAGATCTATCTCCCTGTTTCCTTCTATCTTTTCTTCATATTTTGTGACTTTTATTTTAGAACCTTTCCAAATACAGACAATAAAATGTATAACTGTTAGCGATAAGATTGCGGGCAACAACAAACACTAGAATGATCCTAAGTATTTATGGTTAGGCAGATTATATCCAGTTTATTCATTTAATGGAATAGTATTGAGCATACCATTCGAAAATGGGTTACAGTTATTTGTTTTATAAGTTTATACTTGAATGATTCTCAAAGTTTAGTACAAAATATTTTTTTTACTTTTCAATTATTTTATTGGCACATTTTAGGTATACAATACATTTACATTTATCATTGGATGCTTGTACCTGCACATGATGTATCTTGGTTCTTATTTTTTCCCCATTACCTGTGAGCCCTTCACCCCCTCCACCCTTCCCTATTTACATACTTCGTTTCCATTTTTTTTTTTTCTCATAATTTTTCCTTTCCTTCTTTTCCTTTCAACCACTGTGGAAATCAGTGTGGAGATACCTCAAAGAACTAGGGCTAGAGGTCCCATTTGACCCAGCTATTCCCCTGCTGGGTATCTTCCTGAAAGAATTAAAAGAATCATACCACAGCAATATATGTGTACCCATGTTTATAGCAGCACAGTTTGTAATAGCTAAAGCGTGGAAACAGCCCAAGTGCCCATCAACTGGAAACTGGATAAAGATGTGGGTTTTTTTTATAAAATGGAGAACTACTCAGCCATAAAGAACTAGAAACTAGAGATATTTATATCTAAATGGATGCATATTGAGGCCATACTCTTAAGTGAAATAAACAGGACACACTTGTAAATATCGAATAGTTCCTCTAGTGTGAGAAACTGAAAGTGTAAATGAGAATTAAAATGATTAAAATGAAAAATTGATAATTTGAAATGATTAAAATGAATAATTGATAATTTGAAATAGGAAGAATAGTACAAAATATTTTAAGCTCAGAGGCCAGAATAATTATAAACACCTATTTTATAATCACTGATAGGATTAATCATTCATAAGAAAACATCAAAGGATAATGTAATGAAAAAGGATATTACTGCTGACCTTTGTTTTCTTACTTTTATTATTGAATAGTTTTTTTCTTATACAGTGTAGCTGGTGTAGATAATAAATTATAAGCTACAATTTTAAAGTAAAAATTAGTTTTATTACGTTTCATGTAATATTGGTTTGATTAAATAAAAAATCATGTGTAAAATACTTTTCAAGCAGAAAGTAAAATATACAAAATCCATAGCACAAGAGAATCCAGGTAGGAAAAAGAGAGAAAGTGAGAAAGAGACGAGAGCACAACAGAAAGAACCAGAAAGGATTAAACAATAGCATCCTTCTCATTAATAACAGAAAATGAAAATTTATTACTTGAAAATATTATCTTTAGGGAAGTCTTGCATGAAATAAACATGTTTAATTGGAAGTGCTAAAATCAATACAAGGAGATGCAACAGTTGTAGTCTTGACAGAACCCAAATTGCAAAGTTAAATTCCTTAGCTGTAAAATAGTGAAACTGTACGGTAGTAAGCCATTATGCAAAGACTATGTTTTTCTGAAGCAATGAAATGGGAAATTGGTGCCAAAGAAAAACTAAAAGGATCATTGCATACAACTTATTTGCTTTTGAACACTCCATTTATAGTACTCTTCAAAAGATCTAAATAAAAACGTATTTTATAACTATAAAAACAGCATCAAAATGGAAAAAAGCAACATTATGCATGAACACCTAAGATGGAAACGGAGCATCAAATTATACTTCTACTCTTGAATGTATTTGGAATGATATGCACTAAAATGAGTGTTGATATGCAGGTATAGTTTTAACTACTTCTCCTGTGATGTACAAGAAATTGAGGATTAGCTTCTGAGTATCTCAGAATTTAAAGTGGACCTTAAGACACTGTAAAATACATCTGCTAGGGTATCTTCTCTTCTTCATTGTAGACAATCACAAGAGGAAGTTGTGATTTTAAAAATCTTTAAAATGATTAAAATGTAAAGTTGAAATAGAGAAAATGATAAAAAGTTTCCCTTTGATTGTGTTAGATAACATAAACACTGTCTTTTAAGGTGATGTTTATACATGTGTATATTTGTGTATTTTAAACATTTTGATCTTTTAAAAAAATAATTTTTCAGTTAAGCCAATGAATTGGATTTATGTTGTATAAAGACATACAACACCAAGCATGGTTGTGAATGCCTCTTTTCCCAGCATTCAGGAGGCTGCATCAGGAGAATCACTGTGAGTTTGAAGCCAGTGTGAGCCATATACTAAGATCAAGACCAGCCTGAAGTATACAGTGGGACTCTGTCTCAAGAAAGAAATGACACATATGAATCAAAAATAAGAACCTCAATTCATCCTGTTGACATACAAGAGGCTAACCTTTTCTTACAACATTTATTTCTAGAAATCTGCAATTTTTAGTTCTTTCTGTGTTTTTTTTTTTTTTGAAATGCTCACAAAATTATTTGAAAGCTAATTATGCATCTTGGTCCCTTTAAGATCCTAAAATATGTTTTTCATGTAGCCGGGAGCCATATGTTTGAAATGCAACTATCACCGATGAGAGCAACCATACTTGTTTTGCCTGTGTGTTCCAAGTTGCAAAACTACTTCTTGTCATAAAGATACTTATGGTTCAGTTTTTCCTTTGGATAAATACAAATAGTTCACATGGATGGTCACACCAATGGCTGAATGATTTTTTAATGAACTATATATGACATATATATATTTCTGAGTCTTTACTTGACAGCTACTAATTATTTTTGGTGAAAATACATAATATGTTGTATGTGCTTGGCTATATACAGTGGTAAGATATCATCCCGGCTTGGCAATCAGATAACAGATTGTGAGCACATCACATGGTGGTTTAATGCCTACATTAGTCAATTTAACCTTTGGTGGTACAAAAACGTGAAACTGGCATTGTAAAGGAGAGTATTATTTGGCTCACATTTTTAGAAGGTTCAACTTATCTCCAAGGAAGAAACATGGCAGATGGGTATGGTAGGTCAAGCTGCTTAGTTAGTTGTGGCCTGAAAGCAGAGCAGGTTGGACACAGTGCCCTAAAAAATATACTCTCCAAAGGCATGCCCCAAGTGATGCCCCCTACTCTACCTCACATCCTAAAAACACACTCAACTGTGAACATGGGTGGATTAATCCACTGATGAGTACAACACCCTAATGATCCAATTAGCTTTGCAGGAATCCCTTAATCCCATCAAGCTGACATTTAAGACTAAATGCTACAATGGTTCATTCAATTTTTTTTTCATTTTCCCCTACCTTTGTAGAAACCTTTTCTAGTTTGAGAGTTTTTTTGTTTTGTTTTTCCTATTCTGACTGCTTATTTTACTTTCCTTATTTTTTACTTTTTCATTAATACACCTGTGTAGTACAAAATGATTACTAACCTTATGGGGAATTGGCACATGCAGATAATATATATTTATTTCTTTTTTCATCCCTTTTTTCTTCTCTCCCCTCCCCCTCCAAGTAGATCTTGATCCCATTCCTTTAGTTTTGTAAATATTTGAAATATATGGTTTTTAAATTTCTTTAAAAAAATGTGTGTAGTTCTGTTGTTAATTATATTTCCTTACGAAGTCCCCAACATAGAGTATGTTCTCTGAAACTATTTATTTATTTAATTATTTATTTATTTATTTTGGTACCAGGGATCGAATTTGGGTCCTTGTGCTTGCGCAACTGGCGGAGAAACCACTGAGCTAAATCCCCAGCGCTGAAACTACTTTTTAAAAAAGTCTCCAATAATCGGATTTCTAATTATCATATATTGTTAACATTATGAATTAAACAAAATTTTAATCATGACTTGTTTCCTTTTAATACCACAGGGCATTAGTGTAGGAGGCAGTTGTTAAAAAGCCATCTGTCTATTATTTAAAATCAGCTTGCAAAAACTCCTAGTCTATAAAAATTATAAATATTTTTCCCACAAGAAAATTATATACCATTCTGAAAACTATTAATTACATTTATTAATGAGAGTACCAGATGTCTTCTTTTCATCAAGTACATGGAGAGAAAATTACTTGGTATTAAGGTACGCATATAATAATTTTGTTCCCTGGGATTACTCAGAATGACCAGAAACTATTGAGAAGCCATTCTCTCTGTGCTAGCGGCATTGTAGGGTGATGATTATAGGATTGCAAATATGCCTATGTTTTGGGGTATAAGGCACATAAAAACAGAATAGTATTCCTATGAATTGTCTGTGAGAAATTTGAGAAAAAGAGAATGGGAGAGCAAGTATGAATTTCCAATTATAGGATGATAGTGGTTCATTGTAGCTTTTTAGTCTCCAGTTTTCTCGAGAGAATGACTAAAAAATTATCAGAAAATATTTAAAGCCAATATATCTACTTGATTAAACCCCCAATTGAATATGTTTTAGCGACTTATATTGAGTATTCTGCCAAAACCCAATGTGCTTTTAAATAACAAATTATAAACATAAAGATTAGAACTTATTGTTATTTCCCTTGTTCAACTATCTTCTAAGTATACTTAAATTATTTAGCATTAGCCTATTTCTAATTCTTTTCAAGCTTACATAATATAGCAAAACCACATATACATAGTACAAAAATAAAGTACCCATATTTATATTGTAATTAAAATATTATTCTATCATAATATAAAGTATCAAAAATAAAAAAGAGCATTTAAATGTACTATATCCATGATTATTTGAATGCTTTTACTTTTATATGTTTTATTATAAAATTAAATTTCTGGAAGTAGTAGATATATGAACCAGAGAAAACAAAGTTTATTAACAGTTTTATTAAAATGCAATTATATGACTAGAGGATCTATAAGTAGAATCAAGACACTCTTAACACCTATATATGCTATTCATATAAATCTCCTCTGACATCAGTTTATGCAATACTTATGGAAAGAATTCCACTCATTTTTTAATTTCAAATGACAGAGTAAGTTCTCAAAAATATGAACATTACTGATTTATATGCGAATACATAAAAGAGTTCAACAAAATATTTAAAGAAAATCAAGTAAACATTTATTTCTAAATTATGGATAAGGCTTAATACATTGATAATTACTGATTTTATATATATATAATTTCAAAGTAACTCATTTCCTTTTAATGTAACATCCTATCATTACTGTTAATACTAAAATATATCATAACATAATCAAAAGACTAGAACTTTACTTTTGAAAACAAATTATTTTAAATTATAAAACACAAAAATATTTTGATCCTTACAGTATTTAAAAACCACAAACTTATTGGCTAAAAGATTGTGGTGACTTAATGAAATACATGTCAGTCATAAAAAATTACTTTTTTTTTTTTTTTTTACTTAAATTCTTTTATTGGCACATTTTAGGTATACAACACATTTACATTTCTAATCGGGAACTTGTAACTTTACATGATGCATCTTGGTTCTTGTTTTTTCCGCATTCCTAGTCCTCCCTTCATCTGCTCCACCCTTCTCTATTTACAAAGACTTTATTTCAATTTTTTTCCATTTCTCATCATTTTTCCTTTCCCTTCTTTCCTTTCTCCTGCCCCTCCCACTACCCCTACCCCTTTGGACCTTTTCTTCCTATTTTGCATTATCAATTATTCATTCTAATCATTGGTACATTTTAGGTATACAATATAATGACATTCATCATTGGAAATTTGCACCTTTACATGATCTCTCTTGGTTCTTATTTTTCACCCTTGCCCAGCCCTCCCTTTAACCCTTCCATTTCTCCCTATTTACAAAGGTATTGTTCCTATTTTTCCATTTTCTCATATTAATTCCACACCCTTCTTTCCTTTCCCCTACCCCTCCCACTTCTTTCCCCTTTGCCCCTTTTCTTCCTATTTCACATTACCTATTATACGTTTTAGTCCTTATTTACACTTTCAGTTTCTCACACCAGAGAAACTATTCGGTATTTATACCTGTGTGTCCTACTTACTTCACTTAAGAGTATTGTCTCAATGTGCATCCATTTAGCTATAAATGTCTCTAATTTCTCATTTTTTATGGCTGAGGAGTACTCCATTTTATAAAAAAAAACCCACATTTTTTTTATCTAGTCTCCAGCTGATGAGCATTTGGGCTGTTTCCAAGATTTAACTATCACAAACTGCACTGCTATGAACATGGTTGCACATATATCACTGTGGTATGATTGTTTTAAATTTTTGGGGAAGATCCCCAACAGGGGAATAGAAGAGTCAAATGGGATTTCCAGTCCTAGTTTTTGAGGTATCTCCATATTGATTTCCACAGTGGTTGCACCAGTCCACATTCCCACCAGCAGTGGACCAAGGTCCCTCTTTCCCAACAGCCCCACCAGCATTTGTTATTGGTTAATTTAATGATAGCAACCATTCTTTCTGGAGTAAGGTGGAATCTCAGTGTTATTTTCATTTACACCTCTAGAATGACCGGTAATGTTGAACATTTTTTCATGTATTTATTTGCTATTTCTACTTCTTTGTCTGAGGAATGTCTGTTCATTTCAGTTGCCCATTTTTGGATTGGGTCTTTAAATTTGGGAGGTCTGATCTTTTTAAGTTCTTTATAGATTTGAGATAGTCGACCTTTGTCTGAGGTAAAGCAGGTGAAGATTTTTTCCCACATTGTGGGTTGTCTCTTCACACTGCTGGTGGTTTCTCTTTCTGTGCAGAACGTTTTAACAAGAAGAGATCCCACTTGTTGATTGTGTGCTAGTTCACGGGCAACTGAGGTTTTGTTCATAAAATATTTTCCTACTCCAATGTCTTCAAGAGTTCTACTTAACCTCTGTTCCAGCCAGTTCAGCATTTCTATTTTAATATTTAGATATTTAATCCATTTCAAATTTAATTTAGTGTATGGTGAGAGATATAGGTCTAGGTTTAATCTTTGGCAAGTTGAAATCCAATTTTTCCAGCACCATTTATTAAAGAGGCTATCATTCCTCCAGTGAGGGTGTTTGGCTCCTTTATCAAAGATGAGATGGCTGATTGTGTCCGGTGTTGTTTCTGCACCTTGTAATCTGTTCCACTGGTCCTCAGGTCTGTTTCTTTGCTGGTACCATGCTGCTTTTATCACAGTAGCTTTGTAGTAGAGTCGCAGGATGGGGATTGTGATACCCCCTGCCATGTCTCCGTTACCTGGAATTGCTTTTGCTCTTCTGGGTCTCTTCTTGTTCCAAATGAATTTTTGGATTGTTTTCTCAAGGTCAATGAAGTATGCTGCTGGGATCTCAATTGGAATTGCATTAAATCTATATAGCAGTTTTGAAAGTATGGCCATTTTCACTATATTAATCCTTCCTACCCAGGAGCAGGGGATGTCTGTCCATTTTCTGTTATCATCTTCAATCTCTCTTTTCAGAGTGCCATAGTTTTCAGAGAAGAGGTCTTTGATTTCTTTTGTTAGGATGATTCCTAGGTATTTCAGTTTTTTGGATGCTATTGGGAAAGGAATTATTTGCCCTATTTCTCTCTCAGTGAGTCTGTCATTGGTGTAGAGGAAAGCTATTGATTTTTGTGTGTTGACCTTGTAACCAGCTACTTGACTGAATTTGGTTATTAAGTCTAGAAGACTTTTGGTGGAGTTCTTGGGGTCTTCTTTATACAGTATCATGTCATCTGCAAAAAATGACAATTTGACTTTTTCATTACCTATCTTTATTCCTTTGATTTCTTTCTCTTGTCTAATTGCTGTGGCTAATGTTTCCAGAACTATATTGAACAAGAGTGGTGCTAGTGGACATCCTTATCTTGTTCCTGATTTTAGTGTGAAGGATTTCAGTTTTTCACCATTTAGTATGATATTGGCTGTTGGTTTTTCATAGATGGCTTTTATCAGTTTGAGGTAGAGACCATCGATTCCAATTTTTGGTAGGGTTTTTATCATAAATGCATGTTGGATTTTGTCAAATGCGTTTTCTCGATCTATGAAGATAATCATATGGTTTTCGTCCTTGGCTCTATTGATATATTGTATTACATTAATTGATTTTCGTATATTGAACCATCCCTGCATCCCTGGGATGAATCCCACTTGATCAGGGTGTATGATCTTCTTGATGATATTCTGCATTCTATTTGGCAGAATCTTATTAAGGATTTTTGCATCTATGTTCATTAGTGAGATTGGCCTATAGTTCTCTTATTCAGTTGGGTCTTTCTCTGCTTTGGGGATCAAGGTGATGCTTGCTTCCAGGAATGAATTTGGGAGTATTGCTTCCCTTTCAATTTCATTGAAGAGTTTAAATAGTAGTGGCAGCAGTTCCTCTCTAAATGTTTTGTAAAATTCAGCAGTGAAGCCATCAGGGCCTGGGCTTTTCTTAGTTGATAAGTGTTATATTATGTTTTCAATTTCATTGGTTGATATTGGGTTGTTTAGAAATTTTAGGTCTTCTTCATTTAACTTTGGTAATTTTATGTATCTAGAAATCTGTCCATTTGTTCTGTGTTTTCCATCTTATTGGTGTAGGTTCTGGAAGTAGCTATTGGTGATCCTCTGGGATTCTGCTGGGTCTGTTGTAATTTCACCCTTTTCATTCCTAATTGCATGGATTTGGGCCTTTTCTTTCCTTTTTCTGAAAAGGTTGGCTAAGGGTTTGTCAATTTTGTTGATTCTTTTGAAGAACCAACTCTTGACTTCATTGATTTTTTTGTATTGTTCTCTTAGTCTCCATTGTATTGATTTCTCCTCTGATATTTATAATTTCCTCCTTTGTATGAGCTTTGGGTTTTTCCTTCTTTTTCTAGAAGTTTGAGGTTCAGCATCAGGTTGTTTAATTGGGCTCGTTCTGTTTTCCTAATATGCGTACTCACTCCTATGAATTTCCCTCATAAGACTGCATTCATTGTGTCCCATAGATTCCAATAGGCTGTATTGTCATTGTCATTTAATTGAAGGAACTGTCTGATTTCTTCTTTAATTTCCTCTGTGACCCATTGGTTATTCAGAAATGTATTGTTCAATTTCCAAGTGTTTATGAATTTTTTCCAGTTTCTTTTGCTATAGATCTCCAATTTCATCACACTATGGTCTGATAATATACAGGGGATAACTTCAATTCCTTTGCACTTACTTTAACATGTTCTATGTGTGAGTATATGGTCTATTTTGGAGAATGACACATGTGTAGCTGAGAAGAATGTGTATTGTGATTTTGTGGTGTGGAACACTCTGTAAACATCCGTTAAGTTCATTTGTTCATGAATTCGATTGAGTTCTAGTTTTTCATTACTTATTTTTAGTCTAGTTGATCTATCTGTTTGTGACAGTGGGGTGTTGAGTTCCCCCACTATAACTGTGTTAGTGCATATATGACTTTTCATGTCTGTTAGTATTTTTTTATATAGTTGGGTGCACTAATGTTTGGTGCATAGATGTTTATGATTGTCATCTCTTCCTCTTGGATTCTTCCCTTTAGGAGGATGTAGTGTCCTTCTTCGTCTCTCTTAATCAGTGTTGGTTTGAAATCTACTTGATCTGCATAGAGGATAGCTACTCCTGCTTTTTTTCGGGTTCCTGTTGCATGCAGTATTGTTTCCCCCCCTTTAACTTTCAGTCTATGAGTTTTCTATTGAATTAAGTGTGTTTCTTGTATGCAGCATATTGTTGAATTTTGCTTCTTGACCCATTCTGCCAATCTATTTCTTTTGATTGGAGAATTGAGACCATTAACGTTGATGGTTATAACTGAAATGTATTGACTTGTCATTGCCATGACTTTTTCTTTTTGTTGGGTTCTCCCCCTTTCCATTGAATTTCTTGTCATGCCAGATGGGTTCATTGTGCTTTGCTTCCTGGGGTTGTGATCCTCAATGTCTGTTCCTAGGATATTGTTTAAAATTCTTTGGAGTGCTGGTTTGGTATTCACGAAGTTCTTAAGGTGTTCTTCATCATGAAAGTATCTTATTTCTCCATCAATTTTGAAAGATAGTTTTGCAGGGTACATCAATCTGGGTTGGAGGCTGTTGTCCTTTAGGGCTTGGAATATGTCACTCCAAGCTCTTCTTGCCTTGATGGATTGTGTTGACAAGTCTGCTGTGATTCTGATGGGCTTTCCTTTGTACGTGATTTGTTTCTTTTCTCTAACGGCTTATAGAACTTTTTTCTTCTCTTGCGTTCCTGGAATCTTAACAATTATATGCCTATGCGTAGACTCTTTTTGAGCAAGGCTATTTGGTGTCCTATATGCCTCACTCATCTGTATGTCAAGTTCTTTTCCCCTGCTTGGGAAGTTTTCTGCCATTACTTCTGTGAACAATTTTTTTATGTTATCTGAACTGTCTCCTCTTTCTGCTTTGACTCCATTCAGTCTTATGTTACTTTTCTTTTCAACAGCTATCAGCTGCTGGATTGATTTCTCATGGTCATTTACATTTTTGAAGCAATTTTTCTTTTCCTGGTCATTAATTTCAATTTTATCTTCTATATCTGAAGTTCTGCCCTCACATTGGCTCATTTTGCTGTGTAGACTTTCAGTGGAGTTTTTCATGTCCTGGAAATCTATTTGCATCTGTTTTATGGATTCCATTTGTTTCCTTTGTTGGAATTCCATCAAGTTCCTCAGCTCCTCTCTAGATTTATTAATCATGTCTTGCACTAGGAGCACAATCTCTGCTGTTATCTGAGAAATTATTTCTGATTTCCTATTTTCCAGATCCCTTTTTGTTACCAGTTCAGTGGGTCCAGGTGGTTGAGTATCAAAGTGTTCCATCTCATTTCCCTTTGGGGTTGCTGTAGGTGATCTGGAAGTCTGGTTTTGAGACTTATTTATATATCTTCTCCTTTCAACTGAGGGTGGGGGGTGGTGCTGTTGGTGCTCATGCAGCTGACCTCCTCTGAACTGGGAAATTTGGGACAGTGGCTGGGTGTGGCATGACAGACAGGGGCCCAAAAACCCCTTCCTCTGGGCCAGGAGAGGCAAGCTGGATGGTGGCCCAGAATCCCCTTTGTCTGGCCCAGGAACAGTGGGACAGTGTCTCAGAATCCCCTCCCTCTGGGTCAGGAGTGGTGAGACAGATCTTAAAATATTACTTTTACTATGGATTATATAGTATACATACACACCTATTTATTAATTTATTTATTACACATATATGGATATTTTATTTTATAGATCATGCATTTGTGTGGATGATTTGATATATAATTTATGTTTGAGTGTTTCCATGGATACTAGCACTGATGCTTTATTTTGAAAAAGATCTCTGAAACATTATTGAGAATGAGAATTTATAAGTGGTTTCCTTATTTGTTACATGAAATATAGTTTTCTTTTTTCCCTCTAATTCTTTTAATCTCTTATCTGTTGCATGTTAAACACTTTCCATTACAGAGACAAAATGATTAGCACTCACAATTTCAAAGAAGAGAGGTTTATCTCACAGTTTTAACAGAGTCCAGTCCAATGTCAGCCAGATCCAAAACAGAAACATGAGAATAGAAAGGCTTGAGGACATTTTAAAGCAGCCAGAAAGCAAAAAGAGAAAGGAAGTGACAAAGACAAGAAAATGCCCTTCTAGGTTACACTCCCAGGGACCCAAGCTTTCCAAATAGGCCCCACCCCTAAACACAGAAGAATCTGGGGTACATTTTAGATTTAAACCATAACATTTTATCCCTTCCTCTACAAAAAACTCATGTCAATCTCATTATGTAAAATCTATTTAATCCATCTCTAAAAGTCAACACAATTGTAACAGTTTCAGCATAATTGAAAAGTCCAAGTTCAAACTCTCTTGGCCAACTCTTAGATGTGAGTTTCTATAAAATTCAAATAGAATGTTGAATTCTTCCACATACACTATCTCAAGGTAAACATTCCCACTCCAAAAGGGAAAAATAAGAAAATAAAAAGGAACAAAAGCAAGTGAACCCAAGCAGGGCAAAAATTAAATCCTATATTTCCATGTGAAATACCTGAGGCAAGTTGTAATGAGAGGTGAGCTCCAACAGGATTTGATGATCTTATCTCTATGGCATTACCCATTGCAAAGATCATAACCTCTCTCTTGGGGTGTCTCCTCTCACAGCTTCACACAGTGCCCTCAGGGGTAACACTACCTTGACTACAAGCCTTCTTTAATCTAAGTGGAATCCTCCACAATCTCATCACTGGTATTCTGAATTCTTGTAAAACCAGCATCATGTGAATGATAGTCAAGTTCTGCTGCCAGCTCAAGTAGTAATGAGGACCCCTTGGATCATGGCTGAAGATACTTTCAAGTGCTTAGATGGATGAGTACTATGAAATAAATCCTAGAACCAATTTCCTAGATGGCCATTCTCAAGCAAGGGCCCAGTGGTTCTGTTCTCAAATGAGAGCTTTACAGTTTTGCACCCTTAATACTGTGAGTGGTGAGGCTTGGTTAATTTCTGTGTTGCCTTCAATCCACCTTTTCTATTCTTCTGATGGAAAATACCTAATTTCTTGTTAAGGTTAATGTTTTCAGCAATCATGCTTTTTATGGCTCCAAATTTGCAGGTGCCTACTTTCTGATAAAATGTCAAGCTTTTCATATCTGCTTTTTTGCTCTTGATATTCACTGTAGATCTAACTAAAAGCAAAAATCAGTGCACATACCACAGAATGAGGATTGTGAAGCTTTGAAACTTTCTCTGGCAGAATAAAATCTTTACAAACTGTTCCTTAAAACCAGTTACAAAGGCTTTATACCACACGGTCACAGCAATGACTCATGTCATTGGTACTAATATCTCTATTAGCCACTTTCTCATCACTGGGAGAAAATACCTAGCATCTTGGAAGTTAAAGGGGAGTTTTAGCTCATGGCTTTAGTCCATGATTGGCAAGTTTCAAGGGAGAAACATGATGGTAGAGGGATGTGGCAGATAAAGAGTTTCTCAACTTATGACAGTCATGAAGCATAGAGAAAAGGGAAAAGCTAGATACAAGAATACACATTTCTAGATCATTCTTAGTACTCATCACCAACAGGCCCTACCTCCTAACAGCAGATTAAGCTACTGAATATATCAATTGATGAATCCACTGATTAGTATGGCATCCCATGATCCAATTACCTTCCAAACACATAAGACATTTAGTGAGCACTTTAGATCTAAAGTAAACCAAGGAGACACATAAAAATTTTGTTTTCATTAATGAGATGGAAAATATAGGGCCTAATTTTGGGTCACATAAACAAAATTCAAAATCTTCAGGAAATTAGGTCAACTGGAAGAATTATAGTCTATAATTATAAGAAGTGTTAGGGGGTGGATGCACTTGGTCTCTAAGAAAAACGTTTATAGAGTGGAGTAGCATTTGGACATAAAGGTAACCAGAATTAGCTATATGGAGTATATGTGTTTGGAGGGTAACAATTTCTTCAAGTTCTAATTTCTTGATCAGTAATGAAAAAAGACAGATAATTAAGTTAAACCTATCAAGTATAAAGGATATTTACTATTGAATAAAAGGGATAATGAAAGAATATTCTGGAAAGAAGTTCAGCAAAAGTGGTTCAGAAAACAAAGCATTTCTTCATGAGTAATTACAGAGGAGAGAAGACAACTTGGACTAGAGAATAAGGATACCAGACAAGTGAGATAACTAGGACTGAGTCATCAGCATTAACTTTCTAATGAGTGTAAAAAGCATCACGTACTCAGAAGTTTCATTATGAGGGAGATAGTTTGAGGTTATGAGACAGCTCTGCTCTCCATGAGAAAACCTGATTGTAGATCAGTTTCTTGCCCAAAGTATATTCAAATTAAATAAAAACCTAACATTGTGTCCTAAATTTGATTTCCAAGTTCTTCAAGGTTAAAATTGTTTAAGGAAGATTATTATTTGACAAAGATTTTTGTAAAAATAAAATGTTAAGCATGCATTTGTTCTCGATTTAAAAATACTTAGCTATGAATATTAATACAAAATGAACCTTCTGAGATGATTTTCCATATATGATAAAACACAGGATATTCAAACTATATTGCACTTAATCTCATTAAAAATGTAGACAATTGCTGTTTCAAGCTCTGGATTGCTAACAACCTATGACTCTAACAATTCTGATTGCTCATAAATTCAAAAGTGTTGTTGCCCAGATTAAAAAAATATTGTATTATGTAACAGATGAAAAATAAAAATTAAGAAACATAGGATATGTTAGAAATAAATAAAATATGACATTTTGACTCTGAGTATTCTTTTTTCTAATAGGTTTTAAAATCTTTAATTTGTTTATTTTATTAGTATATGTGGTTCGTGCAGTTTACAGTCATCTTGGGGAGTGATTGCATGTACATATTACACTTGTTTCTCTTTTTATTAAATCTTCTTCCCTCTCCCTCCTTTCCTCCTCATCTAATTCCCTATCCCATTTTTTTTTTTTTTTTGGTACCGGGAATCAAACTCGGTTCCTTCCACTTGAGAGGCAAAGCAGCGGAACCACTAAGCTAAATCCTCGGCCCCTCATTTTTTATTCTTGATGATATTATTAATCTTATCTCATATTAATACATATAATGTTTACATTAATTGAGGTCAGTAGGTTCTTGTACGTGGCATATCTTTATTTTATTTATTTTCCCTTCCCCTCTTCCTCACCCCTTGCCCTTGTTCTCTTGGACCACTTCTCTATTGCAAGAGATCCATCCACTTGTCCTGTTCTATCAATTCTTTATTATTCTCTTTGTTTGTACTTTTCGTCACTCAAATGAGAGTTACCCATATACTATCTAAGCTAATGTGTCTGGTTTATTTTACTCAAAATTATATTTTCTGAGTGGATCTATTTTAATACAAATGTCTCAAATTTGTCATTCTTTACAGCTGAGTAGTATTTTATTATCTACAAGTATCACATTTTCTTTATCCAATCATCTGTTGATGTGTGTACTGGCTGCTTTTGCCAGCTACTCCTCAGACGGGGAACTAATATCTACAATATACAAAGAACTCCAAAAAAATCAAACTACCTAAATATGAAGACCCAGTCAAGAAATAGGCAAGAGAAATGAACACTTGATAGAAGAAAAAAAATATAAATGACTAGCAAATATATAAAAAATATTCCACATCTCTGGCCGGTAGAGAAATACAAATTAAAACAATACTAATATTCCACCTGACTCTGGAAAATCTTTAAGAAATCAAACAATAACAAATGCTGGTGAGGCTGTGGTGAAAAAATAACCCTCCTTCACTATTGTTGGGAATGTATACTAGTACAACCATGATGGAAATCAGTACATAAATTTATAAAAGGACTGAAATTAAACATTCCATATGAGTCAGTTATCAGTTGCTAGGTATCTTCCTGAATGAACATGACATCAACTACAGCAATACATGCTTATCATATTTATAACACCAAAATTCACAGTAGGCAAATCTGAGGGTATTCTAGAACAACAAAATATCTTAAGAAAGTAAGCTGTAAAAAAAAATAAGCTGTACTATGAAAAATTCTAACAAGTAATAAAGATAAATATGAATACGTGAATGTTTACAGGAAATAATGAAAAATGATGGAAACGTGTATTGAAATGGATAGAGTTTCTAAAAACAAGGAAATCATAAGAGGACAAAAATATAGCTTATTTTATTAAAAGGCTGTTTTAAATGTGAAGCATTATCAAAATGTATCTGTAATGGAAAATTTTATGGAAGAGGTAGTAATTAAAATCTGGCTTTTCATTGTTCCCTATTCAGATACCACATTTATCATTTGCACTTTTATTAATTTCTAGTCATTTAACCTGAGTTCTGTCTAGTTCAATCTTTAGTTCTCATCAAAAATTTCTGATTCACTGAACTTTTATAGTGAATCAGTACAAACATACAATTGCATGTACATAGGTTTAGAATTATATTGATCAGTTTCAAAATACCATATTAACTGAATAGAAATGGAATATATGATTAAAATGGCATTTATCCATGTTTTTTATAGTTTTAAAATATGATTATCTAAATTAAAGAGCTTATATTGTCTGGTTTTGGTTTCATGGAGCAAATGTGAATCCAAGAACAAGATAAAATGTCATAGTGTTTCAACAATCTGGATAGTCTCCTTTTTAACATATGTACAGAAAACATTGTGCTCTTTTACTTCAATGGATGCCACACAAATTTAACTTCATTCTATTTTTTGTGACACATATTAATACAACAGCCTTGTAACTGGTCACTTTCCTTCAGCTCTTGTTCCTTGGGATCTGTTTTTCATTCCAGCCTTCATCAATCTCATTCTAAGTCAGATTCTGTCACCCCTCTGTATGACACTCTCCAGTATCTTTCCATCCCTCTCAGAATAAAACCCATAATATCTGATTTAGTTTATGATCTTGGTCCTGGATTACTTCTATAAACTCATCTCTTCTAGTTTCCACTCTCAACCACCTGCTTCAGTTACATTAGGCTTTCCACTCTTCCTCAAATATACCAATCATTTTCATTAATAATTTATTCATTTAAGATAGTGTTTGAATACTTTTCATTGCTTTAAAAAGGTACATAATTGTGATTATTACTTGACTCAGTTGACTCAAAATTTTCCGACATAAGATTAGTCACTTTAATTATGTGAGGAAAGTAAAAACAATTCCAATTTAAGGAAATACCACATATGTTCATATGTACTTTTGACCTTCAATTTCCCCCATCAGTCGACAAGTATTATAATAATAAAATTAGTTTTAAAATATTCATTACTAAGATGTAATTAAGAGGGTAAATCTCTTGCCAGAGGAGGAAAATCCCAAAATATGCTTCATAGACAGAAATTATGTTTTTGCATTACCTGCTGCAGACTAATTGCAATCACCCTTTTCAATTTCCAAAAGATAAATTACATATATAATTAGTTAAATGCTTCATTTTATTTTCCCATATAGGTAATGTCAGTATTAGATAGATTACCATTAACTATTTAGTAACCTTTTTTCTTAACATTTATAGATAAGATGCTAATTTTCTGTTATTAAGAAGTAAATGAAAGTACAGTGTGAATAATCTTTGTGGAAAATCTTTCTAATGCTTTTGAGCATGTCATGATTCTTTAACACTATAAATGAGTTTGTTAAAAACCAAACCCCATTGCTGTCTTTCTATGGGAATTTTAAATTGTACTGCATTCATATAATTTTCCACTTATAAAATAATAGGGCAATTTTCTCATCAGAGTATTATTATCCAGTAGTAATTTCATTTAAAAATAAAATTATTCATATTAGATGAATTGTATTTTGTAAAATTTTTAAAATATATTTAAAATTTTGTATAAAAATATTAGAACTTTGGTTTATGAAATTATTTTCCCAAATATTCTTTCCCACTTATCCCTAAAGATAATGCAGACCCTCAGAGGGCAGAGACAAATTTTTGTACATATAGTATTATCTAAATGACAAAGAAAAAATGCATCTAGTCAGAAATGATTGCTGTTATCTTAGTTACAGTTTTGTACCTTTTATGATACATCACATGACACCTTGAATTATAGTTCTGAAACTTTTCACAATAACTGATCCACATTGTACCTCATTATTCAATATTGACCAAATATTTATCTAAAAATATGTTGTCCTCATTGACTTAACCATTTCTCAACTAAAGGAAAATTATGTAGTTTCCTTTTTGCTATACAATTAACTCTATATAAAACATGCTTTTAAATAAAATTTACATTCTTTTTTAGAATTGTAGTTTTAGAGTAACTATAAAGAACCATGTATTCCATAGACTTTAAGTTTTTATCAGTTTTAAGATATGTGGTATCGTCCAAAATAATTTTACTGTTTACACTGTCACAAAAAATGAACAGTGTGCACATTTAGTTCTCTAACACATTTTTATTGTTTTTAATATCTTTTTATCAGATTTCCTAAGTTTAAACACATTGGCTGATTTTTCTGTGTTAATCTCTTCATGTTTGTTAATTATCCTTCAAGCATTATTCATATATATTAAAAATTACTGTATATTTAACATTTTTTGCTATATGTATTGCAAACATTGGTCATTCTTTTAAACAATATTCTTATTGAAATTTACCCTTTTTCATGATGCATAATACTTTGTAGCTATATTAGTTCATTGGATGATGGATAGTACATTGCCACAAAAATAATATTTACCTCTCAATCTCTTTGGATAAGGGATCTATTTTGGCACAGCACTTTTGGGTTCTATCATTTATTGTATCATATAATGCTAGATTAAAGAGCAAAAGAAAAGGTAGACAATAGAAAACAGGGAGATAGATCTTTCTGCAAATAGTAAGGGCACTAAGAGATGGAGGGAAGGGAAGAGTGCAGAAATAAGGACATAAAAAGAATTAACTTTTGTCATCATATTTACCAAGTACCTACAATGAATGTATTCATTATGTACCACAAAAATAAACAAATTTTAAAAAGGAAAAAAACCAATGAAACGTGCCTATTTTAAGACAGAGAAAACAAAGGATAAGAGGGGATTCCCTTTCAAACTGCCTTGTGTGGTTGTCAGCAGGATTCAGCTCTTCCACATTGTTAAATTGGCAGCTGGTTTCCCCCCGTCTCCTGACTGGAGTTTTTCCTCAGTGGCATGCCAGGTATCTCTCTCCATAGGGCAGTCTGCCACAGGTAAATTGGTCTCTATTTGACTGCAAATAAGGAAATAAAAAATGATGAGCAAAGCAGAACCCAGGGTGAAATCTAACCTCAAAAGGGATACCTTTTTTGACCTATACTATTCCATGGAAATTTGTCATTAGGATACAAAGTAACAGACAGAATTATACAAGGGAATGAATATTTTGGACTAGACATCTTAGGAATTAGAAGCAGTATGCTACAGATGTTTAAAAATTTTATAACAGTTTATAGCAGTTACTGTACTATACCTAGAGTAGTATTAGGAATGTAATAAACTCTACTTAAGCATTTGTTGAATGAAATCTATATAGTAAGTAAACAGTACTAAAATTCTGAATATATTTTTAAGATACTAACCTTTATGTGTTACATTATTGAATGAAAAGATGGTGTACTTCTCTTGTCCTCCTATGTTAATACCACTTTCAATATGACACATAGAGATACCTTTATCAATAGGTAAACACTGTACCTTCACCCTCTAAATCCTGAGTGGTCTTCTCTCAGGGTTTTTCCTTTCCAAATAAATGTGTCAGCCATTCCTGGGTTCTAGCTGTGAATTTGGATTTAAAATGACTATGTAGGTTCTTCAATCTCTACTCTACTGCTACCATGTGATTGAGCCCTGGCCAACATACTGAGTAATAAGAGACCTTATGAAGGAGACAATCTGAGACATCTGATCTGCCTGATCTGGGACATCCTGCCACCATATGAGCAGACCCATGATGATCACTAAGCAACTGTGTGATAATAGTTAACTGTGGTGCTGACTTGAGTAGGAAATGTCCAGCTGATTAGTTTAGCATAATTAGGTGTGTGGATGATGGACTTCCTGAAGAAGGCCTGGGTGTGGGTGGCACTAACCAATAGACTTGCAGCCTGGATGGAATAAAAAGGGAAAGAAGGAAGTATTGTCTGTTTCTTAGGAGGATCTCCACTCTTTCCCATCACCTTTGGACATCTTTCTCCAGGCTTACAATGCAGATTCTTCAGCCCTAAAGCACAGACTCTTCTGCTTCCTCATGTGGACTCACATGGGACTCTGCAGTGAGATCCAGGTCTTTTACTTTTGACTGGATTCTTTGGAATCTAGCATGCAGACAGCAGCCCTTTTGCATTCTTGGACACTTGAGTACTACCTTGTAAATATATATATATCACATATTAAATCTATGAATATTGACTGCTATATCTATAGATATCTAATTGTGCCCATGCAACACCATCATAAGGGTCAAGAGTTGAGCCTGACCTGTTTATTGTGAGACAAATATTTTTTTTTCTTTTGAGGTAGCTCATAATACAGTGACATCTAAATTATGTAATTTCTATTAATTTTTAAAACTTTTAATTATGAATTTTAATGACGATAAAAGTACAGGGCATTTCTGTATATCCCTTTTTCAGTTACTACAGTTTAATAAGTGAAAGTGCAGTTTTATTTGTTATACTGTGATTATAATATGATATTTTAATATGATATTTCTACTTTATGAAAATTGTACCAATATATTTAACTAATAATTGGTATATATTAAATATATATGTGTACATGTATATCATATTTATATTGTAACTAACTGTTGTGTTTCCTTACTTTTTATTTTTTTGCCCCCTTAAAATATCTTGGGCCAAGAATGTTATACAAATCTTTTTTATTATTATATTTCTATCTTTCTTTGCAAGCCCTGTCAAAACTGTGATTTTTGCTTATCAGTAATGTTTACTATATTTTAAAAGTAAATATTTACAAACCTTACATATTCATATGGACATGGGCATTACGAATGAAACATATACTTTTTAAAATGCTTCTGATCTTCAATTCTACCATGTACATATGAGAACACCATTCATGTTGTCTTTTGTTTACATTTTCCTGGTAAATTTGGTTTATCCTTGCATTTGACCTTTCTAAGTCAACTTTCTTACTGTGAATTTCTAATGTATACTATATATTCCAAGTTTCACTTAAGAAAACTATTTTATAGTTAAATAAGATTATTTAGTTGATTTATATTTATATTACAACCAACAAGTTTAGTCTCCATCTATAAAATTTCATAATTATATATATATTTGTTTTTTGTTCTGATTTTTTTCTTATGTCTTCCTTGACATTTTATACTTTAAAATGTTGGTATTTTTCTTTAAAGTTTGTCATTATTCTTCTTAAGATTTTTATGCTCGTATAATATTAAATGTCATTTCTAGTCCCACTACTTAACAGTTTTGTTACTGATAACAGATATATCACTGTTTACTGTTCTTTATCATGTACTGTACTAATTTAAAATACAATAGCTTTTTTCTTTTCTTATTTCCACTTCTTTCCTTTAAATATTTAATTGTACTTCTACTTTGTTATATTTCTTTGTAATTTTTATTATGTTTTTTCCAAATGATTTATCCTTTTATGAACATTCCTATTAAAAATATTCATTATCATTTTGTTCAAGTTTTTAGGCACCATTTAGTTAGATAAAACTCAAGAATATATAGAATAAGGAGGATTGGCCAGTAAATTATTTCAAATGTTTTATGTCAAAACATATTACTCTGTAGTCTTCAGATTTGAAAAAAGCTTGGCTAGATATAAGTGTTTAAATGTTTGACAGCTGGTTCGGGGGCATTTTTTAAGCATTGGTTTACTTAAACTTTTTTTAACCTAAAAAAATATCGCTTTGTCATTAACAGCATTTAAAAATACACATGGTGTCATCGGTGCAAACAAGTAGGCATACTTCCTACTTGTTGCATTACCATTCACCAAATCCAAAACAGCTCTACATTTTCCTTCCCCTTGGAACATGGCAGCAGAGGCACAGACTACTTCACAGACCTGTACCAGAGAGAAGATAAGCCCTGAAAGCCAGCAGACCAAAGGAGAAAGTACATAATAGGACAGTATCTTCAGTCTCCAGCATTATATCTTCAAAATGTAGATAGACAGTAAAACAACCACAGGATACCACAGAAAATAATGAGCCAGATAAACATCCCCTTGAGAAGTGTAAGCTCAGGCTAGGAAGGATATGCACCCTCCCATCCATAGGGAACAAGACCTCACAATTATCACCAATAAATCCAATAGTCCATTTGAACCCCTTCTCCATGGCTTACTTCCAGCAGAGACCAAAAGGTTGATCTCATTTCCCATCTATCAGGGTGAACTAGAACACACCTTGGCTTGGATAGTGACCACCATGTGGGGTAAACAAATAGAAGGGTCTCTGGTATGTGGAGTGCACCTCAAAAGCCATAGGCCACAAAACTAGGGAGAGAAATCATGACAGGCTGGATTCCAAGACTGGAGATCCTGGAAAGAAACTACTCATTAAAAACACATAGAATCTTTATTTTCACTTATTCTTTTAAATTTTTTTTCTATTTTTAATTGCTGTTTTTTAATTTCTTCATTGTATTTTTGTTTTGGAGTGTAAAGATTTTTATTCCTCTTTGTTTTTTATTTTTCTTGTGATTTTTCTTTTCCCATGTTGATTTGTTCTCTGCCTTCTTATCTTTTATTTCCTCTATTTTGCTATTTTTTCTTCATTTACTTATTCATTTTTTCCTGTGACTATCTTCTAGCACTATTAATTTCTTTTTACTGCTCAATACGACACCCCATTGGATTTTATCTCTCTTCTTTTTAATATATCATTATTATTTTTTTTAAATTACTTTCTTTATTTTAAGTTCCATACCCCCTTTATCTTTACAACTAAAAATATTGAGCTTTATATATTGCTAGATAGCTAGTTAACTGTATGCTATTACTGTTGAATATGGTTCTATGGTTAGTGGATATAAAGTTGTTAAGTTAGTAGATATTTACTGTAGGTCAATATTTGGTTTGTTTTAGTGATCATGCTATAATTGCAGATATCTTGTATCTATAAGGGTGATACATTATTTATTGGTCCTTAGGATTTTTCAATATGTAATTTATTTTGGTGCTATTATTGTTGCTGACTTATTACTGTGGCCAAGGTGATATAAGTAGGTGTTGCTATTAATTGGTTCTCTTAGGAGACCAATATCTGGATTACTGTAGGACATATCTGAAGAGCTGGGTAGTGGGCTAAATATGCTCAAACCTTCCCTCTCAAGTAAATAAATGTGGTTGGATCCAGGGACATAGTCAAAGGCCAATAGGCAGCTAAACCCAGAGGAGATCATTGAAGACATTAACTTAAAAGGTCTCCATATAGAGGCAACAAATTTTACTATAATCAACTCAAAAGCCTCAACACACACACACACACACACACACAAGTAAACAAACAAACAAAAATAGTAACAAAAGAAGACAAATGCCTTCCCAAATTCCCAACTTCTCTAAAGTTGATCCATGGGGTATCAAAGAGAAGGAAATCAAAAGCCACATGCCAAAATTATTTGAAATAATAACACAGGATTTAACAAAATAGAATACTAAGTCTCTTGGAAAGCTCACAGAAGGTATAAGTAAACAGATAATGGGCCAAATGAATAGCATGATTAATGAGTCTACAGAAGACACTAATAAAAATCTAGCAAAGCTAAACAAAATGATGCAAAATATGAATCACCTATGTAAAAAAGAATTGGAGTCCATAAAAAGGTTCCAAATAGGAGATTAAAAATCTATCTTAGGTGGGCCGGGGATTTAGCTCAGTGGTTCTGCACCTGCCTCGCAAGTGCAAGGTCCCAAGTTCAATCCCCAGTACCAAAAAAAAAAAAAAAGAAAAATCTATCTCGAGTATGTGCAGCACAGTGACAATGTTTGGATACAGTGAAAGAAGTGGAAGACAAGGGTATTATTATAAGTAATCAGTTAAAGAGAAGTACAAGAGAACATGCAAAACAGACTCAACAGCTCCTAGATGGATAGAAAATAATCTAAGATTAACTGGAATTAGTGAAAATTCAGAAGACAAGATAAATGATACAAAAAACCTGTTCACTGAAATAATAGCAGAAAACTTTGCAAACAAGGAAAATAATTTAATGTACAGGTAAGTGATCCATATAGAACCCCAAATAACCACCATCAGATAAAAAAAGCACACCTCTCCACAGCACATCATCAGAAATCCAACACAGGAAGAGAATCTTAAAAGTGGTGAGAGAAAAGCAATGACTCCCATATAAAGGTAAATCCACTAGAGTTGTATCAGGCTTTGCAACAAAACTTTAAGGGCCAGGAGAGCTCAGAATTGTTTCTAGCCATAAAAACAAAGAATTTTCAACCTAGACTGATTTGTTCTACAAAGTTACCTTTCAAAAATATTATAGAGATAAAGAGCACCTAAAGAAATTCATAATCACAAAACCAAAACTCCAAAAAATTCTCATGGATATTCTAAAAGAGCAAACGAAGGTAAAAATAACAAAAGATATTTGAAAATGAATACACCAGGTAGGATGAGCAGTTAAGTAGAAGGGAAAACTAGGAAATCAGAAACAGAATAATAAGGAAATGAATGAAATGAGTCAATAACTATCAGTAATAACTTCATGTAAATGGTACCAGTTCTCCAATCAAATGGTACAGATTATCAGAATAGATGCAGAAATAAAATTATGTACTGTGCTGCATACAGAAAACACATCCTCAAAAAAACCTCAGACTGAAAAATCAAAGAATTCAAAAAAATATTCAATGCAATGGGAACCACCATAAAAGCAGGTGTAGCTAACAAGTATTCAAAGGGGACTTCAAGGTAAAACTGATCAAGGAGGCAAAAAAGATCACTACATATGATTAAGAAAACAATCCAAGAGGAAGAGATAAAAATCATTAACATATATGCATCAAACAGCAGCACATCCAACTTCACAAAACAGTACCACTAGACACATAAATCAGATAAGCACAATTGTAATAAACTTGTATGCCAGAGAATCCAGAAGAAATGGATAGATACAAACTAATTATTACAACTTAATCAAGCTTTAAAAACACTAAATAATCCAATAACAGGCATAGAAACTGAAGCAGTCATAAGAAAACTCCTACCAATTAAGATCAGCCCAGGTCCCAGTGGATTCAATGCTTAATTTTACAGAACTTTAGAGAAGAACTAACACCAATACTACTTAAGCTCTTTAGCAGAATTGAAAGAAAACGATTACTCCCAAGGTCATTCCTGGAAACTAGCATTATCCTGATTTCAAAAAAAGACAAGGATCCAAAGGAAAAAAAAAGGATTATAGACAAATCCCTTTAATGAATATAGATGTAAAAATCTTCAAAAAGACATTGGCTAGCAGAATGCAATGAATCATTAAACAATTCATACACAGTGACAAAGAAGGCTTGATTCAAGGACTGTAAGGACAGTTCAACATATGCAAATCATTAAATGTAATTTTTCACATAAACAGAAGCAAGAGCAAAAGTCACATGGTTATCTCAATAGATGAAGAAAATACCTCTGACAAAATCCAACATCATTTGAAGGTAAAGACACTGAAGAAATAGTTATAGAAGGATCTTATTTCAATTTGTTAAAAGCCATTTATGACAAACTGACTACCAACATTATATTAAATGTGGGAAAACAGAAGCTTTCCTTTTAAGATCAGTAAAAAGACAAAGATATCCACTATCACCCCTCCTGTTTAATATAGTTCTCAAAATATTACAAGAGGAATCAGAACAGAAAAATAATAAAGGATACATATATGTGTATAATAAAGGATATATAAATAAATGATATGTAAATATAAATATATATGAGAGGAAGAAATCACATTATCAATATTTACATGTGACAAGATTCTCAACATCGATGACCCCAAAAAAATTCACCAAAAGACTCTTGAATTAATAAACTAATTCAGTAATGTAGCAGGATACAAAATCAACACAAAAAAGTCAATAGTGTTTCTGTATACTAATAATATACCCATTGAGAGTGAAATTAGGTAAAAAGTAACACTAAAAACAGTACCGAGATAAATTACTTAAAAATTAAAATAAATAATAAAGTGAAAGACATCTACAGTGAAAGTATAGTACTTTGAAAAAGGAAATTGAAGAGGACACCAGAAAGTAGAAAGACACTCCATTTCTGGATAGGCGAAAAGACACATAATCAAAATGGCCATACTTCCAAAATTGATATACAAGTTTAATGCAAACCAAATCAAAATACCAATTCTTCACAGAAATGAAGAAATGGTACAAAATTCCAAATGGAACCAGAAGAGATCCTGATTGGAAAAACAATCTTGGGCAACAAACACAAACCAAGGGAAAGTACAATCCCAGATGAAGTTATATTATAAAACTACAGTGATAAAAACAGAATAGCACTAGCATATAAAAAGACATGAGTGGCTGGGGATTAAGCTCAGTGGTTCCACCACCTGCCTCAGAAGCACAAGGTACAGAATTCAATCTCTGGTACCTAAATAAATAAGTAAATAAAATAAAAATAAAAATAAAAAGGCACGAAAACAATTCTAACAGAATAGAGGAAGCAAAAAAAATCCTCAAGCACATTTACCTATTTAATATTTATAAACAGGGCCAAAGACATTCCCTGGTGGTGCAATAGCCTCTTTAATAAATCATCTGGGGAAATTGGCTTCCCACATGCAGAATAGTCAGTCTAAAGCCATCTATCTCACCATGTACTCAAATCAAATCAAAGTGGATCAAAAATACATTTTAAAAAAGAAACAATCTAGTAGAAGAAGAATAGCTAATATTCTTGAAGTTACAGGTGTAGGCAGGGACTTCTTGAACAGTCTCATCATATAGAAAATATTACTAAAAGTCAACAAATACCATCATATCAAATGTAAAAATTTGTGTCAGCAAAAGAAAGGTTCAACATCAATGGCCATTAAAGCATTACAAATTAAAACAGCAGTAAGATTTCATCTTAACCCAGAGAGTATGGCCATCATCAAAATTTTAATAGCAAATGCTGCTGAATCTGTAGGGACCATGAACACTTCTTCATTGGTAGTGAGAATGTAAACTAGTACAACCACTATGAAAACCAGTATGGAGATTCCTCAAAAAAACTAAAATTAGAAATTTCAATTCACCCAGCTATTGCGCTTATAGGCATCTTTTTAACAGAGTTAAAGATATCATACCTATGTTTATAGCAGCACAATTCATAGTACCTAAATCAGGGAGACAGCCTTTATTGTCAATCAAAAGATGAATGGATAAATTAAATGTGACATTCACACACAAATTATTACTACTCTGCGATAAGGAAACATAAACTTAAGTCATTTGTAGAAAAATGGATGCACCTTGAAACCATAATATTAAGTGAAATAAATTAGAAACACAAGCTTATTTATTACATGTTTTCTCTTATATGAGAAATACAAATTTGAAATAAAGATCCAAATAGAAGATTAATAATATAAAGTACAGAGGTAGATCTTTCTCAAATAGAAAGAGATGGAGAGTGAGCTAGTGTCTAGATGTCCCTCCAAAGCCTCATGCAGTCTTTTTCAGAGGTGGCTGAATCTAGAGTTTGTGATGCTGGAATTAAAGGTGCATGATTACTAAACCACTACACATGAGTAATTGGTTTGGCATGACTCTAACCTCAGTAGTCTAGATGGGCTAAAAAGGGCTGAAAGATGCTGTTAAGATCTCTTGTTGATTTTTCTGTCTTCTGCTGCCATGAACTATTGACCCTCAGACATCCAGCCTTGGAGCCAGCCAATTATGGACTGAAACCTGTATGAACTGTAAGCCAAATAAACTTTTCCCATTTTAACTTTGGGTGTTGGGTATTTTAGCTCAGCAATGAGAGAAAAGTAACTATGACAGTTAGTTTACTGCATCAACTTGAGTAAGAAATGCTCAACTAAATTGAATTAGCACATTTCTGAAGGTATATACCGAAGACAGAAAACCTATCCTTAGTGTGAGTGGCACCAACCAATGGGCTTAAAGACTGAATGGAAAAAAAGGAAATGAAGAACAAAGACTTGTTCCTGCTCCTTCAGAGAAGCCCTAATCTTCACCTTAATCTTGAATGTAATCTCCTGGCTTCCAGAATAGACTCTTAAACCTCCAGCACTGGCCTTTCAGCCTTCCACTGCAGACTCATTGGCCTCCTGATACAGACTTATACGGGGTACTATTGTGAGATCCAGGCTTTTGTCCTTTGACTGGATCCTTTGGATTCACAGCACACAGCTTTTTTCCCTCTTCCACGTCTGACTCAGTGGTGAACCATTGTAAGCCTATTTTGTAAATCCTTATTTATTCATATATATTACATTAAATTTGTTTCTCTACTGAGCACTGACAGAAGGAGTGGGGGAAAGGAGATGAAAAAATGAATAACATGTGTTGTTATATGTACACGTAGCATTCCACAAGAGGAATGTAAACATTATGTACTGCAAACATGTACTAAAACACACATCTGCTTGAATAAAATAAGTTAGTATGTAAGCTATATTCTGTAAGATGTACTAATGAAAAATACTCTGTAAATGTAGTACTATAAAGATAGAAGGTGGATCCATGGTTCTCAGGGATTGGAGAAAGGATTGAATAGGTGAAATACATAAATTATGTTTTCTGAGAGTAATTCTGTTCTCTATAATCTGTAGATAACAATGTAACATGCAAAGCACATTCTTTTCCTGTTGAATTCTTTTTTCCATGGCCAATGTAACACCATACATTTTCCCAAAGCATACCTAATACACAATAAGTCAAAATGTATGCAAATGTTGAAAACAACATAGAGTATCAGAAAAAATTAGGAGGGACATAAAATTGGAATTGTTTCACTAATTTCTCTCTCAGTGAGTCTGTTATTTGTGTACAAGAAGGCTATTGACTTTTGCATGTTGACATTGTATCCAGCTACTCTACTGAATCTGTCAATTAAGCCTAGAAGTCTTCTGGCAGATATTTTGGGTTTTCTATGTGTAGTAACATATTGTCAGCAAATAATGACAGTTTAACTTCTTCCTTTCCTATCTTCATTCCTTTTATTCCTTTCTCTTGTCTAATTGCTGTGGCTTATGTTTCCAGAACTATATTGAACAGGAGTGGTGATAGTGGACATCCTTGTCTTGTTCCTGATTTTAGTGTGAAGGTTTTCAGTTTTTGACCATTTAGTAAGTTGTTGGCTGTTGTTTTTTCATAGATAGCTTTTTCAGGTTGAGATAAAGACTAATCTATTCCAATTTCTTGTAGGCTTTTTATCATGAATGAGTGTTGGATTTTGTCAAATGCTTTTCCTGCATCTCTTGAGATGATCATATGATTTTTGTCCTTGACCCTGTTAATATAGTGTATTATATTTATTGATTTACATATGTTGAACCATCCTTGCATCCCTGAGATAAATCCGACTTGATCAGGGTGTATGGTCTTCTTGATGACCCTATTTATTCTGTTCACCAGTATCTTATTGCATCTATGTTCATTAGGGAGATTGGCCTATAGTTCTCTTTCTTGGTTGAGTCTTTGTCTGCTTTTAGAATCAAAGTAACATTTGCTTCCAGGAATGAATTTGGAAGTATTGCTTCCCTTTCAATTTCATTGAAGAGTTTAAAAAATAATGGCAGTAGTTCTTCTTTAAATGTCTTGCAGAATTCAGCAGTGAAGCTATCAGGACCTGGGCTTTTCTTTGTTGGTAAACTTTTAATTACATTTTCAATTTCATTCGTTGTAATTGGAGTGTTTAGAATTTTTATGCCTTCTTCATTCAACTTTGGCAATTTATATGTATTTAGGAATCTGTCCATTTCTTCTATGTTTTCCATTTTATTAGAGTACATGTCCTAGAAGTTGGTATTGATGATCCTCTGGATTTCTGCTTTATCTGTTGTGACTTCACCTTTTTCATTTCTAATTGCATGGATTTGAGCCTTTTCTTTCCTTTTCTTGACAAGGTTGGCTAAGAGTTTTTCTATTTCATTTATTCTTTCAAAAAACCAACTCTTTGATTCATTGTTTTTCTGGTATCATTCTCTTAGTCTCCATTGCATTGATTTCTGCTCTGATCTTTATAATTTCCTCCCTTGTATGAGCTTTGAGTTTGTCCTGCTCTTCTTTTTCTAGGAGCTTAAGGTCCAACATTAGGTTGTTTACTTGAGATTGCTCTGTTTTCCTAATATGGGCATTCACTCTTGTGACTTTCCCTCATAGAAATGCTTTCTTTGTGTCCCATAGATTCCTATATGTTGTATTGGCATTATCCTTTAAATGTAGAAACTGCCTAATTTCTGCTTTAATTTTCTCTATGACCCATTTGTTGTTCAGGAGAGTATTATTCAATTTCCCTATATTTGTGAAGTTCTTGCAGTTTCTTATGCTTTTGATCTCCAGTTTAATTGTTCTATGGTCTGATAATATACATGGGATAACTTCAATTGCTTTGCATTTACTTAATCATGTTCTATGAGCTACCATGAGGTATATTTTGGAGGAAGACCTGTGTGCAGCCAAAAAGAATGCATATTTTCTGGAGTGAAACACTCTGTAAACATCTGTTGAGTCCATTTGTTCAATAGCTTGGTTCAGTTCTAGAATTTTGTTGTTGATTTTTTGTCTAAATGATCTATTTCTGATAGTGAGGTATTGAGTTCCCCCACTACAATTGCATTAATGTTTATTTGGTTTTTCATGTCCCTTAATATTTGTTTTGTATAGTTGGGTTCCTTAGTATTTGATGAATATATATTTATGATTGTTATCGCTTCCTTTTGGATTGTTCCATTTATGAGGATGTAGTGACCTTCTTTTGTCTCTCTTGATTAGTTTTGGTTTGAAATCTACTTTGTCTGCAAATAAGATATCTACCCTGCTTTTTGCTGGGTTCCTGTGGCATAGAGAAATGTTTTGCATCCTTTTACTTTCAGTCTATGAATTTCTTTTTGAACTAGGTGTGTTTCTTGTATGCAGAATATTGTTGGATTTTGCTTCTTAATCCATCTGCCAGTCTGTTTCTTCTGATTGGTGAGTTAAGACTATAACATTGATGGTTACAACTGATCTATATTGACTTATCATTATCATGTTATTTTCCTGTTGTTGTTTTTTTTTTTTTTTAATTTTTCCCCCTCTCCTTTTAATTTCTTGCCTTGACGAAAGGATTTGCTCATTGGGCCTCATGAAGTTGTGATCATCATTGTCTTTTTTCTAGGATATTGTTTAGAATTGTTTAGAGTGCTGGTTTGGTATTCATGAAATTTCTCAGGTGTTCTTTGTCATGGAAGTATCTTATTTCCCCATCAATTTTGAAAGATAGTTTTGCAGGATACATCAGTGTAGGTTGGAGGTTGCTTTCCTTTAGGGCTTGGCATATCTCACTCCAGGCTCTCCTTGACTTGAGGGTTTGTGTTGAAAAGTCTACTGTGATTCTAATGGGCTTTCCTTTGTATGTGATTTGTTTCTTGTCTCTAACTGCTTGTAGGATTTTGTTCTTCTCTTGGATTTCCAGGATCTTGATTATTATATGTCTTGGTGTAGATTTTTTTGATCATGGTTAGTTGGAGTCCCATATGCCTCATTTCTCTAAATATCAAATTCTTTCACTCTGTTTGGGAAGTTTTCTGTCATTAATTCTGTGAAAAGATTTTTGTATCATTTGTAATTTCTCTTTCTTTTTTGTGGACTCCTATCAGTCTTATATTATTCTTCTTTGCACCATCTAAGAGCTGTTGGATCGATTTCTCATGAGAAATCCCTTACTATTGTTAAGAGATCTCTCTTTTCATGGTCACTGACTGCCATATTGTCTTCTATATCTGATATTCTGTCTTCACATTGGCTCAGTCTTCTGTGAATAGTTTCAATAGTTTTTAATCTCCTGGATATCTGTTTGAATCTGTTTCATGGATTCCATTTCTTTCTTATGTTGGGCATTCATGGCTTCCATTATAGTCCTGAACTCATCTATTTTTTTAATCTTTTTTCTGTTCTACAGTCTCTAATCATGTCTTTCATTCTGCTCACCATCTCTGTAGTTATCTGAGAAATTATTTCTGTTTTGAATTTTTCTAGAGCCTCATTCATCTGTTTTGTTACCTCATGTGCTATCAGTTCAGGGTGCCCAGGTGGTTGCTTATCAGACTTTTCCACCTCATTTCCCCCAGAATTTGCCTTTGGTGAGCTAGAAGTCTGTGTTGGGACCTTGGTTAAGTGTCTTCTCATTTCTATTTTTGTTGTTGGTACTGTTTTTTGTTTAATTCCTGGGCTGATCCTTCAAAATTGTTTATTGTAAGTATCTTTGTTGCTTGTATTTAGAGCTCTCATGGAATGATTGCTTCTCAGAGGAGTCTTCCAGATATAGCTGGTCTTTAGGTTTCGAGTCTAATGATTCTGAGGCAATCTCATTTTCATTTTACCAGGATGGATAATTGATTAGATCAATCACAACACCTTAGCCCAAGTGATACAATCAGCACCAACAATAGCATCAAGCACAGCTTAGAAAATGACAATTTGTGGTAGTTATTAATCTATCACCTTTAACTATGTGAATTGAATCAAAATCGAGTACCACCCCAAAATATGTTTATGGTGAATAAACTCTTCAATATAGCAACTTTACTCTTCGGATGGGGACTTAGAAGGAGTTGGGGAGGGAGGGGTAGATAGATAGAAGGATAGGGAAAGGTTAGCAGTGAGGCCAGAGGACTCAGGAAGATCACTCAAACTCCAAGGAATTGTTGAAGACAAGAGGAAAAGACAGAATGAAAGACAAGAACAGAACCTAAGAGCAATAGGGAATCTAGAAACTGTATTCACTTTCCTTTAAAACTAAAGACAATTGAGAGAAGGAAAAAGAGAGAAGAAAAGAAAAAGAAAGAAAGAAGAAGTCTGCATTAGGACAGTAACATGAATAAAAAGGGGGATAGATGAAGAACAAGGTGTGAGAGAGAGTGAGAGAGAGCAAGAGAGAGAGAAAGAAAAGAAAAACAGAAAAATAAGAAAGAAAAAAATAAATTTGAAAAGAAAAAAATTAAAATTTAGGGGAAAATAACTTTGAAAATAAAAAATAAAAACAAAAGTATGGTGCCTCCTTCAGGATATGTCTCTGCTTTCACAATAGACAATGTGGGCAGCAGTGTGCAGATCTAAGTCAACTAGTCTCAGCAAGGCAGCAGCTGTCCCCTGAGAATCAGGGTGATTTTTGGTTGCAAGGCCCAAGTTGAGCTCCCTGACCTTCTGGCAGGTTGAACTCTGCAAGATTTTACTGCAGGTTCCAGCTGCCCTTCCCCTGAAGATAATCCAGGTTCTAATGAGAGGTGATTATCCCTCCAACTTACCAACTATGGTGGTCTAGTGTGCCTTTACTACAGAGATTTTCTTCACTTTTCCAGTGGGCTTCAATTCTTCATCAAGGAGCCTGAGAGAGGCCCTCTTTCTGTTGTTCACTTCTTCTCTATCTTCTGGAGCTCAGAACAATGGCCTTTATGACTCCCTGTACCTCTGTGGTCTGGATCTAGGTAGTGGTTCAGCCCAGCTATGTGGGGTGGCAGTGCTGCTGGTACTCCAGCAGCTCTGCTCCTTGGCACTAGGGGGTGGTACTTTGGTGGCCCAAGTGCCTCTGCTCCTCAGTGCTCAGGGACAGTGGATGGACATAAAATTGTAAAAACAGGATCTAAAAGTATCATAAATATGTTAAAATATTTCACCAATGGTAGTGGGGAAAATAGGCTGTCCTAAGTCATTCTGAAAATTAATATAGTCTGTAAGACTAGATATAAGGGAATTATACCTAAGGACTACACTTTAATTACTAAATTCATTTCTCATAGGCTTCTGCTTAACATTCTGAAGCCATTATAACTACATACTAGATTTGAACAATTAAGTACTTGGATAGAAATTTGTGGTAGTTAAATGTCTAACTTCTGGGCTGGAAGGACACAGATAAGCAAGCAGAAGAGGCTAGAATATAGCAGAAAGTTTAAAGTTGAAAACATAAACTCATAGTTAGCTAAGTAGAATCTTACTTACTACTTCCATTTAATTCCATGGTCTTGGCTGCCTTAATGTATTAAATTGATTAAAAGCTTTCATGGTTATTGTGTCTTGGGGAAGAAAGAGTGAGATCCAAAGTGCATGAGGACACACAATAATCGTTTTAGGAGCTGACTTTTCATTGAATGACACTTTTGATCACATCTTGTAAAGACACCAAGGAAAGAGTATTGCAGAATTGCTTCAGAAAAGGGCCAGAATGTACAAACAAATTTGAAACAAGAGGGAGTATTTTGAGGGGAATTACTGTCAATGATTCTTTTACTGGAATAATTTTTTATTTATATTATAACAATCACTGTATATTTTGTTTAAATTTGGTAATTAGCAAAATTGAATGTGTAGTACAGTATAATGCATATTATTTTATATATAATGCATATTACATATATATACACTAAGGGATTGATACTTATTTTTGGTACTGGGGATTGAACTCAGGACCTTGTGCTTGGGAGGCAGGGGGCAGCAACACCCATTAACCTCCTGATAAGGACTTATAGGGAACACAGTGAGCAACAGGCTTTTGAAATTTGACTGAACCCTTTGGATCTCCAACACACAGACAGCCTTTATGGACTCTTCCACACCTAATTCTGCTGGCAACCATTGTAAGCCTATCTTGTAAATCCTGATTTATTGATATATCTTATCCTAAATCTGTTTCTTTTCCAAGCACCTGAATCAACTCCCAAAATACCTGTCTTTAAGAGGAAGTAAATCTTTTTTATTTTCTTAAATTCTTTTATTGGTACATTTTAGGTATACAACACAATTACATTTCTCATTGGGAACTTGTACCTTTACATGATGCATCTTGGTTCTTATTTTTTCCCCATTCATAGCCCTCCCTTCACCCCCTCCACCCTTCCCTATTTACAAAGACTTTATTTCAATTTTTGTCCACTTCTCATCATTTTTCCTTTCCCTTCTTTTCTTTCCCCTGCCCCTCCCACTATCCCGACCCTTTTGGAAATTTTCTTCCTATTTTGCATTATTGATTATCCATTCTAATCATTGGAACATTTTAGGTATACAATATAATGACATTCACCATTGGAAATTTGCACCTTTACATAATCTCTCTTGGTTCTTATTTTTCACCCTTGCCCAGCCCTCCCTTTAACCCTTCCATTCCTCCCTATTTACAAAGATATTCTTCCTATTTTTCCATTTTCTCATATTAATTCCACACCCTTCTTTCCTTTCCCCTACCCCTCCCACTTCCTTCCCCTTTGCCCCTTTTCTTCCTATTTCACATTACCTATTATACATTTTAGTCCTTATTTACATTTTCAGTTTCTCACACCAGAGAGATTTTCAGTATTTATATATGTGTGTCCTATTTATTTCACTTAAGAGTATCACCTCAATGTGCATCCATTTAGCTATAAATGTCTCTAATTTCTCATTTTTTATGGCTGAGTAGTACTCCATTTTATAAAAAAAAAAAACACATTTTCTTTATCCAGTCTCCAGTTGATAGGCCTTTAGGCTGTTTCCAAGTTTTAGCTATCACAAACTGTGCTGCTATGAACATGGGTGCACATATATCACTGTGGTATGATTCTTTTAATTCTTTGGGGAAGGTCCCCAGCAGTGCAATAGTGGGGTGAAATGGGACTTCCAGTCCTAGTTCCTTGCGGTATCTCCATACTGATTTCCACAGTGGTTGCACCAGTCTACACTCCCACCAGCAGTGGAGCAGGGTTCCTCTTTCCCCACAGCCACACCAGCATTTATTATTGGTTGATTTTGTGATAGAAGCCATTCTTTCTAGTGTGAGGTGGAATCTCAGCATTGTATTCAATTGCATCTCTAAAATGATCAGTGATGTTGAACATTTCTTCATGTATTTATTTGCTATTCCTACTTCCTTGTCTGAGAAATTTCTGTTCATTTCAGAAGCCCATTTTCAGATTGGGCCTTTAAATTTGGGAGGTCTGATGTTTTTAAGTTCTTTATAGATTCAAGATAGTAGACCTTTGTCTGAGGAAAAGCAGGTGAAGATTTTTTCCCACATTGTGGGTTGTCTCTTCACACTGCTGATGGTTTCTCTTGCTGTGCAGACGCTTTTTAATAAGAAGATATCCCACTTGTAGATTGTGTACTAGTTCACGGGCAACTGACGCTTTGTTCATAAAATCTTTTCCTACACTAATGTCTTTAAGAGTTCTACCTAACCTCTGTTCCAACTGGCTCAGCATTTCTATTTTAATATTTAGATCTCTAATCCATTTCAATTTTAGTTTAGTGCATGGTGAGAGATATAGGTCTAGTTTTAATCTTTGGCAAGTTGAAGCCCAATTTTTCTAGCACCATTTATTAAAGAGGCTGTCTTTCCTCCAGTGAGGGTGTTTGGCTCTTTTATCAAAGATGAGATGGCTGAGTGTGTCTGGAGTTGTTTCTGCATCTTCTAGTCTGTTCCACTGGTCCTCAGGTCTGTTTCTTTGCCGGTACCATGCTGCTTTTAACACAGTAGCTTTGTAGTATAGTTGCAGGTTGGGGATTGTGATACCTCCTGCCATGTCTCTGTTACCTAGAATTGCTTTTGCTATTCTGGGCCTCTTCTTGTTCCAAATGATTTTTTCGATTGTTTTCTCAAGGTCCATGAAGTATGCTGCTGGGATCTCAATTGGAATTGTATTAAATCTATATAGGAGTTTTGGAAGTATGGCCATTTTCACTATATTAATCCTTCCTACCCAGGAGCAGGGGATGTCTGTCCATTTTCTGATATCATCTTCAATCTCTCTTTTCAGAGTGCTACAATTTTCAGAGAAGAGGTCTTTGATTTCTTTTGTTAGGATGATTCCTAGGTATTTCAGTTTTTTGGATGCTATTGTGAAAGGAATTGTTTGCTCTATTTCTCTCTCAGTGAGTCTGTCATTCCTGTACATGAACGTTGTTTTTGTGTGTTGACCTTGTAACCAGCTACTTGACTGAATTTGGTTATTAAGTCTAGAAGACTTTTGGTGGAGTTCTTGGGGTCTTCTTTATATAGTATCATGTCATCTGCAAATAATGACAATTTGACTTCTTTATTTCCTATCTTTATTCCTTTGATTTCTTCCTCTTGTCTAATTGCTGTGGCTAATGTTTCCAACTATATTGAATAAGAGTGGTGATAGTGGACATCCTTGTCTTGTTCCTGATTTTAGTGTGAAGGATTTCAGTTTTTCACCATTTAGTATGATATTGGCTGCTGGTTTTTCATAGATGGCTTTTATCAGTTTGCCATAGAGACCATCGATTCCAATTTTTGGTAGGGTTTTTATCATAAATGCATGTTGGATTTTGTCAAATGCTTTTTCTGGATCTATGGAGATAATCATATGGTTTTTGTCCTTGGCTCTATTGATATAGTGTATTGCATTGATTGATTTTCATATATTGAACCATCCCTGCATCCCTGGGATGAATCCCACTTGATCAGGGTATATGATCTTCTTGATGATCTTCTGCATTCTATTTGCCAGTATCTTATTCAGGATTTTTGCATCTATGTTCATTAGTGAGATTGGCCTATAGTTCTCCTTTTTGGTTGGGTCTTTCTCTGCTTTGGGGATCAAGGTGATGCTTGCTTCCAGGAATGAATTTGGGAGTATTGCTTCCCTTTCAATTTCATTGAAGAGTTTAAACAGTAGTGGCACTTAGTTCCTCTCTAAATGTCTTGTAGAATTCAGTAGTGAAGCCATCAGTACTCAGGATTTTCTTAGTTGTTAAGTTTTTAATTATGTTTTCAATTTCATTGATTGATATTGGGTTGTTTAGAATTCTAATGCTTACAAGGCAGCATTTAAGAAAAGTTGAGTTTTGTTCATGAATTGTGAAAAAATATATATAGTATATTATATACATAAAAGAATGTAGACTCATACTTCAAAATATCTGTCAAATCTTACCTTCTCAATGAATATTTCCCTGAAACTTACCCTTTCCTGTTCTTTTAACATAATATGAAGTACTTCCTTGTGATCCAACACTGATTTGTGCTTAACTGTACTTTTACTTTAGAATATATTTTGTGTTATAATTAATTAGGAAAATAATTTTATTAATTATGTACTCCTAGCCCTGCATAATATTGCTGGTAATAGGAAGTAAAGGTCTAAAGGAGTAGGGGAAGTGGGAGGGGGAGGGGAAAGGAAAGAAGGGAAAAGAAAAATATAAGAAAAGGAAAAAAATGGAAACAAAGTCTTTGTAAATAGGGAGGGGTGGAGGGGGTGAAGGGAGGGCAAGGGAAAGGGGAAAAAATAAGAACCAAGATACATCATGTATCTTGTACATGTACAAGATCCCAATGAAGAATGCAACTGTATTGTACACCTAAAATGTTCCAATAAACTTAATGGAAATAAATAAATAAAAATAATATTGCTGATGTTCAGTTTATAGTTTATCTTTTTAATAATATAGTGCTACCTCAGTTGATGAACTTAATCTATTGTATGATTTTGGAAAAGGTGGCCACATCTGTGTTAGTGTGGGAAAGATGGCTGTGGTCATGTTTGTCATCCATTTTGTTTGGCATCAGTCTTGTTGCAGAGTTTGCAAACAAAAACAAAATTTTGCCAAGTGCTTCCATTTGTGAAAATAATTGTTTGCAAACAAAAGCATTCCTGAACCAAGGTAACACTATAATTCATTTCAAGATTGTCCATGACAAACAAAATTAGCTTGACAGCTAGAGAGTTTACCAGACAAGTGATAGATATAAATAGAAAAAGATATGATAGACAGATGATATGTTGATAGGTAATTCAAATGGCATCACTGTATACTGCATCATTAAGGATAAAATTCATAATCAAAATTTTGATGTTGAAATGAGAGTTAGTTTTACAGAATACCCCTCCTGATAATTTATCTTCCTCAGTCCTCATTGCACTAGTAATAAAAGAATATGGTTTATATAATCTTAAGTGTGTTATCTAATAATTTTAAATTAGGAGATATTTTAAACACATTCTCCAATAATAAATAATGTAGAAATATCTGGAGATTAATAGTAAATGTAATTTATAAATCTCATTGAGGATTCCTTAAAGCATTCCCTCTTGCTTTCCTAAACACAAGGTTATACAGGAATTCTATGAACACAAACTTAAGTCAGAAGGCATGTTCTAATCATGTTTATGTAGTTTTTCCTTAACTGTACCCAAATTTTACACAAAACCTCTTCAGTCTTTCCCTAAGCAACTCTTGTACATCTCCGATCAATCTTCAACATCAGCTATCTTTTGGGAATGCTAACAGTTGCCTGGAAAAAAACACATTTGTGTAGTGACAATGAAGTGAATGATACATGGATTAAGTCCATGTTACTTTTTAAACTATAACAGAAAAATCATCATGTCATCATCTTTATAACAAAGTATCTCATAGTTTTTATTTTTTACTAGATATAGAAACAAAACTTTAAAATTTTACCTTTTAAAATAACCTTAATTTTATTTTATGGCTGGAAGTTTAACATAAGCCTTACTTTTAACTTTTTATGGGTAGTAGGTTTACATAGTTCAAAACATTTGAAGTATAACAAAAGAGGGAGTAAAATGTTTACTCCCATTCCTGATTTTCTCACACCTTTGTTCAGTCCACAGTTCCCTCTAAGCCACTTGATCCTAGGAAATCACTGTGTTAATTTCTAATATCCCCTTCAGCAATGCCATAGTAAGTACTAACAATATATTTTCATTCTCCTCCTTTTACATAAGGTAAGATATTGTTGACACTTCTCAAATGTTTATTCTTCTAGTCTTACATTTAAATTTAAAGTAGGCTTGTCTTTTATTGATTTATTTCCATTTCAATAAAGTTTATTTGCAAGAAGACTTTTATAAGGAATATATGGGTATAAGAAATATCCATAAACAATAGTAATAACCATGTAATATAAAGAAAACACTAATTTATTTACTGTAATTCTAATGAAATTTTAATATCTCAACAACCATTGATATAGTTTGGATTAATAGTAATGAAATCCAGTAGAAATTTTGGACACTAGGACACAGACAAACAAATTTTGACTTACTTGGGGACATGTTTGAGAAAAAAGACAATAAGGAAGAAATGTGTAATAGATGAGAAAACACAACGTAATCCATGATTGTATTTTGAACCTGGATATCTCTCAAGTACTTTGCATGTATAATCTTAGTTTACATAGCATTATATATTTTTGAACTACTTTTATAAATTAAAACATATGCACTTTGTAGAAATATCAAAATATAGAACAAAATATTTAAATGTAAACCATATAGAAATGGTTAAATTTGAGAATGTCATATTGTATACATGAATCAAATCATAGCTTATAAAGATGTACAAATGCTTTGTCATTTAAAAAAAGTAAGCAAATGGTAAACATTAGAAATAATAATGCTACTAATATTTATTTCAAAGTGTGAATACCATGAAAAAACCTAACATCAGGTGCAATTATAGAATAATTCATTTGTAACTCATGTAGCAATACTTATACATCAAGTCCTAGTGAGAGTATAGAGAGACTAGATTGTGTATGTCCACATTACTGATCAAACTGTAAGTGACACAGCCATCCTGGCAAATAATTTGACACTTTATCACAGAACCAAACATGCAATTACCATGGAACCCAGATATTTTGATATTAGACATTTGTCTCATAGAAATTAAAATGTATGTTCACACAAAGCTCACGTACACACAAATGCTCACAGCAGCATTATTCCAAGCCAAGCAAATCAACAAGTTAACAGTGAAGGAATACATCCAACAGGTTAAGAGTAAAGGAATACATTCATGCTATGGAATACAATGAAACAAAAAAATGTGCAAACTATTAGTAGACAGAACGTCTTGAAAGAATTTTTGAAATAATGTTGCATGAAAAATGAGAAAAAGAAGGAAAAATAAATAGTCAAGTTGGATTTAATAGTCTGTGCATGTACTCCCAGTTACTCAGGAAGCTACTTTAAAAGAACAGCTTATATCTGTTTCCCTGTCTTACCTCAAAAAGAAACAAAACAAAATCAAGCAGTGGTCATCTAAGAAGCAAGTATTAACTCTCATCCTTTCATTTAAAAAAATGATTAAACTGAAATTCAACAATGTTTCTTAAACTTTCAGGTTTAATGTTGCTGGGCAAACAATTTCCCTCAAATCAGGAGAGACAGATCTATGGGTCTCAACCAAGATCTGCTCAGATGCAACAGGAGCACACTGGGAAAAACTTAAGGAATAATTTCGATGACCAAATCAAGATGAATCCCTGGAGGCTAAGTGTGCACTAGGCTGGGAATGGGAGATACTGGGACCACATTGTATGTATTAGGGAGATGCCACACTTAATGCATGTGCTTAATTATATGAATAATACCTTAGAATATTCTTCAAAAACTTTGTAATTATAGTCAATGGAAATTTGAGGGACTGTATGTACATTGCCTGACTCTATTACTTTATGGTTTATACACGGGGATGGATCCTGAGTCATGCCAGTATGATTCAGGGTTAGCCTCATATAAATTATCTTCTAATGTGGCATGAATTTCCCCCTTCACTTTAATCTACTGCTTTCATCCTTTTATAATCACAATAAACACATTTTCTTTTATGCTCCCAGGTATTTGCAATTTTTTCCAAATATATTAGAATGATACATTCTATTTACAACTGACTCATAGGGAAAATTATAGTCTAATTCACATTCAGACAATACTGGAAACTGTAATATTATGTGTATTGTGGGAATTTATTAAAATCGTGGTAGATCTTTTTATATCTACCCTAATATTGTTAAGGACCCATGGCAAAGACAGTTTTATCTATTTTTATATCTCAGACCCAACAAATTTCCTGTCAGGTAGAGTAATACAAATGTTGAGTCAATTAATGGACACATGCTGTAAAGTTACAATAAATCTGTACCTATCCTCAAATATTTTAAACTGTGTATCTAGGTTGTATTAATCTATGTAAAATTATATTAATCATTTTTTTCAGGGCACCCTGAACAGTATCACATTTTTAAGTAATAAGGTAAATATCAAATAATTTTTCAATTCAAAAATGCTCTGAAATTGAGCTATTTTTGCCCATGACACGTATCTTCTTATTTCATTATGTAATATCTGTGGAGATATCCATTTTACTATGTACCTTGGTTTTGTAAGATGAAGTAGGACAGGATGCTAATGTTCCCCATTCAAAAGACAAAGTAATCTTGAGTAAATGGATCCTGATTTAACAAAATGGACTCAAATTTTATGCGTTCTTAAACAGCACCATGTATTCTATGTGAGATCATTCCTACAAAAAAGCTAGAAAAGAAAAATATCCTCAATTTTCTATGAAAAATTTATTCAGTGGTACGTTAAAAGCATATCCCAAAACCTATCATTTGACAATCTTTTTTTGGTATGGGGAGTCGAACTCAAGACCTTGTGCTTTTGAGGCAGGCAGCGAAACCACTGAGCTAAATACCCGACCCTATCATTTAACAATCTTAAAATAATTTTGCTATAAATATACTCAGTAGGTACACATATCCTTTGTCTTCTTCTTCAGTTTTGAAAAATCAACTGTGTTGCAGAAAAATGTTTAAATTGTAATATTTTTGTCAGTGAATCAGTGAGGAGAGGCAATTTATATATTTCAAGGGCACATATTTCTTAGAAATATTTTATAAATTTTAATTTCCATTCTATCTAGACTCATTTTTCTTACATATGCATGTCTCATTTTTTTTTCTTATACTTAAACATATATTTCTTTGTCATGCTAATGTGAAGGGATTTTTAAAAATTTCAATTTCCAATTCATTACTTGTACTTAGGAAATCAATTGATTTTTGCATATTAATCTTAAGCCTAGATACTTGAAATGAATATCTTTTTTTGTTTGTAAAACACAGATCATATTATTGTGATTCTATGTCTAGCTCTCTTTTCTGTCTCATTAAATTGTTTGTTCATTTTTTAATCAATTTTTTGTCTTCATTTTTGTAACTTTATAGTAAATCATGAAGCTGAATACTTCCCTGAGTGTTCATTTTCAGTACTGTGTCTGCTATTCAACTTTTTTTTAGTTATACCTTCTAAATAACTTGCTAAGATTTTTATTGGGCTTATATTGAATTGATAGATCAAATTAAAAAGAAATGACATCCTAGCAATATTTATTACTTCTCAATATTAAGTGAAAACCTCTCCATTGAATATCACTTATGTAGGTATTTCATCAGAATTTTATAGTTCTCTTATAGGTCTTGTAGTCTTAGCTGGAACTTTCGAAAACATATTGAATATGTGAATATATATTTATGATTTACTATCATTTGGGAGAAAGTTTCTAGTTTCTTCTCTTTAAGTAAAAAATTTGCAGTAAGTTTTTGTATATTTTGTTTATCAGTTTGGGTATAGTTCTGAGAATAAATTCATGATGAGTTTTACCAAATGCCTTTCCTGTTTCTGTTGATTCTGATTATATAAGTGTTTCTTCTTCAGCCTAGAAATGGGATAGATTCTTTCAATTGGCTTTCAAGTGTTGAAGTACTCTGCATACCTAGAATAAACTTCATTTAATCAAAATGTTTGATTATTGTTCAACATTCTTAGATAAAATTTACTAGCTTTTTAGTGGGAAATTTAGTATTTATGTTTACAAGAGACGAGAGTCTGTAGTTTTCCTTTTCTGAACATCTTTTATATTTCATATTGGTTCTAGCCAAATAGAATGAATTAGGAAATTTGCATTCTGCTTCTATTTTCTGGAGTTGGTATTATATGTTTTTTTTTCAATATTGATAGAATTTACTAGTTACCACATCTTGACTTGGAGTTTTTGTTTTAGAATGTTAGTAATTATTAATTTACTTTTTTGAAAGATATTAAGTAATCCCTATTTTTTCTTTGTATTTGCTAGATTGTTTTTGAATAAATTGGATCATTTAATCTAATATATCAAATCTGTAACACAGAGTAATGTTTTCTTTATTATCCTATTAATGCTGCCCATATGACTTGTAGTGACTGTCATTTTTTTTTGGTACCGGGAATCAAATTCAGGTCCTTGCATTTGCAAGGCAGGCAGTGGAACCACTGAGCTAAATCCCTGGCCCAGTGACTGTCATTTTTAAATTTCTGATATTAGTACTGGGTACTATCTCCTTTTTCCTTAGCATGACAAGAAGTTGACCAATTCCATTGTTCTTTTCAAAAATCTTTCTTTCTTTCCTTCTTTCTTTCTTTCTTTCTTGCTTGCTTGCTTGCTTGTACCAGGGATTGAACACAGGACCTTGTGCTTGCGAGGGAGGCACAGTGCCACTAAGCTAAATCCCCTAAATCCTTTATTATTATAACTTTTGTTAACTTTGTGGATTGAACATATTCATTTCATGTATTCAACTTCACTGATTTCTATTCTAGTTCATTTTTCATTTCTTCCATTTTTGTTTACATTTATGTTGTCTAGTTTTATAGTGTGCAAACTTAAATTTTTTATTTTAGATCTTTCTTTTCCAATGTGTATAGTCAATGCCATACATTTCTACTTAAACATTGTCATAGCTCACAAATTTCAATAATTTTGTTTTCATCCATTTTTAGTACTAAATATGTTTTTATAAATTTGTGAGACTTTCTGTTTGATTTTTGTGTTATGTAAAAGTGTCTTTATTATTATATTCCAAATATATTTGGTTTCCAATGTAAGTTTCTATTGTTGACTTTTAGTTATATCAATTTTGATGTGAAATCACATTTTGTATGCTTTCCATTCTTGTAAATTTTTAAAGTATTATCACTGCCATAGAATGTGTTTGGTTTTTTTTTTTTTTTCTTTTGTACCAGGGATCAAACTCGGGACCTTGCACTTGGGAGGCAGGCAGTGGCACCACTGAGCTAAATCTCACCCCCACCCCCAGAATGTGGTATTTCTTGATGAATATTTCACTTGATATTGAAAAGAGTGTATTCTGCTGTTGCAAAATGAAATATGTTATAGATGTCAGTTAGATCCAACTGTTCATTATAACTATATTTTTCCTGATTTTCATCCTCTAGTTCTGTCAATTATTGATTGAGGAATGTTGAAAATCTTCAGCTTTAATAGTGTATATACCTATTTTCTTGTAGTTTTAACTGTTTTGCCTCACATATTTTGATACTGTTATTTGACAAATACTCATTAAAGATTTTACTCAAAGAATTTACTCTTTTTAGAGACATGTAATTACCTTCCTTATTGTGGATAGTTTTTTTTCTTGTTGTAAGGTCTGGTCTTTCTGCATTTAATATAGCTGCTTCATTTTTCTTTCAGTTAAGTTTGGCAGAATGTACCTCTATTTGTTCTTTTATTTTTAATTTAATAGGTACACTTCTGAAATTGTGAGACAAATTATTGTATAAGGATAAAAATTTGATTTTCTGGTAGCAACCCATTCTAAACAAGGAGTTAGAAGGCTCAATAATGAATTGCAAAATGATGTATTGAACATAATATATTTAAAAGGAGTACTGCAGAAAATAATTTTCTTAAATTCTCAGAGATGCATAACCATATAAATTATAATGATAGGCAAAAGGCATATTAAAGTAAATAATAAACTGACATGAGCTATTGCAGCTAGGTCTTGATGGAAATGTCAATTTCTTGTTGGGAGGACCCCTACAAGAGCTGCCACTACCAGTGACGTGTTCAAGAGAGACAGAGAGTGATATCTGTCTAGGAGCAACAGCAAAATTGAGTGTGTCTGACCTAGCCCTGGAGATAAACAGGTACTTTGAAGTAGAAGCAAAATGTGTAGTCTGACACTGGAGTTTAAATAAAAACAGAATCTAGCTTGACCAATATCTAGTGTCTGGGGGTACACGATGGAGGTGAAATTGGAAGCTGCTGCATCATTGCACTTCACTCCAAACCCACAGCCATCATACAGACTATATTGGGAAAGGACTAGATTGAGGGTGGGAGCAGGCTCTTCAGAGATGCCTGGGCTAATGGATTAGACTCATAATTACTCCAATTTCCCTTGGGGGCACAATAAGTGAGATACATGCAAAGTGGGAATTCAAAGTAGCTGGAAGGAGAGGAACCAGGAGGGATGAGAGGACACACACTTAGATCTTAAAAACTACAGCACTTCAGGGCCTGCAAACTGCAGAACTGTGGGGAGAGAGGTTTGTCTGACATGAAAACAAAGTTTCACCAATATCCCCCACATATGACGGGAGTGATGTGCTTGTGGGTAATTCAGTGTGCAACCCAAAATTGCCAGTGGGCTCCTGTGGAAGGTACTTCCAGCACCTCTTAACTGGGGACTGCAGAAGGAGGGGAGATCCAGGACTGTGGCAAGCATACAGAGCAAGGAGTGGAGCATGGGACATCTGTGAAGGAAGACTGTGACCAGGTCAGAGGATGATTCAGGGAAGACAGAAGAAAGCAGATACTCTCTTATTGTCTCCAACAGTGTAAAGGCCCAAGATTGCATCTAGTCCTGCCCAACACACTGTGGGCAAAAGAGGCAAAGGAGGACCTCTGACAAGCCTCTGTTTGGCTCTAGATTCCACAGGCAGGTCTGAGAAGGAAAGCCAACTGCAGGCAGAGAGATGGAGAATGGTACGTAGGCCAGTGGCTTGTGGAGGATAGACGCAGAGACAACCGTGATATTTGCCAGAGAGTGACAGGACCAAGAGTGTGAGTTCTCTGGGAGAAGTTGATGGAGAACTGGGGAACCAGGGGTGGGGGAAACTACACCACATTTTCTCTTTTCAAAATCAGTTAAGGGAATCAAATCTTTTTTGTTTTGTTTTGTTTTGTTTTTAAAAATTCTCTTATTGGTACAATTTAGGTATACAACACAATTACATTTCTCATTGGGAAATTGTACCTTTATATAATGCATCTTGGTTCTCATTTTTCCCCATTCCTAGCCCTCCCTTCACACCCTCCACCCTTCCCTATTTACAAAGACTTTATTTCCATTTTTCCATTTCTCATCATTTTTCCTTTCCTTTCTTTCCTTTCCCCTGCCCCTCCCACTACCCCTACCCGTTTGGACCTTTTCTTCCTATTTTACATTACCGATTATTCGTTCTAATCATTGGTACATTTTAGGTATACAATATAATGACATTCATCGTTGGAAATTTGCACCTTTACATAGTCTCTCTTGGTTCTTATTTTTCACCCTTGCCCAGCCCTCCCTTTAACCCTTCCATTCCTCCCTATTAACAAAGATTTTGTTCCTATTTTTCCATTTTCTCATATTAATTCCATAAGGGGAATCAAATCTTGAGAACATGCCTGAGGCATCTGGAAGTCATGACAAGAGCACACCAGGAGAAGGATCCTGATGAATCCAAAGCCTTCACTGCATTGGGCAGATAATGGAGTGGTCCAGGTTGACAGGGGAAAACTGCTTGGCTGCTTGCAATCAGACTGACTCCAGTGTATAATGAGCCATATGCTTCTTCAGGCTATAACAATTGCATGAAGGTATTTATTTATTTATTTATTTATTTATTTACTGTCATTGTTACACATTCCTTGCTTGTCTGTTCTGGGTTATCTTATTTATTTTTCCTTCATTGTTTTTCTTCTGGTATTTGCTCTTTTACAGGTAAGGTTCATTATTTAAGGTTTTTCCCTTTGTCTTATTCCTTCTTTTAGTACTTCTATTTCATTGTCTTCTTTCCTCTTTATACTTTTCCCCCATCTTTGCCTCATTTACAGTTCTCTTTGTTTTCTCTTTCCTTCTATCCACCTATCATATTTTATATATGTAACAAGTACCTGTGTATGTGCATTAGAAAATAGGACATTTAAGGATATGTCAAGGTAATCCTCAAGAAAGTTGGGGTAGAGGATCAAAACAAAACTAATTACATTCCAACATTCTCACAGCCTCCTTCAAATTCTCAGTGTACTTCTGCACATCTGCATACCTTCTCCCACCTACACAATTACTCTGAAATGCTTTCAACCCTAGCCCTTTATACCAGCTACAAAAATAATTCCAACAGAGACTAACATCCTTTCATTCACCTATTGACACTTCTCTTACCTCCCTCTTTTCTGCTGATTTACTCCCTTCATTTGTCTTTTCTTGATTCCCTTCTCTCAACTCTCTATATGCCAGATATAGAGATATGAACCAAACATAGTATGAACCATATTATAGTATGATATAGAGATATGAACCAAACATAGTAGTATAATATAGTCTATAAGAAGTATTGATAAAAATGTAAATATTTAAAAAATTTTAATGTTTATGATTGGTTTATGGCTGGATATGATGATGGCATTATAATCGGTAGAAAATCTCTGTTTATAACACAGTAAGAGATTCCAACCTAATTAAATTGACTAGAGTGAAGTGGTAAACAATATCTATTGACAAATACAGCCAAGAACACATCACTGGGAAATAGAACTTAATTAAGGAGATTTTCATACCCAAACAACTTCTGTTCACTCTGACCTCAAATTTCAGCACACACATACAATGCACATAAAAATAAATAAGTAAAAATAAATCATTAATGTGGAATCAAAAAATAGCAAGATAAAAGATGACTTAACCTAAAGATAGTGGAACTATTAACCAAACTGACCAATGTGATTATGGAAGAACCAAAAAATTAGAAGAGCTGAGAAAAACAGTTAAAAAATTAATGCCAAATTCACCAAAGAAATAGATTTCATGAAAAAATGCCAAACAGAAGTCCTACAGATAAAGAATTCTATTAAATTCATAAACATCAGAAATGATCAATGTAAGAAAAGGGTCTCAGATATTAAGGACACATGGAAATGCATGATATTATGCTAATAGAAACATTAAAAATGATGAGAAACAGTGAAAAATTTATCCAACAGCCACTAGATGCTACAAAGAAGACTAACCTAAGGTTAATTAAAGTTGGAAAGAAAGTAGCACTTCCTAGCACATATGGAGTAGAAATTTTGGTCACAAAAATCATAGCAAAAACTTTCCAAGTATGTGGAAAGAATTCAATGTACAGGTAAGCCATGTACAGAAAAACAAATAACTATGATAGAAAAAAATGAAGCTCCCAATAACATATGACAGTCAAAATCCTAGAAGTCTAAGTTGGGACAAGATCTTAAAAGCTGTCAGTGAAATGCAAATTGTCACTTAAAAAGGTAAATGTATTAGAAAAACAGATGATTTTTAAATGGAAACTTTAAAGGCCTAGAAAGCTTGGAGTGAAATCTTTCTAGGCCTAAAAGAAAACAACTTTCAACCCAGTTCTTGCAAAATTATTATTTCTAAAGTGATAAAATAAGGACATTTGATTACAAAAAAATCTTAAGAAATTCATAAACTCCAAAAAATACTCAAAAAATTAAGCCAAGATATATTATGTACAGGTAACAATTCCCTATGGTGACTGATCAGTATATATGAGAAATATATACTAATAAATATAAAGTTTAAAAAACAGAAAACAAAGCTAACAAAGCCAAAAATTCTGATAGAATAAATATATTAAGAAAGGGAATGAGTTAAAAATGGAAAAATAAAAGATCAATAACAGAAAAAGAATTCAATGACAAGGATAACTAAATATTATTCAGTAATAACTCTCAATGTATATGGTCTTAACTCTCCAGTTAAAAGACAAAAATAAGCAGATTGGATCAAAAAACAAAACTTCATTATCTGTTTCATTCAAAAGACTCATCTAATCCACAAAGAAATTCAAAGAATAAAAATCCAAAGATAGAAAAAAAATTCCATGTACAGGACCTTAAAAGCAAGCAGATAACTATTATGCTCTAGAAGTAAAATTCTAGCTAAAATTGATCATAAGAGAAAATTCAGGCCACTACATTTCCTTAAGGAAACAGTCCAACAGGAAGAGAGAACTATTGTAAATATATATGTGCCAAACATAGGTACAGCCAACTTCATAAAAAAAATCAAATAAACACTAACATAATCATGTAGCAGACCTCAAGACCATACTTTCACAAGCAGACTGATCAACTGTGCAAATATTGCAAGGAAATATCAGATTTGAAGCACATGTACTTAACAAGTTTTCTATAGAGTGCTCCCCTTACTACAACAAAATACATATTCTTCTCATTAGCTCACAGATCTTTCTCCAAAAGAGATGACATACTAGTCCACATGAGTCTCAGTTACTTTTCTCTTATTGCTCAGACAAAATATCAGATACCCAAATTTAAGGAAGGAAAGGTTTATTTAGATCTGTTTGCAGAGGTTTCAGTCCATAATCGGGTGGATGCAAGGCAGGGTGGCATGGCAGACAGGCATCAGAGAGGAGAAACAGTTCCTGGCAGGGAAAAGGTAGCAAAGCAACAAGAGTCAACCACAGCTCTTTCTATCCCTTATATCCTATCCAGGATATTTGGAGTGAGTAGCATTCACACCATTAATCCTAGTGCCCTTGATCCTAGCATTGCTCCGTGAATCAATTCCAGTGTCACACAACCTAGATCCAGCTTCCTCTGAAAAAGCCCCACCTATAACCCCATGAGGCTTTAGGGGGACATCTAAACACAAGCCATAACAATATGCCTGCTAAGTAAATACAAAATAAATGAAATTATTCCATGTATACTGTCAGATCACACCACACTGAAAGTAGAAATCAATCACAAAATAATCCAAAGAAATTTTATAAGAACCTGGACATTAAATATCACATTTCTGATAGGTACTTAGTAGGTACAAGAGAAGATGATAAAGAAATTAAACAATTCATAGAATCAAATGATAATGCCAGTACAGCATGCCAGAATCCATGAGACAAAATGAAAACTGTTTATTACTATGAATAATCACATTAGAAAAACAGAGTTAGCTCAAGTAAATAACATAAAGATGAAACTCAAGAGCCTAGAAAAACAAGAAAAACTCAATCCAGTCCTAGTACAAGAATGAAAACTGTAAAGATCAGAGCAGAAATTACTAAAATTAAGACTAAAACACCAATACAAAGGATCAGTGAATCAAGTTGATTCTTTCAAAGAATAAACAAAATGGACAATCCCTCAGCTAACCTTACCAAAAGAAGGAAAAAAAGAGATCCACACCAATGCAATTAGAAATGATAAAGATGAAATCACAAAAGACCTCAACAAACTGTGGAAAATCATCAGTAACAGCTGTGAAAAAATATGCTCCGACAAATTGGAGAAGTATGAGGAAATGGAAACATTTCTGTCAATGACCAAAATTGAACAAAGAAGACATAAAATCTCTGAAAATTCCAATAACAAGCAAAAAAAAAAATGAAGCAGTAATAAAAGTCTTTTGAATTCAGAAAAACCTCAAGACTTGATGGATTTTTCACTGAATTCTACAACATCTCCTAGGAGGATATAAAGAGAATACTCTTCAAACTCTTAAATTTAAAGAGTAAAAATACTTCCAAACTCAATCCTGGAAGCTAAAGTTACTCAGATTCCAAAACCAGAAACAATCAACTAAAAAAGAAAACATGCCAAACTTTTTAATAAATATAGATGCAAAATCATTAAGAATATAATGGCAAAGAGAATGAACAAATTGTCAAAAAGGTGCACATTATGACCAAATAGAGTTCATCTCAGGGATGCAAGAATGGTTCAACATATGCAAATTAATATATGTAATACACCAATTGAAAGGAAGCAAGGACTACCTTAATGTGATCATATTAATACATACAGAAAAACCATTTAACAAAATCTACCATCTATTAATGATAAAAACCCTGAAGAAAATACGTGTAGAATGACTTTATCTCAATATGATAAAAGCACTTATGAAAATCCTACAGTCAACATCATATTACATGAGGAAATGATAAAAGCTATCCCTCTAAAATCAAGAACAAGAAAACCATGTCCACTGTCACCACTCCTGTTCAATATAGTACTCAAAACATTAGTCAGAGTAATCAGGAAAGAGAAATAAAATATATGATAGAGACACAGAGAGAGAATGAAGAAGTTAAATTATCATTATGTGCAGATGATGTGATCCTATACATAGAATACCCAAACATTCCACGAAGACATTATTTGAATTAATAACCAAATTCAGCAATGTAGCAGGATTTGATATCAATACCCAAAATCAATAGAATTCTTTAAACAAATAGTGAATCCACAGAGAAAGCTATTAGGAAAACAATACCATAAACAATAGCATGAAGAAAAATTAAATACTTTTGGCTGCGGATTTAGCTCAGTGGTTCTGGTGCCTGCTGCACATGCACAAGGTCCCGAGTTCGATACCTGGTACCAAAAAAAAAAAAAAAAAAGAAAAGAAAAATTAAACACTTTCAAAATAACATAACTGATGAAGTGAAAGATATGCACAACAAAAACTTCCATTCTTTGCAAAAGGAGATTGAATAGGATACCAGAAAACAGGAAAACATCCCTTGTTCCTGTTTAGGCAGAACCAATAGTGTCAAAATGGTCATGGTCATACTTCCAAAACTGATATATATATGTGTATATATATATATATATATATAATTTACATATATATGGGTAAAAATATTTAAAAATGGGTAAAATATATAAATACATTATAATATATTAATATATTTATATATAATATATTAACATGTATATATTAAAATCTAAAAATAAATAAATATAAAATATATAGATATAATATTACAAATGGGTAATATATATGTTTATATATAGTTATATAAAAATAGTTATTATATAGTGATATATAGTTTTATATATAGTTTTACATATAACTATATATAATTATATATAGTTATATGTAAAACTATATAGTTTTAAAGCAATCTCAAACAAAATAACGACAGCATTTATCACAGAACGACTGAAAATTCCAAAGTTCATACAACCAGAATAGCAAAAAAAATCAAATCGCTAGGGAACCAGAGAAAAGGAATCATCATGATTCCAAAGTTTAAGTCATGTTACAAAGCTACAGTGTTAAACACAACATTGCACTGGCACAAAAACAGACATGTAGATCAATACAGAATAGAGGGTTCAGAAACAACCCTAGATACATTGAACCACCTGATCTTTCACAAAAGAGCTAAAAACATTCAGGAAGAAATAAAGCTCATTTAGCAAATCTTTCTGGGCAAAATATGTATATGCTATAAAAGATTGAATTTGGACCCATATCGCCACCATGCAATTAAAAAAATCAAAACCAAAGATCTAAATACTAAAAACAAGCACTTCACCTGTTGAAAGATAAAAAGATAAAATTATTGAAGTCATAAGCATGAGCAAGAAATTTCTGAATAGAAACCCTGCACAAGAAATATCTCCAATATTTAGGAAAAGGCATTATATTATCTTGAAATTTTCTTCACAGAAAAGGAAACAATCAACATAGTGAACATATAATCTACAAAATGGGTAAAAATTTTTGCCACCTATTGATTGAAGACTAATATCTAGAATATATAAGTAGATTCCCCCAAAATAAAAGACCCAATAAAAATGAGTAAATAAAATGAATAGACACTTCTCAGGAGAAGGGCAAATGACTAAAACATCCATGAAAAAATGATGAACACCTCTCACCAATATAGAAATGCAGATTAAAACAACACTGATTTTTAAAGTTCTTTGTATATTCTAGAGAGTAGACCTTTGTCTGAGGAACAGCTGGTAAAAATTTTTTCCCACATTGTGGGTTGTCTCTTCACTCTGTTGGTGGTTTCCCTTGCTGTGCAGAAGCTCTTTAATACGACGAGATGCCAGTTGTTGATTCTTTGTACTAGTTCACATGTGACTTCTCAAATTTTTTTTTTTTTTTTTTTTTTGGTACCAGGGATGAAACTCAGGACCTTGAGTTTGCGAGGCAGGTGGTAGAACCACTAAGATAATCCCTGGCCCGTGACTTCCCAAATTTAAAGACCCAATCCAATCCAAAAATGGGCATCTGAAATGAACAGACATTTCTCAGACAAAGAATTAGAAAGAGGATATAAACATATGAAAAAAATGTTCAAAATCACTGGTCACTCGAGAGATGCAAATGGAAACAACACTGAAATTCCACCTCACTTCAGAAAAAAAATCACTGCTATCAAGCAATCAATCAATAACAAATCCTGGTGGGGTTGTGGGGAGAAAGGAACCCTTCTTCATTGTTGGTAGGAGTGCAGACTGGTGCAACCACTGTGGAAATCAATATGGAGATACCTCAAAGAACTATGATTAGAAGTCCCATTTGACCCAGCTATTCCTCTGCTGGGTATCTTCCTAAAAGAATCAAAAGAATCATACCACAGTGGTATATGCTCACCCATGTTTATAGCAGCACAGTTTGTAACAGCTAAAACTTGGAAACAGCCTAATTGCCCATCAACTGGAGACTGGATAAAGAAGATGTGTGTGTGTGTGTGTGTGTGTTTAATAAAATGAAGTACTACTCAGCCATAAAGAATGAGAAACTAGAGACATTTATCATGCAATGGATGCACATTGATGCCATACTTTTAAGTGAAATATAAATAGGACACACATGTGTAAAAACTGAATAGCTTCTCTGGTGTGAGAAACTAAAAGTGTAAATAAGGATCAAAATGTATAGTAAATAATGTGAAATAGGAAGAAAAGGTCCAAAGTGGAAGGGGAAATAGGAGAGGTAGGAGAAAGGAAAGAAGGGGAAGGAATAGAAATGAGATATGGAAAAAATGGAAACAAAGTTTTTTATGAATAAGGAAGAGCGGAGAGGTTGAAGGAAGGGCACAAGAATGGGGAAAAAATAAGAATCAAGATATATCATGTAAAGGTAAAAATTCCCAATGATTAATGTCATCATATTTTATACATAAAATGTGTCAATAAACTTAATGAATAAAAAAGAATGAAGAAAAAATAAGAATAAAAAAAACACTGAGATATCATCTTACTCCAGAAAGAATGGCTAGTATGAAGAAATCAAATAATGAAAAATGTTTTTGAGGCTCTTGGGAAAAAGAAACACTTCTATATTGTTGGTGGAAATGTAAACTAGTTCAGCTACTATGTTAATCAGTAGGAGCTTCTCAAAAATCTAAAAGTATGCACTCCACTTATCCCACATCTTCTTTTAGGTATCTTCCTGATAGAATTTAAAGACATCAAATTACAATAATATATACATACTCATGTGTATAGCAGTGAAATTCATAGTAGCTAAATCTTAGAAACAGTGTATGTGTCCATCAACAGATGAACGGATATAGAAAATGTGGTATCTATACACATTGAATATTATTCTGAAATAAAGAAGAATGCATTTGTGTCATTTGTAGGAAAATGGATGCATATTGAGACCATAATAGTAAGTGAAACAAACAAGACACATAAGCTTAAATGCATCATTGTTTCTCTTATATGAAAAACCCAGCGTATGAACAAATTAAAGAGCAAAATAAAAGGTAATGTGAAACAGGGATAAAGAACTTTTCAAAATTGGAAGAGGATCTACAGATAGGAAGAGAATTGGAGGGGAGGGAAATGGGATGTAAAGTGAATTAAGGTATGTTACATATTTGTATCAACCCTCCACCATGAATATAATATTTATGTACTGCAAACATGTACTAATAAAATTATTTAAAACATCATTGTAACACAAAAGAACTGGAGAATGAGCTAAAAATTTTAAAAGATTTATATAGTTACTATTCTAAATGAAGACAAGCTACTGGAAAGATCCCATAAGGAAATAAGTCTCTCACATGAGAATAAAGTACATGAACTTTGCTATATATGTTCTTTTCTTGAAAACAAAGTGCATGACTGAGAGAGAGAATTCCAATGATAGTGATTTGATGCTGGGGTTATAAAGACTTGAATTCTTAATAACCTTACTCTTGATTAGTTAGCAAAGTCAAATTGAGGGAAAAAGACAACTTCATCTGCTAGTCTGTATATTGCCTAAAGTTTCTATTACGAGGTAAGGTCCCTTACAATGAGTGACTTATTCTACTGTCATAGATAAGTCATCAACTGTAATGCTAAAATTAAGATTAGAAAATGAAAAAAGCAGTTTTTCCTGTTAAATTAACAGAAATGTTAGTTTTCTCCAAGATAAAAGAGGGTCTGTTTTAAAGGGGAAAAAACTAGTAACTTGGAAACTATCAACATTTTGTGCAATACATTGTTCTAGCTCAGGAATGTATATTGTCTAAAGTCTAAATGTTGAATTTTAAGTTGGACATTGTTCTGAGTTTTAAATAACCTTTCATTATCCAGAAATAGTCAGTACAATTGTGTTCCCAACAAAAATCTCCACTACTTATGACCAAGTGTATGAAAAAATGGAAAAATAATGATCTAAACAGATATTAAAAAATAAAATATTGTAATGAGATACTAATTAAAGATTTGTAAGAAATTTGAAGTGTTCATTGACAAATGCAAAGTTTTAAGGGTTTACTGAAATGATAATTACCAATCATGGTAATAAAGTATCAGAGGATACATACAATTGAGAATGAGAGGAGAAGAGATGAGGAGATAGAAGGATAATTATTTAAATATTTTAACAAATACTGTTGAATAATAATAGAAATACTATAATAGAATCTTGAAGGAGTAATTGGATCTGGCTATTAATTTCTTTAAAATAGCATAGATAAATGTGTGATTTTGTTCACAAGGAGATGAAGGAAAATTATACAAAAAAGTAAGATAATCTAATCAAACTCTAAAGGCTGAAAATTATCTTACTTGGCTTCTATTTGGTATTTTTTTCTTTGGAAAAATATACACATAAAAGCAATTCTTCATTTGTACAAACATGTATATGCCACATAATGATTTCATAATTGTGTGAAAACTTGAATCAATTATAGAGGAAAAACAATAATTATTATGGGTCTAAGAGCATGACTTTTGAACAGTAATATTTTAGATTTTTCCATAATGTTATCAAATAAAGTGCATGATCATTATTTAAATAATTTTATCTTGTTCTATGTCAATTTAAACAAATATTTCAATATTATTTTTGAAATAAAAATATTTTTTTTCTATTTTAGGCATAGTACTATTGTGACAATATTGCATATTTGGAAAATGTTCTTCATGATGAAGGATTTTATAAATGTTAAAAATATTCAAAATAAATTATATACCTCAAGCTTAATTCAATGAGACAGCAACTGTCATTATGTACTTTGCTATTTATTCTCTTTGGAAATGTTAAAGAGATCACTAAACTTAATTAGTGAAAGGTTAGTAATGTTTTTATATCCTGGCTTTTCTTTTTTTAAAATTAATTTTATTGATACATTTAAGGTGTACAAATATAATGACATTCATCATTGGAAATTGGCACCTTTACATAATACATTTTGGTTCTTTTTTCCCCCTTCCCCTCCTCTCCCTTCAACCCTCCACCCCTCCCTATTTACAAAGACTTTGTTTCCATTTTTGCTTTTTTCTCATATTAATTCCATTCCCTTCTTTCTTTTCCCTTACCCCCCCTACTTACACTTCCCTTTGCAACTTTTCTTATTATTACATAGTATCTATAATAACTTTTAGTCCTTATTTACACTTTCAGTTTCTCACACTAGAGAAACTATTCGGTATTTACATTTGTGTATCCTTTTTATTTCACTTAAGAGTATCTCCTCAAAGTGCATAAATTTAGCCATAAATGTCTCTAGTTTTTCATTCTTTACGGCTGAGTAGTACTCCATTTTATAAACACACACACACACACACACACACACACACACACACATCTTCTTTATCCAGTCTCCAGTTGATGGGCAATTGGGTTGCTTCCCAGTTTTAGCTATCATGAATTGCACTGCTGTGAACATGGATGCTCATATATGACTGTGGTATGATTCTTTTAATTCTTTGGGGAAGATGCCCAGTAGGGGAGTAGCTGGGTCAAATGGGACTTCAATCATAGTTCTTTGGGGTATCTCCATACTGATTTCCACAGTGGTTGCACCAGTCTACACTCTGACCAGCAGTGCAGGAGGGTTCCTCTTTCCCCACAGCCCCACCATTATTTGTTATGGATTGATTTTATGATAGCAGACATTCTTTCTGGGGTGACATAAAATGTCAGTGCTGTTGTCATTTGCAACTCTTGAATGACCAGTGATGTTCAGCAATTTTTCATATGTTTATTTGCCTATTTCTTTGTCTGAGAAATGTCTGTTCATTTCAGATGCCCATTTTTGTATTAGGTCTTTAAAATTGGGAGGTCTGATATTTTTAGGTTGTTTATATATTATAGATACTAGAGCTTTGTCTGAGGGACAGCTGGTGAAAATTTTTTTCCCACATTGTGGGTTCTCTCTTCACATTGTTGGTGGTTTCTCTTGCTGTGCAGAAGCTTTTTAGTAAGAAGAGATCCCACTTGTTGACTACTTGTGCTAGTTCATGGGTAACTGAGGTTTTGTTCATAATATCTTTTCCTACAGCAATGTCTTCAAGAGTTTTACCTAACCTTTGTTCCAGCTGGTTTAGTGTTTCTGTTTTAATACTCAAATCCTTAATCCATTTTGATTTTAGTTTAGTGCATGGTGAGATATATAGCTCTAGTTTTAATCTTTGGCAAGTTGAAACCCAATTTTTCCAGCATCATTTATTAAGGAGGCTATCTCACCTCCAGTGAGGGTGTTTGGCTCCTTTGTCGAAGATGAGGTGGCTGAGTGTGTCTGGAGTTGTTTCTGCATCTTCTAATCTGTTCTCCTGGTCCTCAGGTCTCTTTTTTGCCAGTACCATACTGTTTTTATCATAGTAGCTTTGTAGTATAATTTCAAGTTGGGGGTTTTGATATCCCCTACTTTTTCTTTATTTCCTAGTATTGCTTTTGGTATTCTAGATATCTTCTTATTGCAAATGAATTTTTGGATTATTTTCTTGAGATTTGTGATGTATGTTGCTGGGATTTCAATTGGAATTGCATTGAATCTATATAGTAGTTTTGGAAGTAGAGCCATTTTCACTATGTTGATACTTCTTAGCCAGGATCAAGGGATGTTTTTCCATTTTTCAATATCAACTTCAATCTCTTTTTCCAGAGTGCTATAGTTTTCAGAGAAGAGGTCTTTGATTTCTTTTGTTCAGTTGATTCCTAGGTATTTCAACTTCTTTGGATGCTATTGTGAAAGGAATTGATTCCCCCACTTCTCTCTCAGTGAGTCTCTTGTTCATGTAGAGGAAAGGTATTGATTTTTGTGTGTAGACCTTCTATCCAGCTCCTTTATTGAATTTTTTTATTAAGTCTAGAAGACTTTTGGAGTTTTCGGGGTCTTCTATATAGAGTATCATGTCATCTGCAAATAATGACAATGTGACTTCTTCATTTCCTATCTTTATTCCTTTTATTTATTTCACTTGTCTAATTGCTGTGGCAAATGTTTCCAAAACTATATTGAACAGGAATGGTGATAGTGGGTATCCTTGTCTTGCTCCTGATTTTAGTGTGAAGGATTTCAGTTTCAAGTGCTTTTTCTGCATCTATTGAGATGATCATATGGTTTTTGTCCTTGGCTCTATTGATATAGTGTATTACATATATTGATTTGCTTATGTTGAACCATACCTGCATCCCTGGGATGAATCCCTCTTGGTTAGTGTGTATGATTTTCTTGATAATCTTCTGCATTCTATTTGCCAGTATTTTATTAAGGATTTTTGCATCTGTGTTCATTAGTGAGATTGGTCTATAGTTCTCTTTTTCAGTTGGGTCTTTCTCTGCTTTGGGGATCAAGGTGATGCCTGCTTCCAGGAATGAATTTGGGAATATTGCTTCCCTTTCAATTTCACTGAAGAGTTTAAACAGTAGTGGCAGTAGTTCCTCTCTAAATGTCTTGTAGAATTCAGCAGTGAGGACAGCAGAACCTGGGCTTTTCTTTATTGGTAAGTTTTTAAGTATATTTTCAATTTCATTGATTGATATAGGGTCATTTAGAATTTTTAGGTCCTCTTTGTTCAACTTTGGTAATTCATACATAACTAAGAATCTGTCTATTTCTTCTGTATTTTTCATCTTATTGGTGTATAGGTTCTGGAAGTAGGTATTGGTGATCCTCTGGATTTCTGCTGGGTCTATTGTAATTTCACCCTTTTCATTACTAATTGCATGGATTTGACCCTTTTCTTTCCTTTATGTGATAAGGTTGGCTAAGGGTTTGTCTATTTTGTTTATTCTTTTGAAAAATCAACTCTTGGCTTCATTGATTTTTTTGGATTTTTCTCTTAGTCTTCATTGCATTGATTTCTGCCCTGATCTTTGTGATTTCCTCCCTTTTATTAGCTTTGTGTTTGTCCTTCTCTTCTTTTTCTAGAAGCTTGAGGTTCAGCATCATGTTGTGTTATTGAGCTCACTTTGTATTCCTAATGTGAGTATTCACGTCTATGATTTTCCCTTGTAACACTCTTTTCTATTTTTTCTTTCTTTCTTTTTTTTGGTACCGGGGATCAAACTTGGGTCCTTTTCATCGTGGCCCATAAATTCTGATATGTTGTATTGGCATTTTCATTTAATTGTGGGAACTCTCTGATTTCTCTTATAATTTCCTCTGTGACCCATTGGTTATTCAGATTCGGAAGTGTGCTGTTCAGTTTCCGTGTGTTTATGAAATTCTTGCAGTTTCTTTTGCTATTTATCTCCAATTTCATTGCACTCTGGGCTTATAATACACAGGGTATAACCTCAATTTCTTTGATCTTACTTAAACATGTTCTATGAGGGAGTATGTGGTCTATTTCAGAGAATAACCCATGTGTAGTTGAAAAGAACGTGTATTCTGATTTTGTGGGATGGAACATTTTGTAAACATTTGTCAAGTTCATTTGTTCAAGAGTTTGATTGAGTTCTAGTATTTCATTATTTTTTGTCTAGTTGATCTATCTATTTGTAACTGTGGGGTATTGAGGTCCCCCACTACTATTGTATTAGGACTTTTTTGATTTTTCATGTCTGTTAGTATTTGTTTTATATAGTTGGGTGAACTAGCATTTGGTGCATATATATTTATGATTGTCATCTCTTCCTGTTGTGTTGTTTCCTTCACAAGGATGAAGTAACCTTTGTCTGTATTACTCAGTGTTGGTTTGAAATCCACTTGATCTGCAAAGGGGATCACTACTCCTGCTATTTTGGGGGTTCCTGTCACATGGAGTATTGTTTTCCACCCTTTAACGTTCAGTTTATGAGTTTCTTTTTGAATTAAGTGTGTTTCTTGTATGGAGTATATTGTTGGATCTTGCTTCTTGACCCATTCTATCAGTCTATTTCTTTTGATTGGTGAATTGAGACCATTAACATTGATGGTTATAATTAATATGTATTGATTTCTTCTTGCCATGACTTTCTCTTTTAGTTGGATTCTCCCTTTTTGTGTTTAATTTCTTGTCATGCCTGATGGATTCATTCTGCTGGGATTCCTGGGGTTGTGATCCTGGTTATCTTTTCCTAGGATATTATTTAAAAATTTTTGGAGTGCTGGTTTGGTATTCATGAAGTGCTCTTTGTCATGAAAGTTTCTTATTTCTCTATCCATTTTGAAAGATAGTTTTGCAGGATACATCAATGTGGATTGGAGGCTATTTTTCTTTAGGGTTTGAAATATGTCACTCTGCACTGTTCTTGCCTTGTGGGTTTGCATTGAGAAGTCTCCTGTGATTCTGATGGGCTTTCCTTTTTATGTGATTTGTTTCTTTTCTGTCACTGCTTGTAGAATTTTGTTCTTCTGTTGGGTTTCTGGAATCCTAACTATTATATGCCTATGTGTAGATTTTTTTTGATCAAGGCTAGTTGGAGTCCTATATGCCTCACTTATCTGTATGTCAAGTTCTTTTCCCCTGCTTGGGAAGATTTTGCCATCACTTTTATGAACAGTTTTTTTTTTTTTTTTTTTTTATGTCGTCTGCACTCTCTCCTGTTTCTTCACTGACTCCGATCAGTCTTATGTTATTCTTCTTTGCATCTTCTAGCAGCTGCTGGGTTCATTTCTCGGTCCCTTACTATTTTTAAGAAATTTTTAGGCTCTCCTCTAGGAAGCTGCAGCCATGATGGAAGTTTAAGAGTTGAGCCACTGTGAGACCAGGCCCACCTCAGGCGTGGGAGATGGCAGCCAAGGCACAGAGCCCCTCTCAGTGCCTGTGAGCAGCCATGGGAGCAGCGCCCTCGCGATGCAGGCCGGTCTGCTCAGCGGTGATGGTAGTTCTAGCCTACTCTGGGGCTCCTCTTCTTTTATTTCTTTATGTATTTATTTGTACCGGAGATCGAACTGAGGTCCTTGCTCAGCAGGTGGCGAAACCACTGAGCTAAATCCCCGGCTCGGGCTTCTCTTCTAACCACGCTGCTTCCTCTTGGCTTCTCCAGTGAGGAATGGTGGAAGCGTCGGGCTAGGTCGGAAGGTGGTTCTGTGGTGCCTCCCGCTCCTGGAAGAGGGGTAGGGGTGCAGCAGCCGCGTTGGCAGGGAGGGGGCTGGAGTCGCCATTTCCAGGGCTGGGGACACCGGAGAGTTGGCCTCTCCCCTTCTGCCTCCAACACGACGGCGGCGGCGGCGGCACCTTCAGGGACCCAGGCAGGCTCCAAGCCTCTCTTCTGCTACCGTCTCCCCTCCCCGCAAGGCCAGGGCTCTAGAGGCTGCTGCAAAAGGCAGCCATTGGGAGGATTGTTCGTGGTCTCCTCATCCCGCTGCCATGGCTACCAGGCTGCTGGATGCTGAAGAGAAGGAGTCCCAGTCGCTGCAACCATCTAGCAGCCATCGCCTCAGCTATTACCGGCCGAGGTCCATAGACAAGCGGCAGCAGAGCGAGGGACATTGGCGACCAAGTCCAGAGCCATCTCCATCTTGCAAAAGGAGCCTCGCCAGCAGGAGCTTCTACCATCTCTCTCCTCCTTATTCTTCAGCCACAGGCTCCCAGACATGACAGCCATCATCAAAGAGATCGTTAGTAGAAACAAAAGGAGATATCAAGAGGATGGATTCGACTTAGACTTGACCTATATTTATCCAAACATTATTGCTATGAGATTTCCTTCAAAAAGACTTGAAGGCGTATACAGGAACAATATTGATGATGTGGTAAGGGGATTCAAAGCATAAAAACCATTACAAGATATGCAATCTATGTGCTGAAAGACATTATGACACCGCCAAATTTAACAGCAGAGTTGCACAGTATCCTTTTGAAGACCGTAACCCACCACAGCTAGAACTTGTCACACCTTTTTCTGAAGATCTTCACCAATGGCTAAGTGAAGATGACAATCATGTTGCAGCAATTCACTGTGAAGCTAGAAAGGAATGGACTGGTGTAATGATTTGTGTATACTTATTACATTGGGGCAAATTTTTAAAGGCACAAGACCCCTAAGATTTCTATGGAGAATTAAAGACCAGAGACAAAAAAGGAGTAACTATTCCCAGTCAGAGGTGCTAAGCGTATTATTATAGGTACCTGTTAATGAATCATCCTGATTATAGACCAGTGGCACTCTTGTTTCACAAGATGATGTTTGAAATTATTCCAATATTCAGTGTCAGAACTTGCAATTCTCAGTTTGTGATCTGCCAGCTAAAGGTGAAGATATATTCCTCCAATTCAGGACCCACAAGACTGGAAGACAAGTTCATGTATTTTGACTTCCCTTAGCCATTGTCTGTGTGTGGTGACATCAAAGTAGAGTTCTTCCACAAACAGAACAAGATGCTAAAAAAGGACATAATATTTCACTTTTGGGTAAATACATTCTTCATTCCAGGACCAGAGGAAACCTCAGAAACAGTAGAAAATGGAAGTCTATGTGATCAAGAAATTGATAGTATTTGCAGTATAGAGTGTGCAGATAATGATAAAGAATATCTAGTACTCACTTTAACAAAAAATGATCTCAACAAAGCAAATAAAGATAAGGCAAACTGTTATTTTTCTCCAAATTTTAAGGTGAAGCTGTACTTCACAAAAACAGTAGAGGAGCCGTCAAATCCAGAGGCTAGTAGTTCAACTTCTGTAACGCCAGATGTTACTGACAATGAACCTGATCATTATAGATATTCTGACACCACTGACTCTGACCCAGAGAAGGAGCCTTTTAATGAAGATCAACACACACAAATTATGAACTCTGATTTTTTTTATCAGGAGGGGTTAAAAACCATGAAAACAAACTTGAATAAACTGAAAATGGACCTTTTTTAAAAAAATGGCAATAGGACATTGTGTCAGATTACCAGTCATAGGAACAATTCTCTTTTCCTGACCAATCTTGTTTTACTCTATACATCCACAGGGTTTTGACACTTGCTGTGCAGTTGAAAAAAGGTTGTGTAGCTGTGTTATGTATATAACTTTTGTATCAAAAGGACATTTAAAATTCAATTAGCATAAATAAAAATGGCACTTTTCCCATTTTATTCCAGTTTTCTAAAAACTGGAGATAGACTGATGTCTACACTTGGGAATTTTTCCTTTTGTGTTCTGTCACCAATTGAAGCGGCTAAAGAGCTTTGAGAATTACAGGTTCACATCCTATCCCTTTGCACTCATGGCAACAGATAAGTTTGCAATTGGCTGAGAGAAGTTTCTAAAGGGTTTTTGCTACATCGTAATGCATGTATTTGGGTTAGGGGAATGGAGACAGTGCTCAGAAAGGAATATATTTTATGCTGGACTCTGGACCATATACCATCTCCAGCTATTTACATGCATGTTTCTTTAGCATGCTACAGTTATTAATCTAGACATTTGAGGAATTGGTCACTGTCAGTGCTTGTTGTATGTGCATTTTAAAAAGCATATTGGTGCTAGAAAAGGCAGCTATAGTGAATCTGTATTGGGGTACAGGTATGAATCTTTTGCAACATCTTAAGAACCCACAGGGTTGGAGATTTAGCTCAGTGGTTGTGCCACCTGCCTTGCAAGCTCAAGGACCCGAGCTTGACCCCTGGTACCAAAAAAATAATAATAATAATCCACAAATGAAGGGCAATAAAAGTGATCTGATCATAGATAAGAAACACAACAACAATGATTTAACCATATCTATGTGGAGGCTATCAACAAAGAATGGGCTTGAAATATTATAAAAATTGACAATGATTTCTTAAAGATATTTTCTGAATTGTAATGACTGCTCCATCTCCTGTGTAATCAAGACCAGTGCTAAAAGTCAGATGCTATTAGTACCTGGGTCAGTCAACAACTTACTTTATTAGGTTTCAATCACATACCTCCTGTGGATGCTTCATGTGCTGCATAGAAGCTTCTTTTTACTCACTAAATATAAAATATTTTGTAATACTTCACAGGAAATTTCGAGATTCTACAGTAACCAGTTCTTTTTCTTTAAAGATTTATGATGCACTTATTCAATCCAGTAGCTGTAGGCCATTCCACCCTTTTGACCTTACACATTCTATTACAATGAGTTTTGCAGTTTGGCACATTTTTTAAATATCATTAACTGTTAGGAAATTTTACTTGAATACTGAATACATATAATGTGTATATTAAAAATTTGTGTTAAAAAGGCAATTAGAGTTGCAGCAAATTTTCCACACTGCACAAATAAGGCATTTAATTTTTTAGTAGAAATTGTCCTACGTATGCTCTATCAATTTATTATTGAAAGAATAGATTTTTTTCAATGTACAGTGTTGATTCATTTCTTCATAGTGCTAGTGTTGGGAACTAGGGCTTCAATTTCATGTCTCAAATATCATCATACATTTGATATGCCCAGAATGCATATGGTTTTAAGCAGAGTACAACTACTATTGTAAAGCTAATGTGAAGATACTATTAACAAGGATTTCTCCCCCAGAAGTTTGATGTATTTAAAATTATACTTTGAACTTGACATTCGAATACCTAACCATTATATTTTTTAATGGTGTACAATCCCATTTTCAATAATTAATTGATGCTGAAATTGTTCACTAGCTGTAGTCTGACCTAGTTAATTTACAAACAAATTGCATAAGACTTACTAGAGCAGCATTTATAAAGTTTGATGGTAAATAGATTAGGCAGAATTTCGTCTAAAATATTCTTAGTAAATAATGTTGACATATTTTCCATACCTCATAAGTTTCATTCAGCAAATAAAGTTTTTAAATTTTTAACAAGGCTATTAGGATTTACACATTTATATTTAAACATTGATAATATAGTATTCATTGACTACTCCTTGAGTTAAATTGGTAAAGTTAGAGACAACTATTCCACAGATTGCACCAATGATATTAATATGCCATTTTGTCTTTCATAAAAGCTGAAAATTGACTAAAATGAAAACCAACTATTCATGTTTTGAAGATAGTTATTAATATTCTTTGTTACAGTTTTGAGCACAGCATATTAAAACGTAACTTGCATTGTTCCAATATGTAACATGAAAGGCCACGTTATAAATAATTATATTATACTGGGCTTTTGCACTGTTATTTTTCCTTTGGAATGTGAAGGTCTGAATGAGGGTTTTGATTTTGAATGTTTCAGTGTTTTTGAGAAGACTTGCTTACATTTTATGGTGTAGTCATTGGAAATGGAAAACCAGCATTAAGTATTATATATATATAAATACATATTATACATACTCTCCTTTATTTCAGTTACCATTCCCAAAGAATTAGACAAGAATTGCTATGACTGAAAGGTTTTCAAGTCTTAATTAAAACTTTTTTTATGACAGTATTCATAATTAGCCTGAACTACATTCTATAGTATTTTGTCCCAAGTTTCTGGAATGTTTTTTTTAAACTTTTTGTATGTGCGGCAGCTTACATGTCTGAAGTTACTTGAAGGCGCCACTTTTAAGAAAGCTTACAATTGGGCCTTGTACCATCCCAAATCCTTTGTAGCTCCTCTTAGATATTTTTGTCATAATTATAAAAGGATAGGTGAACAAATGGCATCACCATTCTTTGCTGTAACACAGGTTATCAACTTAAGTGGAGTTTTCCTGCTGCGTCAAATGTTTCAGTTTTAAAAAATAAAAGTAGGGTACAAATTACATGTTTAGTTCTAGAAAATTGGTGCAATATGTTCATAACAATAGCTGTGGTTGCCACAAAGTGCCTCGTTTACCTTTAAATACTGATAATGTGTCCTGCATGCAGATGGAAGGAGTGGAACTGTGCACTCAAGTTGGGGCTTTAACTGTAGTATTTGGTACAGTTGCCTTCTACTTGCCAATTCAAAAGTTCAACCTGTTTTCATATAGAATATACATACTAAAAAGTTTCAGTCTGTTAAACGGCCTAACTCTGATCCAGCCTCTTCTGATAATCTTGTGCAGCAGTGGCTCTGTGTGTAAATGCTATGCACTGAGGACACACACACACACAAACACACACACATACACACACACAAAATGATGTGCACAGGACAATGCCTCATACCAATCAGATGCCCATTTGTTATGGTGTTGTAAACTCCACTTTAAACTGAAAAAGAATATGAAAAGATATGCTCAGCCACCTCATCTTTGACAAAGGAGCCAACCATCCTCATTGGAAGAAAGATAGCCTATTTAATAAATGGTGTTGGAAAAACTGGATTTCAACCAGCCACAGATTAAAACTAGACCTGTACCTATCACCATGCCCTAAACTAAGATAGAAGTGGATTAAAGATTTAAATATCAAGACAGAAACACTAAATTTGTTGGAAGATAAGTTAGGTAGAACTCTCGATGACATGGCATAGGAAAAGACTTTATGAACAAAACCTCAGTGGCATGGGAACTTGCAAAAAGAATCAACAACTGGGATCTCATCTTATTAAAAAGGTTCTCCACTGCAAGAGAAACTACCAACAGAGCTAAGAGACAACCTAGAATGTGGGAAAAAATTTTCAGCAACTGTACCTTAGACAAAGGACTACTATCTGGAATATATAAAGAACTGAAAAAATGAGACCTCCCCAAATGCAAAGACCCAGTTCAAAAATGGGCATCTGAAATGAATAGACATTTCTCAGGCATAGAAGTAAAAGCAGCTAATCAATATACAAAAAAATGTTCAACATCAAGGGTTATTCGGGAGATGCAGATGAAAACAACACTGGCATTCCACCTCACCCCAGAAAGAATGGCTGCTATCAAGAAATCACCTAATAACAAATGCTAGTGGGGGGATGGGGAAGAAGGAACCCTTCTCTATTGTTGGTGGGAGTGCAGACTGGTGCCACCACTGTGGAAATCAATATGGAGATACCTCAAAGAACTAGGCTTGGAGGTCCCGTTCGACCCAGCTATCCCCCTGCTGGTTATCTTCCCAAAAGAATTAAAAGAATCATACCATAGTGATATATGTGCACCCATGTTTATAGCGGCACAGTTTGTAATAGCTAAAGCTTGGAAACAACCCAAGTGCCCATCAACTGGAGACTGGATAAAGAAGATGTGTTTTTTTTATATAAAATGAAGTACTACTCAGCCATAAAGAACCAGAAACTAGAGACATTTATAGCTAAATGGATGCATATTGAGGCCATCCTCTTAAGTGAAATAAATAGGACACATATGCATAAATACCGAATAGTTTCTCTAGTGTGAGAAACTGATAGTGTAATTAAGGATACACATGGATGAAATGGCCTAATAACATATTTCTTGGATTGTGTTTCCATTGCGTGTCATATGACTGTATCAAAATTTAAATTAGAGAGTAGCTTGGCTTATGTGGAGTATGCTAGCTAACTGGACTTTTTTTTCCAGACCACTATTTATTCAATGTTGGTTTTGGCGATCTTTCTGAAACAAATCACATCCTCTGGTGTCTTGTTGGTACTTGAGATGTTTTTTTAAGGTATATGGAAAAGTGTTTAAGTGCTTTCCAGTTTTGTTTTGGTTGAGTTTTACTGTATTTGAATATTATTGCAGTTTCTTTCCCTTGCATTATTCTTCTTTGAATGGTTTCAATTTCTATATGTGTGTGTTTGATAATAAAGTTATTTTTAGATTAATAAAAATACTTCGCCACCTGCTGCGAAAGCACAAGGACCTGAGTTCGATCCCTGGTACCAAAAAAAAAAAAAAATACTTATACGTAAAAACTGAAAAGAAAAAAGAAATTTCTCTTTTCCTGATCACTAATTGCAATCTTATCTTCTATATCTGAAATTCTGTCCTCACATTGGCTCATTCTGCTGCATAAACTTTCAATGGAGTTTTTATTCTCCTGGAAATTGGTTTGCATCTGTTTTATGGATTCCAATTGTTTCCTATGCTGGGATTCCATCATGTTCCTCAGCTCCTCTATTTTTTATCTGTGTCCCTCTCTAGATTTATTAATAATGTCTTGTACTATGAGGACAATCTCTCCTGTTATCTGAAAAATTATTTCTGATTTCATTTTTTCCTGGTCCTCTTTCATTGCCAGTTCAGGGAGTCCAGGTGGTTGAGTATCAGATTGTTCCCTCTTGTTGCCCTTTGGGGTTGCCTTAGCTGATCTGGGAGTCTGGTTTGGGGACTCATTTACATGTCTTCTCATTTCAACAGATGCAGCCTGCTGTGCCTTTGTTGAGGCAACTTTTTGCTCACCCAGTGGTCTTGAATTCTCAGCAAGCCATGGAGCAGCCTTTACTCTGCTGCTCACCAGTACGCCAATTCCTGGGTTCAGAGTGGTGGCCTTCTGGATCCCTGAGCTGATCTCTTGTCTGGGTGGGCTTCTGGCTGGGGCCTGAGCACACTTGAGATGGTATCTAGTTGTGCCTCTTGCTGAGGCCCCTATGTAGCTGTTGTCAGGAAGGGTCTTTGGCTGGGGGCTGTGCACCCCGGTTCCTGTTGTTTGGGTAGGCTTTGGCTAGGGTCTCCATGCACTTATCAATGGTATCAGGTTGAGCCTCTGGGTATTGCTTGTGTGCCTGTGTAGCTCTTTTCCAGGTGGGTCCTTAGCTGTGGCCGATGGAATGGCAGACGTCTGACTGAAGCTTGTGCACCTGTGCCACATGCTGGCTTTTCAGTAGTATTCTCTATGTATTCAAAAGCATTCTGATAATTAATAATAAGAAAAAGTTGTTTTTAAACTCTCATAATCTAAAATTCTGATTTCAGATTGTAATTACATACATATAATCAGTTATTGGTAATGAAAATTATAAAATTTTTAAAGTTCAAGGTTCATTCATGTTAATAAAGTTAAAAGTTACAAATCAAAATATTCTAAGTCCCAGGGCTGGGGATTTAGCTCACTGGTTCCACCACCTGCCTTGCAAGTCAAGGTCCTGAGTTCGATCCCTGGTACCAAAAACAAAAAAATTCTAAGTTCCATAAAAGGTTTATCAAAAGAATGTTACATTGATTGTGGTCTCTTCTTATCATTGCATTAATATTACTAAGAATAACTTACAAAAAGAGGGTCAAAAAGTGAGGATTTTTTTCTATGGTGTAATTTCAAAATATTTCAGATTATGAAAAACTAGGCCACATGTTTTAAAACTTATTGCTATTATTTCTAATCAAAAAATGAGTAATTTATAAGTAGTGTTTCCTAATGAGATAAAGGCAGGTATCAAAAAGATGAGAAATTTTGTAGTAAGCTTATTTTTCATTTCCTTCATTATGCACTTAAAAATGCAAGAAGAATTCATAAAACAGTTGCAGGTTCTGAAGATTTTCTTTCTGATATTAGTAATTATATGTAGCATACATTCTCATATTCAGTTTGTACATTTGGCTCCATTCAATTGTATATACTTCTCCATATCTTTTTTTTTTTGGTTGGAATACATGTAGAACATTGTATATTTTTGTATATATTAAATAAAATGCAACAGACACCAAACATGATCTAACTATAAGATTTCCTATTTTATAATTACTTTGACAATTGAATTTCTTTCACGGCATAGTTAAACAACCTTATTCAGTGTAATCCAGATATGAAATCAAAATCCATCACATTTCTTCGGATTTGAATGATTATTTTGTTTCATAATTCATATGCTAGAACATAAATCCCAAGGTGATACCTCTATTTTGCAAGGGAAATTTATAATACGCAATGGTTAACATTCTACTAAATGGGAAGCCTTCTCTCTGAGATCTGGAAGAACACAAGAATGACCATTTTTACCTCTTTCATTCAACATAGTACTGGAAACTATAGTCAGAGAAATCAGGCAAGAAACAAACATATCATGCAAATTGGAAAGGAAGTGGAGTAGTCAATACTTGCAAATGGCATTGGCTTATGCATAGAAAGCTACAGAGGCTCCACAAAAACTTGATTAGGCTAGTAAATAAATTCAACAATAGTTTAGCATATTAAATCCACATACAAAAATTAGTTTCATTATTAGGGCCGGGGAGTTAGCTCAGTGGTTTCGTCGCCTGCTGCACAAGCACACGGACCCGAGTTCGATCCCTGGTACCAAAAAAAAAAAAAAAAAAAAAAAATTAGTTGCATTACTAATGCTAATAGTGCAGTATCTGATGTAAAAATCAAGAAGGCCATTACATTTACAAGAGTGATAAAGCATTAAGCACCTAGGAAAAAATATAATCAAAGAGAAGAAAGTTTTCCAATAAAAAGAATAGAATAGTAATGAAATTGAAGAAACACAAAAGTAGACATACCATGTTCACTGATTGAAGGAATTATATAGTCAAAATGTCCATATTACCAACCTGAAACACAGATTTAATCAGATTTACTATCAAAATTAAAATAAACATTCTTTACAGAATTGTTAGAAAAGAACAAAAGTTCTAGAGTATTATGTCACCATAGGGTGACTAGAGAAAACAATAAGGTACTGTACATTTAAAAAGCTAAAGGAAAGATTAGTATATTTTTTAGAATAAAATGTTAAATATGTGAGATGATAGATTTACTTTTTGGTAGTTTTTTTTGTTATTAAGTTTACTGGTACATGTTAGGTATACAATACAGTTATATTCATCATTGGGAACTTGTACCTTTACATGATGTATCTTGGTTCTTATTTTTTCCCCTTTCCCCTGCTCTCCCTTCAACCCTTCCACCCTTCCCTATTTACAAAGACTTTGTTTCCACTTTTCCTTTTCTCATATTTTTTCCTTTCCCTTCTTTCCTTTCCTCTACCCCTCCCACTTCCCCTACCCCTTTAGAACTTTTCTTCCTATTTCACATTATCAATTATACATTTTGATCCTTATTTACCCTTTTAGTTTTTAAACTGTTGGTGTAAATTTTTCTTTAAATGTTTGTAGAGCTTTTAGTGAAACAAATTAATTCTGAATATTTATTTGTTGACTTTTTAAAATTATTAACACAAACTCCTAATTTGATATTTGGCTTTTTAGGCTTTATAGTTTTTCGTGAGTCAGTATTGATAGGATTTATGCATTTGAAATGTGTAGTTTCTTTTCTAGGATGTTCAATTTAATGACACATAATTATTCATAATAGTCTCTGTGACACTTTAAAAATTTCTGTTGTTTCACTTTAATGTCTTCTATTATGATTTTACCTATGTAAATTATTTTTAGTATAGTCAAGGTTTGTCTTATTCATTCAACTTGACAAAACAACCCAATTCTTGGTTTTGTTGATTTTTAAATTTTTCTTTTACTTTTATTGAACATGTTTGCAGCACTTAATGATTGCATTCACTTTAGCAAATTGGTATATGCACATAGCATATTTCCATTCTTTTTGTCCCTTATCACCATCCCCATTTTATTTTGCCAGCATTAGATTCATGTATTCATCTTACAAGACCTTATAAAATTATCATATATGTAGATTAAAAACCAGACTAATAGGCAAAAAGACATGTATGACAGTTGTACTAAGTCAAGATACTTGTCTACACTGCATTACAATTTATCTTTTTCTCTATTATCTTTTATTTCTCAATTTTTAATGTTCTATATTTTATTAACTTCTGTTCTAATATTTATTATTCCTTCCGTGTGTTATGTTGAGTTTAATTTGTAATTTTTTTTATCTAGCTCCTAGTTATGTAAAGTTAAATTGCTTATTTGTAATCATTCCCCATTTTAATATAGACATTTACTGTTTTAAATTCTCCTCTTAGGATTTTTCTCACTGGATCCCTTAAGACTAGGCATTCTGTGTTTTCATTTCACTTCTGTCTAGCAATTTTCTGATTTTCTTTTTGACTTCTTCCTTGATAACAAAAGTTCTTTAAGAATGTGTTAATATTTATGTATGTGTGAATTATTCTATTTCATATTATTAAATTTTTAGCTTCATTCATTACATTTTCCAGCAAAGATATTTAAATATTTTTTCAATTTCTTTTGGTTACATTAGTTTCGTTTTCTAGCATATACCATGTAGTCTACCCTGGAAAATATTCTTTCTTTGCTTGAGTACTTGTGTGCTTAAGTATTTGGTCTTTAGCACTGTTAGAGTCTGCTGTTTCCTTATTGATATTATGTCTACATGTGCTATTCTATTTTGAAGATGGAGTATTGAAGTCTCCATATATTGCATTCCTGTTATTCTTTATACACACACACACACACACACACACACACACACACATTTTAGGTATAAAATACATTTACATTTATCATTTGGTGTTTGTACCAGAACATGATGTATCTTAGTTTATATTCCTTCTCCCATTACCTGTGCACACTTTACCCCCTCTACCCTTCCCTATTTACACAGAGTTTGATTCCATTTTTTTTTCTTTCTCATAATTTTTCCTTTCCCCTCTTCCCTTTCCCCTTTCCCTCCCACCATCCCCTAACCCTTGGACCTTTTCTTATTTTCAATTATCAATTATTCATTATAATCGTTTTTAAACTTATTTATCCTTTCAATTTCTCACACTAGAAAAAACTATTCAGTATATAAACATGTGTGTCCTATTTATTTCACTTAAGAGTGTGGCCTCAATATGCATCCATTTAGCTATAAATGTCTCTAGTTTCTCATTCTTTTTTTTTTTTTTTTGGTACCGGGGATTGAACTCGGGTCCTTGCGCTTGCGCAGCAGGTGGCGAAAGCACTGAGCTACATCCCCGGCCCTAGTTTCTCATTCTTTAAGGCTGAGTAGTATTCCAATTTATAGAAAAACCACATCTTCTTTATCCAGTTTCCAGTCGATGGGCACTTGGGCTGTTTCGAAGCTTTAGCTATTACAAACTGTGCCGCTATAAACATAGGTGGACATATATCACTTTGATATCATTCTTTTAATTCATTGGGGAAGATACCTATTAGGGGAATAGCTGGGTCAATTGGAACCTCTAGTCCTAGTTCTTTGAGGTATCTCCATACTGATTTCCACAGTGGATGCACCAGCTTGCACTCCCACCAACAATAGAGAAGGGTTCCTTTCCCTCCACACCTACACCAGCATTGGTTATTGGTTGATTTCTTGATAGCAGCCAAACTCTGGGGGTGAGGTGGAATCTCAGTGTTGTTTCCATCTGCATCTCTCAAATGACCAGTGATGTTGAACATTTTTTCATATGATTATTTGCTATTCCTACTTCCTTGTCTGAGAAATGTCTGTTCATTTCACATGCCCATTTTCAGATTGGGTCTTTGAATTTGGGAGGCCTGATTTTATTCACTTCTTTATATATTCTTGATAGTAGACCTTTCTCTGAGCTACAGCTGCTAAATATTTCTTCCCACATTGAAGGTTGTCTCTTAGCTCTGTTGGTAGTTTCTCTTGCAGTGCAGAAGCTTTTTAATACGATGAGATCCCAGCTGTTGATTCTTTGTGCAAGTTCCCATGTCACTGAGGTTTTGTTCATAAAGTCTTTTCCTATGCCAATGTCATCAAGAGTTCTACCTAACTTATCTTCCAGCAAGTTTAGTGTTTCTGGCTTAATATTTAGATCTTTAATCCACCTTGATCTTAGTTTAGTGTGCAGTGATAGGTAGGGGTCTAGTTTTAATCTTTGCCAGGTTGAAATCCAGTTTTTCCAACACTATTTATTAAATAGGCTATCTTTCCTCCAGTGAGGGTGGTTGGCTCCTTTGTCAAAGATGAGGTGGCTGAGTATGTCTGGAGTTGTTTCTGCAACTTCTAATCTATTCCACTGATCTTCAGGTCTTTCTTTGCCAGTAACATGCTGTTTTTATCACAGTAGCTTTGTAGTATAGTTTCAAGTTGGGGATTGTGATACCCCCAGCCATGTCTCTGTTGCCTAGAATTGCTCTTGCTATTCGAGGTTTCTTCTGCTTCCAAATGAATTTTTGGGTTGTTTTCTCTAGTTCTGTGAAGTATATTGTTGGAATTTCAATCGGCATTGCATTGAATCTATATATTAGTTTTGGAAGTATGGCCATTTTCACTATATTGGTTCTTCCTACCCAGGAACAAGGGTTATCTTTCCATTTTCTTATAGCTTCTTCGATCTCCTTTTTCAGAGAGCTGTAGTTTTCAATGTAGAGGTCTTTTACTTCCTTTGTTAGGTTGATTCCTAGATATTTCATTTTTTTAGGTGCTATTGTAAAAGGAATTATTTCCCAAATTTCTCTCTCAATGGTCTGCTATTTGTATATAAGAAGGTTATTGTTTTTTGAGTGTTGACCTTGTATCCAGCTACTCTACTGAATCTGTCAATTAGGTCTAGCAGACTTTAGACTGAGGTTTTTGGATCTTCTATGTAAAGTATCATATCATCAGCAAATAATGACAGTTTAAATTCTTCCATTCCCATCTTTATTTCTTTAATTTCTTTCTCTTTTCTAATTGCTATGGCTAATGTTTCCAGAACAATATTGAACAGGAGTGGTGATAGTGGGCATCCTTGTCTTGTTCCTGATTTTACCATGAAAGTTTTTAGTTTTTGACCATTTACTATGATGTTGGCTGTTGGTTTTTCATAGATAGCCTTAATCAGGCTGAGATAAAGACCTTCTATTCCAATTTTCTGTAGCATTTTTATCATGAATGGGTGTTGGATTTTGTCAACTGCTTTTTCTGCATCTGTCGAGATGATCATATGGTTTTTGTCCTTGACTCTGTTAATATAGTGTATTACATTTATTGATTTAGAGATGTTGAACCATCTTTGCATCCCTGGGATAAATCCGACTTGGTCAGGGTGTATGATCTTCTTGATAACCCTCTGTATTCTGTTTGCCAGTATCTTGTTGAGGATTTTTGCATCTATGTTCATTAGGGAGATTTGCCTGTACTTCTCTTTTTTGGGTTGGGTCTTTCCCTGGTTTTGGGATCAAAGTAACACTTGCTTCCAGGAATGAATTTGGAAGCCTTGCTTCCCTTTAAATTTCCTTGATGAGTTTAAAGAGTAATGGTGATAGTTTGTCTTTAAATATCTTGTAGAATTCAGCAGTGAAGTCATCAGGACCTGGACTTTTCTTTGTTGGTAAGTTTTTTTTATTACATTTTCAATTTCACTCGTTATTATAGGGCTGTTTAGAATTTCTATATCTTCTTCATTTAATTTAGGCAATTCGTATTTATCTAGGAATCTGTCCATTTCTTCTGTGTTTCCCATTTTATTAGAATACAGGTTCTCAAAGTAGGTATTGTGGATCCTCTGAATTTCTGCTGGATTTGTTGTGACTTCACCTTTTTCATTCTTAATTGCATGGATTTGAGCCTTTTCTTTCCTCTTTTTGATAAGATTGGCTAAAGTTTTATCGATTTTATTTATTGTTTAAAAAAACCAAATCTTTGATTCATTGATTTTTTGTATCATTCTCTTAGTCTCCATTGCATTGATTTCTGCTCTGATCTTTATAATTTCCTTTCTTGTACAAGCTTTGGGTTTATTATGCTCTTCATTTTTTAGGAGCTTTAGGTTCTGCATTAGGTTATTTAACTGAGTTCTCTCTGTTGTCCTAATATGGGCTTTCACTGCTATGAATTTTCCGCGTAGAACTGCTTTCATTGTGTCCCACAGATTCCTGTATGTTGTACTGGCATTATCATTTACTTGCAGAAACTGTCCAATTTCTTCTTTAATTTCCTCTGTGACCCCTTGGTTGTTCAGGAAGGTGTTGTTCAATTTCCATGTATTTGTGGGAGTTTTGTGGTTTCTTATGTTGTTGATCTCCAATTGTATTGCACTATGGTCTGATAATATACAGGGGATAACTTCAATTCTTTTACATTTACTTAGATATGTCCTATGACCTAGCATGTGATCTATTTTGGAGAATGGCCTATGTACAGCTGAAAAGAATGTGTATTCTGATTTTGTGGGGGTAGAACTCTCTGAAAACATCTATTAAGTCCATTTGTTCAATAGCTTGGTTCAGTTTTAGAATTTCATTGCTAATTTTTTTTCTAGTTGATCTGTCTGTTTGTGATAGAGGGGTGTTCAGGTCCCCCACTACAATTGTATTAGTGTTTATTTGGTTTTTCATGTCCATTAATATTTGTTTTGTATATTTGGGGGCATTCGTATTTGGTGCATAAATATTTAGGATTGTCATCTCTTCCTCTTGGATTGTTCCTTTCACAAGGATGTAGTGACCATCTTTGTCTCTCTTAATTAGTTTTGGTTTGAAATCTACTTTGTCTGCAAATAAGATTGCTACACCTGCTTTTTTCTGGGTTCCTATCCCATGGAGAACTGTTTTCCATCCATTTACTTTTAGTCTATGGATTTCTTTTTGAGTAAGGTGTGTTTCTTGTACACAGCATATTGCTGGGTTTTGCTTCTTAATCCATTCAGTCAGTCTATTTCTTTTGATTGGTGAATTGAGGCCATTAACATTAATAGTTATAATTGAGAGATATTAACTCATCCTTGTCATGATGTTTTACTGTTGTTGGCTCTTTTATTTCTTATTTTCCCCCCTTTCACATTAGTGTTTACCTTGCATGGTGCTTTCTTTCTGCTGGGCTTCATGGAGTTGTGACCTTCATTGTCTTTTTCTAGTATATTGCTTAAAATTGTTTGGAGTGCTGGTTTTGTGCTCATGAAGTTTCTCAGGTGTTCTTTGTCGTGAAAGTATCTAATTTTCCCATCGATTTTGAAAGATAATTTTGCCAGATACAGCAGTCTAGGTTGGAAGTTATTTTCTTGTAGAACTTGAATTACTTCACTCCAGACTCTACTTGATTTGAGGGTTTTTTAAATTTTTTATTTTTTATTTTTTTATTCAAAGGTTTGTGTTGATGCTATATTGAAGAGTTTGTTCATTATAAACTTATGTTGGGATGGTTCTCGGTTTTAATTTGACTCACATAGTTAAAAGTGATGGATTAATAACTACCACAAATGTTCATTTTCTAAGCTGTGCTTGATGCTATGGTATTGCTGACTATGTCTTTTGGGCTAACGTGATTGATCTAATTAATTTTCCTTCCTGGTATAAGGAAAATAAAATAGCAAAACACAAGCTATATCTGGAAGACACCTCTAAAAAGCAACCATTCCACAAGGGTTCTAAACACAAGCAACAAAGACACCTACATTAAGCAATTTTGAAATATCAAACCAGAAATTAAACCAAGGACAGTACCAAAAACAAAAATGAGAAGACACTTAAGCAAGGCACAAATTCAGGCTTCCATGCCACAAAAGGAAATTCAGGGGGAAATTAGGTGGAAAATTCTGACAAGCAACCACTTGGACACCCTGAACTGATAGCACAGGAAGTAACAAAGCAGATGCATGGGGCTGTAGAAAAATTCAAAACAGAAATAATCTCCCAGATAAATACAGACATGGCAAGCAGAATGAAAGACATGATTAGAAGCTCTAGAGGAGAAAGAGGTAAGAAAATAGATGAGATCAGAAACATGCTGGGAGCCATGAATGCCCAGCATAAGAAAGAAATGGAAAACATGTTCACCCAAAATAAGAAAGAAATGGACTCTATGAAACAAATTCAAACAGATATTCAGGAGATTAAAAACTCCATTGAAATCATGCAGAGCAGACTAAGAGAATCTGAAGACAGAATATCAGATATAGAAGACAGGATTGCAGTTAAAGACCATGAAAACAGAGATTTCTTAAAGCTAGTAAAGGACCATGAGAAATCAATCCAACAGCTGCTAGATGATGCAAAGAAGAATAGTATAAGACTCGTAGGAGTCCATGAAAAAACAGGAGAAAGTACAGTAGACATAAAAATACTGTTCACAGAAGTAATAATAGAAAATTTCCCAGACAGAGGCAGAGAATTCAATGTACAGATAAGTGAGGCATATAGAACTCCAACCAGCCATGACCAAAAAAAACCCTACACCTAGACATATAATAGTAAAGATCCCAGAAACTCAACAGAAGAACAAAATTCTACAGGCAGTTAGAGAAAAGAAACAAATCACCTACAAAGGAAAGCCCATCAGAATCATGGCAGATTTCTCAACATAAACCCTCAATTCCTGTTATTCTTTAGATACCTGAATGTTATTTCTTGTAACTCACCAAATTTCTTTAAATTGATGAAATATTATTTAGTTCTCATTTCAAAATTGTCAATGTTTATTTGTATGTTTACATGATTTGGCTTGGGTGGCATATACATTTATAATTATTTTGTTTTTCTGCTTGAAATGACCCTTTTATGCTTACATAGTGGCCTTCTTAGTCTCTTCTTGTAGGTTTTTAATCATCATATTTTCTCATATCAATACCTTGTTATTTTGTCTTGTTGAGGTATGTTTTTTCATCTTTTCATGTTCAGTTAATGCTTGTCCTTAATCTAAAGGGAATCTTTTGAGGATAATGTGTAGTTGAATCTTGTGTATTTATGCTGTTGGCTATTCTGTATCTTTTCTGTGTGTATGTGATACTGGCAACTGAATCCAAGACCTTCACACTGACCCACATGTCTAGAGCTTTTTTATTAATTTTAAATTTTTGAGGAAGGATCTTGCTAAGTCACTAAGACTATCATGCTGAGCTTCAAGGTGCAACCTTACCTCAGCCTCCCAGAGTACTGGGATTACAGGCATGACCCACCATGCCTGGCTTCTATGTCTTTTATTAGGATACAAAACCCATTTTACATGTAAAATAATTATTGATAGATAATGACTTACTATTATCATCATTTTTCATTGTATCCTATCTCTTGCAGTTATTTTGTTCTTTTCTAAAATTGATGTCATTTGGTTTGACTGTTTTTTTATTAAATTCTTTTATAGGTACAGTGTAGGTATACAACACAATTAGATTTCTCATTGGGAATTGTACCTTTACATAATGCATCTTGGTTCTTATTTTTTCCTCATTCCTAGACCGCACTTCATGCCCTCAAACCCTCCCTATTTGCAAAGACTTTATTTCCATTATTTCCATTTCTCATCATTTTTCCTTTCCCTTCTTTTCTTTCTGCTGCCCCTCCCACTATCCCTACCCCTTTGGAAATTTTCTTCCTATTTTGCATTATCTATTATTCATTCTAATCATTGGTACATTTTAGGTATACAATATAATGACATTCATCATTGGAAATTTGCAACTTTACATAATCTCTCTTGGTTCTTATTTTTCACCCTCGCCCAGCACTCCCTTCAACCCCTCCAGGCCTCCCTATTTACAAAGATTTTGTTCCTATTTTTCCATTTTCTCATATTAATCCCATTCCATACTATCCTTCACCCTAGCCCTCCCACTTCCTTCCACTTTGCCCCTTTTCTTGCTATTTCACATAAGCTATTATGCATTTAGTCCTTATTTACACTTTCAGTTTCTCACACCAGAGAAACTATTCAGTATTTATTCATGTGTGTCCTATTTATGTCACTTAAGAGTATTGCCTCAATGTGAATCCAGATAGCTATACATGTCTCTAATTTCTCATTTTTATGGCTGAGTAGTACTCCATTTTATAAAAAAAAAAAAATCACATTTTCTTTATCCAGTCTCCAATTGATGGGCATTTGGGCTGTTTCTAAGGTTTAGCTATCACAATCTGTGCTGCTATGAACATGGGTACACATATATCACTGTGGTATGATTCTTTTAATTTTGGGGGGAAGATCCCCAGCAGTGGAATAGCGGGGTCAAATGGGATTTCCAGTCCTAGTTTTTGAGGTATCTCCATACTGATTTGCACAGTGGTTGCACCAGTCTACACTCCCACCAGCAGTGGAGCAGGGTTCCTCTTTCTCAACAGCCCTGCCAGCATTTGTTATTAGTTGATTTCATGATAGCAGCCATTCTTTCTGGAGTGAGGTGGAATCTCAGCATTGTTTTCATTTGCATCTCTCGAATGGCCAGTGATGTTGAACATTTTTTCATGTATTTATTTACTATTTCTACTTCTTTGTTTGAGAAATGTCTGTTCATTTCAGATGCCCATTTTCAGACTGGGTCTTTAAATTTGGGAGGTCTGATCTTTTTACGTTCTTTATAGATTCAAGATAGTAGACCTTTGTCTGAGGAAGAGCAGGTGAAGATTTTTTTCCCACATTGTGGATTGTCTCTTCACACTGCTGGTGGTTTCTCTTGCTGTGCAGAAGCCTTTTAACAAGAAGAGATCCCACTTGTTGATTTTTCGTGCTAGTACATGGGCAAGGGAGGTTTTGTTCATAAAATATTTTCCTACACCAATGTCTTCAAGGGTTCTACCTAAGCCCTGTTCCAACTGGGTCAGAGTTTCTATTTTAATATTTAGATCTTCAATCCAATTTGATTTTAGTTAAGTGCATTCTGAGAGATATGGGTCTAGTTTTAATCTATGGCAAGTTGAAGGCCAATTTTTCCAGCACCATTTACTAAAGAGGCTATCTTTCCTCCAGTGAGGGTGTTTGGCTCCTTTGTCAAAGATGAGATGGCTGAATGTGTCTGGCATTGTTTCTGCATCTTCTAATCTGTTCCCCTGTCCTCAGGTCTGTTTCTTTGCCAGTACCATGCTGTTTTTATCACTGTAGCTTTGTAGTATAGTTGCAGGTTGGGGATTGTGATATCCTCTGCCATGTCTCTGTTACCTAGAATTGCTTTTGCTATTCTGGGTCTCTTCTTGTTCTAAATGAATTTTTGGATTGTTTTCTCAAGGTCCATGAAGTATGCTGCTGGGATCTCAATTGGAATTGCATTAAATCTATATAGCAGTTTTGGAAGTATGGCTTTTTCACTATATTAATCCTTCCTGCCCAGGAGCAGGGGAAATCTGTCCATTTTCTGATATCATCTTCAATCTCTCTTTTCAGAGTGCCATAGTTGTCAGAGAAGAGGTCTTTGATTTCTTTCGTTAAGTTGATTCCTAGGTATTTCAGTTTTTTAGATGGTATTGTGGAAGGAATTATTTGCCTAGTTCTCTCTCAGTGAGTCTGTCATTGGTGTAGAGGAAAGCTATTGATTTTTGTGTGTTGACCTTGTAAGCAGCTACTTGACTGAATTTGGTTATTAAGTCTAGAAGACTTTTGGTGGAGTTCTTGGGGTCTTCTACATAGAATATCATGTCACCTGCAAATAATGACAATTAGACTTCTTCATTTCCTATTTTTATTCCTTTTATTTCTTTCTCTTGTCTAATTGCTGTGGCTAATGTTTCCAGAACTATATTGAACAAGAGTGGTGATAGTGGATATCCTTGTCTTATTCCTGATTTGAGTGTGAAGTATTTCAATTTTTGACCATTTAGTATGATATTGGCTGTTGATTTTTCATAGATGTGTTCTATCAGTTTGAGGTAGAGACCATCTATTCCAATTTTTTGTAGGGTTTTTATCATAAATGCATGTTGGATTTTCTCAAATGCGTTTTCTGGATCTATGAAGATAATCATATGGTTTTTGTCATTGGCTCTATTGATATAGTGCATTACATTAATTGCTTTTTGTATATTGAACCATCCCTGCTTCCCTGGGATGAATCCCACTTGATCAGGGTGTATGGTCTTCTTGATGATCTTCTGCATTCTATTTGCCATTATCTTATTCAGGATTTTTGTATCTATGTTCATTAGTGAGATTAGCCTATAGTTTTCTTTTTCAGTTGGGGCTTTCTCTGCTTTGGGGATCAAGGTGATGCTTGCTTCCAGGAATGAATTTGGGAATATTGCTTCCCTTTCAATTTCATTGAAGAGTTTAAACAGTAGTGGCAGCAGTTCTTCTCTAATTGTCTTGTAGAATTCAGCAGTGAAGCCATCAGGGCCTGGGCTTTTCTTAGTTGATAAGGTTTTAGTTATGTTTTCAGTTTCATTGGTTGATATTAGGATGTTCAGAATTTTTAGGTCTTCTTCATTCAAGTTTGGTAATTCATATATATCTAGGAAACTGTCCATTTCTTCTGTGTTGTCCATCTTATTGGCATATAGGTTCTGGAAGTAGGTATTGATGATCCTCTGGATTTCTGCTGGGTCTGTTGTCATTTCACCCTTTTCATTCCTAATTGCATGGATTTGGGCCTTTTCTTTCCTTTTTCTTACAAGGTTGGCTAAGGGTTTGTCAATTTTGTTGATTCTTTCGAATAACCAACTCTTGGCTTCTTTGATTTTTTGCATTGTTCTCTTAGTCTCCATTGCATTGATTTCTCCTCTGATCTTTATAATTTCCTCCCTTGTATGAGCTCTGGGGTTGTCCTGCTCTTCTTTTTCTGGAAGCTTGAGGTGCAGCATCAGGTTTTTTATTTGTTCTCATTCTGTTTTCCTAAAATGCTTATTCACTGCTATCAATTCCCCTTGTAAGACTGCATTCATTGTGTCCCATAGATTCCGATACATTGTATTGTCATTGTCATTTAATTGAAGGAACTGCCTGATTTCTTCTTTAATTTTCTCTGTGAACCATTGGTTATTCAAAAGTGTGTTGTTCAATTTCCATGTGTTTATGAAATTTTTTGAGGTTCTTTTGCTATGGATCTCCAATTTCATTGCACTATGGTCTGATAATATACAGGGGATAACTTCAATTCCTTTGCACTTACTTAAACATGTTCTATGTGTGAGTATGTGGTCTATTTTGGAGAATGACCCATGTGCAGCTGAGAATAATGTGTATTGTGATTTTGTGGGGTGGAACACGCTGCAAACATCTGTTAAGTTCATTTGTTCAAGAGTTCGATTGAGTTCTAGTATTTCATTACTTATTTAATCTAGTTGATCTATCTATTCGTGACAGTGGGGTGTTGAGGTCCCCCACTACAATTGTATTAGTGCATATATGACTTTTCATGTCTGTTAGTATTTGTTTTATATGGTTGGGTGCACTAGTGTTTGGTGCATAGATATTTATGATTGTCATCTCTTCCTCTTGGATTCTTCCCTTTATAAGGATGTAGTGTCCTTCTTCATCTCTCTTAATTCATGTTGGTTTGAAATCTACTTGATCAGCAAAGAGGATAGCTACTCCTGCTTTTTTTTCGGGTTCCTGTCACATGGAGTATTGTTTTCCATCCTTTAATTTTCAGTTTGTAAGTTTCCTTTTGAATTAAGTGTGTTTCTTGCATGCAGAATATTGTTGGATTTTGCTTCTTGACCCATTCTGCTGGTCTATTTCTTTTGATTTGTGAATTGAGACCATTAATATTGTTGGTTATAACTGAAACACATTGCTATGACTTTTTCTTTTGTTGGGTTCTCCCCCTTTCCATTTAATTTCTTGTCATGCCAGGTGGGTTCATTCTGCTTTGCTTCCTGGGGTTGTGATCCTCAATGTCTGTTCCTAGGATATTGTGTAAAATTCTTTACAGTGCTGATTTGGTATTCACGAAATTCCTAAGGTGCTCTTTGTCATGAAACTATCTTATTTCTCCATCAATTTTGAAAGATAGTTTTGCAAGGTACATCAATCTGGGTTGGAGACTGTTTTCTTTTAGGAGTTGGATTATGTCACTCCAAGCTCTTCTTGCCTTGATGGTTTGTGTTGAGAAGTCTGATGTGATTCTGATGGGCTTTCCTTTATATGTGATTTGTTTCTTTTCTCGAACTGCTTGTAGAACTTTGTTCTTATCTTGAGTTTCTGGAATCTTAACAATTATATGCCTATGTGTAGATTTTTTTTTTTTTGATCAAGGCTATTTGGAGTCCTATATGCCTCACTTATCTGTATGTCAAGTTCTTTTCCCCTGCTTGGAAAGTTTTCTGCTATTATTTCTGTGAAGAGATTTTTTATGTCATCTGCACTCTCTCCTGTTTCTTCATTGACTCCAATCAGTCTTATGTTATTCTTCCTTGCATCATCTAGCAGCTGCTGGATTCATTTCTCATGTTCTCTTATAATTTTCAAGCAATTTTTCTTTTCCTGGTCACTAATTGCAATCTTATCTTCTATATCTGAAACTCTGTCCTCACATTGGCTCATTCTGCTGTGCAGACTTTCAGTGGAGTTTTTCATGTCCTGGAAATCTATTTGCATCTGTTTTATGGATTCCATTTGTTTCCTATGTTAGGATTCCATCATATTCCTGAGTTCCTCTCTAGATTTATTAATCGTGTCTTGCACTAGGGGCACAATTTCTCCTGTTATCTGAGAAATTATTTCTTATTTCATTTTTCCAGATCCCCTTTTGTTGCCAGTTCAGTGGGTGCAGGTGGTTGAGTACCAGAGTGTTCCATCTCATTTCCCTTTGGGGTTGCTGTAGGTGATCTGGAAGTCTGGTTTTGAGACTTATTTACTTGTTTTCTCATTTTGACTGAGGCAGGGGTCTGTTAGCGCCTGCATGGCTTACCTCCTCTGAGCTGGGAGGGGTGGGACAGGTGCCAGGAGCAGTGGTACAGATGGTGGCCCTAAAGCCCTTTCCTGTGGGCTGGGAGCAGTGGGACAAATAGTGGCCCAGAAGCCCCTTCCTCTGTACCAGGAGCAGCAGGACAGAAGGTGGCCCAAATGCCCTTTACTCTGGGCTGAAAGCAGTGGGAGGGATGATGGCCGGGAAGCCCCTTCCTCTGGACCAGGAGCAGTGGGATGGCAGCTCAGAAGCCCCTACCTCTGAGCCGGGAGTAGTGCGAGGGATAGTGGCCTGGAAGCCCCTTCCTCTGGGCCAGAATCAGCAGGACAGAAGGTGACCCAAAAACCTTTTACTCTGGGCTGGGACCAGTGGGAGTGATGATGACCAGGAAGACCCTTCCTCTGGACCAGAAGCAGTGGGATGGCAGCTCAGATGCCCCTACCTCTGGGCCAGGAGCAACAGGACTCAGTACCATGATCTGGTGGTCTGGTGTCCTCTGCGTCTTTGTAGTGTGGAACCTGGTGTCTGTACAGAGGAGTAGGAAGTGGGTCCAGTGGATTGTTGCTGGGGCATGGGCTGATTCGGCATGTTCTGCATGACTAGGGACCTCAGTAGGGCCTGGTTTGGCTATTTTTATAGTGATATATTTTTATTTTCTCACCTCTGTTTTTTTTTTCCTATAAGTCTTTAGTGTTCCTTTATTTCCATGCATTGCTTTGCCAGGAATATTATACTTGGTTGACATTTTTCTTTCTGCAATTTGACTATATACTACATGACCTCGAGACCTTCAAAGTGTCTACTAAAAATCTGTTCATAGGCCAATGTCTGTTGCCTTGAATGTGATGACTCACATTTCTTTTGCTACATTTAAACTTCTGTCTTTGTCTTTTACTTTTGGCAATTTTATTATAATACATCTCAATGTATGTTCATAAGTATAACCTACTTGGGTCTTTTAAACTTTAGGAATCTGACTATCCATTTTCATAATGCTATCCATCTGATTATCCCAGATTTTGGATTTTTTTCACAGCTATTACTTTACATAACTGTTCTGTTCCTTTCTTTTTCATTTTTCTTTGGGATTCCTGAATCCACATAGTAGTTCCTGTGGTATAGTGTCCTAGAACTTTTTAGAGACTTTCTTCTGTTTTTTTTCCTTTCTTTTACGCTGTTTGTGGGAGGGCTTACACTTTTGAATCATTATGATCCTACATACTTTTTTGTATACTGGGATTCAATATCACTTTTCACTAGAACAATTCACTGAGATACTCAGTTGTCAGGTACAGACTCCATTTTTGTCTTTTTCTCTTGAAGGAATGATATCAGTATTCGGTACCATCTTTTCAATCCCACAGAGTTAAACCTGATGAAGAGAATTGTATTCTCTGCTAAAATATATGTGGTATCTTTATAGGTCTGTGTACATGTAGGGGCATATATGATCCAGTTGTGGACAGTTCTGCTGCAAATGAAAGTAGGGAAGTGGAAGTTGGGGTCCACATGGTTCTAGTTTTGAGTACTTGTTCTAGAGGTCTGTCTGTGTGAACCAACTTTTGGGGTCTCTAGGTAGGCTATCTGGTGGAATCCATTATCAAGTATCTGTTGATATGGCCTGCAAGCTCATTGTTGGGATTCACAGTCCATTTCTCTGAGTCTCGACAACTTTGCTGATCCTGGATGATGTAAACATACTAACTTTTTTATTGTGTTTGGTAAAGTGTCAGAAATGGGTACTCATGTTTATAACAGCACACTTTACAATAGCTGAATCATGAATATGACATATATGCCTGTGAAGAGATGAATAGAATGAGAAAATGTGGCACACATACACAATGGACTCAGCCATATAGTACAAATTAAATTTGTAGGAAAATGGATTGGTCTTGAAACCCTAAATATAAGTGAAATTCATCATGCACAAAGGTTAAATACCACATGGTTTGTCTAATATAAGAAACTCAAAATACAAATGATACAAAGACCAAAGGAAAAGAGATATGTTAAAATAAAGAGGTTGACTCTGTGGAAATGGGAAGGAGCTATAGGGAAGGCAGGCAAGGGGTGGAAAGGGAGGGCATGGGGACTAAAGTAATCAAGATGTGATTTTCAAATGTGACAATAACCCAAACTGAATGAAATCATGATTTATTGAAAACATGAACTAATAAAAAATGTAAAAGAAATGGGCAATTCAGATAATGTTTCAAAATGCTAGAAAGTTAAATGCTCATTTTGCTATCTTACAACTAGGTAAAAATTTCAGGAAAGAAGGATCCTCTTATCACTGTTTGGTGCAGCTTGAGAAAGAGTTGACATGGGCAAAGTGAAAGTATTCTTTTCTCTTCAATGTGGCTGTTATGCATCTTGTGCTCCACTGGGGTTCTTCAGCCTATCAAGTGAAATCCAGAATTCTCATAATACTTTTATCCATGAATGAGTGTTAAAAGTCATTGTTATCTATGAATGAGTTTTAATCAGTTCTTCTGTTGTGGCCAAGCACTGGGACTTACTATTTTAACATGTGGTTGATATTACATTCTTAACTTATTATTTTAAACCAAAAATATAGTTGCTATAATATTCTGTGCCCAGGGGTGTTTTGTCTCAGGATAGTCTCAGGCCTTGTCATTCATGATCTGTTGGGGTTTTTTTTGTACATTACTAAACAATTATCTCTGGACTTCCACTGCATATCATTTAGAATATAGAAGTGGTAACCTGAATATAAGATAACATATTGAGTTGTTATCCTTTATTACCTTCTTTCCATTGATTAGCTTCTTTAGATCATTTAAGGGCTAATGTAGAATTAGAGCAAATTATCACTAAAGATGACTCCTGGCAACTAGTTATTATTATTCTATATTGACATGAGATGTGTTCCTGACTCACTTTATTAGCACATGAGTAAATATGATAGGATCAGCTACTGATCTAAAAGTGAGATCATAATCTAACTTGGTATTAGCTTTTTAGTGTCTCCTATGGTTATGAAATTTGAATACAGTCACTCCAAATTACTGCAGAAGAACTATTCATCTCCTTTTAGTTTTTATGATATATCCTCTGTTAAAGGGCGTTCAGATATGCCATTCATTCAAAACACTTTGAGGCAAATATACACAACTCATATGTGTATAAAAACATATATAAACAATTACAATAAAACACTGCATTTTTAATAGGTATTATGTCATTACTTCTTGGAATATTTTCTGGGAAAATAGACGTGTGCATTAATGCATTAAAAGTTATTGATCAAGAATCAACTCTGCCACCTACACTGTTCTGAGCATTTACAAATTAGCAGTGAGTAAAATTAACTTTCTTGGTTCCATAGTGCTAGTTCATTAGGTATGGATATGTTGAGATGAGGAGATAGATGACAATGAAAATAAATGAATAACTGGTTGTTGCATTAAATGCTACAATATTCTTTGACTATTGAATGGTTTCTTTCCTATAAGAATCCCAAAGTATAAATAATTTGAATAGTAACATAAAAGATAGATGGTAGGAAACAGAGATAGACTTTGTGAAGTTGTGCAGGGGAAGGGGGAATGAAGAAGGTGGGAAGGTTGGGAGGTGAAGGGAAAGTAAAATAGGATCAACTAATAATATGCATATGTCCCAACTCCCTTTGATAAATGTATTATGTTAAACATATAATAATAAGACTGATATAAAAATACAATAAAGAGTAGTGGAATTGTGGACAGGCAGTATTTCAGTGAATGAGTGAGAGCTGAATAACTAGGACGTAATGTCTCACTCAGAATGCTATCGAATTGAGGTTTTATTTCAGAAAGATGAGAAGTCATTGGAGCATTTTCAGTATGAGTAAAATAACATACCTTCTACTTCAACAAGATAAATTTATCTCCCTTGTTAAAATACATTATAAGAAATGAAAGGGATTCAAGTGAGAAATGGAAAAATTATTGTGGTAATTTAGGCCAGATGTGATGGTAGCTTGAGCTCATTAGGGGCAGTAGAGGCAGACGTGCCTAGTATTATCTCAGTTACATTTTTGAGTATGTTAGCATTTTCTTATTCTTTATTCAAACTGCAAGATTCACTACAGGCTGATATACTTATTTTCCTAGCATAGGTTTGTGATTGCCTTTATTATCCCCTGTGTAAGTTTTCTATTTTCTATAACAATCATTAATAATCTAAAGCAATACAAGTTTATTATCTGTTTCAGTGGATTAGGATGACCCAGTGTTGGCTAGCTGGGTCTCTTGTTTAAAATCCAACTGAACTGAAATTAAGATATTGGCTACTGAGGATTCATGCCAAGATTTCTTGAAAGAAAGAACTGCCTTTTATCTGCCACAAGGTGAATGAATTCAGCTTCTTATAGTGACATAGCTGAAGCCCTTGAGTATGTTTGTTTGTTATTCTATTTTTTGCTGATGATCAACCTTAAATGTTGCTCACCTCCATGGAGCTACCCTCAGGAACTTGCCAGATGGTCATATTTAGAAGTGTTCACCTCATGAATATTTGTTTCTTCAAGACAGATGAAGAATTTCTCTTTCTTCAAATTTCTTCTCTCAGGAATGTCTGAATTCCTTGCAATGGTTTCCTTGATTAGGACAAGCCCAAAGAGATGAATAATTTTTTATAAACTCAAAAGTCAATTAATATTAATTACACCTGTAAAAGCTTATATCCTTGCCTAACCTGTTACAGGAGTAAACTGTGTCATATTTGCAGTCTTAACCTCACTCAATGTAACTTGTACCCAAATGGTGTTCATAGTGGGGCTATCATCAAATTTTGCTTACTGCACTCTCTAAAACAAAAAATGACCAGTTATGAATATTAAAATTTAATTGTATATTTTCTGATTTTTATTTACTAACTTAGGACATTGGTTTTCCAGAAAATTACCTTTAATATACATTTATGGTTCTTCCAGATAGATAGATAGATAGATAGATAGATAGATAGATAGATAGATAAAACCAAAAATGTATACACATGTCAGAAAAAGAGAAATAGTATTATTTTTCAACACATGGTGTTACTCTTGTACAGGGGATCCTAGAGGATGTTGTATATCCCAGCAAAACCATTACACAGCCAGCCCTTAGAAAAGAAATTGAAGATGTGTGTGCAGCAATCTCAATGACAAAGGTTACTCAAGCAACAGTTTGCTAGTAAATATCTGGAAGCTCATGGCCATGACTTTGAGCAAACTTTGTAATTGTAGAGTCCAAAGGTGACTTTTATTAATCTCATGGTGTCTCAATTTACTGTTAATGTATTTATACAAGTTTTTGTTTTCCTGAAGTGTGTATACATTTTTGGTGGATATATTATATGTATATTATATATAATGTATTATCTGTGTATATTATGTATTATGTGTGTATGTTATACATGTAATTATGTATGTGTATATTACATATATGTGTATATATTGCATATATTATATATGCATAATATTTTGTGTGTATATTATATATGTATATTATTTTTGATCATCACACAGAGAGAGCAATGATTAAGATAAGCAGAGATGTAGAATACCAACTCATCTTCAAATTTGTCTCAACTATTTTTCAATACCCAAAAGTATAAGATGCATCAGTGACTATAGGGATTGATCCTAAGCACACAGAATGTACTGACATATTACTATTATCAGAGCCCCAATTACTTAACAGTATACTAATATTTGGATAAGCTAACCTCACATAGCATGCCTTAGAATACACTAGAAAAAATTCATATCTATATTTATGCAGTTGAAGTTCTTTCTCATGGATCATGTAGATCTCTTGTGAATCAATAGGTTATCTTTTTATTTCAGTGTCTCTGATTCATTGACTTTTAATCTTCTTCACAAAATTAATTTATGCTTTGATGACAAGGACTCCTATTTATAATGAATAAAATAATCTCTTTGCTTTTCTGATAGACTCAAAATCCAATTTATCAGTCCATCCCACTGCTCCCAGCTCAGAGGAGGTGAGCTGCATGGGTGCCAACAGTATCCACCCCCCAGGTCAAAATGAGAAGACACATAAACAAGTCTCAAAACCAGACTTCCAGATCACCTACAGCAACCCCAAAGGGAAATGAAATGGAACACTCTGCTACTCAACCACTTGGACTCCCTGAACTGGCAACAAAGGAGGATCTAGAAAAAATGAAATCAGAGATTGTTTTCATAACAGCAGAGATTGTACTCGGACTGCAAGACATGATTAGTAAATCTAGAGAGGAGCTGAGGTACACGATGGAATCCCAACATAGGAAACAAATGGAATCCATAAAACAGATGCAAACAGATTTCCAGGAGATCGAAAATACCACTGAAAGTATACACAGCAGAATGAGCCAATGTGAGGACAGAATTTCAGATATAGAAGATAACATTGCAATTAGTGACCAGGAAAACAAATTACTTCAAAATAGTAAGGGACTATGAGAAATCAATCCAGCAGCTACTAGATGATGCAAAGAATAACATAAGACTAATTGGAGTCAAAGAAGAAACAGGAGACAGTGCAGATAACATAAAAAAACTGTTCACAGAAGTAATGGCAGAAAACTTCCCAAGCAGGGGAAAAGAACTTGACATACAGATAAATGAGGAATATAGGACTCCAAATTGGCTTGATTAAAAAAAAGTACACATGGTCATATAATTGTTAAGATTCCAGAAACTCAAGAGAAGAACAAAGTTCTACAAGCAGTTAGAGAAAAGAAACAAAACATATACAAAGGAAAGCCCATCAGACTCACAGAAGACTTCTCAACACAAATCCTCAAGACAAGAAGAGCTTGGAGTGACATATTCCAAGCCCTAAAGGAAAACAGCCTCCAACCCAGATTGATGTACCCTGCAAAATTATCTTTCAAATTTGATGGAGAAATAAAATATTTGCATGACAAACAGCACCTGAGAAACTTAAGGAATAACAAACCAGCACTCCAAAACATTTTACACAATATCCTAGGAGCAGACAATGAGGATCACAACCCCAGGAAGCCCAGCAGAATGAACCCATCAGGAGAAACAAGATATTAAATGTAAAACGGGAGAATCCAACAAAAAGAAAAAGTCATGATAATGATAAGTCAATACAGATCTGTTATAACCATCGGTGTTAATGGTCTCAATTCAGCAATCAAAAGAAATAGACTGGCAGAATGGGTCAAGAAGCAAAATCCAAGAATATGCTGCATGCAAGAAACACACTTAATTCACAATGAAACTCATAGACTGAAAGTTAAAGGGTGGAAAAAAATACTCCATGCGATGGGAACCCCCCAAAAAGCAGGAGTACATATGCTCTTTGCAGATCAAGTATATTTCAAACCAACACTGATTAAGAGAGACAAAGAAGGACACTACATACTTGTAAAGGGAAGAATCCAAGAGGAAGAGATGAAAATCATAAATATGTATACACCAAACACTAGTGTGTCCAACTATATAAAATAAATACTAATGGACATGAAAAGTCATATATGCACTAATACAATTGTAGTGGGGGACCTCAATAGATCACTGTCACAAATAGATCAACTAGACAAAAAATAAGTAATGAAATACTAGAACTCAATTGAAATCTTGAACAAATGAACTTAACAGATGTTGACAGAGTCTTCCACCCCACAAAATCAGAATAAACATTCTTCTCAGCTGCACATGGGTCATTTTCCAAAATAGACCACATACTCACACATAGAACATGTTTAAGTAATTGCGAAGGAATTGAAGTTATCCCCTGTATATTATCTGACCATACTGCAGTGAAATTGGAGATCCATAGCAAAAGAAACCACAAAAACTTCATAAACACATGGAAACTGAACAACACACTTCTGAATAACCTAGGGGTCACAGAGGAAATTAAAGAAGAATCAGACAGTTCCTTCAATTAAATGACAATGACAATACAACATATTGGAATCTATGGGACACAATGAAAGCAGTCTTATGAGGGAAAGTCATAACAGTGAATACATATATTAGGAAAACAGAGTAAGCCCAATTAAACAACCTGATGCTGAACCTCAAACTTCTAGAAAAAGAAGAGCAGGACAACCCCAAAGCTCATACAGGGGAGGAAATTATTAAGATCAGAGCAGAAATCAATTCAATGGAGACAAAGAGAATGATACAAAAAAATCAGTGAAAGAAAGAGTTGGTTCTTTGAAAGAATCAACAAAATTGACAAACCCTTAGCCAACCTTATCAGAAAAAGGAAAGAAAAGGCCCAAATCCATGCAATTAGGAATGAAAAGGGTGAAATGACAACAGACCCAGCAGAAATCCAGAGGATCATCAATACCTACTTCAACAAACTATACTCTAATAAGATGGAGAACATGGAAGAAATTCACAGATTCCTAGATACATATGAATAACCACATTTAAACAAAGAAGACCTAAAAATTCTAAACAATCCAATATCAACCAATGAAACTGAAAAATTAATTTAAAACTTACCAACTAAGAAAAGCCCAGGTCCTGATGGCTTCACTGCTCTACAAGACATTTAGAGAGGAACTATGGCTGCTGCTGTTTAAACTCTTCAATGAAATTGAAAGGGAAGCAATACTTCCAAATTCATTCCTGGATGCAAGCATCACCTTGATCCCCAAAGCAGAGAAAGACCCAACCGAAAAGGAGAACTATAGGCCAATCTCAATATTGAACATATATGCAAAAATACTTAATAAGATACTGGCAAATAGAATGCAGAATGTGATCAAGATCATACACCCTGACCGAGTTGGATTCATCCCAGGGATGCAGGGATGGATCAACATATGCAAATCAATCAATGTAATACACTATATCAATAGAGTCAAGGACAAAAACCATATGATTATCTCCATAGATGCAGAAAAAGCATTTGACAAAATCCAACATGCATTTATGATAAAAAAAAAACCCTACAAAAAATTGGAATAAATGGTCTCTACCTCAATCTGCTAAAAGCCATCTCTGAAAAGCTAACAGCCAATATCATACTAAATGATCAAAAACTGAAATCCTTCACACTAAAATCAGGAATAAGACAAGGATGTCCACTATCACCACTCTTGTTGAATATAATTTTGGAAACGTTAGCCATGGCAATTACACAGGAGAAAGAAATCAAAGGAGTAAAGATAGGAAATGAAGAAATCAAATTGTCATTATTGGCTAAAGGTGTATCGATTTTATTTATTCTTTCAAAAAAACCAACTCTTTGATTCATTGATTTTTTTTGTATTGTTCTCTTAGTCTCCATTGCATTGATTTCTGCTCAGATCTTTGTAATTTCCTTTCTTGTACAAGCTTTGAGTTTGTTATGGTCTTCTATTCCTAGGAGCTTAAGGTTCTGCATTAAGTTATTTAACTGAGTTCTGTCTGTTGTCCTAATATGGAGATTCACTGCTATGAATTTCCCATGTAGAACTGATTTCATTGTGTCCCACAGATTCCTTTATGTTGTACTGGCATTATCATCTACTTGTAGAAACTGTCTAATTTCTTCTTTAATTTCCTCTGTGACCCATCGGTTGTTTAGGAGAGTGTTGTTCAATTTCCATGTGTTTGTGGGAGTTTTGTGGTTTCTTATGTTATTGATCTCCAATTGTATTGCACTATGGTCTGATAATGTACAGGGGATAACTTCAATTCTTTTACCTTTACTTAGATATGTCCTATGAGCTAGCATGTGATCTATTTTGGAGAATGACCCATGTGCAGCTGATTGACAGATTCAGTAGAGGAGCTGGATACAAGGTCAATAATCAAAAAACAACAGCCTTCTTATATGCAAATAGCAGACCCATTGAGAGAGAAATTTGGGAAATAATTCCTTTTACAATAGCACCTAAAAAAATGAAATATCTAGGAATCAACCTAACAAAGGAAGTAAAAGACCTCTACATTGAAAACTACAGCTCTCTGAAAAAGGAGATCGAAGAAGCTATAAGAAAATGGAAAGATAACCCTTGTTCCTGGGTAGGAAGAACCAATATAGTGAAAATGGCCATACTTCCAAAACTAATATATAGATTCAATGCAATGCCGATTGAAATTCCAACAATATACTTCACAGAACTAGAGAAAACAACCCAAAAATTCATTTGGAAGCAGAAGAAACCTCGAATAGCAAGAGCAATTCTAGGCAACAGAGACATGGCTGGGGGTATCACAATCCCCAACTTGAAACTATACTACAAAGCTACTGTGATAAAAACAGCATGTTACTGGCAAAGAAAGACCTGAAGATCAGTGGAATAGATTAGAAGTTGCAGAAACAACTCCAGACATACTCAGCCACCTCATCTTTGACAAAGGAGCCAACCACCCTCACTGGAGGAAAGATAGCCTATTTAATAAATAGTGTTGGAAAAACTGGATTTCAACCTGGCAAAGATTAAAACTAGACCCCTACCTATCACTGCACACTAAACTAAGATCAAGGTGGATTAAAGATCTAAATATTAAGCCAGAAACACTAAACTTGCTGGAAGATAAGTTAGGTAGAACTCTTGATGACATTGGCATAGGAAAAGACTTTATGAACAAAACCTCAGTGACATGGGAACTTGCACAAAGAATCAACAGCTGGGATCTCATCGTATTAAAAAGCTTCTGCACTGCAAGAGAAACTACCAACAGAGCTAAGAGACAACCTTCAATGTGGGAAGAAATATTTAGCAGCTGTAGCTCAGAGAAAGGTCTACTATCAAGAATATATAAAGAAGTGAATAAAATCAGGCCTCCCAAATTCAAAGACCCAATCTGAAAATGGGCATGTGAAATGAACAGACATTTCTCAGACAAGAAAGTAGGAATAGCAAATAATCATATGAAAAAATGTTCAACATCACTGGTCATTTGAGAGATGCAGATGGAAACAACACTGAGATTCCACCTCACCCCCAGAGTTTGGCTGCTATCAAGAAATCAACCAATAACAAATGCTGGCGGGGGTGTGGGGAAAGAGGAACCCTGCTCCACTGCTGGTGGGAGTGTATACTGGTGCAACCACTGTAGAAATCAATATGGAGATATCTCAAAGAACTAGGACTGGAAGTCCCATTTGACCCAGCTATTCCACTGCTGGGTATCTTCCCCGAAGAATTAAAAGAATCATGCCACAGTGATTTATTTGCACCTATGTTCATAGCAGCACAATTCGTTTTGGCTAAATTTGGAATCAGCCCAAATGCCCATCAACTGGAGACTGAATAAAGAAAATGTGTTTTTTTTTAATAGAATGGAGTACTACTCAGCCATAAAAAATGAGAAATTAGGGACATTTATAGTTAAATGGATACACATTGAAGTGATAATCTTAAGAAAAATGAATAGGGCACACATGTGTAAATATCAAATAGTTTCTCCAGTGTAAGAAACTCAAAGTGTAAATAAGGACTAAAAGGTATAATAGGTAATATGAAATAGGAAGAAAAAGGGTAAATGGGAAGGAGAATTGGGAGGACGAGGGGAAAGGAAAGAAGTAAATGGAATTACTATGAGAAAATGAAAAAATGGAAATGAAGTCTTTCTAAATAGGAAAGAATGGAGGGATTCAAGGGAGGGCAGGGGAATGGGGAAAAAGAAGAACTAAGAGATAATGTAAAGGTGGAAATTTCCATTGATGAACGTCATTTTATTGTATACCTAAAACGTACCAATGATTAAAATGAATAATTGATAATACAAAATATGTAGAAAAGGTCCAAAGGGGTAGGGGTAGTGGGAGGGGCAGGGGAAAGGAAAGAAGGGAAAGGAAAAATGATGAGAAATGGAAAAAAGGGCAACAAAGTATCAATAGGGAAGGGTGGATGGGGTGAAGGGCGGGCAGGGAACGGGCATAAAATAAGAAGCAAGATATATCATGTAAAAAGTACAAGTTCCCAATGATAAATGTAAATGTATTGTATACCTAAAATGTACCAGCAAAAGAATTTAAGGAAAAAAATCCAGTTTATTTTAAGATAATAATCACCATTTTAAGACAAAAATCAAAATAAACTGTAAAGGTTTAACAGATGATAATGCTACATATATTTGATGTTTTTGTACTTCTATATAACACAACATTTCATCTCACTTATCTTCCTCACTTCAGAAAATTTTTTCTTATGTTAAATGCTAGCTTTTCTTTATGTTACCCTTTAAAGTAGCAGATATAATACAAAGAATAATTCCTGGCCAATTATCTAAGGGAAAAATATGGATTTTCCAATGATACTTGCACATTTTCAGACTTGCCATATAAACAATAATATTTTTATGTGTATTGTTGTGTAGAGTGCTCTTCTCTGCATACTCTTCTAAATGCTTAATAAGCATAATGAAATGTAATACTATTTAGTGATTACTAAGCAATTAAAAATTACTCTTATTAAACTCCGTCTTAAAGAGGCAGAAAGGCACATGAAGGTTCAGTAATGTGGTCAGCCACAGTTAATTTCTTTTAGGGCGGGAGACATGATCTTGGGCACTGTACTCTTATACATCTCTCCTCATTCAGAAAATAAGTGAATATGGAGGGAGACTGGAGAAGTAAGTCATGGACTGGAGTCTCCTCGGCATGAACACTCAAAAAAGTTTAGCATGTGGTACAGAAAGCCCATAGGAAAAAGGGAAAAAAGCAAAGTAAAAACTCCTCTTATCACTTGTCTGATGGAAGGGTATTTGTAAATCCCAGAATTGTGTCTCATGTTTTAATTTATGTTCTTAAAAAGAAGTTTTTTACCTCCTCTGAGAAAGTTGAGTGATGGACACCAGTTCATGATTTATTTATTTTTCTCTCAATTCATTCCTCTCTCTCAATTTCACTAGTGACTTTGTCAAAAGTGTCTCCTGGAACATTAAATATTTTTTCAAGATATATACTGATGAGTTATTTTAGAAGGAAATGTGTTAAGTTCTCATATTCTATAATATGTTGATTCACTCAGACTATTTTGTTATTGTTTTTTAATCTTTATTCACTAGGGTCTATTTTTTTGAGACAGGGTCTCACTATATATTTCAGGGTGTCCTTGAACTTAGTGTATAGCCCAGTCTGGCCTCAAACTTGCGGTGATTCTCCTGCCTCAGCTTCCCAAGTGCTGGGATTACAGACATGTGCCACCATGCCCAGCTGTTTACTATAGTCTTGTGTAATAATATCAAGAAACAGTTCTATCTTCTTTGTCTTTTATACGTCTACATTATAGTTTTGTTTTTGTATGGTACTAATTTTTATAATTGCTTCATCAACAATTGTAATTTAAAGAAACACACTGTTGCCCACAGGATGTTTTTCAAAACTATACTCATTATCTGAACATCACCTGATGTAAACCAATTTTTAGTTAAAGGAGATAGAAAAGAGAATCAATGAGAAGTTAGAGAAAGCTTGAAAAATTTTCTTTGTGTTGTCTTTTGGTTCAATTTAAATGTATACATGTAATGGATAGCAAGGTAATCATTCTAGACTGCCTAACTATTATGTTATAAAATAAAAGAGAATTACACCGGTATTCATTGTTGCTTAGTGGTGAGAGTAACAACTAGAAGATTATAATCCAATTTCAAAGACATTAGTACTGTACTTAGAAATTTTAATTACCCTTGACTTATTATATTTTCTTAGGAAACAGTATGCTGTTTGATGAGGATGGATGCTTATTATGTTTTGTTTGCTCATTCATATTTCATCACCACAAATGTATTCTTCAGTTATAATTCAAGGTTTTAAATGGAAAGGTAAGAGGGGCTGGGGATTTAGCTCAGCGGTTTCACTGCCTGCTGTGCAAGCTCAAGAACCCGAGTTCGATCCCCGGTACCAAAAAAAAAAAAAAAAAAAAAAAAAGGAAAGGTAAGAACTACTCCATATCAATTTGATACTGGATAAAACATTGTTAAAATTATTAATTATAATAGATGATATAGTGTGAAAACATGTAAAGTATCACAAAGTCTGTATCTCTTTGTTTAAAAATATTTTTACTAACATAATATTACCATACTCCACATCGTTCACAAATAATATTTCTACTTCAGGGCCACCCTGACTGATTAAAGACAAATAACATTTATATAACACCTTCTGGTTTAAAGGTAAATCAAAAGTTTAAGGCACAAAGACAGAAGAACAGGATGAGAGTCTACAATCCATCTTTTTAAAGAATTTTCACATGTATTTTATGAATTCATATTTAAAATATATATCCTTCCAACTTGAAAGAAATATTTTTATCCTAATTTTAGATAAAAAAAGTCTAAGTCCATGGATCAGTATACGCAGCATGACATAAATGTTTAATCTTGATTAAAGTTCACGCCTTCTGATTGTATATCGGGTTTTGATTATGTAATTTCAAAATATATTATTTATATATGAGAATATAATCAATAAATTATAACACATTCAATATATACTTATAGAATGTTTTCAAGGTACATAAAGTATTTATCTTCATGGAATTAAAATGTCTCTGGGGGAGACAAACAATTGAGAAATTAATGTATCTTTAATAAAATATGAAATTGTAAGGACTAGAAAAAATAGAACAACCTATTATAAGGGTTTTCAATTTCTTTTCTTATAAGAAACTCTTCCAGCTCTTCTCATCATCTAGCTGCTATTTCACTTTTGCTCAATTTTTGAGAAAATATCCCCAATGTATTAAATATTGTTAATGCAAAATACTTGTTTTTCAATCCCAGTGTTTCTTTTCTCTGAAAGAAGCTGCACTAGTACAATTTCTGGATTTTCTCTGTCTCTCTATTCCACCTCAGGAGAGGTGTTTTGATGTATGTCACTTGGAAAGTACACTCAGTATACCTGCTCTTTCTTCTACTTGCATATAAGTGCTCTTCAGGAAGCTTGTTTTCCAGTAATCCTGCAGAGGAAAATGTCTTCTAGAAAAACCTAGGCCTGATTAGTTAAGCCTATGTATGATTCTGATATTCAGTTGTAAATCTCATTTGGCCAAGAATTATAAAGTTACATACATGATACAATTTAACTTTTAGAATCACTAAATAATGTATGCATGTCATATATCAGCTACATTGTTTTAATTTTCAATTTATTTCGAATTCAACTGAGAAAATCCTCATAGATCTCAAATTTATTTAGTTTTCTTTATTTCCTTTCATTCCTCCTTTTTCTCTTGGTTTTACTCCCTAGGGTTTCATGACCATTAGCCCATCAATATTGCTCTTGTCATAGTCACCAGGGCATTCCAATTCAAAATTCTTCTTATATTCTAATACTTAATCTTACTCATTTTTTTAGTTAAAATAAAGAGAGTTGTTCACATTCTACTTAGTAAAACATAAACTCTATTTGATTTCTTGGGCGCCACACTTACCTATATTCCCTTCTACATGACTTGGCCTCATTTCTCAATTTTCTTTGCTGATTATTCTACCTATCCACAGTGAAGTATGGGGGAATTAAACTCAGTCTTGGCCCTCTTCTCTATGTTCATGCGCTCTCCATTCAGTTGCAAAATTCTAAATACTCACTGTATTTAAAGAGTTCTCTGATGGGACAGAATTGATAGACAACTGGTCCCCAAATATGCAACGTGATTTAATAGATAGGTGTAAAAGATCACAAGAAAGAGTCCACAGTGTTCATCTGCATGATAGAGAGCCAGATAATTCAGTAGATGCTCAGTCCAATAAATTGGAATTGGCAGAAAAACAGAGAATCAGGGATGCAGCACCAGTTCAAGACTGAAGGCCAGGAAGCTCCTCCATATTGACACATAGGGGATTAGTAATGTACGTACACTTCTGAGTGTCCCCAGATAAATTATGGAAGAGTGACCTTCATTAATATCTGGTCCTGCCCTCTTCAACCCTAATGCTCTTCCCCTGTGCTCTATTTTCTGAATGTCATGAACTAAGAAAGTTTGGTTCACCATATCCTTCTACCATAGTCTTTCTGCTTTGGAGCCAGAATTTCATGGACTGAAACTTCTGAAACCATGAGCCAAATGAATGTCTAAATTACGCATATCCTGAACTTTTTCCAGCAATGGAAAAAATGACCAATACAAACATATTATTCTTCAGACATCAGTAGAGAGATAAATGAAGATGCCCTGTAGACACCTGTATTAGACTTCAGAATTCAGAGAAGAGTCATGGCTTAAAATTGTAATTTGGAGGGTCAAGGATTTAGCTCAGTGGCTCCATGCCTGACTTGCAACCACAGGTCCTGAGTTCAATCTCTGGTAGCAAAAAAAAATTGTAATGTGGGGATAATTATCATGAAATGAGTGTAACAGTTAATGTTGACTGTCCACTTGATTTGATTAAGAGAGGTCAAGAAAGCACACTTCTGAGTTTTCCTGTATGACTGTCCAGACATTATTGGTATTTGGTCCAGTAAACTGGCCTGATAGTGCCCTTAAATAGGGAAACCCCCAGGTGCAGTGCCCCATCCAGTGCACAGGGAGGAATGGCAAACCTTTCATGCCACAGATTCATAAGGCATCTGCTATGGGCCAATCAGTAGGCACTGTACCTATGAGTTTTTGGCCATCCCACCAGGCATTCCTATCATTTACCCTTAATGTGTCATTACACAAGTGGACTGGTATTCATCCCACTGTGCAGTTTCTCACCATTGCATGGATTTATTCAATACATAATAGGGTGACATCTAACAATATTTCTTGATTCCCTTGTCATGCACCTTCAACCATTATGCATCATAGATTCCAGTCCTTGTGGGGTGGTTTTGTTCTTCCAGATCAGTGCCTCAACAGCCTGGCATTGCTGACCCTAGGTGGGTCCACTCAGGTTCTACTGTCACCAGTCCATCCAGCTGTGCTGGGATCCTGGTGCAATTCTCCACAGAAGGCCTTCAGCCATGTCTGTTGGGAGTTCAGGGCACACTCAACAGTGCATTTGCTGGTGCACATGAGCAAACATGTGCTCAGATGACACTGTTAGCTTGACTCATCCTGGTAAGAAGGACAGGGCAGAAAGAGAAATCATCATAGGGAGATCCCACCCTTTGGGGAGATTGCAAGCCACATGTGCATCCTGTGATAGGATGGTGGCTGGGATCATTTTACTTCTCCATTTAGAATACCAGAATCACATCCCTGTTGCCATCAGAGGCAAGGGGGTTGGAGCCAGGCCTATTAGCCCTGGGATAACAGGCCAAGCAGCTACAATGTCACTTCCTTTTAGAATGGTGGCCTTTGGATCAGATGGGGCCTGAGCATCCTGAGGCCTTCAGGTACCATGTTGAAATCCAGGGCTGCCCCTCTATGGCATAGTGCAGTCCCTCCCAGCAGGGCTCCAGGAGAAACACCCAATTCCCCAGCAGGGGGTCTGTGGATCACTCCCAAGTCCATTGGTACAGGGCCCCCGCCTGCATAGGCTCTAGTGTGGTGAGAATCAAAGCCCCTTTTTACCACCTTAGGACCTAGTTCTGCTGTTTGAATGTGTAAACGACTCAGCTGTGCTTTCAGAAGTGATCCAATGGGCTGTTACCCATACACTGGGACTGGGCATTGAGCAATTGAACAACCTGTGGTAAGGCCTGCACCACTTGATAAACTTTGGAGCCAAATAGGGCAGCTCAGCTTTTAAGAGCCCAATATATCTCTCAATCACTGTGGCCAGTAGGGCACATGAAAGTGCCAGATAATGTCATTGTCTTTGGCTCACTGTTGTACCTGAGCCTCTATAAAGTGGCTTCGCCAATCAGATGCTATTGCTAGTGGCATTTTGTATGCTGCAGTCAACCATTGTAATGCCTTAATGGTATGGGTCTAGTCAGCAGAAGGCATGCGGAAGGCAAAGCCCACATCCTTGGCAGTATCTACAGCAGTTAGAGAATATTTATATCCCTGTGAGAGAGGCAGGGGCCCCATGTAGTCTACCTGCCATTGCTGTAGGGTGTGAGGTGCCTGAGATACTGCACCCAATTGGTTTGGCACCCTCTTCCAAGGGGCCAACTGAGCGTATTGAGTGCATGCCTTCACTGCTGCTCTTGCCTCTGTGGGAGTCATATCCAATGCCATCACAGTGCTACAGCTTGAATGCTGCAGGGCCTTACATTCTCCAGTTTCTTATGCAGCAAAGGTACCACTGCTGAGGGTGGCCTTCGAAGTGCTCAAACCCTTGTTAAGGAATCTGCTAAATCATTCTCTGGTGAGAGGAGAAGCCTATGCCTTGATACACCACATGTGTTATAGTCTGGCCACATTCCCATAAGTCTCACCATAACTCAGCACTCCACAGGGGTTTATGTCCCATCTGCCAGTCTTGGGCTGCCCAGGTTGGTAACCAGAGCATCAGTCCTTGGAATACAAGCCAAATGCCTATGCAAACATGCAGAGATTCATCATTGTGAATGACAAGTAGCCATACAGCCCACAGCTCTGCTCATCTGACTTGCCTGTCTCAATCTCAAACCAAAGTGTCTCCATATTGCGATGTACATTGCAGGGTTGTGAGATGACTGGAGCCATCAGTATACCAGGCCTCAGCTGAGGATCTCCTCTCTTTCACATAGGGACTAGGAGCCATAACTGGTAGTTCATCACCCTGTAAAGTTTCTTGGGGAGTGTACATCACAGGTCCCAGAACCGCTGCCAGTTTGGCTGATAGCAGGCTGTCTGAAAAATGCTGTCTGGTGTAGACATGTTCCCCATCATGCCAAGGTGGGGGCCTGGGCCACTGCAATCCTGCGATGCGACATCCATGTGGCTACCTCTACTAAGTACTTAGTTTGGACTTCAACAGTCTGCTGCCCTGTGTGATTCCTTCACAGGCATCCAGAGCAGCATATATGACTGCAAACTGCTTCTCAATCAGGGAATATATGCTTTAGCTCCTTTCTACAACTGCGACCAAAAGTGAATAGGGTGCTTCCAATTCCCCTGCTTTTGGCCAAACCCCATCCACATTCACTATTAGGGTAAAAGACAGGGTAGGGTCAATAACTTAAAGTGCCTGCACTTACATAACTACCCTCTTTGAGTCCTGGAATGCAGGTTCTACTACATCAGTCGAGTCCCATGTTGCACCCTTTTGAGTCATCTGGTATACAGGACGCAACAAGATGGCTAGGTGCAGAATGAACGACTTCCAGAAACCTAGGAAGCCCACACATGCTTGTAACTAGCATACAGTTGTCAGTCTGGGATATGCCTAGATCTTATCATTTATTGCATCTGTGATTACTTTTGTCTTACCCAATCAGGTAACACTCATGAATTTCACAGATAAGCCAGGCTCCTGGACCTTGTCTTTGTTGATGGCCCACCCCTAGTCAAGAAAAATTTCTTCTAGACTGCATGTAGCAGCTTTGAAGTCTGCAAGGCAATCAGAGACTAACATGACATTATCAATACAATGGAACAAAGACACGAAGTGATCCTGGGCCACCAGGCCATGGCACAAAGTAAGGCTATGCAAATACCCTTGTGGGTATTTCAAAAGTCCATTGCCTGCCTTGGCAATTGAAGACAAACTGGTCCTGACTCTCAGGGTGGATAACAATGGAGAAGAACACATTGGCCAAGTCCTCTATGTAGTGGTATTGAGCCAGCATCAGGTTGAACTGTTCTATTAAGTCAGCAATGTTGGGTACTGCTGTGTGCAACAGAGGAGCCACTTTGTTTAGTTCCCAGTCATTTGTCAAGTCCCATTTGTCTTTCACACAGGCCAAACTAGTGAATTGAAAGGACTTTGTGCAGGGTGTATCACCCTTGCTTCTTCCAATCTCAAAACAGTCTGTCATATCTCTCATGACTCTCACGCAGCTAATGTAGCTTCATACGCACAACCTGTGTTGCCTGTGGGAGAGTCAATGGTGGATGATGGGGATGTCCTTGGACAATGGTTTTCATCATGTGAATCAGCAAATGGAATTTATGCTGCATGGTGTCTATGAGGCACCAGTTGGTATATCTATTACCAGGAGGTATTCAGCAATTGGGGAAACATAAACATCACAAGACACAGAGCCAAACAACCAACTCTCAGTGTCACTTTGACCTTCTGGACCATAATGTAGTGGCCTTCTTACCCTTCTTAATGTGCGGTGGGTCCTGTGAAATGGTCTGAGTTACCATGGATCAGTGTTGACATGGCTCCAGTATCCATCATTGCCAGTACACATTGCACATTTTTCAGGAACCAATAAATACCTAAGTCCACATGTCTCCTCCAGTCTCCCAGGGTCTCTAGGAACCAGGTACCTTGGCTTGTCTCCTAGTCTGGGTAAAAGGCTTCCAGCAGTAGCTCATCCTGCTTAACAGGGGCTAACTTTACTTTTGGGGCCATTGGCTGGTATTGCTGGTCAAGATGAAACTTTTTCTACAAAGACTACAACACATCTAAGGGCTGCCCATCCAGCTTCTCTGGAGCTAACCCAGCTATCAGGTCTGCTCAGATGTGATGTTAACTCACCTTCAAGTGTCTGCCCCTGCAGACTTGGTCTTGCTTGACTCATTTCTTCTCCTTTGGCAGCTGGGATTTTTACTGGTCTTGCCTTACCTTGGTGTTTAGCCTCTATGTTGCAAAGATGCACCAAGACATCCACTGTAGCATGAATCAGGTGATATATAAAAGGTGCTAATAGGGCTGGCACTGTGCCAAATGTGCCAGCTGGGCTGCTGGCCTAGGTCAGATCTTTTATGCATACTGTGAGAAATTCTTCATCAGGGCTACTATAGCAAGTAGCAAATATCACTTACTGCATGCCCATTTCATGCAGCACACCGAACAAGTCCAGATAGGTTGTCCATTTTGTAACTTTCTCCAGCAAGTTCCCTGGATTTGGCCAAAGAAGGCAAGCTGCTGCCATCAGCCAGTTTATCATGGTATGGTTACTTGCTCTGCTATTGGCCAACCTCTGTCCATCTTGCGAAATTCAGTGTATGAAGGGCGTAGCAGCTGTGCTGCCCAATTGGGCCATTTCTTGTGGGTTTACCTCAATATTATCAGTTCCTTTATCCCAGAGACATAGCATCCATACAGGCAGTATCTCATTTACCCTTTGCTTCAATTGCTTTGCCAGTTTCCCCACCTCCATAGCTAAGTAGGTCTTATACCTTGTGTGACAAGTAGACCTAGGTGGGCCCCCTGAGGCCCCTCTTGTGTCAAGGGCTCTTCTACTTCCATCCTTTGCTGGACAGCAAGTCATGCCTGCAACACCAAGGGTGCCTTTCTTGGTGCATGGGACTTACACACTGGGAGGAGGTAATGTGCTCTACATTCTTCAACTTGGCTTCCACAACTGCCACATATTCCCCCAAGCTCTCTTCAGTTCACTACAATTGGTTCACTTGCTGAACAAGGTCTTCTGTCTCCTGTCTTACATGGCCATCCAACCAAGCCATCCTCTCTGCTGATTCAAGGTGAGGGAGAGGAATTTGCGTCTCCAGCATTTCCAAAGCCTATAAAACACCTCCAGGTGTCAGGCGGATTGTCTCCCAGTTCTCAGGAGATTTCCCTGCTGCCAAGAAAGTCGCCAGAACAAGATGCATGGCATTAGCTCCCAGGGTTCCACTATGCTGTCTGGCATTGCTTCCACAGATGTCATGGTGGGGACACTCAACTGACCATCCTGCCAACTACTCCAGTGTTGGTATTGGTGGGCTGAAGGAAGGCTCAGTCAAGCAAGTTTCCCAAAGAAAGAAACACACATGGAGCAGACATCACAGGAAAGCAGGAACGAAATTTATTTTTCAGCACAGCACTTACAGTAGTTTTTTTCAGCTTACTGAGACATAGTGAGACAAAATATCTGAGTGGCTTTGCAGGCCATGTGGCACATGCGTGGTTGTCTATGCTGATTCATTATAATATAATGAAGCCCCATCATGTGCCTGCACTAAACTAAGGGATTGTGTCCTCAGGTGCCCTCAAATACCCTCAGATACCCGGGCTTTGACACATCTCACAGTGGCCCACTACACATAGCAAATCTTGTTATTTTCTAATCACCTTTCCCTGCCCACTACCCCTCCTTCCAGCTTTTGACTCCCTTCACATTTGAGAAAGATCTATTTCCCTACTTCCTATTAATAAATGGTGATGGAAAAATTGGGTTTCAATTTGCCAAAGATTAAAACTAGGCCTATATCTCTCAGAGTGCACTAAACTAAAAACAAAATGGGTTAAAGATCTAAATATTAAAACAGAAACACTGAACTGGCTGGAACAGGGTTTAGGTAGAACTCCTGAAGACATTGGTGTAGTAAAACATTTTATGAACAAAACCTCAGCTGCCCATGAACTAGCTCAAGCACTCAACAAGTGGGATCTATTCTTACTAAAAAGCTTCTGCACAGCAAGAGAAACCACCAACAATGTGAAGAGAGAACCCACAATGTGGGAAAAAAATTTTCAACAGCTGTCCCTCAGACAAAGGTCTAGTATCTAGAATATATAAACAACTTAAAAAAATCACACCTCCCAAATTTAAAGACTCAATCTAAAAATGGGCATCTGAAATGAACAGACATTTCTCAGACAAAGAAGTAGAAATAGCAAACAAATATATGAAAAAATGTTCAACATCCCCGGTCATTTGAGAGATGCAAATGAAAACAACACTGAGAATTCACCTCACCCCAGAAAGAATGGCTGATATCATGAAATCAATCAATAACAAATACTGGTTGGGCTGTGGGAAAGAGGAATGATCCTGCACTGCTGGTGGGAGTGTAGACTGGTGCAACCACTGTGGAAAACAGTACAGAGATACTGCAAAAAATTAGGATTGGAAATCCCATTTTATAACAGCTAAAATTTGAAAGCAGCCCAATAACCCATCAACTGCATACTGGATAAAGAAAATATGGGTCTTTTTCATAAAATGGAATACTACTCAGCCATAAAAATGATACATTAGAGACATTTATAGCTAAATGGATGCACATTGAGGCGATATTCTCAAGTGAAATAAATAGAACACTCATGTGTAAATACTGAATAGTTTCTCCAGTGTGAGAAACTGAAAGTGTAAATAAGGACTAAAAGATATAATAGATACTGTGAAATAGGAAGAAAAGGTGCAAAGAGGAGAGGAAGTGGGAGGGGTAGGGGAAAGGAAAGAAAGGAATGGAATTAATATGAGAAAAATGAAAAATGAAAATAAAGTCTTTGTAGATAGGGGGAGTTGTAGGGTTGAAGGGAGGTCAGGGGAATGGGGGAAAAAATAAGAACCAAGATGGATTATGTAAAGGTGCAAATTTCCAATGATGAATGTCATTATATTGTATACCTTAAATGTACCAATAAAATTAATTAAAAAAATAAAATGGGTAGTTACAAATAATGGATTAGTACTTTTCCATAAAGCAGAACAAATTAATGTCATTGGTATTAAAATGAATTTCCCTTGAAATCACAAAATTAAGTGAAATAAATAAAAAACACCAGTTTAAATGCCATATTTTTCTTTAATGACAAATCCAAAACACAAAGAAAGAGCAAAATAAAATATAGGTAATGATAAATAGGGACATAGATTTTTCTCAAATGTGAAGGAGATCAAGAGATGGATGTAAGTGTGAAAACAGGGAGCAGAAAGAGATAAACATAAAATAAGATGTGCCATGTACGTGTACCAACCCCCACAAAGAATGTAATCATTATGTATTGCACACGTTTACTAATACAACATTGAAAAAAACAGACTAGAAAAGATTTTGTTTATAGTGATCTTAGCAAAAAGAATTTGGAATCACACACACAAAAATTCAGTGTAGGCATTTGTGACACATGAATACAACCCTGTTATACTCATATCTACCACTATACCAATGACAGATTCAAATCAAAGATTTAGTTCCAAAACAACGATTTCAGTTACCCCAAAGTATATTTCACCATTTACCTACATTAGGTTGAGAAGGCGATTGTGAAGGTCAGTATTAATATTTACCAAAGGTGAAAATACTGACTATATGACAAGATGGAAGGGAGCATTAGATTGTGATTCATAAGAGAGAGTTTCAACATGTTAAAACTAATGGAAGTGTTCTGTGCTGAAGCATCAGAATTAGAAAAATGAAGAGAAATAGAATAAGAAAACTATAACTCTTGAATATACTGTGTGGCAAGTTAAGTAGCTATGTTACAGCTTTCAAATAGGAACCAGAATGAGTTAAAGCTTAAAACACTGTAGCAACTTACTTTTGTCTTCCCTTCATTGTATAATTTAATAGCTTTCTTGTATGTAATTAATAGGCTTTCTTTTTAAGAATGAGACAATTTTTAGTATTTCCAGTAGTCTATAATGACAAATGTGAACAGTTGCCTTTTTAAGCAACCTATTTTTTGAGGTTTTGTTTCATGTACTAACACTTTTCTGTACAAAAGGTAATGTCAAAGGAAATTTTTATTCCAAAGAGCATGATGAAAATATTTCTTGTCAAAGATGAATACAGGTACTGAAGGGAACAAAATGGTTAACAAGTACCCAAGCAAATGATGTAATATAGTGTAAAAATATTCTATTACAAAGTAAGTAATAATAAATATTTTCACGGTTATGTTATACTTGCTTTAATTTTGGTGAAAAATATATTTTGTTTTATAGTGTTTTATTGTAAACAACATTGAAATTACATAGATCCAGTGACTCCAATCAAACTTGCTGTATGCACTTTGATGAAGATACGGATTTGTTTTCCCTTGCTGGCCTCATTGGTTTGAATCCATCCTCTCTAAAACTCAGATGCTGAAAACACTTTCATGTTGTAGGGCTAGGCCTCCAAGAGGTGATTCAGGCTGAAGGACTCCCTCTGCCTTAGCCTTAGTGGGCCCAGGGCCCTCCTGAAAGAGGCTTAACCCAGGGCAGCATTTGGATAGCTTGCTCTTCTGATCCTTTGCCAGGGCCCCATGTGGCAAGAGGGCCCTCACGGGACTTCAGGCACAGGGGCTTGATTTGAATTTCCCAACCCCCAGGTCTGTGAGAAATATGTTTCTGTTCATTGAAAATGACACAGCCTTAAGTAATGTTACAGCAGCACATAACAAACTGAGTCACAGCTATGACAAAATTACTGCAAGTTTTACCTAAAACACAAATTATCTTCTTATACTGCTGTAATCAGAAGTCCTACAGAATCCACCAGGCTAAAATTAAGTTATACTTGAACGGGTCGCCGAGGAAGGGGCACAAGACCGTTCAAGCAGCAAGCCTTTATTGGGGCAGTCTGCTGGGCTGACTCACCAAATGGAGACCAGCAGCAGCAAGAGCTGAGCTGGAGGCTTATATGGGGTTTTGCATGTGGGAGAGCACTTAGTCCGTTGGTGGGGGTGGGTGATTATGGTTAGGGTATGAAGCAACAAGTATCCCTCGGGGGATGGAGTAACAGGTTCCAGCAAGTCCCTATCTTACAGCAACATCTGGTCAAGAAACTGGTGGGGCAGAAAGTTCCTAACTAGGAGGGGTCTTGTCTTAGTTATGCGGAAGTTCCCTGTTCCCCATTACAGGAAGAGGACAGGGGGAAGAGGGAGGACGGAGCTTGTTTTCATGGGGATCCGAAATACCTAACAATAGTCAGGTATGTATTTCATCTGGAGACGCTATTCAGGAGACAATAGAGTTCCCTGATGATTCAGGTTGTTGGCAAAATTCAGTTTCTTGTGGTTGTAGGGCTGATGCCCTTGCTACTTTGCTCACTCTCAGCTAGAGAGACTAACAAAATGATTAAACTTTGGGTGACAGATTTGCAGAAATTCTTTTCAAATGTAATTATATGGTTATATATTTCTGAAAAAAATTTTATGACTTGTTTTCTGATATTAAAGGAGGCTAACCTTTATACAGAATTTGTACTAGTAATATTATATACATTATTTTAAAAGAATGCCTCAGTTGCACATAGTAGTGTGTGCCTGTAATCTCAGCACTTGAGGGGCTGAGGCCAGAGCATTGCCATTGTGTTTGAGTCCAGCATGGGACAGATAGTGAATTCAAGGCCTATCTGAACTACAAGACAAAACCCCATTTCAAAATGAAACAAAACAAAGCATGTCTTAGAGTTGGATTAAAAATTAGGTAACTTTGAGAATAAGGCAAACAACTTCTAAGTTTTCCTTATTGAGAATTCAGCCCAATACAACACATTTGAATTATAATTTTCACATGCATTGTCCCTTTTGATAATAAAATAAGAATTTATTGTTGTGATGATTTTTATCATTAATTATATATTGTGACTGAATACGGTCCAGTATCTCTGAGAGGAGCTTATGTCCTGAGAAGTAAATGTCTTACAAATTAAAGCAACTCATTTGTTAAAAATTGTCATATTAGACTGGACCTTGTTGAAGTAGAAAGTTTTTGTGTTAAATGCAACTTTATTATTTTTTCATTAAGGACACACCTACCACAGTGGATAGATCGAAATAACTAGTCTCAATTCTTGTGCTTTAGATATGACCTTCTGGGACAAAGGAGAAGAGTAAGGAGACAGTGATTCATCCCCAAATACACAAAAATATCTGCTGAGGAAATAAGCTGCTCTCACCACCCTGACATTGTCCATTTTCCATGACTGGTACTTTGCACATCAGCTATAGTATCCACAATGGCTTCATAATGTATTACTGCCTTGTGAGAGAACAGAGAATTAAGATTTGAAACTAAATGACTGAATAATTTTAGAATCTTTCTTCATTTGGGTGTAACTTAGGAGAATAAGCACTACAGCCCAATTCTGAAAATGGTGTATGAGGTCTCCACACTGCCTAGCAACAGAAGATCCTAGTAGAATAAGCAATTGACCAGGATTTTGTGAATTTTCAAGGACACAGTGTAAGCAACATCAAACACCTTTTAGTTACAGTAGCAAAATATGTGGGAAACATTTGTAAGATTTCAGATTGCAAGTGAAACTTTGGTGAGGAATTTGCTCTCTAAATAGGCGGAGGGATATAATATATATGCATGCCAATGTATATAAAGACACACATATACAAATTTTGTATTTGCTTTACTCTCCTAAAAGAAATGACTTTTACTTAAGACAAATCATTAAGCTAAGCTTTACTATGATACATCTAGTTTGATTCGATTTTCATATAACAGGAACATACAAAATACCCTAAAGCTATCCACATGCCATTGAAATTCTTGATTAATTTTAAAGTCACATGTTCCCTTCTTATCACATCAAAAATTAACCCAGATTCTGCCAAAACATTTTATATTACATTTTTCTTCTTGTAGCTCATCAGTCCAATAATTTAATCACAATTTTATGAAATTAGGAGTTACTTCTATCTCTAGGTTCTGAAAAGGATCAAGGTTATCATTTAAGAAAAGCTAAGATAACTAAATTATGCAAACATATTAATATCAAGACATTCAGTTTTTATTGGTTTATATCTTGATTTTGGAGAAATACTAAGTAAAATTCATTGGAAAAATAAATGAATTTATATTTATTACTTATAAACAATAAAATATGCCTTATATTAATTTATTTTAAAAATTGTTATATTATGGGCCTGTGATTTAGCTCAGTGGTTCTGCCACCTGCCTCGCAAGCACAAGGTCCAGAGTTCAATCCCCAGTGCCAGAAACAAACAAGCATGCAAACAAAAAATGTCATAATTATAATATGCCATAGTAACTGACATGTGTGATGTTCAATATTCCCACAGGCAATGTTATTCTGATAAACAAATTATCTTTGCTCCACACTATGACTTTGCAAAATATAGTAAGAATAATTTTCTCTTTCAAAACATTTCTATATGTGACAATTCTTATTTCCCATGGCATTTTAAGAAATGTTTTCCAATTGCTATAAATATATCAGATACCTGTAAAAGTTCACGGCCCAAATGACAATTCTATTTTCAATTTTCCTTGGTAAATAGATATTGAATATTTGAAGGAAGAGGTTGTTTCAAAAGTCTAGAAGATAATAATATCATTCTTGTTATAGCTCCTTTCACACTTGTGGACAACCAAAGTGTCATTTGTAAAGCTACATTGATGTTGTAGCAGTTTGCAAATAAATTGCCAAATAGGTTACCCCAAAGAGAGGCTAACAAACAGAATTAAATGCAGGGACCACATGGATTGTTACATTATTTTCAAACACAGCACCCAACAAAAAAGAAAAAGAATAAATTATCACCTGTGATAGGGTAAAGCTAATGTAAGAGGAACAATCTATTTTAACCCTGTATTAACGATTCTCTCCCCCCCCTTTCTCTTTCATCAGAATTGTCTCTGATTATGTGAATACAAGACTACATCACATATTCTATATTTATTATATAATATCTTGGCAATTGACTTAAACATTTCATTCAAAACAAAAATGACAATGGATCTGCAACATTTAGGAGCATTTTTAATTGTATTGAACAATATCATCTTGGTAGTAACTATTGAACTGGCTGTGTATAGCTGCTGTAAGTACTTTATTTCTGCATTAAAAATGTCTGGAGCACAGACGTTTATTATTTTGGTCTCATTTTTTCCTCTTTTCTGCTATAATTTGATGGATGGCAGTATGGAATTGGATGTTTACATGACCATAAAATTTATATATTGCACACTCAACCCTCAATTTGACTGTATTCATAGAGCCTTTATGGAGCCTTTTTATAATTAAGGTTAAAAGGATATGCTTTGATTTAATAGGATTAGTGTCCTGTTTCAGTTACTTTCATTATCACTGAAACACAATACCTGACACCCAAAAAGTAAAGGGAAAAATTGATTTTGTTTCACAGTTTCTAGAGGTTTCAGTCCATATACCTGGACTTCAAGGTAGTATGGCATGGCAGAAGGGCAGTGTGGGAAAAAGCACTTTCATGGCATGGTGGCCATGAAACATAGAGCATCAAACGAGAAGCCAAAAAGGCAGAGAGAGCCTTCCTGGGTCAATCCCGCTGTGCCCTGCCTCTTCTGACTGGCTCCCCCTCCTAACAGGAAGCCATTTATAATCCCTCTATAAAGCCACCATCTTTCGTAATTCCTACCTTTGAGCACATGATGCTTTGGGAGACATCTAGATATAAACCATAACATGTTCTTATGTGAACAGGCAGGAAACACTCTCCCTCCACACACATCTGTATTTTCTATATGTGAGAACACAGCAAGAAATGTGCCACGTGCAAACCAGAAGAGAGTCCTCACAAAATCTGACCATATTGGGACCACCATTATTTTTGCCTGCAGAACTGTGAGAAAATACATTTCTGTTGTAAACTTCCTGGTCTATGTATTTTGTTAAAGTAGTCTGATCTGAATAATGTAGGAGAGTACTGTAAATGTGCAACTGATCTTCACTGAAGTTCTTCAATAATGACTTGGTCACTTATTTTAAGCCTTCATAAAAAAAGGTAGATTTAAATCCTACAAAATTCTTTAATAAAATAACAGAAAAAAGATACTGAAAACTATGAAGTTTGGCTTGGTTGTGTTAAGTAACTGCTTCTCATCCAACTATTTTGGCAGTTGACAAATAGTAAATTTTAGGTTAATGACTTTACATCCCACACAGTTATTCTCAGAATTTCTTATTTCTCTCTCCACTATCTCATGACAGGCCACAGTCTTTGCTCTATATTTCTGGCTTAACATAAGTAACTGCTGTCCCAGCTAAAACTTTTGTATCTTTAAGAAAATTGAGTTATTCCTCTGGTGATACTGCGCAGATGTTTTTGGTATATGCTTTATTTTGTTTTAGGATTTCCACAGTCCAGATCCTATTTCTGATCTTACTCATATATAGTTTCTCAATACAATCAAATCATTGAGTAGAAATTAAGTAAATTTAGATTTACTTTGTACAATCTATTAATTTAGTTACATTTAACATTTACAAGACACTGACCTCTCAGAAATATTATTTTCTTCAATGATTGCTGTTTTTGGATAATAAGTTCCTGGAAGAAAAAAAAAAATTGGTGCTGGGACGATCACTGCTGACTGAGAAGCATTTCTCAAGTTCCAGTTATTGGCAGCTGATAACGTGCTCCTCAACTTATCTCAGGCAACTATCAGTTGGAAGAGGAAGTAGAGTCTTTCTATTTATTCCCAGTATCACACATTTTTTTTAGGACAAGGCCACCATGAAACATGATAACTTTAATGTACTAACCTGAGTAACACAGATATCTGGTGAGTAAACATCAGAATATGCTGGTAAAAATATTTACATTACTTCATGCAGGAAATAAACATTTCATGTTTGACATTAAAGAGACATCAGTAGGTATAATCTTATATATTCTCATATACTTCATTTTTATATTAAATTCAGCTTAGTTTAAATAAAACTTTTCACCCATCTCTATTAAACAAATTCTGGGTCCTTCAAAATACATTTTTCAGCAGTGATTTCTGTTAATAACTATATACATTTTTACATTGTAATTCCAAATTACTATAGTTGAAGAGATTATCAAAACTAATCCGAAATAGCATGAGCACAAATAGCCATCCATACTAATTTCAAACACAAGTAACACTGCTAACATGGTTTATACAAATCTATGGTGATCATTCATATTTGAAGAATTTAACAGGAAAATTTAGCAAATAGATATTCTTGATTTACTAGTATTCTTTCTTACATTTAAGGTCAATATTAATGAATAAATCTTAAGACAACAAAGGTTACTTATTTTCCAATGTGAAAATTCAAGGAGTTATAGGTTTCAAGAACAGACAGGGCATGAGGATGAGGTGGGGCTTTCTTTTTCAGAGATGCCTGAACCTGGAATGTGAGATGCTAGGATTAAGGCTGGGTGATTACTGAAGGACTACACATGACTGATGGATTTGGCACTACCCTAATCTCTGTAGTTGGATGGGATAAAAGGGGCAGAAAGACATTGTTAAACTCCCTTGTTGCTTTTGCCACTGTGTGGGTGCCCTAACCTTTTCTCCTGTGCTATGACCTTCAGCCATGTGCCACTCTGCCTTGGACCCAGCTGATTATGGACTGAAATGTCTAGAAACTGTAACCTAAATACATCTTTCCCCCTCTAATTTTGAGAGTCAAGTGTTTTGTATTAGCAATGAGAAAAGTATCTAACATGGGGTCAAGTAAATTAGTTTATGATATGCTATAATGTTTTCTTTTTTATATAATCTTGATGCTTCACTCTCAGGACATCAGTTAAAGGTAATAATTACTTGAAGTTACTGCTCTGTAGCTCATAGTTCTATCTCATTTTTATTTGTCTGCTTTGAATAGCTATCATATTATAATATAGGGTTTCAAAGGTTTGGGTCAATGTTTTGGCCATGGTGTGTGCCTTCTACTGATAGGGGTTTCCAGTCTTATGCCACTGTTAGCGGACTGTGATGACCTTGGAATTTCCTTAGCTTATAGGCAGGCTTCCTATGCATTCTTAGCTCTGACCTTGCTTTCTTAGCATATTTTTCAAATTTTAATTGTTTTTATTAGTACATGTTTGCAGTACATAATGTTGACATTCCATGTGTGGAGTTGGTCTATTTACATAACATATTTTTATTCCTTTTTCATTCCCTTTACTACTCCTCCTTCCATATGTTTATCCCCCTCCCATTTGAGAAAGATCTGTCTCCCTATTTTCTTATTATCTCTCTTTTACTTTAATTTTTATTTATAATTTGAGTTTCCCATATAAGAGAAAACGTGATACTTAACCTTCTGTGTGTGATTTATTTTACTTAATATTGTCTCAAGATGCATCAATTTTCCTACAGAAGACTGGAGTTTATTCTTCTTTATGACAGAGTATTACTCTATTGTGTCCAAGTGTCACATTTTATCTTTTCATCTATTAATGGACATAAGGGCTGCTTCCCAGATACAACTATTATGAATTTTGCTGCTATAATCATGGGTATGCATGTATTCCTACAATGTGATGTTTTTAAATATTTTGGGAAGATAACAAAAGGGGAAGCTGGGTCAAATGGAATTTCTATGTATAATTGTTTTGAGGAATCTCCATCCTGATTTCCATAATGATTGAACTAGTAAAAGTGTCCCTTTTACCCCACACCCTCTCAATAATTTGCTATTATTTGATTTCTTGATCATGGTCTTTCTTTTTGGGATAAGATGGAATCTCAATGTTGTTGTAATTTACATCTCTTTAATGGTCAGTGATGTTGAGAATTTCCTCACATATTTATTGGTCTTTTGTCCTCCTTATGAAAAATGTGTGTTCATTTCAGATGTCCATTTTGTATTGAGTCTTTTATTGTGAGAATTTTAATTTTTTGAGTTCTTTGTATATTCTATATACTGATGTTTTGTATTAGTAAATTTTTTTCACTATTCCTTTGAAATGTAAAGCCACTGAAAAAGCTTCTTGCCAAGTTTATAACCAAGAAGGGATTTCTGAAGAACTTGGAGGGATTTATTTGAAATATATGCTTCAAGGAAGGCAGTGCCCTATCGCTCTGATTCTATGGAGGGGTAAGAGTTTAATTTTGGTTGAAGCCCTTCCTCAATTTTAAAAGTATCTCCTGTCATGAAGAGAGGAGAAAGTTTTCTTTTGTATAAGGCCAATTAGGAAGCAGATACAACTTGTTAGTTTTTTTGTTGCTATTCTGAAGTTTTTGTTTTGTTAAAGAACTAAAGGTATTTAGGTGCTATTGAATACGTTTTTAATTATTATACTATTTGAGATTTGTTGTTTTATGGAAGAAAATTTCCAAACATAAGTGCTTACAAAAGTGTTTTTGGAATTTAATGGGTACAGTTTTGTGATGATGGGAAACCAGAAAATAGTGTGTAATAATAAGGTAAAGTATATGCAGTTTATAATAACGAAAATAATCTTGAGCCTTCCTTTAGATACTCACAGAGTTTTTGATAGTGACTATTAGCCTTGACATATGTGGAAATGTCTAGTCCTTCTCATGGAGTTTGAGAGAATTAAATTAGGAAAAACATGCTTTTCAATCTCTTTTTGCAGAGTACTATAGTTTCCATTGATGAATTCTTCACAAAATGGAAAGATATCATATTTTCCTGGATAGGCAGAGCCAATATAGATAAAATGGCTATATTTCCAAAACTGTTACACAGTTTTAATACAACCCCAATCAAAATACCAGTAGCATTCCTCACAGTGATAGAGAAAGCAATCCTAAAAGTCATAAGAAACCAGGAGAAATCTAAAATAACAAAAGCAATTCTGAGCAACAAAGGCAAGGCAGGGGACATCGAGATCCCAGACTTCAATTATACTACAAAGGTACAATGATTAAAACAGCATAGTTTTGAGAAAAAAAATGATCTGTGAATCAATGGAACAGAACAGAGGTTGCAGAAACAACTCCAGGAATGTTCAGCCAGGTGTTACTGAGAAGGAAACAGAGGGGAAGATAAGATAAGGTGAGGGGAAAGTAAAATTTTTGAGTAGTTTAAATTTAACACACTCAATAATGACTAAAAATGATATACTTAATACAAAATTGGACATGTTTGAATCTAGAAAAAACACAGAATGAAATTCAGATATGGGGGTCATAATTATACTGATGGAGCCTTTACATTTTGGATCTAAATGATGTCACCAAAAAAGCTGCTGTAAACCGAAAGTAGTATTAAGTGCTAATCTCTTGTGCACTGAACACTTAAACGTGGGGAAGAAGAGGATCTGGAGAGAATGGCTAGGAAGGTTCAGCCATACATCTTATACTTCTGTTTCATCTATGTGCAATGAAGAAATAATTGCTATGTGAGTAGGATGAAGATTTATTACATTAGGATTAGAAAGATGAAAATCACTTTGACCTTGATAAAAAATGTGTGTGCTAAAATGACACTTGACTGAAGAGAAAAATAGTGAATAATATGCAGGGAAAATTCAAGAAAAACAATTTTATTTCCCCATAAATATCAGTAAGAAATCTGGGGAAAAGGAGTCTATGAAAAATAAGAATTTTATTTTTATTTCTATGAAGGAAGTTATTTCACCTCCAGAGGATTCTGGTAAGAATAGAATTTGAATACATATAACAATACCTCTTTTTCTATCTCATTCTCTCAGTCTCCCTGAATTAAATGAAGTTAATTTTTATTTTATTTACTTTAATATTGTTGGGAGAAAAGAATATTTGTTTGAATTTACCTTGGGCTTATCAGGAGCCTAGATATCAAAAAACGTGTCCTGAAGTTGGAGGATGAATATCCTCAGCTATACTTTTAGGTGTAGCTTGATCCCTAGACATCTCTATTATGTAAGGAAAATAAAAATTGTCCCATGGGGGCATGCCCACCAGCCATACAGATAGAGCACCCAGGACTGACTGAGCCCAGATCTGTCCAGCTGGCTACACCTACTTGTGACTGACCAAGAGCTGGTAAGGACCCCCTGGGCATGCCCACCAGCTACCTGTGGAGCAGCGCAGATGCTTTCAACAACAGAGGCCCCCCATCGCCCCCCCCGCCGCCTCTGGACTCTTGGCTGTGCAGCTACATAAAGGCCATTGTCCTGAGCTGCAGATGTGAACAAGAGAAAGAGGGCCTCTCTCAGGTTCCCTGATGATAGCTGAAATCCACTGGAAAAGTGGAGAGAATCTTTGCAGTAAAGGCACACCAGAATACCGTACTTGGTAAATTAGAGGGATCATAGCCTCCCATCAGAACCTGGATATCTTCAGGGGAAAGGCAGCTGGAACCCTCAATAGAATCTTGAACAGTTCAACTGTGCAGGAGGACAGGGAGCCCAACTTGGGACTTGCAGCCAGAAATCTGCCTGAATCTCATGCATCTGTCACTGGCTTACTGAGACTCATTGACTTATAAATGCACACTGCTGCCCACATTGTCCATTGTGACAGAAGGGACATACCCTGAAGGAGGTATTTCTTTGTTTATTTATTTATTTATTTATTTATTTATTTGTTATTTTCAAAATTATCACTTTTTTTTGTTCTTATTTTTAATTTTTTCTCTTCTTTTTCTACTATTAAAATTTTTCTTTCTCTTTTTTTCTTTCTTTTTTCTTTTTCTCCTCTCTTCCTTGCTCCCTTGCTGTCCCACATTGTTCTTCATCTCCCTTTGTGTTCCTGTTCTGGCCCTAACTAGTATTTCTTCTTTATTTTTCTTTTCATCTCTTTCCTTCTCTCATCTGTGTCCTCTGGCCTCACCACTAACCTTCCCCTATCCTTTGACCTACATATCCCTCCCTCCCTAACTCCTTCCTAACTCCCTATTCCAAAGGGTGAAGCTGCTATATTGAAGAGTTTATTCACTATAAACATATGTTGGTTTGGTCTTTGATTTTGATTTAATTCACACAGTTAAAGGTGACAGATTAATAAATACCACAAATTGTCCTTTTCTAAAATGTACTTGATGCTATTGTTTTGCTAATTGTATCATTTGGGCTAAGGTGCTGTGATTGATCTAATCAGTTCTCCTTCCTGGTATAATGAAAATGAGATAGCCTCAGAGCCATTAGAGACTCAAAACCTAAAGACCAGCTATATGTGGAAGAAACCTCTGAGAAGCCATCATTCCACAAGGGTTTTAAATGCATGCATCAACAAAGATACTTACAATAAGCAACTTCAAAATATCAACCCAGGAACTAAACCAAGGACAGTTCCAAAAACATAAATGAGAAGACAGTTAAGCAAGTCACAAGTTCAGACTTCCACCCCACAAAAGACAAATTCTTTGGGAAATGAGGTGGAAAAGTCTGATAATCAACCACCTGGACACCCTGAACTGATAGCACAGAAAGTAACAAAACAGATGAATGAGGCTCTAGAAAAATTCAAAACAGAAATAATCTCCCAGATAATTACAGAGATGGTGAGCAGAGTGAAAGACATGATTTGAGGCTCTAGAACAGAAACAGACAAAAAATAGATACCCCACTATCTCAAATAGACATCTACACAAAAATTCGCAATAGAATTCTAGAACTGAACAAAACTATTGAACAAATGGAGTTAATAGATATTTACAGAGTGTTCCACCTCACAAAATCAGAATACACATTCTTCTTAGCTACACGTAGGTCATTCTCCAAAAGAGACCACATGCTAGCTCATAGGACATGTCTAAGTAAATGCAAAAGAATTGAAGTTACCCCCTGTATATTATCATGCCATAGTGCAATAAAATTGAAGATCAATAAAAAACGAAACTGCAAAACTCCCACAAACACATGGAAATTGAATAACACCATCCTGAAAAACCACTGGGTCACAGAAGAAATTAAAGAAGACATTAGACAGTTCCTACAAGTAAACAATAATGCCAGTACAACATACAGGAATCTGTGGGACACAGTGAAAGCAATTCTATGCAGGAAATTCATAGCAGTGAATGCTCATATTAGGAAAACAGAGAGAATTCAGATAAATAAACTAATGCAGAACCCTAAGCTCCTATAAAAAGAAGAGTATAACAAACCCAAAACTCATACAAGAAAGGAAATTATAAAGATCAGAGCAGAAATCAATGCAATGGAGACTAAGAAAACAATACAAAAAATTAACGAATCAAAGATTTGGTTTTTTGAAAGGATAAATAAAATCAATAAACCTTTAGCCAAACTTATCACAAAAAGGGAAGAAAAGGCTCAAATCCATGCAATTAGGAATGAAAAAAGTGAAGTCACAACAGACCCAGGAGAAATCCATAGGATCATCAACACCTACTTCGAGAACCTGTGCTCTAATAAAATGGAAAACACAGAAGAAATGAATAGATTCCTAGATACATATGAATTGCCAAAGTTAAATGAAGAAAATGTAGAAATTCTAAACACCCTAATTACAATTACTAAAATTGAAACTGTAATTAAAAATTTACCAACAAAGAAAAGCCCAGGTCCTGAAGGTTTCACCACTGAATTCTAGAAGACATTTAAAGAAGAACTATTGCCATTACTCTTTAAACTCATCAAGGAATTTGAAAGGGAAGCAAGGCTTCCAAATTCATTCCTGGAAGCAAGTGTTACTTTGATTCCAAAACCAGGGAAAGACCCAACCCAAAAAGAGAACTACAGACCAATCTCCCTAATGAATGTAGATGCAGAATCCTCAACAAGATACTGGCAAACAGAATACAGAGGGTCATCAAGAAGATCATACACCCTGACCAAGTTGGATTTATCGCAGGGATGCAAGGATGGTTCAACATTTGAAAATCAATAAATGTAATACACTATATTAACAGAGTCAAGGAAAAAAACCATATGATCATCTCAATAGATGCTGAAAAGGCATTTGACAAAATCCAGCACCCATTCATGTTAAAAACTCTACAGAAAATTGCCATAGAAGGTCTTTATCTCATCCTGATTAAGGCTATTTATGAAGAACCAATAGCCAACATCATACTAAATGGTCAAAAACTGATAACTTTCACACTCAAATCAGGAACAAGACAAGGCTGCCCACTATCACTACTCCTGTTCAATATTGTTCTGGAAACACTAGCCACAGCAATTAGAAAAGAGAAAGAAAAGGAATAAAGATAAGAAAGGAAGAAGTGAAACTGTCATTATTTGCTGATGATATGATACTTTACAAAGAAGACCCCAAAAACTCAGTCAAATGACTTCTAGACCTAATTGAAAGATTCAGTAGAGTAGCTGGATATAAGGTCAACACTCAAAAAACAATAACCTTCTTATACACAAATAGCAGACTCATTGAGAGAGAAATTCGGGAAACAATTCCTTTTACAATAGCATCCAAAAAACTGAAATATCTAGGAATCAACCTAACAAAGGAAGCAAAAGACCTCTACACTGAAAACTACAGCACTTTGAAAAAGAAGATCAAGGAGTATATAAGAAAACGGAAAGACATCCCTTGTTCTTGGGTAGGAAGAACTAATATAGTAAAAATGGCTATACTTCCAAAACTACTATATAGTTATAATGCAATGACAATTGAAATTCCAACAATATACTTCGCAGAACTAGAGAAAACAATCCAAAAATTCATTTGGAAACAGAAGAGACCTAGAATAGCAAAAGCAATTTTAGGCAACAGAGACGTGGCAGGGGGTATCACAATCCCCAACTTGCAACTATACTACAAAGCTACTGGTAAAACAGCATAGTACTGGCAATGAAACTGACCCAAGGATCAGTGAAATAGATTAGAAGATGCAGAAACAACCCCAGACATACTCAGCCACCTCATCTCTGACAAAGGAGCCAACCACCCTCACTGGAGGAAAGATATCCTATTTTATAAATGGTGTTGTTAAAACTGAATTTCAACCTGCCAAAGATTAAAACTAGACCTGTAATTGTCACCATGCACTAAATTAAGATTGAAGTGGATTAAAGATCTAAATATTAAAACAGAAACACTAAACTTGCAGGAAGATAAGTTAAGTAGAACTCTTGAAGACACTGGCATAGGAAAAGACTTTATGACCAGAAACTCAGTAGCACGGGAGCTAGCACAAAGAATCAACCACTGGGATCTCATCTTACTAAAAAGCTTCTGCACTGCAAGAGAAACCACCAACAGAGCTAAGAGACAACCTACAATGTGGGAAAAAATTTTAGCAGCTGTACATCAGACATAGGTCTACTATCCAAAATATATAAAGAATTGAAAAAATCAGACATCCTAAATTCAAATACCCAATTCAAAAATGGACATCTGAAATGAACAGACATTTCTCAGATGAAGAAGTAAAGGCAGCAAATAAATATATGAAAAAATATTCAACATCACTGGTCATTCGAGAGATTCAGATGAAAACAACACTGAGATTCTACCTCACCCCAGAAAGAATGGCTGCTATCAAGAAATCAACCAATAACAAATGCTGGCGGGGGTGTGGACAGAAGGGAACCCTTCTCCATTATTGGTGGGAGTGCAGACTGGTGCAACCATTATGGAAATCAGTATGGAGATACCTCAAAGAACTAGAGCTAGAAGTCTCATTTGACCCAGCTATTCACCTGCTGAGTATCTTCCCCAAAGAATTGAAAGAATCATACCACAGTAATATATGTGTACCCATGTTTATAGTGGTACAGTTTGCAATAGCTAAAGCTTGGAAACAACCCAAGTGTCCATCAACTGGAAACTGGATAAAGAAGATGTGATTTTTTTAATATAAAATGGAGTACTACTACTCAGCCATACAGAATGATAAACTAGAGACATTTATAGCTAAATGGATGCATATTGAGGACATACACTTAAGTGAAATAAATAAGGCACGTGTAAATACTGAATAGTTTCTCTAGTGTGACAAACTGAAAGTGTAAATATGGATTAAAATGATTAAAATGAATTATTGGTAATTTGAAATAGGAAAATGTCCCAAGGTATAGGGTTGGTGGGAGGGGAAGGTGAAAGGAAAGAAGGGAAAGGAAAAATTACGAGAAAAAAAAAATGGAAACAAAATCTATGTAAGTAGGGAAGGGTGCACAGGGAATGGGGAAAAAATAAGAACCAAGATGCATCATGTACAGGTACAAGCACCCAATCATAAATGTAAATGTATTATATACCTAAAATGTACCAATAAATGAATAAAAAATAAAAAAAATAAAAAATGTCCCATGGATGTGGCTTAAAATTCCTACTTCTCACAAAATCAGTAAATATTTGAAACTTTCAACTTTATATATCCAATATATAAAATTTGAATCATATGAAGGGATCAGAAAGGATGAGGTATTTTTGAAAATACATTAGTAGAGGGCAGGGGAATGGATTAAAATCATGCCAACCAAAAGAAGACAGCTTCCCTTTCTGCCTTGTATAATAGCAACTTACTTGTTAGGGTGACTAGAACTATCTGACTGTCTTAGTGACTAGAAATAATTTAACTGTGCTGAAAAAAAAAAGAAAAGAAAAGCAACCTAAGAAGACAAACATCCAGACTAAGATCATAAATTTGTTCTTTTAGAGACACTGGAAATGTGAGAAGACAATTCCCATGAGAGAGAAAACATAAATATGGAGAATATTACACCCTGTTCACAAATTATATATTTTGAATAACATATCATGACAAATCTAACACCATAAAAGACATATTTATTATCTTAAAATTTCTGTGTATCCAGGGGTAGCTGGGGCTTGGATGGCTACTCTGTACTGTTAAATGCAAGATGTTTTCTAGAACTAGAGTCTCCTCTGGAAGACTCACTCAGATTGATAGATTGTTTACATAAGTCTTTTTTTTTTGTTAGCTGCAGAACTTGGGACCTCAGCTTCTGCTGTTAGGAGTTTGCTCTAAGTTCTTGGATATTCCTGCATTCATTGCCATCAAACCAGAGCGGACAGTCACTATAGTGAACCTGCTAGCAAGACAAGCTAATTTATGATAGCATAGTTAAGGGAGAAACATCCAATCACATCTGCAATATTCTAAAGTTGAAGACAGTTACAGTTTCCAATCAACCCAAGAATTGCATGATCATGTAGTCATCATGATACAGTGACCACAAATGGGCACCTTCTAGTATGCCCTACACAGACAGTAACTACACTAGATATTTTGTAGCTATGAGAAGTATAATGCCACCAAAATATTTCAGTGGAGGAATCAACAATGTTTCAGTTACTGTGCATGTTATGATATTATCCTTCCTCAGAGAAGATTCACACTTTTTACTGCTAGCCAGAGAAAGTGATCAAAATAGCCAGGGATTGAGGTAAATTAAACTTGGATAGCATGTAGTGGAAGGCTTATTTTTACATCCAGGTTGTTCATTTTTTTAAGGCATAATCCAAAGCTTTCAAATAAGAACTTGAAATTTTATCAGGAACCCTCTCTGAAAGAGTCACATATTTTAATCTTTCTTCCTACAATTAGGAGATTGCAAATATTCCCTCCTATACTTTTTCAGAATTCTTGTATTTATATATTGCTTCCCATTCTATGAAGCTTGTATATCATTGTTTATTTTTTGATTTTTGAAATTTTCTTAGTACATGTTTGTAATAGATAATGATGACATTCACTCATCATGGGGAGTTGATACATTAGCATATCTTAATTATTTTATTTTTCTTTCTCCTCCTTTGTCCTCTATTATTTGGTGCATTTACCCTTTTTAACAGTTACATCCTCATGCTTGTTTTACTTTACCTCTAATTTTGATCTATTATTTATACTTTAGTTTTCTCATATGAGAAACAATATATTTAAACTTCTGTGTTTGATTTATTTCACTTAACATTATAGTCTCAATGTGAATGCATTTTCTCACAAATGTTTCAAATTTATCATTCTTCACAGTAAAGTAGCACTCTTTTGTGTATAAAATCACATTTACTCTTTCATTCATCTTCTGATGAGCATACAGATCATTCCCAAGATAGCAAGTCATGTTACTATAAATATGAGTATGCATGAATTACTGTAACATGGTATCTTTAACTTGTGAAAATACATAGAAAAGGACTAGCTGGGTAAAATGGAACATCTAGTTTTAGCTTTTTGAGGAATCTTCATATTGATTTCTACTGTGGTTGCAGTAGTTTGAATTCCCATCAATGATATAGAAGGGTTGCTTTTTCCCCACAACCTGGTCAGCATTTGTTTTTATTAATTTCTCGATGGTATCCATTCTTTCTGAAGTGAGATGGAATTTCATTGTTTTTAAGTTGACCAGTATATCTATGTAGTACATACAGTTTAAATTCCTTTTGGGAAACTGGTAAATGTACATAACACATGTTAATTCCTTTTTCATTCCCTTTTCCTTCCCTCCCACCCCCTCAACATCCATCCATCTCTTGATCCCTGTTGTTTTCTTTTTTTGAACATATTTGCAGTATATAATGTTTACATTACTTGTGTGGAGATGGTGTATATGTAACACATACCATAATTCCCTGTCCCCCTCCTTCCATTTCTTGATCTCCTTCCAGCGTTATTTTAATTTGCATTTCTTTAATGGTCAGAAATGCGGCACATTTTTAAATGTGTTTATTGGTCATTTGTGCTTCTTTCCAGAGGGCCAGTGTTTGATTGAGTCTTTTGTTTTGGGAGGTCTAATAGTTTGGAATTTGCTATATACACTAGCTATAAGTCCTCTGTCCCAAGGAGTTGCTGGTAATAAAAAAAAAAAAAATCCCATTTTGTAGCATGTCTCTTCACTATGCTGATTGTTTCATGTATTGGGAAGAAGCTTTTTTATTTGATATAATCCCACTTATTGATTATTGATGTCATTTTTTGTGCAATTGATGTTCTGTTTAGATAGTTCTTGTCTTCACCTATGTCTGAAAGAGTTTAACCTATATTATCTTCCATCAGGTTAAGTACTTTTATTTTTATACTTAGCCTTTGATCCATTTTTGTTTTATTTTGGTACACAGAAATATAGGTCTAGCTTCACCCTTCTGTATGTGTATTGCTTTTTTTCTCAACATCAATCATTAGAGAAGCTATCTTTCTTCCATTGTATGCTTTTGGCTCCTTTGTCAAAGGTCAGAAAGCTAAATGTGACTGGGATTGTTTTTGCATCCTTTCTTCGGTTCTGTGGATCCATACATCTATTTTTGTGCCAAATACCACACTGTTCTTTTAAAATGACAGTAGCTCTGTAATATAATTTGAAATATTGGATTGTGATTCCTTTTGCTTTTCCTGTATCATCCAGTATTTCTTTTGCTCTTCTGGATTTCCTCGGGTTCCATATAAAATTTAGGATTGTGTTATTTTTTTTCTAGTTACATGAAGAATGCTGGTAGTATTTTCACTGAGATTGCAATAAATCTATATTTATAAGTTTTGGATGAATAGCAGTTTTAAAAAATATTGCTTTTACCTATCCGAGAACAATAGTGTTCAGTTTTCTGATATCCTCTTCAATCTCATATTTCAGACTACATTTTTTGTTAGTAGAAGTTTTTCACTGTTTTGTTAGGTTACTTCTTAAATTTCTAATTTTTTGAAGCCATTGTGAGCAGTATTATTTTCCTAATTTATTTCATAGTGCATTCATCACTTATTGTTTGTGATTAAAATATTGCAGATGATTTGTTTGTCTCTTTTACGTTACTTTGGCCCTATATTCTTTGTCTCTATTGTTGGTGTCATATTTTCAATGCCACTACACAAATTTTTATTAAAAAAAAATCCCATGTGTCAAGTCATTTCCTCTGGTAATATTGACTTTACAAAACATTTTACCCTAAAATAAATTATAAGCCCTTATTTTTGTGTAAAATAGTACATAATTATTTTGTTTTCATAACCTTTGCCTATTCCTTATTGTTTTATTACTTTATATTGAAGATTTTCTTCTGAGTTCATTTATCTCCTGAGAATATCAAAAGTATCCTCTTTTGTATGTATCCACATCTTTTCCCTTTCAATTTGCTTACTCACTATACATTACATTTCTAAGTATGTTATCCTTTTAAGAATAGTGTGGAAAAAACTTTCCAGTAACTTGGAAAAGCTAATCCTTCAAGTTTCATATGTTACCTCAATACTTCACATGGAAATGCTTCATATCTCTGAACTCTCCCTATATACATGTCGCACTATTACTGAATAATAAATTTTCCCCAAACTTATTGGCATAAGATATTTTATTTTATGTTGTCAGTTATGGACATGAATTTAGGCAGGTTGATGCTTGTGTTTCACATGTTATCAATAGATGCCACACAGTATTTTTATTTGTCAGAGAATATGGTTGGGAAGATGAGTAACAATCTGCATTGTGTGCTTCATGCCTTGCTAAGGGTAGTTGGAAGTCTGGGGTACAAGGAGTATGTACAGTGTTGTAGTTGCACTTCTCTGTGACGTCCCAAAGTGAGTGTCCTCAAAGGCCTCTGTGGATGCTGGAGAAATTCTTATGTCTTTGCTTAAGAGGTCGTAGAATGTATGGTTGTTATATTTGATTATTCAAGTCATTCAGGCCAAACCTGATTCTCTCGAGAGGAGTTGGACTCCGCTTCTCAATTGGAGGAGTGGTAAACAAAGTGAGGCTAACCTTAATATACCATAACATGTAGACCACAATAGCACTCCTAGATATAATGTATTTGGCACCGACTCTCCTTCAATGCGCACCCATGTCAGGGAGAGTAATTTATAAAGGCATACTTACAAAGCAGCATGCAATAAAGACATATAAGTCAATTATTATATTATGTTATTTAGTACGTAAGTGTCCCTGCTTAGCTTCCTGTCTGCAATAAAGCTGAATGTTGTTTTATTTCATTCACACAGTGAGCCATTAAATTGGGGCATTTTTGAAGTTTAGCAATCCTAAATAGAGTTTGAAACCCTATGTGTAGTAGTGGAGCTGGTCAGAACATACTTAAGGGGCTCAGGTTTATGTTCATGAATTTCAGCATTAGTGTTTTGATGCTGGTGTAGAGATTCTTCAATGTACACTTTTTTGGTTATATGGATTACTCTTTTCCTTTTTCAGTAACAGAGGGAGTCTGAAAGGTGGAAGGAGAATAAAGGGAGTGGTTTATTCCAATTTCCCAGATTCTGTCAGTGTCACATCATGAATTTTGGTATCCCCCAGCTGCAGCAGATAACTTTGGTTTTCTGTAACCAGCTTCCTCATCCTCTCATCTCCCTTCCCCTTGGTGGTGATAATGGTGGGGGTTTACCAGGACCAGACTGTCTTTTAGCCTCACAAGAGGCTCAGACCCTTCCTCTACCCAATGTGACAACTGAAGCAATTACTGGTAGTACTTCTTGAGGGATTCAGTTGTACACTTCCTTTTAATCCTGCGGTAGTTGGTGACATTCTTTGTTCTAGGGTCTGAGTTACAGTACATGAAGCCATGCTTAACTATCCTGGGTTAGCAGACTAGCTGACTGACATTCTCTCTTCCAATATCTGACTCCCAAATCTATACAGATTTCACTTTTAGCCTCTAAATGTTAAAAGTCTTAAGAATTCTCCCCCCTTTCCCTACATCTTAAAAGGAGAAACCTTGTATCTTCATTTATTTTACACCTTCATTTTTTTCATTTTGCCATTTAAGTTCGCCAATATCTGATTAGTCAGTTATTTATATGCTATCAAAATAGCTCATATAGTTTCTGTTTCCCTTAACTGAATTCTCACTGCCGCTTTATATCCACTCTGCTTCATACTTAATTAATTTATTAATTATCCTGGAAAAATACAAGGTGAAATTCTGAAACATTTGTTTTATCTCAGATTTCTTCATTTTGTAGAATTCTGAATTAATTCAGAAATAATGTATAAAATAATGTAAAATATGTTTTATGAAATAACATATAATCTTCCTGTTTAGAGGGATTTGAGGAGTTTCTTCATGCTGAAAATTAACCCAGCCTAATACAGGGCTTTATCTGAAAAAATAGCAGAAAATACATTTTGACATCAAGATCTAAGAGCACCTCATCAAAATAAATGTAATTTTATCCTTTTTCACTTCTACATTATGTTCATTTCCTTTACTTTGGTAATAATAAACTTTTCTAGCAATACATGCCTAATAGTATGTCATTTCAGGAATTATTTTTTATTCCTGAGCTTGATTATATAATGTTAACTGTAAACTAAACATACATTCTAATTTCTTTTCTTTTCTTCAATCTAGTTGGTAATCTCATTAAAATAGTTCATGTATTTAGTGCTAAAAATTGTTATTTTAATTTCACAAAACAGTTACATAAACTCCCAAGGGTGGCTTCAGATAAAGCTTTTCAGGTATGAAAATAATTCATTCAAGGAGTATGTTGGAATTAGGAGAGTTAAATGTATATATAAAAATGGGAGTTGAAAGAACTATATAAAATTTTGTTCTTAGACTGATATCTGATTATTATATACAGGCTTTGGGAAGCCTTATATCAGTAACTAATCCAATCACATTTGATCAAACTCGCTTACCATGTTACTCTTATATTTTACTGTAATCCTTATACCATTCATATTTTATTGTGATTTTACATTGTATTATTATTTTAAAAGCAATATTTATATCATATCTCACTCAAATATCTGATCGCTTCCTTAATTTTTCTCATTCTTAACTCAGCCATCAAACATGCCATTAATTTCATACCAGATGTTGCTATTGCGTCATTATACCTCTGAAAGCATCTCCCAGAGGAAACTCCTATCCATTCAAGGAAGCTTCTGGAGAATTACACTGACTTCATTACCTATGTGTCTTTCAAACTTTCCAGTTTCCTCTTTGTTAGCCAATTTTCCATCACTATAAGAATACCCAGGATAATTCATTTGTATCCAGAAAAGTGTTGTTTTTTTCTTTCAGTTTTATAATTTCTATTCCACAGTATGTTGGCCCCATTGATTTTAGGCTTGTGGTGAGACCTCATCATGGCAGGAGTGTGAGGCACAGAAAGAGCGCTCACCTCATGGCAAGAGCAAAAGAAAGAAAAAAAGTAAAGGATAGGGGTTCCCAAATGTCTTTCAAGGCTAGGCTTGTAGCGCCTTGAAGACCTTCAACTAGGCCTCACCTCTTAAATATCCCACCACCTCCTAAGAGGCCCATTGGGCAGGCAAGCTTGGAAGGAGAAACATCCGTGGCAAGAGCTCTCTGCAGCTAGATTCATTTAATGGGTTTCTCACAGAAACACAAATGTCTGTTGTTCACTCCTGAGATTTTCCTGAATTTACTTTTGGCCACTATAGTCTTTGTGTGAATATTCTTGATCTGATCTAGAAGAAAAAGAAGAGTGAATAAAGCTAATTACATTTTTTCTCAGTGGAATTAAAATACAAAGGACAAAATTTGATAATAGTTTCAAGTCAAAGTTTCAGGCTACTACAAGAACAAAGTAGAAAAATAAAAGTTCCACATGAAGCCTGGAAGGTAATTAATGGCAGGGCATTAAAAAAAAGTAAAAAGCAGCCTGTGAATTTTATTACTTGAGCAAAAAGGCAAACTTACAAAAGTACTGTATTATAGTTGCTACTTTCTAAAAGTCAGCTCTTCAGGACATTGGTTTTCTAATCTCCTATATAATTAAAAGTTATAGACATGTTACAGAGGCCACAGTTTTAACAGCACTTATAAATTCTTCTGGATATCACAGTTAAGATGGAATCATCAAAATGCTCATGTAAGTCTACCAGGGTAGCATGCCCAGTCTAAATATATTGACAGAGCCATGAGAATACAGTAAGTCAAAATCAGGCATATCTTACTTTAAATCTTGTGGTGTATTTCCAAGTAAATTTTATTTCTTAATATAGAGTTTGAAGAAACAGCCTATATTTAGTATAAGCGAGGGGAGGAAACACCACTCAGATATATTCTAACATTCAATTCCATAAGGCAAATGCATTTACCACTGCTTGGCTCCAGTATCTCAACTCACTTATTATTCAGTTCATGATTCAGCAAAATGAAAGAGAAAAAAAGAAGTTAATATCATAACTGATCTCACTGCCCCACTGAGACCAACCTTCTTACTAATTCAGTCATCTTCTTACTAGATAAATTTGTGCAGCCATTTGTTCTTTTAGGCTAATTGAAAAAATGCTGATTTTGTGCAGTGATGGACCACAAAGCTTCACTGGAGATTTTCTGTGATCATAAGTACATTTGATCATTTTAAGTGGCGCTCAGGGACTAGATAGCAGAGAGACTAATTCAACTGTGTTTGTAAGGTCGGTACCTTGCACAAAGGGCCATTTCTACTTATCCTCATTACTTGTTCTGAGGAAGAAAATTTTAAGAGTTTTATTGGAGTCCTAATGAGGAAAAAATCACTTAAATAATATTATTTAAAAATTATATATAATTTTTGGATACTATAATAAGAAGAGGCAGAAAATGTTAGTAATGAAATGATTTAATGGGCCCTCAATTTATCTTATTTTTATTTAAATTTAATACACAATTTACATTTTAAACAGTGCAGTTCATACCTGCAACTTGTAAATGCACATTTACTGATATGCTGAGATTAGTATCAGTAGCATATTTCTCTGGCTTCTGAGCAGCAGTTTGGACTACTGATCTTTGCTCACATTGCTACCTACAAGAGAACCACAGGCATCAAGCTACATACAAGTGGCTTTCTCTGTGGAACATAATGAGAAATAACAAATGAGGAGACATAAAATTAAAAGGAAGGATGTGCTAAGTAACTGGCTGCAGTAAATAATTCTTCATGCAGAAAGACCGAGGAAGACCTCTTTGAAAAATGCCTTAACCTGAAGCTTAAGGAACGAAGAGTAATCAGTCATGAAAAAGAACTGGAGAAAACTGCTGAAAAGGAAGGAACAACTAATGCAAATCAACTATAGAATTGTTGGGAGCAATGCTACATTTTAGGGAAAATCATTTGATTAGACCTAGTTCTCCTGCCTACAGGCTAGCTATGGGGTTTCAAGACAAAACTCCAGTTTGGCCTCCAGTCACAGCTCAGACCTCAATGGTCCAGTGCCAGTGATGCTGTTATGCTCCAGGACAAGATTACACCAGCTGAAGACATTCTAGGAGGAACAAAATCTTCATCTACTCGGTTCCTCATTGTTCTTGGATTTCCACAGCCCCCTCCCCCGCCCCAGTCATTTGTTACACTTTGTTTATCCTGATGTACTGAACTCTGCAAATCATTTGTTACATTTGTTTCTCCTGATGAATTGACGGCAAGCTCAGGGGTTTTCGTCTTTGCTGCCAGAACAGTACTGATCAGGCCCAAAGCTCAGCTTCTTCTCCAAGTCGCATGTTTTCTACCTTTCTTGTATAATAAGTTAATTCACCTTGTGCAGCAGTGGCTCGCAGGAGACTAGGACTTACCGCAGAGGTTCTAGTAACGTCCCCTTTCCCTGTTCCCTACACAGAATGAAAATAAAAGTTGCGTTAAATTCAAATACCCTAGGCAGACATGGTGGTGTATATTTGTAATCCCAACAGTAGGAGGCTGAGGCAGGAAGATCACAAGTTTGAACCAGTTCTACGGAATGTAGTGATATCATGTCTCAAAATAAAAAATAATAAATAAATAAATAAATAAAAATTAAAATAAAAAAGAAAGAGCTGAGAATGTAGCTCATTGCAAAGGTTCTAGGCTCAATCTCTAGTAGTGTGTGTATGTGTAGGGGAGGGTGCAAAATATGAAGGTGTTAAGTGAACCCTGTAAGAAGAATCTCAGAATTACACAAATCACTTAATAGGGACCTTATCACAACATCCATTCCTTAACTTTACCAAAACAAACAAAAACCACACACACACACACACAAAATGAAACAAATAAGCAAATAAACCCGTGGAAAAGAGAATTTTACTTGTTAAAACTTATATTTTTCAGTGTCTCAGCAGGAAATTGAGTTCAATACAAATAGTTCAAGAATTACAATGTAGGGGAAATTTTTCATACGAACCAAACAAAAGATCCCAAAATGAATGTTGAGATATCTAGATCCTAGCAATAGCTTGAGAGTGTTATCATTCTTAATAATCAAGAGATTTTTAAAAACGGAAAATTTGTTCTGAAGTCCAAAGTGAGCAGGAAACATTAAGAATCTGGTTTTAAAAGAAAAATGTAATGCCAAAGTTAGATTCAGCTACTATCTAAAAATTTTACAGAGCATATAAACAGAGTTAGAAATGATCCAAGCCCTCTTTGTCTCTCCTATCAGTCACTGATTGGCAGAATATAATAGCATACTAGTTGCCATAGGAGTGCAGCTATGTAAGGTGTTAGGTAAGCCTTAGAGGCACACAGCAGAGAGAGAAGAACCTAGAATGCACCTGAGGTGTGGAAGGTGTTAATTGAAATATAAACCAGGCACAGCATGCAGATAGACATTTGTGTGTCAAGTAAAGAAAAATATGTCCTAAAAGAGCAGGTCAGAGAATAAAATTTAGGCAAGCAAATTTTGCTTTCATACATCAATGAAATTTAACAAAAAAGAGGCTGATTAAATGTCCATGTTTTGGAAATATATAAGGGAAATGTATCTTAAAATTAAAAGTTACCTACCTCCCTTTTTGACTCATAATAATCCATGTAAAACATCCTTAAATTATTTTGCAGTATTTTCACAAAATAAGTTTGGAAGAAATTAATTTAGCTTTGAAAAAAAAAACCTGAGAGTTGATCACAAAAAAATATTTGCACAACCATATGTGACATTTATTTGATGGCTTATATCATACTTAATTTGGGAATTAAACAAGTAACTGTGACTACATTGAGCACCTCTAAGGCCAAGTATGGCTTTGCCTGAAAGATCACATCAGAATATTAAGTGTCATAATTAAAAGGCACTAGTTCATTTTACTTTTCCTAGTTTCAGTAAAATATGTATGTAATATATTTTTATAATTCTTTATTTTCTTTAATTTTAGGCTCTTACTAAGACACTGAGGTAGAATGTACAATTTAGTCACTTGTAAAAGTTCAAGAGAAACTATTGGAGTAGTATAAATCAGAAGGAACTAGAATAAGAAGAAATCAGTAAGAAAATGGCTCTAATGTTGAGTTTGGTTCATCAATTACAGATGAACTGTTGTAATAATAATCTTGGGTATGTGATTTGTTGAAAAATGCTACTCTTGCTTCTTTGTATTTACAAGATACAGCTAATGGCCACTAATATGAAGATATTCAAACTACAATGTAGGTGACCAAAGGAATAAAACCAAGGCAACTTTGAAGGCTTTTTAAAATGAAAAATAGGAAGGGATTTAGACTTTGCAAAAGGCTAAGATTTACATATCATTCTCTTACTAGATTACTAGAGTAGATGGATATAAAATTATGAAATAAAACTACCAATGAATATAAATAGAACAATTCATAAAATAATTATTTTCAAAAATTGAACAAAAGAAGTATAGAATTATAATCTCTGCTAGATGAAAAGCATATAAGACAAAGCCCAAGAAGACATTATTGTATTTTCTGGAAGACATTCCTGATTGCATTGAAAAGGGAAATCCAAGCAAAATTTTTCAGTCTTCCTAAATTTGGAAGAATATGATGTTCTTTATTTCTAAGGTATTTAAATTTCACAGAAATGACCTCAAAGTAGATGAAGAAATGTAGAAAATAAGTACTGCTTTCTGGGTAATGATCTCATTGAGAAAATTTATAAATACTAAGTTGCATATGTGCTGTATAAAATTACATGAGTCTGGACAAAATAGCTATCCTAAATTACTTAAAGCTTTTAAAGCAAAACTCTGCCACTGGAAAATTTTAGAATTTACAAAGAATAGCAAGTAACCAGAAATTGTAGATGTGTGAAGAAGCAGGATTTTATGACTCATAACTAAGAAAAAAATCCATTTCTAACACTTTAGATGTTAAGTAATTTTTTTTTACCATCTTTCCTCTTGTGATGTCATGTTCCACAAGTAACTAGTGCTGAGAACAAGGCTTTCACAATGATAGGCCCAGTGGACATATAATTCAAAGATGATTTTTCTCCAACTCCTCAAATTTGTGTGTGAAGGTCTTAATACCTAGTACTTTATATATGACTTAGAATAGAGATAAGGTTTTTACACACATGATTAATTTAAAATTAGTTTTTAGGGTGGGTCTTGATCAATATGACTAGTCCCTATAGTAAGAAGAAAATTGGGCAGAGATCGCTAGCTACTGAGACCTGACAAAAAAAACTGTCATCCTAAAGTAAAAAATAACTCTAGCACAAAACTTTTCATTTTTTTTTAGTTAAAAACAAATCTTGCTGACATTTTGATATCAGGCTTCTGAATTCTAAAAACATAATAAAATAAACTTATATTGTTTGATATACCCAGTCTGTGGTGGTTTTTTTTGACAGTCCTACCAAAGGAATATAAATCTTAACATTTTTAATTAACATGACCCTTAAGCAGTAAACAGCTTTGTTCCCCAAATAAAGAATAAGATCTAAATGAGATGCAAATTGTAACATTTATCATTCATACTATCCTTTCTACTTTTCTGACTGTTTGTGTCAATATATCAGGATTAACTTTCACATTTGCTATTTTATTGAGAAATTGATAATTTTCTTTTAATGTTGCATTTTAAATTATCTGTCAGAATGTAAAGAAATGGAAAGGTATCCCATGTTCATGGATTGAAAGAAATATTGTTAAACTCTCTATAACACCCAAAGTGATGCGTGGTATACATGCAATCTTGAAAGAAGATCAGACTGAGACAAGGAGTCAGTGACAGCATGACTGATGGAATAGACTCAAAATTATCCTCCTCACTGGGGATGATGAGTGAGGTATACACCACCAGGTGATTCAAAGAAGCTGAAAACATTAGAAAGGGGTGGAATGTATCCCCATGCAATTTGTAAAAATAACACAAAAGATAGTGCAATGGTCAAACACACTGACAAATATGGTTATAGAGGGAAAAAAAGTGAGGGGGGCTGCCCAAAATGGTTTAAACAGAGGGAAAAATTTACAAAAGATACAGAATTCTGAACATGTTACAGAAATCCCAGAGATAATAATTTCTACTGAATTCATAAAGAGCACAAATGACCAAAGTGAAGATAGTGTTTCAGAAATGAAGGCTAATAACTAATTACATGATGATATGCTCAAAGCAGCCTTAAAAATGATAAGAAAGCAAGAAAAATTAATCCAGCTGCTACATGAGATTAAGAAGACAAGGATTATTTGGAATTAGAAATAAATTAGTGGATAGCACACATGGAATAAAAAATCTGTTTAGAGAAATCTTAACAAAAAATATTCCATGTATTGAAAAAGAACTCAGCATATAGGTATGCAAAGCTTACAGAAAAACAAATAAATGCAAAGAAAAAACTAGCTTCCCATAACACATCATAGTCATAATTCCAGAAGTCTAGGACAAGGACAGAATCTTAAAAGCTGTGAGAGAACAGCAAAAATCATGTATAAAGGTGAACCTATTTTGTTTTGCAGCATAGTTTTTTAAACACAAACTTGAAAGGCCAGGAGATCTTGGGGCACAATCTAGACTAATGTGTTCTGCAAAACAATCTTTCAAATTTGATGGAGAAATAAAAACATTCCAGGTCCAAGAACACCATAAGAAATTAATGAACTCCAAAATAGAACTCCAAAAAATGCTTAGGAATAAGTAGTCAGAGATATAGGCAACAAACCCAACAAGTCAATGGAACAAATACATCAAGAAAGGTTAGTGGTTAATTAAAAGAGAAAAAGGAGTCAATAACAGAAAAAGAACTTAATACCAGGAATGTCAATATTTTTTAGTAGTTACTCTTCATGTAAATGGCCCCAACTTCCCAATTAAAAGACACAGATGGACAGGCCAGTTCAAAAACCAAAACTCAGTGCTATACTGCATTCAATAGACTCATTTAATCCACAAAGAAAGTTGTAGAGTAAAATCAAAGGATGGTAAAATATGTCATGCACCAGGAGCCTTAAAGCAAACAGGGCTAGCAATTTTATTCTCAAACTAAAATTTAAACTAAAGCTGATCAGAAGAGGCAAAGAAGATCACTACTCATTATGTAACAATTCAACAGGAAGATTTAATAATTGTTAAGTACATGTGAACCGAATATCAGGGCACCTAACTTCATAAAACAAACAATACTAGACATGAAAGTTCAAGTAAACACCAAAACAATTATAATGAAGGACCTCAATATACAATTTTCAAAATTAGATCAAACAAACAAAATAATAACAAAAATATTACACTAGAAAGACACTTTCAAAGGATCAGACTTAATAGATATAGAGTGTTCTATCATACTACAATTGAATATACATCCTTCTCATCAGTACATAAAACTTTCTCCAAATTAGACTCCATACTGGTCTGCAATGCATGGTAAATAAATACAAAATAATCAAAATCATCCCATATATACTTTCAGATCATAGCACACTGAAAGTGAAAATGAACTACAAGAGAAACATCAAAAATTTTGCAAACATTTGGACACTAAAAAGCACACTTCTGAATAATCAATGGGTCACAGAGAAAAGCAAAAAGTAAATGAAAACAATTACAAGAATCAAACAATAATGCCAATGCAACATTCAGAAACTATTGAGACACAATAAAACAAGTCTGAAAAGGGAAGTTTATTCCTATGAATTTTCACATTAGATAAACAGAGTGAGCTCATTAAATAGCCTAACAATGCCTGTCAAGATACTAGAAAAACAAAAAATTACAAACCCAAAGCTAGTACAAAGTAGAAAATCATAAAAATTGGAGCAGAAATTAACAAAATTGAGATAAAAATATAAAATAAATCAATGAATTTAAGAGGTGGTTCTTTGAATGGATAAATAAAATAGACAAATGCAAAACCAAAATAATCCAAAGAAGAAAAGAAAAAACTCGCATTCAGTTAGAAATAAAAAATGTGAAATTACTGCAGACACCATCAAAATCAAGAAGACCATTAGTAACAACTATGAAAAATTGCACTCTAACAAATGGGAACATTTTGAAAAAAGGGATAGATTCTTAGACACATATGATTTACCAAAACTGTACCACGAAGACATAATGACTCTAAACAATCTGATAACACTTGCGGAAATTCAGTTAGTAATAAAAATCTACCAACTAAAAAAAACCGAGGACCTGATGGATACATCAATGAATTCTACAAGAACTTCGGTGAGTAAATAATGACAATTCTCCTCATACTCTTTAATAAAATTTAGGGGGAAAGATTATTTCCAAACTTATTCCTGGATTGTACCATTATTTTGATGCCAGTAACAGCCATAGATCCAACTAAAAAAAAAGATACAATCAAATATTTTTAATGAACACAGATGTAAAAATTCTTGACAAGATACTGACAGATGGAAATGGAATGCAACAAACCATAGAAAACATCATACATTATGATCAAGTAGGTTTCATCCCAGCAATATGAGGATGGTTCAGCAGATGTAAATCAAAAAATGTAACAAACTACATAATCAGAAGTATGGACAATGATCACATTATCTTATCAATAGATGGAATAAAAGGTTTTGAGGAATCCCATATTAATTAATAATGAAAAAACTCTGAGGTAAATATGTATAGAAGGATCTTTTCTCACTCTGATAAAACTATTTGTAACAAACCTATTGTCAGCATCATATCCAATGAGGAAAAGCTAAAGACTTTCCCTTTAAAATAAAAAAAAAACAAGGATGTCCACTATTACCTCATCTACTTAAAACATTTAGCCAGAGGAATCAGGCAAGAGAAAGAAATAAAAAAGATAGATACAGGAAAGGAAGAGGTAAATTTCATTATTTGCAATGATATGATCCTTTGCATAGAAGACCCAAAAATTCTATCAAAACACCTAGAATTTATAATCAAATTCAACAACATACCAGGATACAAAATGAACACACAAAAATCAATAGCTTCCTCTGTACAGATAATGAACCCAATCAGAAATAAATTAGAAAAACAATGCCATTGGCAAAAGCTTCCAGAAATATTAAATACTTAGGAGTTAACCTAGCCAAGGAAGTCAAAGAGCCCCAGTGCAAATAACAGTATTCTGAATAAAGAGATTGAAGAGGAAAACAGAAAATAGAAACACATTCCCTGTTCCTGGCAGACAGAAGCAACATTGTCAAAATAAGCATAATTTCAACACCGATTTAAATTCAACTCAATCTCAATTAAAAGGTCAAACATCCTTCAAAGTACTAGATAATACAAACCTAAAATTCATATGGTATCAATAATGACCCAGGAAAAACAAAAGCAATCCTTGGTAATACATGGAAAGCAAGAGGCATCAAAATCTCAGATTTCAAGCTAAATTATGAAGCTACAGAAACGCATCTAATGTTATTGGCAAAAAGGACATGAGGATCAGCTGCAGACAGGCAGGTCTGCCCACGCCCTACTGAGGTCCCTAGTCTTGCGGAAGACCCCAAATCACCCCTCTGCAGACAGGCAGGTCTGTGCACACCCTACCGAGGTCCCAAGTCACGTGGAAGACGTCAAATCACCCCGCTGCAGACAGGCAGCTAGCTGGTTCCACACTACAAAGACACAAAGGACACCAGAACACCAGATCAAGGTACTGAGTACTGCTGCTCCCAGCCCAGAGGTAGGGGCTTCTGAGCCGCCGTCCCACTGCTTCTGGTCCAGAGGAAGGGGCTTCCTGGTCACCATCTCTCCCACTGCTCCCAGGCCAGAGGAAAGGGCTTTTGGGCCACCTACTGTATCGCTCCTCCTGGTGCAGAGGAAGGGGCTTCAGGGCCACCATCCCTCCCACTGCTCCCGGCCCAGAGGTAGGGGCTTCTGAGCCGCCATCCCACTATCCTGGTCCAGAGGAAGGGGCTTCCTGGCCACCATCCCTCCCGCTGCTCCCAGCCCACAGGAAAGGGCTTTTGGGTCACCATCCCTACCGCTGCTCCTGGCCCCTGTCCCACCCCTCCCAGATCAGAGGAGGTAAGCCATGCAGGTGCTAACAGCCCACCACCCCAGTCAAAATGAGAAAACACGTAAATAAGTCTCAAAACCAGACTTCCAGATCACCTACAGCACCCCAAAGGGAAATGAGATGGAACACTCTGATACTCAACCACCTGGACCCACTGAGCTGGCAACAAAAGGGGATCTGGAAAAAATGAAATCAGAAATAATTTCTCAGATAACAGGAGAAATTGTGCCCCTAGTGCAAGACATGATTAATAAATCTGGAGAGGAGCTCAGGAACATGATGGAATCCCAACATAAGAAACAAATAGAATCCATAAAACAGATGCAAATAGATTTCCAGGACATGAAAAACTCCATTGAAAGTCTACACAGCAGAATGAGCCAATGTGAAGACAGAATTTCAGATATAGAAGATAAGATTGCAATTGGTGACCAGGAAAAGAAAAATTGCTTCAAAATTATAAGGGAACATGAGAAATTAATCCAGCAGCTGCTAGATGATGCAAAGAAGAATAACCTAAGACTGACTGGGCTCAATGAAGAAGCAGGAGAGAGTGGAGATGACATAAAAAATCTCTTCACAGAAATAATGGCAGAAAACTTTCCAAGCAGGGGAAAAGAGCTTGACATACAGATGAGTGAGGAAAATAGCACTCCAAATAGCCTTGATCAAAAAAAATCTACACATAGGCATATAATTGTTAAGATTCCAGAAACTCAACAGAAGAACCAAATTCTACAAGCAGTCAGAGAAAAGAAACAAATCACATACAAAGGAAAGCCCATCAGAATCACAGCAGACTTGTCAACACAATCCACCAAGGCAAGAAGAGCTTGGAGTGACATATTCCAAACCCTAAAAGAAAACAGCCTCCAACCCAGATTGATGTACCCTGCAAAACTATCTTTCAAAATGGATGGAGAAATAAGATACCTTCATGACAAAGAGCACCTAAGAAACTTCGTTAATACCAAACCAGCACTCCAAAGAATTTTACACAATATCCTAGGAACAGACATTGAGGATCATAATCCCAGGAGGCAAAGCAGAATGAAGCCATCTGGAATTACAAGAAATTAAAGGTAAAGGGGGGAACCCAACAAAAAGAAAAAGTCATGGGAATGACAAGTCAATATGTTTCAGTTATAACCATCAACGTTAATGGTCTCAATTCACCAATCAAAAGAAATAGACTGGCAGAATGGGTCAAGAAGCAAAATACAACAATAGGCTGCATACAAGAAGCACACTTAATTGAAAAGGAAACTCATAGACTGAAAGTTAAAGGGTGGAAAACAATATTCCATGTGACAGGAACCTGAAAAAAAAACAGGAGTAGCTATCCTCTTGGCAGATCAAGAAGATTTCAAACCAACACTGATTAAGAGAGATGAAGAAGGACACTATATCCTTGTAAAGGGAAGAATCCAAGAGGAAGAGATGACAATCATAAATATCTATGCACCAAACACTAGTGCACTCAACTATATAAAACAAATACTAACAAACATGAAAAGTCATATACACACTAATACAATTGTAGTGGGGGAACTCAACACCCCACTGTCACAAATAGATAGATCAACTAGACTAAAAATAAGTAATGAAATACTAGAACACAATTGAACTCTTGAACAAATGAACTTAACAGATGTTTACAGAGTCTTCCACCCCACAAAATCAGAATACACATTCTTCTCAGCTGCACATGGGTCATTCTCCAAAATAGACCACATACTCACACATAGAACATGTTTAAGTAAGTGCAAAGGAATTAAAGTTATCCCCTGTATATTATCAGACCATAGTGTGATGAAATTGGAGATCCATAGCAAAAGAAACTCAAAAAAATTCATAAACACATGGAAATCGAACAACACACTTCTGAAAAACGAATGGGTCACAGAGGAAATTAAAGAAGAAATCAGACTGTTCCTTCAATTAAATGACAATGACAGTGTAATGTATCGGAATCTATGGGACACAATGAAAGCAGTCTTACGAGGGAAATTCATAGCAGTGAATATGCATATTAGGAAAACAGAATGAGCCCAATTAAACAACCTGATGCTGAACCTCAAGCTTCTAGAAAAAGAAGAGCAGGACAACCCCAAAGCTCATACAAGAGAGGAAATTATAAAGATCAGAGGAGAAATCAATGCAATGGAGACTAAGAGAAGGATACAAAAAATCAATGAAGCCAAGAGTTGGTTCTTCGAAAGAATCAACAAAATTGACAAACCTTTAGCCAACCTTGTCAGAAAAAGGAAAGAAAAGGCCCAAATCCATGCAATTAGGAATGAAAAGGGTGAAATTACAACAGACCCAGCAGAAATCCGGAGGATCATCAATACCTACTTCCAGAACCTATATGCCAATAAGATGGACAACACAGAAGAAATGGACAGTTTCCTAGATATATGAATTACCAAACTTGAATGAAGAAGACCTAAAAATTCTGAACAACCCAATATCAACCAATGAAATTGAAAACATAACTAAAACCTTATCAACTAAGAAAAGCCCAGGCCCTGATGGCTTCACTGCTGAATTCTACAAGACATTTAGAGAGAAACTGCTGCCACTACTGTTTAAACTCTTCAATGAAATTGAAAAGGTAGCAATACTCCCAAATTCATTCCTGGAAGCAAGCATCACCTTGATCCCCAAACAGAGAAAGACCCAAATGAAAAAGAGAAATATAGGCCAATCTCACTAATGAACATAGATGCAAAAATTCTGAATAAGATAATGGCAAACAGAATGCAGAAGATCATCAAGAAGATCATACACCCTGATCAAGTGGGATTCATCCCAGGGATTCAGAGATGGTTCAATATATGCAAATCAATGTCATACACTATATCAATAGAGCCAATGACAAAAACCATATGATTATCTTCATAGATCCAGAAAACGCATTTGACAAAATCCAACATGCATTTATGATAAAAACCCTACAAAAAATTGGAATAGATGCTCTCTACCTCAAACTGATAGAAGCCATCTATGAAAAACCAACAGCCAATATCATACTAAATGGTCAAAAACTGAAATATTTCACGCTAAAATCAGGAAGAAGCCAAGGATGTCCACTATCACCACTCTTGTTCAATATAGTTCTGGAAACATTATCCATAGGAATTAGATAAGAGAAAGAAATAAAAGGAATAGAGACAGGTAATGAAGAAGTCAAATTGTCATTATTTGCAGATAACATGATACTCTATATAGAAGACCCCAAGAACTCCACCAAAAGTCTTCTAGACATAATAACCAAATTCAGTCAAGTAGCTGCTTACAAGGTCAACACACAAAAATCAATAGCTTTCCTCTACACAAATGACAGACTCACTGAGAGAGAAATAGGGCAAATAATTCCTTTCCCAATAGCATCCAAAAAACTGAAATACCTAGGAATCATTCTAACAAAAGAAATCAAAGGCCTCTTCTCTGAAAACTATGGCACTCTGAAAAGAGAGATTGAAGATGATATCAGAAAATGGACAGACATCCCCTGCTCCTGGGTAGGAAGGATTAATAGAGTGAAAATGGCCATACTTCCAGAACTGCTATATAGATTTAATGCAATTCCAATTGAGATCCCAGCAGCATACTTCATGGACCTTGAGAAAACAATCCAAAAATTTATTTGGAATAAGAAGAGACCCAGAATAGCAAAAGCAATTCTAGGTAACAGAGACATGGCAGGGGGTATCACAATCCCCAACCTGCAACGATACTACAAAGCTACTGTGATAAAAAAACAGCATGGTACTGGCAAAGAAACAAACTTGAGGACCAGTGGAACAGATTAGAAGATGCAGAAAGAACACCAGACACCCTCAGCCAACTCATCTTTGATAAAGGAGCCAAACACCCTCACTGGAGGAAAGATAGCCTGTTTAATAAATGGTGCTGGAAAATTTGGGCTTCAACTTGCCAAAGATTAAAACTAGACCTGTATCTCTCACCATGCACTAAACTAAAATCAAAATGGATTGAAGATCTAAATATTAAAATAGAAACTCTGAACCAGTTGGAACAGGGCTTAGGTAGAACCCTTGAAGACATCGGTGTAGGAAAATATTTTATGAACAAAACCTCACTTGCCCGTGAGCTAGCACAAACAATCAACAAGTGGGATCTCTTCTTATTAAAAGGCTTCTGCACAGCAAGAGAAACCACCAGCAGTATGAAGAGACAAGCCACAATGTGGGAAAAAATCTTCACCTGCTCTTCCTCAGACAAAGGTCTACTATCTCGAATCTATAAAGAACTTAAAAAGGTCAGACCTCCCAAATTTAAAGACCCAATCCAAAAATGGGCATCTGAAATGAACAGACATTTCTCAGACAAAGAAGTAGAAATAGCAAATAAATACATGAAAAAATGTTCAACAATCACTGGTCATTTGAGAGTTGCAAATGAGAACAACGCTGAGATTCTACTTCACTCCAGAAAGAATGGCTGCTATCATGAAATTAACCAATAACAAATGCTGGCGGGGCTGTGGGGAAAGAGGAACCCTGCTCCACTGCTGGTGGGAGGGTAGACTGATGCAACCACTGTGGAAATCAGTATGGAGATACCTCAAAGAACTAGGACTGGAAGTCCCATTTGACCCCGCTATTCCACTCCTGGGGATCTCCCCAAAGAATTTAAAAAATCATACCACAGTGATATATGTGTGCCCATGTTCATAGCAGCACAGTTTGTGATAACTAAAACTTGGAAACAGCCCAAATGCTCATCAACTGGAGACTGGATAAAGAAAATGTGGTGTTTTTATAAAACGGAGTACTACTCAGCCATAAAAAATGAGAAATTAGAGACATTTATAGCTAAATGGATGCACATTGAGGCAATACTCTTAAGTGAAATGAATAGGACACATGTATAAATACCAAATAGTTTCTCTAGTGTGCGAAACTGAAAGTGTAAATAAGGACTAAAATGTATAGTAAGTAATGTGAAATAGGAAGAAAAGAGGCAAAGGGGAAGGAAGTGGGAAGGGTAGGGGAAAGGTTAGAAGGGAATGGGATTAATATGAGAAAATGGAAAAATAGAAACAAAATCTTTGTAAATAGGGAGGACTGGAGGGGTTGAAGGGAGGGCTGGGCAAGGGTGAAAAATAAGAACCAAGAGAGACTATGTAATGGTGTAAATTTCCAATGATGAATGTTATTATATTGTATACCTAAAATGTGCCAATGATTAGAATGAATAATCAATAATGTAAAATAGTAACAAAAGGTCCAAAGGGGTAGGGGTGGTGGGAGGGGCAGGGGAAAGGAAAGAAGGCAGAGGAAAAATGCTGAGAAATGGAAAAAATGGAAATAAAGTCTTTGTAAATAGTGAAGGGTGGAGGGCATGAAGGGAGTTCTGGGAATGGGGAAAAAATAAGAACCAAGATGCATTGTATAAAGGTACAATTCCCAATGAGAAATGTAAATGTGTTGTATACCTACAATGTACCAATAAAAGAATTTAATATAAAAAAAAGGACATGAGGATCAATGGCACAGAAAAGAAGTTGTAAAAACTACCCAAGACACATTAAGCCACCTGATTTTTGGCAAATAGGCCAAAATGTATGCTATAGAAAAGACAGGCTTTTTAGAAATTGGTGCTGGGATAGCTGGTAATCCACATGCAGAAGCTTGGATATAGACCCATATCTCTCACCATGTACCTAAATAAAATCAAAATGGATCAAAGACCTAAATATTAAAACAGAAACACTTAACCTGATGGAAGAAAAAATTGGTAAAGCTCTTGAAGTCATAGTCGCAGGCAAAGACTTACTGTACAGAACCCCCACTGTATAAGAAATAACATCAAGAATCAGTAAACCATCTGCCGCCTGCCTTGCAAGCACAAGGTCCTGAGTTCCATCCCCAGTCCCACCCCCGAAAAAAAAAGAATCAATAAACCAGAATATATCACATTAAAATTTTCTGTACAGCAAATGAAACAAGCAACAAATTGTAGACATAACCTTCAGAATAGGAAAAATATTTGCCGGGTACCATGTGAGCAGAAGAATAATGACTAAAATATAAAAAGAGCTCAGAAAAATTTCGAACCTACAAAATATAGGACTCAATCCAAAATGGGCAAGTGAAATGAATGGGTATTTCTCAGATAAGTAATTACAAATGGACAATAAGTACATGAAGAAATGCTCAACATCTCTGGCCATTAAAGAAATACAAGTTAAAACAACACCAAGATTCCATCTTACTCCTGATAGAATAGGTATTATTAAAAAATCAACTAATGACAACTAATGGAGAGACTGTAGGGAACAAGTAAGCCTTCTACTGTACACTGTTGGTGGGATTGTAAATTAGTGCAACCACTATGGAAATTAGTATGGAGATTTGTCAAAAAATAAAAATCCCATTCAACCAGCTATTCTCCTTCTAAGTATCTTTCTAAAAGATTTAAAGATATCGTATTACAGTCAAGCATGCATATCTATGTTCATACCAGCAAAATTCACAATAACTAAATCTTTGAAATGGCCTATAGGTTCAGCAACAGATGAATGGATAAATAAAATGTGGCATTTATACGTAAGGTATATATTCTGCTATGAAGAAAAATGTTTTGAGTAATTTTTAGAAAAATGAGTGCATATTAAAATAATAATGTTAAGTGAAATAGAATGGATACCCAAGCTTAAATACCACATTGTTTCTCTTAAAAGAGAGACCCAAAGTTCAGGCAAATTAAAGAGTGAAATGAAAGATAGGAAAATAATAGGTAACAGGAATATAGGTATTTTTTAAATGGGAAAATAATGAAGAGATGAAGGCAGGGGGAGAGGGAGGGTAAATGGTTTAAAAAAGAATCGAGCTATGCCATGTACATGTACCAACTCTTTGAGTGTAATCATTATGAATGATAAATACATAACAATAAAAATTAAAAATAATTACAATGCAGACACATGGATCCCAATTTTCAAACATAAAAAATCAGTTCAAAATGGATCGAAGACTTAAATGTACATCCCAACATTATGAATTTGCTAGTTGAATATAGGAGAAATTCTTTAATACATTGGACTTGGCAAACTTTTTTTTAAAATTTTGAATAGAACTCAAAACCCAACAAAAACGCCAAAGTAAACAAATAGGAATATACAGATTAAAATTCTTCTACACAGCAAAGGAATTTGTGAAGAAATGTTATACAATATGCGATAGAATATCTGCAAACTATATATCTTAAAAGGGGCAAATATTCAGAATATATAAAGAACTCAAAAATCTCAATAGCAAAAATAGTAATTTTATTTAAATATAAACAAAATTATTAGACATTTAAAAATATTAGATACTGAAAGGCCTATCAGATATACAGGAATATGTCAATTGATTTCACAGTGAGATTCCACTTCAGTTAGAAAGGTTATTATTAAAAAGATGTAGAGATAACTTTTGCACACTTTTGATAGAAATTAATTATTCTATTCATTATGGAAAACAGTATGGAGTTTCCTCAAAATTTAAAAATAGAGAGATGTTGATGGACTTCAGTGGTAGAAGACTTGTCTAGCATGTGCTAGATCTTGTGTTCATACCCATATACTGCCAAATTAAATAAAACATTGACCTACTATGTTACCCAAAGAACATAAAATCAGTGGGCCAAAGAGATATTTTCATGTTTTTCTTGAAGCTTTATTCACAATAACCAAGATATGAAATAAAGCTAAATGTGCAAGGAATGAATGGATAGACTATATGGTCAATATAATGAATGGAAAACTATGCATCCATAAAAAATAATATATTGTCATTTGTAATAAAACTTCTGAAACTGGAGGATATTAAGCTCAGCAAAATATGCCAGGCACAGAATGTTAAACATACATAATCTCATTCAGACATGGAACTTAACAAATTTGATCCTGAAGAAGTTGAGGGTAGAATTGTTGTCACCAGAGGCTAGTGAAAGTAAAAGGGAGGGATGGGAAGAGGTTGATTAATATGTACTAAGTTAAAGTTAGGAGTAGAAAGTCCTAGTGTGGTATTGCAAAATATGTGGCTATAGATGTCCGTTATGTACTGTACATTTCAAAAAGTTAGAATAAGGACTTAGAATATTTTTGCCAAAAGGAAAAGAAAAATGTTTAAAGAGATAAACACGTTCAACCACACTTAAACCTTATACCATATAAATTAATTAAAATAAAATTTAAATAAGAATTAAAATAAGCTGCTCATAAGATTATGACTATGACAGTGGATATCAGAGGGTAGGGAAGTTAGGGAGGCAGACAGTATAGGGAAATGTTGGTCAATAGGCCAACATTGCATTAGAAAATAAATTCTGAACATTATACTTCAACTAAAGCATTGTACATCACAGAATAGTTAAAAAAGGGGATTTTGACTCTTTTGTCACAAAGAAATTAGAAATATTTAAATGATTAGGTATAGTAATTATCTTGATTTGATTATTTCACAATATATACATATTATACTTTACTTCATAAGTATTTGCCTTTGTTATGTGATATTTAAAGATTAAATAAAAATAAACTTTATTTTAGTCTATTATGTCAGTGAAACTCCTACTTTGCTTTTAATTCAGGTAAATCATACAAACAAATAAAATAATTATTGGATTTGTATGTTTGAGGGGCAATTAAGGTTCATTTGGTTTTAATTTCTATTAAAATGATTCTCTGACCTGAGTAGCTCAACCACAAATTAACTTTTAAAATGGAAATTAGTGTCACAGAGCAGAGCCAGAATATTTAAGTCTTTGTAATCTGGAAGTCATTAGATTAGGGATGGTGTTGATACTTTTGGTGTATATTTAGCAGTCTGCATCGCTGTTTAGAAATCAGCAGTGAACTACACAAAAACCATCACTTCAGGAAATATTTCTTCTGTTGATTGGGAAATGAAAAATTACATCAGCTCATTTTTTCATACTAACATTTTTCTTATTAAAACTTTCCTATCAATGAAATACTATTTTCTCCTAAATCAACTCCATGTAAGCTGTCCTCTACTTGGATGACATGTCTTAAAATCATTAATCATGGGTCATAAAACCATGGAAATGTTGTTTCATAAGTTCTGATGGGGCAAAATTAATATTTATTCAATGTGGCATGCTTCATAGATATAGTAAGTCCAATAAACTCAGCTTTGCTTCATCAACTGGAAAAGGATTTTGCCCAATAGTTTTTATAGAAAAATAGAATTTTGAAATATTTAAGCAGATTACATAGTGAAATTTGCATTCAGAGACCACACTAAATAAGAGTGCCAAAAGATGTGTAGAGATTCATAAGTTTAAATGACTAAACTTTTATTCTAACATTTTAAATTGTCTGAATTATTTTTATGTAGATTTCCTTTTATTTAAAAGAATACATCTTCAGATAATACTTATAGTATTACAAAATATTTTATATGTCAGTATAAGTCAATAAATACGTGATATAACCAGATCAAGAGTAAACTTTTATGACATTATTTGCTGAATGGTATTTAAATTTAGGGTCACTAAATAGTAATAGATCTCAAAGACTACTTACTGTAAATAGGAACTGCCTACCTGGCAAGTCTGAGAGAAGTCAGTCATCCTGTTGTTTGCATCTCTTAGCTGGAACGTTAGAGTCAGTTTATCCAGTCATTTGTTTTCAAGATAAACTATTGACAGGAATATAATTGAATAATTTAATGGAAATTCATCTTTCCATAGCTTGCTGAGTTATTTTTTATATTTACTAGTTAAAGGTTCTCATTAAATTCATATACATTTCCATTTATATTACATTCAGGTAAATACAAATTCTAATAATGACCAGCTTATAATTATGTGCAGAACTTGTGATTACTGAGAACATTTCTGCTGGAATTGTCCACCCCTGCGGCTATTGATCTGGTGCCAAACTTTATTACATTTCACCATCTATTTTCTGCATCTGTTTTCAGCTGATGTGCTGGATTTGACCTTTGCCTTACTCTGTAATTTTACTTCTCTGCAGTTTATAACAAGCATATGTATGAATATACATCTTTCCTTTAATGTTATTCCTGAATTAAATATAATTGTAATAAAGCTCTGCAACTTATTTATCACAGTTTCTTTTTGGATCTGAACTCTTAATCACTGAATCTATAGTTTTATTTATTTAAAATTTATTTAAAATTTTAAGAAAATTAAAGCTTTCATGATTTATTTTGATATGTATAAGATTTTTAATGTGAAAGCTATAAAAAAGTATAAATCAGTATAAAATATTAGACATCCTATTAGCAGTTTCACTACAGTATAGATTCTATTCTTCCAAAAATTTACATTACATAATGTAATTCTTTTAGAAGAAATTCTCTCTGGAATCAAGGTAATGGATACAGGCATTCAGATGCGAATCACACTAAATTTCATTTCTATTTTGCCATTTTGGTTTCAAAAGATGTGGTAATGAATTGTAAAGTCAACTTGAATGGACTAAGAAATGTATAGTGGATTAGTGGAGCACATTTTGGGTGAGTTTGTAGATGACTGACATGTAGGCTACAAATTGAAGAGGGAAGACCCACCACATATGGGCGTGGGACCAAACAATTGGCTTATCATCTGAATGCAAAAACCAAGGAAAGAAGAAGGAAGTCTTCCTTTGTGCTTCTTCAGGGGAGCTCCAGTCTCCATCATTGCCTTTGGACATTTGTTTCCAGTTCCTTCTATATATAATGTGTTATATATATATATAGTATATTATTTGTATATTCTTTATTTCTAGTAAACCCTAACTGATACAAAAAAAATCTTGCAACCTCTTGACTTTATATCAAATATTTTCCAGCCAAAATCTAAGCTGTTAAAATTCTATTCATACCCACTGAAGCAAAATATTAAGCATTGTCATTCAATTTTTGTGAAGATTTTGCTACTAATATGTATTTTGGAGATAGCATAGAACAAATCATAGTGATGTCTGTGGGCTTTATACATAGGATCCTTCTTCAGCTTTTCAAAAATTAATTTAGTAAGATTCACTACTAAGTGAATGGCATTCACTTAGGATGTTTCTAATAGAATAAATTAAAACATGAAATCATTTACATCTTGAGATAATCTCAAATCAGTGGAAGGTCAAAAACATAATAACTCACCTCAACAGCACAACTTTGATTCTCATGAATTGATTCACAATAAACCTGGTGGAAAGTGGAATTATGTCTTTATGAAAGGAAGAATCAGTCTTTGTCTCATGCATGTTTTCAACTGCAAATGTAATAGTCCTTTCACTTTGAATGACATTTCAGACACGTGTGGAATAATTTTTGCCCTTGATTAGCATCAAGGGTTTTAAAAATATATGTAAGGGGAGACTCAGTATCGGTAAAAAAAGATATAAGATATAGTGAACTGTGATTAAAGAAGTAAAACAGAAAGCATGTTTATAAATCTTACATATCACTTGGCATGTATGTCTGGCTTCCCTCTCTGTGGGTATCTTTTTTAATAATTATGCAAGATCATGCTACGTAATTTGAACAATTATACGTAAGTGTGAAGCAGAAGCTTGAGAGGTTGTGCTATGCACCCATCCTCCTTTCCCTTCATTAGCAATCATGAAATTATGTGACAAGATAAAATTTTCTTCAGTCAGCTTCGCTATAATATTTACATATTTTGAGTAACATTTCTGCTTGTTTCTTCTGAGCTGCTGAGATTTGTAGACATTTTATTGTTGCTGTCTAGTTCGGGTCATTCTTATTGATACACTTGCTTAAGTTCAATTCACTTTTATTCTTTTATAAAACTTAGTGTCTTCTTAACAATTTAATTGAGTGTTCATAAAGTCTTGTCCATATTATATTTATTTTCTCATTTTTCAGTTTTTAGCATGAGCTATTGCTAGTTTTTATTCTTTTTTACTTTTATTTTCTTTTTCAAAAACTAAAATTTATTTTACTTTCTACTTCTGAAATGAGACTTCTCTAAGCCCCTTTATAATCTACTTACTGACAACAATAGTCACCATTGTTTAAACCTCATGTTATTCATATTTTCTCCAATATATGATTCTCTTTTGATTTCTCCTTTCCTTGATTTCTGGTACACAGTTTATCTTTGGATAATCATTGAGATCCACAGGCTCTCATTCATTTCTCCAATAATTTTACTCTCCCTACCTGCTTTCTAAATATTGTTATTTCTCTGGGTTTCATACTTAATAGGTTTTCTCTATTCAGACATTGCTTTTAGGCACACTGTTTTTAATCTTTCCCTGAAGAACCATTGTACAGTTTTCAAGTTGCCTACAAGCTATGAAGTAGAATTTCTCACTGCCTTAAGTATGCCCTCTATGCTCTGAGATGAATTACCTCTTTAAGACTGAAACCAGGAGATAGGGGAACACTAGACAGCTAGAACAGGGACCTGAGTAAGCCAAGATAAGTTCTGGGAAAATTGGAACACAAGGAAAAGCGACTCACTGAAGTTTATGTGGAAAGCTGAGAGCAGGGGAAATCAGTTTTCCTAATGTCAGAGGACTAGCTAAAAATGGTAACCATGTTGTTTTGAAGGACAAAACCTGGGTTAAACTGATATAACCTTTGGTAAGTTAGGGTTCAAAGGAAATCTGCTCCTCCTGACATCAGAAGCCTAGCTAAAAGCTTCAATCACATTATTTCACTATGTCGTTTTTTCAAAATAGCTCAAGATGGCATATAAACACCTGAACTTGAGTGCCACCTCGGTGTCCTCTCTTTGAGTCCCTCTCAGTTAGTGAGAGTTTTTCTTTGTTCTTTCTAATAAACTATACTGAGTTCATTCCTCACTGCTGTGTCTGAAGACTTCATACTTTACCATCTTCAAGACAATGGCCTGGATAGGGGAAAGACATTGGTGAAAATATGTATTATTTTCCATATAAATCTATTTCCATATGTATCTATATCTATATCTATATCCATCTTAAATTTTAGTCTAATTCTGCATTCTGTCCTCCACCCATTGTCTCTTAGTTTTTCCCCTTATTCTCCTACTCAACAGTTCACAAGTACATTCCATATTTATTTCCTCAGTAGTATCTTTAATCTTATAATTATCATTGCTGGTGATTTTATGTAGGGTTTTATCTATTATTTGGAATATTTCATTCACCTTTACACTGGACTAATACTTCACTTCTCCCATTGTTTCTTTTATTTCACCTTCAATCAGAAAATAATTGTAGTTATACAGATAAACCCATTCTTGCGTGCACTATTTTCATGGCTCTCCAGTCAAGTTTTCTCAAATTCATACATTAAATGGATATACAAATAAAATACATAAAAACAAATTTAACTAATTGATTTTTTTCTCTTTTATTGTGCTCTGTTTTTACCTATGACACACTTGAAAATAGCACAAATTAACATGTTTGTCCTTATGACTCAGACTACATTATTTGTGTATTGCCACTGTATATATGTATAATACTTCTTTTTAGTTATGTTAGTTATTTTTTTACCCTAAGGTGCTTTTACTCCTTCTCTTCTTGGTTTATTCTTGTTTGAATTAATTTAAATCAGTGAAAGTTTTACTCTGGGATATATACCAAAGGCTGTTCTTTGCTCAGTTATTCTCTTTCTCATTAGTCTATCTATGTGGCCATTTTAGAAACAGACTGATTAAAATCTTCACTCAGAATTACAGGCTGCAGTATTCAAAGTCTTCCCTAGAATTTTTGAAGTCAGTTGTAAAGAGAGCAAGAAAGAGTGTCTCTTCCTATTATTTAAGATTAAAAACTCTTGAGATGTTAGTTTTTCATCATTTCTCTGGGAAACATTCTGCAATAGAAGAAAATAAATTGACATGTACAGCAATGAATTCTGGAAAGAGAATTATAGAAGCACTTGAGTCTTGGTTTTAGTGTCTCCTGTGGTTTAGATGCATCCTAGCTCATCCCATAGACTGAGTGCTCTGTCTTCTTTTCTATGATGTAAACTTCTCTGGTATCCTAAAATGAATACATTCTGCCTATTAGCTTATTTAATTTGGCATATATGAATAAATATATTTATCCATATACACACAATATGTTACATGTATTTTTTTCTTTTCACAGTCCTAAGCAATACTTTTTTTTGCAGTTATAGTTGTACAACTCTCTCAATATTTTAAAGGATATTTGTTCTTACATTTTAAATTTATGAATTGTGTCACTGCATACATTTTTGAAAGTTTATAATTTCCCTAGATTCCACCCAAGTACCTAAATTTGACCCATTTTATTTTAGGAAATGTTTATTTGTTGTTTCCCTGTGTCCTCCTACTTTCTCCTTGCCAAGTTATTTGTAATTTAATTAAACTTCTCTAACTTGGTTTATACTTTTCCCTGATACTGTATGGACTTGTGAAGGGAGAGAATTATAAAATATTCCTATTTTTCTAATTCTCTTTATTTTTGTTGTATTTTAATATTTGTACAAGAGCAAAGAGCAAATTTAATTTATGCAATATTCTGTTATATTGTGTCCCAATCTCTAAACATTTATTTTTGAGAGCATTGGGAACCTGCCCATCCACATTTATTTTAATATGAAAATGATTCACAGAATTTCTTATACTCTCAATGAATAACTTTGGCTAATGTAAGTTGATATACAATTTTAATGCTCATTTTTAATCTTACAATTATAGAAAATACTTAACCCTCTCACTATTAGTCAGTGAGTTCTACCACAACAAAATACCAAAAATTGAGTAGCTCACATAACAGAAATTTATTTTATCATAGTTCTGCATGCTGAAAGTTCAAAAACACTGTGCTATTATGACTAGTTTCTTCTGATGCCTCTCTGGATTGCAGATGGGTTTCTTTTCACTATTTTCTCATGGAGTTTTATCTGTGTGTGTGGACCCTGATATCTCTACCAATCTTTTTAGGAAAGCAATCATATTGCATTAGAACTATCCTTTTATGACGTCATGTAAATCTTATGATTTCTGTGAAGAACCTGTCTCCAAATCCAGTCACTTTAGGAGATTAGTGCTTCAGCATAAATTTCAGCGGGTTGAATAGGGGCACAAATACATACATACGAAAAAATGTTTCTATTTACTGTAATTTTAACTATGATCCTGAAAATATTCTATTTGGTTTCTAAATTTTTAATTTTTATGCTAGGTTATTTATCAGTATCAATGAGTAATTTTTTCTTGTAAATAATTTACAAATATCATGATTAATCAAAATTAAAGCCACAATAATTGTGTAACCTTTTTCATGTATAGCACATGATACTACTTTAAATCATCTTTAGGAAGAGTGACCCATTTCCTGATGAAAAAGTCCTAATTTTATGAAGTCAAAGGATATTAAGACAGTAAGAACAATTTCTGAATATTTTTCCAATATTTAATAATAGAAACCAGCCAATCTACAATGTACAATTATTTACATTTCCTCTGAAACTATTTTTGGTGTAAGTTACTGGTGGTTTGTTTGAAATCAAATGTGTTTTTCTTTTTATTCTGGATGATAGCACCTGTATCTTCCTGACATCTGAACACTTGGTCAGGAAAGTCACAGCAAGAATCACACACTTGGTACCAAAATCTGCATCAGTCACTTTCACAGTGTTGAGATAAAATACTCAACACTCACAACTTAAAAGAGAAGAGATTTATTTTACCTCATATTTCAGGGGACTTTGTTAGTGGTTGGTTGTCTCTGAGACAGAAACAGCATGGCAGAGGAGTATGGCAGAAGAAGGTTGCTCAACACATCACAGCCAGAAAGCAGAGATAGGGTAGGAGCTGGGGACAAGGAAACAAACACCCTTCTATGTCATAAGTGCAGTGATTCATCCTTTCCAATCAGCTCCCACCTCCAAACACATGAGATATTTGGGGGAAATATTTTATAACCAAACCATACCAATTATGAAGCATAATTGTTTAAAAAGTGCATCAAGTTTATGTTACATGAATTATTTTTAATTTTTTCATACAAAAATTGCAGCAAAATTGTGACCGTCCCAGGCTTTATGTAATAATAGACACCATCAGGAATCCTTTAGCAATAAAGAGCTATCATGTCATAACTTATCTTCCTAATTTTGGCAATTAAAATTTCTCAGAATTATAGTACAATTTTGTGTGATAAACTTCCTACAATTGAAACTAAAAGAAAAGATAATAGTATTGCAATGTATTTATATCTCTACATTTTTCAGATACTTAAACAAAACACGCTGTAGATAGTAATGTTTTCTTCGGCATAGACATAGGTGTTGTGCTGAAGGCTCAGGTGACTTTGTGAGAGTTTTATACTCCAAGAATTTCTATGGCAAGGTTAAAGTATCTTAAGAGATCAGCATAATAAGTATAATTTTTGAGAGATTTTGGTTGTTTAAAATAAATAGATACTGCTCTCATTGCATTTAAATAGTCAAGACTTTTTCTTAACAATTTTTTTCAAGATATCCTTGAGGTACAGTATTTTCAAATAGATACCTGCTATACATGTTTAACAATATATGTTTAAGATTCTTGAATGATTTACTCAATTATAGATGATAAGTATCTTGTGGCATCAAAAAGTTTGTAAATTGTTATAGCAGAGAAAAGAACAGTGTGCCAGTTGTTTTCTTATGATAAATATCCAAGGTATTTCTGAATAAATATTAGATAAACCTGAAAGAAAAAAAGTGAGGAAATATGTTGTTGCCATAGAAACATTATGATGAAAATATTCTAGTACAAATAACTGAACAGGTAGAAAAGTTTATCCATCTTTTCTAATGTATAATAATATATTATACATTATAATAATATGTAATATATATTGATTACATAAAATTTCTTTCTGAAAAAGTTGAATACATACTATATTTAAATGTTTTGCTTCTTAATAATATTTAGGAAAAGTAAAAATTCCTGCATTATTTGTTGCGCATAAGGATTTTCATTTTTATGGACTATGGTCCCATTATACACTGAGGAAATAATATATTCATGAAATATGTGATCTAGGCAGGCACCTGTTCTTTTCTAATGAGAAAAAAAGCATGCAGTATTTTAAAAATTAAATTAATACAATATAAAATTAAATGAGCATAATTGCTCATTGTTTTTCATCTATTTTCTAAAAATTTCTATTTTAGTAGTGCATGTGTGCAGTACATAATGATTACATTCGTTTTGTGGAGTTGATACATGCAAATAACATATGTTAATTTTTTATTCATCCCCTTTTCCTACCCTCTATTTCTTCATCTCCTTCCAATTTGAGAAAGCTCTAGCTGCCTACTTCCTATTATCTTTTGATTTGCTCTTTATTTATAATTTGGGATTTTTATATAAGAGAAACAAGGCAACACTTAAGCTTGTGTATCTAATTAATTTCACCTGACATTGTGGTCTCAAGGTGCATCTATTTTAGATAAATAACTTCTATCGATTTCCCTTTTTAAGTACATTGATTTTCATTGCTATTACTTGCAACACAAAAATTGATCAAGTGACTAGTTTATCTTAAAATCTTTTGCATGACCTCATTACTTCAAGTAAATGTAATTAATGCAGATTTTTGTTTTTATTATATGATAAGCTAAATTCACTTTGCAACCCTTTTTTTAATAGAAAAAAATGTCAAATGGCTAGTTTGTCAGTAAGGTACTATGTTCTTTAATGTCTTAGTATTTTACACTTGGTAGTTTATGAGCCTTATTAGGTTTTGGAAATCATCTCAAAGCTTTCATTTAAGTATTGTTTGTGTGTGTATATATATACTTTGTATCACAAATATTTTGTATATATATATATATATATATATTATGCATAGTGTTTTTCCTTTCCATCAAGCCAGTACAAAGTAAGGCTTATATAAAGAAGAAACAAAAGTAAATTATTCAACATGAAACCTAGTATCCTTAAAATTTTTTATAAAGACTTATCCTCTCCTAATTTGACTCAGTGAATATTCTAGAATGAACTGAATTCTAAGAAAATATTTTCTGTAACATTAGGTTTTACAATCATGTAAAATTTAGGAAAGATTAAATAAATGTTTACCTAAGGTAACTGATGTTTTCACACTTGGTTAAGTGTGTATACAGATTCAAGTCAATAGCTTATTCTACATAAAAATCAAGGCATTTTAATGAAAAATAGTGGAATTAATGAAAGAGTGAAGAAAGATTTTATATTTTCCCAACACATTCTTCTGTAATCATCCTTGCTTGGGAGTTAATAACATAGTGAATAATGGTCATTAGGATTAGTGTATATTTATATGTGCTGACACATTTTTCATGTCACTGGTAATCTGCTAGTGTTTTGAAACACAGTGAAAACCTATTTGGGTAGAAAACTACAGAGGCATAGAAAAGTAGATTATCATCTTTCTGGGAAATCTTTATTTAGGAAATTCCTTTAGCAGCATTTCTTGTTTGATTAATGTAGTAATAGTAGTGTAAATATTCAAGAACATTAGGAAAACAAAATCATAGATAATTATTGGTAAGGTTTTTATTTTTATAATTAATATCTCTTAAACGGAAATAGTTTGAATAATTTTGAAAGATAGAGAGGAGTTCAGTCTAAAAGGGCTTGATACTTCCTGGTTTACTAAGAAAAACCCAAAGAGTGTTGATGTACAAGAAAAACACACATTTTCAGTCAAGTTATTTTCCTTGATTAACCTAGAAATCCTAAGTGGGAAGAAAACAGTGTTTATTTCCATGGCACATAAGCACTTCTGAAATATCATGCTAATCAAAAATATAAGTATTTTTGAAGAAAGTTCACATGTTCATATTCAAATAATTTACCTTATTGTAATATGTCAGGATTTTATAGTATAATATATCTGATCTACCCTTTACAGTTATCCCATGAACAGATTCAGTTTATCTGAAGAATATTTTGTGCAGAATATTAAAGTGTGTTAACGATTCAGGATATTCTCTGAGAGATAATCCACTGTTCCTTTACTCATCCAAGGATTAGAGCCTCAACCACTTTTCATAGAAAGGTGATAATAACTTACAAGGGTACAGCACCAAGAAAGGAAGATATAAATATGAACAAAAGGCAGAAAGCTTACTACAGCAGAATAAGCCAAACTAGAATATCAGCAATAGCAGCTTGTTCTCTCTTACATCTATTTTTTGGACATGTCTTATAAGTAGAAAATAATTTATTGTTTTTAAAAATCAGGAAAAAGAGACAAGTGTGACATTGATCCAAGGAGGAAAATATTTACTAGTCTTTTATTGCATTCTATTTAGAGAAACCTATAAGATATACTATTATTATTCTTTCTCATACAAGTGGAAAAACCAAATGCTATAGATTAAATGTCTAGTTTTAGTTTCCTACAGACATGTTACAGATAATCTCAGGGTTTTCAAAATTAGGGAAAAATAGTGAATAGATTTCTAAATTTATTTCTAACATTTGTTTCAGGAATTCCACACTTTCACAAATTCTTCAAAGATCTAGATTTTATTTATTTCTTATTAATTTTTCAATTAGTCATTGGCTCTATGAGTGTAACAAGAAACAACTATTTTCTTGAGCCAAGGTCACCAAATGAAGTAAGAGAAGAAAATGATCTTAAATGAAGCAGAAAAGTAAAGGGCATTGATCTATTATCTGGAGCACACAATGCATTGATTGTAATCTTCAGAAACTTCCAAAGAAGATGTGTAAGGGACTTACACATCTGCTTTCAAGCATTTATGTTTAGAATGAGAGAGAAAAACAGATGCAATCTATCAGAAAGCATGCCAAATGGAAGCTACGATTTGAAGCAACTGATTGGGGAAACACTTAATAATAATTTAATATTAATAAAAAAGGAAAAACAGATCGACTATTTAAGCAAATGTAGTCAAATGATACTATGAGAACTAAAAACAAAAAGGTTTTTAGTACCATGCTTAGTCAGACATCAAGAATTCTGGCTTTTTCACTCAAGTCACTTAAAGTCAATTTTCAGTAAAGGATCTGATAAGTCATAGAAATCTCAAAATATTAAATGATTAATGAATCCAATTTATCACATTTATTGTATTAAATATGGAGAGATAGCTTAAGGTTTTCTGAATCACTCCTGGCATTTATCTAAACATTTCAAAATGTGTTCTTAATATGGAAGAAGTGCATTGTAATGCTCTAGCACAACAGAATTCCTACACCTATGTAATTACAGATTAGTACCTCTTGTTCAGCCTTTTTCCATTCCTCCATCTTTTCTTAGCCTGTTTGATATATTTGTGGGCAACAGGGAAATGCTAGATTTCTGTATCACATGAGGTTTCTCTACAGATTTCAGTTTATCTCAACGTGGTCCTAGACACTTTCATTACAGTCTTTGAATTATTCACTCATTTATTTAACTCTCTACTTGCAGAAGAAACATTATTTTATCTCCCTGTTTAGTTATGTATTTGTTTGATGCAGAGGAGAAATAGAGAATAACTACTGCTTCACACTTTAGAAATTTAAGTGATCTTTTATATGATTGACTTTTCTTTATTGATCAGGAGATTTTTATGTATATTTGTATGTATTTATATGGTTTAGTTCAGCTTCATCTTGTTCCAATATCTTTTTTCAGACTCAGATAACATTAAAATATGAATACACTGAGTTGTACTCACATTTTTCAGAGATGGCTACATGCTTTGGAAATCTCTAAATATTATAGATACGAAGTACCTATCTCTTCCTTCCCTCCAGTTTTATGGAGGCAAAATGAATTGAATTTTTTTACAGTCTGAATTCATAGAAAGAACTTTATCAATAACAATTAACTCTGCTGCATAACTAAGCACATTATATAATATTTATAGTAATTGTATGGACAAGCACAGGATCTTAAGCACAAGTTTAAAAAACATTTCTAGCCAAAATATTTTGAAAAAAAAATTTAATGTTACAAATACAACAAGTATATATTTAAATAAAATGTCATTGAATAATTATGAAGGCAAGTACGTTTTTTATTTTGTTAGCCACAAAATTTATATTAAAGTAAAAATTATGTTATTAATTTTAGTTCCACTTAACAATAATTTTTGACATATAAGAACAAAAAATGTGCTCATGAAATATTTTGCTTGTAAATATATTTTTATGTATTCAATTACATTTGGCTTTTTATCTCTGTGATTATTTAATAAATGTTATTAGTGAAATAATATAACTAGGTCAGATAGCAAAGGAAATATACAGAAGCTAAATTAAAGCCCTTACTTCTCTTTAAATTTATAGAAGAAAAAATTACCTTTTATATTTAAAACAGCATAGAAATTTAAAAGTGTATGCCAAAATTCCATGATTTAATTATTTATTTTCATTAATAAATGAACATTTTAATTAATGTTTCAATGTTTGTAGAATACATGAAATTTTCTTTATATGAATAATTGCAGCTGTATGTCTTAATTTACTTTACTTACGCTTGTTTATTGATTATATCATACAATGTCTTTTAAAAATATTGTAGTCTTATTTTTTTACAGCAGTTTCAGGTTCAGAGTAAAATTTAGAGAAAAGTACAGTAATCTCTCATGTAGTCTCTGTCCCAAAACACTCATAGCCTTTCTTAATCTCAACATTGTTGATCAGACTTGCACATTTGTTAGATAAACCTATATTGATATTTCATTATCACCTGATTTGCACATTAAGGTTCACTCTTGGTGCCCTACATTCTGTGGGTTTGAACAAATATATAATGACATATATCCATCTTTACATTATCATGCATAGTAATATCATGCATAATATTAGTGCTGTTCAAAAAAACCCTCTGTGCTCCATTCATTATTCACGCTTCCTCTTCCCCAAGTCATGAAAACCCTGAGTCTTTTTACTGTCTTATAGTTTTTTCCTTTTCTACAATGCCATGTAGCTGGAATGACACAATATTCAACTTTTCAGGTTGGCATAATTTACTTAGAAATAAGGATTTGAGTTTCCTCCATGGTATTTCATGGCTTGACAGCTCTGTGCAGGTGTGTGTTCATGTAAGTGTGTGTGTATTTTGGTGGTGGTGTGGTGGTGATGGTGGTATGTGTTGAATAATATCCCTTTGCTTCGATGTAGCAGACCTATTGAATGGCATTTTTGTTGCTTCCAAGTTCTATGAATAAAGATATTATATAAACCTGTATGTTCAGCCTTGTGTATGAACATAAGTTTTACACAAGTTTTAATAGATATATCAACAAGTTCCGTACAAAACACCAATTTATTGTGGCAAACCAACCTTAAGCTTAGAAAGCTTACAAACCATTTTCCCCGGACTTACTGTTAAGTTGAAAATATAAACACCGAGTCCATACTTCCTGACACCAAATCCAATTATTTTGCTTCCATTTACTAAAAAATGTTCGCCATTTTAAAAATAATTTGTATGGGATATGCTTCAAAATGTACTACACAATTAAATTAAATAACTTTTAAAGACAAGCCTAAAATTTCACTACTCACTGCTTTTATTTCTTTTATACTTCATTCAATTGTCTTTTTAAATATAGGAGTAGATAACAACAATATATTTTACTTTAATCTACAAATTATTCTCCAGTATAATAATTGCAGGTATTTTATTTCAGATTTGTACCAAGTGACAGTTTGTATCAATCCTTTACTATTCTAACGGGAATTGAAATTCATAATAAAAAATAAATGCTTTTTTCTCTTATGTAATTTTTGTGCTTCTATGTAATGACCTTTAATCAGTAATGGTGAATGTGAAACTGCACTACTATTTTGTATTTATCTGGTAATAGAATCATATAAATGCCTACTGAAGTTCAACTGCACATAGCAAAGTGCATATACTAAATACTTTCTTCAAATATATTGCTATATATTAATATCTATTTTTGATTTTGCAGTACAGAAACCTTAGATTTTTATGTTTTACCTAAAACAGCTATTTTCTTTCAGACATCTGACGAATTAAATTAGAAGTATTGAGAAGACTTTGTGTTACTGAAACTCCCAGTATGGATTATAAAATTATGTAGACATATTAGTTACTAATAGATTCTTTTGCTTTCCTAGATCTCCCAATGGAAAACAGTCCTTTTTGTTTTTTTAATTTTTAAAAAATTGAATTTTTTTTGCAGTTTTTATAAATGACATTAGTGACGGGTTTAAAAGAAAGAGCTCTTGTTTCCAAGGTAACCAAGCTAAATTAATAGCAGCCCTACAGAGCTCCATGTTCAAGATATAATATAAAAGGTTCAATCTGTAGTATAAAAATGAATGCCAAATTACTATATTTTAGGATCAATCTAAAAACTATTTACAATTTAGATGTTTAGAAAGATAATTTTAATTTGGACTAAGTAGTAGTGTTTCTCTTAGTAGGAACAGTTTTGGCCCAAAACTCAGGTTGAGGGCCCAGAGATTTAACTCAGTGGTTCCGCCGCCCGCCTCGCAAGTTCAAGGACTGGAGTTCGATCCCCAGTACCAAACAAACAAACAAACAAACAAAAAACCCTCAGGTTTAGTTAAAACATACCAGTAGTTTCTTAGAATAATTTCATTATAAACAAATAGAAGGTGAAGCAAGCACGTGGAGAATTGCCACTAATTCACTGTCTTCACAGATTATGAGATTTTATATTAACCTCATGTATCTTAGTTTTTCTTGGTTTATTCTATGTATCTGTGTATCTGTATCTGTACCCATATTTTTTTATCATCTATGTAGTCCTCTTATACTTTGGGACAGATTCAGAGAGGTAGTAAATGGATGGATCTGAGATTTTTTCTTTTACCTGGATTCTCATTTCAGAGCCTAAATTTTTAGAGTTCATGCTGTAGTGTTCACAAAATAAAGCACAGAAGATCAGGTCATTTCAAAATTTACAGAGAATGCAGAAATGATCCAATAGACTTGTGAGTTACCAAGGCATAACTGCAGACTTTAAAATTTAATAATAAGACAAAAGTGAATATAAAGATCAAATCTATAAAATGATTTGAGAAGCTGCCATATTTTTTTCTGTAATGGCTGTGCTAATTTAAATTATCACTAACAGTGTGTAAAGGTTCTTTTTTCTTCATCTTTGTCAATATTTATCATGTCTTTTTATAATAGCCACTCTAACTAGAGACAGTATGTTATTGTGGCTTTGATTTACATTTTCCTTGATTACTAGTGATGCTAGAAATTAAAATTTAGTTAGAAGGTCAAATAATATGTTCAGTATCAGACAAAACTTTATAATCACAAAATATAATATAAAACTTTATAGTCACAAAAAATAAATTGTTGAAAATAATGGGTAACTACTTAAAAATACAGACTTGAAAATCTAGGGGATCTTCTCAAGCTATGAATAATTTCTATGGGCAAATCTGGTCAAAAATGAATTTGATTTATCAGTATAATATACTGTACATACAGGTATGTGTTTAACATATTATACATACATACATATACACTAACGATAGTTTAATGTTTAAGTTTTACATGCCTATGTATGTGTATAATAGATTTAAATAGTAAAATGTCATATATATATATATATATATATATATATATATGACTGAGGTGTTCTTTTAAAAAAAAACCTTGGTATGTAAAATACTTTAATCACAATTAATAAATAATTACTGAAAATAAAGTGTGCTAATCTGGTTGGAACACATTGATCGTGTATGTTCATCAAACCAGTCTTTTTTTTTTCATTAAGTTTATTGGCAGTCCATTTGTTTTTGTCATACATGACAGAGACCTAGGCCACTATCTGAAGAGTAGGAATGGAATAGAATGAATAGTTAAATGTTTAATTCATTTTTTAGAAACCACCAGCTAACTTTAGTCTTATAGTTCTGAATCTAGTCAACATAAATGACTTGTGGATCATTTTGCCTCAGTTAATGATTCATATAAAGAGACACATTTGTCAGAAAATGAAATGTCTTGATCCTAGTGCCTAAAGAGGACAGGAAAGCTCTACCAGTACTTACATCATGATTAATATCCCTTCTGAGATACCGTGATGGTTAATTTGATGTCAGTTGACAAGACAATGGATGTTCAGATGGCTGGTTAAACATTACTTCTGCATGTTTCTGTGAGGTTGTTTCCAAAAGAAATCCTCAGTATCACTCAGAAAAATCCATACACTTAGGGCCTACATAGGTGAGGGGGGAGGGATTGAATTCCCTCTACCTCAATGAGTTGAGGTACTGATTTCCTGCCCTTAGGATTCCAGATTCTCAGAACTTTACTCTATGACTGGAAACTCAACCATTGACTCCCCAGCTCTTAGGCTTGAAAATTACATCACTGAACTTCCTGTTCCCAGAGTTGCAGAGGGCAGATTATAAGACTTAGTCTCCACTATCGTATGTTTCCTATGTTTCTCTGGTAAATCCTGACTAACATAGCCATGAAAATGAATGCTGCAATACATCCATGATACAAAACCTAAGTTTCTCCCTGAAAATATATTCATAGATAAGAAGAAGATAAATTTAAAAATTCTAAAGTCCAAACTCTACCAAAAATAGTCAGCCAGATCAATTATATGAAATTGTCTTAAAATGAGTTCTTTTAATTTCCAAGTAGCCATGGCTAAAATACAAGTAATTACACACAAACACACACACACACACACACACACACACACACATTCAGCATGAGATCTTCAATAAGAGAAATAGCAAGCTGAACCTTGGTAATAGTGTGAGAAAATTTTCAACTTTTTCGGTGCAGTCAGTTAGATATGAGATATGGTTGAGAGAAGGTTTGTTTTAAAGTGTGCCATATATCATGTAGCAAAGACATCAAATTAATATAAACTTTTCATAATTTCATTGGATTTATGTGATCACGTCTCTTCAGATTCTGGATTTTTAAGAAATGTCATCATTGGAGATGAAACATGGGTCTATACTTATGCTTTTAACACCAAAGTTTAGTTTTCCGGGAAAATCGCCCAGTTCTACCTTGTTCATAGAGTGTCAATCAAGATGCAAATCAAAAAAGATAAATTGAATGATTTGTTGGAAAATGGATGAACTCTGAGACAATAATGTTACATAAAATAAATCAGACACACAAGCTGAAATCTCAAACATGGTTTCTCTTGTAAGAGAGCCAAAGTATGTATACGTAATAAAAATAATAAAATAAGACAGATAAAAAGAGGGAGATTGAAGGAATGGGAAGAAGGTCAAGAAATGGAGGGAGTGAGGAGGTGTGTGGAAGGGGATTTTAAAAGACATAAGTTGTATAGAAAGAAAAAATTTCAAAGGGGACGGTGAAGTATGGAGGAGGAGTAGGGAAAGAAAAAATATGAGAAAAGAAGGAAAAAAAGGAAACAAAGCTTTTGTAAATAGTGAGGGGTGGAGGGGTGGAAAGGAAGGAAGGGGAATGAGAAAGAAAAAGAACCAAGATATATCATGTATAGGTACAAATCCCCAATGATGTATGTGATCATAATATATGCCTAAAATGTTCCAATAAACCCATGGAAAAATTTTTTAAAAATTAATTTGTGTTATGTACATGTACCAAGTCCTTGTGATCATGTACTGCAAACATATACTAATAAAAAGCACATTTAAAAAATCTGCCATTAAGATGATATTCATTGTGGTTTTTGCCTTTATGGAATTGTGTGAGCTGAGTTCATACTCAAAATTTAAAATTTGTTTATTATTTCCACTAAAAGTGATTTTTTATAATTAATTTTATTGGTACATTTTAGGTATACAATATAATGGCATTCATTATTGGAAATTTGTCTTTTAAAAAATCTATTTTGGTTCTTAGTTTTCCCCATTCCCCTGCCCTCCCTTCAACCCCTCCACCCCTCCCTAATATCCAACAATTTTACAGTGATCTCTGAATATTATAAGGATGTATTAGAGTGTTTAAGAAATGATGTAAATATGTAGGTAATAGCCCAACAAATGGGCAGACAATTTCATCCTACATCACGATAATGCTCTGTATCACACATTGCTCTCAGGATGGAAATTTCTGTCCAAAAGTGTTATGGTCTATTTTTATCCATCTCATTAATCAAATCTGGCACTGTGTGACTTCTGGCTCTTCCCCAAATCAAAATGATCATCAAAGATATAAATTTTAATGTGATTCAGCACATCATGACAGCCACAGTTGTGTGACTAGAAACACAAAAAGATACTTCCAGAGCTGCTTCAGAAAACAGTACGAAGGATAGGATAGGTGTATTATATGCAAGGGTAAATAATGGCAATATGTCATTAACTATAATATATTTTTTAAATTATACATTCATCATATTTTGTGATCACACCTCTCAAAATTAGTATGAATATTAAAAAAAACTTTTACTTTAAAAATCACATTTCCATTACTTGTCATAATACTTGTCTTCACTTTGAATACATTTGTTCCATTGTTCTTGTAACTTTCTGAAGCACTTCTGAAAGTCCTCTTTTGTATATGTCTTTAGTTGAGATGTCATAGCTGCCCCACCATCCTGGATCAATTCAATACATTTGCCTTTCATAGTCATTTAGACTTTGGGGAGGAACCAGAGGTCACACAGTTTTGAGTTCCAGTTAATGATATGGATGAGGTCACACCGTGATATGTTTAGGAGCTTCCTTTCTACTTATTAGATGGTAGGAGGCAGAATCATTCACCATATTTTTGGTCGCATCAAAGCACTCATGAAAGAGAACTTCCAAAACTGCTTCAGAGACTGACAATAAAAATGGGATAAATGTGTGTGAAGCAATGGTGAGTATTTTGAGAGGAATTAATGACAATTCATCTTTTACTTTGAATTTTTAAATTTAAACATTCACCATATATTTCAATCATCCCATTTGTGCGTGTGTGTGAGTGTGTGTGTGTCTGTGTGTGTGTGTGTGTGTATGCTAGGAATAGAGCTCAGGGCCTTGTGCATGTTTTACAAGGACTTTACCTTTGTAATAAAAAGTGTAAAGCAGGGAAACAAAAACATTATTTTAGTGTAAGGATTGGCTTCATTCATCTGTATACATAATCATGCACTACACGATGACTTTTTGTCAGCTAGAACACATATAAGAGAACAGTCTCACACTCTACTGCCTAATGCCATAATAGATGTCTCAGTTTGTGTGAGTGCACTCTATGATGTTCATACAAAGATGAAGTCACCAATTGATGCATTCCTCATAATGTATCCCTTCTGTTCAGATGTAAAACACTGATATAGACAGATATATATTTTTTATAGTTAAATCCCTGAAATAGCTGATTTATAAGGTTAAATTTTGGTACAAATTTCTGTAACTGTTCTATGTGTAAAACAAAAAATGTGGATGATGAAAGATGCAAACTATTTTAAGACCTATTTTCTCCTTGATGGCAACTAAAAATATAGCCATTAAATTAAAGTTCAACTGAAAATTATAGAGATTGCAACTCAGTTTAGGAATTTCACTTCAGTATTTCTAATGAGGAAAATGGTCCCTAGTTGATGGATTCATATTTTGCTAAAGTGAGGCAGCTCAATTCATATTTTAACTATGTCATATTAGCAGAAAATTATAATGTAAGCTAATTTTGACCCATTAGAATTTATTAATTCTTCAGGGTTCTCTCTGAAACACTTTTACATATATGTTATGTTGCTGTGTCCATTTTAAGGCTTTCTGTTTTATCCACTTTTTAAAATTTTCTAGATATTACCAAATCTTTTCCCAAAACATTTACCTCTAGTAATTTTTGTCTTGTCTTTTCATAACAAAGAGTAAAATGTTCTATATTTTGTTAACAACATAAATGTTTATACCCATATATAAGAACATATGCTAAGTACTATTATGAATGCAAAAATAAAAAATAAATAATTTGAAGAAACCGAAGTTAATACAATAATAAAATGATAATAGTAGAAGGTAATAAGATGTAATAAGATATAAGATTGAAAAGTGTGCAATTGTGTGGTGAAGAGGGTAGAACAAAAACAAATTAGAACTTTAAGCAGTAAGAACACTAAAATAGATGCTCTTTTAAAGGTATGTATTAGTCAGGTTTTCTTCACTAGGATAAAATCCCTGACATACACAATATAAAGGATGAAGGATGCTTCGGCTCAGATTGAGAGGTTTCAGTCAGGTGGCTCAAGGGCAGCATCCAGGTGCAGAGTACACCAGACAAAAGCAACTCACTGCATGGTGGTGGAAGCAGAAGGAAATCAATAGGACACATGTGTGAATAATACCAAACGGTTTCTCTGGTGTGAGAAACTGAAAGTGTAAATAACGATTAAAATGATTAAAACAAATAATTGATAATTTGAAATAGGAAGAAAATGTCCAAAGGGGAGGGGAAGTGGGAGGGGAAGGAGAAAGGTAAGAAGGGAAAGGAAAAATTATGAGAAAAAGAAAAAATGGAAATAAAGTCTTTGTAAATAGGGAAGGGTGGTGGGGGTGAACGGAGGACAGGGAATGGGGAAAAAATAAGAACCAAGATGCATTATGTACAGGTTCAAGCACCCAATGATAAATGTAAACATATTGTATACCTAAAATGTATCAATAAAAGAAAATAAGCAAAAAAAAAGAGGCAGAGGGAGAAGAGGCCAGGGTCCAGAACACACCCTTCTAGGTGATGCCAACAATGACATGCCTCCACCAAACCACACATTAACCTATGAACCCATCAATTGATTAATCCATTAATGAGTTTAGTACCTCATGATCTAATCCTATTTCAAAGGGCTCACTTTTGTAAATATGGGACTTCTGGAGGATATTTTAAAATCCAAATCATAAAGCATATATATTTTTCTTGAAATCATAAACATGGTATTTGTATCACTTATTCAAACTCCAAACTAGCTAATCACCATATTCGAAACATAAAATTTCCATTGTAAGTAATATAATAGTTCTTATACCTCTTTCATCATACTTCATAGTTTTTTTCCTGCACTTTCAGAAAGCCACAATTTATATTTTGTTTTCTCTTATTGTATTTATGAGATTCATTAAAAATTTGGTATCAGTTCAAATGGATTTTACATATGAAGTATCTCAGTTATTAACAAATTCAGACCCTCTATTAATTTCAAAGAATATATTTAAGAGTAGGGATATATAAAGGATCTAAATACCTACATAATGTGGTTTCAAATTTACTTTTATTATTTTTGAAATGTCATTATGCCATGTAATTAAGTTGCCAACTTTGTTTTAATTTTTTATGAAATATTTATGCAACGCTCTCAAGAATCCTGTGACTAATTTAAGCTAATTATTTCATTTATTATTCATTTATGTATTAAATATTAATAGATGCCACAAATATTCAAATGGAAACATATGTGTTACAAAAAAGGACATTGTAAAAATTCCCAAAATTCACATTGTGAATAAACATATTATCCTCTAGTAAATGACATTTCTGGAAGGAGCAAACATTAAGAAAGATACAATTGAAATACTTAAAGGTTAATAATAACAACAATTATATTTGTAAATATATTTTAAAGCTAGTAATGATAAGAATTAATTGCATCAAATGCTGATGATTTTATGTATTTTAGAATACTTCTTTGTATGGTCAGTTATATTGATAAATTGGCAAAAGTTGATAACATGTGTAGGCAAGGATGTGGAATTGGACTCTCCTGCATTGCTTGTTATAAAATAGCACTGCTTTGAGAATTAATGATGTAATTATTATGGTTATACACTTAAAATATGATATAGGCATTTTTAAAGGAAAAGTAACAAATACATCCCCACAAAGTTTTGTACAAGAAAGTTCCTACCACATTCATTGAATATATCGCCAAACCATCCATTGATAGTGAGTGAAAAAACAAATTGTGATACATTTTTACAATGTCATACAACTCAATAACAAAATTGAAAAATTGATAAAGTGAAAAAAGAGAGACAAATCTTACAAATATTATATTGAGCAAAAGGAAGTGGCACTAATTCACAGAGAAGATGTGAACTCAGATTAGCAAGAGGAATGAGGGAACATTTTGAGTGATGGGAGTATTTTCTCTGTTGTGGTGGTTATGTTTGTCAAACCTCATAAAACTGAACATTTCAATTCAGGGCATATTTTACATTGTATAAACTTTAAATCAACTAAACTTTACAATTCAAACCATTGTGATATGACTTTCATATCATTTCACACATAAGGTAAAATATTTGTTTCTACATTTTGAAATGTTTTACAGATTAAATCTGTTGAAATTTTGCTCAAAGATCAATTGTACTCTAAAAGTGTAAACTGTTAGATTGGAAATATTGTTAATTACTTTAAAGAAGATCAATGGATAGCAATGTAGTATGAAAAGAAACAATTTCATATAGAAATACTGAAGAAATTTTTTGATGTATATTTTGATATTTTTCCCCTGAATGATAGTGAAATTACAACTTTGTAATTTTCTTCTTTAGCAAAATATATTTACTTTGTCACACTGTGATCAACAGTTGTTTATTACTGTGCATTTTATTAGAACTGTGACTATTTCAGAAAATGTCAATTTTATATGATATGAATAAAAATGAATATAAATAAATAAATAGAAATAGACATAGTCATTAGTGTCCAGCTAATTTATCTGATTTTTAAAGAAAGATAATTTGGTTAAAAACTTTAGTCCTCTAGATAAGAGATATGTGTGTTATTCACTATTCATAAGGAAAAACCAAAATAAGAAATATGTTAATTTTTATCATATGCAGAGTCATGGAAGGCTACAGAAAGGGAAACTTGCCTTTCCAATTATCAAACTAAGATATGAGAAGCATATGTGAGCACTGACTGGTCAAATTTGATACTACAGAAGTTATGATTATCTCTTTTAATATGGTGAACAAAGGAGATAAGAGATCTGTGTTTGTTACCTTTTGTTCTCATGAAAAATCAAAATAAGATCTTTTGTGTACTATATAAATTTCATAAACTCCAAAGAAATTAAAGTTCATGTTGTAACATCTCTGTGAAAATGTCTTTTAATTTTAAAAATGTAGTTTGCATTTAGTTTAATATTTCTCTAAAAACTAAAAGTGTCCATGAAATATACTTTTAAGATATAATGTAGATTTCATTGAATTTTATGACAGATTACCAGTTTTATTTTCCACAGAAGAAAATAAATGCAGACACAACATTTACCTCTTTCAAAGTCATAAAACTTGCTAGCTATTGTTGGTCAGTCTCCTTTTTTCTTGTCCCCCTGTCTATCTTCGAGCAAGTTAATCAAACATCCTTGTGAGCCTTGGGGTCTCATGGTGATAATTACAAAACATAATGATATTTGATTCACATCCCATATTGAGTTCTCTGCAAATACCTTATGTACTTTGACAACAATACTAGTCTTAACTTAGTATTATTATTGGAGATACTGAATGATTTTCTCAAGGTCACTAGATTAGTAAATGATGATTCAGACTTCTAACACAAACTGACTGTCATCTAAACCAGCTAGCACTCCTGCCTGGTAGAAACGAAGCATTACATGTAATGAGTATATCTGATCTACTGTGTCTTTGCTGCAATGTTACAGAAGAATAGAATAACTGGCTAAAGCTGTGCTCTTATTGTTGTATGCATGTGATCTCATAGCATTTAAAGGAAAGTTAAGTAGGCTTAATCCAGTTCAGGAGTCATTACTAATTTAGATAAATGTCTAAAACCTATTTTCTTCAACTTAGTCCACTAGTTCACTTTTCACTACTACTCTGTACACCTAATATTTCGGCTCCAACCTGTCCATTTCTGCTTTTAGAGCCCCTGTGGTTGAAGTTCGTTAGGAAAAATTTTCTTTCTTAGTACTAATGATGACATTTATGTTCAAGATACAGAGAAATATCTTCAGGAAACACTCCATTAGTTTATAAGCAGTTGTAGGACAAGCGTTACCTTCTGTTTTAGAAAATGTTCTTCAGCATCTAATACAGTACTAGGACCTAACAGGTATTCAGTGTGATAGTAAATGAATGTATAAATTAAATATATATGTGAATTAATTATAAAGCATAAAAATTTGCTCATGCTAGAGTATAACAGTTAGTTGATTATTGATGATCCTAAGAATAACTTAGTTTCTTAAAAGTTTGTATTAAAATCATCTATCTCTTTTCCACAAGTTCACATACAAAGAAACAAACTCATGATAAGTTATCCCACTGGACTAATAACAATCAGAAAAAACTAGGATTAGGTTCATGATTAGAGATTATTTTGTTCAATCTTTTGAAAAATAACTTTATTTGGATATATATTGGAGAATAAAATAAGTAGAAATATTTAAAATATAAAATTGGATAAAAATTACACAAAATATCCCATGAAATGTCCCATAAAATCATGATTGTATACTTTTGTCAGTGTATAAAAATGTTAATGATGTATAACTCAATTTTATATACAATTAAAAAATACATCACTGAAATGTTTTATAGTAAGGCAGTGTGCATTTACTTCTCTTAATTACTTATATCTATATCAGTTCATATCTGTGCCAAATATGAATGTGTATTTTTAAAAATGTAAGAGGGTTGTCTGAAATTTAACACATGGCTAGAAAATTAAAACAGATATTTTTAATTAATTTTATTGGTACGTTTTAGGTATACAATACAATTACATTCATCAATGGGAGCTTGTACCTTTACATGATGTATCTTGGTTCTTATTTTTTCATTTCCCTGCCCTCCCTTCAACCCCTCCATCCCTCCCTGTTTACAATGACTTTGTTTCCATTTTTCCTTTTCTCATATGTTTTCCTTTCTCTTCTTTCATTTCTCCTACCTCTCCCAATTTCCCTACCCCTTTAGACCTTTTCTTCTTATTTCACATTATCAATGATATATTTTGATCCTTATTTCCACTTTCAGTTTCTCACACCAAAGAAACTATTTGGTATTTGCACACATGTATCCTATTTATTTCACTTAAGAGTATGGCCTCAATGTGCATCCAGTTACCTAAAATGTCTCTAGTTTCTCATTCTTTATGGCTGAGTAGTACTCCATTTTACAAAAAACAAATACATCTTCTTTATCCAGTCTCCAGTTGATGGGCAATTGGGCTGTTTCCAAGTTTTAGCTATTACAAATTGTGCTGCTATGAACATGAGTGCACATATATCACTGTGGTGTGATTCTTTTAATTCTTTGGGGAAGATACCCAGCAGGGAAATAGCTGGGTAAAATAGGACCTGTAATCCTAGTTTTTGAGTTATTTCCATAGTGATTTCCACAGTGGTTGAAACAGTCTACACTCCCACTAACAGTGGAGAAGGGTTCCTTTTTTCCCCACAACCCCCCAGCATTTGTTATTGGTTGATTTCTTGACAGGAGCCATTCTTCCTGGGGTAAAGTGGAATCTCAGTGTTGTTTTCACCTGCATCTCTCAAATGACCAGTGATGAACATTTTTTCATATATTTATTAGCTGCTTTTACTTCTTTGTCTGAGAAATGTCTTTTCATTTCAGATGCCCATTTTTGAATTGGGTCTTTATATTTTTTTAAGTTCTTTATATATTCTAGATAGTAGACCTTTCATAGACATTATTTTTGAGAGAAGTTTTGTGTGATGTTTTGAATAAGAACTGTTATCATAATTGTCATTCAAGGGAATAAACTTTCTCCTCCTGCAATCTAACCGTTAAAATGCTCCAAAATGAATTCTCAAACCCATTAAAATTCAAATCTGTGTACATCAGAGAAGCAGATAAAAAATAAAACTATTATGGATCACGTCTTCTGAAGAATGGTATTTACATGTGTGTGCAATTACCTTTTTGCATTATAGAGGCAAAATTTCCCTGCTTCATAATAAAATCTGGAGAAAACCATCCCATAATTTATTTAATTTTAATCCATTTGAAATTACTTAAGCAATTTCTGTAGGTTTATGCTATAAATGATAAAATAAAAATATATTTTAAAATTTAGAAAAATGTATCCAGCATGTTTATTTTATTTACTAATCCATTTAAAAAAGCTGAATCATACCCCTATCATAGCAGGTATTGCCTGAGGGGTATGAACTCATTATGATGAAATTCTAAAACAAAAAAAATTAAATATGGTTTATATACAAGCTAGCACTACATAGAAAATTTCCAATTGCATTTAATGCAAATATAGCATGAGAAGCTTTGTATTTATATATCTGTGTTATAGCTTAAACTCTTTGTCACCTGTCTTCTTCATTGGTCTTCCACCTGTTATCGCTAACATATAAAAACAAACAGGAGTTTTAACTCTTGATGATTACTCTGCCTGTCTCTTATTCTCAGCATATTATCCTAATCCTTTCTTTGTATTTTTATTATTATTGTCAGAAGCCAATTGTGATAGGACCCAGAGCATTTTAGATTCGGGTGGGGAGAGATTATTGCAACAATAGAAAAGCTTTTATGTGCATAATCTGAGAGACAGGGTATATAGGTAGAGAAAAAAAGTCAGGATATCTCAATGTGATTATATCAGTCATATTTAAATTTATCCTGATTACTACTATGCAGTTCAAAACACTAAAGATTTTTATTTGTTCAATACATTTATCATAAATAGCTTTGAGAAAATTTGTTTATCCAATCCAAGGACAAAAAGTTTTGTTTCATTTAAATACATTAGAAAAATGAAGGAGAATAAAGTTTTAGAGGCAAATTACAGGGTCTATTAAGAAAGCATATCTGAGAACAACGTGATTACATATTAAGTAAAGGCTTTATTTTTCACTAGGGAGATTCTTCAGAGAGATTTTTTTTTTATATTTTATGATGCCAAAGGACAACGGACTCTCTAGGTTGAACAAGACAAACAAAATGTATATTTTTTTAAAAAAATTACAAGCTGAAAGAACTTGAAGAAATAGATTTCACTGTTATTTTATGAGTATGCTCTGCATTCATCAAAAGTGGCCAAAACTGATGAGGGTAATATAGTAAATGTGCTGCAGTTAATTGTCACTTGAGTAAATGAAATCTACACAGGAGCTATATGAATGTGGGTCACTAAAGCAGAGAATGGGTGTGGTGGTCCCTTCCCTCTGATGATTTTAAGTAGGCAGCCACAGCAACAATGACAATCAAAATATAAATACTGCTTAATATTTACAAACCAATTACTATGTTGCTTTATGAGAATAAACCATCCTTTTTTAAAGTATCACAATAACTTAAGGATTAATATTATCTTTAACCCACTTTAGTGACAAAGAAATGGGAAATGGAATGCTCGCTAATTTGCTTACTGTCAGTAAGGACAGACTGGTGCAAGGCTTTGTACACAGAAAGTTCATTGCCAAACCTCCCTGTCATCCCAATGATGCATGGATTCTCATTCCTTGGCTCTAAGATTCCTTTATGAGGGGAGATTGCTCTTTATACAAAGCAGACATTTTTACCTTAATATTTTCCTCTATAAGCAAATACTCCTTTCTCTTCTCCATTTTCTTCAATGTTATATGGCCACACATGCGTCATCTCCAGTGGTTTTCATATATTTGGTTCTGGTATACTCTGGCTTGCTATGTGTACTGTACCATCTGAGTCCTTCCTAACACTTCAGACTTCTATCCCAATACTTTCCTTTAAACATTCAATATTATAGATAGTCTGACACAGTTTGTGTTAAAAAAATACACATTTGATTACCCCTAAAACATGCATTTATAATATTCTTTTAATCTATCATGTTTGATTCACTTCTCTTCTTATTAAATATAATCTAATATTTAATAGTGCAAATGCCAATCCTTGTATACTTGTGCTTTGTCTTTTCTAGCTTATTATGTTGCCTACATTTTTAATTATACTACATATTTTTCTTTCTTTTATCTTTTATCTAATTTTTCTATTTCTAAGTTCCATTAAAAATGAAATATACCAGAAGTTTGTATATTTGAAGATAGTGAACAAAATCAACCATATAAGCTGATGTGAATTATATCCTCACTCTTACTCTCTTCAGGGGCCCTCTGACACTGCCCTGAGTTGGGGAAAGTGGATGTGAGAATGAATCATCCTCCAGTTCAACTCAACTCACAGTACTATACCAGTCATATTCAGCAATGACCTAATTCTTCTTGATTTGCTTTCTTTTGTTTTATTTTGTGTTCTGGGTCAGGTTCTCCTTATATAGCTCAGGCTATCCTTGAAATCACTTTGTAGCCAAAGCTGGCCTCAAATTGGCAGTGATACTCCAACCTCAGCCTCCCGAGAAATTCTTGCTTTCAAGCTGACAATAGGACAAGTGGAAATTCCAAAGCTAAGTGGAATTATACTCTCATACACTAAATCTACATTTCACTCTGATGTGTTGAGGTTACATGGTTATACTGTGGGAAATTTAAAGGCTAGGGAAATGTTGTCATGATTTAAAAATATGTATTCACATTTTAAACATTCTCATTTAAATATTCATTAAATTTTTTAATAAGGGTGTACAAGGACTTTGTCTGTGGTGCATAAAATGGGCAAAAATAGCCATGAATGTGTTCAAAAGGGAAATAGAAAAATGATGTAATGAGATATAAAAACTAACTATATATCATTGTCCACGAAACAATGTCAGAGTAAATAGAACTTATAAAAAGAAACTCATGCAATTACAAAAACAGACAATGATTTGGGTGATAATTCTAATTACTGTGAGTTACACTGATACCCTTGCTTTGTCCCATAATTAATATATGAAGGGACAAATTGTGCTTATATCTATTTTTTTGTTTACTCCTGAATAATTCTGAGAGAAAAAAATAATTGAGTGAAGAAAACTGCATTCACAGATTGTAGCCTCATGGGAAATATAGACTATACACATACATGTTTCAATGTTGACTTCCCTTATTTCATCATATATCACACGTGATTTGAAAAATATTGTACTACTCAAATTTTAAAAAATTATTACAATAAAACTCACATTACCATTACTCCCCCTCAAATACTCCCTTCCATTGTGCTTGTCACTTTTTGAAGTAGTCCTGGGAAACCTCTTTCATGTGTGCATTTCAGTTGTGTTGTCCTGCAGCAGCCTCATAGTGCTGGATTGGTTCAAACATTTACCTTTCATGGTCATTTTACCTTTTGGGAAGAGACAGAAGTTACATGGTGCCAGATCTAGAGAACAAGATCAATGAGGACACCTCATAATGTTTTTATAATTCTGACTTTCTGTTGGATGGCAATTGGTGGCAAAATTCACCAAATTTTTATTACACCTTACCTAGGAACATTCACAAAAGAGGACATCCAGATCTGCTTTTTGAACTGGCAAGAGCAATGGGACAAGTATGTTAGGAGCAAGGGGAAATACTTTGAGCAGAGTGGATGATAATATGTATTTTACTGTAATAAACTTTTTAAATTTAAACATTGTGTTGTCTGATCACTTTGGTAATGATATAATCGACATTCACAATTGATGTCACAAATTCACGTTTTCAGAGACTTCTAGCACTCTATAATAATTCTAAAATGCAAAATTTTCTAATGTTCACATCCACATAATACAATTTTTTTGTTTCTAGGAAGTTTCTGTATTTATTACAGTATTTGTGTTTGTTACCTACACAACAGGAATAAACCATGTCACTGTTTTCCACTAGGTTCCTATTTTTGTTTTCTGTCCTTAAAGAATATACTTCCACCAAACCTAAGTTTTCTATAAGCAGTATATTTTTATTGGGCATTTTTGCATACCACAGTGATTTTTAAGGGCTTATATGTTACATTATAACATATGACTTTACATGGTTCAGGGAATTAGTTATTGATTCTAAAAATCTACACCTCTAATTTATTTTGTAGCTACCACCATGCAAGGAAAATCCTCTTGACTAAAAATTTAACTAAAATATAGATACGTAAAGTAACTAAATATAGAAGAAACGAAAGAAAAATATGAGATAAGAAAAATTCAGCCTTGATTAGGACAACAAAATACATGAGTACACAGAAACACATACATCCCATCAATTACTAAGGGAAACACAAAATTCAGGAGCCTTGAAAGTAAAGACTAAAAACATGGACTACATTATAGTTAAAACATGTTTTATGAAAATATATTCCATAATCATACTTGAAATGCAAGAAATGAGCTGAAATAAATTAATTGTAATAAATGATTATTACAATTTAAAATAATTTGATTTTAAAATAAAAAATAAGCATTTTATTTCAACATGAATAAAATACATAGCAAACGTGATAGTTTATCCTTTCATATTATCAAAGAAAAGACCAATGAAAAAATGAAATAATTGTTTTGAACATGAAATTATTTATTGAATAATTATTAATTTTAACAATGCCTAGGGACATTAACACTCTCTGAATTATTAGTTTGTCATTATTTTAACCAATTTTAGACAGAAATTTAGTGAGGCAGAAATACTGTAATTACAATCTACCCTACTGATATTGTAGAACATGAACATAAAAATATACATACAATATTGATGTTTCATTATTTGTTATAATAGAAATGTTTGTAAAACAGTAAATCATCAAGAGGAAAACATTTAATTGAATTTACCTATAGACATAACTTAGAAAACATTTAGTTTTTGAATACAATGAATTAAAAAATATGTGTATCCATAATAGAATATCTTATACAACTCATTTTTTATTAAGAAGGAACAAAATATATAAAATCCATATAGCTATATGTGATTATTTTCACAAGACCAAAACAAATAAATCATATATATATATATATATATATTTTTTTTTTTAATATGGTAGGTAAAATAATGTTCCTCCAAAGATGTTTATGTCTTAATGGCTGGAAATTGTGACTATGGTGTCTTACATGATGAAAGAATATTAAGGTTGCAGGTGTAATTAAAGTCATGGATCAAGTCAGATGTAGGGATTATTTTGGATTATTCTTGGGAACCTATTGTAGTATTTGATAAAAATACAACAAATCTTTTTCTAGTTCTTTGAAAACTAGCGAGATGGTAGTGTGAGGAAAACAAAACAAACCAGTGCTATCTTTGAAGGCAGATGAAGGAAACAAACTGTAAGCCAAGGAATGCAAGTAGCCTCTAGAATCTGAAAAGGTGAGGAAACAGAGCTTACTCTAGAACCCCTAAAAAAGAGAGCAGCCCTGCAGTCCACTTCATTTCAGTCAGTGAGACGCTTGTCCAAATTCTGATGTATAAATTATGAGATAATAAAATCATGCTATCCAACCACTAAGGGTGTAGTAACTTGATGTCAGAACATTAGGAAACTACTTGTCCTGAAAACAAACTGTAGAAGGATATAGTTTACATAATTGTTAATTTTGATGAGAACTGAAACAATATTGGGACTTGACATTTATTTCTTGTTTGAACAGTAAAGAACTCACAATAGAAATAGAAGATTATAAAATATAAATGTGAAATAATAAATACATTTACTAACACAATGATATATATTCACAAGCTCGGTGAATGATATAAAATGGACTCAAAATTGTGGTTGTTCATAGAAGATTTTTCTTAGCAACTTATTATTGTGTGCCACTAAGAAACACCATGTTAACATAGGAAATTGTAGGAGAATATAGTTACTCCTTTTGTCCCATAAGACTACCTGGATTGGAAATAGTCATTGTGTGGTGCTTTGAATTTGTTCTCCAAATCATATTTAGGATGTATGCATTTCTTTTCATCTTCCAGTCATTTTCTTAAATATTGAATAAACCTATCTTTTTAAATTCGATTTTGTGGTCATATGTTTTTCTCACAATTAAAAATGAAAAAATGAAATTCTCTGCTTCTCAAGATAAATTTGAATAAATTTGCCTCAAGGCATATTTGAAGGAAGAAAGGAAGGGAGGAAAAGAAAGAAAGAAAGAGAGAGAGAGAGAAAGAAAAAGAAAGAAAGAAAGAAAGACAGACAGGAAGGAAGGAAGGAAGAAAGAAAGGGAGAGAAAGAGAGAAAGAAACAAAAGAAAGAAAGAAAGAAAGAAAGAAAGAAAGAAAGAAAGAAAGAAAGAAAGAAAGAAAGAAAGAAAGAAAAAGAAAGAGAAGGGAGGAGGAAGGTTGGTAAGAAAGTATTATATCATATTGCACAAACTGTGTGGGACAGATTTAATCAGTTGATATTCCTTCAAAGAAGCCAAAGAGTGTTGGGAAGCTCTGAGATTTTCAGAAGATCATATCTTTATTTTTCTTATTCTCACTATTCTAGCACCTTTTAAAACACTGGATACACTTTGGTTTAGACCTCCTGTAATTCCAATCCTTTGAATCTTTCTACCTTTTATCTATTTTTCTTTTAGTCCTGGAGTAAGTACTGTAATATTTTCTAAAAAAAGCAAAGTAACAAAAAAGAAAAAGCTAGAAGCATAGTTTTATTTTCTTGTAAAACACTAAATTGATTCATACTTCATTTCTGGAGCTTGATTCCCTCCAAATCGTTCAAAGCTTATAAAGATGAGAACTTTCTTTCCTCCTTTCATACTTCTCAAGGACAATGCCTGTTAAAATTCCAGAAAGCACTCTCACTAAAGTGAGTTTCTGTAAACTCTTTCAAATTATCAAAAACAAATCTCATTGTGTTTCTACTTATTACTTATACTAGAACACGCTGTGTCCTCAAGTGTACTTTACAGTCTTTATTTCAGAAATATTTATTTCTGATATAGGGTTTACTTGGAAAAATGTGCATGCAGACATGTAATGTTACATTATTTTGTTTTTAATTTGTTTTTGTTTGTTTTTAGTTTGTTTGTTTTAGTTTGTTTTAGTTAGTTTTAGGAGCACTTCTCCTAAGACTGTAAGTCATTTTAAAAGATATTATTGTCTTCTTTGCATATTTACCTGATCTCTTCTTATTTTTTCAGAATTTAAGCACTAGATATAAGGTTTTATTACAGGACATTATAAACACATTTATATGATTTTCTCTGTCAGAAGCTTGGATTGATAAGTTAAATGTCAAAGAGAAAAATAATTTAAATTTTATAAAAATTTTGAACATGTACCTACAACCCCAAACCATAGAATAGAATAAAAGGCTGCTGATAAAGATAGATCAATAAAATATGAGAAAATGTCAGGTTAACTCTAATGACAAATTAAAAAATAGTTTTCCAATTGAGGGTACATCAGAGAGTAAGAGAGGAAAAAATAAAAACAGAGGAAGAGAGAGAGAAGAAATAAAACATATTGCTCAGTTAACAGCTAAAGTGAATACTGGAGGAGATACTTTTTCAGTCACTCTATTTAACAACTACAATGTGTAGAGTTATTATCCCACATCTGTCTGGTTTAGGAACAGAGCTTGCCACTCTTAATTCCTTAAGCGCAAGCATTGAGGGAATTTGTCCCAGGAATTATGCACAGTAATTTAAAACTTGAAGATTCACCAGAACCTGAATGTGATTTAGGTAAAAGTCTTAGAGTACAAGTCAGAAAAACAAAACAAGTAGGATGTATAAGTGTATGTGTAGCAAGAAATTGGCTTGTGTGAGTGTGAGACTTTGGATAAATCCACTTTACCCAGGGAAGGCTGGAATTCTCAGGCATCTCATAAAGCTCCATTTGCAGAATTTCTTCCATAGTCAAATTTAAATTCTGCTTTCAAGTTTGGACAGCCGATCAAATCAGGACCAAATATAGTATAATTTCCTTCACTTAAATTTTCTTGATTTTTAGGCATTAATTATATCTATTACATTCCCAAAGTAGTGCTTTGAGTAACTAGAGGCTATAGTTTGGCTAATTTTGGACGTAAAATTGCCCATTGTACTTGGGAATTAAGGGAGAGAGTTAATACATTTTGCTCCTAATCATCAAGGGCCATAGCGAAGACCGTGGTAGACCAATGCTAAGGTGGTCCGTGGTGTTTCTGCTCTTCTGGTATTCTTTTCTTTCTCAAATTCCCTTCTGTGTATGTGTATTAGAACTATGACACACTTTAAGCTAATGGAATATGGTCACAGTGATACTATGTTACTGCTATTTTCTATAAGACTGGCTTCAGTCAATTTTGAAATACTACTAGTGTGCTGGGAAAAACGGTATCTCCTTTTTGCTTTAAATTTTACTTCTTCCTTTCCTAATTATTTGAAAATTTTTTCGTATATTTGCTATCACTCAAATTTCCAATTATGAGACTCATCTATTCATATTCTTTGTGTTACTGCTGTGTTCTGGGTGATTTATTAATATCTCCAGTCATTTTGCTTTGGTTATTGTTTATTTTATGTACCACTAATGGAGCGTATGTGTTAATTACTTTTCTCTCATTGCTGAGACAAAATAGCCAACACCCAAAGTTAAAGGGAAAAGGTTTATTTGTCTTACAGTTCAGAGAGGTTTCAGTCGAGAAGCGGCTGGCTCCAAGGCCGGGTGACAGGGGGGCAGCAGATCATGGTGGCAGCAAAAGCAACAAGAGACCTCAATAGCATCTTTCTGCCCCTTTTATCTATCCAGGCTACTGGGATTAGAGTGACGCCAAGCCAATCACTCATGTCTAGTGGTTTAGTAATCACAAAGCTTCAATCCCAGCATCACACACTCTAGATTCAGCCACCTCCAAAATAGCCCCACCTCATTTGCATGAGGCTTTGGGGAACGTCTAAACACAAGCCATGGCATCTTACAATCACTTATCTGTTTATTTTCACTTAGACATTTTTGTACAGAAATATGGAATTTTGATAAAATCAAATAAATTATATTTGTTTGCTTAATAAATTATTCTTGTATTTATCCTGCTCCTACAGCCTTTTAAAAAATTTTCCATACTATCATGGCACACAGATTCTAAATACATATATATATAATATTTATATTTGCGTAATTTTATTTTTCAATTGTAAATATTTAACTTTTATACTCTTCATTTTTCATCTATATATGTTATAAAAAGTTTAATAGCTGCTGTATTTTAAATGTGGCATATCCGTACCAATACTCCTGCTGAGGCTTGGTCCCAAAGTGGCAGTTTTGAGGCAGTGGCATCTTTAAAACAGTGTTCTGTGTCATGGTAGCATCATTTCCAGATGCGATTAATGTCTGTCTTGTGAGCATGGCTAGATCTATTGAGAATGGGTTAGTTATAGAAAGAGCAAGTCGCTACAAAATGAGCCCACCTCAGATGTTTGCTCTGTTTTTCAGGTGCCTTCTTCACCTTCGGCTTCTCTACCCTGTGATGCTTCCAGGACACCTTCCCCAGATGCCAGAACCCTGCCTGCTGTTTGGATTTTCCAGCCACCAGAATTGTCCTCTAAATAATTCTGTGATCTTTCCTTTATAGTTTATCCAGTGTTGGGTATTCTGTTATGGTAGCACAAAACACACTAAGACGATTGTCATCCAGTTTTTTCTGTATGGGAAAGTTTTCTCTAACACCAGGTACAACAAATTATGATATTTAGATTCTAATAAGCAGAGACATGTTTGGTATCTGAGATATCACTTCTATTTCAATGATCTTTTTTATTCCTCTTTCATTTCTTTAAAGTAATATGAGTCTGTTCTACCTCGTTAAAACTGAGAGAACAGGTCTTTCCCTAGTGCTTCCTTTAAAAATTTAGCTTTAGTTTCTTATAGATCTTTATTATTCTATTGTAATTTTTAAAAATCTCATAACTTTTGGTCCTGCTTCTTTTAACTTACCTTTATTTTAAGCAAAGGCCTCAGATTTTGTCATAGTTATGAATTATTTTTCTTGCTTGGTTTTGTCACAATAATATTAATATGTTTTTATATGATTGTATATGTGATGATATTTTATAGTAGAATGTGTTTGTTTACAGAATTTTAATTTACTGGTAAAATTATTGGTACTGGTTTTATGAAATTAGTTGTGGCTATGTTTATTCTATTTTATATTATTCATTCACTTATTCATCTTTTTAAATTACATCTAAGATTTCACATGCACAGCTGATACATGCCTCAATGTTAGCATCTTCTCAATGTAAGCATCTAAAAATATTGGTAGAAGGTGGTTTAGAGTTTGCCAGGAAATTTAGGTATTTTAATGATTTCCATACTGTGTTCATTTTATAGTTCTTATAATCTGTAGGTAATATATACTAAAATTCATACTTTTGTAGAATATTTACTTATTTTTTTCATTTTACTAGATTGCTTAGTATTTTCTATATTGGTCAATAGCACTGGGCACTATTTTCTTTTAATATATATTACTTTACTGCTAAGCCTCATTCCAGGACATTGTCATAAATGATAAGGAAGCTATTGGGTTCTGCAGAATATGGCTGAGCACTCCTACTCTTTTATGCAGAATGTGCCTTATTTTCTCGTAGCTAGTCCACTGTTGGACATTCAAACTTTATCTTCTTAGTAATTCCTCAGAACTTTTCTCCCCATACTCTATGCAATTTAATTTATCATAAAGCACAAACTATTTACTGTCATGAATTAATTCTTGGGTATGCTGTGAATTGCTCTAGCTTCATTGTATCTATCAACTATTGTTCAGAGTTTGTGTTTGGAGGCTGAGACAGTCCTTTTCCATTATAGTGAAATGAAGTGATCTCTAATGATTTCTGCTCTCATATTTCCATCTTAGTTAGAAGTCATTTGCCAATTACTGCTAGCTTCCATGTGATTGGTTTCTTCTTATAGAAGTATCTGCATTAAAAATGTACCCTTTACCTTACCTACAGAGTTTAAATTGTCTACACATTACTTTATGGTTCTATATGTCTCTTTAATAAGAGTTACTCATCTGTGATCTCTAACAAATCTCAGAACTCCACATTTCTCCTAAAATTGTTTTAAATTCCTACTGCAGTTATTTTCAGGAGTCTGTTACTAACACTAATTTCTCCAATTTTATACTATAATTAAATTATCAAAGGAGATGACACAATATTCTTGTCTCAAATCATACTGAATCATCTTACATAGATTTCCTGTGTAGTGTCTACACTTATTATTTATAACAATCATTACTGTACAGCAATGATTGTCTTTATAAGTTTTCAAGGCTTAGGGAAGTATCACAATAGTTATAAAATAAATTTCTAATCGTTTCCTCATAATAAAATAGTGTGTAATGATTATTGTTTTTTGTTCCTATTTTAAAAAGTGATATGGTTATAGAAAACCAGTTAAAATAAGCAAGTATATAATAAATACAATCAATAAGGCAAACATTAAATAAAATTTAATGTATTTAGAGCATAACATTACAAGATCACATTAATTCAGTATTAGTATCTAGCAAGTTCAATGTTAAATTCCTTGTAGGAATTTGTTCACTTAACTCTCAGAATAATCATATGAAGTAGCTGTGATACCTCTATTTTACGAATAAAGCAACTGAAGCACTGAGAAGGAAGCAACTTACCCAACACCATACATGTAGTAATTGGCGGGGGTAATGTTTAAATGCAAAGTTATATATACTTCGAGATTTTAACATAAAATCCTAATTTTTTAAGTATTTAGAATTTAGAGGACAAATTGAATCACTTTACTGTAAGTGTTGAATAACATGTGTTTCATGGATATGAATATGTTTGTGTTGCTCCAAAAATCTAGGTTACAGCACTATCACTCCTTTGTCCCTGCTTATTTCTTGTTTTCCACTGTTTCAACATTAGATGTCTTGCTAGTATAAATGTTTTCCTTCTATCATCCATATTGCAATTATCTTCTAGCTAGTCAGTGAAATAAAACTAATTTGATAATACTCAACCTAATTAGCAGTTTTGCCCTGGCACCATACAAAGCAAGTGATGTTTCCATTGATTCTAAACTATAAATATTGAAAACTATGATTATCTCCCGAGCAGCAATATATATTTAATATATATGTAAATGAACTGAGTAAACTATGTTGTTTTGAGCTCGTTTCTGTCCCTGAAGTGCAGTAGTGCTCACTCTGATTATTGTGTTTCCTAGAATGTTTAACTTGCCCTGTTTACCCCCCCCAAGTAATTCTGCTCACTAAAAGTTTGCTAAATATTTTAAAGAACTTTTACAAGCATTAACAGACATGAGTGAGTAGGAAGGCTATCTTGGCTAGATATTTTATATTTAGCTTATGCTTAGAAGACCAAAGAGAGTCAGTAACATGGTTGCATTTTTTTAACTCTACAATTTTGCTAATTGTAGCCACTATCACACCATGATATTACTATTTGTACAAGAAGAGAGATTAGGGGATGTTTATATCTGTGGTTCTGTATTATAAAATAAAACTTCAAAACTGTATTTTCCTCTTGATATATTTGGAAAATTGGGGTTCAATGGGACAGGGATGGATGCTTGGGCTCTGGAAGCTTCTAAGACACCCTTAACTGAGGCTCCACATCTAAAGCATGGAGTCTATCATCACCTTTATAGAAGACTCACACAATTAGGATCTCAGTTGTATTTCCCCAGTTAAAAAAGCCAATCAAATGTTTACCTGTTAAATATCCAGAGTCAAATTATTATGTTTTTATGCTTTAAAATAAGTTCTTTCTTTCTTTCTTTTCTCTATTTCTGATGCCAGGATATTCCTGTCATTAGGCCTCTTCACTTGTTAAAATGTGCCTTCAGTGGAGAGATTTCATATACACAAAGTCAGCCAGTTCTTAAATGAAGTATTTCTGGACTCTGGGGTTAAAAATTAAGGTTTATATCATTAAAAAAATACCCTTGCCTCATTGTGTGAGATAATGGAATTAAGTAAATTTGCCAAAATCATTTTTGTGTGAATTCACGTACAAGTGGTCAGAGAAATACTTTATCTATAAAATTAACAAGATTAATTAGCTCTACTGTTTAGAGATTTCCAGTTGTATGAGGATAACTTTTGGCTAATTTCTCTTATGTTATAAAGGCAGCCTTAACTTCTTATTGAGATAGGTTTTGTATATTTTTACAGAAAAAAAAAAAAAAAGAGATGAAGTACAGATTCTTTCTCTATCGGTTTTTCCCAGAACAGCATCAGGGATAGAGTATTAGCCTTAAAAAGACTGAATGAATGACTGACTTGCTAAATCAACACATCACCTGATTTTCAGTCACTGTAAGTGTGTTATTTGTTATGACAAGGAAACATTCTGTAAAAAGTAATGTTTCTCAGATAAAACTCTCAGTCATAGAACCACTGAATTTTAAAGACAATACCTCATATACATGAAATATTCATTCATTTCTTGTTGGAATATATAATTTGCAACTGTGTCATGCCTATCTTTTAGATCCTTATTGGAGCAATTTGTTTGGACCTACTGGATTTGACATTAAGTGGTGCTTGTGAATTCAAATTTACTAGCTGCCTACATGGGGAAAATCATTATTGATAGATTTCCCTCACCTTAAAATGGCCACTACATATAATATCTGCCTTCTCATAATGCCCTGCTTCCCGCCTAAAATCCAAGATGGCTTCTCCCGCCAAAAGACAACCTTCTTCTTCCCAACATGCCCCTCTTCCCGCCAAAAGAGTAACCTGATACTTGGTCTCTTCCTATCAACTAGTAATATCACAGACTCTTCCAGTCCTGGTCACGCAGCTTTCAAACTCTCCAATCCCTAACGACCACATCCCCCAAACCCCACCATAGCTCGCAGAAAAGCTCTCCCTACCCTGGCCACTCTGCTGCACTCCTTTGTTCAGAGGCAGCCCAGCAGATTGTTTCTTCTCCTTAATAAAGGCTTGTAGTACTGGTCTAGTCTTGGTTTTCGGCTCTTTTTTTACCTGACAATTATCACATAGTTAAACACAATATCATAGCCTTGTATTCACATAAAAATTGATCTATCCTGAAAAGTCTAAAATAATAATAAATAAACAGGAATATGTTTTCAGAAAACAAAATCCAAAGTCAGAGGCCCTGTGCTATTGCTCATGGAGCAGGAGAGCAGCTTTTTCATAGTCTGGAAAAGTGCTTTGACCATGATTAGTCTCTGATAATTCCTTCTTGCCTTTGTGGCCACAATCTATACTTACTCTTCTTTATTTCTCGTCTTTGTACACACAGGTGTGTAATATGTCCCAGCACAAGAAAACTTTCACACTCCTGCAAGGATCTGTGGTACCAAAGCCTGTGTTCAGCATAATCTCTGCTTGAAAATCTATAAGCACCCACCCTTTGATAAAACACAACCAAGAATCTACCTCAAAGACCAATTTTAGCTTAAATAAATGTGATATTTTATTTAATCAAGATTTCTCTTTTATTCTGCAGTAATTTTTAAATATAACTCTCTGATAATGCTCTGATAATGTGGTGGATTGACTAATGGCCAACGTGTAATGCCCAGCTGAACTGAATCAGCATGGTCTGGGCATGGAGGATCCACCTGAGGTTTGTTACTAATAGCCATAAGAAAATGAACTAGAGGGGAAGATCTTGGCCTGTTGATTTTCTAAGAGAAAGTTTCTGTGGATGGTTTTCCTGATGTGAACTAGGCTGTTCTTGTTGGAAGAGGAACTTGGGACCTCATTGTCACTGGGGATGGCTGCTGTTTGTGTCAGGGCAGTTCTGATCTTCACCATGAGCACACTTCTGGCTCCAATGTGGATCCCTCATCTTGGTGGCACAAATCTTTTGTCTCAGCAGCATAGGTTTTCTGGATTCTATCACTGCCCTTTGGGCCTTCCAGGTGCAGATCCTCAATATGGACAAGCATGAGATATTGCCTTTGGGTCTAGGCCATTGGCTAGACTCGTGGAGGACATTGTCTTGGACTCTAAGCCTTTAGCTGGATGTGTGTGGGACATTGCTGGGATCCAGGGCCTTGGCTGGATTCTTTGGGCCTCTAGTATGTGGTTAATCTCTTGCATTCCTTTGCATTTGACATTTTGGGTAATTATCATAAAATAATCCTATGTACTGTGTGTCCTGTAGTAAATATATTCTCTTGCCAAAACTCTGACTACAACAGGTAATTATATAATTATATTTCTTACATAATATGTGATTTAAATATCTTCAACATGAAGCAAAAACACCTCTCTCTTCAGTGAAGGATCTTCATATTTAATACCTCTGTATTTAATATGGCACTTTGTATAGAGTAGTTTTCAAATATATGCTCTAGGAATGAGTTTCAGAATAAAAGAAAGTCACTTGAGGATTGGTTTTCTAAAGGAAAGAACATAGGGATAATTCATGAATTATAAAAATATGAAATCATTTAGTGTTTATTGGTTACTCTCTCTAAATATAAAAAATTTAAAAGTATTCTGAAGAACTGTACAGCATTCAACATGTGTTCCCTGATTTATCAATAAACTAGTCTTTTCTGACCTCTTGTCTCAATATTAAATTGAGAGATTGGACTTGATGTCTTTGCCATTCCTGTCTGTCACCACAAACACTTATGTGTAAAATTGAAGTTCTCTTTAAAAATAAGTGAGAGCTGATTTAAATTCCCTAGATATTGAACAATTTCTACTAAATTGTAAGTGTTTTATTTACTATTGTACATAGTGAAATATCTTGAAAGCAAGTTACTTTAAGCAACTTTAATATTGCCCATGATTTTCTATCTCAAGGAACTGGAATGGATTTGTTGGGCAATTCTCACTTGTTCTAAGTCTAAATAAAGTCAGAAATTGTGGCTGTAATCACCTGAAGGCTCAAGGTGATTGGTTGTACAAGAGGTTTACTCACATGTCTGTCTGTCCTCTGGTAGTTCAGCTGGCCTGTTACTTGGTTCAAATGCCTAAACTTGGCTCTTGCATTTTACTGTAATTAATTTAGTCCTTTCCAAAAAAGATATTAAATATTTTTAAAAATTTAATCACAAATAATCTTCTCATTTCTTTTTTTTTTTATTTTTTTTTCTCCTCTCATTTCTATTCCAGCATTAGCAGTTCTTTTAAGCAGCAGCATAGAATGTTATTGACTGACACTTGTTGATTCTTATATAATTTTTCATTCCTATAAAGAATAAATTATACTATTTCTTGAATCAAATTATATAATTAGCAGCAACTGAGGTGATTTAATGGCTGAACAAACCTCTCTTACTCTATTTCATAGAACAGGATATTATCATTTTTAATTGTGCATAAGTTAATGGAACTAAAATAACTGATAGAATATTAAATTTATGGAAGTATTACTATTTCCCTGCCTGTTACTCTGATCTATTTACCCTATAAGGGACAGCCTTTTACCAGATGGAACCAGGGTCTGTCAAACGATATGAGCTACTTTCTCTTATTCCAGTTTCCTTGATTTTTTGCCCCTGTTCTGTTCACTTCTCTGAGTTACGCACTGAATGCCAAAGGTTTGTTGCAGCTTAAAACACACACACACAGACACATAAACAAAGACCCAGACACACACACACACATACACACACACTATATTCCTAAGAATGAAGTAATTCTTTGTTGCCAATTTGTATCTAAATCATATTTAAGGGCATGCTATTTAATACATTTGAAAATCTTTAAATTTGTAACATTGACTTGGTATATCTTTTGATTGTAGTATGTTCAAGATATTTTATTGTTGGGTATAGAATCTAGAAATAAAGGCTAGCAAGCATATTTAAGATTTTACGTGGCTTATAAATTCCTTGGTCATTGGAAATTATACATTCAAAAAATTTTCATGATGCCTTATTGTATGAAACATGTGGAAGAAATTTTGTTGATTCTTGTTACATCATCAGTTTTCTTTTAAATTCATATAGTCAGTTCTATTAGGAGATGATTAATTTTTATAATTTTCAAGAGTATAAATTATAACAATGTCAACTATGTATCTACAACCTGGCCTAATAGTCTTTTATCTTTTTTATGTTGTGCCTGTAGCTGCAGCCTTCTTCCACAGTCAAATTTCTTTATAAAAAGTGCTGTTATTTAAAACTCTCTAAGGGATGACAAAATGCTAGATGGGATCACAACATTATTGACACCAAAGATTAAAAAGGCAAAACAAAGGAGAGATGAAATCAAAGGAGAGAGGAAAGGAGAGAGAGAGTTATCCCAGTTTGTACTGATACAACACTTCAATCCAAGGTATTCTATCATTATCTGTATGCGCGAGACTATTTTATTTTATTTGAATTTTGTTCACTTCATCTTCCATGCATAATTCCTTCCCCATGAAAATTCACCAGATACCCAGTTTTAGTGTTATGTGTATCCAACTACTGCTAGCAGTTAATTTAAATATGTGCACATTGTAGATTTTGTTATAGGAAAATGTTCTAACTATTGTTTCACTTCACAAATCCCCTAGTTGAGTCATGTTACACATTGGTGATCTGAATATTTTGATAAAATGATATTACATTTCTGTATATTTTTGTCTTTGTTCTATTTTTATTAACTAACTTCCATAAGAAGATTTGGTTTGCTTTCTCTGGCAGTAAACAATTAAGATATGTCCTCTTTTTCATGAGTATGAATGTGTTGAATTACAAAACTAGTCAGTTTCAGGGGCAGAAAGAAATGGTGAAACAAGTTTTAACTGCCATAAAATGAAATACTTCTTGTGGATAAAACAGAGCTGGAAAGCAGTCCAATAAAGTGCGATGGCAATATAATCATGCCAGATTGGGCAGTACTTGTTTTCCCTCAGCACTTTTTGTTTGCTTTCAGCGTTTATTTTTATTAGTCCATGTTTGCAGTACATAATGATCACATTTCTGGTGAGGAGTTGGTACATGTATGTAACACATCTCAATTCTCTTTTCATCCCCTTCCTCTCTGTTCTATGATTCCTCCCTCCATCTCTTGTTCCCCTTCCCTTTGACAGAAGATCCTTCTCATTTTTTGCCTATTTTCTACCTTTTATTTTTCTCTTTATTTAGATTTTGGTTTTCTCATATAAGAAAAATCATGAGGTATTTAAACTTGTGTGTCTAATTTATTTCACTTAAAATTATAATCTCAAAGTGCATCTATTTCCTTAAAAAAAGACTCAAATTTTTCTTTGATGGCAGAACAGAACTCTGTCCTGTATAAATACCACCTTTCCTTTCTCTATCTGTTGATAGATAGGTCGGTTCCAAATTTTAGCTATTATGAATTGTGCTGCTATAAACATGAGTATGCATGTATCACTATAATACAATGTCTTTAAGACTTTCAGGAAAATACCTTGAAGGGGAATAGTTAGAACAAATGTAATTTCTTTTTTTCTTTTCCTTTTTTTTTTTTTTTGGTACCGGGGATCTAAATCGGGACGTTACTCTTGCGAGGCAGGCGGTGGCACCACTGAGCTATATCCCTGGTCCTCAAATGGAATTTCTAGTTTCAATTTGTTGAGAAATCTTCATTCTTCATTTCCATAGTGGTTATACTAGTGTATATTCCTACCAACAATGGAAAAGCTTTCCTTTTAGTCTGTATCTTCAGTACCATTTTTTATTGTTTGATTTCTTGGTAATAGCTATTCTTTTGGAGTAAGAAACAATCTCAGTATTGTTTTAATTTCTATTTATCTAATTGCCAGATATGTTGACTATTTTTTTCTTATATTTATTGGCCATTTGTGCTTGATCCTCTGAGAAGTGTCTATTCATTATAGATGCCCATTTATTATTGGGTCTTTTATTTAGAGGATTCTAATTTTTAGAGTTCTCTAGATATATATTCTAGATATCCCTCCCTCAGCACTTAAAAATGCATTAAAAATTCAGAGCTGCAAGATTGGAAAAGTACATTTCAAACACAAGAAAAATTTAATAATTCCACAAACTACTATTAGTTTAATTTTTAACAAATTCTCAATGTCTCAGCATTATTTAATTTAAATATACTACTGGCATATGTAATACTAAAGTAAAATAAAATTATTATGTATTATTTCTATTTGGAGACAATGGAAGAAGTGATCTCTTTTCTAGCATAGTGTTCTGTTTTTCAGTTTTCTGTCTACAGAAAAATAAACATCCTCATTATAAAAAAGAGGTTATCTTTTATATCTTCACTTGACAGATACAATATAAAGTTATGAAGCAATAATGAATTTGGTAATTCTGAGTTTAAAGCATAGCATTGCAAATATTAATATGCATAAGAAAAGTGCAGTTTCTTAAAACCTAAATTTATGATTATAAATTTATAATTATCTACAAAATACAGGCATAACAGAAAAGTACACAGTTTGTTAAACCAAGTGATTCTCTTGTGCAAATTGTTAAAATGTCTGGAATCAGAAAATGCTATTTTTTTGGAAATACACAAAAAAAACAAGGCAAAAATACTATAGAATAAATAGAAAATTGAAATTTAGAAAGTAGATTTACTAATTGGGAGTGTTAGCCCAAGAAATCCTTTCAGATTATAAGTGTGATGCACTGCTGAAAGTGATAAGTGAAAGGTTAAACATTGGGCAATGAATAGAATAAATTCAATATAAGTGTCATGGAAATACAAAATTGAGTGCAGAGCAGAGGAATCTAATGTAACAACACAAAAATTATAAGGAAAACTGAAAGCAACATAATCTCCTATTCCTATCCAAATTGATACTGGGTTCAAATTATCTTTTGGTTTTAATTTAAATAATTCTGTCACCAGCCATACTTTCTTTTCTCTGTATTGAATAATTTGATTCCAGGAAAAAGTAGCTACTTGCTCCAGGAATTAGTTGAAACTGAAAAATATGACTGTAAGCCAACCAAAATTGCATGTATCCCAAGCCTAACCAATTCCTCTTTAAGTGTCTTTTCAAAAACACTTATTTCAGTATGTCTGCCTATGAAAAACTATTACATTGCTAAGTCTGCCTAATAACGATATTATCTATTTTTGAAATGAAGATGTGATAATTTGGGATATATTTACATTTTAATAGGAAAACAAAACTTTTAAATTATTTATATATTTAAAACATTTTATATTAATATTTACTTCCTGAAAATTATACTTTATATAGAATATATACAGCATCCATTCAGAAAAAAGTCATATACTCTGTGTACAATGTGGTAAGGTATTAGATTATTCAAGCATAAGCAGTTGTCACTATTAAGGAATTTTTTCTTTAAAATAAGTAATATTATGTTATGATGTCAAACATCTGGAGACCATTTTTCTCCACAGTAAATCCTAAGTACTGCTAAGTCAGCAGGCTACTAATGGTAGATGTATCATTTGTCACCAGAATGAGGCTGAATATTTTAGGCAACATAGCTATTAATTTATCTCTAAGGCATATTTAAGCCTTATAGATTTCTTAGATATTTATATGTTTACAAAAAAGGTATCTTGAACTGAAGACTGCTCTTTATTTGTATCAATTCAAACACACGTATGGAAATATTTCACTCCTCATTAGTTTCCATGGTGCTTTTTGTCTTACAATAGGAAACCTGACACATGGGTGCTATGCACATACCCTTATAATTTGACACGTCTTCTACCTCAGAGTTTGCTCCATGGCTATGTAATAAGAACAAGTCAGTCTGTTGATTTACGGGGCTTATTCCAGCCAGCTGAGAAAATCTCTCTATAATAGGACAGTGCAGCTGTCAGCTCTCAGGCAGCATAACTTTCTAAGTTAACTGGTTTCTTTTAAATATCAAAACATGTTTTGGAAGACATATACAGATTTTAAGTATCAGCATTGCAACATTTTTTCTACAACCTAATTTTTCTCCTAATTTTCTAAATGTTATCCCAGTACAAGAAAAGTTAGCATTATTACCCAATTAATTAATGAATATCATAGATTAATTCAACATTGCATAGACAGTAGCAATGTGTGAGGGATATTCTTTGCCTCTGTAAGAAATAAATGAGATTTTTTTCTTGAAATAAAGACATTTTCAAATTGTTTAATAAGGAGAATTACAGAAAGGAACAACATTAAACACAATCTGATAATTGCTAATGACAGCATACAAACAAGGACAAGGAGGGGAGGGTCACAAAGAAAAATAAAGATACAGTAGAAGGTGAGGTTGATTTTCACTAAATGAAGAAAAATGTTTAGCTATATGAAGGGACAAAAATAATGCATGAAGTGTGAAAAGATAAATTACTGTTCTGGGTCATAGTAACAAAGTGAGACTAGTATTAATTTATTCAATCACATCCACACACAAAATCACCTACACACATAAACAATATTCGGAACAAATTCAGACTTACTAGAAGGTGTAAGAGGTGTTAATATTTGAGAAAGATTTATAATTTTTAATTGTTTATTTAATGCCCAGCAAATAGATTTTATTATGATGTTGAGCTTAGGCTTATATCGTGTTTAAAATTATTTTAAAAATAAGCTTCTTTTTAAATGAAATACATTAGAGTAAAACTGGAATATTATTCATTTGATTTTCCAAACATTAAAAATTTATAGAAATACAATCAATACTTTTGTTTTATATTTGCATACTTAATTTCTTAGGTTTATGTGACTTTTAATGCTATTTTAGAGGAAAGTATTTTTTCACAAGGAATTAGTTTTTCATAATAACTTGAAACATTATTTAAAATTACATTTCATAAAATGTGACTGGGAATCATTGAACTACCTTAGTCACTCTTTTCTGAAAGCCACGACAGCTTTTGAGAGCATAATTCAGTGTATATTCGGTTCTATGAATTTTAACAGATGCATAGATAATATACAGCTAAAAAATAATCAGACTAAGAATAAATATATTAACCCAATCAATCTTATGATAACCTTTTAGTTACAAAATCCTTCTACCAGTAGTCCCTGGAAATTATTGATTCATTTTCTGTCACTCTAGTATGTATCCTTGAGAATGTCAGATGAATGTGCTCATACTGTATATGAAATTTTTAGATTGGCTATTTTTACTTGTACTATACTCGTGAGATTAATCCAAGCTGCATAATATTTGTATTGTCAGAAAAAATACAAGAAGTATTTTTGAGATTATACAAATACTCATGTACAGGTTTTTGTTTGAAAATACGTTTTGCTTTCTTAAATGTTCATAGAAGTGTTGTTATTGGACCATTTAGTTAGCTAATTTATCTTTATAAGAGTCTAAAAAACAGTTCAGAAGAAGTTTATTCCTGTTTAAAGAGCCAAATAGAGGTGACAAAAATTCACTTATTTCCACAAAAAGAACCAAAGCATCAGGCAGATAGTTGTATTTTGAGATGTGTGCTCCTGGGAGGATGCTGGAACTCAGCAAAGAGAGAAAGGAAATTTGTAAAACTAAGAACCCCTAAACAGCAGCAACTACCTTCTTCACCCTGAAGCGGAAGTCCAGAAACCAGTAGTCCTCGCTGCTAGAAAACTTCACTGCCATCACAGGATTGCAGTCCAGTCAATGAAGCAATCCAGAGCCCGCAGAGCAGCTTTGCTTTAGGGATGGAACTCACATCATCTCCTCACTGACCCTGAGAGCTCAGGCTACTGTATCTAGGAAACCTTCTGGGAAGAGAGATACTGACTAAATCTGTACTCCTCGAGGGAAAGAAGTCCCCACATATCCCAATTTGGGCAACCACACCGAGGTTCCACCACACTGGGTTGGGAAATGGCTGAAACTAAGTGTACCTGTACCATTGCCTATTACTGGGGCTGCCCATGCCAAAGGCCTTGCCAACAGCAGAGCTTAACTTAGCTGTACCTGAGCAAATGTCCATTCCCAATTGATGCTACTACACTAGTAGTTTGAGTAGACATCCAAAAAGTCTGGCTCTGTGCACCACTTCATTTCCAGGAACCAGTGTCCTCACACTTCTGTGCCCTCTAGAGACTCTAGAGAGTCTCTACAGCTCTTTTTCAGCATACACTGTGGCCATTGTCATCACCTGCACTCGAAGACTACATAAGAAGACTACATTATGGTGCTCAGTTAGTACCAAAGCCAATATTTGATATTAAAGTAGCACCCCATAGACATATTTTTCGAACAGGCTATTTAAAACAGAGGTAACCCCTGGATCTCTTCTTATTAAAAAGCTTCTGCACACCAAGAGAAACCAACAACAGCATGAAGAGACAACCCACAAAGTGGGATTTTTTTTTATCAGCTGTTCCTCAGACAAAAGACTATCAGAATATCTACAATATATACAGAACATTAAAAAAATATCAGACCCCCAAATTTAAAGACCCAATCCAAAAATGGGCATCTGAAATGAACAGACATTTCTCAGACAAAGAAGTAGAAATAGAAAATAAACATATGAAAAAATGTTCAAAATCACTGGTCATTTGAGAGATGCAGATGAAAACAACACTGAGATTCCACCTCACTCCAGAAAGAATGACTGCTATCAACCAATAACAAATGCTGGTGGGGCTGCAGGGAAAAAGGAACCCTGCTCCATTTTTGGTGGGAGTGCAGACTGGTGCAAGCACTGTGGAAATCAGTATGGAGAGTCTTCAAACAACTAGAATTAGAGGTCCCATTTGACCCACCTATTTCCCTGCTGGGTTATCTTCCCAAAAGAATTAAAAGAATCATATCACAGTGATATATGTGTACCCATGTTCATATCAGCACAGTTTGTAATAGTGAAAGCTTGGAAACAGCCCAAGTGCCCATCAACTGGAAACTGGATAAAGAAAATATTTTTTTAATAAAATGGAATACTACTCACCCCATAAAGAATGAGAAATTAGAGATATTTATAGCTAAATGGATGCACAGTGAGGCCATACTCTTAAGTGAAATAAATAAGATAGACATGTGTAAATACTGAATAGATTCTCTGATGTGAGAAACTGAAAGTATAAATAAGGATCAAAAGGCATAATACATATTGTGAAATCGGAAGAAAAGGTCCAAAAAGTAAGAGGAAGAGGAAGTAGGAGGGATTAAAAAAGGAAAGAAGGGAATGGGATTAATATGAGAAAATGAAAAAATGGAAACAAAGTCTTTGCAAATAGAAAGGGGTGGAGGTGTTGAAGGGAGGGCAGGGGAATGGGGAAAAAACAAGAACCAAATGAATTATGTAAATGTACAAATTTCCAATGATGAATGTCATTATATTATATATATAAATTGTACCAATAAAATTAATTTTAAAAAGAATCTGGGAAATAGTTCATCCACTAGATATGCTAGTTTCTGCATACAAACCCAAAAAGTATGAAATACACATGAAAACACAATGGTTCCAAGAGAACATAATAATATTCTAGAAACAAATCTCAAAGAAAACAATATCGACTAAATTTCATAGAAATGTTTTAGAATAGTGATTATGAAGATCAATGAAATTCAAGAGAATATAAACAGACAGTTGAATGAAGGAAAGAAAGCTGTGAAAGGGACAAAGGTGAAATTCAGAAAATTAATACATATTTAAAATAACCAAACTAAAGTTTGGAAATGAAGATTTCAATAAATTCAATAAAAATTACAGTGGAAACATCAAAAACAGGCTAGATAAAGCAGAGAAAAATATCTAAATTTGAATATAGGTCTTTTAAAATGTCTCAATGCAAAAAAGAAGAGCAAGAAAGGAAGGATGGAGAGAAGGAGGGAAGGAGGAAAAAGAAAATTGGGGGGAGGGACTGGGGATTTAGCTCAGTGATTCCGCTGCCTGCCTCACAAGCACAAGGTCCTGAGTTCAATCCCTGGTACCAAAAAAAAAAAAAAGGAAAAAAAGAAAACTGGGGGGAGGAGAGAAATAGAGAGAGCGAGAGAGCACTTTTGAGACCTGTGTGTCACCATTAGGCAAACATTTGCATTTGGGGATGTACCCAAAGAAGAAGAAAAAGCCAATGTTAAAGAAAACCTATTAAAAGAAATAATAATAGAAAACTTCCCTGGTCTTGGGAAAGATGGACCTCTAGGTACAGAAACTTTACACACTAGAAAGGAATAAAAGACATATTATAGTTTGTGAAAAAGCTTAAGTCAACAAAGGTTACTGTACCTTGGAAAATTATCTTGCAGAAACATAGGAGAAATAACAACATTTTAAAAACAACATTTAACAAGCCAAAAGTGAAGGTATTCATCATCACCAGATTAGTTTCACATGAAATGATTAAGGGAGTTTTATATCCAGAAGCAAAGAAACAAACAAATAACAAAGCACTACTTTCTTGAAATATAAAATTCATTGGTAAAATCAATACACAAATCATAAATAGAGAAGAATCAAAACTGAGAAATACAATAACTCACAAAACCACAAATGTGAACAAGAAAATATAAAAAAAATGTACTTAAGACAAACAGAAGAAATTTAACAAAATGGCAGGCATAAATCCTTAAAACCTTGTAACTGTATTAACCTTCCATATCAACAGACTAAATTTTCCAATTAAAGGATTTGGACCAGCCAAGCGGATATCAAGAAAGAATATTTGCATCATTGTCTATGTTGATTGCCATTGCATGAGGGTTTCAAGTAGTCTATTCCTTGCTATGTTACTTGAAAGTATCATCAACTTTTATTTTATCCATCCTAAGAAGTGTTACAATCGTTTGCCATTACATTTTTCTACTCACTAATAATATTGGTATATTCTCATGTTCTTTCTAACTTTATATATTCTCTTGGTGAAGGGTTTGCTCAAATCTTTTGTGCATTTTTAAAAATTGGGGTGTGTTTTCTCCTATTCAGTATTGAGAGTTCTTCATATGTCTAGGTAAGGCACAAGTACTGCATCAGGTATGTAATATGGTGATAGCTGTTCCCATTTTGTGGGTTTCTGTTATATTTAAGAACTCTAATATCTAGCCATATGGACTTTTTTCCTTTTTATCTTTCATTTTTTTACACATTTACATTTAAATTTATAATTTTGACACATTATTTCATATGTGAAGTTTTGGCTCAGTTTCACTTTTATTGGCTAATTAACGTTAAACTTCCAGCGTGAATTATTGAAACAAATAATCTTTGTTCACAAAATGCCTTTACCTCTGTACCAAATATTTGGCCCATATATTTAAGACAGTTTCGGGATTTCATTTTTTTTCCCATAGACCCATGTATCAATTCTTCTACCAGTACTATACAAATGACAATTTAGATTGGATAATTATGACATTTCTAGAAATAATGAAATTTATGTGTAGATTTTATAGGTTCTTTAGTATTCTAGTAGGTATGCAGATATAGACAAAACATAAACTTGGTGTTTAATGTGATATATACTATTTAACCAAAGAACTATGACTTTTTAAAGGCTATGAATATGACATAGTCTCATTTCCTCATCTATAAATTGGTTATAAGTTATCTAGAGTATATAGGTACTGTAAATATTATTAAATGAACTAGCTGATTTAAAGCGAATATAACTTAATATATGTTCTCAATAAATGCTATTTCTTTTTGCTCTTTATTCTACTATTTAGTATACAGTTGCATCACTTTATTAGATACTACTTAAAATTAATCCTTTAAAATATTTAATGAGAACATTAGCAATAAACAAATATAAATATTACTAACATGTTTTCCTGCATAGTTAGAGAAAAATAAAATAATTATTACAAGGAGCATGATCATAAAAGCTTACCTTCTTAAGACATATGGCTTTCAGAGAAGAATTACTATTTTCCACCTGTGACCTTGATGTAGGAAAAAAACCAAACAAAAAATGTATCATGGAGCTCAGTATCTTTAGATTTAGTGCATAGAGAACTAATCCATCTGTTTGTGCTTCTTTCTTTTTTGTCCCTAGATAACACTTAGTTAAAAGACACATGCTTCAACCTTCAAAATAAATTATCCTTTCAATTCTTAATGATTGTAAGTGATAAAATCCAAGAGCAAATCACTGTGTGCATTAAAACTTGTGACATCTATGTCTTTGGCTTTCTGAGTGATTATCCTGATATTTAAAGGTTAGATGGTTATTTATACATTTATCCATAGATGGAGTACATGAATAAAGTTGACATTCCTCTCAGTATTTAAGTGCCATATATGGATAGAAAGTAAAGGAAGCAGAAAAATGGTTTAAATGAGAAAAAAAAGAATAGTCTATTTTCAATAAATTCAAAGTCTATAATCAATACACTAGTTATTTTAAGCAGGTAAGAAATTTTGGAGAACTGATTTCATGGAACACGTTTTTTCTAAAGTTATGTGTAACATAACTTTAGAGCATATCTAAGGAACTCCAGAGGCAACCCCAATATATGTGCCTTGGAATGTTTTCAGCAAAAAGAATTCAAAATTATTTATTAGTAATTTAATTTTCTATAGTATTTTTAACATCATATTACAATAAAAATATCTACCCTTTAAGATTTCCAAAATTGTTCTCAGAGCCTGTGTTTCGGGACTCTTTTTGGTTATATGAAAACCAGTCAGTGTTCATGAGAGAATATTAGCTGAGAGTCCTGTAGAAAAAAAATAAAAGTAATTCTCTTTCTTTTCTACTCTTCCCATAAAGGCTAGTTTGAGGCTTCTATTCCCGGGAATAAAGTCAATGAACCAATAAATAAGAAACTTACATAATAAGGTGATATGATTTCTACAGCATATTTTATAAGTTTTTTTCACACAAATCTATTGTTACACATTATTCAAAGTAAATATTATATACACGCATATATATGAGTTTAAAGTGACATACTACCTACTATATAATGTATACATATATGTATCGTATATCATATATGTAATATATAATGTATATATGTATACACAATATAACAAACATCATAAATATAATAGTGATAGGAGAAAGAATATTTTGTGTGTTTTGAAACTTTTATTAGAAATCAATTATGCAGGAATAATTGGAAATTTGATTAAGGATGATGACTAGCAAATAGCACGGCCACTAATAATTTCAGCTCTTGCTATGGCTGTGTCTAGATGTCCTCCCTAAGCCTCAGTAGTCATAGGTGGGGCTTTCTAGAAGTGGCTGGATCTAGAATATGTGATACTGGGATTGATTCATTGGGCAATGCTAGGATTAAGGGTGCTAGCAATAAGGGTGTGAGTGCTACCTGCCCTAAAAGTGGGTAGCCTGGATAAAATATAAGGGATAGAAAGAGGCTTGTTGCTGGTTGCTTGCTTGTTTTTGCTGTCTTCTGACTACTATGAACTGTTTTTCCTCTGTGATGCCCCTTTGCCATGCTACCCTGCCTTGCAGCCAGCTGATTATGGACTGAAACCTGTACAAAGTGTGAGCCAATAAACCTTTCCTCCTTTAACTTTGGGTGTTGAATATTCTGACTCAGCAATGAGAAAAGTAACTACTAAGACAGCTCTCTACATTTTCACAGAAAACCATGCAAATACTGTATTTGTACATATGCATCTGCACAAAGCCTCCACTCCTGGCACTTTTATCATCTAGGGGAGCTACAATAAAAATGTCTTCGAGTAAAAAAGAAGATAGGCTAAATGTTAGTGTATTTATGTCCATGACCAAACTTTCATGGAAAGCTGTACTACACAGAAAAATTTCTCAGAAGAGGACAAAAGCAGACATAATGTCTCTCCCATCATGAAAGACTCCATCCTGAGTATGAAATCACTGAAAAGGAAGCATACTTGTTCAGAGGATTGAATGTCAGGAAGGGGAGTAAAAGGGGGCATATATCTTGGTGGTTACAGGTATGGTTAGTGAAGATGAAAGAGGTAAAAGAAAGAGAGAAGTGCCTGTTTACTATTCAGTGGTGATAGGAAAGCGGGGGGGGGGAAAGTGGGAAATTAAGGATTCTGTTAGAAAAAGAGAACAAAGTAGAGGAATAGAAGCAAAATATCAGTTTACACAATCCACCCTTTAATCAAAAAAATAAGCTATAAGCATATGTGTCTCTGTGTATATAGAAAATATTCAGATAGTGAAAGGAGGAGGAGCTAGTAGAGTTTATAAATATAAAAGAATAATAAAAAATTGAAAATGCCAATTAATTTCATATCATATTGCTGTATACCTATATGTAACATATCACACTGTAACTATAGATATATGTAATTGCTACATGATAACCAAAAATTAAAATAAATTATAATGAATAACAATAGTGATTTAAGATCCTAAAGAAAATCCTGTTAGACATGAAGAAAATAATATTCTTTAAAAAATTGGTATTTATTCCAGGAATGCAAACTTTGCTTAATATAAGGGAGTATATATGAATGTATTACATATATTAAAAGAGAAAATCATATGATTTTCTCCAAAGTTTATGAAGAAATTGCTAACAAAATTAAATATCTGTGTCTTATAAAAATATACCAATCTGAAGATACATTGATACATACTTTCTTAGATTTATGAAAGGAATTAAATTATTTACAAAGCCAGTATTTTACTTAGTGAGAAACTAGTATTTCCTCTAACACAAACAAAAATAAAGATGATGACCAAAACTACTAGTAAATATTATACTGAAAATATCTGCTAATCTAATTGTAAATAATAAACAGAAACTCAAATTGTAAAATAGAAAATACAATTATTTCTGTTTGCATAATAGAAAACTATATCTGGACTCTCCAAAGATTCAGTAAGAAATTTGATGCAAAATATGATAAACCACAAGAGAAGGATAGTTGAATTAATACAGTGAAATCAAGAGGCTTATTACACATACACAACTACTAATCCAATAATATGTTTTTAGAGATACATCTATTAAAGCAATTTAAAATAATTAAAATCATACTTAAAGAGGATCACGAAAATATTTTAAGAAAAAAATTAAAATGCATCTGAAAGACAAAAATTAGAGTTGAAAAAAATGGAAATACTTTACTCTTGAATTAGTTGATATAGCTTTTTAAAGGTGACTTTTCTCCCTGGGTTATTACATGAATTTATTACAACATCGATCAGATGCCTACAAATTTGTATGGACCTAGACAGGCTGACTACACTTTTATAATAACTAGGATATCTGAAAGCACTGATGGCACGATTTCTCCAATGTTAAACACACAGTAAGGCCATCCCAAACAAAATAGTGCCATACTAGTGCATAAAATGATATGTAAATATATTAGTGATATGGAACACAAAGTTTACAAATAGATCAAAGGTATCAAGATCATTTCATATATTCTACAGATCACCTCTGTATTTCTACTCAGATGGAGACTTTTAAATAACTAATAACATGTGATAAGTTTCAGATATATGATCCCCAAATCTTTATTCTGGCATATTAAATATTTCAAGCTGGAGGAAGTTGAGAAAACTGACAGAAACAGGAAAATCGCTTAAATTTCTTCCCATTCTTTTTCACAGAATCAGGTCATGTGATCTTTTTTTTTTTATTAAATTGTTTTAATGGTACATTGTGGGTATACAACACAATTACATTTCTCATTGGGAATTGTACCTTTACATAATGAATCTTGGTTCTTATTTTTTCCCCATTCCTAGCCCTCCCTTCACCCCCCTCCACAATTCCCTATTTACAAAGACTTTATTTCCATTTTTTCCATTTCTCATCATTTTTCCTTTCCCTTCTTTCCTTTCCCCTGCCCCTCCCACTACCCCTACCCATTTAGACCTTTTCTTCCTATTTTACATTTTCTATTATTCATTCTAATCATTGGTACATTTTAGGTATACAATATCATGACATTCTTCATGGAAATTCGCACCTTTACCTAGTCTCTATTGGTTCTTATTTTTCAGCCTTGCCCAGCCCTCCCTTCAACCCATCCAGTCCTCACTATTTACAAAGATTTTGTTCCTATTTTCCATTTTCTCATATTAATTCCATTCCCTTCTATCCTTTCCCCTAGCCCTCCCACTTCCTTCCCCTTTGTCCTTTTCTTCCTATTTCACATTACCTATTATACATTTAGTCCTTATTTACACTTTCAGTTTCTCACATCAGAGAAACTATTCAGTATTTATTCATGTGTGTCCTATTTATTTCACTTAAGAGTATCACCTCAATGTGCATCCACTTAGCTATAAATGTCTCTAATTTCTCATTTTTTATGGCTGAGTAGTATTCCATTTTATAAAAAAACACATTTTCTTTATCCAGTCTCTAGTCGATGGGCATTTGGGCTGTTTCCAAGTTTTAGCTATTACAAACTGTGCTGGTATGAACATGGGCACGCATATATCACTCTGGCATGATTCTTTTAATTCTTTGGAGAAGATACCCAGTGGGGGAATACCTGGGTCAAATGGGACTTGCAGTCCTAGTTCTTTGAGGTATCTCCATACTGATTTCTATAGTGGTTGCATCAGTCTACCCTCCCACCAGCAGTGGAGCAGGGTTCTTCTTTCCCCACAGCCCCGCCAGCATTTGTTATTGGTTGATTTCATGATAGCAGCCATTCTTTCTGGAGTGAAGTAGAATCTCGGCATTGTTTTCATTTGCATCTCTCGAATGACCAGTGATGTTGAACATTTTTTCATGTATTTATTTGCTATTTCTACTTCTTTGTGTGAGAACTGTCTGTTCATTTCAGATGCTCATTTTTTGATTGGGTCTTTAAATTTGGGAGGTCTGATCTTTTTAAGTTCTTTATAGATTTGAGATAGTAGACCTTTGTCTGAGGAAGAGCCAGGTGAAGATTTTTTCCCACATTGTGAGTTGCCTCTGCATACTGCTGGTGGTTTCGCTTGCTGTACAGAAGCCTTTTAACGAGAAGAGACCCCACTTGTTGATTGTTTGTGCTAGTTCACGGGCAACTGAGGTTTTGTTCATAAAATCTTTTCCTACACCGATGTCTTCAAGGGTTCTACCTAAGCCCTGTTCCAACTGGTTCAGAGTTTTTATTTTAATATTTAGATCTTCAATCCATTTTGATTTTAGTTTAGTGCATGGCGAGAGATACAGGTCTAGTTTTAATCTTTGGCAAGTTGAAGCCCAATTTTTCCAGCACCATTTATTAAAGAGGCTATCTTTTCTCCAGTGAGGACACCCTTGGATCATTTATTGAAGATGAGATGGCTGAGTGTGTCTGGTGTTGTTTCTGCATTTTCTAATCTGTTCCACTGGTCCTCAGGTCTGTTTATTTGCCATTGCCATGCTGTTTTTATCACAGTAGCTTTGTAGTAGAGTTGCAGGTTAGGGATTGTGATAACCCCTGCCATGTCTCCGTTACCTAGAATTGCTTTTGCTATTCTGGGTCTCTTCTTCTTCCAAATGAATTTTTGGATTGTTTTCTCAAGGTCTATGAAGTATGCTGCTGGGATCTCAATTGGAATTGCATTAAATCTATATAGCAGTTTTGGAAGTATGGCCATTTTCACTATATTAATCCTTCCTACCCAGGAGCAGGGGATGTCTGCCCATTTTGTGATATCTTCAATCACTCTTTTCAGAGTGCCATAGTTTCCAGAGAAGAGGTCTTTGATTTCTTTTGTTAGGATGATTCCTAGGTATTTCAGCTTTTTGTTGCTATTGTGAAAGGAATTATTTGCCCTATTTCTCTCTCAGTGAGTGTGTCATTTGTGTAGAGGAAAGCTATTGATTTTTGTGTGTTGACCTTGTAAGCAGCTACTTGACTGAATTTGGATATTAAGTCTAGAAGACTTTTGGTGGAGTTCTTGGGGTCTTCTGTATACAATATCATGTCAGCAGCAAATAATGACAATTTGACTTCTTCATTTCCTATCTTTATTCCTTTGATTTCTTTCTCTTGCCTAATTTCCATGGCTAATGTTTCCAGAACTATATTGAACAAGAGTGGTGATAGTGGACATCCTTGGCTTCTTCCTGATTTTAGCGTGAAATGTTAATTTTTTGACCATTTAGTATGATATTGGCTGTTGGTTTTTCATAGATGGCTTCTATCAGTTTGAGGTAGAAACCATCTATTCCAATTTTTTGTAGGGTTTTTATCATAAATGCATGTTGGATTTTGTCAAATGCTTTTTCTGCATCTATAAAGATAATCATATGGTTTTTGTCATTGGCTCTATTGATATAGTGTATTACATTGATTGATTTGCCTATGTTGAACCATCCCTGCATCCCTGGGATGAATCCCACTTGATCAGGGTGTATGATCTTCTTGATGATCTTCTGCATTCTACTTGCCAGTATCTTATTAAGGATTTTTGCATTTATGTTCATTAGTGAGATTGGCCTATAGTTCTCTTTTTCATTTGGGTCTTTCTCTGTTTGGGGATCAAGGTGATGCTTGCTTCCAGGAATGAATTTGGGAGTATTGCTTCCCTTTCAATTTCATTGAAGAGTTTAAACAGTAGTGGCAGCAGTTTCTCTCTAAATGTCTTGTAGAATTCAGCAGTGAAGCCATCAGGGCCTGGGCTTTTCTTAGTTGATAAGGTTTTAGTTATGTTTTCAATTTCATTGGTTGATATTGGGTTGTTCAGAAATTTTAGGTCTTCTTTGATCAACTTTGGTAATTCATATGTATCTAGGAATCTGCCCATTTCTTCTGTGTTGTCTATCTTATTGGTGTATAGGCTGTGGAAGTATTTGTATTATATTTGTATCCTCTGTATTTCTGCTGGGTCTGTTGTAATTTCACCCTTTTCATTCCTAATTGCATGGAGTTGGGCCTTTTCTTTCCTTTTTCTGACAAGGTTGGCTAAAGGTTTGTCAATTTTGTTGATTCTTTTGAAGAACCAACTCTTGGCTTCATTGATTTTTTTGTACCGTTCTCTTAGTCTCCATTGCATTGATTTCTCCTCTGATTGTTATAATTTCCTCCCTTGCATGAGAATTTGGGTTGTCCTGGTCTTCTTTTTCTAGAAGCTTGAGGTTCAGCATCAGGTTGTTTAATTGGGCTCATTCTGTTTTCCTAATATACGTATTCACTGCTATGAATTTCCCTCCTAAGACTGCTTTCATTGTGTCCCATAGATTCCGACATGTTGTATTGTCATTGTCATTTAATTGAAGGAACTGTCTGATTTCTTCTTTAATTTCCTCTGTGACCCATTCCTTATTCAGAAGTGTGTTGTTCAATTTCCATGTGTTTATGAAATTTTTTGAGTTTCTTTTGCTATGGATCTCCAGTTTCATCGCACTATGGTCTGATAATATACAGGGGATAACTTCAATTCCTTTGCACTTACTTAAACATGTTCTGTGTGTGAGTATGTGGTCTATTTTGGAGAATGACCCATGTGTACCTGAGAAGAATGTGTATTGTGATTTTGTGGGGTGGAAGAATCTGTAAACATCTGTTAAGTTCATTTGTTCAAGAGTTCAATTGAGTTCTAGTATTTCATTACTTATTTTTAGCCTAGTAGATCTATCTATTTGAGACAGTGGGGTGTTGAGGTTGCCCACTACAATTGTATTAGTGCATATATGACTTTTCATGTCTGTTAGTATTTGTTTTATATAGTTGGGTGCACTAGTGTTTGGTGCATAGTATTTATGATTGTCATCTCTTCCTCTTGGACTGTTCTCTTTACAAAGATGTAGTGTCCTTCTTTGTCTCTCTTAATCAGTGTTGGTTTGAAATCTACTTGATCTGCAAGGAGGATACCTACTCCTGCTTTTTTTTTTTGGTTCCCTTTGCATGGAGCATTGTTTTCTACCCTTTAACTTTCAGTCTATGAGTTTCCTTTTGAATTAAGTGTGTTCCTTGTATGCAGCATATTGTCAGATCTTGCTTCTTGCCCCATTCTGCCAGTCTATTTCTTTTGATTGGTGAATTGAGACCATTAACATTGATGGTTATAACTGAAATATATTGACTTGTCATTGCCATGACTTTTTCTTTTTGTTGAGCTCTCCCCCTTTACCTTTAATTTCTCATCATGCCAGATGTGTTCATTCTGCTTTCCTTCCTGGGGTTGTGATCCTCAATGTCTGTTCCTAGGATATTGTGTAAAATTCTTTGGAGTGCTGGTTTGGTATTCACGAAGTTCCTAAGTGCTCTTTGTCATGAAACTATCTTATTTCTCCATCCATTTTGAAAGATAATTTTGCAGGGTACATCAATCTGGGTTGGAGGCTGTTTTCTTTTAGGGCTTGGAATATGTCACTCCAAGCTCTTCTTGCCTTGATGGTTTGTGTTGAGAAGTCTGCTGTGATTCTGATGGGCTTTCCTTTGTATGTGATTTGTTTCTTTTCTCTGACTGCTTGTAGAATTTGGTTCTTCTGTTGAGTTTCTGGAATCTTAACAATTATATGCCTAGGTGTATTTTTTTTTTATCAAGGCTATTTGGAGTCCTATATGCCTCACTTATCTGTATGTCAAGCTCTTTTCTCCTGCTTGGGAAGTTTTCTGTCATTATTTCCGTGAAGAGATTTTTTATGTCATCTGAACTCTCTCCTGTTCCTTCATTGAGCCCAATCAGTCTCATCTTCTTTGGATCATCTAGCAGCTGCTGGATTGATTTCTCATGTTCCCTTATAATTTTGAAGCAATTTTTCTTTTCCTGGTCACTAATTGCAATCTTATCTTCTATATCTGAAATTCTGCCCTCACATTGGCTCATTCTGCTGTGTAGACCTTCAATGGAGTTTTTCATGTCCCGGAAATCTATTTGCATCTGTTTTATGGATTCCATTTGATTCTTATGTTGGGATTCCATCATGTTCCTGAGCTCCTCTCTAGATTTATTAGTCATGTCTTCCACTAGGGGCACAATTTCTCTTGTTATCTGAGAAATTATTTCTAGTTTCATTTTTTCCAGATCCCCTTTTGTTGCCAGTTCAGTGGGTCCAGATGGTGGAGTATCAGAGTGTTCCATCTCATTTTCATTTGGGATTGCTGTAGGTGATCTGAAAGTCTGGTTTTGAGACTTATTTACATGTTTTCTCATTTTGACTGGGGTGGGGGGCTGTTAGCGCCTGCCCGGATTACCTCCTCTGAGCTAGGAGAGGTGGGACAGGGGCCAGGAGCAGCGGTAGGGATGGTGACCCAAAAGCCCTTTCCTGTGGGCTGGGAGCAGCGGGAGGGATGGTGGCCAGGAAGCCCCTTCCTCTGGACCAGTATCAGTGGGATGGCAGCTCAGAAGCCCCTACCTCTGGGCCGGGAGCAGTGGGAGGGATGGTGGCCCTGAAGCCCCTTCCTCTGCACCAGGAGGAGCGATACAGTAGGTGGCCCAAAAGCCCTTTCCTCTGGCCTGGGAGCAGTGGGAGAGATGGTGACCAGGAAACCCCTTCCTCTGGACCAGAAGCAGTGGGACGGTGGCTCAGAAGCCCCTACCTCTGGCCTGGGAGCAGCAGTACTCAGTACCTTGGTCTGGTGGTCTGGTGTCCTCTGCATCTTTGTAGTGTGGAACCAGGTGGCTGCCTGTCTGCAGCGAGGTGATTTGGTATCTTCTGCATGACTCAGGACCTCGGTAGGGCATGCACAGACCTGCCTGTCTGTAGTGGGCTGATTCGGTGTATTCTGTGAGACTGGGGACCTCGGTAGGTTGTGGGCAGACCTGCCTGTCTGCAGCGGGGTGATTTGGTGTCTTCTTCGTGACTCAGGGCCTGGGTAGGGCATGCACACACCTGCCTGTCTGCAGTGGGCTGATTTGGTGTGTTCTGTGGGACTCAGGACCTCGGTAGGGCGTGCCAGGTCATGTGATTGTCATGGAAAAGGTTTCCTACCTGTACATGGAGGGAAAAGACATTGCTTATCTGTAAAGATGCAATGACACAAAAATTAATCTAAAAACATGAAAAATCTGAAATGAGCCTTGCTCATTTATCACCACTAGATAATATTTATTCTTTTTTTCTTTCATATTTTTTCACTGTACATTCTTCATCAAACTTATTTATAAAAGCACTAAAATGTAATTGTTTCTTCGGTCTTAATTTCCCCAAGAAGACGTCTGTGTTACATAAAATTTATTAACTAAATGTTTAGAGTTTTGATCATCAGCCTAACATGGACACAGGGAAAGAAGTTTTTCTCTCCTTACACTTGTTAATAAAGCAATGAATTCAACATGAAGAGAAAACCACTAGTAAAACCTTGTAATATTTGACCATACAACAAAATGCTAGTAGTGGACATTTTTGTGCAGTAAAGCTAGGATTTATGAGTACACACTGATAACAATGATTTCCCCCACAGTGTAATGCTATGATTTCAGGAGACGTGATGATTGAATGAATGTATTCACAAGATTTCAGAGGCCACACTTAAATCATTCAATAAAGGCCACATATATATATATATATATATATATATATATATATATATATATATATATATTACAGCAGAAGAAAGAGTATACAGGCAAGTATCATTAGCCTTGGAGATTTGAACACAGCGTTCTCCAAAATTACTTGCACCAGGTGTACTTAATCTCTAGAGTAGAAATCACTATGATTTGTGCAAAGCAATATTGACTTTGGAAAAACTTCACAAAAATTCTAATTGAAACTTTTATACTTTCCTTTTATTATTTTAAATTTTTTAGTACATGTTTGCAGTACTTAATGTTTACATTCATTGTGGAAAGTTGATACATGTACATAACACCTCTTAATTATTTTTAATTCCCCATCCCTTCCCCTCTATTATCCTATTGTCACATAGTCAAGCAAAATGTGTAACTAGCAGTACTAGAATAAGTCATAGGCAAACTAGCCTAGTGACATAAGAAAAGTATAACTTTTAAGTAGTATGTTATAAATCATTACTTAGACTTGTCATTTCCAAGCTCTCATATATTCCTGAAGATAAGCATGAACTCTTCTAGTTCAAGTGAAAAAAACAAACTTACACTAATGCTGATAGAAAAAATGTGCTGTGAGAAGCCATACCATTTAGCAACTATGATAATTGAAACAGACAAAAGATCTAGTCATAGTTAAACCACCAGGTATAAGTTTAATGAGGAACAGGATGTTACCATATTGTCAAAGTAGATCCTTCAAAATGAGGTTCTTTTTAACAAGGAAGAACTAGTAATTTTACAGTGGCTTACCTTAGCATTTAAATCATCATAGTTATTAGGGACCCAAAATAAGTCAAACTGACAGCACGTTCCTGCTGATATAATGCATTGAGAAGGCCAGAGCATCACCTCCATGATATTGCTGTCCAAACTTCATTATTTAAATTGAATCATTAGCAAGCATGAGTGAAACCATATTGAGAGTCACTCGATGAAATGAATGGTTTGTAATTAAAAAAAAATAATAAGTCAGAGTCGTGCAAGCCAAAGATGGGCTAAAGAACTCTTAAAGTTTAACTGAGACTAAATATGTCAGTACCAAGTAAATGTAGTGCATAGTTTAAATTACTGTTTTGAGAAATACAGCTAGTAATATAGTAATTGATAGAACCTGAATATTAGAAATTATAAAAAGTGCTATGTTAATGTTCTAATTAATGATTTTGATAGTTGTATAGTTGTCAAATTATATATATAAATTTGTATATATAGCACTATGCATGGATATTTAATGACATACTATTGATAAACATGAATTAAAGTACAATCTAATGTGTGCTCTTGGGTATTGATTACTTGACTGAAATTTAAATAAATATGAAAATATCTACTTTGCTAAAACAATAATATTTGATGACTTTTGATTGAATCCCATTAGAAAAAGCAAGAGTTCTGATCATCCACTAAGTCTAATAGTGATAATGGTAGACTTTGGGTTGGTAACCCTGCCCATTTTATTATTTTAAATATCTTAAACATGATGAGATCACAAAAGAATGAATATGATTTATATCCTAAAGAGAAATGGAACACACAGGAAATAATTCAGTAGTTTAGACACCGCAATTTTAAAAAGTTGAGGTTCTGAAAAAGATTTTGTATGGTAATGCTGATTCATTTTATCATTTTAATATAAAATATTACATAAGGATATGTTTCCTATGAAGCATGACTGATGAAGTAACACAAATTTCTTTTAACATGAAATATCATGATTTTGATTTAATAAGTAAAATTTAATAAGTAAAATTCTTAGAGAATTGAATTGTCTGAAATCACTCAAATTTCACCAACAAAATCATGATAAAACTTAAATTTATCTGATTTCAGGACCATTACTCAGTTTTCTTTGGTGTTTTGACTACATGTACGTTAGAAAGTGATTAAATTCAGCTAATTAAAATATTCATCACTTCATATACTTAAATATATTTTTCTTGGTGAGAACATGCAAGATCTATTCTTTTAGAAGTTTTAAGTATCATTCTGTTCTTAATCACTCTACTCTACTTTCATATATTAAGTCAACTTCTACAGTTCTTAAAATGTAAAATGTGCAAATGATGTGACAAGTATAGGTATAGACATTCAGAAACCTGACAGCTTTCACTTTAGCTTTCACACAAAGGGACAGACAGACAGACAGACAAGAAGAGAGAGAGATGGATTTATGTTTCCAAATAATACTGCTAGTAAAACAGAAATAAAATTCAGGAAAAAATGAAGAATGGATGATATATTTTATAATACATAAATTCAAGTTGATTTAGCAATTTTAATTGTTATGTAGGATTAAGAATATCTAATTCTATTGAGGATGCAGGTAAGATATCCTTATTAAAATACCATTCAATACCTACTTTCTGCTCATCTTCCATATTTCACACCATCTCTATGAAAGAGATTTAAATATTTCAGTCCTTTCACAGTTGTGTAACAATAGGGAACACAGACCACAAGATCAAACTGAGAACAGGTATATCTCATATATTCCATCCCCCTCTTCTGTACTTTGGTCCAACAGATTATTTTTGCACTACACAAATGACTATCTCACCTACTAATTGAAAAAAGGTAAAACACAATCCAAATAAAACTTCAAATATTTGAATGTGGGTGTGTGATGCTGCGATTAAGGGTGTGATAACTAAATTTGTGTGATTATTAAATAAATCCACTGATTGATTTGGCATAGTTCTGGGTGTCAATAATGGAAAACCCATCCCGGCTGTGGGTGGCACAACCCAAAGGGGCAATAGCCTGGAAGGAGTAAGAGGGAGAGGCAGGCTGCTCCCACTACTATGGCTGCTGCTTCTTTGCAACTTTGCTTCTTTGCTGCCTTCTGCCCTCCACAAATTGTTTCTCCTCTGCCATGGCCTTCTGCCATGACAACCTGCCTTACAAACAGTCAACTATGGATTGAAAGCTCTACAAACCATGAGCCAAAAAACCTTTCCTCCTTTAATTTTAGGTGTTGGGTATTTTGTCTTAGCCACGAGAAAAGTAACCAAGAGAGTGTGTTAATAAAAGATAATTTTAAGTGTGACTGGCATAGTGTATGTTTATATCTCCTTCTGAGACCTAAATAACTTTACTTATTATGTATAGCTTTTTTGCTCCTCGGATTTTATTTGTTAAAAAATAAAATAATAGGGCTAAGGATTTACCTCAGTGGTTCTGCCGCCTGCCCTGCAAGCGCAAGGACCTGAGTTTGACCCCTGGTACCAAATAAAATAAAACATTTGGGATAATTGTATGACATTTTTCTTTCAAAATTTGTGTTGATTGCATAGCCTTTTTTAGAATTTTAGTAGTTATATATATATATATATATATATAAAGAGAAGTGAGAAGATATGGCAGAAGCTAAATTCAGAGAAATTCCAAAAATAAGAGCTCATCATATGTTTTTGACCCCTAGTGCAGGGGTTTGCAAAGAACAAGAGACCTCATGGAGTTGTCAGTGGCCCACAGCCGACCACTAGGAGGGAAACAGGAATCTTGGATTTCTAACCACAAGGAGGTAGATCTGCTAATTATCTAAATTAGTTTAGAATTGCTTTCATCTTCAAAGCCTCTGGTAAGACAGACAATGTTGCAATGTCTTGATTTTAGTTCTGTTGCATTTGTGGTAGACTTGTGACATATGAAAATGTGAGATAATACATGAATGTCATTTGAAGATACTAACAAAATTTTGTTTAGAGGTACTAGGAAATAAAAACATGGCCCTTGCATTTAAGCTAGTAAATCCCCAATAATTTGTTATGGGATCTGTCTTTGGCATGTTTCTGTCACTGTGATAAAATATCTGAGAAAGCCAATTTATAGGAAAAAAAGTTATTTTTGGCTCATAGTTTCAGAGTTTCAGTCCATGGTCATTTAGTACCATTCTTTCTGGTCATATCAAGAGGCAAAGAATCATGGCAGAGAGGATGACAGAGTAAAGTTGTTCATCAAATAACAATTAGGAGACAAAGAGAGTGAGAATTAGTCAGGACTAGAGGAAGGAGCCAGAGCCAAAATATATAGTCCCCAATGCCACAAACCCTTGACACACTTCCTTCAACTAGGCCTCACCTCCTAAATTTCTTTCACCTCTCAACAATGTCATCAAATTATGAATTTGTAATGGAGTAATCCACTGATAATAAAAACCATCATGATCTAATCACCTTCCAAAAGTTCAACAGCCGGCAACCAAGGCTCAAGCACATGGTCTTCCAAAAATATTATAAAATCAAACCATAAGAGTAAAATAGAAAAGTAGCACAGTTACATAAAATCAAACACAGAGAAAATCAATCCAATAACATAGTTCAGTAACTAGAAAAAGGAAAAATAAATTAGCAGTTGTCAAATTTGCTGGACACACATTGGTTACACTGGATAGAATAATAAAGTATAGTTCTATTGGTAGAGAAATAGGTAGATGCTCGCTTACACTGCAAAGTAGAGATTTAAACACTGTTGGTGCTTAAGATAGGATTAGTTGAAACAAGTTCTTCTCAAATTGTCTGGTCTTTCTCCACCGTATTCAGTGGTGTTCTTACTAATAGTAATAGCCAGATAATAAAAGCATTTGCATTTTGAAAGGCACTTCTAGCATTAGTAGAAAGATACTATCTGAAAACCACCCTTGTCAGTGCTGGAAAGAAAACACTTTGAATATGTGGACTGTCCTTCACAGTCTGTTTGATATTAAGCAAATGTTTTGTATGTTGACATATTTATTTATCAATTATGCAAAATCCCTTATTAAGTATGAAATACTGCTTATAAAAAGTAATTATAAATACATAGTCATGAAAAGTTAGTTATAAGATGCAAATAAGAAGCAATTCAAATGATGAAATGTGTGATTAGTAAAATCATCTTTTATATAGGACAGTTATCAAAAGATCAGGAGGCATTTATGAGGAATGCAATTGCTCAATCAACAGAAAGTAATTAAGCACTTACCTCTCTCTACAAAGCACTGTGCAGCGACACTGCAGGCCTCAAATTTTATTGGAATTCTAATAAAGATGATTCCCTTATATTCCCCTGATATATTTCTTGATATAATATTATGAATTCTAATCCACTATTCATTCTTCATTGGGTTTATCACTGTATTTAATATATTCTGATATTTATAATTCAGGACTGTATGGCTGTTACCTAAACTTCATGAAGCTTGGAGTCCTTGGAATGTGTCATGCTACTGGATTTTCTGTTTTTTATTTCTTCTTAATAATCATCACCACTAGTTAGTGGACTGTCTCATATATAAGATAATCCTTCCTTCAAAGATTGCTCTCAGAGTACACAATTGTCTTATAAATGCCTTTACTCAGTTTGATCAATAATTCAGTGAATGCTTCTGCTGAGTGCTATCCCATGGAAAACAGGATTGTAAAAGCATTACAATGTATTCTCATCCACCTTACTTACTAGATGTGGCACCATGCAAATTCTGACTCTTCTAAAGTCAAAATGCCCATAAACATTAAATGTTTTGAGTTAATTCCAAACATGAGGCAGCCACAACAGCAAACTAAAACCAATTATAAAAGAACACTTTCAAAACTGCTTTAAAAACAAAAAGAATGATGATGTTCAAAGTGAGAAAGTGTATTTTCAATAATATTGATGACACTATACTTTATACTGTAATTAAAAAAAGCTAAACATTCACTGTATTTCTTCATCACAACTTATAAAGAAACAGGATGTTCTAATATAGAATAAAATACATAGATTTGAAAAAGTAAAATAGTACAGCATTAACTTTGAATCTTACATGCTTACCATAGTAAGAGTAATGTACAAAGGAAAGTTGAAGATCAATAAAATTTTCAGAAAACAATGGTAATTATAAACTAGAGAGACTTTGTATCTGGATGCAAATTAGAATAACTGGGTGGAGGTGGGTTAAAATAAGTGATGAAGATAATTTCTATCAACTCTAGGATAGACATGTGAAAATATACAGACAGAAATACAATGTAAATTTCTATGTTGTGGTATGAATGAAAAGGAGCTTTTAAAAGATGAAGAAATTTCAATGTAAGAAAAATGTAAAACCACTAAGTAGAGATTAAATGAAGTAATACTTTCTGACTACACTGTGAAAATCCTAAAGATAAACAAGCATTTGTTTATGAAGTTTATCACAATGATTTAAATATAGTTGAATTTCAATCATTCACACATAAGCAGAAAGTAATATGCTCACATATTTAATTATTTATTACATAATATCTTCCTTTTCTCATTGCTGAGACAAAATACCTAACACCACAAATTAAAGGAGGAAAGGTTTATTTCAGCTCACAGTTTGTAGAAGTTTCAGTCCATGGTCAGCTGGCTTCAAGACAAGATGAATGGCAGAGGGACTTCACAGAAGAAAAACAATCCATAGCAAAGCAAGCAGGAGACAGTGAAGCAGCAAGCAGCAGCAGCAAGTTTGTTGTCCCTCTCTCCCTTTATATTCCATTCAGGCTGTAAGCCTATTGATTCCTGCCACCCACACCTAGGGTGGTGCTTCTATTATTGATCTCCAGAATTATGCTGATTCCAATCAGTAGACTACTTTAGTACCACACAGCCATTGTCCCAGTATAACATGCCTTATATCTTGCCATGAGACATTGGAGTGAACATCTAGATACAAGCCATAACACATAGATATTTTTGTGCCTAAGAATACTCTTATTTTACCAGATTTAGATGTTTCATTTATAGATTCCTATGTTTACTCTGTATTTTATTCATCTCTGTGTGGAAAACAGTATCATATAAAAATAATAATTGGTGATTCAGACATCATTGTTGTGATACCATTTATTGGATTCCCTAGGTTCTGTTGATATCTCATATGAATTTTAAATACTTTTATATGTTGGTAAGATTTTGTTTTTCTTATCATGAAATAATGTAGAATATCAAAAGCATCTATGCTCTTAGTGTAAAGCAAAATAGGGGCAATGGAGAAAAACATAAAGATTTTTGAAGACGTGTTCCATAAAGCCAAGGGATGAGGTGAGTAAACATAAAGAAAAATTAAGTCTTACTACAACCTCTCAAGGCAAGGAAATCTATGTGTTAGTGTAAGGTTTGACAATATAGCATATGTAGTTGATTTATTTGACTGAGGGAGTAAAGAAAAAAATAAGTTTGATGTTCAATGAGAAAATGAGACATAATCTCCTTGAATAAATCCATGACTTTTTAATCATTATTTTTAGTCTTTTCATAATTTATCATGCCTTAAATGCTGAGGAAAATTCAGCCATAATAGAGAAAATGAAGAAAAATGTAATATTTTACATGGCATAGCTCTATTTATTTTTTTGATGGGTGTCTAGGAAAAGCAGAGTGCTCTTTAATGGGTCAAAATTGTGAAATTGAACTTAATGTAATAACAGGTAAAAGTAGATTAAAACAAAATGTGAGTTTTATATATAATAAAGTTGCCAACTAATAGAGATGTAGAGAAATCTGTATAAGCAGCTACTGTACACTTACCAAACTCCAAGTCAAAATAGTTCAAAGATATAAAATTATTATTAAGAATTGTACAGCATGGGCTGGGGTGCCGCTGCCTGCCTTGAAAGGGCAAGGTTCTGAGTTCGATCCCCGGTACAAAAAAAAAAAAAAAAAAAAAGAATTGTACACCAAAGGAAATTGGCTGCAATTCTTCTTCTAGAAAATTTATCTAGTGGATTTGTATCTTGCTACAGTTGGAAGTATTTGCTCATCATTTTATGATAGTACTGAAGCAGTCTTTCTAAAATACTGCCACTATAGAGGATGGCAATGTTTGGTGGTATCAGATGTACTCCAAGAAATTTTATATGTGAAGATAAATATGATAGTGAACATTTGTCTTTCTTTTATTTAGGATGGGCAACAAGTATAAACGTGTTCATCTCCTTTACTGAGACATAATGCATAAAGACTCCTTGCAAATTTTTTATCTAAACTGTTATCATCACAGTAGTTTTTAAAATATTGATTTAATAAACAGTGCTAAGTAGTCATTATCATAGATTTTTAAATATTGATTTAATGAATACTTAGTGGAAAAGATTATTACAAAAGGAATAAATAACATTTTGAGTACCAGTACTATGAACATATTTACATTATATTTTAAGTAACTTCATGTCTCAAGCATTTGCACTCAAATACACATGGACACACACACACATACATGTAAATATTGGCAGTAAGTAACATTTTTCTCAAGGCAGATTTTTTCATATTATTATTTTTAATTTCAAAACAATATAGAAACTAAATCATCCCCTGAAAGAACATGTCTGAGATGCTCAATTTATCACTGTCAACATATATATATATAAAACCACATCTTTTTATTTTATGTGACTCCAAGGAAGAAATGGAATGGTGGGAGGACATTGTTCAGGAAACTTCTCAGTCTATGGCAGCCAGGAAGTGGAGACAGAAAGAAGGTAGGAGCAAGGCGCAAGAACACACCTTTCCAGGTCATGTTCACAGTAGCCTCTGCTACAACCCAGACAAACATCTTAAATAGCTCATTCTACTATGTACTCATCAATGGATTAATTCGCTGATGAATATAGCACACTCCTGGTCCAATCACCTTCCAAACATCCCAGCATTGAACCCATGAAATTTCTTGGGGGTATTTGATATCTAAACAATTTCTTGGGGATATTTGATTTCTAAAGTATAGCACTAGAAGAACTTATAAAATATTGTACTTTTTAAAAATATTTGAATGACTTCACCAATGAAGCCTTTTGGAATTTTTCTTTGGAAGGCATTTATAGAAAAAAATAATATTTAGTATGTGTTTTACAAAATATCAGACTCTTTAGATTTTCAATTGATCTACTCTCAGTTTTCACTATATTAATGTATCTTCTATAATACATGGGATTATTTTACCCTATATTTTTACTTCTCCATGTATTTGAATACTATTAGACAATGTAATCATTGTCTTCTTCCACAACATTCTTTTATATCTACACTAACATTAACTCTTTTACATTTTCATCTTTCCATTTTATCTCATATCACTTTCTTTTGAACTACTGTATATCAATGTTGATTTTTAAAATGTTTCACATACACTTATATTCTTCTGTTTTTGTTTATTTTTGTTCCTCTCTGCTCAAATTTAGAATATTTCTTTCTCCTTATTAAATTTTAATTTTTATTGGTATATGGTTTCCGTACATAGTGATTGCATTCTTCATAGGGAATGGTATGTATAGATACCATATATTACTATTCATCATTTTTCAACTAATTAATTTGTTTTTGTAAATCCAATTTGCTGCTAAATTTACTCACTGAGTTTATAAGTATGGGCATTTTACATTTAGTGCTGGTAAAAATATTGAATTAATTTAAAGTTTTAAAATATATTTTAATTCCTCATTTTGCTAATGAAATAGTAGATCTTTTTACATTATTTATCCATCATAGAAATTTGAGGCCTAATTGTTTAGTCTCTCCCATAGTCTCATAATTAACCAAAAATATTGCTGAAGGAAATTGTGTAGTTTAGAACTTTCAACTTGCATTTTTCTCTTTTAGGTTTGTATAACTTTTCTACTAGGCTTGTCCTTTTTATTTTGCCCAGAAAAAGTTTTTTAAAAAATTTTCTAGCAGTTGTGAATGGTTTTAAATACATAATTTATTAATTTTTCCAGATTTTCTAGTCCTCATCAGGAGCATTGGCCATCAAAAGATAAATGAATAAGAAAATGTGGTATTTTACACAATGGAGTACTACACTGCCATGAAAGATAAACTTGAAGCATTTGTGAGTAAATGGATGCAACCTGAAAATATTATGTTAAGGGAAATAACTCTAACACACAAGCTCAAATATTGCAGGGTTTTTCTTATATGAGAAATATTGCATACACACATGCACACATACAAATAAGGGGCAAAATAGAAGAGAGATAAACAGGAAATAGGGTGAAGTTCAAATAATTCCCAAAATTATAAATTTTGTTGCTTCAAAAATATTTAATACATATACTAATTTGTTTTCTTTATACTACAAGTTTATCTTAGTTCATAGAAAAGAAAGTTTTGTTGTTAGTTTCTTTTTTGTAAAAATCTGTTAGGTTTACACCTTATATTCTAAGTAACTATGTTGTAGATAGCAATACACAGTGTATTAACTATTGTTATGAAATTTTGAGAGACAGGATATATCATGTATAGGTGCAAATTCCCTGTGATAAATGTCAAAATTATGTATATCTAAAATATACCAATAAATGTTTTGCTTAAAAAAATTAAATAAATAACTTTTAAAAGAAGAGCATTGACCAATTTTCCCTACAATACCCTATCTGGAAGAAGTTGCAATCACTTTAATGACTATTGAAATGATTCATATACAGAACTTTAAATCTTTCTATCTTTATTATATTTGTGTCCTTGCTTAAGAATTTTAAAAATGCATTTGTATACCTGGAGATTTATATTTATTTAAATGTTAAAAATAAGATATTAAGTCAACATATGGTTTTAGATTGTATTTCAAAAGAGGCAAATTTTTAAAATTTTATAGATTTTACACATATTTTTGATTTATACATTTGTGTATAGATACAATGATATTTTTTAAAATAAACTTTTAACTTTAATAAATCAGAAGAATGAACTTTCAACATAGTTTTTAATAAACATGTATAGTCTAAGAAACTTTTACATACATTCTCATTAAAGTATTACTTCTGTCTTGTTTAGATTTTTGTATTATCCTTCTTTGCATTGCTGGATCAAACCCAGGACCTTAAGCCTGTAAGACATAATCATCTTATTCTTAATTAAAAATCAAATATCAATGAGATTCAGCACATAGACTGTGAAATGAAGACCACTTCTAAAAATACTTCCATGTTCTTACTCTGACAGAGTGAACAGAATGAAGAACCAAGAGCTATGTGGCTTCAAAGCCTGAAAAAAATATCATGGGACTGCTCTGTTATGATTAGGTGTTTCTGCTTTGTTTTCCTAATTTACAATTTTGATAAAAGTAAAATCAAAAGGCTATGCCAAGAGTGAAAAGCAGAAATTTTCCTTCAGAAATGTTTAAGTAAATTTGTTTGTACTGCATGCTACTGTTAAATAGCCTTTGTCTATTTTACCACAAGTTTTCAAAATTAGAATAATGATATTTTATATAATTTCATTTTAAAACTAAAAATATCAATTGGTAAGTGTGTGCAGATCCCACTGAGAAACCAGTGTGGAACAGAGCAGCAAGGCTCTGGGTGGGACCTAGCCAGAGCCCTACAACAACCCCAGCAGCTTGGGCCCACAGGCTCCACCCAAATGCCCACCAGAAAAAGAGCTGCACAGACACACAAGGAACAGTCAGAAGCCCACCCCAATACCATTGGTAAGTGCGTGCAGACCCCAGCCAGAAGTCTACACAGCTCCTAACCAAAGGCCCTTCCAGACCACAGCTATGTAGGGGGGCAGGCCCCAGCCAGAGGCAAGCCTACATACTATCCCAAGTGTGTACAGGCCACAGCCAGAACCCTGCCCAGACAACAGGGCAGTGCAGGAGTCTAGAAGGCCACCACTCAGAACTCAGGAATTGGTGCAATGGTGACCAGAAGAGAAAGGGATGCTCAGTGGCTTGTTGAGAATTGAAGACCCCTGGGTGAGCAAAAAGTCACCTCAACAAAGATGCAGCAGGTTGAAACTTTTGAAATGACAAGACATGAAAACAAGTCTCAAAACCAGACTTCCAGATCACTTAAGGCAACCCTAAAGAGAACCAAGATTGAACAATATGACATTCAACCCCCACCCCCACCCCAACTCATGGAACTGGAAACAAAAGAGGATCTGGAAAAAATGAAATCAGAAACAATTTCTCAGATAACAACAGAGATTGTGTCCATAATGCAAGACATGATTAATAAATCTACAGCAGACAGATAAATAAAATAGAGGAGCTGAGGAACATGATAGAATCCCAGGAAAGGAAACAAAAGGAATCCATAAAACAGATGCAAACAGATTTCCAGGAGACTAAAAACTCCACTGAAAGTTTACATACCAGAATAAGCAAATATAAGGACAGAATTTCAGATATAGAAGATAGGATTGCAATTGGTGACCAGGAAAAGTAAAATTTCTTAAAAATAGTAAGGGATCATGAGAAATCAATCCAGCAGCTGCTAGATGATCCAAAGAAGAATAACATCAGACTGATCAAAGTCAATGAAGAAACAGGAGAGAGTGCAAATGACATAAAAACAAAGTTCTCAGAAATAATGGCAGAAAACTTCTCAAGTAGGGGAAAAGAACTTGACATACAGATAAGTGAGGCATACAGGACTCCACCTAGCCATAATCAAAAAAAATCTACATGTAGATATATAATAGTTAAGATTCCAGAAACCCAACAGAAGAACAAAATTCTACAAGCAATTAGAGAAAAGGAACAAATCACATACAAAGGAAAGTCCATCAGAATCACAGAAAACTTCTTAACACAAATGGTCAAGGCAAGGACAGCCTGCAGCAAAGTATTTCAAGCCCTAAAGGAAAACAACCTGCAACACAGACTGATTTACCATCCAAAACTATGTTTCAAAATTGATGGAAAAATAAAATACTTTCGTGACAAAGAGCACCGTAGGAACTTCATGAATACTGAACCAGCACTCCAAAAAAATTTCAAACAATGTCCTAGGAAAAGACAATGAGGGCCACAATCCCAGGAAGCCCAGAAGAATGAATCCATCAGGCACAATAAGAAATTAAATGGAAAAGGAGAGAATCCAACAAAAATAAAAAGTCATGACATGGATGTCAATACATATCAGCTAAAATCATCAATGTTAATAGTCTCAATTTACCAATCAAAAGAAATAGACTGCCAAAATTGGTCAAGAAGCAAGATCCAGCAATATGGTGCACACAAGAAACACACTTAATTCAAAAAGAAACTCATAGACTGAAAGTTAAAGGGTAAAACAATACTCCATGTGACAGGAACCCAGAAAAAGGAAGGAGTAGCTAAACTCTTTGCAGATGAAATGGAGTTTAGACCCACACTGATTTAGAGACAAAGAAGGACACTACATCCTTGTAAAGGGAACCATTCAAAAGGAAGAGATGACAATCATAAATGTATATTCAGCAAATACTAGTGCACCCAGCTATATAAAAATATACTAATGGACATAAAAAATCCAATAAGCACTAATACAATACTAGTGGGGGACCTCAATACCCCACTGTCACAAACAGATAGATCAACTAGACCAAAAAATAAACAACAAAATACAAAACTCAACCAAGTTCTCAAATAGTATAAACAGATGTTTACAGTGTTCCATCCCATAAAATCATAATAGACATTCTTTTCAGCTGCCACAGGTTGTTCTCCAAAATAGACCACAAACTCACTCATAGAACATGTTTAAGTATGTGCAAAAGAACTGAAGTTTTCACCTGTATATTATCAGACCATAGTGCTATGAAATTGGAAATCAATAGAAAAAGAAACCACAAGAATTTCATAAACACATGGAGATTGAAAAACACTCTTGTGAAAAATGGCTGGGTCACAGAAGAAATTAAAGAAATCAGACAGTTTTTACAATTAAATGACAATTTCAATACAACATATCAGAATCTATGGGACACAATGAAGACAGTTTCATGAAGGAAAGTCATAGCAGTGAATACTTGTATTAGGAAAACAGAGAAAGCTCAAATAAACAAACTGATAGTGAACCTCAAGCTTCTAGAAAAAGAAGAAGAGGGCAAACCCAAAGCCCATACAAGGAAGGAAATTATAAATATCACAGCAGAAATCAATGCAATGGAGACTAGGAGAACAATACAAAAAATCAATGAAGCAAAGAGTTGGTTCTTTGAAAGAATAAACAAAATTGACAAACCCTTAGCCAACCTTATCAAGAAAAAATGAAAGAAAAGACCCAAATCCATGCAATTAGGAATGAAAAGAGTGAAATTATAAAGGACTAAGCTGAAATCCAGAGGATCATCAATACCTACTTTGATAACCTATATGCCAATAAGATGGAAAACACAGAAGAAATAGACAAATTTCTAGATACATATGAATTACCAAAGTTGAACAAAGAGGACCTAAATATTCTAAACACAATATCAATCAATAAAACTGAAAATATAATTAAAATTTACCAACTAAGAAAAGCCCAGGTCCTGATGGCTTCACTGCTGAATTCTACAAGACATTTAGAGAAGAACTATTGCCACTACTGTTTAAACTCTTCAATGAAATTAAAAATGAAGCAATACTCCACAATTCATTCCTGGAAACAAGCATCACCTTGATCCCAAGAGCAGAGAAAGGCCCAACCGAAAAAGAGAACTGTAGGCCAGTTTCACTAATGAATGCAAATGCAAAAATCCTGAATAAGCTACTGGCAAATATAATGCAGAAAATAATCAAAAAGTTCATACACCCTGACCAAGTGGGATTCATCACAGGAATGTAGGGATGGTTCAACATATGCAAATCAAGAAATGTAATAAATTATAGTATTAGACCAAGGACAAAAACCATATGATCATCTCAATAGATGCAGAAAAAGCATTCAACAAAATCCAACATGCATTCATGATAAAAACCCTACAATAAAATGGAATAGAAGGTCTCTACCTCAACTTTGTAAAAGTCGTCTATGAAAAACCAACAGCCAATATCATACTAAATGGTCAAAAACTGAATTACTTCACACTAAAATCAGGAAAAAAGCAAGGATATCCACTATCTCCATTCATGTGCAGTATAGTTTTGGAAAATTAGCCACAGCAATTAGACAAGAGAAAGAAATAAAAGGAATAAAGATAGGAAATGAAGAAGTTAAGATGTCATTATTTGCACATGACAAGATACTCTATATAGAAGACCATAAGTACCCCACCAAAAGTCTTCTAAACTTGTTAACCAAATTCAGTAGAGTAGCTGGATACAAGTCAATACATAAAAATCAATAGCTTTCATGAACAGGAAAACAGACTCATTGGAAGATGAACTGGAGAAACAACTCCCTACACAATAACATCCCCAAAAATGAAATACCTAGGAATCAAACTAATGAAAAAAGCAAAGACCTCTACTCTGAAAACTGTAGCACTTTGAAAAAAGAGATTGAAGATGATATCAGAAAATGGAAAGACATCCCTTGCTCCTGGGTAGAAAGAACCAATATAGTGAAAATGGCCACAATTCCAGAACTCCTATATAGATTCAATGCAATCCTAATTGAAATTCCAACAGGATACTTCACAGACATTGAGAAAATAATCCAAAAATGCATTTGGAACAGCTAAAGCCATTCTAGGTAACAGAGACATGGCAGGGGGTATCACAATCCCCAACTTGAAACTATACTACAAAGCCACTGTGATAAAAACAACACGATCCTGGCAAAGACACAGAGCTGAGGACCAGTGGAAAAGATTAGAAGATGCAGAAACAACCCAGACACACTCAGCCACCTCATCTTTGACAAAGGAGCCAAACACCCTCACTGGAGGAAACGTAGCCTCTTTAATAAATGCTGCTGGAAAAACTGCGTTTCAACTTGTCAAAGATTAAAACTAGACCTATATCTCTCACCATGCACTGAACTAAAATAAAAATGAATTAAAGATCTAAATATTAAAATAGAAACACTACAATGGCTGGAAAAGAGGTTAGGTAGAACTCTTGAAGACACTGACTTAGGAAAAGATTTTGTGAACAAAACATCAGTTGCCCGTGAATTAGCACAAAGAATATACAAGTGGTATCTGTTCTTATTAAAAAGCTTCTTCACATCTAGGGAAATCACCAATAGCATAAAAAGACAACTCGCAATGTGGGAAAAATTTTTCACCTGCTCTTCCTCAGACAAAGGACAGCTATCTAGAATATATTAAGAACTTAATAAAATCAGACCTCCCAAAAATTAGAGACCCAATCCAAAAATGGGCATCTGAAATGAATAGTTATTTATCAGACAAAGAAGTAGAAATAGCAAATAAACATATGAAAAAATGTTCAACATCACTGGTCATTCAAGAGGTGCAAATGAAAACAAGGGTGAGATTCCACCTCACCTTAGAAAGTATGGCTGCTATCATGAAATCAACCAGTAACAAATGCTGGTGAGGCTCTGGGGAAAAAGAAACCCTTTTCCACTGTTGGTGGGAGTGTAGAGTGGTGCAACAACTGTGCCATTTAGTATGGAGATACCCATACTAATACCCCAAAGAATGAGGATTAAAGGTCCCATTTGGGTCCCTTTAATTAAAGGTCCCAGCTTTTCCCCTGCTGGATATCTTCCCAAAAGAATTAAAGAGCAATTCCACAGCAATATATGTGCACCCATGTTCATACCGGCACAGTTTGTAATAGTTAAAATTTGGAAACAGCCCTATTGCTCATCAACTGGAGACTGAATAAAGATGTGGTTTTTTAAAAAATAAAATGTAGTACTACTCAGCCATAAGGAATGAGAAATTAGAGATGTTTATAGCTAAATGGATGCACATTGAGGTGATACTGTTAAGTGAAATAAATAGGACACACGTGTAAATACCGGTTTCTCCATTGAGAAATTGAATGTGTAAATAAGGATCAAAAGGTATAACAGATAATCTGAAATAAGAAGAAAATATGCAATAGGAAAGGGTAAGTGGGAGGGATAGTGAAAAGGAAAGGAGGGAATGGAATTAATATCAGAAAATGAAAAATAAAATTGTCACCCTAGCAGACACATTTGGGTACTTTGTACAACTGTTGTCTTTCACTTTCAATGCAGTGATCAATATGTTAAATGAGACACTGACCACTTTATTATAGGCTTTGTGAGAAATGACTTTGCCCAAGCATAAACTAAGGTAAATGTGCTGAGGACATTTAAGTAGGCAAGGCTAAGCTGTGTTTGGTAGGGAAAGCACATTAAATGTCTTTTTGACTTACATTATTTTCAATTTACCAATGGGTCTATGAAGACATAATTCCCATCATAAGCCAAGGAGCATCTGTATACAGCTGTGTGAAAAAGGACCTATTCATGTACATATACATGTATATTTTCACTTAGCATCACAATGGGGATATAAGAATACTTTTTAGGTTTTTTACAATCTTTATAGTGATTCTTTTACTGATAATGTATTATATTTTGTTGTAAAGATAAAGCAAAATTTTCCTAACCAATTCCTTGTTGTTGTTATTCAGATGAACATCTATGGACCATGTAAAATGTATTCTCCTTAGTTTTCATCTTTATGTGAAATTTCTAGGCACAAAAAATGTAAATATTATGACAATATTAAGAAACATATTGCCAATTTGATTCCCATAATTAAAAAGTTACAAACAGGAAAAATAAAACTAGAAATGTTACTATAAAAATAACATTTTTATTAAGTACTATGTGACACTTCGATTTATTATGAAATTCAGCATTTTCCTGGGAAATATAAACTAATTTTCTCAATATATGGATGTATGTAGTTCTGAAATGACTTCAAGTATATATGGTTAATGAAAACATTAGGTGAAATTGCAATGCTCATTTTCTTCACAAGTGTGTTCTAATTTTACATAATATATTACATATTTTAATTGTATTTTCACCATATTTTACTTTTCTCTACAAATCTATTCAAGCAACACAGTTTAAAAAAACCTTTATTTTCTTTCTAATGAGATTAAATATCTTAATATATATTATGCTCTTTCAAAACATTAGTTGAAATAACTCATAATTATAGGAACTAAATTGAAATTGTGGTTTTTCAGACTTATTTTATTGGAAATAGATGATTATTTCAAGGAATAGAATCCTTCTTTCCAAAGATAAGATTTGAAAAATAAATTGAAAAATTGCAACTAAATCTTTTGAGTTTCTAGTTACATGAAGACTGTGCTGACACAATTAGCAGAAATTAAAATGGGTTTGGCAAGTTACCTGACTTTCTCCCAGAAATAAAAGAATCAGTTTATTTGGTTTTGTTTTTACAGTGCTTGAGATTAAATTCAGATCTCCATAAATTCTGTTTCATAGTTTTTTATTTTGTGTCATGAAGTGAGTCAACTTCTGAAAGTTTTCCATTGCTTCCTGAACAAATATTTTTCAAATGACAAAAGGATGATGTTACAGATTGTCATGAGTAAAAGACTAATTCAAAGTGTAAGAAAGACAAATTCTAATATGATAGAATATAAATTGCATTGATATGATTTCAGATGCCATATTGCAATTAACCTTTAATAAATCACTTATTGGATTTTGGCAAATTATCCAAAAAGAAATTCATAATTATCTGAAAATCAATGAAATGTTTTCCCTTTTCTAAGTACATATCTGAAAGAAGCCAGGTTTCTTTACACATTTAAACCAAAACAACATATTTCAGCAGATTCAACACAGAACCAGATTTGTAAAGCTGGGTATTTTTGATTTAGTCAGAAATTAAATACATTTTCAAAATTATTTTTAAAATGCCACTGTTCAATTTTTGTTTCTAAAAATAGTTATTTTTCCAAAAATGTTATTTCTTTTTCCATTTACTAATTTTTATTGTTTTAAATTAATTTTTAACTTTTCCTCCTTATATATTCTAAAATGAATATTGATAGATATGAGATGCATAAATAAAAGATCTTTGAAATTTACATTAATTCTCAACTGTGTAATGGTCCTGAAATCAGAAAGCTTGAGAGCAGTCAAAATAAGTAAATAAGAGCAACCATATTTTGAAAAATGGTAGATTAGCTCAATTTGAAAATCTAATATCTAGTTACTTCAAGTGAAAATTTTGAACCTTTTTTCTTGCGACTTATCTTGTATAATTTGTTTAGTAGTAACAATAATGTCTACTCTTAGATGCTATTTTAGAAGTATTTCAGGCATTCAATAAGTTCTTAAAATAAGAAAATTAATTAGCTATTATATTTATAATACTTGTAACTTTTTCTGTTGTTGGGTATGTTTTTTATTTATATATTAATTGGTACATTTTAGGTATACAATACATTTACATTTATCTTTGGTTGTTTGTTCCTGAACATGATGTATCTTAGTTCTTATTCTTTCCCCTTTGCCTATGCACCCTTCACCCCCACCACCCTTCCCTATTTACATAGACTTTGTTTCCATTTTTTTCTTTCTCATAATTTTTCCTTTCCTTTCTTCCCTTTCCCCTTCCCCTCCCACCACCCCTCCACCTTTGGACCTTTTCCTATTTCAAATTATCAATTATTTGTTTTAAACATTTTCATCCTTATTTACACTTTCAGTTTCTCACACTAGAGATAGTATTAGGTATTTACACCTATGTTTATAGCGGCACAGTTTATAATAGCTAAGGTTTGGAAACAGCCTAAGTGCCCATCAACTGGAAACTGGATAAAGAAGATGTGGTTTTTTTAATGAAATGGAGTACTACTCAGCCATAAAGAATGAGAAACTAGAGTCATTTATAGCTAAATGAATGCATATTGAGGCCATACTCTTTAAGTGAAATAAATAGGACACACATGTGTTGGGTATGTTTTATGCTCACCACAATCATACAACCTGAGTTTGGGAGAATGTTTTCATGAAAACTTTTGAGTTTTTGTTAGAAAGTACACATTTAGTTTTGTTTATGACACTCCAGGAATTATGAAGAATAAATCTGGTTTTTAGTGACCCATTATTAATCTTTGAAAATTCAACAATTGTTTGTCATCAAAATTATACCTACCTTAGTTAATTTTTCATTCCTATCGTGCAATAATTGAAGCAAGCTAAATTTATAAACAGTTTTTCACTCTCATTCACTTTATTGAGGGTCATATGTTGCTGTTAGATGGCACTGATTACTTCTGTAGCTTCCTTTCTGTAAGAGATAATTGTACTTTGAAGGTAATGTTAAGACTCAAGACAATCCTTGGCGTAAATTGGGAATGAGTTTATTGTTCTTTTTGTAGAGTTAGGAATTAATTACAATAATACCTTGTAGCATACAGCAGATTTCTAAATTAAAATGAGTTTTGTACCAGTTACTTAATTTTCTCTCAAAAAGTAAGTATTAGGTTAGAATACCCTATTTTGATATGGTAAGAGTCAAGGTGTCACAGTAAACATCTCCGATTAGAGTTTACAAGATCTATATTGTGAAGCTACTCCATGATAATGTAAATTTTAATATCACCATACTTTTCCTATCTAGACTCCATTTATAAGGCATCTCCACTTTTTCTGTATCATACATTAGGCAAAAGAGTTGTATTTATTTCAGAACTTTGGAGGTTGGAAGACAAAGCCAGGATGATCCCATTGGATGGATTCTGATGAAGGTAGAAGACCACAGGGTATCCTGGCAGGAGTGCATGCAAGTGCAAGAGGTCTCACCTCCAGACAGCAAGCCAAAGTACAGAGGTCAGGCTTACTCTTACTGAAAGTCTCTTTCAGGAGAACTAACAAGGTTCCAAGTTAACTCCCTTAATCCTTTCCTGGGTAGCACCTTTCATGACCTAAGGAAGTCCCACCACATTTTTTTTTTTTGCTTAAATTCTTTTATTGGTACATTTTAGGTATACAATACGTTTACATTTATCATTGGGTGTTTGTACCTGTACATGATGTATCTTGGTTATTATTTTTTCCCCATAAAGGTCACATCTGTCAATATTACCATGCTAACGACCAAAACTCCATCACATGAGCCTTTCAGTAACACGTGCAAACTATATCCAAGACATTGCTCTACCTACACTTTAGAGTTTAGGCTAGATATGAAATAGTACCCCCGAAATTGGTTTGATTTGTCTTTCCTTAATGGATATGAGAAAAGTTATACTACACCTGTCTCTAAGTCACGGTATAGTGGAATACTTTAGAAATAACTTTAATTCTTTATCGCATAGGTGGAAAATTTTGAATGTAAACTGTATTAAATAGGAGGTTAGTAGTTGTATAACTGCCTGGTTCAGCTATAACTAATTGTATTGTTTGTCAGTTACTAAAGGAATTAACACAAATAATGAAATATCAGTTATTTGTATTCATATGCTTCCTAATCCTGTGGTCGTCAAAATTAGTAAGTATAATATAAAAAAAAGTGTCAAAATGTATAATCAATCAGAAAATATTAATTTCTCAGTCAAAGTCTAATTGGTGTTTCCGATCAGTGAGTGTACCTCCTAAAAATAGTTTCCAAGTAATTTTGGTCTGCTAAACCCGTGAAAGTAAAAGGCTATCAAAAAAAAAGTGGGATATACCTAAGTTGGCCTCATTCAAATATTAACATTGAGGGCTGGGGATTTAGCTCAGTGGTTCTGCCACCTGCCTCGCAAGCACAAGGTCCCAAGCTCAATCCCTGGTACAAAAAAAAAAATTAACATTGAAATATTAACTGTGTTTTGATCTATAAAATAATATTTTGAGTTTATATCACTTTCTTATAAATTAACAGTATAAAAATATGCTACGGGTTTATATTTAATGACAAACTTGAATAAAATATTTCAAAATAAACATACAAGTACAATTTTTGATGAGAAGTAGAGCATTATTATTTCTCATTTACAATTATGGATTGCAGGTTAAAATTATCTGAAAATTTTCTACTGAACCTATTTTAAGGGGAAATTGATAAAGAAAAGGATTATCTGTAACATATAGAATGTAAGTATAATATCTTGATTTTTTTAATTGAAAAATTAATTTGGGTAATTTTTAAACCTTTAAACTTTTCTTAGACTGCTAGTATTAGCAATTGTCATAGAATTCCACTGTTACTTGTATGCTATATTTTACCTAACCATTTTGTTTCCAATGTTTTCTGCTACAAAAATATATTTATCTATTAATTGATTAATGTATCAATTGAGACCTTGAGAATTAGGACACTCATAAAGGGCAGCAAAATGCCATACTGTCTCCTGCTCAAAAAAGCAGAAGACTCCTTTAAATTTCTTAAAAAATTAAAGTATTTTTAGTATCTTGCTAGTATTTTTTATGCTAGTCTATCAAAAATACCATAGATTCTGATCTAATTGCTCTAATTTGTCCTGTCAATGGCACTCTTAGTTTTTTTTGTCCAGTAAGAGTCAAATTCATTACTTTTTTTGAGTGTTTTCAGTCTTTGTATAATTTCATCTCTTAATAAAACACAGGTAACTCTAAATCTATTAATCTTGTAAAACTTCAAGTTCTAGATTACTTCTAACATTTTTTATCCCTGCTTATAAACTTTTTCCTTAGCTATTTCTTATATTTTCCAAATTACAATAACTGATAGTATCTACTACCTATTTTCTAATTCCAAATCTATTCCTCTAACAACTGTCAAATAGGCAGCTTTCTGAGTTATAGGATATGAAATTTTGCAATTATTGTTGCAAAAAAAAAAGTGACCAGAAATAGCCTCGATGACTTTTTCAACCCATGCGACTCAATCTGATACTGATGTAGGTTCTTTAGGAATGTTTTTGGCAGCAGACAATTTGAGGTATCAGTACTGAGCATAGTTAGAGTCCACATGGTGAACAGATCATCTTGCTGTGTGGTGGGTTTGTATGCTTCTATATTTCCACCAATCATTCTCTTAACTTCCAGAGATGTTGTTGGCCAGGAACCTCCTTAGAAAATGATCTTATCCAAAGAGAGCTTTCTTGATGGAGATTCCATGCCCTTCACTTGAGGTGAGAAGCCCACATTTAAAGGCATGGAATTGGGGGTGAAAGGCCTGGTTTTCTCCCATAATTTGAGGTAACTGGATGATGGTCCAAGCTTCATACCTTCCCAAGTGATTGACAAATGACTTTGTTGTGAATGAGTTTTTAAATTTCTTCTATGCTGTTTTAAAATTTTAAAAATACAAATAAAATAACTTACTCTGTTGTAATGTTTAGTTTGAGAATTTTTAAAAATAATTACTTTTAAACATAAAGAAAAATGACTTTTATGTCTCAGAAAATAAACAAGTGTGTTTTTTGTAAAAAAAAAAAAAAGGAAAATTTAAAATTCAAGGTATTTTATTTATAAAAATATACAGGATATTACTATAATTAAAATGTAAAATCTGTTATGTGGGACTACATCAGCAATATGAAAATCTTATTTTAATCATATTTTCAGTTTAAAAGCTATTAATTATATTATATTAAATTAACAAGATAATTATTAATGCCTACTCCATTTTCATTCTCCTGGACCAGTAGGAGGTTTAAAAGTTGTCCTTTTACTTGAATTTCTAAGGTAAACATTTAAATGATACCAGTGATAATACTGAAAATAGCAGATATAACTTTTCTTTGTGAAATTATTTCTCTAGTTCTACAAGTCTTTACTATTTTTCTTTAACTCTGTGTTAAATTAAGTCATTTCATTTTTATATTTTAGTAAAAATTGAAAAACTTAAAAATTTCTGAAATTTTGGCAATAATTGGAAGATTTTTAAATTTATTGGAAGGTTTGTTGTAGAATTGAGAGCTCAAAGTCTAGAATTAAACTTACACACACAGAGTAGAAACATTAATTGAGAAATTACCATTGTATTTTAAGCTATAAGAGTAGATAACATTTAGTGAGCACTTACAGTGTCACATTTTGCTTTATCTTCTCACCCTGCCCCACCTTTTACTGTGTGTGTTTATGTAATCTCTTTTAATTGTTAGGAGTCCTAGGAGGCATATGACACTACTGTGCTTGCAGCAAGGAAAAGTAATCCAAGTGCAAGAAAGCCTAACCAAATGGTTACATAAGTGCTAAGTGGTGAAGCAAGGATTGGAACTCGGCCTGTCTGAGGGTAGAGTACATTCTTTATATACATATCTGCCATTTCTTGAAAGCCTCAATATGTCACTCTATTAAGTAGATTGTATACATTATATCATTTAATTATTAGTAGCTCAACATGAGGTACACATAATTATTATTTTATAGAGATTACTGAGGCTTAGATAGTTTTAGTATTTTTGAAATAACTCACTCCTACGTAGTGCACAGTTGGAATATAAAAGCATATCTGTTGAACTGGCCTGCTGATAGTGTCATAAATAGTACTAATGAGCACTATGGCATATTTGTCACTGAAAGAGAGCAATACATTCAGTGAAATTTAACTCCTGCTGCAGTAGTTAACAGTCTACTGTCAAGCAGAGGAAAATCAATGTGCGTGCCAGTATTGCCTTGGGATTTCACTCTACTAATGTATTCATGACACCTGTAGGCTCTTAGTTATGGAGATAATCCAAAGAATTGTTTCATCTTCCCTCTGCTGTCTCACACACTGGACTTTGTGACAGAGCAGACACGGAAAAAAATATGTACTTTGCCATGTTTTATTTTTGTCAGAAATCTATCAACAAGCCCAGCTGCCTACTACTGTCACTAAGCTGTACTCTGCAGGCTGGCAGAAAAGCGACACATGGAGATATTTACATGTCCCCAGACCACATTCTGTGCTATCACCAAACTGACAAATATATTCTTGTTTTGGACTTTAAAAGATGCCTGGGCTACTTATCCACTTCAGATATGTCTGTCCTACATCCCTGGTAGAGCCATTTGTGTGGGATTTATATCTAAGTTGTGTCTGGATAAATTTGGTCACAGAGGAATTCCTGTCACATTTTAAAAACTATTTTATACTAATTTTCTTGCTTCATACTTTCTAATAATTAAGACAGCTCTTTTTAAAATAGAGAATAATTCATATATTTTAATTAGGTTGTCTTTAGGCTTATTAATTGTTTTGATAATTTCTTTTAAAAATATTTGTGACATCAGGGATTGAACTCAGAGTCTTGCATTCATTAGACAAACACTGTACTATTAAGCTATAGTCCCAGCCCAATTTATTTACTTTTTACTTTGACAGAAGGGCTTGCTAACTTGCCGAGGCTGGTCTTGCTATTCTGCCTCAGCCTCCTAGTAGCTGAGATTCTAGGCAAGAGCCTCTGCACCTGACATGATATCTTTTTCTTTTAAAAGAAATAACATACAAAGCAAAGAAAGTTACACAAGGAATGTAAAGATTGGTACCTTTCTGGTACCCAACTTTTTTTGTTTCTTTCTTGCTTATTTGCCTCCTTTGAGAGCTAATCATATGTATATGAATATATATGTGCTTATAATGTTATATTTTTACTATAGAGTAGGGAGCATTTTCTACACAATGTTCTGCAATTCACAGTGATCTTTCTGTACCAGTAGATGCACAATATGCCTTTAATTATAGACTTTATGATACATAATAGTTATGTTAGTTTTTAATTGATATTCTGTAACAGAATTAGTCTTATGTGTGAACTATACTTTGATCAGGCATAACTATCATAAAAAATTTAGTGCTGTTTTCTTCCTATGATCTGAAACAGCTTATATCAAGATAATTAATGAATCAATAAATTTGAGAGAGAAAAATTACATACATCTATATTCTTATTAATCTGAATTACAATTACCTTTGATTATGAATGAAAAAAAACCAAACTGGCAGTATTAGTAGTAAAAGTGACTTGATGACCAATAAATATCACAGATAATTTCAAATGAAATTATGGATATTTTGAATTATGGTTAATTCTTGTTATTATCATTATACCATTGAACTTTGAGGCATTATAAAACCAGATGTAATGTGTTAATGATGAAGCATTTCATACATCATGTTTAAAATATACGTATACCTCACCATGATTTTTTGTAGTTTTATTAATTTTATCATTAGCAAAATATAGAATCCCAGAAGCTCTCTAAATTTATAAAAAGTCTATATTATGAACTCCCCCCACAAAATTTAGGAAATAACATTCTTCAAACTTATTTCATATGATTTTAAAGTCCTATAGCCACTTTCTTTCATGTTTTATTATGTAATGATTTACTTTAATTATTTCTTCTACTTTATGTAGACTTATTTGGTATTCATATCAGGATTTCTTTAGAGAGAGAATTAACTTATGTTGTCTTTTTAAATGAGATATAGATAAATAGATTCAAGACTATGAATTTTTATTTAACTACATTTAGTAAATTCTGTAACAGTTTTCATCATTTTAAATATTCTTCAATTTGAGTTTTGAGAGTAGTTTGAAATTTAGAATATATTATTGTGTAGCAATTGATACATTTAACTTCAAGTCATAGTTGTTAGTTTCCATGTTTTTTCCTAATAAATTATTTCAGATATTGTCCTATCTGATCAAAAAAATAATCTGTAATTTTTATATTTTTCAATAACTCAATGCCGGTAGGAATTTGTTATCAGTGTATGTAAAGGTTTATTTTTTATTATAAAATTCCAAAGTTTGACATATTATCAATTGGGTCTAATTAATGTTATCACATCTTAAATTACATTATTATTAAAAAATATACCATAAAAAAATTATATACCTGTCAGATTTTTCAATTTGTCTTTTACAGTTACTCTGATCTTTTTACCAAATTGCATAACAAAGTAATACGTGTATATTTTGACTTTATAATATCAATTTTGCCAGATTTTAAGAATGTTAATACAATATGTAATATTTTACAAATTTCCTCTTTTATTGTCCTATTATTTGATTCTGTCAGGGAGCTTATTTTTCTTCTATATCATGAATATTTCATTTAATTTATTTTCTGCTTTTCTTCTCAAACTATATTTGATATGAATATAAAATATAGGTTTTTTGTTTTGACTTTTATTCTCTAGATGAATGTCCTTTTTATAAAATTTTTTGAATTCAAATAAAGTTTAATTTTACCTCTAAAATATAAGCAACATTTACAATGCATATGTACAAATTTAGTTTTAAATAAAAATACATATTTTGTGATTTTATAAAACTTAATTTACTGATATTAGAAGAAGAAATGCCTGTAAAATAGACAAAAATAGTGATTTATTGACTGTAAGTAATCAAACAATAGAATTCTTCTTTGACAGACTAACAGCAATGAAATGTTCAGCAACAATTTTCCCATACAAACAAGGAACTATTTTCAGACAGAAAAATACCCTCACAAACAAATGATGCATGTGAACACAGACAAAAATAAATTTTTTCATTTTTAATGTATTAATGTCTTTGTTACTCTCTCCTTTTATTTTTCTTCATTGCTGTCCTGCAAACCCCTCACTGTATTTTTAACAGTCTCTCCTATTTTTCTACTTTCAACTTTACTTTAGTATTGGGAAAACTTTTCTCTTTTTAATTCTACCAACTCTCCTCTCTCTTGTGCCACACATTCCTAAATAAATTCTATGAGAATTATTTTTAACTGGTGGAAATACATTTAGTCAACATTGTCATCTCTACTGTGACATATTTGCTGTTTTTTTCATTAAATTACTGTTTGTCATGATATTAATGCTTTAAAAACAAGTTTTTTTCTGGATATTCATGTCAGGACGGAAACAAAAATGTCCTCCAAAATAAAACATCTTTTTGTAACCTCCTATTTACCATGAATTATTTTAACTTTCATGTTTCCCCAGTGAGTAAACCTTACTCACAAAGGCTACTCATAATGCAGAATGTTTCTTTGTAGTCAGAAGCATCCTACCAATGCTTTGTTTATAAGATTGCCTTTTCAATCATGAGCTTATTGCTCTCAAGAACTAATTCCAAATCTGGTTCAGGAGATACACCCTGATTGGATCATATATTTTCATGTTTCCAAAAAGAGCTTGTTAGTTTTTAATTTCAGATTAGTCCACTTACTTTGAAGAGCAGTGTTTTCTTGATCTTAATTTTTATATTTATTCAAGAGCTTTTCATCTTAGTTTATTCATGTACACCTAGATGTTTCACATATACATTTATGGACACACACATACACATGCACATGCATGCCCACACAAACAGATAGAAACCTATATGTGGGTTGGCTATGGATATGAGCTTTGGAATGCAGATATCACCTGTGTACATCAGGATAACCTGGTGACTTTGGGTTTTGTTTTCTATTCATTTTTATTGATTTTTATTGATTTTGTTTTTAGAGAAGAGGGGAAGTGTTTCTTTAGCCTCTCAATGAAAACTCTAATATTTTGATTTTGCAAAGAAGGGAGATACATTATCATAATCTACCCATTTACAAAAAATACACATTTCCAAAGAATTTTTTGTAAAGTGGCACAAAAATGATATAAGTAGTTTGCAATAAAGCCTGCAGTTTGATGCTGCTGCTGGTAATTAGATTTTGTCATCTGGGCCACATTTTTTATTTGACTTCACACATTTTCAGTTGAGCACCAACTGTTACAAAGCATATGGACTTCCATAACAATCCCATATGCTACAAAATGCCTTACTGCTATCTATTTAGGATTCCAACAATGATGAAATTTCATAATGATTCTGAAGTAGAACACCTTTAAACTCTTTATCTAGTTTAATGTATATTAGAAATGTTAAAGTGGAGAATCATGCTGTTTCACTAGGTTATGAACATTTGAAGTTTGAGGAGGAATGCTTATAAAATTCATACAACATAGAATTCCATATGAAAATTATCTTGTACTAAGTACAAATAATTGGACTCTCTAGCCACATTTTCATTTATGAATGGAGACATCTTTTTTTACATATAGTAGCATATGTTTTAAGGGGAAATACAAAATGATGTAGGAAACTTCACATCAAAAGTTATGGATAAATAAATGGAAAACTATTCTAATGAATGTCACCCATATTATTCATATTTTCATCTGAGGAAAGCATTCTACATGAAAAGACCCTAATTGGAAAGAACACACATGTTGAAAAAATATCTACCTTTAAGTAGCAAAGTACTCAAACCCCTGAGAGCCCTCATCTACATAATATATAAAAATTTTTTATTTGAAGTATGTTTTCAATTATTACATTGAAGATGTAAAATTATTGGAATTTTGTGGTCTGATTCCTTAGTGTAATATTTCTTGATGTCCAAAGACATAGAAATCTATTTTTTTTCAATTGCTGAAAATGTAATTTTTGGAAATACCAGTGATTCACTTGTCATGCTATGCTAGAGTATCATTCAGAATTTTATAAATGATATAGTTCAAATATAGTAGAATATATGTGTAATTCTATACTGTGCCAGAAAACTGTCCCATATGATTTTATGTTAAAACAATTTTGAGTATTATAAAAATTCTTTAAGAATACAATGAACTATCAGAAAGACCTTCTAGCAAAAACTATGAAGATAAATGATAGCTTTACAAACCACAAACTTTACAAATTTTTTTTTTGCTTCTGAGGCAGTGAAGGCTTTTTAAAATAATATATATTTTAAATAAATATAAAACATTGAGAAAAGTTTGTAAGAATTACATAAAAAACCTGAGTGTGTCTTTTAGATGTAAATCAAGTAACAGTAATTAAATAAATTAAATTGATTGACAACTCAACATCTTATGTTGGTGGATCTCCTCTCTAATACAGCAGATCCCAATGATACATCATTTCCTGCTATATATCATCCAGCAGGAATTCTGGAGTAGAATTTTGAAGCTTTATGTTACATATTGCTTATTTATAGATGTATCTCAAAACTAGGTATTTCAAATTCCTCTGATTCTATAACTCATAAGTTCTTGATCGTTTTACAGATTTTTCCTAACACTATTTTTGCATCTATTGCCTATATTAGCATTTGTTCACTTAGTCTTAATTACTTCATAAGTTTTTAATTACAATGAACCCATCACTTTTTTCTTATTTTTACATTGTTTCCCTATTGGAGGCTGGGATAACTTTAAATGTATCATTGTTTATAATTAGTAAATAGAAGATAAATTACAAGTGGATATTAATTTACTTTTAATATATATAATTTATATCAAAAACAATTTAAAATAATTTTATAAAAAGTAGTTTAATACATGTGGTAAACAGACCTTTGATGATGAACAACATTTTAAGAAAAAAAGAACTATACAAGGTAGGGATCTTGTTTTGTTTCCTGGGGTTTGGACTCCTTGTGAATTTCTCAAAAAGAAAGCAAAACAAAGAAAATTACTATGTCTATGCAAAACAAAAGGAACTCCTTAGGGACAAAATCTAATTCAAATGATGTAATAATTGAGTGTAAAGAACAAGATCTGTCATGGACAACAGCAGTAAAAGTAACAGTTGCAAAGATAGCAAGAGTTATATGCAGGCTGAGATCAGAATGTTATAGGACCATGAAAGCAAGAAGAATAAAATAATGAATCAGTAAAACAATGGAAAAAATAATCACACAGAAAGTTACATTAGTGTTTATCGGTCATATATTCAGTAAATATTTTTTTGAAACTGCTCTGCATTCTTTTTTTTTTTTTTTTTTGGTACTGGGGTTCGATTTTGGGACCTTGCGCTTGTGAGGCAGGCAGCAGAACAACTGAGCTAAATCCCTAGCCCCTTGCATTCTGTTTTGATATGACATGCTTTATAAATGCAACAATATATGACACAATGACCCAATCCCCAAAGCTCCAATTTCTACTCCAACATTTTTGCTAGATGATAGCAGAAAATGATGTTTCCACGAGTGCGGCTGTATTAGAGAAGAGATTCACCAACACAGGACGGTGAGTTGCAGCATAATTTAGAACTTCCAGGAAAGAACAATTACGTGGAATTTACTAATAGATCATAGAGTTGAAAGTATACAACTATAGAATCTAAAATTGAAAAATTAATTAGAATATTAACATAACAATTATGTGTCCTGGAGTTCTCATAAAATTATCTTTCTCATCTTTTTCTAATGAGCATAATTGCAACACATACTTACTTCATAGGGAAATTGTCATGAAAAATAAGTTAATGTGTAGCATTATGTATTTCCAGAGCTTGAGAAATAATGGTTGTTCGATAAAAAGTATTGTGTCACCTCCACTTTTTTTCTAATATTTTTGAAACATGGATAGAAAAACAAGCTAGAGGAGAAAATGGACAGAAAATATAAGGGCAAATGTTTGAGGATTAATAAAACATGATGGAATTTTGTGTTTTTTCTGAAATTTTTCTGAATTCCCAGAGTCAATTGCAATGTGTGGCACAAAATAGATGCCTAACTTTTTTAGCTGAATGAGTACACAAACACTTTAGCAAAGTGTTCAGGCATGCATATTAAACTGATCTTTGGGGTCACAAATCTATATAAAGGAGATTGAAAACATGTAGCAAAATCCTTCAATCAAATAATTCAACTTCTATGAATGTATCAAAAGAAAAGGTCATAAATGTATTTGAAGCATTTAAAAAATAAAAAGCCTAGATTCTATTTATTCAAAAATAAAATATTGATGAACTTTTTGCATCTTAAAAATCACATAATTTAAAGTATACAAGCTTTTTTTAAGTGAACTCAACCCATCATTATTCTATTTGATTGTGCTGCACATAGGTGACCCTGCACACGTACACATCCTAAGTATCTTTGTTCCTGTAGAGATGAACATTTGATCATAATTTCGGTTTGGGGTTGATTCAATAGAAATGCTGCCTGAGAGAGATCCCAGTGCATGTCATTTACTAGGTGAGGCTCTGGGAAAGAGACAGAGCAGCAATGAAGAGCACAGAAATAAGCTAAGAAAGAATTAAGTTATGTCTAGAATCTAGCTTTGGACAGGACCATGGTTATTCTGAGTTACTTTGAAACAATATCATAACTGAGCAAATTTCTCTTTGAGGTTATGGGACAGATTTTAAATTCCAAAGCCAATGAGTTGTTAGCTTGAGCTGCCTGTGATAAAGAGCAGAAGGGAGGTATAATGCAGACTCTTGTGGAAGGAATAGCCTCTGTTCACCGAGGGCCATGCTTCAGTTAAGAGGCACCTCTGATACATGGGCATCACAGGACTGAGGAATGTGTGAAGTGTCTAATAATGATCCTGGCAGGACACCAATAGTACCAGTCTAATTTTCAATTTTAAGTTGATTATGTACAGAAAATATATTAACTTTGATATTAACCTGTTTTGTAAACATTTCTGCTTTATCTCTTCATTTTGAAAGAATATTTTTTTTACTCAGATATCTCATTACAAAGCAATCATTCAGTTGAAATAAGACTAGGTGTGTCATAGGAGTTGTGTACAAGCAATTGCTTAGATATTTATTTCTTACTCATCAACTCTCTAATTCTATTTTTTAAATGTCCATCAGCTAGATATCTATAATTTTAAGGACATTTTTTAAGCTCTTAACCTTTACTCCAGTTTATTAATTTTAATTTGGCTTATTATGTAACAAAATATTATATATTAGCAACAATAATAATAATAATATGCCTGCATTGGACCTTTTAAACTATACTTGCTGTTTTAAATTAGTTTTACTTATTTCCACAATTTTCCTCTATCTTCTAGCATGTCAATTGCTTCCAAAAAAATTTATGTATTAAAAAATTGTTAAAATTCTTTTTTCATACAATGCTTTGTCATAATAAGCACTGCTTATCAGAAATGGAAAATTTTCTACTTATGTAATTTTCTTCTTTTTGTGCTATGAATAGATTTATATATCTTCAAGTTTTATATTGTCTGAATTTTCACTTTAATTATATTGCAGATTGTGTGATATATTGTCTGAGATGAGCTCATATTCATCCAAAATAAGCTTCCATGATCTATATTGGTTTGTCATTGGTAGCTTTCTAATTTTTATGCCTTGAAATAACTAAAGCAAACCAGCGTGCAAAAATGTAAGGATGAAATAACTGTATGACCCAATGGGTTTGAAAAATAGAGAAAAGGCAACTGTGATAATTAACTGTTATGTTAACTTGAATAAGAAATGCCCAATTGATTAGATCATCATGGTTGTAGGTATGGCTGAATGAATTTACTAAATTCAGAAGAGCCACCTGAGTGTGAGTGGCACCAGGTAATAGGCTTATGGCCTGAATGGAATAAAAAGGAGAAAGAAGAAAGTCTCACTTCGGTTTCTTTGGAGGAGCTTTGGTATTCAGCACTGCCTTGGGCTGTCCTTCTCTAGGCTTTCAGCACAGATACCTCTACCTTCCAAAGCAGACTATTCAGCCTTCAAGCCCAGAGTCTTCAACCTCTCACCTCAGACTGTTTGGCCCTCTAGCTCTGACTCTTCATCCTTCCAATGTAGACTCTTCAGCTTCCAATAGGACTCTGCAGTGAGCTCCAGGTCTTTCACATGGATCTTGACTGTATCTTTTGGCTCTCCAGCACACAATCGGCCCTTTCACATTCTTCCACACCTGACTCTGCAGGTGGTCATTCTAAGACTGCCTTGGAAATCATTATAAATGTATATAATATTTATATCTATCTTTATTTATTATTATCATATTAAATCTATAACTCTAGTGAACCCTGACTGATTCAGATTTTTATACTAGGAATGGGATGCAGAACAAGAGAGGCTACTGTAACAGGTCCAGGTTTCTGCACAGGCTGCTCTACCCCTGAGAACATACAGTACTGCAGATCTGATGTTACTAGAACTGGCGGTGACTGGTATGGATGCTGTTTGAAGTCTCTAGGAGCCCACCATAGATGAATTGCAGTAGAGACCATTAAGATTTTAGAGTGTGTCTCTGCCATCATTTGCAGATAACTACTCTCCTGTTGAAAAATAGTTCTTGGCTTGGAACTAGGCCTTAGTAGAAAATGATATATCAGCGTATTATGCAACCTGAGTTGCTCGTCAATAGCTGGTATTATCTGATCTCCCAAGTTTTAAATTTGGATTTGCACAGCAATAGTCCATTCCTAAATGGAAGCAGTGTATATGTGATAGAGCCAGAGCAGGTTCAGAGGGCAGAAATAAGTTACATGATGAAGTTCATCTGGTTCATATTCCTTAGTCTTCTATCTTTTAGTATGCACCTGTATCTGCATGGGATACACCATATGATCAGCTGACAGAGGAAGAGACAGGAAGGACCTTACTGAACATTACAGAGGCATCACTCATAAGTGGACAGCTCCAGCATTACATCCCCTTTGCTATATATTCCTGAAGGACAGTGGTGAAGGAAAGTCTTTACAGTAGAGAGAAGTTTTGGCAGTGCACCTGGTAGTACATTATGTGTGGAAGAAAAAGTAGACAAATGTGCAACTGTATTCCCATTCATGGCTGTTGCCAATAGTCTGACGGGACAATCAGGAATTTGAAAGAAACATGACTAAAAATTGGTGACAAAGGTATCTAGGGAAGAGATATGTAGCTAGACCTCTCCATGTGGACAAGGTATGTAAAGATATTTGTGTTCCATGTAAATTTTATATAAAGAATGACTTCAACAGAAGAGGACTTTAATAATCAAGTGGGTGAGATGACCAGTTCTGTGGATAGAGAACAACTTCTTTCTTCAGCCACCTTTGTAATTTCCCAATGGGCTAGTGAACAAAGTGGCCATGGCAGCAGGTATGGAGGGTATGATGGGCTTAGCAATATAGACTCACATTCAGCAAGGGTGATCAAGCTACAGCCAGTGCTGAATGCACAAAGTGCCAGAAGCATAGACCAACACAGAGTCCCCAACATGGCACCATTCCTCAGGATGATCAGACTGGCATGGGGTTGCAGGTTGATTATATTTGACTGGTTCCATCATGGAAAGGGCTACATTTTGTTCTTACTGTCATAGACACTTATTCTGGATATATATTTTCCTTCCCTGCTTGTAATGCTTCTGATGAAAGTACCATCCATAAACTTTCAGAATGCCTTATCCACTGTCAGGTATTTCCACACAGAATTTTCTCTGACCAAGGAACATATTTAATGGCCAAAGAAGTGAGGTAATTGGCTTGTGCTCATATAATTCACTGGTCTTACCATCTTCTTCAACATCCAGAAACACTTGGCTTGAAAGAAAGGTAGAATGGCCTTTTGAAGATGAAGTTGCAGTGCCATCTAGGTGGCAATAGCTTGAAAGACTGGGGAAAAGTTCTTCAAAAGGTTGTATATGCTTTACCACTCAAAGAATCAAGGGTAGGAAAATGGGAATGGTATCACCCATCATTACCCCTAGTGATCCACTGTCAAAATTTTTGCTTCCAGTTCCCTCAACTTCATGCTCTGCTTGTCTAGAAATCTTTATTCCAAAGGAGGGAAGGCTTGTACTGGGAAGTGCAATGAATCCATTGAACTGTAAGATCTGACTTCTGCCTCATCATTTTGGTTTCCTCGTACTTCTGAATAAATAAGCTAATAGGGGAATTATGCTGTTAGTAGGGATGATTGACTCAGATTATCAAAGGGAACTTAGACTATTATTCCACAGAACAGGAAAGGAAGAATATACTTGCAGTGTAAGAGATGCTTAGGATGTTTCTCTAGTAGGGGAAGTAGAAAGATCTGCTGAGTCCTTGCTGAAGGCCAAGGGAATACAGAATGGGTAGTTCTAAATACCAGCTATGATCAATTACAGCAATGAGGAATCCAATTGTAATAGTTCTCTCCTAATATACTTCCTATATAATATAGTGTCAACAAATATAATATTGGTTCTTAAATATTATTAAACTTATGTTATAATATTTGAGTTGTGAAATGTTAGAAGTAAGAATTGCCTAAAGAAAATGTGGCTTTTATTGTGGGGAGGGAATTAGTACACATACATTTGTATGCAGGAGAATTGTGCCATGTTAGGCATAATTATGAACTTGTCTTTGTATCTGGAGACTAAGTCTCATTTAAGGAAGTGTGTCTGGTTGTCAAGATGACAAGGGGTGGGTTGTGATAATTAACTGATTTGTCAACTCAAATAAGAAGCATCCAAATTTTTGGAGTAGCACAGTTCGTGGTGTGAGTGAATGGATTTACTAAAGACAGAAAACCCACCTCGGGTGTGAATGGCACCAGCCAATGGGCTTTTGGCCTGAATGGAATAAATGGGGAAAGAAGAAGGAATTATCACTTCATTTTCTTTGGAGGAGCTCTATTCTTTTCCATCAGCCTGGAACGTCTGTCTCCAGGCTTCCATTGCAGACCCTTCAGCCTTACAACATAGGCTCTGCCTTCCAATGGGATTCTGAAGTGAGCTTCAGGTCTTCCACCTTTGTCTGGATTATTAAGCTCTCCAGTGTACAGACAGCCCCTTGGCACTTTTCCACATCTGACTCTGCAGGTGGCCATCATACTAAGCCTTAGTATTATATTAAAACTGTTACTCTAATGAGCCCTGATTGATACAGCAACTAAATCTGTGAATACTAATAGGGATGTTCAGTATTTCATATTTTTTAGTTATTTTTATTTTATATTATCTAGGATTTTATTATTTTTATTAGATTCACAATTTATTAATTACAGTTTTCCATGTACTAAGGTATACATAGTCCTAACATTTTGCTATATCTTCAGTACATTTAAATTTAAATCTGTTTTCCTAAACAGACTCACAAAATAGTCTTTAAAAAGCATTGTAAGTGGAATTATATAGAATACATTATTTGTGTGTACTTTTTCTATTTCCTTCCATTTACTCTGTAATAATTTTACTTATCATTGCCTTTAGATATAGTTTGTTAATTGTCATTACACATTTCCAAAGTTCATCACCACTTATTTATGTATCATGTAACTCACGTATAATAGAAGGCTTATACTTTTAAGTTAACAAGATATGAATTTCTTTGCAATTTTTTTGCACAATTTCTGGAACACAGACATTTCTGTTTCAATTAAGTGCTTACTTAGTAATGTAATATCTCAATGAAAGAATGTATATTCTTTCAAAATTAGAAAATGAAGCAGAGATGCTTACAAAATATATAATCAATTTATACTTGCATTTGCAGTGAATATGTATTCAATTTTCTCCAGAATTTTGTCAATAACAATTTTACAATAATGATAGGAAGGTTGTGGTATTTCTTATAGGTGTGATTTAAAATTTCCTGATTAATAGTCATGACAAGTTTTATTTTACAATTCAATGGTCATTAGATATCTTTCATTTTTTATTTGCCTTTTCAATTATCCTCCCCTTATGCTGAACCTTAGAATATCTTGGCTTACTGATATGCACTGAATAACTTTCCCAATCCAGGAAACAATGAAAACTTCAAAGTTTTCTGTTATTTGGAGGTTTGAGGAATCAAGTAGTTGTCCTCACCTGACCCACTAAAGACACACACCATGTGAAGGTTATATGCCATATGAAGAAAGAGGCCAAATGAAGGATGAGTACAGCCATCAATCCCAAGCACACCTCCTATTGCTATCTAAATACCATTACACAAGAGATTTAACAGATATCCTTAGAAAAATCATCTGAGGATGCTGGCAAATTCTGTGAATTACAAAATACATTATATAATTTTATGGTAATTTTTGGATAAATACATCATAAAAAATAATTTTACACCTGAAATAGGATGCTTTCATGAGAAGTACAGAAATCATATTGTTTTATCAGATCAAAATCTATTCAGGTAAATCAGAATGAGGTTACTAGTCAACATTTGAGGGATGATGAAAAAATTATAGTTGGGTCTAGAGTTGTGATGTACTAGCAGGACAACTAGCAAAATTGTTACTAGAAGTAAATTCGGAGATAAAAAGCATAACTAAAAAGCTTTTTATTTGTGCTACATGGATTCCCAATGCTAAAGTTTAAAATGCGTGAGTAGAGGCAGATAGAATTTTTCTTCTACAATTCCTCAAAACTAAGGTTTTAGAAAAAAATTGCCTTAAACATAGAAGTGGGAAAAGATATTACCAAGCTTTATTCCAAGACAATGTTGGTTTTATAAATTTAATTGTATTTTTAATTGGATGATTTTACAATTCTGGAGGGATAAATGTTTGCTTAGAGTTATTTTTAACTACTTAAAATATAAATATATTTCTTTTGGAAAAGATAAGCCTACAGGTATAATTTATTGGCGTTATGGATGTTAACTCAATTTTGAATCTAATCCAGAAATACTAGTCACTTTATTAAGCTATTTATGAATGATTAGCTTAAGTCTTATTACAACCAGTTTAGATATTTTTTTTGGGGGGGGGGCATACCCGGGATCGAATTTAGGGCCATGCACTTGCGAGGCAGGCGGCGGCACCACTGAGCTAAATCCCCGCCCCAGATATATTATTAATCACCACATTAATAGGTAAAATCTAATCCTTTAGAAGTTTTCATTCTAAAATATTACAAGATTTCTAGTATTTTCAAAAATATTTTTTAATAAAGGGAAATATAGCTGATGATTTGTATCCATGAAAAAATTTCCTAATCTGCTCCTTTTCTTCTGAATATGATTCAGATGAGGAGAAAATAAGATTGTGAGTTGATGCCATAATTTAAAGAGAATTTGGTTGTATAGATGGGAACAGGATTTATTTTGCACGTGAGAAGAATGGAAATAGTCTTATCAGAGAGAGAAATGTGGTAGCTGGTTTTCAGAAATTATCACAAAATCCCTGCAGGTGTCTTTGGGTACATGATAGTGTCTTCTTGTTAAAAGGTGGAATTTATTTTTCATCCCATTGAACTTGAGATTGTGTCTTTGACAGATCTGACAAAAAGATTTTGGAGAAATTTCAACCCCAGACTTCTGAGTCCAAGAATGAAGAAATTCTGAAAACTCACCTAATTTTACTTAAAAAATTATTAACTTGAATTAATTGTACATATTAACAAAGTTCAATGTGATATATTAGTAAACGCAAGTAGTGTACAATGATCCCTACAGTCTTCTCGCAATAAAAATTTGCTTTGCTTTTATGTTTTCTTTCAGAATTTTGAAAATAATACCATAATAATTTCCTTTTTTATTTTTTAAAAATTCTTTTATTGGTACATTTTAGGTATACAATATGTTTGCGTTTATCTAACAGACAACCTACCATAATAATTTTCTTTCCTCATTATCCTGAAAATCTAGTCCTATAAATTTCTGACTGAGTCACTACAAATAACTCTCAAACTGATTATTCTTTAACCAAGAAAAGAGACAGTTAAATATTAAATATTACATTTGAATGCATCAAAAGACTATAAACAATTTCCGGTAATATGTAGATATTAATATCATCATTGTTACTTAGAGCTCTACATAAGCACTTTTGTTTAAATGTGTATTAAATCACATTATAAAATAAATAGGCTTCAATTGCAACACTATATAAATAAATGGATATAAATGTGAAATGGAAATCTGGATGATTTTATAAACTCTTACTTTTTCTAAATCCATTTAGCCTATCAGTAACATTTTTAAAATTAGTGATTATGTTATTTAATATATAAACAACAAATGAAATCAACTATGGAATAATTTACAGTTTGCTAAAGCAAAGGCACTTAGGAAGATTAATTGCTACATGAGTTTAACTGAAATAGAATTTGTGCAAATTAACTAATGTATGGGTATTGATGTTGTTTTATATCTGTAGTTTTACTTAATAATGATAACTCATACTTGAAATATTTTTACAAAATTTTCAGGCTAAAGTATATCTTATTTATCTACTTATTTATTGGTATCGGGAATTGAAATCAGGACCTTGCACTTTTGAGGCAGGTGGAGGAAACACTGAGCTAAATCCCCAGCCCTTATTTTTATTTTAATAACTTTAGCTCTGATGTAGTCATCAGCTAAATTATGAATTCTCATGATACGAAATCCAGTAATTCAGGTCATGAATAAATACAAACAATTATAAAATTCTCCTAAATGCTAACAATTAAAATAGAACAATAAAAACACAAAAACATTAACTAGAATTATATGAATTATAAAAATTCAAGGTTATATATTGTATTCTTTATTAAGATGTCTAGAAATAGTACATCATACCTCAAATATATTAATTCACTATATTGTAATAGTAAAAGTATTTATTTGCATAAAATATCTCATTTGGATTTGTAGTCCTAATATAATAATTTCCAAGAAAGAAATGATCAAACATCATGGATTTGTTAGCCAAATTAAAACAGAAGAAACTAAACAAAGGAATAGGGAAGGTATGAAATTGATTCTGTCCTTGGAGGCCTCTCACTAAATACTAATTAATGTATGTTCCACCTAATGTTACTAATATTTTTAACAAGGGCCTTAAGAACAGGATAGGCATTTATGGATGCGTTAGATTCTGTTCAGTGACAAAAACAAATATTGGACCCATTTATACAAAATAATTTCATGAACAATTAAAGGAGAATATATTTTAAAATGATTTATAAAATTAAGGTTGCATAGTTTGCTTGTGTTTTAAAACTTTTTAAGGTTATTATTGCAACAGCAGAAAAAATACACAGGTAAGATGTAGAATATCCTAACATTCTAAAAATTTAAAAAACATAATGAAAATTTATATGCACATGATTTTGAACATTTTAAAAATATTCAATTAAGTTTTTATTTGGTTGGCTTTGTTTTGTTTTTATTTTGATTCATTAATACATTAGTATTTAGAGAGAAGCCCCAAAAGACAAAATCAATTCACATGGTCCCTAAAATGGCAATTATGCTAATGTGTTGAACATTTAATTAGGCTCTGAGATAATGCCAGCTTTCTCTTTCCTTAAATATTATGTATTCCTAAAATAATATCACTAAATTAAAAATTTCATTGAATATATAAGGAAATCAAATTGGACATCTTGTAAAAAAAAGGCCAAAACCCACAACTTTATTATTTTGTTAGCTAGCAATGTTTTCTTGCAATATAAATTTTGTATATTCCTAGGAAATAAAAGGTAACAATCTCCAATAAAAATATTGTGAATAATTTCATAAAAATCCACTTACTAAAAATATGAATGTTATTATTTAAACAATTGTTTTGAAAATTAATTTTCAAATATATTACAAATATAGTCTCAAAAAAGCAAATACTTAAATAAAATTGTAAGTGAAAATACATGTAATTTTCATATATATAGAGAGAATTTAGCACATTTAGAGTAGAGGAAACAATTTTATCACACTAAATATGAAATAAGATATAAAGGAAAACACTTTGGTTATAAGAATTGATTTCTTTCCAAATAAATTTTGTTAAGCCTAGCTTTATAATTTTTAAATATTTTGAGTGAGATAAGCTAATTCTTACTTTTCTGTATGTCTTAGGAATATGTTGTCTATTACCATTCAAAATTGATGTTTATTGGCTTAGTTAAACTCATTTTAGATATAAAGAAAGTGAAAACCCACTGAGATGTGTTAACTGTAAGAATAGGCAAATTTATGGAAGTGAGTGAAATAGTATGCAATTCAGACAAACAAATTATATATCAATAATAAATAATTCTATGTTTTTAAAAATGTTTGTCTAGCTATGAAAAAACTTACATAAATATGGCTTTTTTTTGGTACTGGGGAACGAAATCAGGACCTTGGGATTGCAAGGCAGGTGGTGGAACCCCTGAGCAAATCCCCAGCCCAAATATGGCAATTTTTAAAAATGTACATATGTTAAAGTAAGTCACTTTCTGACCAACTGAATTTTAATGAATTTCTGAGATCCTCTTAAGAAAGGATTTTGCTACACAGTGCTAATAATCTCTAGCATATTTCAGATAAATAAAGAATAGCAAATTTTGCATTATAGTTTAAGTATATTTTTTATCTTAAATAAAAATGAATGACTCACAAAAGGAGTATTTATCAATAATGTTTTTATGTCATTAACAATATTAACAAAAAATCATGTAGCAACTCGTAATTTGTAAGCAGAACCATATACCATCATTTATTTCTTATGTTAAAACTAAAGAAGTGTTTTAATTTAGTTCATACTTTACAATCTGTTCAATTGAGACTCACAGCATGTAATTTACTTGTCCAAAACCACATTAGCATAAGGAAAATTTGTGATTTGAAATGAGAACAGAAATATTAAATATGATTTCGTCTCAGACCACACTTTTCTGCACAATTTGCATTGGACACCTGTCTTTTAATTCACAATAGTCCAAAAGTAAATGCTTTTTATAGATAATTCATTAATTTAAAATAAACTTTTTGTTTCCCTTTGTAATTTCTAAACATATTTTAAATTTTCCTGAAATTTGGATACAATTGCACTATTACATATGGTCTTTTTAAGACTCACAGAAACAAACATGATAGAGATTGTCAAATTCTTTCTCCTGCAGCCATCAATCCTATCTAAAGTAATGTCTTTCCTAACAGGCAGGATATTCTTGCCAGCTACCTGTCAGCTACAGATAATTATGAGCACTTATTTTTAAACTAAATTAGAACATCACAGGTATTCCTAAACTAATTCTTATATATGAACAAACATATCATGCATAATTACATTTAGTTATTCATTTGTGCAATGCCCACTGAATGTGTAATATGTGCTTGGAACTCAGCTGATTGTGGAAGATATACATGGAATAGAAAACATCTTCATTTTCCCAATGAATATAGTGAAAAGCAAGGCAGTAGATAAATGTACTCTAGATATTAGTATAAAAATAAAACAGGGAAGGGCTGGGGATTTAGCTCAGTGGTTCTGGTGCCTGCCTCGCAAGTGCAAGATCCTGAGTACAATACCCGGTACCAAAAAAAACAAAACAAACAAACAACAACAACAACAAAAACAGAGAAGTAATCTACAAAATAAATGAGGGCAAAATTCAGAGGAAAGATAGAGAGGACACAGGGTGGTTGCTTGCTGGGGAAATGTTCCATGAAAGAGGGAAGACTCAGAAAAGCCTAGGCTCTGAGCAAACTGGGCATATTCATGGAGACAAAAGTGGCCCAGTGTGGCCAGAGCACAGGGACCTGAGTGGGGCAGTGGCAAGAACTGAAATGGTAGAGTTTAGCAATGGGAATGAAGGGAAGGAGGATGGTCATTTAGTACCTTTCTTTTTATTCTGAGAGAGATAAGAAGATATTAAGTGATTTAAAGCAGAGGGGTAAGATTTTTCTTTCTCACAATGTAAAAAAATCACACTAGCTCTGTGGAAAATATACTATAGGAGCGCAAGATAGGAAATGAGAAACCAAGTAAAGACCTAATTTAGCAGTCCCAGTGTGTGATAATGGAGCATAGCAGATGCGTAGTTGGCAGTCATATTTGTACTACCTGTATATTTGAAAATAAAGTGAGTAGGAGTTGCTGATAGAATGTGCAATTTAATACTGTAGATAGTTTTTTTGGAAGAGCAATTGAGAAAAGATGTAATTCATTCAGATCATTCCTTCTTAGTAGTATCTGAGATTAAAAAAAAAAAGGGAACTGGTTCTATCCCATTGTATTTCCTATCACCTCTATCTATCTATCTATCTATCTATCTATCTATCTATCTATCTAATTTTGTAATATTTGAAAGTAAAAAAGCAAATGAAAAAAATTGTGTAAATTGTGTAAAACGAAGAATGGGTCAAGTAGAACTATAGTAAATAAGATGAGTCTTCCAAAATGTTTACCAAGTGTTCTGTGTAAAAACAAAATAGTGTTCCCACTGATTACTTTGGCATTTTCTGCTGATCACGCTGGTTGTTTGAAATTGAAAGCACTGGCTGAGACAGTTGGAATATGCAGAGCAAATGGAAATGCACATAAGCAGTGACATAATTGTATCACAACATGAAAACTTCAGGAAGTAATTCAAAATACAGTGTCTTTCATAGTAGTAGTAGTTTTCAATGTGAATTGTGAAAACTGACCTCTTCACTTTATATTGACTTCATCTTTTTGTTTTGGATTGTTAATGTTCTTTTCTTATCTATTTTCTTGACAATGAACATTTTCATGGCCCATACTAGTATTTATGATTAACAACATGCAAAACTTCAGAGTTTAGTTTCTCAATATCACTGAAAAATCTTTATTAATAATTAACTCATGTCTTGTAGGGGATAATTCACAGTGAGTCATAAGAATCAGTTTTTGGCTACTATGGTAATAAATATTTTTAAACATTATCACTCATCTTACATTTTTATTCTTCTGTCATTTTTAACTTCATATATCTGCCTATAAACAATGAGCATGTTGAAGCCAGTTAACTTTCTATATTTGAACTGTGTTCTTATCACATAGTACAGAAAAGAAATCAAGAAGTAAATGAGGGCCGGGGATTTAGCTCAGTGGTTTCAACGCCTGCTTCGCAAGCGCAAGGACCTGAGTTCGATCCCTGGTACAAAAAAAAAAATAAGTGAATATATAGCCTAAGTTATGTAAAAGCAATTATCATGCAAGTTTTGGAGATATAAATTTTTAAAAAATGAACTAAATCTCTTTGTAGATTTAATACCTATAAAGAGAAAAATAGCCAATTACAGGTAAAAGGATTATTTCTGTCTTCTTTTATTTACCTCAATGCTTTTGAAATTCATCTGTATTGTTGCAAATATTAGGAAACATTTCCTTTTGTTAATGAGACATATTCCACTTGATGATGAACTGAATACTTTAACCTTATTTTTGGGAAAACATAGTGAATTGTCAATGAGCCATACTTCGAGCCGATAAAAAATAGAGAAACAAGCACAATTCTTTCCAACATTTTTGAGAGCATTTTTTTATTCTCACTTTTGTACTTTCACTCAAATATTCCAAAAAGAACATGAATCAAGTGCTGAATAACATTAAGTAAAGTGAAAGTTTTCTCACTCATGGTGATGTAAGTTTGATTAGAAAATCAAACATTGCAATCTGATGGTATCTTTTATTTCATTTGTTAAATTAATCAGTAGAATCTCATTCTTTTATATATCATATTATCTTATTAATCTGTCTGGGGCCAGGGATTTAGCTTAGTGGTTTGGCCGCCTGCTGTGGAAGTGCAAGAACCCGAGTTCAATCCCCGGTACCAAAAAAACCAACAAAAAACCCTCAGTCTTTCCTCGGTCTTTCTCAACACATGACTAGAATGGCTAGGAATTCTTCTGTATTCAGACTCTCTGACATTACACAAACTCTCTTTGTGACCGAACTTTCTTAAGGAATTAACATGAGGTACAGGAAATAATACAAACATAAAAGTCAATTTAGTTTTAGCTTTTTCTGCCTGTTAGTCTTTATTATTTATGTAAATATGAAAAGTTGGAAAACAATTCCACCCAACCATTTTGTCTCCCTTGACACAGCGATAATGAGTTACAAAATTTATGTGACACAGAAATTAGATAATCAGAGAGGTACTCTATAAACGTCACTTCATTCTTAGTACTGACTGAGTTGACCATTTTGACACATAATGGCTACTTTTTGTCCAATCCCCATCTATATCAGTGACTTCATTACTTTTCTCTTGTTGGTGACGAAAAAATACCTGACACCCAAAGTTAAAGAAGGAAAGATTTATTTATCTCACAATTTATAGAGGATTCAGTTTATAGTTACTGGCTCCAAGCAAAGTGGCATGGCAGAGGGGCATCACAGAGGAGATACAGCTCATGCTGGGCAGCAAAGAAATAGCAAGCAACAAACAGTGACCCCTTTCTATTCCTTATGTCTTACCTATGCCACCCTTAGGACAGACAGCACTCATAACCAGTGTGGGGCACCCTTAACCCTAGCATCACACCATGAAACAATCCCAGCATTCATCCTTGATCCTAACATCACACACCCTAGATCCAGCTACTTCTGAAAAGCCCTACCTATGACCGCATGAGGCTTTGGGGGTGGAGGGACATCTAGACACAAGCCATAACAATTAGTTAATTACTAACCGCATTTTTTGTTCTAAGAATTTATCAATGTAATTTTATTTGTGTTCCATAGATGGTTCTGCACAAGTCTTTAGTGCTAAACATAGAAGTATTATTTCTTTTCCCAGTGTCACTGAGGTATAGTTGATAAGACAAATATGCCCTCTGTATACACTCTAGTAAATATATATGTTATTATGCATGCACATATAAAAACAATTTTAAAACTACTAAGTTTAGAAAAAAACATTGTTCCTTAAACAATGTGATTATAATGTTTTGTAGGACAAATAATAACATTTTAATAAAATAATCCCACATAAAAGGATTATAATTAAAAGAAAAATACTTTTACTAGAAAAAAACAAAATAGTTTTTACCTCATTGGTTGGCCTCCATTTTTGTGGCTCCTTAAGAATGGCTTTAATGGAAGGGAGCTTCAGGGAAAGTGAGTTGTGATTGATCAACAATTTTTCCTAAAGAATGGAGTAAGGATAGATATGAAGCACAAATACCCTCTGCACTATATTCCTCATCATAGTAGATTAAATAAATTACAGTAAGTGCCCCAGACTTTCTTCTAAGGATAATTTGATTTATTTGGATGATTATAAGAAATTAAATTTCTATGCATCTTTGTAGCATTTCCACCATGTTCATCAAGTAGAGGGTTAAGTAGATTTGTTGATTTTAGTTACATAAATTTCTCCATAAATGTATATTTTTATTTTGAGTCATCTGAACAAATGTTTCAATTGATTGCATTAGAACTTTTAAAAATCCATAGAAATCAGATATTGTGTTTTATTCTTGGCCTAACTACAAAGTTTCATAGTTTATATTTTCTCAAATTCAGAAATATTTTCCAATCAGGGCACTCATATTTTTTCTTTTTAAACAAAGAAGTTTGGCAGTAAGTGTCAAAGAGGCTTATAGTTCAGTTTCAATGAGGTGGGCCAGCTATCAACTGCTCAAGAGAGGATAACAATGAAAGAAATTAAAAGAATTAAAAAGAATTTATACAACTTTGAGTAGTAGGCCAGTATGTTATTATATCTTTTGTATTTTGCACCCATGGAAAATAGCTTGTGCATCACAGAGTTTATGTTGTTTAAAATAATTGAAAAGAAGATGTTTTAAAAATTGTCTGTAATTTGGAGGCAAGCAAATTTCATGTGTCTTGTTCATCTTTTTATTTTAAGAACATATGTTTGTTTTGCAGAATAACTAAAGCAAGCTGCATGGGTGAAGTATGCAGTTTCTACCTGGTGTTCAAAGTGAATTATAGTTATGTCATTACAGCTCTGTTATCATTCCTCAAGACCATTTGTACAATTGAACTGGAAATCTTAAACCAAAGCATAACAGTAGAATTAACACATGTAGATGATAATGTGTTTTTCAAAGAATTTGGTAGATGTGTTTTTGCAATTCCTTGTTGCTTTTAATAGAACTATGATGATAAAAATGTCATATTTAAAAAATAAATGCAGCTGGACATGTTGACCAATTCCTTTAATCCCAGAATTTTGGAAGTTTTAAGCACAAAGATCACAATCTGAAGCCCAGATGGGGCAGTTTAACAAATTAGTGAGAACTTTTCTCAAAAAAAAAATATGAATGGATATAGCTTATTACAAAGGGTTCAATCCCTAGTACTGGCATAAATAAATTAAAATAAATAATCATTTAAATTTTCAAGACACTGGTGAGAAGATGGTACAAAGAAGGAATTATAACATAGATCACATGAAATGGAAGGTGAAGGGAAGGGAGGAGGAGATAGAAGAGGATGGGGGAGGAAGACAGGACACCCCCCTGGCTTTCTTCTTGCCCTCTTCATTTTATCAACCTCCACAGAAGACTAGGAACAAACACTTCTGTTTTATTTAATATTGCTTCAGTGAGTTCCTGTCATTTGTTTTATAAAAAGGGAGATACATAAACAAGTACATAGAACATTAGATTGAATAATGAACAATGTTGCCTTGCTATTGAAGCTTCATGTGCAGGTTATGGAAAGATATTTAGTCAGTATTTCTATTATCTTCTAAGAAGTACATTAATTTAATCAAGTTATTCTGACAGTGAAGTAAAAACAGATTCTCAGCGTTTACATAATCCAAAGTCAAAGACTTACATACTACATCAATATATCACTTATTTTAAATTTTTATTGTATGAAACAAATTGACAATTCAGACAGTGCCAAATTATCTGAGTTTATTCTCAATTGTGAAAATTAAGTCAACAAAGTATAACTAGTCTTTGACAAAAATTTCCTACAAAGGTTTTCAAACTGAATGTAAATCAGTGAAGAAATTGTGAAATACTGGGAATGGATTATGGCTAAAGGACAAACATAAACATGAACAAGTAGAGTTCAGAAAGGTAAAGTTCAGCAGGTGAAAAGAAGAAAAATACCAAGCACAGGACTTGACATAGAAACAGAAGTGATTCTAAATTCTTAAAGAAAGGTGTGTATTAGGTGGCATTCTAAAACGGTGAGTCTTACCAAGGTAAATAGGTAATAAACCAAGCTAATATTGTGATGTCCCTTCACATTTGTAAAACCTTTGTGCTGAATGAGGACAGAGTGAAAAAGGAGAACCTTAGCCATAACTGTTACTCAATTGTCAGGGAAAATTTATCTGTGGTCACAAAGTTGTAAGCCTGACTCAGCAAACATAATCCTTAAGGGAAGGAAACTTTTGCTCCTGAAAGAATACACAAACATTTAATGGTCCTGGAGCACTGCATTTTAATTGTCTTCAACACTTATCAAAAACTGTATCTTCAGCCTACACTGTTCACATCAAATGTGACTCTCAGATTTTTATATATATTCTGGTAGGAGAAGGCCAGATAACATTTGCATTATATCCCAATTCACAGACCCAGACTGATAATGCAGCTATCTGCTGCTGTGCCAGGGACCCATATAAGCAGATATAATTTCACCTCACATGCTGCTATGCATTTCCCCCTCACTCAGTACCCTACTTCCTGTTGCTACTGAGACATGAGTTTTTACTGGAAAAAGTTGGAGACTACCCACATATACCAACCTGAAGATTACAGTGTGGTTTGTGATTCCGAAGCTACTACTTCTGTAAAGGATTTACATTTCTCTGGCAGATCCAAAAAGGGGTATAAAGCCCATTTCCTTCAGATGACATGGAACAATAAAAATAAACAAACAAAGTGATGATTCACTGTTAATCCTCAATAGATTTATCAGGGGTACAGTATAAATCTCTAATCTCAAGGTATATCCATTTACTTATGAATACCTCAAGTTTATGCTTCTTTGTGGCACGTTAGTCTTCTGTCCAAGAAATAGCCAGCACAATTTTTCTGCATTCTGTAGGTTGGTCTTTACTCTGTTTGTTGTTTACTTTGCTGTGAAGAAGGTTTTTGATTTAAGAGGGCCCCATCTGGTTGATTCTTAGTACTATTTCTTGTGCTGTTGGTGTTCTGTTCAGTCAGTCACCACCTACCCAATATCTTCAATGTCTTTACCTATTTTATCTTCCAGCAGATTGCTTCTGTTTTAACATTTAAACCTTTGATCAATTTTGATTTTACTTTAGTATAGGTTGAGAAATACAGGTTTAGATTCAATCTCCTGCATATGGATATCCAGTTTTCCCAGAACCTTTTATTAAAGAGGCTATCTTTCCTCCAGTATATGTTTTTGTGCCTTTTATTGAAGATTGAATAGCTGAATATGCCTGGGGTTGTTTCTACTTCTTCTATTCTTTTCCATTATCCACACATCTTTTTTTGGACCAGTGTCATACTGTTTTTATCACTGTACCTTTGTAGTATAACTTCAACTCTGGGATTGTGATGCTTCCTGTTTTGCTTTTGTTACCCAGGATTCTTTTTGCTATTCTGAGTTTCTTCTGGTTCCATATGAATTTTAGGATTGATTTTTTTTCTAGATCTCTGAGGACTGCTGTTGGTGTCTTTTATTAAGATTATGTTAAATCAATATATAAGTTTTAGAAATAGTTTTTTCTATTTTTACTGTGTTAGCTCTGCATGTTTAGGGACATACGTTATCTTTTCACTTTGTGATGTTCTCTTTGATCTCCTTTTTCAGAGTGATATGATTTTTATTGTAGGTGTTTTTGACTTCCTTGGTTAGGATAATTCTTACGTATTTAATTTTTGTTTGTGTTATAATGAATGGTAATATTTTCTAATTTCTTTCTTAGTGAGTTCATTTTTAGTGTACAGGAATATTATTTATTTATGTATTGATTTTGTATCCTGCTACCTTGATGAATTTGGTTATTGAGTATAAGAGAATTTTGGTGGAATTTTTTTAAGCCTTATTTATAGAGAATCAAGTTATTTGCAAATAATACTTTGACCTCTTTCTTAGATGTATCCCTGTTCTTTCTGTCTCTTTTCAGACTGCTCTGGCTAATGTTACGAAGACTATGATGAACAAGAGAGATGATAGTGTGCATCCTTGTCTTGTTCCTGGTTTTAAAGGGAAAGATTTTATATTTTTCCCATTTAATATGATACAGTAGGTTGATAATAAAAGGCTTGTATCAGATTGAGATCATGTCCTACTGTATGTATATAAATGGATGTTAGATTTTGACAAAGATCTTTACTACATTTATTGAATCATGATTTTTGTCCTCGCATCTATTATGTGATGAATTACATTTATTGATTTGCATATATTGAACTATTCTTGCATCTCTGGGGTGAAACTTATGTGGTCATGGTGCATGATCTTTTTGATGATTTGTTGGATTCTCTTTGCCAGTATCTTGTAAGGATATTTGCAACTATGCTCATTAGGGAGATTGGCCTGTAGTTCTGTTTTTTTTGGTTGGTTCCTTATCATATTTTGGAATCAGGGAATGATTCCAGGAATGATATTTGGAATATTCCTTCCCTTTTAATTCATTAAAAAGTTCAAGAATCTATTGACATTAGATCTTCCCTGAAGTTCTTGTGGAATTTGGCAGTGTATCCATCAATTTCTATGCTTTTTTTACTTGATAGGTTTTTTATTAGTGCTTCAATATCTTTGTGTATTATTCAACTATTTAGTCTTAATTAGTCAACTATTTAGTTATAAGTCTTCTTGGTTCAGTTTTGGTAATTCATATTTACCTAGGAATCTATTCATTTCTTCTGAGTTCTACAATTTTACGGTGTACAGTTTTGTGATACAGTTGCTAATAATCTTCTGGATTTCAACTGTGGTGTTTGCTGTTTAAACTTTTTCCTTTTCATTGTATTGATTTAAATCTTTTCTTTCTTTTTAGTAAGATTATCAAAGAGTTTGTCTATTTTGTTTATTCTTTCAAACAACCAGTTCTTTGATACATTGGTTATATTTTTCTTACTTTGTTCTCAATGTCATTCATTTTTGCTCTGATTTTTTAATTTCCTTCCTCATACTAGCTCTTGATTTGGATTGTTCTTCTTTTCATAAGATCTTGAGTTGCATTTTGTGTTCTTATTATTCTATTTTTATGACTATCTTTTCAGATTAAGATCAATTATATTACGTATATGGACAATTTTCTTATTGAATCAATTCAGGACATCAAGGCAGCCACAATATCACAACTAAAGTCACTCATAAAAGAGAATTTCCAAAACCACTTCAGATAATATCAAAGAAGATGGAATAAGTGTGTTCAAAGTGAGGTACATTATTTTGAAGGGGACAGAGAACAATGTGCCTTTTGCCAGAATATTTTTTAAAATTTAAACATTCACCATATTTTTACAAATACAATTATAAGTTGAAGACTTCTATTAATTCTAAAATGTATGTTGACTGTCCCTTATAATTTCACAGGTAATTTCTGTAACAATGCTCACCTCCATGGCTTACAGCATCTTTTGATACTCCCTCAGTTTTCAGTCATCTTCAAAGACTCACAGGCAAGTGTAAATAATGTTTTAATGATTGATGTTTTGAAATCCTATGAAGTTTAAAATGAGATTTGTTAAGATAGATGCTGGTTCTAATTAAGTATAGACACTGAATATAAAAGAATTGGGAATGAAGTATTGAATGCCTGTTGATTCTTGATAAGCATTTTTTCATCTGACAAATGGAGAAGGGAGGATCATGCTTTATACTCTGATAATGAATTTTCTCTCTGCTAATAAACTCAAAGTTTGACATAGAGAAAAACTATCACATATCTTCATTTTCCTCCATTTCCATATCCATTTCTCTGTTATTTATTCTTAAATGAAGATTTTAAACATTCTCATACATGATAATTTATGATTTAGGCTTAAGGTTATTTTTTGTGTGTGAAGAACAACTAGACTGGATAACTATATATTTACTATTTCCTTCTATTAGCTATTGTGTACCTGCAAAAAAATGATTGAGTATAAATTGGCAGTTTTAAAATTAGCGTGGTATTTATTTAAAGACAATATACCAAATGAGAGCATAATAAATATTATTAGAACAATATAATACCAAAACTTTAGCTAAGACTATATTATGTTTATTCTTTTAATGAATTTTAAATACATATATGTAAAAGTCAATAAGAATAAAATTTTAAAATAAATGGTTTGATTTACATAAAAAGTGCTATAAATATATATATATATATTCATAAAAGAAACCTATTTTTCTTCTATTTTTGCATTGATGAATATATGCTAGTGATTCCAATACATTGATGGGCACTGTAATATTTATAGAAACTACATAAAAATAAAAGTAACTGAATCTTGAAAAAAGAAATATTTCGAGGCAGGAATGTCAGTAGAATCAAGAATTTGTTATATATTTTATTGAAAATAATATTAAAGTAATACATACTCAAATGCTGTGATATAAAGAAACAGGTTTGTTCTCTATACCGTCTCTAAAGCTTTTCTCCCAAGGCAACAACTCTCAAATATTTCTGATTTGAATTTTTATATTAACCCCTAGTACTCTATTTAATGTCTAGGTATGTACTCACTTCATAATATAGAGTGTACTTTAATTTTTTGTACTCATCTTGAATCTCTCATTTCCTTTAATAAAATTTGATAGTACATTTTTGTAGAAAATATCTTAAAATTTTTACATTTTAATTTATATGTGCTGTTTAATCATCTATTTTCAAACATTTATCTCTCTCCCATAGGTATATCATATATCACCTGTTACATATGGTAATGATACATTCATGATTTATTGATAATATGGAGCAATTATTTTAAATCTTGAATTTATTTATTTTTTTTTTTTGGTACCGGGGATCGAACTCAGGTCTTTGCGCTTGCGAGGCAGGTGGTGGAACCACTGAGCTAAATCCCTGGCCCTGAATTTAATATATTTTTAATACTCCGGCATGCTAGGCAAGCACCCTACTACTTAGCTATGCTCACAGTCTTAAATTACTAATTCCTTAAAGATCTAATTTCCCCAAAAGAGCACAAAAATTCTGTTCTTCCAAACAAAATATTCAACAATAATCACAGTACATCCCTGCAAGGTTTCTAGATACATCACAAACACTTTTATGAATGCATTTTACAATAACCAGTCTTACTCAGTTAGACTGTCACTTTGTATATATACTTTGTAAATGTAGTTTTAGAATAAATTCTTGAGAACAAAGATACATATCCATTCTATATTTTCACAGACAGATATTTTCAAATTGTCCTCTAAAATGTTTGTTTTGATTTACCACATAATTACTTATACTCTCATGTCAGCTAGTAAATTATTTTCCTCTTTGCTCACCTGATAAGAAAAACTGTTCAAGTTTCTGTTTTACTTTTTGGGTATTTAATTATTTGTGGTGGTAACTAACATTCTATGTGCTAATACAGATTTGTCTTTCTTTCCTCTGGACACCCTCTTCATATAACCTATTTAGAGTTGTTCATTTTTATGAGGTATATTAATTTATTTGTTGTTGTATTTGTTTTGGAATACTGAGGATTGATTTCAGGGTTTCCCACATAATGCAATAATTTTTGACTGTGCTCCATCACTAGTCCCTAAGATTTATTTTCATACACCAGAATTGTCTTTTTGTGTAATATATTTGTTAAAATAATTTACTATTGTTTCATCATACTTTTATTAGATATTTAAATTTTTTGATACTTCCAATCTTTTCTACTATAAAGTACACAATTATGCCATTTGAGAAATACTTTAATCATCTGAATTTATCCATACTACTTTGTTTTTTCTATTTATTTAATTTTCAAATTATGTTTTTTTAAGAATTTTAAGTGTATTTCTTTTGCTTTCCATAATTATCCTCAAATTTATATTATGTGACTTGAGTGCAAAGTTCTTCTAAATAACAGAATCTTTTCAAACATTCCCATTATATTCTTGAATCTGCTTTATTTGACTTATTTTTACTTATCCTTTGGGGCCTCAAAGTCCATCAATTCAATTATTTTGCGATAAACATTTTTTGTAGAATTTTCTTGTTTCCTATGGAATGAATCTCTTTGATTTTTCTGTCTGTATCTTATTAAAGTGATTAGAAAGCTATGAATCCTGAGTGTATTCATATCCTTCCAATCTTTCTACATTAATCAGTTTTGTTTACTTACATTCAAAGAACCTTAGCTGTACATTTGCCTTACTTTCAATAAGTACTATTAAAATGTTCCTATCAAATCACCACAAAAATGATAACTATGAAAAGTAATGTATATGTTAACTAGCCAGACCTGATCAATTCAGAGTCTATATATGTCAAAACATCATGTTGTACAAAATAAATGCATAAAATTTCATCTGTTAATGTAAACATTTAAAAAATAGATTTTAAAAATCTTAACATACGGCCAGGGATTTTCAGTGGTACCGTTGCCAGCCTAGCAAGTGCAAGGTTCTGAGTTCAATCCCTGGTACAAAAAAAACACAAAACTTAAGATAGAAGTTTGATATTTTTTTGCCTGTGAAAAAAACCTCCTCTGATTTCATAATTTTAACATATTTATTAACATGAGTTACTGATTAGAGTGGGAGCTTTCGAGATATTTTCTACAAATGATTAGCATAGTCTGTTATATCAATAATTTATTTAATTGTGACAGTTGCCCGATCAGCTAAGGCATAGGTAAATCTAGCAGTCTAATCATACTCTAGTAGTCTAATTATTCTCACTTTCAGTGAGAAACCATTTAGTACAACTACCATTCAAAAATTTCTCATCCACCTTTCACATTAGTAGGGAAACTTTCCTCTCTAAGTAAAGGGAAAGAGAAAGAATTATCATTAAACATAGTTCAGTAAATGGCCTTTGGATATGGGAGTTACATTCATCCTTCTCCTGAAAAATCTTTCTAATAGTGGCCCTTTACAATAAAAAAATCTAGTGCCTATTCCTTGCATAAAAGTGAGACAAATGACTCAAGATAGTACTGAATTGTTTTGAAGAGAGGCTGTGGCAGATGAAACACCAGAGAGCCAGTGGAAGACTTTATTTCCCCACCTTTATTCAATATTCTGTAGTTTTTCTTGAGAGTCAGTGGACAAAATAAGACTTCAATTATCCTGCATGTGATCACAAAGAGGACTGCACACTGGGAGAATGGAATCTCCAAAACATTAAGCAAAATACAAACTGAAATCTGAGAGAAAATAAAGAGAAAAGGTCTCATAAGTTTTCCAATATATGCAGACTGAACCCTGAATACAAAAACTTTAAACCACGAGAGAGCCAATATTTGTGTGGCTTCCTCACAGTTAGAGCTGGTATCACTAAGATTCACTGCTTATCCTGAATGAACAGAGGGGATTAAACACATTTAATTTCATGGTATTTGTGAATAAAAATCTGTTCATAATTGTTTTCATTATACTCCTTTAAAATAATCAAACCATTGAGAAAAATATAGAAATTGTCAGAGAAATAGAAAATTAACACCCTGAGTGGTATCACGATTAGCTAATCTTTCAGCCATTTTTATCTGTTACAACACGTGCTCTACATTTCATGCCAGAGAACACAATCATATTTAAGAGGAAAATAATACCAAAGATAAATATAAAATAAATAATGTTATTTTTCTGTCTGAAAATCAGTTTATATACAGCTAGAAATTTGTTATGCCTGTCAAACAACATCTGTCAAATGTTGAAAACACATACCTACATGACACCTCCAAATTGAGATAAGAATAGCTCGAACTGTTATATGAATATCAAACTACACTGTTGTATCCTAAAATACACCAAACAATCAAAAAAGGTTCCCCAGGCTTCTCTATCTCTATTTGATAGACAATGAAAGTAAACCCTTAATGTTTATTGAACAGGATTTATGAAGCTGTCAGCAAACTGACATGTGGCAATAAAATGTATTGTGGCTGAAGCGCAGATAATCTGCAGCTGAATGAATTACACTAATTTTGGTGCTTGCATATTCATGCTATGGAAATAGTTCTTGTAACAGATTTCTTCATTGTCTGCAGGTGCCACAGCATGGCTAGAAGTAGAGTTAATTGCCCTCTAGGACTTGTGGGAATTCACACGGCCATAGAATTGGCTTGTTTTCTGGAAGAGTATTCATGATTTGGGTAAGGAAGCCAAAACATCCATAATTAAATTATCACAAGTGCAAACACTTAACTTATGAAAAGATATTCAAAATACAGATAGGAATTTCTTACTGCTTTTAAATCAGAATGTTATCTTTATTCACCTTGCAATCAATACACATTTATATTTCAAGTTTAATGTCACTTAATAAATTGAAAGTTTATTATATCACTACAATGGAATGATATGCATACCTGCTACATTTTCTACTGCAATGGGATTACATAGCTCTGCAAAGTTAATTGGAAGAGATGTGCTCCCTTGTGGAGCATATTATAGGCAAAGTATTTTATTTGCTTCAGTTGTATTATTGGGTCTCTGAATACAGAGTAATTATAAAAATGCACATTATTTTTTCACCATGATGCAATCTACATAGCTGCACTGTAGGATTCACTTGAGGAAAAAATGTGCTAATTGTATGGATTTTTATTTGTCAATGATGAGTTATTTTTATTTGATTTTTACCAAAATGATTCTATATGTTAAATTTTATTTAAAATATATGGTCTACCACTGTAATATGATGTCTTTAAAGCTTTTGGGGAAATACATAGAAGGATAACATGCATGCCCTTGTTTATGGCAACACAACTCGTAATAACTAAATCTTGGAAGTAGCCTATATGTTCATAAACAAATTAATTGATAAAATATGACACTGTATTTACACACAAAGATAAACTTGAGTCATTTGTAGGAAAATGGATGCATCTTGAGACTATAATGTAAAGTGAAATAAATCAAACACACAAGCATAAATATCACAAGGGTTTTTTGTATGTGATACAGAAAATAAGAGCAAAATAAAAGAATAGGAAACAGGGAGATAGATCTTTTGCAAAGTGGAAGGTGAGGAAGAGATGGAGGGAGGGGCATGGAAAGGAGAAGAAGTGGATGAAAAAATAATTTAGGATGTGTTACATGCATGTATCATCACCCCATGATGAATATAAACATTGTGCATTGTAAACATATACTAATAAAATTAAAAATAAATATAATATATGGTCTATTTTCATACAAAAACCTTTATTATTTTTTATTGCAGATCTCCCTTGCTTTAGTTTGCTTTCAGATAGACTCTGACTTTTATTGTTTGGTTCAGTAGCAGCAAGCATTTTGAGGACTACTAGTAGATCAACATTTTAAGTATAGGGATAAAATTAGACAATAAAACTTAAAGTAGTAAACATAATAAGGTATAAAATTGTGTATAGGATCTTACAAACAAATAGGAAATCAATGCCTTATGCTAACTTGGGAAATCAAATTAATTGTTTTGGAAAATGAGACTCTAGAATTAGGAAGGGAAAAAAAATTAATTCATACCTAATAAAGAAAATGTTACAATTACTTCATTTGGTGGTATTGCTAAAATGATGGAGATTGAGGTGATAAGCTGTGGAAAAGTACAAGTTCATGGTGCTGGTGAAGGATATATCTGGGTTGAAGCATGGAATAATATGGAACAGACTAGAATAAATAATGATCTACAAATCTTATGGTAGTATATTTTAAAGGGATACAAACAATGACTTTGTAAGATTTATAAATAGAAATATGGAAATCTTAAACTGGTAAATCACTCTGATAATAATATGGAAGTGCATAAGGTAAGAAAGAAAGGGCATCAGTATCATGGCCAATTAGATGTATTTAAAATCATAATATTTTTATAGCAACATCATAGACAAAATTTGTACAATTATGTTTATTTATGACAATACACTATAAATAATGTGTTACAGTATATTATTATGATTAATACGGTTCATGTCTTAACAAATTGATATAGTTCTCATAACATAATAAAGTTTACTGGCATAATTAATAGTATTATGTTTCCTAAATATTTTATGTGGATATCAAATGTTCCTAAATTTGTATGTAACAATTGAATTGTAAAAAGAAATTTTTCATTATTTCCGAAAGAATTTAAATGTGTGTTATGTAAATAAGAAAATATCACTTGTAAAATCATTTGATTATGAAGTTCCCTATTTTTTTTACATCAGCACATGTAAAATATAGATTTTATATATGTAAAACATTTTCCATATGAAAATAATCTCACATATAAATTTTATGTCATAAAATAGAACTCACAGTAACACTGAGGTTCTTAATTTTCAATATAAGTTCCAAACATTTTCTTTGGAAAGCATTGTTAACATCTCTGTACTACCAGCGAACATTCCTAGAAGTTAGTGCTATAGAAAGAATCTATATGATTCTTACAGAAAACACAATTTAAACTATAAAAAATATATAAAGAATACACAATTTGATCTCAAATTTGCACAAATCTCTCACTTGCATAAGAGACTCTGTGTTATGGCTTACTATAATTTAAAGGGGATTTTAGATATTTATTGTTCATTTAACTCTTATAAGACTTTTTCATTAAACTCCTCTGGATTTTGAAAAGACAATAATGCCATGGCAACATCAATTTATTTTGTAACTACAAAGCCATATATCTCTTTTTGAGACATTTTCTAATTTAATGCAGGCACTTTCATTTTTTCACATTATTTTAGTAATTAACTTTTATTGAGTTCAGTTTCATCATGTTATTTAGTATTGCTTAATTAAAATATTGGTTTGACTCATTAAAATAAATTGGAGATAGGCAGCTAAAATGTTTTGTTTTTTCTACCATAAATATAGTACACTCAATGGCTAAATTATAGTTGAGCAATCTCCTCTTAGGACAATCTACAAAAAATTATGTCATGTTATTTTTATACTTGTTCAAGCTAAATATACTACAGTGTGATGCCATAATATTGACAAGGTGTTTCTCATCTCCAAGAGGGTTATTTGTTTTAATTTCTTTATGTTCAATAAATGCTACCTTTTCTACAAAATAATTTTTGTAATTAAATAATTATTTAATACTCGAAAACTAATGGCTAAAAGTTCCACACAAGGTAATCATATATTTAAAATAATTATCTATTTTCAAAAACAGTGGACTTTTTAGTTATAAAAAACTATGTTGTGCGTCACTTTTCACATGATTTCTTTCAGAAATTAATTCATTACACTAGAGTTTTTAATCGTGTATGTGTTCATGAACATACTCATGTATATGCATGCACACAATATGTTTTATGTGGTTTCAGTGTTAACCACTAAATAATAAATGCTATTTATCTAGTGGTAAAAGTATTTTGAATTCAGAAGATTACTACTTTTTCACTCCATTTTGCCAACTTAAATGGTTAGTGATATGATTATTGTCTATACAAGATCAAATTTTACCTTTTGCTTCAAATGGTCTTCTGACTTGGTATCTAGAAGGCCATATATTCTTTTTGTACATGTATGTGGTGGCCACTAATGGCAGGCCTTTGTAGGAAATCCATTAGCTTACTGTGAAAATGATCACAGAAATATAGAAATGTATAATGATGTGGAGAGTCATTCTTTTACATCTAGTGAGTTACATGCTTGAATATTAGCATGATTCTAGCCCTCATCTAATAGTACAAAATCCAGAGGTCTTAGTCTCTTTGCTTCTCCAACCTGAGAAGATTTTCATGCTCTGGAGAACAAGTCCTGCCTATTTGAATATGCATGCACCATCGTGAAGAATTTCTGAGTCAAACTTGAACTTCTATATCCAGTGATTTACACTTACTCTATTTTATATTTTCTTTTGTGTAATATTTGTTGATTTGAGAGTAAACTGAAGAGAAAAAAAAAAGAAAGTATATCTAAATCATCATTTTCTTCAATAATTTATTCTACCACGGCTCTTTTTGATTAGGTTTAGTTTACAGCTCTGTTTCACACTACTTTATTGTATCTCTCTTATTGGTTCCAAACTCAAAACAGAGTTGTAGCACATGTCAACATAATTTCTGAGTGATCATGTGTCCCAATGAGCTTAACAGCATTTAGTCCCTGGATATTTCCAGATTTTAGTCCAACATCAAACTTATTCTTGAAATCTAGCTTTATGTATCTGACTACCTCCTTGACATTTCCACTTGGATATTTATTAGGTAATAGAAACTTTATACTATACATACAAAATGCAAATTTGATGATTTCTCACCTACATGCTACCCTCTCTAAAGGTTCCCAATTTGGTAATTAAAAATTTGATTTAGGGGCCAGGGATTTAGCTCAGTGGTTCTGCTGCCTGCTTCCCAAGCATAAGGTCCTGAGTTCAATCCCCGTTACCAAGAAAAGAAAATTCGATTTACCCAGTTATTTAGATAATATTCTTATTTATCTCATATTTTTTATTCTTACATCCTAAACCTAAAATTTGTGCAAAGAGTTCTTTGCAATATAACACACATCTCAAATCTAACCATGGTCGCTAATATCTCAAACACTCTAGCATAATCTACCAATTGCATTTTGATTTCTTAGAGTGTCTTTATAAATGATTCTCTTATTTTCACCCTTGAAGAGGGTAAATGTAGAACATATTAAATGTAAATGTACATTTACTTGTAGAGACAAGAAAATGTTCTGAACAACAGCTAGGATTCCCATTCTCATCTTCTAGATCCCCATTCTTCTTCAGCTGTCTGCCTTATTGAACAATAACTCCCCAGTTCATCCTCATTCATTGTGTTTTTCCTTTACTGAATAACTAAGTTACTTAACATTCAGGCCATTTGATTGAAATGTATAACATATGCACTTTTGAAATTCATGTCATATCTTTCTATTTTACACTATATTGACATAAGAGATTTTAATCCAAATCTGAGGGTAATTTCCTTAAAAGGAGATTTCATGCGTCAAGAAATTTTTCTTTCCCTTTCCTTTTCTCTCTTTTCCTTCCATTCTCTTCCCTTCTCTTCCCATTTCTTTCTTTTTTTTTTTTTCTTTTCTTCTCTGGTGCTGGGTTCATTCTCAATGCTTAACACATGCTAACCAATCTCTCTACACACAGCTACACCCCTAGTGCCACAATCAGTGTTTCATGTAACTGTTCAAACTTATTTTTCATTTGTCCCTATTCACAATTTCATAAAGTGTACAGATAAGAATCTAATGGGCTCATTGATGGATTAATGAGTGATGGACATTCTATGAATATTCATTTATATTACTCTGTTCACAGACCAAGGCCCTGCCAAAGAATGCAATATTAGAATATTTTACTGTAGAAAAAAATAATGACTTTGGACTATTAAGAATCTTTTAAAATAAAAATATCCCACATTCCTTTATTTTCTTTCAATCATTTAAGGTAAAATACTAAGGTCATTCTTCATTTCTGGATAATTTCTATATTTCCCCACTATGTTTCCAAATGCCCATGAAATTAAGAACTTGGTTTCAAAATTCAAGTAAATCCAGATTGCAGGACATTCAGTGGGTTTGAAAAGCTTAGGATTCCTACTATTTCAAGCTTACTTATGTTTCTGACAGTGTTGCAGTATTGTGCTATTGTTGCCATTATGTTTCAGATACCTAATGCAGAGGTACTGTAGAGACAAATGCAGCTTCACTTTATTTCTGCATTTCTTTTCCCACTCCTGGTGTTTATTTTTTCACACGAAAAGCAATATTTTTGAAGCACAGTTCATTGAGGTGTGTTAACCTATGGTTCTCAGTTTTCTGTGTGAAGCCAAATTATGACAAATGTATATTTTTGACTTTTTTCCTAATGTAAACAAAAAAAAATAAAAACATAGTAAATCAGCTTTACTTGAAACATATCTGAATTCTGATACCAGCAAATATACTACCAAACAATATAATAAAGTTATTAAGATATATTAATTTAAAAGTGATCTATTTATTAGTGGTTATCAATAAATCATACGATAATCCCAGGATTCAAATTTAAAAAAATACATTAAATTGTATCCTATTGGTTTCTCTGAAAAGATTTCCAAAGGAAATTTTTCAGTTCTGATAAAACTCTTTGTAATTACTGTGGTAAATTTTTAAATTCAGCATGGCAGGAAACTCAAGATAAGCCAGTGAGATCTTCTTTGTAACTCTTTGATTTAGCATGTACAGAGCAAGCCCTCTACTGCTAGAAAATGAAGTGTAGTGAGACCTAAGGTGTGGAATCTAGACGAAGCCACATTTTACTCATTTTTCTTTCTTTTTTTTCATTTTTCATTTTAAAGGTACAATTTAGATTTACATAATGATCACATTCACCATAGGGAATTTGTACCTTCACATGGTATATCATAATTCCTTTTTTTTCCATTCCCTTCCCCTCCCTTCAATCCCTCTTTCCCTACAAAAGTCTCATTTCCATTATTTTCTTTTCTCATTTATTTTTTTCCTTCCTTCCTTTCCCTCTCTCTGCTGAATGAAAAAATGGAATTTTTTTCTTATTTCACATTGTTTATTATGCCTTTCTGTACCAATTCACATTTTTAATTTCTTACACCAGAGAGACAATGTTATATTTACACGTTTGTCTGATTTGTTTCACTTAAGAGCATAGCTTCAAGGTGCATCCATTTATCTATACTCCATTGTATAGAAAAACCACATCTTTATTCATTCTTCAGTTGATGGTCATTTGGGTTGTTTAGCTATTATAATATTATTACATATATTATAATATATATGGTGGTTATATATAATAATATATAATATATAATATAATATTATTATATATAATTATATATAATATATTGTATATAATATTATATAATAATATATATTATAATACCTATTAAAATGATAATAGCTATTTAGCTATTATAAAATTTCATTGTAAACATAGGTCCACATATATCATTACAATATAATGTTTTTAGTTCTTTTTGGAAGATACCCAGAATAGGAATAGCTGGGTCAAATGGGACCTCTAATCCTAGTTTTTTGAGGACTCTCCACACTGATTTCCTCAGTGGTTGCACCAGTCTGCACTTCCACCAACAGTGTAGAAGTGTTCCTTTTCCCCCAAAGCCCAATCAGCATTTATTGTTGGTTAATTTTTTGACAGTAGCCATTCTTTCTGGGGTGAGGTGGTATCTCTGCCTTCTTTTAATTTGCATCTCTCAGATGACCAGCAGTGTTGAACATTTTTTCATATATTTTCTGGTCATTTGTACTACTTTTTTATTATTCATTAAGTTTATTGGTACATTTTAGGTATACAATAGAATGAAATTCAAAGTTGGGAATTTGTACCTTTACATGATATACCTTGGTTCTTATTTTCTTTCCCCATTTCCCTGTCCTCCCTTCCACTCCTTTACCCCTCCCTATATACAAATACTTTGTTACAATTTTTTCCTTTTCTCATATTTTTTTTCCTTTCCCTTCTTTCCTTTCCCCTACCCCTCCCAATTCCCCTTCCTCCTTGGACCTTTGCTTCCTGTATCACATTATCTATGATACATTTTGATTCTCATTTACACTTTCAGTTTATCCCACCAGAGAAACTGTTTGGTATTTACACTTGTGTCTTATTTATTTCACTTAGAGTATGGCCTCAATGTGCATCCATTTAGCTATAAATGTCTTTAGTTTCTCATTCTTTGTGGCTGAGTAGTGCTACATTTTATTTTTAAAAAAATCTATCCAGTCACCAGTTGATGAGCTGTTGTACTTCTTCATCTGAGAAGTGTCTATTCATTTCAGATGCCTGCTTTTGGATTGGTCTTTAAATTTGGGGGATCTGATTTTTTAAAATTTTGTGTATGTTCTAGATATTGGTCCTTTGTCTGAGGGACTACTGGCTAGAATTTTTTCCCACTCTGTGGATTGTCTCTTCATTCTGTTGGTGCTTTCTATTGCAGTGCAAAACTTTTTAATAGGGTGAGATCCCAGTTGTTGATTCTTTCTTTTATTTTTCTCTCACTCTGGGTTTTGTTCATGAAGTCTTTTCCTACTCCTATGTCCTCAAGAGTTCTCCCTATTCTCTCTTCCAGAAGATTTAGTGTTTCTGTTTTAATATTTATGAAATAACTAGCAATCACTCTAAAGAAGGAAGTAGAGGACTTATACATTGAAAGCTACCATGATAAAAACAGCACTGTACTGGAAAAAAAAGTACCTGAAGATCAATGGAAAAGGCTAGAAGACATAGAAACAACCCCAAACACATTCAGCAAAGTTATCCTTGACAAAGGGACCAACCACATTCACTGGAAGTTAGATAGTCTTTTTAATAAATGGTGCTGGGAAAACTGACTTTCTACATGCTAAAGACTAAAACTAGATCCATGTCCCTCACCTTGCACTTTATTCACTTTTCTTATGAAAATTTCAGACTTCTATTATGTAGAGAAAGATAAGGAAAGATGTAGATGCACAGAGAGAAAAAGTACAGTGAAGGCATTTAAGTCTCTGGCTTATTGTGACTATTCTTAGCTTCATAAGCTATCATTTTCTTGAATTATATTTCTTATTTACTAAAGACATACATTTTTCTCAAATCTTGTAAAAATCCTAATTCTACTATTGTTAACATACATGAAAAGATATTAAATATTGAAAGATTATAGTATTTCATGGTCATCATAAGAATAGCATTAACTTCTTCATACTTACTATGTATTAAATTTAATTGTATCTGCATTAAGATATACTTCTCTGAAAGATACAGAGTAAATAATTGAAATTGAAACAGTGAAAAGATTAATTTTATGGAATGTTTTATAGGAGTAATTTCATTTTAGAGTATATTTATTGGCTATAGACTACAATTCTGAAAAGTAAATGGTAAATTTTGTGTGCTCCAAAAGAAAGTAATATCTAATGTGACCTTTAGAACTCCCATTATACTTTAAAGAAATGTTTATTTTTCCTCCAAATATATGTACATCTAATTTTTCATAAATTATATCTTATTTCAAACTTTCTGTTATGTTCTTTGAGTCTCTTCATATCTTACAACACTTTTAGACTTTAAAATTTTTGATTTTTATATATTTTTACTCATATTTATTATTTCTCAGAAATGCAATATTGATTAAGCAGAAGAGGAGAGACCTAATAAAGATGAACATATGGTAACCACTTATGTTCACTAGATGTAAGCCAGGTATTAATCTTGTTCACATATTTTAATTTAATTCTTATAAAACTCTATATTTAATCATTTTGTAGGTGAAGAAACTTTGCCCAGTAATTTAGGGAGAGGAGACTGGCACCAGTATTTAAACAAGTATTTTGATTCCAGAGTACGCGCCTTGAAATACAGACTTTATTAAATTCCTGAGAATAAAATGCAGAAATTTTCAGAGTTAGAATACCTGGGCTTAAGTCCTGGCTTAATTGCTTAAACCAGATCAATTCCTGATTTGTAAAATGAACTATATAATAATGTGTTTCATTTTCAGAACATGAGGAGAATAAAATGAAATATCAACTGGAGAGCATGTTTTATACACTGGTAACTAGTACTAATTAGTATATACATGAGCTTATACCCACTTATATGATATCAAAATTCTTTATTTTGGGGGGGTTATCAATTCTAATTACTTCAACTATTGGCAAATATTGACATAATTAGAACTTTTAAAAAATGAGTGCCATTTAATATTTTAATCTTTCAATATATATGTCTAGTTTTCTAGTTTTGTGTTCATGGTAAATATCTATCTTAGATTTACTTGTTTGCTTTACTCACTATGATGTTCCAACTATTTTAAAATCGGAAAAAGAAAAAAAGAATTTAGACATAACAAATTGATGCATTTCTCATGAATAATTAAAACAAAAGAAATCAGTTAAAAAGAATTAACTCATTCTTATTCATTAAGGTTTAAAAAAGAATCACAGTTATGAGCTCATTATTCATAAATGCCTTTAGCTGTGGTGACAAACGTTCCATCAATTTACAGTACAATATAAGCACATGGCGTTTCATGATTCACAGTCCTCTGAATTTCTTAGGGAAGTAAACTGTGTAGAACAAAGTTTTATTTTTCTTTTTTCTCTCTACTACAAACTTATCTCAGCAGTGCATGTAAAAAAACCCAGAACTATAAAGTCATAGGCAAGAACTCACATCCAGTATTTCTTAATTAAAGGAGAGAGAAAGATAATATGGGAACATGTGTGAGTGATTTGGTACTTTAATCAAAAAGCAGAGCAGTTGTACTGCTGGTGTTGTCTAAATCATTTTAAGCAGAGTATTTGAGTTTGTTTTTATTTGTTTCTATGACACAGAAATAAATGATGAGGCAAAAGCAATGACTGTCATTGAGATAGTAAAATTTTCATTGTTCGGACAAAGAAACTTGAAGAAGCCCTTGGTATGAGAATTCTTGATGACTGCGAGAATTTGAGTGTAGGGGAACAAATGTGCCCATTCCACATTTTCTGACTGGGTGGAGATGCTGGGTACTATTTCTGAAAATAGAAAAAGGTGGAGAATGACTTAAGGGTCCTTTTCTTCCCTCCTTCCTTTTCCCTTTCTTCCATCCTTCCTTTTTGCATTCTTTCTACCTTTCTTTGCTTCTTTCTTCTTTTCTTTGAATAGATGGGTGGAGGTGTGTCTTGAAGATTTTATATTTTATATGTTGCATAATAGAAACTCTTTTGTGCTCTCCAAAAGATGTTAAAAATGTATTTTGGATATAGAATTACAGAGTAGTTTTAGGGTAAATCTATCATTGTACTATGATACTTAAAACCATAAAAGTAGTTGGAAAAAGAAGAAATAGGGCATAACTTGAAAAAACAAAATACATAAAATATTTTATAAAAGTAACAATGAAACCTGAATCAGGATGTGAGAGAAAACAAGTATAAGAGGGTGAAGCATCCTAAAAGTCAACTATTTCTAGGAAGAAATGCTTGTATATTTATTGATGCTGATATTTAGGATGTGAACAAGAACTGTCTTGACACTATAGAAACAGTCATTATTAACCAATTTAAACCATTCCAGTAAAGCGGTGTAGGGGAGAGACAGAGAGGAGAGGAGAGGGGAGGGGAGGGGAGGAAGAAAAGGAGGGAAGAAAGAGAGAAAGGGAAAATGAGTAGGAGATGAGGGAGATGAAGAAGATGAGAAATGAGAAGGAGGATGTATTAGCAAGCACTAAGGCCATTTTTCTGTCTGATTGGTCCATTTAATCCCTCCATCCTTAATAAAGAGACACTTTATCATTTCCATTCTATCACTGATAAGAACAAAATGATGCAAGTCAAATATTGTCAAAATTCTCACAGCTAATTACTGAAGCCTAATTGTGGACAGTTCCACACAAGAAGTAGAATATGAAATAGTTTCAGTATTGCTGTCTATAAAATCTATAATGTGCTTTGAATATTTGCAGCAAAACAGTCTTGCTTGGCCTGAAGCTGCGGATAGAGAGTAATGGATGCTGTGGTTGAAAGCATAAAAAGAAAAAGGGCTGTAAGCACTCTTGGGTTTTAACTTCAACTTAATTTAAAATTACTACAGTCTGCTGGGTTGGAATCAGGTAATATATAAGTAAGGGTTTCAGGAAGATTAGTTAGAAAAATACATATGAATAGTTTTGTGTTAATGTAGAAATTTGGCCATAATGACTATTCAAAATAATTAAATGCTAACATTAGGTATAATATGATATTTAAATGGTTTAAAAGGTCAATATAGGAAGATTTTTCTTTAAAGTTAAAGTGGTATTCATATGAATTTATCTGTTTAATCCATCATTTTAAACACTTATTCACATAGTTACACATCAATTGGCCCAAATCAAGATGGCTTGACTGAAAACTGAGAGACAAAACCACAAAATGAAGGGTAATCTAGATATGTTGCACATATTAAGTGAAATACATAAATTTAATAGCCTGTGTAAAGCACTTGAAGAGTGCTAGTTGGAATGTGTATATACTCTTATTCTATACAGTGCTAAACACACATATTTAATTTATATATTATTATACATGTATAAATATAAATTATATATGTATAAATATATAACACATTATTACATATATTAAATAGAACAAGGCTCAATACAAAATGCCTTGTTTATATAGTTTTTTTAAACTCCATGTGTCAGTTTTAATATTAAAAATACCTTTTGAAAATAAAAAGACTATCATTTTGAAACATTTATTTTTAAATATCATGTATGAAAATGAAAATTTTTTCTTTACATTTAAAGCCTGTTATTTATTGAGTTTTTAAATTTTCTAGGAGCACAGCCATTTTGGAAAGCGCAAACCATATTCACCTTCAAGCCATTTTCAGGCCTCCAGAGTGAGCTAAAGTATTTTTATGCCATCCTATCCATGGTCTGATCTGATGAATCCAGGGGTTTCCTTATGACTAAAGCAAGGCTGTTATTTCTACCAAGAGTATTTGACCCTTGGTATTAGCAAAAAGTGCTAAGAAGAATAAATTCGATTTGTACAGAAAAATTCCAACTAGGGATAGAAATCCTTGTGACATTTTATCTTAATCCCAGTCCACTTCTTTGCCCTGCTACATTTCTACCTTTCACAAGGTTTGATTTTTGACTCTTTTGAGGACTTTGTCATTCAATAAATGGTCTATTTGTCTGAAGCTACTTATCCCAATTATGCCATTTAAAACATAAAATTAATAGAAACACAAGCCTGTACTAGAGCTTACATAAATGCAAAGAGTCAAAGATTGTATAATGTCAGAGAAGGAATAGTTTTAAAGTCATAAGAAATAAAATGCATTTATTCTTTAAAAAATCTATTCTGAACAGGATGCTTAAAATTCTGAAGTTCAGCCTACTTCAAAACACCCCAGGTTATAAAATACTAATGTTGCAAAGTAAGTGGAGCTCATCTCTAATGAATAGAAGTCAATAGATTAGCATTTTAAGTATGGGATGACAGCATGATTGCAATAAACATCTGTAAAATTATTGCTTTTCATCTACATTAATTTGCTAAATGACTGCCATGCAAATAGCCCCAAACCACAAATAAAAAAGCATTCAGAAATCATTAGTAAATTAGAACCTGGTTACCTGATTTGAAATCAAAAAATAAATTAAGTGTGTTGATGCATAACCTATAGTACTAGAATATAATGAGGAGTTAGAAGTTAGTGGAAACCAAGGCACTTTTGTGTCCAAGGAGAATTTCTGAGAATGAATGCATGCTGTTTTTAGTAGTTATTGCTGGTTATTTAGAAAGAGATTGATGTGTATCTCTCTTTTGTAAAAGAATGCTTCACATGCTGCGGCCCAGTAGTTACTTTTGAATTTCTGCCTATGGATACGGGTTTGTATATTGAGAATGTTATGCCATACTGAGTTTATACAGGCACCGTAGCTACTGTAACCATCTTGCTGAGAAGTTGATGTCAAAAGGGGCAAAATGAATGAAAAAAAGAGAAGAATGGGTAAATAAACACCTATGTGGTTCTATTTCTGTGAATTAGATATGCCTGTCAAATATTTTAAAAATAAAATCGTTTTGCTGATTAAAAATTTTGTGAACCTTGTTTTAATTGAAAGTAGTAATTTTATTAAGGTGTGGCTAGGATGATGCATCTCAGTCAAAGAGAATTCATTTTAAGCAAATATCTTATTATTTTTAGTTTTTGTTTAATTGTTTTAGTGAATTGAGAAGTTTGAAAATTAGTTCAAATGCTTGAAAAGAGTACAAAATATTAAATGCAAAATTTGAAGATTTCTTTTTATCTCAAATTAGGTCCAATGATAAATGATGTACAAGTATGAAATAATGATATTAACAATCAGTAGGCACAGAATGGATTTTGTGCCAGACACATTGCTAAGCTCATTAAAGTTATTTATCTTGTTCATTTAATTTTCAAAAATCATATGAAGAACATAGTATGATTATTCCAAACTATAAAGTAGAAAGTATTGCTTGAATGTTTAATTTTCCTGCAACTGCAATGTCATACATGCTGGAAGCTGCCTTAGATTTAATTCCAGTAAGATATTCTTAACTGCTCTGTAAATTACTTTTTAAAAGACAACCCATTTAACCAGGCTGAGTCCAGTACATCAAGTACTTCAAATTCCCTGACAAAGTCATTTATTCCCAAATATCCTCGTTTGATTAATACCACTGTTCCTTCTTGACATACACTTGCAAATATTATCTTAAAATTTATCTTTTTTCATCTGGACAGGTTCATCAAGAAATGTCTCATGTCTTTCCAGAAAACAAAACCAAACCAACTAAATTTAATAATTTGGTGATACCTTTTTTCCATGGTTGTCCTGTTTTTGTTTTTTACACATTGCCTTACATTCAAACAAATATGTATCACTCCCTCATAGACCAGGGAACCCCATATCCAGGCTAGTGAAAAGGACTGGTCCATAGCTTATTAGGCCACCAGCAGGAGGGGATTGACAGGCAATGGAGTGAAGCTTCATCTGTACTTACAGGTGTTCCCCATCACTTGCTTTATTGACTGAGTTCTTCCTCCTGTCACACAGGGACTAGATTTGATACTTGTAGGAGCAAAAACCTCACAGTGAATTTAACAGACAAGGAATCGAGGTTACCTGCTCCTCATGAGAACCTAATCTCTAATGACCTGAGGTAAAACTAAGATGGTGATGCTAGCCCTGGGGTGTAGCTATGAATGCAGATTATGGCTTTCATAACCCCCTGGCTTCTGCACAAATCCTGCCACCTGGTTTTCCACTGGGCCCAGCCTCCACAGGTGTCACTTCCACCAGGGTTTCCAAAGAGTGAAAAACAGCACCAGTAGCTTTCTTCCCATCCCTCAGTAAATGTAATGCAAGTGTATGGAGCAAGAATTGTAGTAGATGGAGCCCTGAGATACCAGCAGCCATCCACGTTCTCCAGGCCAAATATACACAGAATTTCAGTAGGAGGCAGCAAGGGCCAGACAACGCCACTCTCTCCCAAGACTTCAGACTGAGCAAGAGATCATCGAAGAAAACTGTCCACCTGCTGTCATGTAGTAAGACTTGTCTCACTGGCTTTTGTTTCCTCTTGGGATTTTATTGTCATCTTCAATTTTTGTTAATTCCAGAAAGGCTCTTTTTGCCAGAGAAGGGCTATTTGTTTTGCTGGGCATTGAGAGAACGTATCCCTCTCTCATGCCCTGTGGGAGGGTGAGGTTGGGTCTCCTACACTGAATAGTCCTTCGGTGTTCTTCTCCTCGTGAGTATTGTAAGACTTTAACAAGTGACCGCATGCTATGTTCTTTTGTTTGATTTAGCACAGTCCAGAGACTGGCATCAAATGGCCAAGACTTCAGAAAATCTACTTAATTCCTACCCTGAATGTCTTGGGATACTATTTCTGTACATTCAGCTTTCTTGTGTTGCTTCTGTGTGGTCCAATCATGTGCTTGCTAACTTAATGAAATTTCAAGAGCATATTTTTCCTTATATTTTCTATCTCTTTTTGTAAAACACAAAGCATGGAAGGCCAAACAAAATAAAATTATGTCACAGAAAAAAGAAGTGGCTATGAATGCATGGAGGTTTATATGGAAACCGTAATTAGTCAATAGTTTGACTCATATTAAAACCCTGTCAGTGAGTGACAAGTGACATGAAATGTCACATTTTTTTGAAATTCTAGTATAACCAAACTTGAAATTGAAGTATGAAGGATGGACTTCAAATATAGCAAGACTTTCTTAGTTTTAGCCTTATACAAAATATCTATAGAGTCTAAGGATGACTTGAGACAATGGAAGGCACACAAAAACTGAGTTCATTAATATAAGACATAATACTCTCAGATTGCAGGAACATATTGAAAATGTACAATATTTGGACAACTTGAAGCACTATCAATGAAACCAACACATTTGAAATTTAATGAAGAATGTGTAGTATCAACAGAAGGGAAGGTTTTATGCAACAGCACCTGTCATGCAATATATATTAAAGGTTTTTGTTTGTTAAAAATATGTAACTGAAAATATAGCAACCTTCTACAATAAGACAGTGATATAAAAACTTTAATCCCACCTGCTACATAGCAAAATATGATTTTCTATTAATAGCAAAAACAAAGGTATGATAGCAAGCCTAAATCCATACATTTTGAAAATATGAAAATTGAATTTCAGATAACATATCCTTTTTGTTTGTTTTGTTTTGTTTTGTTTTGTTTTTTGGTACGGGGGATTGAACTCAGGATCCTGTGCATGCAAGGCAGGCGCCAGAACCACTGAGCTAAATCCCCGGCCCATAACATATCTTATTGAAGATGTCCAATTAGTAAAAACATCTTGGTAGGAAGGTAAAAATAATGTCACCTTTATGTAATTAGAAAATTATAGATATTGTCTAATGGTCTGAAACACAGAAACTTCTATTTTTATGTAATTACATACATATTCCTCTTAATACAAAGATGTACTCAAAGTATTAAAGATATCTTTACCTAAGAAAAGCAAGTATGATATAAATGAAAAGGTAAAATAATCTGTTGTTGTTTTTGGCTTTTCCCATATAACTTTGAAGAAAAATGTTAAAAAGTTGAAAATTATATATAAGTATATATATATAAAACTATTTGTATGTTTCAACTGAAAAAGTATTACAGAACACTTGATATACATAATTTTATAATGGTTTAATGGACTGTACAATCCCTAAGAAAATATTGATTAAAAAAATCTCGGAAAGCATAGTAGTATATTCATGTTATCCCAGCTAGTAAAGAGGCTGAGGCAGGAGTTTGAGACTGGCCTGGTCAAAAAGCAAAATATTCTTTCAGAATAAAAAATTGAAAGAAAAAAAATAGATTAATTAATCCCAAATATACAAACAGATTGCTGGAATCTAAAGACAGGAAATAGTTGTATCATAAAGAACCACAGGAAAATATTTATTTATTGCATTTTTATAATCGATACAAAATTACCGAACCAATAAAAATATTTACAGCAGATGATTATTTTTTAAAATTTTGAATTCCTCGAATAATAGCTTATGTATTCTCAGGCTGTGGCTATTAATCTTTTTGTGTCAACCTGATTGGCTTAAAAATCTCCTAGCAGATAAGTAAAGTGCATTTTTGAGTGCATTGGATTCAGCCATGGAGGCCTGACCTCAGTACTATGGTCCCTGGTCCCTTTCCATTCTGCCACTGTTTCCCCGTTCTGCTTCCCACTGCCATGATGTGAGCATTTTTTCTCTACTGTGACCTCCTACCATGAATTTCTGCCTTGGAGTGAGCTGACTGTGGGCAGAAAACCTTGAATTGTGAGCCAAATTAAACCTCTCCTCTTTTAAATTTTTGGTGTCCAGTATGATACTTGAGAAATGGTAAAGTTGACACAAGAAATAACTGATTCTGTTTGGAAGGTGGTGAGGATCATATTACATCTCATTGTTTAGATATCTAAAAAAGCATTGATAACCTAAAAATATCAATTTTTTTTACTTAATAATATTAGTGTAATAAATATTTTATCAATAAATTAATTTTGGAAATGTCTACAATATTAATTTACTGTATCTGTGCTTAAAAATCTAAATTCTTGTGTTAATGAGTTATGGTTTTAAGAGGAATAAATACAAGTAAAGAATTCCAAAAGTAAAGTATAAAAATGAATGCATGATTTTTATGTTTTTTTTTCTTTTGAAGTACTGTCGCCTAAATGTACAGAGATGGCCTGATCATTGCAATCACCATTATTTAGTTACAATTTTTCAGTCTTATAACCACATCTGGTTTCCAATACTATAAAACTTTAATCAACAAAATGATTAATAGAATGTGCTGACATTCTATACTTGAGCATAGAAAAGTCTAGGTGAACCTAGTAATGCCCAATTCTGTGGGAACACAAAATGTTTATAAAATATCCAGGTAGTATTAAAATAAGAATTGAGCTATTTAAAGGAAATTTAATTGAGCAAAGATGGAAAAATGTGAGCACTGCAATTAGAATAATACATAAGCATAAATAACTGTCATAATTAAATGTGATAAAAACAGTGACAGTTAGGGTTGATTGTCAATTTGATTGATTTGGGACTGTCTCAGGCATTAGAAAAGCACACTTTTGGGTGGGTCACAGAGGCATGATTTTGTGCACAATACCTTGTTCCTGACCTCTTCCTGCATGATGTTCTCCCATTCTCTGCTTCTAGGCTGTCATAAGTTGAGTAGTTTCCCATCTACCAGGTCCTTCTACTGTGCCATTTTTGCCTAGGGGAAAGCTTTACGGTGGATTGAACCTTCTGAAACCATGAGCCAAAATAACCCTCAGCTCCTTAAGTTGTGGATGTCAGGTATTTTCTCCCAATAATGAGACAGTGACTAATACAAAAATCTTATATACTTTGTCATATTTGGTAATCTAAAATTAGTAACAAGTGTAAAAATAAGTACAAATAAATACTGTATTATTGAAAATTTACAATAGTTGATTTCTAAATTAAATTTGATGGAAAGATGCCTATATATATTTTATTAGTACATGGTTGCCATACATATTGATCACATTCATTATGGAATTTTGTACCTGTACACAATATATCTTAATTATTCTTTTTCACATTTCCCTCCCCTCCATTCAGCCCTTCTTCCTCTCCCCATGTACAAAAGATTTTTTCCTTTTTTTTTCTATTTTCTTTTATTTAATCCCATTTTCTTTCATTCTCTTCCCCCTGTCCTTCCCTTGTTCTCTTTCCCATTTGAACAAATTTTTCCTATTTCTCAATATCTATCCTAAATATTTCTCTGCATTTACTATTGGGGTTCTCATAGAAGAGAAATATGATATTTCAACTTCTGTGTCTAATTTATTCCACTTAAAATTGTGGTCTCGAGATGAACATGCCTGCATACTAATACTTCAATAATATGACTTCTAAATTCAAATTGGGCTATACAGTGTGGGTTTATATTATAATCTATAAATAAGTCATGGGAAATGGGAAAGAGGAACAATAATTATCTGCAGTAGTTGTAAAAATATCAGAATTATTTGACACTAATGAGTACATCTGTATGTTTGATATATGTCTCTCCTAATAGTGCGGTCCAAGACTGTAGGCTGGCTAGCTGTCCTATGCGAAGTGCTGCAAGTATAGACTCACTCTATTTTAAACTAAAAGGAAAACAAAATCAAACTTCTAAATTTTACTTTTATAAATGATAACTCAAAAGGTATTCTGAAACATGATAAAAAAGAAGAGAGACTACCAATGAGAAAGAAAGGAATTAAGAGGAAGGGAGAAAGAAGAAAAAGGGATGTAATGAGGAGTGAAAATAATCAAAGTATACATGCATGTTCAACTATGACACAATGAAGCCTAAGACTCTGACTAATAAATACTAATAAAAAAGCCAGACTGATGACTCCATTAGTATATCCAAAAGTGCAATATCTAATAATGGCTGTATGATGGAGTATATGTAATACTTGAAGAAATTAAATTTGAAAAACATTATATGGCTTTTAAGAAACTAAATCTATGAGAAAGAAATCCATGAAGCCATTACATTGTCACTTCCAGTTGAATGTGGTTAAATATATTAGCAATTTTCTATTCTGATATAAATAATTTAAAAATTCTTGATAATTATATAGTATATTAGTCTATGTTTTATATATATATGTATTTATTTCTCACCATACTTCATATTTAGCAAAATCATAAGAGAATTAAAACATAGTTTTCAAAATATGAGTAAAATATCATAAACAACTGTGATTCAGCAGCAGTTAGAGAAGACAGAGATGAGGTTAAGGGTGAGAAATCTGAGAGCGAGGAGGAATCAGGGAATTCAGAATTCATAAACAGGTCAGCAACAACAAAATATTTTTTTAATCAGTGCATATTTGCGGTATGTAATGATTACATTCATCATGGGGAGTCAGTACATGTAGAAAGTCTTTTAGATGGTAAAGTTACCACTCAGATCTAAATAACACATCACATATTTGCAAAATGACTGATATAGTAAAACAGGATGAGAGTGGATTAATGTAAGTGATGTGGAGAAGTAGCTCAGAAATGATCTGAATTTTGATGGGTCTCTTTCTTTGGATGTCAGAACCATACTATAAAATGACAACTCACACCATCACTTTTCTCCTCATATAAGAATTTTGTTAAAAATCGTTATGTATTTTCCTAATTTCAGAGCCCTTCTTTAGATTGTTTTGTTCCTATCTAAACTCTCTCATGTTATTTTCTGTGATGGTTAATCCTATTTGCCAATTTTGTGAGAGACACCTAAGAGATTAGAAAAGCACACCTCTACATATGTCTGAGTGAATCCAGAGCCTTTCAGCATGGGAGTTTTATGTAATCTTTGGTCTCTTCCTCTCAGGCACCTTCCAACATGCCCTGCTTCCCAGATTGAATGAAATGAGCAGCTTTCCTCTGCCACATCCTTCTGCCATAATACTTCTGTCTTCTAGCCAGCCACCTGTGGACTGAAGTCCTTTTGAACTGTGTTTGTCAGGTATTTTGGTCCCAACAATGCAAAGCTGATGAACACAGAAATTTATTACCCAGGGATGTGGTGTTGTTTCTGTGACTAAAACTGACCCTGTGGTTTCCAAGCCTTTGGAACACTTTTATGAGAGGACATTGGAAATATTTGCAAATATAAAGGGGAGGAGCCTTAAAATGCTATAAGCAGAGCTTGGTTGGCATCTTGAGGGGAGCTCAGGTAGCCAGAATGCTGATAGGAATGCAGACAGTTAATATTGCGCCAATATTAGTAGAGGCCACGAGTGTTCCTTTCCAGCGAAGACTGTGTCTGCATTTCTCCATGTCCTAAGATGTTCTATGAAGCAGAAAATAAGACAAGGGACTAATAATCCAGTAGAATAAAATTAAAGATAGGACATGTTTAGGCACTGCCATGGATATTTCCACCTACTTTTAGCCAAATTTACCATGAGAGCTAGAAAGAAAGAAAAGCATAATTGGAAAAAAAAAAACCTTTCAGTTTGTTCAGTAAATAAGCACAAGTAAATTTAAAACAAAGTAGTGTTGGTTGCTGAAGAGATTAGCACCATTAAAAACAGCCAACTAAAAAAACCCAAAAAACCAAAAACAGCCAACCAATTTGCCCTTAAACAAAAAAGATACCTTAAGGAAATCTCAGAAATCAGAAAGACCTCATTCATAACAGAATCAGAGTGAAAAGTGTAAATTTTCATTTGAGAAGAGAGAACCTGGGCACTGTGTTCTAGAAGGCCTGCCATTAGATTGATTTCCTAGGATTCATCTCACCATGCTAAGCTATCCAGGTACTGGATAAAGACTGCTAGGGCCATGATCCAAGGGGGCTTGGCAATGGAGGTAGGGTGGGGGATGCGGCAGCTACTGCTTGAGCTGGCAGTAGACTTTGGCTTCATACATGTGATACTAGTTATGCAGGTATGTAGAATGCAAGAGTTGTAGGGTCATAAGGCATTCTACTGAGTTGTGAAAGAAAGGCCTAGAAGCCAGGTGATACTTGACAGATTAAGAGTTCCTGCTAGAAGCCCCTGAGAGGGCCATTTATGAAGCTGTAAAAGTGAGGCTAAAGTTGCAAAGGAGGTACGAAGAAGTTAGAGACACCAGAAACAGAATATCTGTAGAGAAAAACTGTAGGCAGTGAGTGGATACAGTCTAGGAAGGAGACCATGTGTGTTACAAGCTGGAAGGCCACAGATGTGGAGCCCCTAAGCCTTCTGGAACTCACATGTCACCCCCATGTGTCCTGGATGCCTGATATAGAGCTATAAGTCCTAGTCTTTGCACTGTTAGGTTTTGTTCTTTCTTTTGTCCTATTCCTTTTTAGTCCCCTATTTCTCCCTTTGGAGTCATATAAATTGCGTTTTGAATTTTACAGGTGTTCACAGCTAAGAGTTTTCAGTCTTAGGGAAAACTTCAGTTTGAACTTTTGAGCAATACTGGAACTGTAAAAACTTTAGAGAAGCTGGGGCCAGGGATTTAGCTCGGTGGTTTCCCTGCCTGCTGTGCAAGCGCAAGGACCTGAGTTTGATCCCCAGTACAAAAAAAAAAAAAAAAACTTTAGAGAAGCAACTGATGCATTTTTTGATGTATGCAGGATAGTCACATCATGTTAGGCAGAATTAGAGCCTAGTTATTTTCTCTACTTGGAGTTTAAGATTTAAGATGTGCTTGAGTATGAAGATGACAAAAGGTTAGACTTGTGATGATCAATCTTGATTGTCAACATTACTGGCTTAAGACATGTCCAGGAGATAACTAAAGCATGATCCGCCTGTGTTTCTGGGAGTATCAGATTTCACCTGCATTTGGTCACTGGCAGCTTCTAGAGCTCTTTCCACCTCCTCTAATTCCTGGGTGGCATAAAAACATCGTCTTGTTTCTACCTTGGATACAGCCACCCACGGACTTATATCTCAGAAACCTTCAGTCAAAAAAGCCTTTTCTCTTTTAACCTGCATATGCCCGGAAAGTTTATCCCAGCAATGCAAAATGGGTCATTGGAGTCTCAAATATAACACAAAGTTTAGTCATAATTTTTTCTAATGTTCAGTCTATGTTCATTATATTTTGTAATTTTCATTGTATTTTCTCCTCTAATTCCTTCTTTGGACTCTTCATCCTTCCACTTTTATCATTAAATACTCAACTCAAACATCTCCCCTTTCAGCCTTTAATGACCACTCAAAGCCTCATTGATTCATCTAAAAAATATTTTTCAATAAATGTCACTTAGCTTGTCTTTCGATCACATGTTCTGCTATTAATTCTACCAGTGTTAAAACTGCCACAAAATGTAAACCGCTGAAGGTGGGTGCATCACTTATAATTTCAGTGAGGGAAACACAAATTCACTGAGTGCTATAGGATATTTACTATAGAAAAAGTTCTTTGTCCAAGTAGGCAGAGCTCAGGAAGTGGAGACCTGGAATGGTTGGTAGTCTAAGATGAGGAACCAAAAAAGACATTGAACAGTCTTTTTGAAGGACCAGCACAAGTGAAAAGGCAAGAACACCATGGTGGAAGCCAAATACTCCCAGCTGTCAAAGGCAGATTGAAAAAGGAGAGCCTGCAAGGTGGTTTAGAGAAAGCTGCTGTGTTTGGAAACTTGTATGGCACTTTCTGGTGTTCCAGTGGTGCTGCTGTTCAGCAGAGATGGCGACCTGACAGGAAGATGGGCTAAGCATGGAGCAGAAGAGCAAGAAGATGAATGAAACCCATCACTGTATCCGTAAACACCATTTCTGAGCACAAAAATGTATAGCTACTGGTTTTTATCTCCCAAATTTCATATAAAATATTCTCTGGCCCCTTTCACAATAGTACTATACAAGAAAGATGATTTCCCCAGTTACTAAATTGACAAAGGATTTAGCTCAACAGATTAAGTAGATATGTCTCTGAGTTCCCATAGCACTTAAGAATATATTGCTGCTTCCTTCTCTACATGTACTTGTTACACTTACTGATTGCCAACATATTTATTTGAACTGTTATTGAGATGGAAATAAACAATATTTTTCAAAATATTTTTGTACAGCCAGTGATGTGAGTAAACAGAAAAATGAATGACTGATAATTATCTGTATATAATGTTAAGTTCTGAATATTTTATATCAAATATTCATAGAAAATTAAGTAGCAAATGATGCACTTCATTGAAGCAATGTTTTGTTTCTTTTTTACTTTTTTATTTTTAAGTTACCTGAGAGGAATAAAATAATCATCTAAAACTGTGGTGGAAATATTAACAGTGTCTCAGTAACCAAACTTTTCCTAATAGTTTGCCTATATAGGAAATAGTTCTAGTGCATTGCAGGATTATTGCTCTATATCATGCCACTGTCAGAAAATGATAGCAAATATTTCCAATCAACCATGGTAAATTTTCACTAGAAAGCTTTTCAATTTCAATTCTGTTTTACTTCTTAATCTTCTTATACGTAACCTCTAGGAACTGCTTGAAGATGAGAGGCACACAGATTGCCTGGTTGCTTCTTATTTTTTCCCCTGGATTTTTCTGCTGCTTCCAGCAAGCTTAAAATAATCTCTACATAAACAAATCCATTCTTTTATATTACTTAACTTTATCTATCAAGTCCATTTCAAGAATATGGATATGAACAAATTAATCATATGGATTGAGACAGTCACCAAGACTTGCACAAGATTTGAATATTAATGCAGTAAGTCCTTGGCTTTTGTGGAAGCAAAATAGGAGACAGGGTTATATTGATAATTGTATACTCATATTAGTCACTTGATCTTTAATTAGTTTCAGTAAAATAAATACACATAAAAATGAGCCAGAATTTATAATAAATTTTAAAAATTTACTCCAGTTATACAATACCTGCTGTGATTTTCTATGTATAATGTTTGAAATTTTAGAGATATATATTTACTTCCATCAATTATCCTGGAACAACAGTATGCAAGACATTGAGAAATATCCTGACCATATCTTCATCCAATTATCAGGCCTAGAGACCTGAGTTCTCTGAAGTTTAGATCATTGGATTAGAAAAAAAAGTAACATTGCAGGTATAATTAGAATTTTCTAATGTTTCTATAAGAAAAATATTCACAAAACACACTAATGTATTTGTTCGTACACACACATATATAAAGTCAACCCATTCAAATAAAGGAAATGTGGGGGCCAGGGATTTAGCTCAGTGGTTCCGCCGCCTGCCCCACAAGCACAAGGACCCGAGTTCAATCCCCAGTACCAAAGATAAATAAATAAATAAATGAATGAATGAATGAATGAATGAAATGTCACAAAACTTAATACAATGCATGTATAGATGTTTATTTGATCATAATTAAAAATAAGTAAAATATTAAGAAATATTGACAAAATGACAAATTTTCAGACATTTTAGGTTCATGAATACATATATTAGCATTTCATTTTGCTTTTTAGATTTTATGTGTTGTTATGCCACAAGTTCTAGCTAAGAATTGTTATGATACAAGTGTGTTTAAAGTTATTAATGTGAATGTTTAGTCATTTATGGGTAAAAATAATCCAACTTAATAGTTTCATTTGTTTTAACTTAAGAAATGAATAGATTTTAGAATCAAAGAAAGGGTCTGCCAGGGTGGCATATGCCTGTAATCTCAGCTATTCAGGAAACTAGGCAGGAGGATGACAATTTGGAGGCCAGCCTTGGCAGTTTAGTGAAATTCTGTCTCAAAATAAAAAATAATTTTAAAAAAGAGGTTAGGACATGACTCAGTAATAACATGGTCCTAGATTACATCCCAAGCATCACAGAAAAAGGATAAACATAACTCAGACATGTGAAGTGTTCTCTGTGAGTAACCCTTTCTCAAGTTTCTATGTGCAAGAAGAAAACAGAAAAATAATAAATGTGGATGTATATTACGTTCAGATTTTAATTATCCTTCTGTTTTATTTACCAAAATGCAGATATATTTTCTATGTTCCTCATCATGAAAATAAGAAAATAAGTTCTTACTTTAAAATTCTATGTTTGGATAAAAGAAATAATTGTGCTCTTAATATTGTATGACTAAACCACGTTTTATTTTTGCATTTACAATTTTTCTGATTTTATCTGCAGTTGTTTTTCTTCCTTTCTTTCCTAAATGTTAACAAAGTTTAATTTTTGCTTTCTTTCTTTCTTTCTTTCTTTCTTTCTTTCTTTCTTTCTTTCTTTCTTTCTTTCTTTCAACAGGGTCTCGCTATGTAGTCTGGGCTAGCTTTGAACTCACTATGTAGCCCAGGCTGGCCTAGAACTCACAGAAAACCTCTTGCCTCAGTCTCCCAAGTGCTGGGATTACAGTTGTGTGCCACGTGCCTGCTACAAAGTTTAATTTTTAACCATTAAAAAGACAAAAAATATATACATATTAATAGACAACAGATTTTTCAACACATGTATACCTTGTGCAATGGTTAAATCAGGCTAAATGTAGCTATCTCCTCAAACATTTATCATTTCTTTGTGATAAAAACATTTAAAATCTTTTCTTCTAGATCTTTGGAATGTACAGTACATTATTGTTGTCTGTAATCACCCCAGTGGAGAATAGTACCCCACAACTTCTAGCTCGTAAATGTGACTTAGCACTTGTTGATCAGCTTTTCCTTAATACCTCCTCCTCCCTACCTTCCACGCAGCCGCTGGTACTCACTGTCCTAGTTTCTACTTCTATGAGATCAACTCTTTTTGATTACACATATAACTGATATCAGGTTGTACTTGTGTTTATGCGCCTGAAAGTGATGCTCTCTGGTCATATATGGAAAAGTTTTAATATTCCTGTTTTGTATATTTATTTACGATATTAGTATTTTTAGATGACAGATAAAAATAGCACATATATCTTATGTACAATATGTTTTTGAAGTATATATGCATTGTGTATAATTAAATATAATATTTTTGTCACTTCATACAATTCTGTTTGCAGTATGAAGGATCCTCAAAATGGCAAAACTAAAAAGCACCTACATTCTTACAAATATCTCATGGTTTTTTTTGCTTCACTATCATGCATTTTAGTTGTTGTTGCATTCAAGAGGCCAATGAAAAAGACTGAAAAACATTACTGAATACTCTTTTTATTTGCAAAACTCATTACATTATTTAGTTAGCGTGTTGAATGGAAAGAAATTTAAACTGTAAATGAAAATATAAGAAATAATTTATTATGTGTTAATATTTTAGGAATTTTTCAAAACACTCAGTGGGCCCTATTTTCATATTAAAACATTATTTTGTTATTTTAGTTTAGTATGTGTAATGCATTACTTATGTTATTTAATTCTTTCTGATATAGTGACAAAATCCGTGTTACTTACTGTTCAATAAATTTAACTCCAGGGAGATTTAATGGTTTACAAAATAACACATTACTTTGACCTTCTAAGTATGGAACAAAGCTCTCTATCAATACTTTACGCATTTGCCAATGAACTGTGACTGATTTTGCCAGATGTAGAAACCAAAAGTACAAGATTCCTAATTTTAAATACACATAATGACAATTTTTGGTATAAATGTATCCTGACATATTTATTTTTAAAAAATTGTTATTTAACTGAAATTCACATTTAACTGACCATCCTCTACTTCACCTGAGAACTTTGGTTCCAATGTCAACTTAAAATAGTTTGATTATTTTAATAGCTGTGACTGCCATGGTCATATAGAACTGTAAGTGATTCTTTGATATGGAAAAAACACTGATGGCTTCAAGTGTGGTCACAAAGGCACTTTTGGTTTTCATATAAAATGTCAGTGTTAATCTATTGCAGGATCTGAAAAATTTTCATTTATAATACTGAAAATGTTAGTAAATTTTAAACTTTATATTATTTATTTGGCAAGTTGACTGATTATCAAATATAAAGATTTACATTTGCTAAAAAAGTCATATACTACAAATAGTTGAAAACAAAGCACAATAGGAATTACTGTGTCTATTTTTATTCCAGAAAGAAATTTTAATATTTACATCTTTAATCCATTTCGATTTTAGTTTAGTGCATGATGAGAGATAAGGTCTAGTTTTAATCTTTGCCAAGTTGAAATCCAATTTTTCCAGCACCATTTATTAAAGAGGTTATCTTTCCTCCAGTGAGGGTGTTTGGCCCCTTTGTCGAAGATGAGATGGCTGGGTGTGTCTGGAGTTGTTTCTGCATCTTCTAATCTGTTCCACTGGTCCTCAGGTCTGTTTCTTTGCCAGTACCATGCTGTTTTTAATCACAGTAGCTTTGTAGTATAGTTGCAGATTGGGGATTGTGATACCCCCCTGCCATGTCTCTGTTATCTAGAATTGCTTTTGCTATTCTGGGTCTCTTCTTGTTCCAAATTAATTTTTGGATTGTTTTCTCAAGGTCCATGAAGTATGCTGCTGGGATCTCAATTGGAATTGCATTGAATCTATATAGCAGTTTTGGAAGTATGGCCATTTTCACTATATTAATCCTTCCTACCCAGGAGCAGGGGATGTCTGTCCATTTTCTGATATCATCTTCAATCTCTTTTTTCAGAGTGCCATAGTTTTCAGAGAAGAGGTCTTTGATTTCTTTCATTAGGTTGATTCCTAGGTATTTCAGGTTTTGGGATGCTATTGTGAAAGGAATTGTTTCCCTTTTTCTCTCTCAGTGAGTCTGTCATTGGTGTAGAGGAAAGCTATTGATTTTTGTGTGTTGACCTTGTAATCAGCTACTTGACTGAATTTGGTTATTAAGTCTAGAAGACTTTTGGTGGAGTTCTTGAGGTCTTCTGTATAGAGTATTATGTCATCTGCAAATAATGACAGTTTGAATTCATTTCCTATCTTTATTCCTTTCATTTCTTTCTCTTGTCTAATTGCCATGGCAAATGTTTCCAAAACTATATTGAACAAGAGCGGGGATAGTGGACATCCTTGTCTTGTTCCTCATTTTAATGTGAAGGATTTCAGTTTTTGACCATTTAGTATGGTATTGGCTGTTGGTTTTTCATAGATGGCTTTTATCAGTTTGAGGTAGAGACCATCCATTCCAATTTTTTGTAGGGTTTTATCATAAATGCATGTTGGATTTTGTCAAATGCTTTTTCTGCATCTATGGAGATAATCATATGGTTTTTGTCCTTGGCTCTATTGATATAGTGTATTACATTGATTGATTTGCATATGTTGAACCATCTCTGCATTCCTGGGATGAATCCCACTTGATCAGGGTGTATGATCTTCTTGATGATCTTCTACATTCTATTTGCCAGTATCTTATTAAGGATTTTTGCATCTGTGTTCATTAGTGAGATTGGCCTATAGTTCTCCTTTTCGGTTGGGTCTTTCTATGCTTTGGAGATCAAGGTGATGCTTGCTTCCAGGAAAGAATTTGGGAGTATTGCTTCCCTTTCAATTTCATTGAAGAGTTTAAACAGTAGTGGCAGTAGTTCCTCTCTAAATGTCTTGTAGAATTCAGCAGTGAAACCATCAGGGCCCAGGATTTTCTTAGTTGGTAAGATTTTAATTACATTTTCAATTTCATTGCTTGATATTGGGTTGTTTAGAATTTTTAGGTCTTCTTCATTCAACTTCGGTAATTCGTATGTATCTAGGAATCTGTCCATTTCTTCTGTATTTTCCATCTTATTGGCGTATAGGTTCTGGAAGTAGGTATTGATGATCCTCTAGATTTCTGCTGAATCTGTTGTAATTTCACCCTTTTCATTCCTAATTCCATTGATTTGGCCCTTTTCTTTCCTTTTTCTGATAAGGTTGGCTAAGGGTTTGTCAATTTTGTTGATTCTTTCAAAGAACCAACGCTTGGCTTCATTGATTTTTTTTGTATCATTCTCTTTAGTCTCCACTGCATTGATTTCTCCTCTGGTCTTTATAAATTCCTCCCTTGTGTGAGCTTTGGGGCTGTCCTGCTTTTCTTTTTCTAGAAGCTTGAGGTGCAGCATCAGGTTGTTTAATTGGGCTCATTCTGTTTTCCTAATATGCGTATTCACTGCTATGAATTTCCCTCGTAAGACTGCTTTCATTGTGTCCCATAGATTCTGATATGTTGTATTGTCATTGTCATTTAATTGAAGGAACTGTCTGATTTCTTCTTTAATTTCCTCTGTGACTCATTCGTTATTCAGAAGTGTGTTGTTCAATTTCCATGTGTTTATGACATTTTTTGAGTTTCTTTTGCTATGGGTCTCCAGTTTCATCGCTCTATGGTCTGATAATATACAGGGGATAACTTCAATTCCTTTGCACTTACTTAAACATGTTCTATGTGTGAGTATGTGGTCTATTTTGGAGAATGACCCATGTGCAGCTGAGAAGAATGTGTATTCTGATTTTGTGGGGTGGAAGACTCTGTATACATCTGTTAAGTTGATTTGTTCAAGAGTTCGATTGAGTTCTAATATTTCATTACTTATTTTTTGTATAGTTGATCTATCTATTTGTGAGAGTGGGTTATTGATGTCCCCCACTACAGTTGTATTAGTGCATACAGGACTTTTCATGTCTGTTAGCATTTGTTTTACATCGTTGGGCACACTAGTGTTTGGTGCATAGATATTTATGATTGTCATCTCTTCCTCTTGGACTGTTCTCTTTACAAAGATGTAGTGTCCTTCTTCATCTCTCTTAATCAGTGTTGGTTTGAAATCTACTTGATTTGCAAAGAGGATAGCTACTCCTGCTTTTTTTCAGGTTCCTGTCCCATGGATTGTTGTTTTCTACCCTTTAACTTTCAGTCTATGAGTTTTATTTTGAGTTAAGTGTGTTTCTTCTATGCAGCATATTGTTGGATTTTGCTTCTTGACCCATTCTGCCAGTCTCTTCTTTTGATTGGTGAATCGAGACCATTAACATTGATGGTTATAACTGAAACATATTGACTTGTCATTGCCATGACTTTTTCTTTTTGTTGGGTCCTCCCCCTTTACATTTAATTTCTTGTCATGCCAGATGGGTTCATTCTGCTTTGCTTTCTCGGGTTGTGATCCTCAATGTCTGTTCCTAGGATATTGTGTACAATTCTTTGGAGTGCTGGTTTGGTATTCACGAAATTCCTAAGGTGCTCTTTGTCGTGAAACTATCTTATTTCTCCATCCATTTTGAAAGATAGTTTTGCAGGGTACATCAATCTGGGTTGGAGGCTGTTTTCTTTTAGGACTTGGAATATGTCACTCCAAGCTCTTCTTGCCTTGAGGGTTTGTGTTGAGAAGTCTGCTGTGATTCTGATGGGCTTTCCTTTGTAGATGATTTGTTTCTTTTCTCTAACTGCTTGTAGAATTTGGTTCTTCTGTTGAGTTTCTGGAATCTTAACTATTACATGCCTATGTGTAGATTTTTTTTGATCAAAGCTATTTGGAGTCCTATATGCCTCACTTATCTGTATGTCAAGTTCTTTTCCCCTGCTTGGGATGTTTTCTGCCATTACTTCTGGGAAGAGTATTTTTATGTCATTTGCATTCTCTCCTGTTTCTTCCTTGACTCTGATTAGTCTTAGGTTATTCTTCTTTGCATCATCTAGCAGCTGCTGGATTAATTTCTCATGTTCCCTTATAATTTTGAAGCAATTTTTCTTTTCCTGGTCATTAATTGCAATCTTATCTTCTATATCTGAAATTCTGTCCTCACATTGGCTCATTGTGCTGTGTAGACTTTCAATGGAGTTTTTCATGTCCTGGAAATCTATTTGCATCTGTTTTATGGATTCCATTTGTTTCCTATGTTGGGATTCCATCATGTTCCTTAGCTCCTCTCTAGATTTATTAATCATGTCTTGCACTAGGAGCACAATCTCTCCTGTCATCTGAGAAATTATTTCTGATTTCATTTTTTCCAGATCCCCTTTTGTTGCCAGTTCAGTGAGTCCAGGTGGTTGAGTATCAGAATGTTCCATCTCATTTCCCTTTGGGGTTGCTGTAGGTGATCTGGAAGTCTGGTTTTGAGACTTATTTACATCTTTTCTCATTTCACCTGGGGCTGAGGGGGGGTGCTGTTGGCATCTGCACGGCTCATCTTCTCTGAGCTGGGAGAGATGGGCCAGGGGGTGGAAGTGGCGGTAAGGATGGTGGCCTGAAAGCCCCTTTCTCTGGGCTGGGAGCGATGGGACATTTGGAGACCGAGACGCCCCTTCCTCTGGACCAGGAACAGTGGGATGGCAGCTCAGAAGCCCCTACCTCTGGGAAGGATTTCTTTAAATGCTGAGAACTTGATTAGCTCCAGTACTGTGGTCTGGTGGTCCGGTGTCCTCTGCATCTTTGTAGTGTGGCACCAGGTGCCTGTACAGAGAAGAGGCCAAAGGACCTTGGGGGGGGGGCAGTGGATTGGTGCCTGGGCGCAGGCTGATTTGGTGTTTTCAGCACGACTGGCGACCTTGGGACTGCATTGGCAGACCTGCCTGTCTGCAGTGGGCTGATTCGGTGTTTTCTGTGTGACTGGCGACCTCAGGACCACGTCCACAGACCTGCTTGTCTACAGTGGGCTGATTCAGTGTTTTCTTCATGACTCACAATTCAATCTTTAGGGATTGTAAAGTTAATAATTTTGTTTATTTGAATTTTACAGTTACTTAATGTTTTAGAAATGTCTTTAAGTAAACCGCTTGTTTAGGTGAATTTATATGTTAATATTTATTAAATCTGATGCATTAAAAGCAACTATATATATGTCATAATTTTCAATGTTTTAAAATACTTCTACATAATGGGTATGCACATTACTTTTCAGTCGTGAGTCAGGAAGGATGTGTTAATTTTAAGTAAATTTTTCAATCTCATAAAAGTATTACAATCCAAGATACAAACAATCCAAAATGGTATAGATTATTGAATTTTTAAGTAATGACTTATTGTATATTAGTAAACATAAACTTCTGTTCTTGAATGACCACTGCTTGCCAATGTGTGATAAAGGTTAAATTGTGTAATAGCATGCACTTCTAACTCATTCATGAAGCATGATTTCAAAACTATATACTTATTTTCAAAATGTTTTTTGCATTTCACTGTACTATTTTAGTTTTTATTTTATTTTTTATTTTTATTCCTTAGATTTATAAACATATGAAAAATGAATTTTTGGCTATAATGATTTTCTAATATTCTGCAATGATCTTTTCAAGATATATACAGTACCCAGATAATTTGGATTTAATAGAACATACAAATAAAAGCATTTTTTCTCTTGTTATCTAAAAATTACTGAAGAAAATTATTTGTTATTCATCTTTTAGTAGCCTGAGTATGAACATTCCATCCATGATTCATGGTAAATTACCCTCAGATACAAATAGAAAAACAGTTGTACATTTTACATGTTTAGAAAGTCACACAAGTGTTAATCAGCAGGCAGTAGTTACTCTGCCATTATTTATTAATTCTGTAAAATTTCTTAATGAAAAATAAATAAATGATAAAATCTAACTATATACAACTTGAGTTGTTTTGACTTACGGCTGTCAATCATGGCAGTAGAATAATTCCAGTCACAATAACATATATCAACAGCTAGAAAAATATATATATCCAATATTTGAGACACTTTAAACCACGACACTAAGATCTGTGGGGTCCAAGAAAGAAGGTGACTTGGGTAAATGAAGAACCAAAAAGCTTATAATTTTCCACTGGTTTATTGAAATAAAAATTTGCATATGTATCTCCTCTACCAAAAATTGAGATTGGCTGAACATTTTGTATTTCTTTTGGTGTAAAATTAATAGATATATAATATCAACTGTTCTACAAGGCACAAGTACTTATGCAACTTACAAAAGGACTTCCAATTTGTAACCTGGATTTTGCCTTGGATTAGGGCTTCTCTAAGGGCACCGCAATTGTAATTCTTGGTTCTCCTCACTGGACTAATAAAGTTATGCTCATAGACTTATTTTTACAAGACAGAATAGTTTCTACACAGTATCTCAATCATGCATCCCTTGAGGTTTCTTTTTCTCACATTGAGCTTTCATTTGGCGTCCAGTTTGAAAGGTGTAACTGATAGAATTGAGCCAGTATTCTACATTTCCCGTTCAGTATACAAAGAAATCATGTTCTGTGGTGACCTACTACAGTTCTGCAGTTTAATTTTTCAATTTAGCCTAAGAGGCAATTTAATAAAGTGACAATTTCAGGACATTTGGCAATAATCATCTGTACTGGTAAGATCACTTTATACTTACAAAGTACAAAGTAAAATTGGAAGGCATGGAAAAATATCAGTGGGCAAGAGAGATAAAAGTTAGATTTTGGAGTTTTCAAAGCAGGCTGAAAATCAAGCGCCAGGATTCGAAGAGGAGTTGAACTTCACAAAGCATGCTGAAATTTCTGCCTGCAATTTCCTCTTGATACAGTGTTTGTTAGCCACTAAACATTCTAAACAATAGTGGAAGGGTTAAGTAACTAAGCAGAAAACTAACAAATGAAGCAAATATTTCAATGGTCTGTTACTTAAATTACTAAGTAGAAGACTACTTCAGTTTAGAATACAGAAGAGTAATACTTAAGGTGAGAGAAGAAGCAAACCAGAAATATACCAACATTACTAAGCCTCACATGCAACCTCAACTGCATCAAAATTATGGAAATAGTTTTATGGGAATAATTAAATTATTCTGCTGAAGGAGAAATAAATCCTTACTGGAGAAAAAGATCATTTAGAGAGTCTAAATATTTTTTATATGCAATGTTTGGAATTCAGTAAAAAAAAAAATCAGAATTTATGTCAGTAGTTGAGATTTTATAACTTAAAACCAAAAAGAGTACAAAAGATGAAACAGAAACACATATTACCCAGAAATCAGAGTTATCAGCAGAGATTTAATATAATTATAATTAGTAATTTCAAGAAATTACAGGATAGAAAAAGGTCATTCAAAATTGTTTTTAAATCTATAAAGGGAAAAGTTATATCCAATTTTTTAAAAGGCAGAATTAAGGTGATATTTTAGAATTAAATTTTTAAATTAAATTACAAATTCAGTGTATAGATTTGCAGCAAATTACAAACAAAAGAAAATATTAGACAACTTTGCTATCCCTTAGTTTAATATTAATTGAAGATCAGACAGATATAAAGAAAAGCAAGAAAACACAAAATAAAGTATTAAAATAGTGGTAAGGCTTATATATGGTTGTGATTTTATGAGAAAAAAGGAAAATAGAGGATATTAGTAATATTTAAGAAACTATTCACATATCTCTTTATATGTAATGAGATAACAGGTCAAAATTTTAATTTCTAGGAACTGTAAGCAAGAAAAACCCAAAAATACAAATACATAAATTTCTGATAGTGACAATGCTTACACATAGAAACACACACAACCATTCTGAATGGAGTAATTACAAGACTGATTATAGACTTTTCAGTGAAAAAATGGAAGCAATAGAAAAATTGTATTAAATTGTTAAAAGAAAATAACTGCTCACTTATTCTATACTGAATTGAAATTCCTTTCAAATAATCATAAGATAATGGAATTTCAATTAAACAAAACTGAAAAATGTAAATTATTACCAGCAGAACTTCATTAAAAATATACTAAAGAATGTACTTTGTAGAAAGACAAAAATTAGCTCATCTTCAAGTAAAGAAATCCAAAGAAATTAAAACTATTAGAAAAGTAACTATAGATGTAAATTTAATATATAATATTCAATACAGTAAATGTGTTTGTTTTTCAATATGTTTTACGTGCTATGGTTTATATCTGGATGGCCTCCGAGCCCTCTGGATGCAGAGGCAGGGGCTTGTCAAAGGAAAGTGCACTAGAGGGCACTATACGTGCAGTGTGTTGGGAAGTGGGGCCTGGATGCCAGAGGCAGATCAGGGGTCTGTGGCTCAAAAGAGTCCATCTACCTCCTTGGCCCCTCTCTTGATTCTGCTTCTTTCTGGCCAGAGATGAGCAGCTATTGCTCCTCTATGCCTGGGTGTCATGCTGCATTGACTTGAACCAGCTGACCATAGACTGATATGTGAGCCAAAATAAATCACCCCTCCTTTAAATTGTGAGCATCAATTATTGTGTCTCCATGATGGGCGAAGAGACTAAAACATAATATGGAGAGTAAAAAGGAAGAAAATGAAATTAGAATGGTTTTAGTTCTGATTTTACCCAGGGTTGATAAAAATCCTAACTTAAAGTAGACTTTAATAAGTTATTGAAACATACATTTAAAATATATCTAAGCATACATGTAAGATAATAATAAAACATTAATAAAGAATGAAGAATTGACAGATAGAAATTGAATAATGTTTGATGAACTGAAGAACATTCGGTATTTTCAACTTATTTTTAAGGCCCTGATAATTTTGAACCCAAGTAAAAACATTCAAGCCAAGATAATATTGACTAGTTTTTCTCATATATGCAGATCCACAGATTCTAAACTAGACATTAAATTATTAATTTCACATATTAATTTAAGGAATATATAAAAATGACCCCCATTAGCAAAAATGGAAATTCTAAAAATTCTCAAATATGATATACAAATGTACAATATGCATCTGTTAATAATTAGTAATAATCCAGCAAATGTCATGTAAATCAGTGTTACATTGACTTGTATTCATGAGAATAGGCAAAAACAAAATTGTCTACTATGATGACACGTGGGAAAACAAGCCCCATTTTCTCCAAGTAAGAAAGTTAGTTTACTTTGGGAAAATGCTTGGATCATACTATCTAAAACTTAACATATGCATATACATTTCTCATCCCAATAATTTCTAGGCAGACATTCAAATAATTTGAATACATATTGAATGAGCATGCATCTATTGTCCCTCATAACCACATACTAGAAAAAAAAAGGAAATGCAGGTCAGTTCTTCACATTGAACAAACTCAGTTGTTCCTCTGTTTTTGTTTATAGTTCTTAATAACTGTATAATGTTCTTTGACTACAGCATCCTGAGATAAATAGGTACTGGAAACATTCTGTTTCTCTCTGGAAACCAGATGTGTTTCATCACTTTAACAAGTCACATGACTTTCCAGAATATAAAACCCAGGATGGGCTGCTTTCCAAGGTCCTTTATCTGCTATGCAAGTGTGGCACATGTAGTCAAGACTCCATCAGAGGAGGGAGTTTTCTAGAGCCTTTGGGATGAGATCATTATGAATTTTTGGCTTCTGTTGTCCTTTGTTTCTTAACTGTAAGTAATGTGTGGACTTCATGTACCATGTGTGAATGTTCTGTTTCACTATACTTGGGCAAGTAGGGAAAATGAAGCCCAAGATGCTGTAGATTGAACTAATAACCAGGACACTGTGAACTTGCTTTTCAATATATAATATAATTAAGTACTATCAGTTAATGAAGTAAAGAAAATTAAATCGTATCATAACCTATCAAATTATGAATTTAAAAATATATATGTTGAATAGAAGAAGCCAGGCACAAAAGAATATAAACTTTATAATTTTATTTAGATGATATTTTAAACAGGCTAAACTATTATATAATAATTTTATGAATAGAAAAAAGAGGGAGTTTTCTGTGATACTCATATTATTTATTCAAATCTTCATGTTAAAATTAATGTAGTCATAGTATTAAAATGTGTAAAATTATTTTATACTTACACCTAATTTAAGTGTATGCATGTATTATGCAAAAATGTATTGCCACATACATTTAAGTTGTCAGTTATTTAAAAGTGTTACCTTATCAGAGAGATGACATGAAAATTTCTGTCATAAATGGAGCTCATAATTAAGGATGGCCCTTAAACATTTAAAATATATACAAAACAGCAAACTATTATTTCATATATTTAGGAATAAGTACTTTCATTGAAATAGCATTTTGTGGAAATGGTACTAATTCTAAGAAGGAAATCCAGTTAATTCCAAAATAGTAGTCAAAAATAGATTCGTGAATCTTGTAAATGGCAATGTAAACTGGTATAAGCCAAAATGTTTAGAAATTCAGTAAGTAATTGGACATTAGTAGGCTATTTAATTCAGGCAAGGTGAGATTCATTCTGAAACAAATAGTATTATCATAAAATCAGTGACATTTCATAGAGTAGTGATGACTTTGACATTTTCTAAATGTGGGAGCTTTGCCTTTCCAAGCAAAATAAAGTCAGTTTCTTAAATATCATTTATAATTACAGTGGAAATCAGAGAAAAAGGAAAACCATCAGAACACTACAACTGGAAATACATAGGGAGAAGTCATTCCTGTAATAATAGTGGGTAGGAATTTTTGGAAATTATGTCCCAGTACCACATAAGGTTTCAGTGTCTGTCTGCAAAACCAGTATTTGTTTTCCTAAATGAGGACAGGGTAAATATGATCACTGATCATTTGCAGTCAGAGGAGCTGAGAAGTCTCTGCAGTCATTACAGAGTCTCTATTCTGTATGTTGAAAGCAACATTTCTGCTACAAAGTAGGATGTCATATAGACATAATTAGGCACAAAGACTGAAAGGTAATGCAGCAGTAAATTGAGGGGATAGAAATATTTTCCTTACCATGTCTGCAATGTGTCTAGTTATGAGTGATGACATAGTGTTTAATTTCAGTCATTTCAATTAAATTTGAAATTGTTGTTTATTTCATTGTATAGTGTAAGAAAGTATAAAAAACTCTTGGTGTAATGAAAATAGATGGCTCCAGGAAAAAAAAGAAAATATCTATTTTGTGGGATGCAAACCCTCAACAAGAGTATAAAAATTTATAAAATCCTGTCCCTGTGGGAACTCATCCTGAATGTTTCATCAAGCAATCAGAAGCCTTGTAGCAAGTCACAGCAGACAGCTCAGGAAGTAGTCAGGGGGTGAATGACAACTCCGGTTTCTAAAGGAAGACTGATCCTACTGTAGATCCTATCTAGTTTGAGTAAAACACGCTAGGGTTGAGTTATCACAGAGTTGGAAAGAAAGAGAGAATGATAAATCATCAGCCCTCATGAAAGGATTAAAGTATTCCATTCTGGAGACGCTCTGTTGAATAAAGGGAAGGAGAAGACACGTGAGCTTGAATAACTGCTAGCTCTAGAGCTAACACTCTGCACTGAGAAACTCCTGTGGCAGGAGAGTCTAAGATATTGAATGTCTGCTACTAAGAGGACTAAAGTAAATCAATTTTTGTAACAGGATTAGAATGTTTATAAAGAGTGAGAGATCTGAGAATAAAGCATTGACAGTTGGAAGACTGGGCAAAGCTCCTGCACCTGAGAAATAGGACCTGAAAAAGTTGTGAAAAGAAATGGAATGTATTCTTTCTGAGGCTTGGTTGTAGCAATTGCAGATCTTGACAGTGATGTACTATTTAAAATACAGAAATGCAGAAAAGCACCAATAGTTATCAAATACACATTTTTGCTCTAATAGAATGAGAAAAACTATGTATTTCTTGCCTATCTTTGCCATATATACATTTCAAATATTTTAATATATGCATAGTTCTCTTCTACAAATAGTTGCAAGTAACAGAAAAAATAAGTCCCCTTGGAGCATCTCCTCCACATTTGTCAAGTGAATTTTCATTCTTCACTGTCATGTGCTTTGTGTGTATTATGGATTATAGTATTATATCTTTTTCCAAATAAAACCAGTTGTTCTACAAATTGGCTATGTTAATTCTTCCTACAATCAAGGTTTTAGATAAAATATTTTGTCATATATTCACAACATTTGATGTCAATTTTAAATGCTTTTCCAAAGTTAAGATGTGCAAGCAAATATGGGAGATTTACCTACTTTCATGGGAATTGTTTTGGTGTCTCTGATAAAAAGCAAACAATTTCCCTTTCTTTTTGTGTGCCTTTTCTACTCCCTTTGTAATTCCATGTAAATTATAGGATCAGAATCCAAGGTTTTACATTTGTTTTAAAAAGAGCCTCCCTGCATTTTGACTGGGAAGGCAATGAATCTGTAAATCAGTTTTAGAAGAATTAATGGCCTACCAATATTGAATTTTTTATTCAATGATTGTGATACATCTCTCCATTTATTTCTTTAGGTTTTACTGTATTTCTCTCTATAATAAATTTTAGTTTCCTGTATAAAGGTGAGGGGTATCTTTTGTTAAATGTGCTTCTACTTTAATTTTATATAATTACTTTAACTTAAAATTGTTTATTTATAAAGTAAGTAGCAGTTTTAAATTAAATTTATATCCTATAATTTTGCTAAATCCAATTATTGGTAATTATAATGTTATGAGTTGCTTAATATTCTATACATATATGTTTTATGTGTATCCATATTTATGTATATATGATTATCATTATATATAATCTTACAATTTTCCATAAATTAATACAATTTAAATAATTAATTTTTAAGAACTAAAATTTCTTCTCCAAAAAATAAGGTTCTCTATACCTTTCAAGTTTTTTCTCTCACTTCTTTTTATTGTCTTCAATGATGGTTTTAGAGAGAAAGTGGCATCTTTGCCTAGCTTCTGATCTTAGGGGAACATTTTCATTATTTTTTCAATAAATTTGCAGTTGCCATTGGGGTTTAGTGTACTCTCTTTTTAGAGTGAATGAAAAATTATCCCTGAGTATGAAATGTCAAATAATATTTTCTTCATCTTTGGAAATAATCCTACAGCATTTGTTCTCCTTCATTATTTTAGTACATTATACTATTTGTTCTTTTGATCTTAAATTTACTTTTCTAGTAAAAGCCTTATACCTTTATATAGAGAGATTTGATTTTCCAGTAAGGTACTAAGTATATTGCGTATATTCATAGAAATATTAATTAATCATGTTCTATTTTTATTTTGGTGTATAATTTGTCACATTTTTATTTATGTTTATATTGGACAAATAAAATGAATTAAAAACATTAATTCACTCTACATTTTTTATTTACTAATTTATTAATGATATTTACCATTACCAGTTATCTATATTGATTTTGTAGGATTAGAATTTTTGTATTGTATCAGCTTATTTCACTTAAAGAAATTCCTTTAGGGCCGGGGATTTAGCTCAGTTGTTCCAGCGCCTGTCTCGCAAGAGCAAGGTCCCAAATTTGATCCTAGTTACTAAAAAATAAGACAGAGAAATTACTTTAACATTTATTACAGTAATAATAGTGAAAAAATTAGTTCTTCTTTGCAAAGAACTCTTTTTGATTTTTGGCTTTAATTTTGAAGCTTATTTTCTTACAAGTGGAACTTGAGGGCCAATAGCAAGTTTACATAGTTTTTTGTGTACATAATTCTGTTCAGCTCTATTGATTCAGAGTTTAATTTTTCATGTTTTAATGTTTATTCATCCTACAGAGTTTAATATAAGGCTCCTAAAAACAGAAAAATGTTGTTTCTAAAAAATTAATAACCATAATTTATTTATTTATTTTTATTCAAATTATTTTATTGATACCTTTTAGCTATATGATATATTTACACTTAATATTGGGAACTTGTATCTTTATGTGATGTATCTTGGTTCTTATTTTTCCCTACTCCCCCGCCCTCCCTTCAACTCCTCCACCCTTCCCTATTTACAAAGACTTTGTTTCCATTCTTTCATTTTCTCATATTTTTTCCTTTCCCTTTTTTCCTTTCCCCTACCACTTCCTCTTCCTCTTTGGAGCTTTTCTTCCTATTTCACTTTATTAATTATTTATTTCAATCCTTATTTACACTTTCAGGTTCACACATAGAGAAATTATTCAGTATTTACATGTGTGTCTTATTTATTTCAGTTGAGTATGCCCTCAATGTGCATCCATTTAGCTATAAATATCTCTAGTTTCTCATTCTTTATGGCTGAGTAGTACTCCACTTTATCAAAGAAACCACATCTTCTTTATCCAGTCTCCAGTTGATGGGCAACTGGTCTGTTTCCAAGCTTTAGCCATTACAAACTGTGCTGCTATAAGCATGGGTGTGCATATATCACTGTGATATGATACTTTTAATTCTTTTGGGAAGATACCAAGCAGAATAAGAGCTGGGTCAAATGGGACCTCCAATCCTAGTTCTTTGAGGTATCTCCATATTGATTTCCACAGTGGGTGCGCCAGTCTGCACTCCCACCAAAAATGGATAAGGGTTCCTTTCTCCCCATAACCCTGCGAACATATGTTATTGGTTGATTTCTTGATAGCAGCCATTCTTTCTGGGGTGAGGTGAAATCTCAGTGTTGTTTTCATCTGCAACTCTCAAATAACAAGTAGTGTTGAACATTTTTTCATGTTTATTTGCTGCTTTTACATCTTTGTCTGAGAAATATCTGTTCATTTCAGATGCCCATTTTATGGATTGGGTCTTTAAATTTGAGGGTCTGACTTTTTTTTAAGTTCTTTGTATATTCTAGATAATAGCCCTTTGAGGAACGGCTGATAAAATTTCTTTCCCACATTGTAAGTTGTCTCTTAGCTCTGTTGATGGTTTCTTTTGAAGTCCAGAAGACTTTTAATAAGATGAGATCCCAGTTGTTGATTCTTTGTGCTAGTTCCTTTGCTACTCAGGTGTTGTTCATAAAGTCTTTTCCTATGCCAGTGTCTTCTAGATTTCTACCTAACTTATCTTCCAGCAAGTTGACTCTTTGTTTTAATATTTAGATCTTTAATGCACTTCAATTTTAGTTTAGTGCATGGTGATAGATATGTGCATAGTTTTAATCTTTGGCAGGTTGAAATCCAGTTTTTCCAACACCATTTATTAAATAGGCTATCTTTCCTCCAATGAGGATGTTTGGACCCTTTGTCAAATATGAGGTGCCTGAGTATGTCTGCAGTTGTTTCTGCATCTTCTAATCTATTCCACTGATCCTGAAATCTATTTCTTTGCCAGTATCATTCTGTATTTATCACAGTAGCTTTGCAGTAGAGTTTCAAGTTGGGGATTGTGATACTTCCAGTCATGTCTCTGTTACCTAGAATTGCTTTTGCTATTCTAGGTCTCTTCTGTTTCCAAATGAATTTCTGTATTATTTTCTCTAGTTCTGTGACATATGTTGAGATTTCAATTGAGATTGCAGTAAATCTATATAGCAGTTTTGGAAGTATGGCCATTTTCACTATATTTGTTTTTCTTATCCAGTAACCAGGGATGTCTTTCCATTTTCTTATATCCTCTTTGATCTCTTTTTTCAGAGTGCTGTAGTTTTCAATGTGGAGGTCTTCCTTCATTAGATTGATTCCTAGATATTTCATTTTTGGGGGTTGCTATTGTGAAAGGAATTGTTTCCCTGTTTTCTCTCTCAGTGAGTCTGTTTTTTGTGTTCAAGAAGGCTATTGAGGGCCAGGGACTTAGCTCAGTGGTTTGGGTGCCTGCCTTGCAAGCGCAAGGTCCTCAGTTTGATCCCCATTACCAAAAAGAAAAAAAAAAACACAATCAAGAAGGCTACTGATTTTTCATTGTTGACCTTGTATCCAGCTACTTTACTGAATCTGTCAATTAAGTTTAGAAGTCTTTTGGTGGAGTTGTTTGAGTCTTCTATGTAGAGTATCATATTGTCAGCAAATAATGACAGTTTTCTTCATTTTCTCTCTTTATTCCTTATATTTCTTTCTCTTGTCTAATTGCTGTGGCCAATGTTAACCATAATTTATTGAAGAGTTGATAATATCTTATCCTTATATTTCAGTGGAACCATTTTTTTTGGTAGGAAGGAGTATATATTTGTACTTGCTCTCTGTGTTAGCCTATGTTCAATAGAAACTTAATTAGCTATAAGTTTCTTAAATTATTTTACAGCCTTTATCCATTTCCAGCTTTCTTTTTCTTCTTACATGTATCGATACAGCTTAAGGTATATTTTCAGAATTGAAAGGTATAAACTGTTATTCTGGATCAATCATATTTTATTAATCACATTTTATTTACTATTGCAGGAACTAAGAATTCTTGGTGCATGTATAAACAAATTTGTTCATGTGTACATGTGTGTACAAAGACAAATTACAGCAAAGAAGTGCCCTCCTAATTTTTTCTAATTTTTTGGATATTTTTTCTTTCATTATCAGAAAAACAGTTTGGCAACATTCATCCCCATATTAATAGCAGAAGAAATATCATTTTTTGTAGGCAGTGCACTTGTGAACAATCTCAGTATGTATCATGACTGTACCCTTTCAGACTACACATTGCTAGCAAAATTGGAGAAGTACCACATAGGGCCCAGACCATACACCTTGCTGAATATAACCTACCTACCTTAGCTATCAGGAGGGCATCACTCTCATGAGATCTTCTATCTTCTACAGAAAAATGGGTCATTCAGGCATGTATGGGGCACATATACACAAAAGGAAGCCACTGGAATACCACATAACACAGTTTGATTGGAAATAAAGTTTACCCTGTACAATAGAATGTCATTGCCAAGACACAGAATTAAGGAAAAAAAAAACTTAAAAGGACCTTACATAAAAGTGTCATATATTTCAAATATAAGCAATGCATAAGAGAGGCACGGCCAGATACCATCGGTAAGTGCGTGCAGGTCCCAGCCAGAATCCTGCCTATACACTAGCAGCTCAGCAGCACATGGGCACACAGGCCCCATCCAAACAACAGCTGTGCAGACAAGCAAGCCCCATTCAGAGACCCACCCAATACTATGGCTACTTACACACAGGCCACAGCCAGAATCCCACCTGGACAACAGCCCAGCACAGGGATACAAAAGGCCATCATTCTGAACCCAGGAATTGGCACGGTGGTAAGCAGCAGAGAGTAGGTCTCTCTGAGGCTTGTTGAGAATTGAACCACACTGGGAGAACAGAGAATCATCTCAATAAAGAAGTAACAGACTGCATTGGTTGAAATGAGAAGACACCTAAACAAGACTCAAAACCAGACTTCCAGATCACCAAAGGCAACCCCAAGGGGCAAAGAGATGGAACAATCTGAAACTCAACCACCTGGGCTCCCTGAACTGGCAACAGAAGAGGATCTGGAAAAATCAAAATCAGAAACTGTTTCTCAGATAACAACAGAGGTTGTGTCCATGGTGTGAGACATGATTAATAACTCTTGAGCAGACTGAGATTAAAAAAAATAAATAAAGGATATGAGGAACATGATGGAATCTCAGCATAGGAAACAAATAGTATCCCTAAAACAAATAAGAGATGCATAGAACTCCATGTAAATCACAAGAAACATGAAAAAAAGCCCTAGGCAATATGGCTCCTCCAAATGTTAATAATTCTATAATCATGTATTTCAATGATAAAGTAAACAAAATGCAAAAGTATTTTTGAAAGAATGACTACAAAAATGAACAGTGAAGTCAAAGATAATACAAATAAATACATGAGTGATATAAGAAAGACAATGCATCATCTGAAAGACTAATTCCATAGAGATTAAGAAAAAAACCCAGAAACTGCAGAACAATAAATAAAGCATAAAACTAATTGAAAGCTGAAACAATAGACTAGATCAAAGGAATAATTACTAGTGTTTAAAAATGAGGTTGCTGAATTAGAACATTCAGAGAAATAAAAAAATAAGAAATTATGGAAAGAACATATAAAATTTCTAAGATACATTCAAGAGCCCAAAATTAAGAATACAGGTCTAGATGAAAGAGCAGATACCATGCTAAAGATATACACAACTTATTTAGTAAAACAATAGCCAAAATTTTCCCTAATATGGAAAAACAATCATGAAGGCACTGGAGTCAATCAGAACTTCAAGTAGACATGGCCAGAAAAAATCTCTCTACAATACATTATAGTTAAATTACTCCCAAAAAATACAACAAAAAAGGACTGTTAAATGCCAAGTCAAATGTTAGGGCAAACGGTCAGAATAATAGCAGACTTTTCAGCAAAATCCTTAAATATCAGGAGAACATAAAATGATATATTTCAACCCTGAAAATAAATAACTGCTAACTCCATTACTGCATCCAGGAAAGGAGCTGTTCAAAATTAGAGAAATAAAGATAGTGTAAGACAAGTACAAACTGACAAGAATCTATGACCATGAATCAGTCATTACAGGAGATACATAAAGGATTCCAACAACAAGAAGAGAAAATAAAGAAAATACAATCATGAGAGTATAAAACTCAAAAGTACAGCAAATGAGAATTATGAAAGAATTTTACAATACTACCTCAGTAAGTGATCAAACTTGTAAGATGAATGAAAAACAGACAAATTAGGATATATTATTATAAATGATCAGAAGAAAAACTGCAAAATGACAAAAACAGTTACACAAAATATAGCCCTAAACATAAATGGACTTAATTCTACAACTAAAAGATTCTGAGTGTCTGATTAGATTAAAAACAAGACCCAATTGCTTGTTTTCTGCAAGAAATAGATCTGTAAGGAATATTTCTGCAAGAAATAGATCATCAACACAAAAATTTAAAAAAGAAACAGAATTAAATTACACCATAGATCAAATGGATATTACCAACACAGAATATGATATACAAAGTTCAGAGTAACATTTTTCTCAGGCACTAACAGAATTTTCTCCAAAGTAAATAACATTATAGGTCATAAAAGAAGTCTCAAAAAAAAAAAAACCTTAGTGTTGTGGAACATAGCTCTAATCCCAGCACTGAGGGCAGCTGAGTCAGGAGAATCACGTGTTCAAGTACCACTGGGCAACTTAGTAAGACTTTGCTTCAATACAAAATAAAAAAGGTTAGGAATGAAATTCAGTAGTAGAGTGTCCTTAAGTTTGATACCCAGTACTGCCAAATAAAAAGAAAAGAAATAATTAATTTAATCTTCTTAGATCATATTGGAATGAAACCAAAAGTCAACAACTAGAAATTATAAAAACACATGGAAATGTCTTACATTACTCCATGATCAGTGAGTAACTGAGTAAGTTTGGAGAAATTTAAAAATTCCTCAAATCAAATTCAAATGGCAACAGAACACACCATATTTTGTGGAATATAGTAAAATAAGTCCTAAGGGAAGCTTATAGCTAGGACTTCCTACATCAAAAAATTAATGAGATCTTAACTAAATAACAAAATGATGCATTTCAAAGTCTTATAAAAGCAAAGACAAACAAAATCAAAACAAGTAGAAGAAAAGATATAATAAAGATCGTAGCTGAAATTAATGAAATGCAGATAAATTGATTAGTACAAAAGATCAATTAAACAGTTAACTACATTTAAATTTCATCTCAGTTGTCAGAATAGCCATCATCAAGAATAAACAACAATTGTTGGCAAGAATGTAGTAAAAAATAACCTAAACACACTGATGACAGGAATACAAATTAGTATCAACATCATGGAAATCATTGTGGAGATTTTTCGAAAAACTGGAACTAGAACCACTGTACAATCCTGTTATACCAGGAATACCTAAGTACTGGTACTTGACTTTTTAAGAATTGGGTCACACAACAGGAAATGAGCAATGGGTAAGCACATGAAGCTTCATTTGTCTTTACAGCCATTTCTCATATGCACATTACAACCTGAGCTCTGTATTGAGTCAGATCAGTGACTGCATTAGTTTTCATAAGAACACAAACTGCTGTGAGAGATGCCCTTCCAGGGATCTAGGTTGTTTGCTCCTAGAGACAAGTTGATCCTATCTGCTGCTAAGAAAGTTTGCAGTGAACTTTTGGTAGAGATTGGAGTTCAAAGTTGCCCCCTACTGGCTAGTACTATAACAAGACAAGTTGAAGAAACAGCAGAGAAGATTGAGGCAAAATTTTTGAATAGGATTAATGAGTCACCTTGGCCCCCTATCAGGTTGATGAGTCTGCAGATGTTGACATCAAATCAAGAGTGGTTGGTTTTATGTGATATATTTTTGCCAAGGATGTATGTGCCTGATGCTACATTATATGAACTTTTATTATCAAATTACACTGCCACTACAGAACTATTAAACCTTTGACTTTATGGGCTGGGGATTTAGCTCAGTGGTTCCACTGCCTGCCTCTCAAGAGCAAGGTTGAGTTCAATCCCCGGTACCAAAAAAAACACAAAAAAACCCTTTGACTTTGAGTGATTTATATCAGGGAAATTGAATTGGTCATTATATGTCCCTATATTCACAGATACAGTGACCGCCTTTACTGGACAGCTTTCTTTGAGGTTTTAGTACTAACATCAAAGAGGTTACTTCTAAAAACAAGCAAAAACATAAAAGAGGCTACTTCTTCATGTGACCCTATGCATTCTGTCATTCATAAGGAAATGCTGGCTAGACAAAATATGTCACCTGAATTTGACAATGTTTTTTCCAGATATGATTCAAAGTGTTAACCACATTAAATTATATCCTCTTAACTCTCCACTGATCCTGCCGTTCTTTGAGGAGATGAATGCAGAGCACACAAGTCTTCTCCAGTTATCAGAATGGCTCCAGTGTAAAACAGTTATTACTGGCAACACATTTAAGTAACAGAATGGGTCACAAAACTTGCTTACCAGTGTGACATATTCAACCTTGTCAATAAACTTCATCCATCACTTCAGAAGTGAACAGCAACTGTGGTCAAATCAGCAGATAAAGTGGATGTGCTCAAAGCCATACTAGAATTATGTGGCAATGAGTGAACATTGGATTTTTTTGACATGTTTCAAACATTAGCAGAAAATTTAAGAAATTGTGCCAGGGTTTTCTTTCTTCCAGCTGGTGCCTGATCATTTATCATAGCTTTCAAAAGTGTTTGACCATTATCTTCCCACCACAAAAACATTCCTGAGCTGGGAAAGAATAGATCTGCACCCAAGTATAAATAACTCAGGTAAATCAATTCTGTCCTTGCTAGAAGAGGATAAACTGCTTGAGATCACAAAAGATGACCTTAAAAATATGTTTCAGCCAACTTAAATCTCTATAGTTCTGGATTAAAGTCAAGATGGAAGACCCTGAAATTGCCACAAAAACACTTAAAAGACTGATTATGTTTGCAACATCCAGTCTTTGTGAAGCAAATTTTTCAACAGTGACACCATCCAAAACAAGATTTTGAGTTGACTGGTCATAAGCAATACATTTCTGAGTATTCCTCTGTCTCATCACCCTCAGAGAGGACCATCTAGTTGCAGGAAAATAAGCTCAGGCAGGGTTCCCAATGATTTTGCATTATGGTGAGTTTTTAAATTATTTTACATTATATTACAATGCAATAATAAAACTAATTTGTGCAGTAAATGTAGAGCACTTGTATTATTCCAAAAATATCTCCTCCATATCTATAAAAAATTGTCTTCCACAAAACTTGTCTCTGGTATCAAAATAGTGGGGACTATTGAATTATACTACTTCCTACATTATACCTGAAAGCATAAAAGTCAGAATACTAGAAAGATAACTGCATACCCTTATTTATTTTGGCACAGTTCATAGTAATCATGACATTAAATCAGCTTAAGTGCCATCAATGAATCAAGGTTTAAGCAAAAGATTTATATATATAATATATATATATAATAAATATATATAATATATATTCATATATATAAAATATATGAATATTATTCACCCATTAAGAAGAAGAAAATCATGTCATTTTCAGGAAAATTTGATGATCATGGATATGCTAAGGTTAAGGAAAACAAGCATGACTCAGAAAAACAATATATGGTTTTATTTATAGTAAATCTAGAAAAAAATGTAATATGAAAGTAGAAGGAAGACTATTTGAAAAGAAAAAGTAGATTAGAGGGTTAGGAAGGAGAAATTAAGGGAGGGCAACGGGAAAGGGTTAGAATAAAAGTATGCTATATTCATATATAAAAATCTCAAAATTAAACTCATTAATCTGCATAATTGATATGCATTAATTAAAAAAGAAAACTTTGTAACTGTTTCTTTTAAAATAATTATTTCTTCCTCTTAACTGATATATCTATCTTGCCATGTGGATTTTATTTTATTTTTTTATTTTTTTCTGGTATCAAATTAAATCAAACTCAGGACCTTGTGGTTGCCAGGCAGGCACAGTGCCACTAAGCTAAATCCCCAGCCTGCTATGTGGATTTTAAAGGTCAACTTTTTAATAAACTTTCAATGAATACATTTTTTACAAAAGAATGTACATATAATTTTATAAGAAAGAAAATTTTAAATTTTATATACATTAATTTAATATACAGTTATAAAGGACATTTTTTAGCTTTACTCTAGAGCAAGGGATGAATGAGGGATAGTATAGTTCATATTGCCCACAGGTGGAGAAAGACATATGTCAATGTTATTTAGGTTACAACCAAGATCAGAGACACTATGCTAAGCTGTACAACCGTAGTTGAAAAGTATAAATTTTGCCTAACAAATATTTCATGTCAAGAAGGAAAATTAATCAAATAAAAAAGTACAGGTCTTCCTGAAGAGGAGGACCAGCACTAATTTACAAATCCATAGAAGAAAACACTTGAGTATAAAATTATTTGTTTATTTAAATGATGTTTAGTCAATTGAAATAGTCTACAGTGTTAAGTGTATTGTATTTAGAACCTAGTGAACTTTTGTTGGAACAATGTTAGAGACTAAATGATATTATTATATTACAGAGGTGGCTATTCCATGGACATGTTTAAAGTGGTCTGGCACTCGTAATCATAGCAGCAAGTCATCATGGATTTAGGTGCAAAATACAGGAGGATAGAGTCAGTTGGAAAATTGAAGTTGATGAAAAAGATGGATTAAAATTATTGGGCTTAAGAAATGCAGTACTCTAATGATGAAAAACTAATTTAAAACAACCTCATGTTTACCTGAGTTCTGAGTATCTTCAGTATTTACAATTCACGGATCAGGCATGGATTCTGGAGAGCAGAACATTTGTGTGGCCTGTATTAGTGTTCATTATGACACCAATTCCTTGATATTATGGAAACAGAGTAGATGTTCTGGTCTCAAAAAAAGGGTGATAATCTACCTTTATAAACAGATGCCATATGTTCTCTAAGATTCAGGCATACTTTGCATAATGGGTCTACTCATTATTTTGGTCATCCCCGTTAGCATTGTTTAGTCTCTTAATAAAATTCAAAGGAGGCCAAGGCTTTTATCATCTTGTGTTTCACTTCTGGCAATTGATGAAAGAAGAATCCATAGAATATCAAAGTTCTTTTCTTAGTCAGCTATAAATCAGGGTTCCAATCTCCTGATACACTGCCTCATTTGCTGTCATATTAAAACACTTGTAGAGTTGGTTTATGAAGCAATGACCAGAGTTCACAATAATTGCTTATATCTGATCACAAAGAATCAGAGTCACAATAAATCCTTCAGAAATTGAATCAATAAACAGAATGTATTGAAGCCTAGAGAGGATCAGTATAGCAAAACAGTCACAATCTACATAGGGAATAACTATACCTAGGTTATTATGCATTGTTAACTTTACTTCCTCAGAAATAAATCACTGAAATATGGAAGCATTCATAAATAGCAATTTTCTGGAAATACTTTGGAGTGTGTGTTAGAGTTCAACCATTAAAATAACTCTGAATGTTTGGAAAATAGAGAATTTAATGTAGGAATTGGTTACATAGGTTATGGATAATATGGATAAACTAATCAGGAAGGTATTTGGACAGTATGTCCTTTTTTCTTTGGTACCAGGGATCGAACTCAGGACCTTGCACTTGAACTGCAGGCTCTGGAACCACTGAGCTAAATCCCCGGCCTGAACAACAGTATACCTTTTCCTTTTGTTATATTTAAACATATCACTTTAGAGTTAGAATTGTAGGTCATGCTTTTCCAAAAACAATTTTGAATACTGACTTAGGCAACATATTCCATTTTCCTGTGACCTTTTATCAACCTAATCATTTCCATACGCATGTCAATCACATTCAATCACATAAGCAAATCTATGTACAACATTAATTGAAGTGGAAATTTAGATATAAAGATTCTATCTCATATTACATTCCTCCACGTTTAATTTTAGGGCCCTGGAGTTATGTTGACTGCCTCATTTCTCTGCCTAGACCCTGTTGAACACAATTAAATATAGATTATTTTCCTCTACAAGTATAATGACAGTAAGAATAGAGAATGCAGTTGTAAAGTTTCCTTTTAGTTCTATTACCCAGTGTCCAGCATAGTTTCTGGATCAGGGTCAAGGTGGGTGCTTAGTTAACACATATTTGAGAAAATAAGTAAATAAGTGCATAAGTAAATAAATACGTAAGTGTTCTATTTCCTTGGAGAATTTCTAAGACATATAGAGAGCATTGTAAGGGATTATTATGAGTAAGCTGCGAGCTTCGTAGATGAAGAGAAGCTCAATAATATTCCAGAGAGTCCGGGGATTTAGCCCAGTGGTTCTGCCTCCTGCTTTGCAAGCACAAAGACCTGAGTTCGATCCCCGGTACAAAAAAAAAAAACCACAATAATATTCCAGAGAATGTTCAGAAAAATTTAGATAATGGAATGATGGGAGAAACTTCCCTGTAAATAATGCTTGCCTATTATGAAGAGTCTGAAGTTTGTCCTCTGAAAACCCCAGGAATGCAAACAAATAAATAAATAAATAAATAAACTCTAAACTATGCCTATAATTTAGATTAGTCTTCTCAACTACCATTTCCCTCTGTTTATAATAGAACAAATTAAAAAGCAAAAACTAATTTCAGACATTTTACTGCTATGATTCTGGATAAAATTTACATTATGCTGCTTCATATCATTGACTGAGATTTGATGAGCAGATCAGAAGTAGAAGTAATTGTCTTTGAGATTTTGACTGATGGGGGTGATAAGTAGTTTTAATATTGTTGCAGTAGTAGATCATTAACCATTTTGCAGATTCATCGAAGGAGTATATGCATTGACATCCAAAATTCATTGAGGCAAACACACTAAGGCCTTGGGAAAAAAGCCATGCAGAAAGAATAACCAGTTTAATGGTGGTAAAGCAGAGGAAAAGTGAAAGTTGAGACAGAGGCAATTTTTGGATGAGGGGAGAAGGTGGAGTGTTGGGAGCAATGCTACATAATTCTAGGGAAAAATCATTTGGTTAGCCTAGTTCTCTTGCCTACAGCCAAGCTACAGAATAACTCCAGTTTGGCCTCCAGTCACAACTGAGACTTCAGTGATCCAGTGATGCTGTGATTCTCCAGGACAAGAAACATCTTGGGAGAACAAACATCTGCTCAGTTCCTCGTTGTTCTTGGACTGTTAACATCTTGTTTACCCGAGATGTACTGAACTCTCTGCAAGCCTTTTGTTACACCTTGTTTATCCCAATGTGAACTACTGAACTCTCGGAAAGTCATTTGTTACATTTGTTTCTCCCGATGTACTGAATTCTCTGCAAGTCATTTGTTACGAGGTACTGAATAAAAGGTGTGGTAAGCTGGGGGCTTTTGTCTTTGCCGCCCAGAGCAGCACTGATCAGACCCAAAGCTCAGCTTCTTCTCAGTCTCATTTTTCTACCTTTCCTGTAATTCGCCATGTGCTGCTGTGGCTCGCAGTAGACCAGGACTCACTGCAGAGGTTCTGCTAACGTCCGTCCCCTTCCCCTGTTCCCTACAGTGGAGAATGGAAAATAGGATTGTTGCTTGTGTGGCCTTGTGGGTCATGGTAAAAAAAAAAAAAATTAACTATTAATTCAAAGCCATTGGTAAGCTCCAAGAACATTTACTATAACCTGTTGTACATATGTAAAATGGGTTGCTTATGAAATTCAGTAGTTAAGTGGGCCAAGATAGAATGCAGTTATATAGATGAACAAAGATGTTGATTCTAATTAAGGTTGTAGTGGTGGATATGCAATGTTACTAAATCAGAATGCATTTTTACTTTTTTGTTTTGTTTTGTTTTGTTTGGTACCTGGGATAGAACTCAGGATCTTGTGCTTGACAGGCAACCGGTGGAACCACTGAGCTATATCCCTGGCCCTTTTACTTTTATTTTTGTATTTACCACTTTGATATGATTTTTGTTTGTTTCAGAATTTTTTTTCAAATTTCAATTAATAAACATTTAAAAATTTCCCATAAATGCATTCATTTAACTAAGACATGAATGATTTAGAGTAGCTTAATTTATAACATATTTTAATGGAAATCCAAATCTCTATTAACTATAAGAAACTCAGCTATAGGCAGTCGATTTGGAACATCTGTATGTTTGCTTTTGATTTCAAATTGCTGAGGGAAAATATATTGATATTTTCCAAATGTGAACTTATAACTATTGAATTCTAGATAAGAATTGAAGCAAACAAAACAAAATGATACTGTGACACTTGCATTACAAACAGATGTAAAATATGTAAAGCAATCTTTCCCTAACAATACCATGACTTAAATAAATGTCCCAAGTAATAAATACTATGACCTACTTTTTTGACAATTACTGAAGAAATGTTTTAGGAGTCTTGGATTGTTAATCATGCTGAAGATTTATCTTTCCCTCACTCCCCTTTAAAATGAAAGGAAAACACATTTTAAATAGGTTATAAGATATTAGGATGACATACAGTTTCAAGGTACACTGGTTCTCATAAAGTAAAAAGTAGCAAAAGTAAAAATGAATTAAGTTATGAAACACTTCTGTGGAAATTTTGTGTAGTGTCATAAAAAAAAATCTTGAAAGACAGTTAAATTATGAGGCATTGCAAAGCAAGCAGTTAAATAGCCTGCCTCCCTCTCTCTCTCTCTCTCTCCTCCCTCCCTGTCTCAGTCCCTCCCTCCCTCTTTCTCCGGTAATTACCTGCCATTCAAGTTATTGACTGCATATGAGAATAATGAATATTGCAAACAAAGGTGACAGAAACATTCCCACACATCATTCTATAATGAATAATACGACCTTGTCAAAACAGGAATATGTTTTCTTGAGTCTTCAGTTCAGTGGGTCTTAATGACTATAATCTATGCAATAAATATTAATACAACATTTTTAATAGTAGGAAATATATTGACAATCTTTCTCTGTGTTATGTGAGATGTATATTTTAAATCTATTTTGCAAAGTCTCCATTCAAATAATTCTTACTACCAAGATACATGCAGGAAAGGAGTGGTCATATAAATATATTCAAATTAATTATTAGTCTTTAATTGTTGTTTTAGTCTCTAACTTTGTTTTCAACATTTGATATTTCTTCGTTGTTTTTTCTCATAACTGTAAGGAGAAATTAAATAATCTATTTTCTTCTGTCCTTTGCTTTTGCCCATTTTATATTTTATTTGTATTTGTGAGTTTGTATTTATATGTTTTATTTAAGAAAAACTGAAAGTATTTTATTTTCAACTTATAAGTTTATCTCATACTTATTTCTACAACAGATTTATTCACCACAAATTTTAATACCTTATATTTATATTTTTGATTTTTCATATCTTTTATATTTCACTGGGGTTTGTATTTCTTTTTCTATGTTGTTAATTTTACATGCTCTTAAATTATTTGGTGAGTAGACATCCATTAAAATTCTAGATAAAAAGCATTTATCAAAGGCACACCTTATGTTATATTAATTAAATTATCAGAATTGTAGTGTGATATTCTATTACTCATATATTATTATCATACAGTCTTAGGCCACTTTTATTTCTTTTTGATGGCCATCTTTTTCCTTTGTAAGATAAATGTAAAATAGATAATATAAGCTTCTACAAATGAGATTATATTCATTAACTAAAATAAAAACACAAAGCTAAATGTATTGCTTAAATTAGGGAAAGAAATATTCATTAGATTTCATATCTATTTACAGAACAGACTGCTCATTTATATAGACTTTGGAGAATTGTCATGTTCAAAGATTTGTGAAATTTCAAAGACATAAGTGGCATGACATCAACTGCAGAAACCTGATTACTCAGATAAGACTGCTGTGGGTTGGTTGACCTTTCAAGGAATATCTACTGGGGGGGAATGTTTGTGATTGTCTATCTGGGATGTAGACAAAGCTGTGATTGACTTATTAGTATTGAAAAGCATGCTCATTGAGAAAAAAAAAATCTCTGCTTATTAAGGGAACAAGTTTTCAATTGGTGTTGGTATCTGTTTGTATCATGTTTGTAAGGCAACATTTTTTTTGACTATTTTAGGAACTCTTTTTCACATACACTGTATATTAAAAATTAATTCAAAGATTTTTGTGACAGGGAAAAATGTGCTATGTGGTTCACTTTAGCACTGAATAGATTTAGTTGTTGTTATCATTATGGATACTTTTCAATATGAAACAGCATAGTTTTTCTTCACGTGTCTCTACCTTGTGAAATTATGCTCTCAATAAATTTTTAGAAGAGATTTCAACTTATACATATATGTCCTACTAATAAAATACCTAAAATATTTTTACTGTACTTTCTGTCTACAATATTATTTACTTCCAATTTATCCACTCAACAATCCTTCAGTGTTAACAATGTGACCTTATTGCAGTATGTATATATATATATATATATATATATATATATATATATATATATATATTTACACACACCATAAAGGTTTGGACCAGAAAAGAGAATGGGAAAGCATAAAATACAGAGTCTCAAATGGAAAAAAATTGTGAGCAAACAATTTACACAAATGAGTCATTCTTTGATATTGTGATGAATGCTAAAATGCATAGAATAGATAGTGTTGTGAGTTTAAGGAAACGGAGTAATTGAAAAATGTCTTTTCAACTTACACATAAAATAAAACTAGGGATCATCTAGGAGAGGACTTGTTAGTAAGGAAGGAATTATTTCATAAAAAGAATAGTATATACAGAAACTGATATCTAGAGATACATTTAATCCACTTAAAATCAACCAATATGAATAGTTATTGAAGGAGGAAAGTGATAAAAATAACAGCCAGATGGTAATTTAGACTAAGAGTGAAGAAATAACACTGACATTTATACGGTGAAAATTGACCCTATTTGTGTTCAATGGTGAGGCTTTTTCAGTAGTCATAGCTCACATTTTCTGGTGGTGTAGTATGGGATGTTGAGGCACACACACATTGTATATCTATTTGGAAGGAAAATTTTATAGGACTCACTGATCATGTGGATGTAGAAAAGTTTGTTATTTAAAGAAAAGCCACAGTTCTGAGTAGAAATTTGGAAGAGTTTGTATAATTCAGTGATTATAGCTTCAAGCAAGATATGAGAGTACTTGCCATTAAGAGGTTTTGGTACAAGAGAATAATCAAACTGACCTACTGAAAAACGTTTCACTAATTTTCCTAGCATTTTTTACTGCAAATCAATATAATGGTTTTAGCTATTTCTTTAATAATGTCTCTTGGAACACTTTGATTTTATTGTTGGGAAACCAATGATTTCATTAGAAAAATTTTATTACCTTTCTCTCTCTCTCTCTCTCTCTCTCTCTCTCTCTCTCTCTCTCTCCTCGTACATCAAAGTAGAATTTTAAAGAATAATAATAAACTTCTAGCTACTCTTTATTTCATCTATGACATTGATTATAGATGGAAAAGATATAGAAATCAAATAATGCTCACCTCAACAAACCATATCATAAGGATTCATAAGGTTGCAGAAGCTCCAGGTAATTATGGCATTTTCCAAAACCCATTTTTGTGCCCACTATAATTTAATACAATATAATACAAATTAATTTTTAAAATTATAATTTAATCAGAAATGTACTACATTATAATTTATTTTCCACTCTAACTGCATCTCAGATGATTCTGCTTATTCAGAATGATTTCAGTAAAAATATATATTTGATAGTGGGCAATTATAAGGCATCTACATATTTCTCCAGCTTTCGACATTTTTTCAGTGATGAATGTGCAGTTAAATTTTTTGATATTTGCTACATTTGCTATCATCAGATTTTGTTATCAGCTTCAAAGAAATTTTGTAGTATTATGAGTATATGTTCCAAGTGAAATATTCCAAGTGAATATTCAGTTTCATTCAAGATTTTCATTCTAGTTCTATTTTTAACCTGAAAATTCACGTCTATTTTTCTCAAATCTCTTGAAGTTAAACATTTTTCTGCCTGGAGCTTATTCAAGTCACTATTGCTAAAAAAAAAAGTGGCAAAGGCCATGCTCTCCAAGTCCATTTCTGTCCACATTCCCCTTAATAGCAATTGTATGCTAATCTGTATTGTATTTTCCTCAAGCACTTCTGTGAAAGCAATTTAAAATATGCCAAACTTTCACTATAGTATCCCTTGCAAAGTTGCTGTTTTCATTGTACACAAAACTCTACCTACCAGTTTAAGTAAAAATGCTACAACAGAACATAAATAAAAAGGAGAATGTATATAGATAAAAATAATACATGTTGGAAAATATATTCAAATTACAACAGTACAGTAGAATATATCTCTTGATTTTTTTTTTGCAAGATGGTCTTTATGGTAAGATTAAGAATGTCCCTAAAGAGCTTCATGTGCTCATAGGTGAGTTTTGAAAGGTTGTCGAATTACATGGGCAGCATAGCTGACCGTCTATTCAAAGTTTGGCTTGGTTGACAGAGACTGATCACTGGGAGTGTGACCAGCAAGGGTATCTCTTCTTTCATGGTTGCTCTTATCTCTTTCTGTTTTGTGGCCGCCTTAATGTGAGCAGCTTTCCTCCACTCAGATCCTCTCCCATGCTCTTTCTTCTTCGGGGCCAGCCTAACCTGGACTGAAACTTCTGGACTGTAAATTCAAATAAGCTTCTTGTTTAAGTGTCCAGTGCTGGGTGTTTTGCACCAGAAATTAGGAAACTAAGAGAAAGTTTTCCAAATGCTCTTTGATCCAGAGTAAACAAGGACAAAGACCTTTGGATGGTTTTCTAGACAATTAAAAATACACAAAAATACATTGTAGCAATTTATATTATTCAGGTTTCTGGTACTAATTATTTGTTTTAAACAAAACTTTTTTTTAAATTATAAGGACCAACAATGGTGGAGGAAAACAATACTTAGTATATTATGTATGTATATAAAAAAAATGAACAGGGCCAGGGATTTAGCTCAGTGGTTCAGGCGCCTGCCTTGCAAGTGAAAGGTCCTGAGTTCAAACCCTGATACATGAGAAAAAAAAAAGAATACATAGAGTATTCATGAAATGTAATTAATAAATTTTACTATTTTATTTCATCTCAATAATGAGTAGAAAATAAGGGTTGTTTTGGAACAAGAAAACAATTTGATAATAAATATTCATGTATGATGGCAGATAGCTAAATGTAAAGCAAAATTTGTGAAATGAACTTCTTTTAAAGTATGCACTATTGGTTTATATAGAATTACATGTTTTATACATTGGCATTTTGTGTCTATATTTCTATCATGAAACTTATTCATATAGACTTCATGTGAGCTATCTATATATTAGTACTGCTGAGAAATTCATTTGTTCTGGACAGCATTATTGGCATCTCTATATATTTAAACACATATTTTCTCTCCCAAGCCTAATGTTTGGACTCAAAGATAATTTAATGATACAGTTAGGTAAGTGATTAAAGAGCTTTTCACAGGAGAAAAAATCTTGAAAATGAAACTAAGTGATAATAATACAAACATCATAGTTAGAAAGATATTTTGACCTATTTTTGTATTGAGATATGATCATACCCACTACAAATAACAATGACTCCAGGACATAGACTCTGGATAGATTATTGTATTAGATAGGATTCTCTAAAAGAATATATACATATGTATATGTATAATATTATGATTATATAAAGGATTTTGTAAATAGTCCTAACAATGACCACTTGAAGAATTGGAGGTAAGAGTGTACAATGTCCATCGTGTGCTAAAGAGCCAGATGATCCAGTCAAACATTGAAGGCCTGGAGCTCACTACAGAATCAGGTGGAAGTCTGTGTCAGAAAACAAGGGGTCTATGTTAAAAGGCTGCAGAGCCCTCACTAGAAGCCTGAGGGAACTGGAGATGAACGTCCAAAGGCAATTTCAAAGACAGGAGCTCCTCAGAAGAAGCAAAAGAGAGACTTCCTCCTTTTTTCCTTTTATATTCCATAGAATTTTCAAGCCTATTTGTTGGTACCACCCTCATCTTGGGTGGGCCTTCCCTTCTCAGTTTGTGGCCTACTGTCAATCCAAAGTCACACCCAAAATTTTGCTTCCTTAATCCACTAGGAGTTTCTTAATCCATTCAAATTGACAAATCACAATTAAAAATCTCAATTGCTCTTTATTACCTCCCTATACTTCCCTAATTACTAAATACAGTAATACACACTTGAAAAAAATCTAGCCCTTGACAGAAGTAATTTGTCTTAAAGCATCTGATAGCTACATGACTTTGCTTTGGGAGATTCGCTTACTAATCCAATCAAATGTGAACATTGAGAATGAAAGCAACATAGTGAGTCCATAGTTCAGAATATATTTTAATATAATACTGACTATAAAACAATTTCCAAAGAGGTGCTGGCCACATTTCCACTACCACTTTTAAATTATTTGAAAGTGAAAGCTTGAAAGTATTTATTATGCCATGAAAATTTAATTGTTTGTATATTGAGTAAAATTTGAATTCTTTTAAAGCAAGAAATTTACGAAGACTTCACAATGTTTTAAATCATATTTAGGTGTAATCATGGAAAGAATTGAGAAAAATATATTCTTAAATTAGCATACTGCAATTTTTCTTTATAGTTAATTCATCTAATGGAGGTATACGGAAGATTCTTTGTTTTCCCAAATTGATTTTTTTTATATTCATAGATTATAAAATCAGCTTTTGTAATAGAAAATCCACTTAATTTTATAACATAGTTTTTACAAGGTAATCTATATAAGAAAAATATAACAAATGTAATATTTTGGATAAAGTCATGTCAGTAGCCAAAAATAAAAATAAAACCTTCACCTGTATTTAAAAATGTTCTGTACTGCGGTAACATGTGCACCCCATTATTATTTATCATAGGCTGTAGCCACACAAAGGTCATAAAGAAGACAAGCACTTGCCCTGGAGGCCTACAATCTTAGGAAGGCAAGTGTAGCAAGTAAAGTAGTTGAAAAATGAATTGCTGCACATGAAACTTTTATTCCCATTCTCCCTTTATCTTAACCATCTGTTAAAATAGCAATTTGAAATGTAGCCTTGCTTTAGAGAAATGATCAGTTAGCTGGAGACCTTGCTGCTGCAGATATTGGAAGTTTTTATTCAGTAAAAGAGTACCCTTGGGCTACAAAAAAGCATTGGTGAACCATTCTTTCAGAAGGCAAGATTTTATGGTATTAAATTATTTCCTGCAACTTTGAATGACTCTGAAATACACAATTGATCACCATGGCTATACCATCTTAGTTTCAGTGGAGACATTTACTCTACAATATGAAAATTTAGTACAACTGCATAGATTGCACCTAGAGAAAAGAATACCCAAAATTGCTAGTGAGACTGGGGTCAATAAAAAATGAAAAACAAGGAAAAAATTTAGCAGACATAGGGACTCTTAGACAACAAGGACTAGGTTGAAAAAGACCATGTGTGTGGGGAAGAGTGGAAAGATTAACGGGTATAATGAAATGATATTTTTTAAGATAGAAGTGGGAAATAAATCTGAAATACCAAATGGAATAATAACATGGAAGATATTAGAACAAAAGTAAGATTTGGAGGAACTCTTTTCATCACTCATTCTCAGGAGAATGGATGACTTAAAGCAGTCTTTAGAGTCAGTCTCTTATTAAAATAAATGGGTCATTCCTCGAGTGCCAGATTTCTTAGTTTAATATACTTGGAAGCCTTTTTGCATGAATTTAATGAATTAGATGAATTTACTTAGCACAATTTTAATTGCTGAGACAAAAAATATTCTTTGGCTTTAATAGAGTAACAACTAATGTTCCCAATTAGAGATATAGAAGTGTCAACCCATCCAAAGGCACTCATGAACATACATACAATCAAGCAACATATTCAAAAGAAACAAATGCACATTTACATATATGTGTGTGTGACAGAGCATTTTATTAAAAATTAAATGGCAAATTATGTAATAGAAAATAGCACATATGTTTTTTGAAGTATTATAATTTTTGCTATAAGACACAATTTTCATTACATTGATAAATTAGAGGAATATATATGTATATGGAACAGGTCAGTGTTATGACTTGTGTCTAGATGTCCCTCTAAAGCCTTATGTAATTGTAGGCGGGGCTTTTTCAGAGATGTCTGACTCTGGAGTGTGTGATTGATTCATGGTGCAATGCTGGGCTCAAGGGCACTGGGATTAAGAGTGTGAGTGCCAACCTCCCTGAGTAGTCTGGCCAGAAAGACACTGTTAAAGTCCCTAGCTGCTTTTGCTGCCTTTGCCTTCAAGGAGCTATTTTCTCCTCTGTGAAGGCCCTCTGTGATGTGCCACTCTGCCTTGGAGCCCATCAACTATGAACTAAAATCTCTACAAACAGCAATGAGAAAAATAACTAAGACAGAATTTGACACCCAAAGTTAAAGGAGGAAAGTTTTACTTAGCTCACAGTTTGTAGAGGCTGCAGTCCATAATTGGTGGCTCCAAAGCACTTTGGCCAGTGGCAGAGAGGCAACAGTTCATGGCAGACCAAAGGTAGCAAAATAGCAAGAGAAAAGTAAAACAGTCAGTATATGCACAGACTGTATGGAGAACATGTATAGACAGTTGATTCTGATTACAATGCTCCTTTATGTATTATCTTCATGCATTTATTTTCTTAACTATTTAGTACTAGATAATATTCAGTAAGCTCCATTCCAGTGTCAATATATTCATATATTTAAATCTATTTATCATTTTGCATTATTTATTTGTTTTATATTTGTGAATATTGCTTTTCTTCTTAACATTCAGATTTTCAGTGCTCAGGAAATACTTCACGTAATTACATCTCTTTGCCGTGAATATATTTATGCATAAATTTCACATATTTCTCCCCATGCTTAATTATACATATCGATATTCTATATCAGTTAATACAAAACTACCATCTTTACCAGGTGGTCGACAATATATCAGTTTTTGCAGCCTTTGTAGTACAAAATTTTCAAACTTCTGATCTCTTTGAGAATATTTTTAATAGGAGAAACAATAAAAAAGATATTTGTCCATATTTAACTCAAGTATAATACAGAGATAATCATGAGAGCTATTATATATGGTTTATAGGAAACAAAACAAGCCTCTACTAAAAAATTCATTGTGTTCTGGTGTAAGAGATCTCAGCATATACTGGTTAGCAAAAGCCTCTTGAGATCATTACAAGTAACAGCTAAGCAGGGTCAAGCATGGTGGAAAATAGGAAAAGAAACTAAGTGTTATAAAGAAACAAGGAGTTGTATGCATACAATAAATTTGGAAAAGTATTGCATTGAAAGTGACTTGTTGCCCTCATTAGCCTTCATTTCTACATTCTCCCCAATTATATCTTTAATTTCCTTTTACAAGTTTGCTTTTCCCCATTCTTGGTCCAAAAGTTTTGGTATGTTTGATTCTTCCTTGACATACCAGGTAGAACATAAGTATCTTATATCAACTATTTATTCCCATTAGAGTATTCATAGTGTTTGATTCAAGAAGAAATCATATAGTTCTAGACAACCAAAGAAAATAATTGTATAATATTGTAGAGAGATGGAGAAAAGACTTTTTTCCCGGGATGATCATGTTTACTGGCTTGTGGATGACCTCAGAACTGGGGTGGATGGGGAGGGGGTGAATGAATGCGTATTTGAACAGTTACTCTATTTTAAAGCAAAGAAAATATTTCTAAATATGTCTGGATATACTCTAAAGTACCTTATGTATACTGATTATTAAAACTCCTTATTTGAAAATTGATTATTAGTCCATCACAGACTAGTGCAGCGGAATAAACATTTACAAGCTAAATCATTTTCCTAACCTATCTCCTTTAATACAGAGTCTGGTATATGAAAGGTGATATAATTTTTAACATGGAATTATTTATGTATATTTTAAATAAAATATTGTATTTGTTAATTTATTTTTAAATGAATAAATTAACTGTACACTTTCCAGTTAGGACAGTGATTATTGGAATACTATGCCTCTGTACCTATCTTGAGGGGGACATCATTCTCTATACAACTCAAAAAATGTAATATATACTTTTTAATATGTATACATATAAAATAAAGATTTGATCAAATTATCCATAGAAAAATGTTTTACTTTATTGAAAACTACCAAAAAGGTTAGTACAAATGATAACCAAGGTTGAAAAATATAATGGATTCACAGATGGAAGTCAGCAATCATTATTATGGTTCAACAGGACCTAAATGACAGGAACTGGGACCAGTAAAACAAAATTAGAAAACCAGGTAATATGATAAAAAAAATCAAAATCCACAAAAGATACAAATAATGAAAATCAACCTGACAATATGAAAAATTTTCTCATGAATATAAATTTCAAAATAATAGCATATGATTTAATAAATCTCAACTACCTTTTGAAAGAACACCTCACATCTGAAAATTAACCTAGAAATATTTTAGGATTAATGAGGTCATTTTCAGTGAAATTGGATCATTTATTTGCCAACTGAAACTTCTTTGTCATATTCTGACCCTAGGAAAGTGAGCTTTATTGCTCCTTAAACTCTGACTTGTGGTTGATTTTGACTAAAAGAAGCAACTGACAGAAGAACCAAGTGTGTTTGTTTTCCAGATTCTTCTATCTGAGATGGTATTCCTATTAAATAACCATGGCTCTTAGCAAAGAGTAAATATTCCAAACTTGAATTTTTCTTGGGATCCAATATTATCTTTCTGCTTTTCACCTACGAGTGGTACTAGTGTCCCTTGGTTTCTAGTTGTTGAGAGCCTTAACCACCTTTGTCAATTCCTTCAATCCTAATACATATCCACATGTATGACGTTATTTTCTGTTCAATAATCCTGTAAAATTGTGAAATTATTAATATACTCTATTCTAAATACATGCTGAGTTACTTCATCTGTGTTTAAATTTTTTTTTTTTGCTTAAATTCTTTTATTGGTGTATTTTAGGTATACAATACGTTTACATTTATCATTGGGTGCTTGTACCTGTATATGATGTATCTTGGTTCTTATTTTTTCCCCACTACCTGTGCACCCTTCACTCCCTCCACCCTTCCCTATTTACTTGGACTTTGTTTCAATTTTTTTCTTTTCTCATAATTTTTCCTTTCCCTTTTCCTTTCCCCTTCCCCTCCGCATTCCCCTACCCCTTTGGACCTTTTCTTCCAACCACTGTGGAAATCAGTATGGAGATACCTCCAAGAAATAGGGCATGAGGTCTCATTTGACCCAGCTATTCTCCTGCTGGGTGTCTTCCCAAAAGAATTAAAACACCCATACCGCAGGGATATATGTTCACCAGTGTTTATAGCGGCACAGTTCATAATAGCTAAAGCATGGAAACAGCCCAAGTCCCCATCAACTGGACACTGGATAAAGAAGATATGGATTTTTTTTTAATATAAAATGGAGTACTACTCAGCCATAAGGAATGAGAGACTAGAGACATTTATAGCTAAATGGATGCATATTGAAGCCATACTCTTAAGTGAAATAAATAGGACAGATGTGTAAATACCTAATAGTTTCTCTAGTGTGATAAACTGAAAAGTGTAAATAAGGATTAAAACGATTAAAATGAATAATTGATAATTTGAAATAGGAAGAAAAGGTGTTTTAATTTTTAATATGAATTGTTTTATTATAAAATATCACTATTATCAATTTATGTTTTCTTTTATAAATTATTTTCTTCTAACTTTTTAATTAGTCCAAACTTCGGTGAAAATTTCCATTTATTTTTGTTTCCTGATAAAAATATATTGACTTTATTAGTGAGTTATATTCTAAGAGTTTCCCACATAAAATATATACTTGTATGTGAAATTATTCATTTCTTCAATATTTAAGAAATTATTCATTTCTTCAATATTTAAGATTACTTTGTTTTCTAAGTTTTTGAAAAATAATTTGTTAAATAATTTTGCTAAATAATTTTAGGGTTTTCATACTTTTCAATAAACATATGTTAAGTCTTTCAATTACTGTACAGAGTTCCTAATACATTCAAATTTAGTTCTACAAACATTTCAGCCTTTTTAATTTCAGTTCTTTACTGAATATATATTTGGCTCAGTGTTTATTGAATTTTATTTTTGATTGGTAAGATTTTATGTCTCATAAGCTATCACATTTTTTCCTAATACTAGCCAATTCTGGTCAGTGAACGTATGGTATGGGTTTTTCTGTTTAAAGCTTAATGATTTAGATTCATGATCTAAAGATACAATATTTGTTGGGATTCTTTGCCCATTTCTAAATCTGTGTTTCTTGTCCTCAATGTCTTCATTTATTTGAGGTCTTCTTTAACTGTTTCTAAGAATAGTATTTAAACTTACCTCTCCTGTCCTCATGTATATTTCAGATTTGACTTTATTTCACTAATTTGGGGTTTCTCAAGGCCATATTTCTTAGTGAATGAATGATCTTGAGTTATTGTTTATAACAGATGTGACATTTCAGTCTTCATTAATAATTTTGTTAATTTGTTTTCAGTATCTTTGCTTTATAAGTTTTTCTGTTCCTATTCATTTTTTTCGAGCTGTTCTCTGAAATAACACATAGTTTAATTGTCAAAACTATTATAACAACTTGTGAATTTAAAAAAATATTTACAATTTTTAGGTTTGCAATCATGTATAAGTTTGTGCTTATTTTTGCATATTATTTACTATTCACTATTTTATCATTTCATTTTTATTTCTATTTTTATGATTTTTTAAGCATTCAAATGTTCATGTACTAATTTCAGTCTTGGTTCATATATTGCATAGTTTTTCTCCCCCCCCCATTAAGTTTATTGGTACATTTTAGGTATAAAATACAGTTACATTCATCATTGGGATCTTGTACCATTACATGAGTCTCTTGCTTCTTATTTTTTTTCCCCTTCCCCTGCTCTCCTTTCACCCCCTCCACTCATCCCCACTTGCAAAAACATTGTTTCCATTTTTTTCCTTTTCTTATATTTTTTCTTTTCCCTTCTTTCCTTTCCCCTACCCCTCCCACTTCCCCTGATCCTTTAGACCTTTATTTCCTATTACAAAATATCAATTATGCATTTTAAAAATTACAATACCAAGATCTAGGAGACATTACCACAGATTAAACAGAATTTAAAAGGGTATAGAAAGTATATTACAAAAATCTGTTTTATAATAAATTCGACAACTTGTAAGAAGTATCTTGGAAGAAAAATTAATGAAACTAACTCTGGAGGAAACATAAAATTTGAATAAAACCTATTAAAGAAAGTATATTCCTAGCTTGAAAACCTACCAATTTGACAACAACATGCTCATATACATTATAACTGATAAATTATAGGAAACATTTAAAGCAGAAAAAAAAGGAACACTTCTCCCCTCATTTTAGGAAATTAACATTGTGCTAATACTAAAACTGGATAATGATAATAGAAGAAAAAAGTATAAACATAGAAAGAGATTTGTTTAACAAAACAAACTATTAGAAGTCATATCTGGCAGTATGTAGAAAGTGGTTTTATTATAGTGATGGCAGTATTGGTTCAGTATTGGAAGATCCACCCCCAAAAGTCATTATTTTAACAGAGGAAAGGAAAAAGCCATATGATCCTATTACTAGTTAGAGAAAAAGTATTGGACTAAATTCTACAGCTGTTCATGGTACAAGCTATCAGGAGACTAGAAGTAGAATAGAACCTTCTCAACAGATTAAAGACATGTACTCCATACTTCCAGTGAGAATGCCTTCTATGAATGGAGAAGATACAATGGTTCTCCTTAAGGTGGGGAACAAGGGCAGATATGCTTACTCTTTATCTGTCCATTAAACTTTGAAACCTAGTCCCCACCAAGATAGTCTGGCAATAAAATGACACAACTAGGATAGGATTGGCACGGCAGAAGCAAAATCTTTCTATGTAGACGAAATGATCATCCACAGAGAAAATACTAAGAAATCTCTAGGAGCCTCTAGAACTTGTTCTTGAATTTAGCAGGATTAGAAAACACAAGTTATATATAAAAATTCAGGTCTGTGTATACTTGCTATAAATGAAGAATTGGATATTGAAATTTAAAAGTTATGTAGGAGTACAAAGGACCTAGAAAAGTAAAAAGACAAAAAAAAAAAAAAAAGCAGTGTTGGAAGACATTTAGTACCTAGTTTTAAGACTTCTTCTAAAGCTACAGTAATCAAGTGTTGGTATATGGAAAGAAACATAGATCATTGGAATAAAACAGCGAACCTAGAAATAGAACCACACATATATGGTCCACTGAGTTTTGAAAGATTATTTAACATTAACATTTTATAGAATATAAACTCAATTCAAGAGCAGAATAAAAGATAGTGTTTTCATCAAATGGCACTAGAACATCTGATATCCTGATATAAAAAAATTAACCTCAACTCTTTATTTCCATACATAAAAATAACTTGAAAGGATCTATGAACCTAAATATGAAAGACTAAAACTATGAAACTTTAAGAAGAAATTATCAGGGAAAATGTTTATGAATTTAGGGTACACAAGAACTTCCTAGTATACAAAAAAGCATGACATACATAAAATATATAAAAGAAAAAATTGATAAATGAGATTCCATCAAAATTTAGAACTTTAAATGACATCGTTAAGAAGAAAAGTAGTCCTTAAACAGACAATATTTTCAATGCATATAACATATGACCAGAATATATAAAGAACTCTAACAGCTCATTAATAGACAAACCAATTAAAAAGTAGAAACAAGAAGATGATAAATAGCCCGTACAGCACAAGAAAATGTGTGGAACCCTAGAATCAGAAAAATACTAATCAGTACAATAACGAAATTGAATTATACACTCATTAGGGAGATGAAGCCAGAAGTTTTAAAAGCCTTGCCATGACTTTTTCTTTTTGTTGGATTCTCCCCCTTTGCATTTAATCTGTAACGCCCAATGGATTCATTCTGTTGGGCTTTCTGGGGTTGTGATCCTCATTGTCTTTTCCTAGGATATTGTCTAAACTTTTTAGGAGTGTTGCTTTGGTATTCATGAAGTTCCTAAGGTTCTTTTTATCATGAAAGTATTTTATTTCTCCATCAATTTTGAAAGATACTTTTGCAATGTACATCAATCTGGGTTGGAGGCTGTTTCCCTTTAGGGCTTGAAATATATCACTCCAAGCTCTTCTTGTCTTGAGAGTTTGCACTGAGAAGTCTGCTGTGATTCTGATGGGTTTTCCTTTGTATGTGATTTGTTTCTTTTCTCTAACTGCTTGTAGAACTTTGTTCTTCTGTTGAGTTTCTGGAATCCTATTATATGCCTACGTGTAAATTTTTTTTGGTCAAGGCTAGTTGGAATCCTATATGCCTCACTTATCTGTATGTCAACTTCTTTTCCCCTGCTTGGGAAGTTTTCTGCCATCACTTCTGTGAACAGTTTTTTTATGTCATCTGCACTCTTTCCTGTTCCTGTTTCTTCATCGACTCCAGTCAGTCTTATGCTATTCTTCTTTGCGTCATCTAGCAGCTGCTGGATTGCTTTCTCATGGGCCCTTACAATTTTAAAGCAATTTTCTTTTCCTGGTCACTAATTGCAATCTTATCTTCTATATCTGAAATTCTGTCCTCACATTGATTCATTCGGCTGCACAGATTTTCAGTGGAGTTTTTAATCACCTGGAAGTCTGTTTGCATCTGTTTTATAGATTCCATTTTTTTCCTATGTTGGGATTCCATCATGTTCCTCAGATCCTCTATTTTTTTAATCTATATCCTCTCTAGATTTATTAATCATGTCTTACACCATGGGCACAATCTTTTCTCTTATCTGAGAAATTATTTCTAATTTCATTTTTTCCAGATCCTCTTTTGTTGCCAGTTCAGGGAGCCCAGGTGGTTGACTATCAGATTGTTCCATCTTATTTCCCTTTGGGGTTGCTGCAGGTGATCTGGAAGTCTGTTTTTGAGGCTTGTTTACATGTCTTCTCATTTCCACAGGAGTGTGTGTGCTGGCACAGCTCACCTCCTCTGTCCTAGGCGTGGTGGAATGGAGGCAGGGGAGCCTCCTCCTGGGCACTGAGATTGGCTCACCTCCTCTCCCCTAGGAGGGGTGGAATGGCAGTGGGGAGCCTCCTCCTGGGTGCTGGGATTGGCTCACCTCCTCTGCCCTGGGAGCTGTGGAATCTGCATATGTATTCTTAATTTTATAGGGTGAGTGTTTATTTGCCACTTGAAATCTTGAGAAGTCAGTTCTTAATTCTAATTTTAAAATGGTCTAAATTAACCTTTGTAGTTCTTTCTAAAATAGCATTACATAGAAACTAAAAATTGTAACCCCCAAATTAAGAAAATTCAGAAATTAGTTTGTATCAGTAAATGAAAAATAAAAAGTTAATTTATTGTTCAAACAGAAGCTGTGTTAATGATACTCTCTCTGTAAATGACAGGGGTTGATATTTGGTCATCCATGAAATATGACATTTATAATCATTTCTTCATGCTTGCAAATAATTGAGGTTCACCTAAGCATAAGGTCTTATTTATGTTTTCTAGAAACACTTGTCTTTCATTTTTGGGTTAGTTGGGATTGTGTAATCTATGCATAGCTGGACTCGTCAGGGTACACAGGTAGATTCTGTACTTTTTTTTTCAAATCTCTTTTCTGCATGATTCACTCTAGCTCATAAAAGGACTATGGAATATCATAACAAACATTGAGATTCAAAAGTTAATACTTTAGGGGACTGGGATATATCTCAGGGTCATCATGCCTGCCTGGCAATTGCGAGGTCTTGAGTTCAAACCCTGGTACTGGAAAAAAAATCAATACTTTAGATGGTGTCAAATGTCAATATAAAAGTAAAGTTAAATTGGGACATATTAATGTTTCCAATTAAAAAACATATAGAATTATTATTTCATACGTATATACAAAAATACCATGTGAGTTGAGATAAAAAAAATACAGTGAATATTTAAAGTTTTAAAAATGCAGCAAAAGACACATTGTCATTAGTTACCATTAAAACACTCTCTTTACCTAAGCACACTTATTCCATTCTATTTGCCTCTTTCAGAATCAGGTCTGGAAATCCTATTTTCTGAGTATCTTTAGTTGCACTTTCATGGCTGCCTTGATCTCCTCAATTAACTCAAAATATTTACCTTTCATGGTCATTTTGACTTTAAAGAAGAACCATGCCAGAATCAGTGAATAAAATGGATGAAAACTCATCATCATGTCCTTATGTGACAGATATTGTTGTAGTGTTTCATCTATAGAGGTAATCAGAGAATACAAAGACTGCTTAAATAAGCTATTACAGTGAAAGCATATTGCCATGAATACTCCTTAAAATACTCCTTGTCACTTTGAACACACTTATTTCATCATCATTGACAATGGAACTTTTTATTATTCAATTATTCTCCAATATAAAAATACTACATCTTCTTTACCCAGTCTCCAGGTAATGGCCAATTGATCTGTAACCAAGTTTTAGTTATTACAAACTGTGCTGCTATAAACATAGGTACACATATATTGCTGTGGTATAATTAGTTAAATTCTTTTGGAAATATACCCAGTAGGAGAATAACTGGGTCAAATGGAACCTCTAATTCTAGATTATTGAGGTATCTCCATACTGCTTGTACCAGTCTACACACCCACCAACATTGGCAAAGGGTTTTTTTTTCCCCCACAGTCCCTCCAGCATTTGTTATTGGTAGATTTTTTGATAGCACCCATTCTTTCTAGAGTGAGGTTGAATCTAAATATAGTTTTCACTTGCATCTCTCAAATGACTAGTGACGTTGAACAGTTTTTCATATGTTTGTTTGCTGTTTGTAATTCTTTGTCTAAGAAATGTCTATTCATTTCAGATGCCCATTTTTGAATTGGGTCTTTAAATTAAGGAGGTCTGATTTTTTTAAGTTCTTTATATATTATAGATAGCAGATATTTGTCTGAGGAATAGCTGGTAAAAATTTTTCCCACATTTTGGGTTTTCTCTTCACTCTGTTGGTGGTTTCTCTTGCTGTGCAGTAGCTTTTTAATAAGAAGAGATCACAATTGTTGATTCGTTCTACTAGTTCACATACAACTGAGGTTTTGTTCATGAAATCTTTTTCTACGCCAATGTCTTCAAGAGTTCTACCTAACTTTTCTTCCAGCAGTTTAGTGTTTCTGTTTTAATATTTATATCTTCAATCCATTTTGATTTTAGTTTAGTGTATGGTGAGAGTTATGGGTCTAGTTTTAATCTTTGGCAAGTTGAAACACAATTTTTCCAGCACCATTTATTAAAGAGTCTATCTTTCCTCCAGTCAGGGTGTTTGGCTCCTTTGTCAAAGATGAGGTGGATGAATGTGTCTGGAATTGTTTCTGCATCTTATAATATATTCCGTTGGTCCTCAGGCCTGGTGTTTTTTTTTTTGCAGTACCATGCTGTTTTTATCACAGTAGCTTTGTAGTATAGTTTCAAGTTGGGGATTTTTATATCCCCTACCTTGGCTTTATTGCCTACAACTGCTTTTGCTATTCTAGGTCACTTCTTGTTCCAAATTAAGTTTTGGATGTTTTCTCAAAAGTATGAAGTATGCTGTTGGAATTTCAATTGAGATTACACTGACTCTATATGGAAATTTTCAAAGTATGGCCATTTTCACTATGTTGATTCTTCCTACACAGGAACAAGGAATGTCTTTCTATTTTCTGATATCCTCTTCCATCTCTTTTTTCACAGTGGTGTTATTTTCAGAGGAGAGGTCTTAGATTTCTTGTGTTAGGTTCATTCTTAGGTATTTCACCTGTTTTGGATGCTATTGAGAAGGGAGTTGGTTCTCCAGTTACTCTCTCAGTGAGTGTGGTGTTTGTGTACAGAAAAGCTATTGATTTTTGAGTGTTGACCTTGTATCCAGCTACCCTACTGAATCTGTCAGGTAAGCCTACCAGTCTTTTAGAAGAGTTTTTCAGGCCTTCTATGTAGAGTATCATGTCATCAGCAAATAATGACAGCTTAACTTCTTTTCAAATTATTATTCCTTTTCTTTCTTTCTCTTTTCTAAATGCTGTGGCAAATGTTTCCTGAACTGTATTGAACAAGAGAGATGATAGTGTCTTATTCCTGATTTTAGCCTGAAAGATTTTAGTTTTTGACTGTTTAGTATGATATTGACTTTTAGTTTTTTATACATGGCTTTTATCAGTTTGAGGTAGAGACCATCTATTCCAATTTTCTGTAGGTTTTTTTTTTTTATCATGAGTGGATGTTGGATTTTGTCAAATGCTTTTTCTGCATCTATTGAGATGATTGTATGGTTTTGGTCCTTGACTCTGTTAATATATTTTATTATACTTATTGATTTGTGATGTTGAACCATCCTTGCATCCTTGGGATGAATCCTACTTGGTCAGGGTATGATCTTCTTGATGATCTTCTGCATTCTGTTTGCCAGTATCTTATTGAGGAATTTTGCATCTATGTTCATTAGAAAGATTGACCTACAGTTCTTCTTTTTCAGTTGAGTCTTTCTCTGCTTTTTGAAAAAAAGTAATGCTTGCTTTCAGGAAAGAATTTGAGAGTATCATTTCCTTTTCCATTTGATAAAAGAATTTGTGAAGTAGTGCCATTACCTCTTCCCCAAATTTCTTGTAGAATTCAGCAGTGAAGCCACCAGGATCTAGGCTTTTCTTCATTGGTAAATTTTTAATTACATTTTCAATTTCACTTATTGAAATTAGGGTGTTTAGAAATTATATATATTCTTCCTTCAACTTTGGTAATGCATATGTATCTAGGAATCTGCCCATTTTTTTCTGTGTTTTTATTTTATTGGATTACTGGTTCTTAAAGTAGGTATTGATGATGTGGATTTCTGATGGATCTGTTGTGATTTCACCATTTTCATTCTTAATTGCATGGGTTTGATCCTTTCCTTTCCTTGATAAGATTGTCTAAGGGTTTGTCTTTTTTTTTATTCTTTTGAAGAACCAATTCTTTGATTTGTTGATTTTCTGTATTATTCTCTTACTCTCCATTGCATTGATTTCTGCTCTGATCTTTATAATTTCCTTCCTTCTATGAGCTTTGGGTTTGTCTTGTTCTTCTTTTTTCTAGAAGCTCGAGGTTCAGCATTTGGTTATTTGATATGTTCCTATTGGCTCTTTTATTTTTTATTTTCCCCATTTTCCTTTAATTTCTTGCCTTACCTGGGGGCTTTGCTCCATTGGGGCTCATGGAGTTGTAAGCCCAATTATTTTTTCTAGGATATTGTTTAGAATTATTTGGAGTGCTGATGTGGTATTCATGAAGTTTCTCAGATGATCTTTTCATGGAAGTATCTTATTTCCCCATCAATTTGGAAAAATAGTTTTGCAGGATACATCAATCTATGTTGGAAATTGTGTCTTTTAGGACTTGAAATACTTCAGTCCAGGCTCACCTTGACTTGAGGGTTTGTGTTGAAAAGCCTCACGTGATTCTGATGGGCTTTCCTTTGTATGTGATTTGTTTCTTTTCTCTAACTACTTGTAGTATTTTGTTCTTTTATTGGGATTCTGGGATCTTGACTATTACATGTCTATGTATAGGTTTATTTTTTTTAATCATGGCTAGTTGGAGTCCTATATGCCCCAATTATCTGTATGTCAAATTCTTTTTCTCTGGTTGGGAAGTTTTCTGCCATTCCTTCTGTGAACAGTTTTTTATGTCATTTGTACTTTCTCCTGTTTTTTCATGGACTCTTATCAGTCTTATGTTATTCTTTTTTGGATCATCCAGCAACTGCTGCATCAACTTTTCATCTTCCCTTACTATTTTCAAGAAATCTCTGTTTTCATGGTCACTAACCACAATCCTGCTTTCTCTGTCTGACATTCTGTCTTCACATTGACTCATTCTGCTGTGAATACTTTCAGTAGAGTTTTTAATCTCCTGAGTATCTGTTTGAATCTGTTTCATGGATTCCATTTCTTTCCTATGATGGGCACATAGTTTCCATTTCTTTCCCACATTGGGTATTCAGGGCTTCTATCATTGTCCTGAACTCATCATTTTTAAATCTGTTTCTGTTCTAGAGTTGCTAATCATGTCTTTCATTCTTCTCACCAGATCTGTAGTTATCTTGGAAATTATTTTTGTTTTGAATTTTTCTAGAGCTTCATTCTTCCCTTTTATCATTTCCTGTGCTATCAATTATGTGTGTCCAGGTGAATTATTATCAGATTTTTCCACTTTGGTGCCCCCAGAGTTTGTCTGGGTTTGCACCTTGTATAGGTGTCTCCTCATTTCTATTTTTGTTGTTGGTACTGCTTTTGGTTTAATTCTTGGGTTTATACTTCAATATTGCTTATTGTGAGCATCTTTATTGGTTGTATTTTGAACCCTTATGGAGTGATTGCTTCTCAGAATTGTATTACAGGTATAGCTTGTCTTTAGGTTTTTCAGTCTCTAATGCCTCTTAGGCAATCTCATTTTCAGCATACTAGAAAGGACAACTGATTAGATCAATCACAACACCTTAGCTCAAGTGATACAATTAGCACCAACAAGAGCATCAAACAGAGCTTAGAAAATGAGAATTTGTTATTATTATTTGTTATTATTAATCTGTCACATTTAACTGTGTGAACTAGATTAAAATCAAGGACCAGCTCAAAATACGTTTGTAGTAAATTAACCATTCAATATAGCAAATTTATCCTTCAGAATGAGGATGTAGAAGGAGCTGGAGAGAGATATACAGAGAGAAGGAGCAGGAATAGATAAAAGTGGGGCTAGAGGACACAGGAAGATTATGCATACTTTGGGAAACTATTGAAAACAAGAATAAAAGACAGAGTGAAGGAACAAATAGAAGAGCATAACAAACTAATAGCAATAGGAAAACTAGGAGCTGTATTCACCTTCCTATAAAAATGGCAATTGAGGAAAGGAAAGAGAGAGAAAAAATCTGAAATAGGACAGGAACAGGAACAAAAAAGGGAGAGAAATGAAGAACAAGAAGAGAGTGAAAAAGAAGAAAAAAAAGAGTCTCCTTCAGCATATGTGTGCTGTCATAATAGACAATGTGGGCAGCAGTGTGCAGATCTAAGTTGATTAGTCTCAGCAAGCTACCCATTGTGCACTGAGATTCAGGCTGATTTCTGCCTGCAAGGCCCCAGTTGAGCTCCCTGACCTCCTTCAGGATTGAACTCTGCAAGATTCTACTACAGGTTTCAGCTGCCCTTCCCCCACAGTGAGTCCAAGTTCCAATGGGAGATGCTGATCCCACCAACTTACCAAGCATGGTGGTCCAGTGTGCCTTTATTGCAGAGATTTTCTTCACTTTCCCAATGGGCTTCACTTTTCATCAAGGAGCCTCAGAGAGATCCTCTCTCTGATGTGCACTTCTGCTCTATCTTCTGGAGTTCATAACCATGGCCTTAATGGCCCTGGGCACCTCTGCAGTGTGAATCACCATATAACATGAAAAATGTGGTAGTCTGGGTCCCATGTGCTGGGGTGGTGAGGCTAATTTCCTTTCTTGTCCAATGGATTCATTCTATTGGGCTTCATGGGGTTGTGACCCTCATTGTCTTCTCCTACGATATTCTTTAAAATTTTTAGAGTGCTGGTTTTATATTCATGAAGTCCTCAGGTGTTTTTTCTTGAAAATATCATATTTTTCCATTGATTTTGAAAGATAGTTTTACAGAGTACATTAATCTGTGATGCAGATTGTTTTCTTTCAGGGCTTGAAATACTTCACTCCAGGCTCTCCTTGACTTGAGGGTTTGTGTTGAAAAGTCTGCTGTGATTCTAGTGGGATTTCCTTTGTTTGTGATTTGTTTCTTCTCTCTAATTGGTTGTAGTATTTTGTTCTATTGGATTTCTGGAATTTTGACTATTATATGCCTAGGGGTAATTTTTTTGATCATGGCTAGTTGGACTCCTCTACACTTCACTTATCTGCATGTAAAATTCTTTTCCCCTACTTGAGAAGTTTTCTGCCATTACTTCTGTGAACTTTTTTTTAATGTCATTTGCAATATCTCCCATTTCTTCATTGACTCTGATCAGTCTTGTTATTCTTCACATCATCTAGCAGCTGCTAGCTGGTCCCTTGATATTTTTAAGAAATCTTTCTTTTCTTGGTCACTAATCACAATCCTGACTTCTATATCTGATATTCTGCCCTCACATTAGTTCATTATGCTGTATAAACTTTTGATGGAGATTTAATCTCCTGGATATCTGTTTGTTTTTGTTTTATGGATTCTAGTTTTTTACTATGCTGGGATTCCATCATGTTCCTCAGCTCCTCTATTTTTTTTTTTATCTCTATCTGCTCTAGAGTTACTAATCATGTCTTTCACTATGAACACAATCTCTGTTGTTATCTGAGAAACAATTTCTGATTTTATTTTTTTCTAGATTCTCTTTTGTTGCAAGTTCAGGGAGTCCAGGAGGTGGACTTTCAGATTGTTCCATCTCATTGCCCCTTGGAGTTGCCTTTGTTGATCTGGAAGTCTGTTTTTTGTTTGTTTGTTTTTGATGTTGTTTGTTTGTTTGCTTGTTTGGTACTGGGGATTGAACTCAGGTCCTTGCTCTTGTGCAGCAGGGCGAAACCACTGAGCTAAATCCCTGCATATATATATTTTGGTACCAGGGATCGAACTTGGGTCCTTGTGCTTGTGCAGCAGGCAGCGAAACCATTGAGCTAAATCCCTGGCCCTGGAAGTCTGGTTTTGAGTCTTGTGTAGGTATCTTCTCATTTCAACCAATGCAGTCTGCTGCACCTTTATTGAGGTTTTCTCTCTCATGGGATTCAATTCTCAACAAGACTCAGAGAGGCCTTTTTTCTGCTGCTCACCACTGCACCTGGGTTTAGCATGACTGCCTTCTGGATCCCTGTGCTGGGCTATTGTCTGGGTTGAATTCTTGCTCGGGCCTCTGTGCACTTACAAATGGTATTTGAGTGGGCTGGGGGTCTGCCTACCTGCATAGCTGTTGTCTGGATGGGCCCTTGGGTGGAGCTGTGCACTTGAGTCACTGGTATCTGGGCAGAATTCTGGGTGGGGCCTGCAAGCATTTTCCAGTGGTATCTGGGTGGGCTCTGCCTGGGGCCTGTGTGCCCAAGCTGCTGTCAGGGGTGGGGGTCTTTGAAGCCTGTGTGTGCACCTGTGCCCACTGTTGTCTGGGTGGGCTTCTGGCTGGAGCCTGGGAGCACTTATCAATGGTATCTTGGCAGGCCTCTGGCTAGGGTCTGAGTGTCTGCACAGCTGTTGTCTGGGAAGGCTTCTGTCTGGGGTCTGCAATCACACTGCTGATGATCAGGCAGTCTTCTGTCTAGAACCTGTGTGCATTTACAGATGGTAACCCACACCCTTGATTTTTGAAATGTTGTAATTTTCTGAATTCCCAGCATTGGAATCCATTTGATTATCCTGATGCAAAGTATTTGTCTCCTTTCAAATCCAAATCTTGTCATCACACATGCTCACCTCTGCTCCATTTTTGCATATACTTTCTGGCAAAACTGAAAAAGTTCTAAATGGGTGCTTCCCTCCTGAATTTCAGTAGACATCTGACTAGAAGTCTCCAATGGTACCCATGTCACAGGCTCTACTTTGGGCTGTCTTGAAATGTTCTCTGTCAGATTAGTTGTTTCTCTTAATCTCAGTCTCCTGAACTTCACATGTAGACAAATTTTCTGCCAGGGCATGACACGTATTGCCTGGCCAACTTTAAATGAAGTCCTTTTTCCTAACTGAAACCTCCTAAGTCTTGTCTTACCATTTAACTTTTTATGAGCACTTCAGTCTTCTGAGTTCCAACCAGAAATTTCCCATCACTCTCAGTTTATAGCATTCTAAGTCTTCGATAGCTGAATTCACCTTTCCATACACTTCTAGTAAACCAGTTACAAAAGGATTCTGAATTACATGGTCAGATAGTGTCACAGAAATCATCTCACTTCTTTTGTTCCATTTTTAGGCATAGTCACTTTTTGTCAGTGGGTATTAATATACAAAACCAACATACTGAAAAAGAAGAAGTTTACATTGACTATTTTTAAAAATTTTCAGTTCATAGTTGGCTGGGTCCAGGGCTGAAGCAGCGTGATGGAAAGGCCTACCACAGAGAAAAGTGATACTATTATGGCTATTTCTTCTTACTCCAGTTGTCTATGGGTTCCAAAAGCTCTGGGCTAAAGAAGTTGTTTTTAATAACTGTTTATCTCGTGCCTACTGCTAGTGAAGCAGTTGCCTGTACCTAGTCTGTCCCATGCATAGACCTCACCACTTCTATCCCTAACTCAATCCCCCGAGAACAGGTTAGACTTCAGACTTGGTATGGAAACAGAGGCCCTGATCTGGGAAGCACTGTCCTTCTATTACCTCAGACTCTGATCAGTGTCCCCACAGGGAAACTGCATAGCTTGGCTTGCAGGGCAGACAATGTGGTTTGACTGGGTATCTTGCTGTGGTTGTCCCTTGCCTTCTTCCCCCAAATGTTTATGTGTGGCTCACAGAAAGGCTAGATCTCTGGATCTGAAGTCTGCCCTAAGCCCATGAACAGGGAAATATTTTCCTACTGTTATCACAGCCTTTGTGGAGCACCCCCACAGAGGAATGATTTGCTCTGCATTGCCATGGGCCATAATATCTCAGAGCATGTGCTAGGAAAAGAACCCACTTTGGGGCCCATGTATCCTTCTTATTCTATCTTTCCTGTCCTCTGTACTTCCCCTATTTTCTATCCCAGAGTTTGCATTCCAACACTTTGTGTCTGTACCATATCATGTCACTCTGACAAACTTTGAGGAATGTCACAGAGCTATTCATTTTTAGCACTTTTTCTGTACAGCCATGGCTTCTCTCCTTATACACATTATTTAATAAGTGTGATAATAGGAGTTGGGAGGAGAAAAAGTTCTAGTGATTTATTAAGCCAAATGGTAACTTTAGATGAAAATGATATATCATGAAATTCAAAATTTTTAAAAGAGTAAATTTTGAGTAATGTTATTACAGTGAAAAATATGCGTATGTATATATGGGATGTTAGGGATATGTGACTTAGCCTGACTTAATGAGTTCAAAATATATACACATATTGTATCAACACAAAATTATAAAAAATTATTATTTTCTAATTGAAAATATGTATTTGTAAACAGTTGTTTTCACATTATTATTGGAAACATTAAAATCATCTGAACAGCTTCAAGAAATTTTAAGGCCCAAGATATTATGAAGATTAGTTTAATGAGGATATTAGTGATGTCCCAAAATCAACATACTTAAATCTTTCCAAGTGATTCAAAGATATGAGAAATTTCCTAATATATGTCCTACATCACTGTAGGAAATGAACATCTATGTGTGTTCATAAAACATCTAATATTTTAAAAGTGATATAATTGCATTACTTAAATCTAATTAGATTTATTTATATGTAATCAATTAATTTGTGTTCCTTCTTGTCTTTGATATGTCCATCTTTGTCTGACTTCAGAGAACTTAACATTTACATATGTAACATAATGCTATAGTGGTCGCATGCCACCAAACTAGCAAAATAAACTGCTACCTGGGATAAATGCAGTCTACAGCAATTTATTGATGAGCCTCTACCTCTCTTCTTAGACTAACAAGTATGGAGAAGTAAGAATGGGGAGAAGTAATATTATAATTATTAGGTAATGATTGTGCCAATATACATTATGAAAAAAGCCCATTGAGTGCTCAGAGAATCAAGGAAACAAGAAGTAAAGAATTAAGCCTAAAAAAAGGGAAGTAAAATAACCATTTTGAAAAAACTGGTTTCATTGATTTCTCTGCTTTTGTATGATAAAGAATGAAGAAGTAAATATTGGACTGAAACTGAGAAAATATCCCCAATAAAATTGGAGATTTCTTTCAGATTAGCATTTTACTGCCCACTACATTGTGTCATCTTTTGCTTTTTGTGTATCTCTTTGTTCATTTTAAATTCCTATGAACTTTGAATATAGGCTATAGCTAGGCTTCAGTTTTCATTGTATGGAGAAACTCAAGTTCTTCCCTGAAGTCCCAATGTGAAAGGGCAGGGAAAAATGACTGTAGTTCTGATTTTCTGAGATGCTGACCAAGTTTAGATTCCATGACTTCCTGTAATGATCTGATTTTGGATAAATGTTTGTAGATTTAAAAAAAACACCCTCAGTACAATCTTAGTTTGGAGAATCCTCTTTTGCAGAATCAAGATTACACATGCAAAAATAAATTCCCATATAACTGAAAACAAACAGTGCTACAAATACTCAGCAGGCAAGTTACTGAGCAAAGCATATATTTTATGTTCTATTCCTAGGAACTTCTAGCTTTGTATTTCAAATAAAATATTTAATTTTGAATAAAGAAAGAATTGACACATACCTATGTGTTAATCAGCATTCTGTAGATAGATACATATATTATATAATTATCTTTATGTTCTCCATATCTAGACTGAAAACTTTAATTAAAAGAATTAGGGATTGAAAATTTTGTTTTTAGTATATGAACAGAATGTGCATAGTATTTTTTTCTTAGATAAGTTAATAAAAATTTTCTTCAATAGCTTTACCTAACTAAATGATCCACATGAAAAATTCTGGTGATTCTACTGCATAAAATATTTAAACTAATATTTTATCAATATTGTTTTCCATATATTCAAAAATCATTGTCATTTGCATTAGAAAATATCACACAAACTCTAAGTGAAATCAGGTATTGATTTGAACATTTTCCTTTGAAATTAGACAAGTGAAAGAAGTCATGTACTTATTTCTCCGAACTGGTGACCTCATTGATTTCTGTCTGACACCTGAAATCTATTTTGTTACCTTTCTGTTGCTCACATTAATTCCAATAGATGTATGCTTTCTTCTTATAAGAAGACAGTCAACTATTCTCATTTAGTAAAACAAGGTGAATTCAATATCACATTTGTAAAACTAGTAAGTATTATGCTTTGCAATTGCTTACCTATTTCTCTTTTAGTACTGACCATTAATTCTGCTTTATATAATGGAATGTGTGGTATATATCACAACAGTGTAAGTTCCTTAAGAAAAGGCAGGATGCAAACATGAAGTAGAACTTGGGATTAAAGATTAAAAAGAGCTAACTTTATCTAAAAGATAGACCTTGTGGTTATCTGTTTTGTGCAAAAGTGTAGATATTAATAGCACTGAAAATACGAAAGAGTATGTGAGAGACATTAGAGAAATGAAGCCACAATATCAGATGGAACTGAAAAAATGGGAAGGGTAACACACAACTTTCTATTTCTTTGCTTGCTCTTACTGTTGGCTTTTATTCTTCAGCCTAATGTAAAGATAAGTGTCCAACAAATAGTAATTTTTGAACTATTTATCTGTTTATCCCAGAATTCCATCAATAGGCAATTTCATGAACATTTTGTCTTCTGCCTTTTAACCTCCGACCTCCAAACTTACTTCTAGTCCAGATCCATATTAAGTCCAAAACAATTTAACTTTCTGTACATGTTTTTTTTTAAAATCAGGACCTCCAATTCAATGCTAAAATGAATTTATTTCTTTTTTCTAAATCTAACTTTCCTTCGATGTTGTTTTCGTAGCACACACCAATAATACTAATCTTGGATGAGGGAAGATTATTTATGAAGAAACTTTAGATTTCTCTATATCTGTTGGATATGTTTGTGTACACATATTGAGATTCGGAGTTGTATAAATCAATGATTAAAATTTTCCTTTTGTAGATATAACTTTAAAATGAGAGATTAGAATTAGGATATTATTTTGGTCTTATTGGTGCTTTAAGTTAGAAGACTATTATAATAAAAGCTGAGTATAGTATCAGTCACTGTGTATAATTGATAACACAATATTTTTCAACAGAATTCAGATTGTTAAAAGTTGAAATTACTGGCCCAAGTTATTGTTTAATTATTCTTATGTATTTGATCTTAAATATCAACTCTAATCTAAATTTAAATATTTGGCAGCCATTATTCTAATTTACTTGGCATTATGCATTTCATTAAAAATAAAAACTTTGTAGTACCTTAAAATCTTTTTTGGTGATAACTTTTTAATTGAAGTTTAATACATATTAGGTCATTATCATTATAGATGTAGCCATCATACTGTAATCTCACTGCAAGAAAAAGAGTGTTTGTTATATTGATAATTAATTGGCAGCCTTAGGATTGAAGTCATCTGGAGATTTTTAGATAATAAGGAAAACAAATATGAGGAAAATTGTTTTTCAAGACTACCACAAAAGATTTCATTATATTTTAAATATCCCTACAGATTTTGATACTGCAGGTAATCCAGTATTATAGAATTGAGAGACGCTAAAGCATAATTTAATTTAAACTTACCAAATATTAATGATACTAATTTTGGATGAGGAAATATTATTTTCTTTTTAAGGAAAACACTTTAAATGTTTCTATGTCTAGTGCATATGTTTCTGTACCCATGGTGAATGTAAAATTCAGTATTTTTTCTTTTCTCCTTTTTTTTTTTTCTTTGACAGGGATATCCAGGATGGTAGAAACTCATGGGCTAGAGTGACCCTCCATCCTTAACCTCCTGAGTAGCTGAGACTATAGTTGTGCTCCAAATGCCAGGATGATACTTAAATGCACATATTCCAGAGCACTCTATAGACAATTATGATAATAATAAAAATTGGGGAAAAATAGTGTAGAAAGTTATATGATAATACTGAATCTATCTGTAGTTATTTATTTATTTTTGTATTTTTTGACACAAGGTCTCACTATTCAGTCCAGGCTGGACTTAATCTCACTATGTAGCCCAGGCTGGACTCAATTTCCCAGTGATCCTCCTGTCTCAGCCACACAAATACTGGGTTTATAGGTCTGCACCACAACACTGGGCCTCCAAAGTCATGTAAATGAGATAATTTTTTAAAAAGACTATCAAATTTTGATGTTAGAAAACTCTCAACAAGCTAAAATCTTGAAATGTTACTAATTTCTTAGAGATTACAATCAAAGTTAAGGAAAACTGAAAAATATAGCACAAATTAAAAGAAAAATAATCGCTTGGATTTCATCAACTAATTCCAAGCACAACTAAATATAACTAGCAATAGCCCTTTTTATAATTGACCAAAGTGCATCATTGAATGAATGTCTTAATATTTGGAATATGATTTAATATTCAGATTATTATAGGACAGATGAAATTATTCCAGTCTATATTTCATTTACAGAAAGTTACCCTAGCATGATTTTCTAACCTTACTACCTGCTAACCAGATCAGAGTGACCTGAAAAGTTCATAAAAATCAGGGCTGGGGGATTTAGCTCAGTGGTTTCACCGCCTTCTGCGCAAGTGCGAGGACCCGAGTTCGATCCCCGGTACAAAACAAAACAAAACAAAACAAAAACATAAAACAAAAGTTCATAAAAATCAAAGTTAGATATAACAAGTTCTAGGTGGTTGTGGTTTTTCCTGAGGACCATAATAAATTCTGAGCATTAGTGTGTCTTTCTACAGAGTCAGAGTTCTTATGTTTGGCTACTTTCATATACAGTTCCTTATATAAATTGGCAGATAAAAAAATGCAGTGTAATGAAAATAGGACCAAATTTTCTACTACCATTTATTCTGTCTATTGGCTTTCTCAGACTAAATAAAATCTTTCCATTTGTAGTATAACCTCTGACCTTTCATACAATGCGTGTCTTTCATTTCTGTTGGATTACTTACTTCTCTTTCCAGCAGTCAAGTTACAAGAAAGAGTGAATATGTCAGTGTACCTAACTAACATGCTAACATGTCTTTTTTAGTTTGTCCTTGAAGAGACTTTGTTTTTAAATTTCTTGGTTTATTTTGTAAATTTGCAGGTGGAGTTTTGTGTATTTGTTATATTTATTCCTAATGGTCTATCATAAAATTTTTCCAACTCTGATGTTATGATACAACTGTTATAATTTTCAAATTTAAACTGTTCCAATCTCTGAAAGATAATTTTAACTTTTTCCTCATAGATTGTTCACATTATTAACCCATTTCTTAACCTTTACATTTAAAATACCAAGCATGTACTGACCTTTGTGCAGCAGCTACTGTATTTGAGGAATTCTGTTCTCAGTGAGCCACCTTTCTGCGCCCTGACCCAGGGCTGTCTGCACCTATGTTGCTAGAATCTACGCTGGTGCACAAACCATCTGCTTGTGAGTCTGATTTTACAAGTAATCATGCTGTGTTTTCTAGGTCTGGTTGCCCAGCTGTGACAGCATCATCAAAAATTAGTGCAGTAAAGCTAAAAATTTTTGGCTAATTATTTACTTGGAATAAGTATAAAATAATTTAATAGTGTAAGTTTTATCTCAATTAAGATGCCTTTTTAAAAAGTAGTTCTGCAACAATGACTCATTCTTTTCTGTTAATGAATGGGTAAAATAATAAGAATATTTTCCTATATATAGAAAGCAGATCACAATATGTATCCTTTATCTGATATTGTCTTCTATTTTTGTTTATTGTTCTATTACTATTTTATTACATTTATATATTTTGCCTTTGAGATTGTCATGATTTCTATTGCAAGCCCTCTCAAATTTGAATAAAAAGTCTTTGTAAGTATTTTTCTAACTACTACTCCTTATAGTTTGGACCAAACCTGAAACTGAGTACTAAGAGATATGTTTTAGCTACTGGTAATGAATATTTAAATGTTTTTGTTCTGAGACACTTTTAAGAATAATTGTACTTTATGGCCTTACTTGTAACAGCTATAAAAGAGATGTACAAAGTTTTGCTAATGTTTTATTTTGCCATTTTTCTTATTGAAATGACAAATATTATTTGCTTTGGAAAGAGATGGCCACGTATTTTGATCTGTTAAAATTCAAGTATTTTATTTTGAAGTTTTCAGTGCAGATAACTATCAATGTATTATTAAATTTAGATGTGGTTCTTTAGCCATATACATTTATTTGCAATCCAAGTCAATGACAAGCGATGGCTAGGGAAAATAGTATCTCCTTTCAGTATTGCAAATCTGTTCATACTTAAAGCAGCAAACCATATTTTTCCTATTTGTTAACTTTAAAATATTCACTATAATGAGTTTATATTATTACACATATTTTGTTTAGTGTTATGGAAATTAATATTTACTATTCATATAGCAAGAAGAATGATTCTAATGGGACTTACAAGTAATTCTGAAATCTTATGATAACGTTGCACTGCAGGTTGCATCGTGGTTGTAAATCTTTTTCAATTTTAGGAGAGATCAAACCTGAAAACAGGATTGCTCAGAAATGGAGCAAAGTTTCCCATGACAGATTAGGTATCCTGTTTTCAGCAAGATCACTTTGACTTGATACCTAGCTTTAGAAAAGCCCAATGTGTCTAAAATTTTAGAAGAGAAATCTCTAAGAAGGCACTTTGAAGAAACTTTGAGAGTTTGGAAAGTCTAATACTTAACAATTCCTATCACAAAAAATATTGTCAGAAATACTATGACATTCATTTCCTGTATTTGCAGTTTTAAATTAAAGTACTGATAGGTCAAGTGTATATACTGGTTAGATGTATTTAATGTGACTGAGACTGAAACTGTCTTAATTTAAAAATAAAAAGTAAAAAATAAATGTTTACTTTTGAAACGAATGCTTTCTAAACAAGTCAATATTCTCAGATTTCAAAATTCAGTTCCAATCTGAAATAAACATTGATCTCAGTAGTAAATATTATGGATGTGTTTGAAACAATACCCCTAATAAGGAAAGGTTATTTTTTATTAGTACATGTTTATCATTCATAAAGATCATTCATCATAGGGAATTTGTAACTGTACCTGATATATCAATTGTTCTTTTTATTCCTATTCCCTTCCCCTGCCTTCAACCCCTTTCCCCTTCTCATTTGAGGAATCTCCATACTGATTTCCACAGTGGTTGCACTATTCTATACTCCCACCAACAGTGGAGAAGGGTTCCCTTTCCACCACAGCCTTGCCAGGATTTGCTATTGGTTGATTTCTTAATGATAGCCAAACTTTTTAAAAGTGAAATGGAATCTTAATGTTGTTTTAATTTGCTTATCTGCATGATCAGTGATGTTGAACATTTTTCATATATTTGCTTGTGGTTTATACTTCTTCATCTGAGAAGTGTCTATTCATTTCAGCTGGCCATTTTTGGATTGGGTCTTTAAATTTGGGGTTTTTGATTATTTTCAGGTCTTTAATATCCTAGTCCTTTGAGGGGTAGTTAGTAAAATTTTTCTATATTTTTGGTTATCTCTTCACTCTTTTTTGCTGGTACAAAAGCTTTATACAAAAGCTTTATAATTTGATGTGATCTCAGTTGGTGATTCTTTGTAATATTTCCTGTGCAATCAGGGTTCTGTTCATAAAGTTTTTATCTATACCTATGTCTTCAAGTATTTTACCTATTCTGTATTCCAGCAGATTAAGTGTTTCTGTTTTAATATTTGATTTTTGATCCATTTCAACTTTAGTTTAGTACATAGTTAGAGATATGGGTCTATATTTTATTATCAGCATGTGGAAAGCTAGTTTGCTTGGCACAATTTATTAAAGAAGCTATCTTTTTTAAAGTAAAGTTGTTTGGCACCTTTGTCACAGATAAGGTACCTGAATGTGCTTGGAGTTGTTTTTGCATCTTCTATTCTGTTATATTGATCCTAGAGTCTTTCCCTTTCTTTTCTTTTTTGCCAGTACCATGCTGTTTTTATCACTGTAGCTTTGTAATATAACTTCAAATCAGGAGTTGTGATGCCTCCTGCCTTGCCCTTGTTACCCAGAATTGCTTTTTCTGTTCTGGTTCACTTCTGATTCCATATGAATTTTAGATTGTTTTCTCTAGATCTGTGAGGTATGCTATTGTTATTTTGAGTGGGATTGTGTTAAATCTTTGTAACAGTTTTGACACTATGGCCTTTTTCAGTATACAGGTTCTGTGTCTCCAAGAACAGGGGATATCTTTCCATTTTTTGATACCCTCTTCAATCTCCTTTTTCAGAATACTGTCATTTTCCAGTGTAAAGTTCTTAGGCTTCCTTCACTAGATTGATTCCTGAGTACAGTAATACCTGAGTTCATGAACATTTCTTTTACCAAACAATTCAATTTGTGAACAGAAGACTTTGGCAAAACTGTGCTTCCATTTGTGAACTCAACATTGACCTTATGAGGAAATTTAATTTGGTTCACAACCAAAATAACTCACGAACAGAATCATGGAATGAATTAAGTTTGTGAACAGAAGTACTACTGTATTTCAGTTTTCTTTATGATTTTCTGAAAGATGTTGTTTCCCAAATTTCTCTCTCAGTGAGTTTTTTTTTTCATACACAGGAATGCTATTGAGTTTTCAATGTTGACTTTGTATACTGCTACAACATTGAATTTGGTTATTAATTCCAGGAGTCTTTTGGTAAAGTTTTTGGGGTCTTCTATGTAGAGTTTCATCTCATCCACAAATAATCTAACTTCTTTCCATCTTGTCCATATTCTTTTTTTTTCTTTTGCTTGTCTAATTGCTCTAACTAATGTTTCCAGAAGTCTATTGAACAGGAGTGGTGAGAGTTGGCATCTTTCTCTTCTTCCTGATTTCAAAAGCTTTCATTTTTTGACCATTTAGTATGATATTGGCTGTTGGCTTGACATAGGTGCATTTTATCAGATTGAAATAAAGACTTTCTTTTCCAATTTTCTTTAGGATATTTTTCACGAATGTGTATTGGGCTTTGTCAAATGCTTTTTCTGCATCTATTGAGATGATTCTGTGGTTTTTTTTCTTTGCTTCTCTTAATGTGGTGTATTACCTCTATGGATTTATATATATTGAACCACTCCTGCATCACTAGTATGAATCCTACTTGGTCTTGCTGTATAATCTTTTTGGTTATTGGCTGCATTCAGTTTGCCAGTATCTTGTTGAGGACTTGTGTCTATGTTCATTAAAGAGATTGGCCTGTATTTCTCTTTTTTTGATTGTGTCCCTCTCTGGTTTCAGTATCAGGGTAATGGTTGCTTCCAGTGTTGCTTCCCTGTTAATTTGATTAGAGAGTTTGAGGAGTAGTGGCATTAGACCTTCTCTAACTTTCTTGTAGGATTCACCAGTGAATATATCAGGACTGAAGGATTTTTTTATTGGTAGTTTTTTTGTTGTTGTTCTATTATTACTTTTTCAATTTAATTGAGTGATATTGGTTGGTTTTGAATTTTTATATATTCTTGATTCAGCTTTGGTAGTTAATATGTATCTAGGTATCTATCCATTTCTTCTGTATTTTCCATCTTATTATACTACATGTTCTAGAAGTAGGTACTGATAATCTTCTGGATTTCTGCAGGATCTGTTATGATTTTTCTCTTTTTATTCATAATTAATGTTATTATTGGGTAAAATCATGTACAAAAAGGGATTTAGTATCCATTTCATTTTAATATGCTATTGTATGTCATGCCATAATAAATATTATTAAACATGTGTCCATGTGGACATTTATAGAGATCTTGTGGGACATATTTCTCATAGCAGAATGAGGGGAATGATTAGCTTGCAAATTTATTCAATAATGCTGAATCTCTATCCAAAGAAATTATGATGTTACAGAGGAATATATGATAATTTCTGCTCTTCTACACATTTAAAAATATCAGTATGGATATATCAGTATATTTGTGCCAAATTGAAGGTAAAATATTATTTACTTTTGCATTTCTCTGACTTACTGAGAAGTGTACACATTGTCATATTTTTATTGGTCTCTCAACTCTTGCAAATCAAATTTTCATATCATTTAAATTATTCTTATTGTATGTTTTGTAATTTTCCTTTATGAGATGGTCCATATATTTTCTGAAAACTAAGTGTCAGTACATAATTGACTGAAAATCAATTGTGTGGGTCAGTGTTATGTTTTATTTATTTATTTATTTTTTGGTACCGGGGATCAAACTCAGGTCATTGCGCTTGCGCAGCAGGCGGCGAAACCACTGAGCTAAACCCCGGCCCAGTGTTATCTTTTTTAAGTATTGTTATTATGTTTTATAAAATAATGTAAATTGATTGGTATTTTTATTATTATCTGTTTCTTTGTCTTAAGAATTTGTTGCTTGTTACATATTATCATATATCTTATATAATAGCTTAATATGTTACGTATATAGTGGGTGGAAATCTAAATGTATTTTGTTTTATATAGAACACCAATTATTCTACATAACATATTGAACAATTAAATCTATTTTCACTGATCTGCAATGCCATATGTGTATATATTAACTTTTCAAATATATGTGGAATAGTTACCATGTACTTTTTAGACTATATCACAATAATTCTGTGTTGGAAGCACTTTGTCTTCTATTTGGTGGATATTTTTCACTGTGTAAAGTTACACTGAATTTTTATTGGGATTCATAATGTGAAGTAACTAATTTTTCTTCAAAATACTGTGATTTATATTATACAGAAATGAAAGTAAATGTAATTTAGTTCATTGCAGCAAAATTGGTGGATCTCACCAATATAATATTGTATGAAAGAAGCCAGATGCAGAAGAGTATATGACATATGACTTCATTTAAATAAATTGCAACAGCAGGCAAACTAGTCTGTGTTGTTAGAAGTCAAGATTGTAACTATTTGTGGGGAAAAGATGTAACTGGAATAGACCAAGTGGTGGGTGGAAGGTTCTTAGCTTCTGCTACTTTTCTTATGTAGATATAGTTTACATGAAGGCTCACTATATATGAATGTTTTAAACTGTATACTTTTGTTTTTTGTGATAACTGAAAAAATTATGTAAAAATATTCTTTGCTATTCTTGACAATTTCTTCTGTCTCTCCACTTTTTTTCACACCATTTGCATTTATGTCTCAATTCATTATGGTCTGATTTCCTTCCTCATAAACCACTAATGATATTATTGCTAAATACACCTGTAATTTTGCTGTAGCAACATGCAATGGGATCTATTCATCTAACTTGATTAGTTGTTCTCTCAGAAGTTCAAGTCATGATTGAATATGTTCCTTGATAAAGTCCATCTTTCCATAGGTTTTATGACAATGGAATCTCTGCCTTGTGTATATACAGTTATATAACTTTTTCAATCTGTACACTGGTCTCTCTTGCCCTGCTCATTAAAAAGTAATCATTTTTTCTACCAAGTATTCATAGACTTTAATCTGCTCCATTTTCTTAATTTCCTTGAATGTTCACTTTCACTTACAGAACTTGATATCTATATAGTATGTGGTCTAACACTTAACTGTAAATTAGATCCTTATTTCTATCTCCATAGTCAAATGAAGTATCTTTATTTGATTGCCAGATAGTTATCCATATAGAATTTATTTTCATCTTGAAACCATTATTCCTTTCAATGTTTCAAGAGCTAGAAACTTGATAATTACCCTGCTTTTCTATCATTCATTTTTTAGTCTTTGCTTAACAAACAACTTTGTAACATTAATTGGAGCAGAAAATTCAAGTTGGGGAAACAATTGTCATCCTTCCCACCAAAAAAATCAGGTCACAAAACCTTCCTTTTGCACCTGACAAGGTGGGCTACCAATTAATATGGAAGAAATGACTACTTCTTGAATTAAGAGTGGATTTCATATCTATTAGAACATGCATTTAGAAAAGCCAGCTGCCATACAAGAAATTTGGGCATTAAGCTACCAGGAAGCCAAAACTAACATGTGGCAAGTACTTAGGTAGAAAGACAGGTTTCAGTTGGATGTGGTATATGTCTGTAATCTCAGCACCTTGGTAGTCTGAGGCAGAAGAATCACAAGTTCCAGTGCAATCTAAGCAATTTCAGGAAACTCTGACTAAATATAAAAGTAAATCAATAACATAAATTTTTATCGTGAAATCTTTTCCTATGACAATGCCTTCAAGAGTTCTATCTAACCTGTCTTCCAGTCAGTTTAGTGTTTCTGTTTTAAATTTAGATCTTTGATCTATTTTTATTTTAGTTTAGTGGATGTTGAGAGATATATGTCTAGTTTTACTCTTTGACAAGTTGAAACTCAGTTTTTCCAGCACCATTTATTAAAGAGGCTATCTTTCCTCCAGTTATGACCTTTGGTTCCTTTGTCAAAGATCAGGTGGATGAGTATGTTTGGAGCTGATTCTCCATCTTCTAATTTGTTCAACTGATCCATGGGTCTGTTTCTTTTCTGGTACCATGCTGTTTTTATCACAGTAGCTTTGTACTATAGTTTCAAATTGGAAATTGTGATACCCCCCCACCTTGTCTTCTTTGTCTAGAATTACTTTTTCTATTCTAGGTCTCTTCTTGTTCCAAATGAATTTTGGGGTTGTTTTCTCAAGTTCTGTGAAATGTGCTATTGGAATTTATTTGGGATTGCATTGAATCTATATAGCAGTTTTGGAAGTATGGCCATTTTCACTATATTGGTTCTTCCTACCCAGGAGCAGGGGAGGCCATACTCTCCAGTGAAATAAATAGGACACACATGTGTAAATACCAAATAGTTTCTTTGCTGTGAGAAACTGAAAGTGTAAATGAGGATCAAAATGTATAATAGATAATGTGAAATATGAAGAAAAGGTCAAAAGGGGAAGGGGAAGGGGCAGTGGGAAGTGTAAAAGAAAGGAAAGAAGGAAAAGGAATAAATATGACAAAAGGAAATAATGGAAACAAAGTCTTTGTAAATAGGGAGGGGTGGAGGGGTTGAAGGGAGTGCGGGGGAAGGGGGAAAAAATAAGAACCATGATATATCATGCAAAGGTGCAAATTTCCAGTGATGAATATAATCATACTGTATACCTAAAATGCACAATACACAATTTTTAAATAAAAAAAAATTTAAAAATTTGAAAAGCACTGAGAATGCAGGCCAATGTCAAGGCCCTGGGTTGAAACATCATAAGAAAGAAGAGAGAGATTGAGAGAGAGAGAGAGAGAGAGAGAGAGAAAGAGAGAGAATGAATACAAGTTCCATAAAAGCTGCAGAAGTCCAACCATCTCAGCTCCAGTGCAATAAAATCCCCATAATTCAGTTACATGAAGTAATCTAGACACAGAAGGACAAATATTACATGAAGATATCATCTATATGGAGATTATCTAAAATTCTAAAAAAACTTTTTTTAGAGTTAGAACCTAGACTGGTGGTTAGCAGAGGGTGGGTAGATTTTGTGCATGGCTAGGGAGATATTGATCGGCTAGTATGAAGTTAGAGTTGGGGGAATAATTCTGTGTTCTATTAGACAGTAAATGTAATTAATAGTATGCATAAGTATTTCAAAATAGATAGAAGTGAAGACTCTGAATATTTCACAAAAAAGAAATGATAAATGTTTTAGGAGATGTACCGGTATGCTAATGAACCTGATTTGCATTGCAAAATGTATACAAGTATCAAAATATATTTTACACTGTAAATCTGTACTACTACCATGTATCAATTATAAATTTTTAAAATATTAAAATTTAAAAACAAAAACTCTGTTTAACACAGATTAGTGGGTTTCATTAGTGGTTTTTATTACCTGTAAACTGCTTCTAATTTCTAACTGCAGTATAGCATCATATCTCACTGCTCTTTCCCTTTCCACTTCAGTTTCTAGTTCCTAAAAATTTTAATTCTTTGAATTTACTTTTCTACACAAAGTTTTTCTGTTTTAAATTTATTTTCTGTAATATTTTAGGGTGAGTGTTTCTGGGAATTACTTCTTATAACTGGACACTAAAGTCCCATGATGCTGAGGCACTGTTGTAGATCCCAAAGTGTCTTCTGACCAACTCTGTCAAAGTTTCCATTATGCTGAATTGGATGAGTGTATTAATCTGTTTTTCTCCCCTACAATACTATGAGCTCTCTTAAGGTTGAACTGTAAACTACTTACTGTGACAGGTCCAACTTCAACCAAGTGCTCTTCATATTTTATGTGGTGCAAAAAATGGTGGAGAAGAAATAAGTAAATACAATAAATCACGATTGTTTTGGTTTCCATCTAAAGTGTCCCCCAAAGCCTCAGGTATATTAAAGATCTCTGGGGCACCACAGCTGAATTCCTTTTAGGAGGTTTGGCCTGGTTGGAGTTGGGTCACTACAGGCGTAATGTATAGAGGGTACATCCTTTCCTCCAGCTCCCTCTTTCTCTCTCTGCTTCCTGGTTGCCATCAGATTAGCAGCTATCCTCTGCTTAGCCACTTCCACCATGTTGTTCTTTCCTTGGAGGCCATCTCATCAAGGACTGAAATCATGAGTCAAAATGAATCTCTCCTCCTGTATGTTGCGGTTCTTGGGTATTTGTCACAATGCTAAGTGACAAAGCTCCTAAAGTTTTTCCTATATAAACATACCAAATATGCAATTTTATAAACAAAGATGTTAGATATCTTAAAAAGTATGTAATATTCATTTTATAAAACACTTTATATTTTATTTTTATATATATATGTACATTTTAGGTATAAAATACACTTACATTTATCTTTGGGTGTTTGTTCCAGAACATGATGTATCTTAGTTCTTATTTTTTCTCCCATTACCTGTGCACCCTTCACCCCCTCCACCCTTCCCTATTTACACAGATTTTGATTCCATTATTTTTTCTTTCTCATAATTTTTCCTTTCCTTCTTCCCTTTCCCCTTCCTCTCCCACCATCCCCAAACCCTTGGACCTTTTCCTATTTCAAATTATCAATTATTCATTTTAATCATTTTCATCCTTATTTACACTTTCAATTTCTCACATTAGAGAAACTATTCAGTATTTACACATGTGTGTCCTATTTATTTCACTTAAGAGTATGGCCTAAATATGCATCCATTTAGCTATAAATATAACACATCCTTATTCACATTTTTCTGAGTTAATAACATAAACTCCCTGTTTGTCTCCTGTTATCCCTAGTCATGTCAACGTACTTTGTGTTTCTATGAACTTAAAAATTTTCGATACTTACAAATGTTCCAAAAACTGCATACATACATACATACATACAAATCCCATAAATGTGTTTATTTAAGAAGGAAGGCATTTGTAGCAATCCTGTTATTTTTGTCATTGTTAATTGAAGTTATGTCATTTGGGTTCAGAAGTGTGATTTTAAGAATAGGAAGAAGCAACAACATACTTACCCCTTGTACTGTGTTCACTTTTATAAAACACCATCTAACACTTTTTTTCAAAATTGTCACTTGCCATTTACTAGGTGTTTCTGATATACTTATCACTAATCTGCTTAAATTTAATTCCCACCAGAACTCTATGATATGGTAACTAAATACCATTCAAGTTTCTATGTATAGGCTATTGATTATTTTTATTTTTAATAGATGAACAATTTCATATGTATTAAAGCACTTGTTTGGCATCATCTGTGTAGTGATCTATCTAAATTAGTAGTGAATAATTCTTCCTGGAATCTAAATACTCATTATTTGAGACCATTAAAAAAATTGAGTACAACCTTTAGTATATTAGTTCTTATGTCAAATGGCCCATCCGTGTCTATATTATTCTATGCTGCTAGTCTCTCTCAGTGCGTTTATATCAATCAGTTCTTTCCAAATGTGGATCTAAATACGTTTTTTAAAAGGTACAAGACCACCTACTCCAAATTTGTGGTATATATATGGATTGGCTGTGTATCACATGACAATAGAAAATCATTTCATTCTACTTAGAACTGCAATGTTTTTCAGTTCCTTTTTATTCTCTCAGTGTTTTTCCACATATGTAAACAGACTTTGAGAAGGTATCTGAAACTATACCTGGGCTCAGTTAAGTTAATCTTGTACTATTATATCTCCTTTAGGAAAAACAAAAACAATAGGTTCAAATGGATGGTTCCTTGATATCAGGTGTGAGATCAAACCATTGTTTCTCTCACAACTGTGCAATTTGATATAACTAAAATATTTTTTCTCAAGAGTTTCCTTATGTATTATCTTGTAATACTCAACCCAACTCCATCTTGTGACTCAACGTCATTTTGTACCGGTGCTTGAACAAAGTTCTTGCTCTTGAACAAAGCACCCAAAACCCCCACATCCTGCTTGTCAGTAAACTTGGTGTAGTTGCAGGATGTTTTGCAGCTCACCTAGTGTGTGAAATTTCGTTGTGTCCCCCACTAGCCTGGCATGGTTCTGCTTCGGTAAGATTCCGCTTGCTCTCCCCTGAGCCCTCCCCAGCTGAAAGCATAATTTAAAAGGAGAAATCAAACCATTTCACATTGCTTGGGGAACTTTCTGGGTGCTAGTTCCTCCTTGGCCACCAGCTGTAATGAATGGGCTTGAATCTGGAAGAGCGTGTGGCACATCTCTATTGTTCTAACTTGCTCATCCATAACAATCTCAATTATTTTCCCATAAATTAAAAAACTATGTGGGTAATTTGGAGTGCTGAAATTGAGTAATTTGTATGCAACAGGAATTTCTCACAATTCTGGAGGCTGGAAACCCTAGGTCAAGACACCAACTGGGTCAATGGTTAATAAGGTGCCCAGTGTTTGCTTTCAAGATAATGACTTAAAACTGGGACATCACATTGTAAAAAGGGATGAAAGAATAGCCTAGGCAAGCTCCCTCCAGTTATGATATAAGGCACTTATTCATTCATGAGGGGAAAACTTTCATTAATTAATAACTTTCCCCAAAAGGATTTACCTCTTAATTCCACAAAAATTGGTACTGAGGGGCTGGAGATATAGCTCAGTTGTGTTGCACCTGCCTGGCAAGTGCAAGGACCTGAATTCAATTCCTGGTACAAAAAAATGGTACTGAGATTTATGATAAATTTTGGTGGGAATATCATCTTTTGAAAATACCAATAATAATATTTCAGATTTATGTATTAGAAATCTAAAATTGAATGTAGAATAATTTATCCAAGATTATATTACAGCCAAAACCAAGATGTAGTTAAAGTAGAATATCAAGAGATGCAATGAAAACTTATAAACATATCTGCTTCTTTGATCAGCTACAGACAACTACAGAGGATCAACTCACTATATTCTTCTAGCCATCCATGAATATAACTAAATTTTAATATATGTACCCAGCAATTCCATACAATTTACCAAAAATTTTAGTATACTTTCAATGACAAAAGTGGAAAACTATTAATTTTTGCAAACATCTGGGAAGTTTGTGTTTTCTAGGCCAATCTCCACTACAAATTAAAGTACATATTTTACATTATACTTATTTATAATAATGGATACTAGATGTCTTGCATATCCCGTTAAAAAGCATAAAGAGTAACACTTGATTATTTATAATGTCATGGAAATATTCTAATGAAATAAACTCATAATAAGCAAGGTTATTTATATGTTAATCTATAAAAAAACACACACGCATCTTCTTTATCCACTCTCCAGTTGATGGGCAATTGAGCTGTTTTCAAGCTTTGGTTATTACAAACCGTGCCACTATAAACAGGGATGAGCATATATCACTGTGGTATGATTTTTAAAATTCTTTTAGGAAGTTACGCAGCAGAAGAATAGCTGGGTCAAATGGGAATTATAATCCTAGTTTTTTGAGGTATCTCCATATTGATTTCCACAGTGGTTGGACCAGACTGCACTCCAACCAACAATAAAGAAGGGTTCTTTTCTCCCCACAACCCTGCCAGCATTTGTTATTGGTTGATTTCTTGATAGCAGCCATTCTTTGTGGGGTGAGGTGTAATATCAGCATTGTTTTCATTTGCATCTCTTGAATGACCAGGAATGTTGAACATTTTTGCATATGCTCATTTGCTATTTTTAATTCTTTGTCTGAGAAATGTCTGCTCATTTCAGATGCCCATTTTGAATGGGTCTTTATATTTGGGGAGGGTCTGACTTTTTTAGTTCTCTATATATTCTGGATAGTAGATCTTTGTCTGAGGAACAGCTGGAAAATTTTTTTTCCCACATTTTAGGTTGTCTCTTAGCTCTGTTGGTGGTTTCTCTTACAGTGCAGATCTTTTTAATAAGATGAGATTCCAGTTGTTGATACTTTGTGTTAGTTCCCATGGTACTGAGGATTTGTTCATAAAGTCTTTTCCTATGCCAATGTCTTTGAGAATTCAAACTAACTTATCTTCCAGCAAGTTTAGTGTTTCTGTTTTAATATTTAGACCTTTAATCCACTTCAATTTTAGTTTAGTGCATTGCAAAAGATAAGAGTCGACTCTTAATTTTTGGGAAGTTGAAATCCAGTTTTTCCAACACCATTTATTCAATAGACTATCTTTCCTCCAGTGAGGGTGGTTTGTTCCTTTGTCCAATATGAGATAGCTGAGTATGTCTGAAGTAATTTCTCTATCTTCTTTTATTTTTTCCTTAGATTCATTTATTGGTACATTTTAGGTATACAATACATTTACATTTATCTTTGGGCACTTGTACCTTTACATGATGTATCTTGGTTATTATTTTTCCCTATTTCCTGTCTTCCCCTCACTCCCCCACCCTTCCTTATCTACAAAAACTTTGTTTTCCTTTTTTCATTTTCTCATAATTTTTCCTTTTCCTTATTTCCTTTCCCTACTGTTGCCCCTTTCTCTTCCCCTTTGAATCTACTGTTCCTATTTGCCATTATCAGTTATTCATTTTAATCATTATTTACGCTTTCAGTTTCTCACACCAGAGAAACTATTCGGTATATACATATGTGTGTCCTATTTATTTCACTTAAGAATATGTCCTCAATATGCATCCCTTTAGCTATAAATGACTCTAGTTTCTCATTTTTTATGGCTGAGTAGTACTCCATTGTATAAAAAACAAACACATTTTCTTTATCCAGCTTCCAGAGAATGAGCACTTGGGCTGTTTCCAAGCTTTAGCTATTACAAACTGTGCTGCTATGAACATGGGTGCACATATATCTCTGAGGTATGATTCTTTTAATTATTTTGGGAAAATATCCAGCGGGGGAATAGCAGGGTCAAATGGGACCTCTAGCCCTAGTTCTCTGCGGTATCTCCACACTGATTTGCATAGTGGTCACACCAGTCTGCACTCCCACCAAAAATGGAAAAGGGTTCCTTTCTCTCCATACCCCTGCCAGTATTTGTTATTGGTTGATTTCTTGATAGCAGGAACTCTTTCTGGGGTGAGGTGGAATCTCAGTGTTTTTTTCATCTGCATCTCTCCAATTACCAGTGATGCCGAACATTTTTTCATAGATTTGTTTGCTGCTTTTACTTCTTTGTCTGAGAAATGTCTGTTCATTTCAGATGCCCATTTTTGAATTGGGTCTTTGAATTTGGGGGGTCTGAGATTATTCAATTCTCCATATATTCTAGATAGTGGTCATTTGTCTAAGGTACAGCTGCTAAAAATTTTTTCCCTCATTGTAGGTTTTTTGTTAGCTCTGTTGGTGGTATCTTTTGCAGTCCAGAAGCTTTTTAATAAGATGAAATCCCAGTTGTTGATTCTTTCTGCTAGTTCCCATGCTACTGAGGTTTTGTTCACAAAGATTTTTCCTATACCACTGTTTTCAAGAGTTCTTCCTAATTTATCTTCCAGCAATTTAGTGTTTCTGTTTTAATATTTAGATCTTTAATGCACTTCAATCTTAGTTTAGTGCATGCTGATAGATATGGGTCTATTTTTAATCTTTGCCTGGTTGAAATCTAGTTTTTCCAACACCATTTATTAAATAGGCTATCTTTCCTGAAGTAAGGATAGTTGGCTCCTTTGGCAAAGATGAGGTGGCTGAGTATGTCTGGAGTTGTTTCTGGGTCTTCTAATCAGTTCCACTGATCCTCGAGTCTGTTTCTTTTCCAGTACCATGCTGTTTTTATCACAGTAGCCTTGTAGTATAGTTTCATGTTGGGGATTATGATACTCCTTGCCATGTCTCTGTTACCTAGAATTGCTTTTGCTATTCTAGGTCTCTTCTGGTTCCAAGTGAATTTTTGGATTGTTTTCTCTAGGTCTGTGAAATATATTGTTGGAGTTTCAATTAGCATTGCATTAAATCTAATTAGCAGTTTTGGAAGTACAACCATTTTCACTATATTGGTTCTTCCTACTCAGGTGCAAGAGATGTCTTTCTATTTTCTTATCTCCTCTTTGATCTCTTTTTTTAAAGTGCTGTAGTTTTCAGTGTAGAGGTCTTTTGTTTCTTTGTTAGACTGATTACTAGATATTTCATTTTTTTGGATGCTATTGTGAAAGGAATTGTTTCCCTAATTTCTCTCTCAGTGATTCTGTTATTTGTGTACAAGAAGGCTATTGTTTTTTGAATGTTGAGGTATCCAACTACTCTACTGAATGTGTCAATTAAGTCTAGAAGTCTTTTTGCAGAGTCTTTTTGGTCTTCAATGAAGAGTATCATATCATCAGCAAATAATGACAGTTTTACTTCTTCCTTTCCTATCTTTACTCCTTTCATTTCTTTCTCTAGTCTAATTGCTGTGGCTAATGTTTTCAGAATTATATTGAATAGGAGTGGTGATAGTTGCCATCCTTGTCTTAATCCTGATTTTAGCATGAAGGTTTTCGGTTTATAAACATGTAGTATGATGTTGGCTCTTGATTTTTCATATATAGCCTTAATCAGGTTGAACTAAAAACCTTCTAATCTAATTTTCTGTAGGTTTTTTTTTTTTAATCATGAAAGGGCATTGAATTTTGTTGAATGCTTTTTCTGCATCTTTTGAGATGATCATATCCTAGGGAAGAGAAGGTGAGCCAGTCCCAGCACTGGGAAGGTGTGGGGGGCCTTGACCCCCGCTAGAACTCTTGAGTGCCTTTTACGGACATATCCGGGCCTGCTGCAAATCTACCCGGCAACAAGGAAGTAGCCCCAGTACCCTCCTCTCGCTCCTCCCCTCTAGCCCTACGGTATATATGTTGTAGCAGCTTCCGCAATAAACGAGACTTGATCAGAAACCTGTCTTGTCTCCATCTCTCGTGTCCCCTGTCCCTTCTCATCCTCGCTCCCCCTCTAGGGTCTTCGTTGACTTACCCGCGGGCCGGGACAAGTGGCGCCCAACGTGCGGCCAGAGAACGGGGGATCCAGTGAAGGACGCTGCTCAGGGGCCCTAAGATTAAGATTGAGGAACAAAGAGCACACTCGACACAGGAGAGGCTTGCAATTGACGTAAACCTGCCGTCTTTTTCGCACCTCGGTAAGTTGAGCAGCGATTATGGGACAGGGCATTAGTCAGCACGAATTGTTCGTGCAAGGTCTCAAGGAGACATTACAGGCACGAGGGGTAAAGGTTACAGTCAAACAATTGCTGAAATTTTTTGATTATATTAGAGATCTCTGCCCTTGATTTCCCGCCGAGGGTACCATTGACGAGAGGTGATGGAAAAGAGTAGGGGAGGCCCTTAAAGATTATTATGCTACTTGCGGACCAGGAAAGGTCCCGATCACTGCATTTTCTTATTGGAATCTTATTAATGACATTATCTCTCAGAAAACCAAAGATCCGGTGGTGGCTCAAGCCATCCAGGTCGGGGAGATAGCTCTCCGATCGGAGGAAGGGTTGATCACTCTCGGAGTGAGGAGTTTGTAAATACCCTGCGGGACGCCAAGATGGCGCCGAGGCCCGAGCCCCTGCGGGACGCCAAGATGGCGCCGAGGCCCGAGCCCCTGCGGGACGGGACTCCTTCAAAGGATGAAGGAGAAGACTTGATGTCTTTTGATAGCGACGATGACTTAGACAAGGAAAAACAAAATGTTATTGATGAGGGCTTACAGGCGGGCTCTGCCTCTTCCAAGCCTTTTAAAAAAAAAGCTTCGGCGCTCCTCAGCTTCTGCCCCCGCTCTTTCAGCCCCTGCCTCTAACCCCGCCCCGCCTGTTAAGGAGGAACCAGCCTTGTAGCCTTCCCTCCGACACTTCAGAAACCCCCCCTTCCCACAGAACGGTCCGGGGGAGGCTGACTGGACCAATCTTGAGGAGGAGACAACCAGATATCGCAATCCTGATTGGCCACCCGTAGTTCAATGTCCGCCTCCTTATCTTCCAGAACCCAACACTCCCATTGCGCCCGCTTTGACATGCCCTGTTGTTGATCCCCAAAAGGAACTCTGGGACAAAATAGAATTTCTAAAAAAACAGATAAGGTTAGAAAAGGAACATCAAGACCTTATTACCCAGCTTGAAGGCTTAAGAACAGGCAAAGCCCATAAAAATGTCCGTAGAAAAGACACCCTTAAGCCACGACCCCCCATTAGAGGGGCGACCCCCAGGGTGCCATCTGGATCAAGGGTACCCCTAAAACTTGAAACTGTGGAAGTCTTTCCTGTAACTGAGACTGCTGACGCACAGGGACAGGCGTGGAGACACCATAGTGGTTTTGATTTCAAGGTTATTAAAGAACTTAAAATGGCCGCAGCTCAATATGGGGCCACTGCACCTTACACCATGGCTATTCTAGAATCGGTGGCAGAAAATTGGCTCACCCCAATTGATTGGCAGACTCTGGCCCGCGCCACCCTTACAGGAGGTGATTATTTATTATGGAAATCTGAATATATTGAAAATTGCCGAGATACTGCTAGACACAATGCTCAGGCGGGTAATGGTTGGATACTTGATATGCTTCTAGGGGATGGGGCCTATGCTACCAACGATCAACAGATGCAATTTGATGCGGGGTTATATGCCCAGATTCAGACCGCAGCCACTAGAGCCTAGAGAAAGCTCCCTTCTAAAGGGGATGTGAGTACTTCTCTCACCAATATCCGACAGGGGCCTGATGAGCCCTTCGCGGATTTTGTTCACCGCCTGCTCACAACAGCGGGTCAGATTTTTGGGAACACAAAAACCGGGACAGATTTTGTTAAACAGCTTGCTTTTAAAAATGCTAATGCTGCTTGCCAGGCCGCCATCCGCCCTTATAAAAAAAAAACTGATCTCTCAGGTTACATTCGCCTTTGCTCAGAAATTGGGACTGCCTACCAACAGGGACTTGCCAGGGCTGCCGCCATGCAGGGTTACACGGTCAAACAGTTTTTGTCGCTTTGTCACACCGCCCGGGTAACAAATGTTTCCGGTGCAAGACAACGGGTCATTTTGCCAAAGAATGTCAGGCCCCTAGGACGTCAGCCCCTAGGGCCACACCTCCGGGGCCTTGCCCTCGATGCAATAAAGGGAGACATTGGACAAATAAATACAAGTCCATGACTGACGCTCAAGGCTGGCCCCTCCCGCTTGTCCATAACCCGGACCAGGGAAACGGGAAAGGGGGCCAGCCCCGGGCCCCCACACCCAAACAAATTTACGGGGCGCTCAATTTTGCTCCAGCAAACAACAATCCATTCCAGACCTCTTCAGAGCAACAACGAGAAGTGCCGGACTGGACCTCAGTTCCACTGCCCACACAGTATTGACTCCAGAAATGGGGATACAGGCCCTTCCGACAGGGGTCTTTGGGCCCCTGCCTAAGGAAACCTTTGGGCTTGTAATAGACAAAAACAACAGCACTATAGATGGGCTGCTGATCTACCCGGGGGTGATTGATAGTGATTATTCCAGAGAGATTAGAGTTATGGTTTCTTCCCCCAAAGTCATTAACACCATTCAATCAGGCCAAAGATTTGCTCAATTGTTACTCCTTCCCCTTCTCTCTACCTCTAATAAGGCTCTTAACAACGCCCGAGGCAGCCAGGGGTTCAGCTCATCCGATGTCTACTGGTCGGAGATGCTTTCAGCCCAGAAGCCTCTCATGACCTTGTGGTTGGATGGGAGACAATTTTCTGGATTGGTAGACACTGGTGCTGATGTAACTCTCATCAAGGGAAAAAATTGGCCTCAGGCATGGCCATTAAAAGACACCCTCACCCATCTCAGGGGTATAGGCCAGAGTCAAAATTCTAAACAAAGTGCCAAAGATCTGACCTGGAGAGACCAAGATGGTAATCAGGACACCATTCAACCTTATATCATCTCAGGGTTACCCATTAATCTATGGGGGAGAGACCTATTATCACAAATGGAGATGATTATTTCTAGCCCTAATAAAATTGTCACTACACAGATGTTTAAAAATGGGTACATTCCAGGCAAAGGGCTAGGTAAACACTCTACAGGTATTGTACAGCCCATTGAGCCAGTCCTTTGTAGCTTCAGATATTCAGGCCGTACGTAAATCTTGGGCCCAAATGTATGTTATACACTATATGGATGTCACACATTACCCTAAATTTGGAAATTTTAAATATATACATGTCAACATTAATACATATAGTGGATTTGTATTTACCACCCTACAATCCGGGGAGGCTACTAAACATGTAATTGCCCACCTTCTAGTTGCCTTCTCAGTACTTAGATGTCCACAACAAATTAAGACAGACAATGGTCCAGGCTATGCCAGTTCTGGCTTCTCAAAGTTTTGCAAACAATTAGACATAACACACATAACGGGAATCCCATATAATCCACAGGGACAAGGCATTATAAAAAGAGCCAACCTCACACTCAAACTTACATTAGATAAAATAAAAGGAGGGGAATGGTACCCTATCAAGGGGTCACCTAGAAACCTGATATCACATGCACTATTTATTCTTAACTTCTTAAATTTGGATGCCAAAGGTTTATCTGCAGCCAATCGTTTCTGGCAACCAGAGACGCAACGACAATTTGCCTCGGTGATGTGGAAAGACCCCCTGGACCACTCATGGCACGGGCCCGATCCTGTACTTATCTGGGGCCGAGGATCAGTGTGTATTTACTCCAAGGAAATGAAGTCAGCCAGGTGGCTCCCAGAACGCCTAGTAAAACAAGTCGATAGGCGTGCTGATGATGCCGATGACCTGACATTGTCCAATCTTAACCAGTTAACAACGGCGCCTACAATTACAATCTAATAATCATCAAGAGTATAGTATAATTCAATTTGGTTAGTTATATTTGGGTGCACCCTAATTTTATACACTGTCTTATATGTTTGTCTATTGTCTGTTGTTTGTGTTCGTACAGTTGAGCTCAATATGTTCCTTCCCTTTCATAGGATATTCGCCTATTGTTAAATTGATTTACAGATAAATATGACTGAATTAAAGACATGCCTTCCTTTCCAGGTTGTTAATGGATCAAAGTACCATTGGAATTTATGTTGTGAAAGTAATGTGCATTACAAGCAATAATCAATTTGCAATTGACAGTTACAAAATAGGAAGATATAGACTCTTGTTTGTCAAAATGACTTAAGATGGGGACTCCCTTTGATGAATATAGAAGTGGCCACCCAGAAAATGATTATTCTGGTCTTAATTCATTAAAGGGACCCCCTAGTAAATTTTATATTATATAATCTTATGGGAGACATATCACAATGAATATTATCTAAATATGTTATAAATTGATTGTATTGGTTGTCCTTGATATTTAAGCACTGAATATGTTGTTACAAAATGTTTATATTGGTTAAGTTCTGAATATGTTATTGTAGTATGTCCACATTGGTTATCTTCAAAAGCTTAATCAGGTTAGCCTAACTCTCTTATCTACAGCCCAGCCTTGTTTACATCGCAGGATGAAATTTTGCTTACAGGTTAAAGAGATGACATCCCTGAATCTGTTGCATGGTCTGTTGCTGTTCCTGGCCACCACAGGCCCCAATCCATATATCTGATGGTGGTGGGCCTTCAGATCAGCTCAGGGAAGAGCGAGTACAAAAACAACTTGAGACTATCATCCAAGAGATGTATCCCTCCCTAAATTATCATCCACTGGTCCTTCCCAAACCTCGAGGCCCAGACCCTGACGCCCAAACTCTGAGTGTCCTAGAGGCCACTTATCATTTGATCAATACATCCAACCCCGCCTTTGCTGCGGATTGTTGGCTATGCTTGACTCTTGACACACCCCTGCCCCTCGCCTTGCCAGTTGTCGACCAAACTGACTATGCCAACAGTTCTAGTTACAATTGCAGTTTTTCTCTGCCCTTCAGGGTCCAGCCAGTACAGTTCAATGCCTCAGTTTGTTATCTAAATTTGGGCCACAACAATAGCTTCGATATATGTGTTGGAGTCCAAAATTTCTTTCTCTGCTCGGTAGTGCTTAATGGCCCTCCCGCCATTTGCCCTGCCCCGGGTCACGTGCTCGTCTGTGGAGGGAGCTTGGCATTCATCTCCCTCCCCACTAATTGGACTGGGCTGTGCGTGGGGCTGTGCGTGGTGGCGACTGTCCTCCCGGGCATCTCCCTTATTCCTGGAGATGAGCCAGTGCCCTTGCCCAGCTTTGACTATATCGCTGGGCGACATAAAAGGGCCGTCTCACTGGTCCCCTTGCTCGTGGGGCTAGGGGTGTCCGGCGCCCTTGCCACTGGCTCTGCTGGCGTCGGGGTGGCATTACACTCCTATGCCAAATTATCCAACCAATTGATTAATGATGTTCAAGCTCTCTCCAACACTCTTACAGATATACAAGATCAGATCGATTCCCTGGCTGAGGTGGTCCTTCAAAATAGAAGGGGTCTGGACCTCCTCACAACAGAACAAGGAGGGATTTGCATAGCCTTAAATAAACATTGCTGTTTCTATGCCAACAAATCTGGGATCGTCAGGGAAAAATTCACGAACTTCAAGAAGATTTAAACAGAAGACGACAAGAACTCATTCAAAATCCTCTTTGGACTGGCCTCAATGGTTTTCTCCCCTATCTCCTCCCTTTGTTGGGGCCTCTATTGGGTCTACTCTTGCTCATTTCTTTAGGGCCCATACTTTATAACAAAATCGTGGCCTTCCTAAAAGCCCAAATCAAGGCAATAAAAACAGCGCCCATACAGGTCCATTATAATTGGTTAGCCATGGCTGATCAGGATGAGTACCTGGTGAGAGGGCTGGCAAGCCAGTGACGGGCAACTGAGCAAGCGTGCCATGCTGTAAAAAGGCCCTCGTGTGCCGCCTAAGACAGGTGCCAGAGCATTGATTCTCTGGTTAACCGATGACGGGTAAGGTGCACGGTGCAGACACGTATGTTGCTCTGACCCAAGACAGGCTCAGCCCCCGCAGGCTTGGCTCTCCTGACGCCTTTCTTATAATTATAATTTTAAAGGGAGGACCTGTGGGGGGCCTTGACCCCCGCTAGAACTCTTGAGTGCCTTTTACGGACATATCCGGGCCTGCTGCAAATCTACCCGGCAACAAGGAAGTAGCCCCAGTACCCTCCTCTCGCTCCTCCCCTCTAGCCCTACGGTATATATGTTGTAGCAGCTTCCGCAATAAACGAGACTTGATCAGAAACCTGTCTTGTCTCCATCTCTCGTGTCCCCTGTCCCTTCTCATCCTCGCTCCCCCTCTAGGGTCTTCGTTGACTTACCCGCGGGCCGGGACAGGAAGGAAGCTCCCCCACCGCCATCTCAAGCTCCTAGGGCAGAGAAGGTGAGCCGGTCCCAGCACCTGGAAGGAAGCTTCCCCACTGTCATCCCAAGCTCCTAGGGCAGAGAAGGTGAGCCACACCAGCACCAGAAGCACTCACCCCCGTGGAAATGGGAAGACATGTAAACAAGCCTCAGAAGCAGACTTCCAGATCACCTACAGCAACGCCAAAGGGAAATAAGATGGGACAATCTGATACTCAGCCACCTGGACTCTCTGAACTGGCAACAAAAGAGGATCTGAGAAAAATGAAATCTGAAATAATTACTCAGATAACTGCAAAGATTTTGCTCATGGTGCAAGACATGATTAATAAATCTAGACAGGACACAGATAAAAAAATAGAGGCTCTGAGGAACATGATGGAATCCCAACATAGGAAACAAATGGAATCCATAAAACAGATGCAAACAGATTTCCAGGAGATTAAAAACTCCATTGAAAGTCTAAACAGCAGAATGAGCCAATGTGAGGATAGAATTTCAGATATAGAAGAAACGATGGCAATTAGTGACTAGGAAAAGAAAAATTGCTTTAAAATTTTAAAGGAACATGAGAAATCAATCCAGCAGCTGCTAGATGATGCAAAAAAGAATAACATAAGACTGATTGGAGTCAATGAAGAAACAGGAGAGAGTGCAGATGACATATAAAAGCTGTTCACAGAAGTGATGGCAAACAACTTCCCAAGCAGGGGAAAAGAACTTGACATACACATAAGTGAGGCATATAGGACTCCAAATAGCCTTGATCAAAAAAATCTACACATAGGCATATAATAGGATTCCAGAAATCCAATAGAAGAACAAAATTCTACAAGCAATGAGAGAAAAGAAACAAATCACATGTAAAGGAAAGCCTATCAGAATCAGCGGACTTCTCAATGGAAACCCTCAAGGCAAGAAGAGCTTGGAGTGATGTATTTCAAGCCCTAAAGGAAAACAGCCTCCAACCCAGATTGATGTACCCTGCAAAATTATCTTTCAAAATTGATGGAGAAATAAGATACTTTCATGATAAAGAGCACCTCAGCAACTTCATGAATATCAAACCGGCACGCCAAAATATTTTAGACAATACCTGAGGAAAAGACAATGAGGATCACAGCCCCAGGAAACCCAGCAGAATGAATCCATTGGATGTGACAAATTAAATGCAAAGGGGGAGAATCCACCAAAAAGAAAAAGTCATGACAAGGCTTTTAAAACTTTTAACTTCATCTCCCTAATGAGTGTATAATTCAATCTTGTTATTGTACTGATTAGTATTTTTCTGATTCTAGAGTTTCACACCTTTCTCTGTGCTGTACTGGTTATTTATCATCTTCTTGTGTCTACTTTTTAATTGGGTTGTCTATTAATGAGCTGTAAGAGTTCTTTATATATTCTGGTAATAGGTTATATGCATTATAAATATAGTCTAAGGACTACTTTTCATTTTCTTAACGATGTCATTTAAAGTTCTAAATTTTAATGGAATCTCATTTATCAATTTTTTTCTTTTATACATAATTTTTATATCCTATTTTTTATATCAAATTCTTGCCTACACTAAATTCAAAAACATTTTCCCTTATAATTTCTTTTTAAAGTTTTATAGTTTTATTCTTTCATACTTAGGTTTATAGATCCTTTCAAATTATTTTTATGTATGTAAATAAAGGGTTGAGGTTAATTTTTTATACAAGGATACCAGGTGTTCTAGTGCCAGATGTGGAAAACATTATCGTTTCCTCTGCTCTTGAATTGAGTTTATGTTCTATAAAATGTTAATATTAAATAATCTTTCAAAACTCTGTGGCCCATATATGTGTGGTTCTATTTCTAGATTCTCTGTTTTATTCAAATGATCTATATTTCTTTCCTTATACCAACACTCCCTTGATTACTGTAGCTTTAGAGGAAGTCTTAAAATTAGGTACTAAATGTCTTTCGACACTATTTTTTTTTTCTTTTTACTTTTCTAGGTCCTTTGTACTCCTACATAACTTTTAAATTTCAGAATCCAATTCTTCATTTATAGCAAGTATACATAGACAGGAATTTTTATATATACCTTGTGTTTTCAATTAATCCTGCTAAATTCAAATACAAGTTCTCAGGGCTCCTAGAGATTTCTTAGTATTTTCTCTGTAGATCATTTCATCTATATATAAAGATTTGACTTCTACTTTGCCAATCCTATCCTAATTGTGTCGTTTTATTGCCAGACTATTTTGGTTTGGGCCTATGTTTCAAAGTTTAATGGACAGATGACGAGCAGGCATATCTGTCCTTGTTTCCCACCTTAGAGAGAAAGCATTGGATCTTTTCCATTCATACAAGGCATTTTTGCTGGAAGTATGGAGTACATGCCTTTCATCTGTTGAGAAGGTCTTGTTCTACTTCTAGTCTCCTGATAGCTTTTACCATGAACAGCTGTAGAATTTAGTCCAATACTTTTTCTCCAACTAGTGACAGGATCATATGGCTTTTTCCTTTCCTCTGTTAAAATGATGACTTCTGGGGTGGATCTTCCAATGCTGAACCAACACTGCCATCCCTATAATAAAAACCACTTTCTACATCCTGCCAGATCTGACTTCTAATAGTTTGTTTTGTTAAACAAATTTCTATCTATGTTCATACTTTTTTCTTCTATTTTCTTTATCCAGTTTTAGTGTTAGCACAATGTTGATTTCCTAAAATGAGAGGAGAAATGTTCCTTCTTTTCTCTCCTTTAAGTGTTTGATATAATTTATCAGTTAAAATGTATATGAGCCTGTTGTTGTTATATAGGTAGGTTTTGAAGCTAGGAATATACTTTCTTTAATAGGTGCTATGCAAATTTTATATTTCCTCCAGGATTACTTTCATTAATTTTTCTTCCAAGGTACTTCTTAGAAGTTGTCAAATTTATTTCAAAAAAGATATTTGTAATATGCTTTCTATATCCTTTTAAATTCTGTAAAATCTGTGGTTATACCTTCTAGATCTTGATATTGTATTTTTAAAAATGTATAATTGATATTGTGTAATAGGAAGAAAGGGTCTAAAGGAGTAGGCCTAGTGGGAGGGATAGGGGAAAGGAAAAAAGGGAAAAGAAAAAATATGAGAAAAGGAAAAAAATGGAAGCAAAGTCTTTGCAAATAGGAAAGGGTGCAGGAGGTGAAGGGAGGGCAGGGGAAGGGGAGAAAATAAGAACCAAGATACTTGGGCTGGGGATTTAGCTCAGTGGTTCCAGTGCCTGCCTCACAAGTGCAAGGTCCCAAGTTTGATCCCCGGTACCAAAAAAAAAAAATCAAGATACTCATGTAAAGATACAAGATCCCAAAAATGAATGTGACCGTATTTTATACCTAAAATTTACCAATAAACTTAATGGAAAAAAATCAGTAACATATAAGCCCTTTAAAGGGAAAACAATAATACTTTCCAACATTTTTCTTCTGGGAGTTTATTTTTCTGAATATTTTGAACTTGATATTAGTGTTTGAAAATAAAAGTGATGGTCTCATCAATGTGAAAAGAATTATAAGTAAGTGGTTGAAATAGGAGAAAAAGAATTAGTGTGTACACCAGAGATTTATATTATATATTTGCCTAATCTAATGTATTTGCCACTTTTCTTATTAGACTAACTCTAAATCTGAAATTAATAGATAAATCCCTGTCCCTGCAGTGATATTTTAACATCAGCAAAATATTAAATAGACTAATTGTTTAATCTCATTAGGATTAAATGCTAATCTAGAAGGAGATGTATACCAGTTTATCAATGATACCAACAAGAAAGGTACATATCTATCAATCAGATACATAACAAGAAATTAAACCAATCTTTTAACAGAAAAAAACAAGCAAATAATGTTTATTACATGGGAACACTAAATAAAAATAAATAACACTATGAAGATGATACAAACAGAAATTGTCAGAAATGCCAGTCCTTGCAAAAATAACACACTGGAAATATTAAAAATGAGAAGATTGCAGGAGCATCTTGCTGCATTTAAACTCAGGCTTTTGAGAAGTGGCTGTTTCTATGTTGCTGTTGGAGTCTCACATCTCTGAACCTAAAATAAGGCAGGTCACTGTAGAGGTGAGGTCAAGATTTATTAAAAAGCAGCAATGGCCAGCTAGTACTGAGGTCTTTAAGAGTTGGAAGTGAAAGCAAAAGAAAAGGGAGTTTCTGGACAAGAGTTCAGGACTCCTGGAATTCATGGGTTAAGTTTAGGGCAGATCTGAAGAACGACACTCAGCAGAATTTAAAAGAAAGCTATTTTCAGAAATGTTTGCTATGGCCAATGTGTTCACAAAGCCTTTAATAAACTTGCCTAGATTAGATGAGTATATGTCATATAACAAACTGTCTTGCTCTCTACCTTGCCCCTTGGTCAAAGCTCCTGCAAAAATGTTTTCTTCTACTTGTTTGTTATTATGTCCTTGAGTTAGAAATAAATAAATAAATAAATAAATAAATAAATAAATAAATAAATAAATAGAACTCAGGCTAAAATATTTTCCCACTCTGAGGATTGTCTCTTCACTCTGTTGTTGAGTTCTTTTGTGGTGGAAAAGCTTTTTGATAGGATGAGATCCCAGTTGTTGATTCTTTGTATTATTTCCTGTGCAGTTTGGGTTTTGTTCATGAAGCCTTTCTCTACTCCTGTGTCCTCAAGTATTCTCCCTATTCTCCCTTCCAGTAGATTTAGTACTTCTGTTTTAAAATTTAGTTCTTTGATCCAGTTTTATTTTAGTGCGTGGTGAGAGACATGAGTCTAGTTTTAGGCTTTGGGCATGTAGAAAGCCAGTTTTTCTAGTACCTCTTATTAAAGAGGTTATCTTTCTTTCAGTGAACATAACCCTCTGTGTGAGTTGGAAGACAGAGGGTTTTTTATTTATTGTCCTAAAATATCAAGATAACAAGCTGTGAATAACATGACTATAGTGATAACACTAAAAGAGAAAGGATTTCATGAAAAAATTTTTCAATGTTTTTAATTAAATTTATTTTTCAGCTGGCCTTTTAAAATTTTAAACTTCAAGAATACACTCATTTACCTTTTCTGGTATGTTTATCAAAATGGAGTCTCTCTTTGTATCACTCTCATCTTTATTTTCTTCTCCCTTGTCAGTCTTGCTTTGATTTACATCACGTTTTTTTCTTTCCAACTTTATCTTTTTTTCTCTCTATGCTCCCCTAAGTGTCAGAATATGAAAGCATCATGGCTTTCAGGGATCCTGTTCCCATCTTCCCCTGTTACAACCTACTTTAAGCCCTGCTGTCTTGTTTAAGAGTCTTTTCATAAAGTAGTTACTGCCAATGTGAAATTAGCCTATCCAAGTTTTCCACGGATTCCTAAGCTCTCAGTCTCCTTACAGATATCTACTCATGATCTTTTTTACTATCACTGCTTTCCAATGTTCAACGTATCTTTATATTCTTTCCACTGAGAGCCCAATATATCCTCTTATTCCTTTTCATAAATGTCCCGGTCATGTATCTGTTCATAATAAAATAATTCCCTTTCTCTCTGCAGTAAAATATCACTTTTCTCAGTGATTTATAACTTTTATTCAGTCTGCAGAATATGCTTTCCATTCAATAGCATTTCATGCTACCTTTTCCCACTGCTCTTTATCCCTTCCCATATTTTCAATTACCACCTGATCAATTTCAATTCCATGGGTCTCTCCACCCATGACATATTCTGCTTTATTCAATTCACTGTCTATTTTACCCATGACACTTCCCTGTTGTCATCTAAAACTTTATGTTACAAGGTCAGACTTTTTAATTTTTTTCTAAGCATCCTACAACCCCTTCTAATTCCATTAGTTTCTTGATGTGAAACTTGGGCATAACCTTTAATACATTTTTAATGTCTCACTGAAGCCCCTATTGACTCTTTTGGCCAGTATAATACCTAAACATAGTTCTTTATTTTTAGATTAAACTTCTATAAAATGTCCACGTTGTTATGGTTACTTTTGGTTTCCTCCAATGTTTAATTTTCTCATCTACACTCTATTTTGTGCTAAAAAATTACATTTTATCTTTGAAGTTATTGTTGCTTTTCTTTTTTTGACTTTTATTAGTTCATGTTTGCAGTACATAATGATTATATTCAATCTAGGGAATTGGTAGATGTACATAACACATTTCAATTCTTTTTTCCCTTCTCTCCATCCCCGTTTTGTTTTTTCATCATCAGATTCATTTATTTGTCTTATATGATCTTATCATATAAACAGATTGCAAATCAGACTAATAGGCCAAATAACATGTAAAACATGTGAGACAATTGCACTATTCAACAAAAAATGTATCATACTTTTACTTTAGCATTTTCTAATAATAAGCTAAAGGAAAAAAGAAAAAATATACATGTACTCTCTACTTTAGTTCTGTATCTACTTACATATTTTCTTATATCTGTTAATATTTTCTAACACTACATTCACTATTTTATGTCCCACTACTATATGTTATTTGTAATGCATTACATGTTTGTATTCAATGAAGTGCTAAATCAAAACATCTAATATGTGAGAGGAATAGATCAGAATATTTATTCAGCGCTAATCTGTTTCATGTGGAAGTAGAAACATGAATGTACTTGTGTGTGTGTGTGTGTGTGTGTGTGTGTGTGATTATTTACAGAAGTCTATTAGTTATGTACTACTATTGGATCCCCATAGTAGGGACACAAGCCATTTACTATATAATTGCCAGAAAAAATTACTAAATTATTATTTCATTCTACAAAGTGCTACCAAATTTAAACTTTAAATGAAAATGTCAAATAACTTTTTAGGTCTCAATTTTTTATGTAATAACAGTTAAACTTTGAATGTAATCTAAAATAACAACAAAATTAAATCAGCCTTGCATATTATAATAGAGAAAATGGTGCCTGATATTCTAATCAAGTAAATTCTCTTCCTGATTTGTATAATTTCTCCAAAGAGAGATATTAGAATATTCTAGCATTTGTTCATGCAACTTTGCATACAAAATCTAACTAGATAAGCCAAGAATATGGAATGCACTATTCATTTAATAGAAAAACATTAAAGAAATGAGATTTTTCTACTGCTTCTGGAAAGCATATATTTGTTTTAGCTTCTTTAGTTTTTATTCAAAAAAGCTTTGGCTAAAAATATAACAACTGTATTTTATGTTGGCAGAAAATGAACTCAGTCATTTGAAAATGTTAACTTACTTGTATAATGTAAACGTAATATTTTGGAAATAATTTTCCTATATGAATTATAATGATAGAACTGATTTTCTCTAAGATTTTATGTTTTATAATTCTCTGATGGCAGAGATATATATTTTCTATTTCCCTTCTTTTCATAAATAGGTTTAACATGTTTTCCATCCTGGATTGCAAAGTGAAATAGCCAAATGCAAGATTTCAGTATAACAATGGTTGGGCAGGCTTTTGGCTATCATTTTGTGTCTTATTTTTATAGCCTTTTATACCTGCCTTTCTTTATAACTTTTGCACTAGCTGAAGAATTTGAAATATTTTACACGTTTGTAGCATTACACAAAGTTTTCAAAATTTAAGAAATCTGATTCAATAAATATGAAACAAGAAGTGAAACAAAAGACTAGATTCTAAGAAACTTCTTTTCTTAGAAAAAATAATACCGGGTAGTCACATTCACTGTTATTTCACTATTTGTAGATGTACATAAATATGAAAACTGATTCTGCAATCACAACATATGTCTAACTTGTGAAATGGAAAGCCAGGTATGGTGGTGCACATCTGTAATCTCTGCTATTCCAGTTGTGGAGGTTGAAGAATAATAAGTTCAAAGAGGCTAGCTTGAGATACATAATGAGGCCCTTACTTTCAAAAAGAAAAAGAAAAAAAGAAAGGACAGAAAGGAAAGAACGACAGTGAATTTCTTGATACCATCTCACTCATTTTAATCCTTTAGATGTATCCTGAATATAATATCATAAAGAAATCCCTGACCTCAAAAGTAGGCCTGACTCCTCAGCCCCTTAAATGCTGCCACATCAGTCCATACTTCCCAGGTGTAACTCATCTTCTCTGGAAGTTTGCAAAGGGGAAGAAAAAAGGAATTCTGTGCCTCTCACACTGACCTGGTATCTATAGTCAGAAATCAGGACAAGAATTTTGGCAATAGGGATGAAGAGTTAGAACAATAACATAAACTAAAAGACTTGGGAATATCCATCACGAAAAAAGTTGTAATAATTTTGACTTTGAAAATAAATTTATGAATTTATTCATAAAATTATGATAAAACATGTATAGATGTTAGTTTTATCAATAATCAAGAAAAAATTAATACTTCCAATTTAAAATATCAATATAAATACATTCTGGTATAACATTTTCTCTCAACTACATTATTAACATGAATACACTTTGCATGTGTATTTACTTTTTATGTGAATAAAGTATTATACTCATTTTACATAAAAATAAACATAATAAATTTGTTTACTGAAGGTATATTGTTGGAAAAGTAGTAAAGAAATATTTATGTTAAAAACATTATCACTCTATCATACTTGATTTCAATTGCCATAAATTGAATTATGAGAAAAGCATGATCGAAAAATAGGTGTGAGGCTAAACTTAATACTTAAGAAAGTTCTATATCTAATGGCTTTAAGAAATGTTTTTAAATAAAATATCGATCAACTTGTACCATATTTCTTATTAACTAAATTATCTTTTAATTTAAAATTTAAAATTTTCACTTATGAGTGAACATGACCAATTCAATTCTTGTCAATGAAATTCATGTCAATAAAAATGACATGAAGAATACTGTATGTGATGAGAGATCAAGCTTCAACAAAGAACCATGAAGAAACTATAAACTCAATATTATAGCAAAATTAAAGCTATGAATATTTATTTTTATAAATGTGAGAATTTGGAACACATCTCAAGACTTAAGACTGTGCAGATTCACTTAATTCTTTTCTTTGACTTTGGTTCTGGTAATACATGGATTTTTTAAAGATACACAGACATCATCTGCTTTTGATGTTTTGTTGTGTTTATCATTTGTAAACATGTAAGGTTTATCACAATAAAAAATTATAGGATTAAGTTTATTTTATTATTATTGGTCCTATTCTAGTAGTAAATTTTTATTTATATTCTTTTACTTTAGCTGTTAATGCCAAATAATAAAAACTTGAAAAAATGCATGTGAACAAAGTAAACATGATAAATGATTAATAACCTCTTGGACAGCCTTCAACTTTCACAAAACACATGTTACATGTAAAGTTACAGATGGATGCATGTCAAGTCAATACAAAAAAAATATAGAATCCAAGTAGATGCAACATTTGTATAGAGTCCATGACTAGGTCAAATAGAGATCAAATAGACTGTCATTATAGCATATGGAAAGAAAATATCAATTTGCCAAATTCTTTTTGTCATAATAAATGCCTTAGACTTTTAGTATATAAGTTTAAGATGTTTCAAATTAATATGCCCCAGAATATAAAAACATCAGAAATTTTAAGTTAGTGCTGAATTATTTTAAATGAACTTTAAAAAGGATGATTCACTTTAAGAATAACACATGAAAATAACTGAAAAAGAGGTAATTAAAATTGAAAAATATTTTATACTTTGCCCCTAAGAAGTGCATATCATTTTGGTAAAAAATAGACAAGCAAACAAAGCATTTAAAATAAAACCAAACAGAAAGTTAGTAAAGTTATGACACATTTTGATCTTCTTTCTATGAAACATAGATGTAGTTATTTGGGAACACAAATCTATAGTTATTAAGGCATGATATGATTAATGAAAATCACCAGTGGTAAACACAACTTTTCTTTTCCAAAGATCTGAAATTATGTACATTTCAACATAGAAGAGAATGAGCCCATCAGTTCTTTCCAAATTCAAAGTGTTCACTAACCTGATTAATTTAGACAGTTATGTACATGAGAGGATCAAAGATCATCACACAGGACAAATAAGTACTACTATATTCTATCTGATGAAATATTATAGCTTTGATTATCATTATTTTTAAATTTTTAAGTTATTTTAAATGACCATTAAAACATAATAATTGTACAAATTAATGGGGGATTGCATGATGTTTCAATACATGTGTACAATATGTAATGTTTAAATCATGTTAAACATATTTATTTTCCAAAGTTTTGTTATTTCTTATGGTGAAGAAAAATTTCAAAACCCTTCCTTGTAGCCTCTTGGACTGTACAGTATATTACTGTTATTCATTGTCTTTCCTCTACTGTACAATAGCAAACAAGAACTTCTTGGTCCTACCTAGTGGTAACTAAGTACTCATTAATCAACATTCCCCATCTGCTCCACCCAGCCTACTCTCCTTAACCTCTAGTAACTACTGTTCTACTCTCAATTTCTATGATGTTACCTTTCGTTAGATCCCATATATAAGCGAGATAAGGACAGGCTATGTATTTCTGTGTAAAGCCTCTGTTGTCATTCCACAATACTGAAAAAGAAAGACAGAAACAAAGAAAGCAGGGGGGGAGAGAGGGAGAGAGAGAAAGAGAGAGAGAGAGAGAGAGAGAGAGAGAGAGAGAGAGAGAGAGAGAGAGAGAGAGAGAAAGAGAAGAAAGAAAGAGAAAGAAAGAAAGAGAGAGAGAAAGACGGGGAAAAAGAGAGAGAGAGAAAGATGGGGAAAAAGAGAGGGAGAGGCACTGGATAATGATATGCTGTAATATTTGAGATGAATAAAAAATTCACCAGTCGAGTATTTCAGACAGCTTCTAAAAGCTGGGAAAGAAAAGGAAAGAGACTTTGGAGGAAATCATCCCAGGCACCAACTTGACTTTAGAGCCATAAAACTAACTTTGGGCTTTTGACCTCCAGATCTGTAAGATAAAATATTTATGTTGTTCTAACTTATTAAATTTATGGTAACTTATAACATTCAATGTAAAAGTAACATTCTATGTAACCATTAAGTTTTTATATTTTCAGAGAATTTGTAGAATTGTGTAGCGAACCAAAGCATTGCTTTATCTTATTTGGATTCAGCTGCAAATATTCAATATTGAATCTTTATTAAATCTCTCCATTTTAAAATTTCCTTTAAAAATAATTTTCCATAAAATACATAATATTACTAGATAAAGCTTATACAGTATTTGGAACTAAAAGTAATATTTACTTCAGTTTCTTATTGAAGTCTAATTCTTGAATGTTTATTAAGATAAATTATTTATATTTCATGTTTTGCATAAAAAGAAAATGTTATTAAAAGTCAAAATCTCTTCTTTGTAGTCCAAACCTTAGCTTTTATAGATAGCAGTTAAATAAATATCTTAGCATATCACATTGTAATATATGCTATACATATCACTTAGGATTATTTTTATTTTAAAAGGGTTTTCAAATACAAAATATCATTTTTGTTAAATGTCTCCTTTTCTATTACTCAATAATCATATCTCTATATTTCCATATATAAATGTTTGTATAGAAGTACTGACAACTTTAAGTTCATGTAACATAAAGAGTTGTAATGGAAAAATAAAGGACATTTTTTTCATCCCCCCCAAAATTGGAAAAATGCATTTTTATCAGGAGATTGATAAACAAAATGGATTTTTAAAGAATTTAAACATCAAAATTGAATACTGTTCACTCTGTGTGTCAAATTCACTTTCCAGATGCAAGCAAACAGGCAGAAATGAAGAAAGTTTTACTCAGAAGTAGAAACAGAATTAGTATGATTTTTATTAGTGGGGCCGGATTAGGCATGTCTGCTTTAATTTTAAACGTATGGTTTAAGCATATAGGGTCCTATTTTACATCCTAACTGTAAGTTAGCAAGTGCAAATTGAAAACTATAAAACTAGCAAGTTCTGCCTCTGTCTGAAGATTTGGAGAGGTGAGTTGTGGAACACTTCCCCTCACACAAGACGAAAAACATTGGACTAAGTACCCTTCATGACTGCTTGCAGAACAAAATAACTGGTGCAAAAATCTAAGAAAGGACGGTGCTTTAAGTGTTTATCTGGAGTAAATGAAACCCAGCACATCCGAGTTTAACTAAAACACCTGTCAAATTATTTAAGGACAAGTAGAGATGGACAGGCCAGTGTCCTCACCTAGAGGACAGAGTCAAAAATATATGAATTATTTCTCCTGCGTCTTTATAAAAACATCTTTGGAAAGTGTCATTTCTGTCACATACCCAAAGGAACCAAAACCTTGCAGAAGAAAAAAAGGAAAGTCAATCTAGATTACCATTCCCTGAGGCCAGGAACAAAAGCACACATCTGTGAGGAACAGGAGCAAGAGGAGGCATCCCCATTTACACACTTAGCCAAGAGTAAAAACAAAACTGATAAATGGCTACCAGGGATGGGAAGACAGAAGAGGGGCTGAATGCAAGACAGCTTCCATTGGAAATTGAGGATGATGCAACAGTCCTCTGGGTACTGCAGGGGTACATACAGGATCCCGACTCCATGTGTGCCTTGTCAAAACTTATAGTTCAATAATGCCACAAAGGATTATTCAAATGCTAATTAAATATTTCATCCAGAATATCAGCATGAAATATAGATTATCTAAATTTAATCAAATTGTATTACGGATGTATGACAACATCGTTGAATGGCTTGGAAGAAAACAAATTGTCCTAAACAATTTTAAGCAAAGATTATCTTTATTAGACATTTTAAGAAAAAAAAAAACCCAAAACAGAGATCTGTATTTAAATACTGTACAATACAAAACCTCCTTAATTCGAGATTGAAGAAATAGCAGATTACTTATAGATTATTGGAATAAAATGACTTTTGGCCAAAGGATAAAGTACAGAAATGAGAAGGAAAGGTAAAATTAACAATCCAGCTTCCATTCCTTTTTCAAATGTCAAGGAACCATATTTCATACAAGTGTGTTCTGAATCTCCTAACTTTAAAGGATGAGAACTGAAGATATTAGTATAAAATTATTGTAATTTCTTAATGTAAGTTTTATAAGACATGGGAGTCCTTCTAAGGAAGACCCCAAGATTTGGTTAAAGTTGAGTAATTTTTAAGGGAGTATGGAAGAATGTGATGGGAAATACATGTAAACTCAGTATAGTAAACTGGGGCAAGTTTAGCAAGGACTTTTGAGGCACATTTTCTCTTTGTCCCTGAGTCTTTGAAGTAAAGTTGCCCTTTCCTCCAAGGATAGGAAGGCATGTCTCACAGGATGGTTTTAAGAAGGTGAGAAAGTTCATCTTGGACATGCCACTTCTCAGTTTCTTCAGTTAAGGAAATCTGTATGAATTTTTCTTGTTCAGATCTCCTTAGAGAAATGGCTGGTTCTGGGACTAGGATAAAGTAAAAGCAAGCTAAGCCTGGACTACTTTACTGGGTTAGAAAATTTAAAAATGCTTTTCAAAATGGTGTATGTCATTTTTTTAATCCTTTCATTTGGCTTTTTCTACTTCGTGGCTATTAGCGATTATTTTAATGTGTCATCAATGTACACGTTTTGTGCGAGCACATGTTTTCAGTTCTCTGGAGATATGCTGAGGACTGGAATTGCTGGCTCATATGGTAACTCTAGTTTGACAGTTTGAGGGACTGTCATGCTGTTTGGAGCAGGTGTCTTGCAGAGAAGATGCCTCTGCATGGAGTTTGAGCAAGAAGTGAGTATTAACACTTTTCTTTCTTTCTTTTTTGGTACCAGGGATCGAACTTTGGACCTTGAGCTTGTGAAGCAGGTGCTGGAACCACTGAGCTAAATCCCGGACTATTAAGTCTTAACATACACGCCTGGTTACCTCTTCACACTAAGCAATTGCAGATAGAGCTAAGGACTTAATATTTGGCAACTATGTGCCCACATAGAGTTCCATATTTCCCCATCAGTGCCCCAGACCCTGGCAAAACAAATGGTTTGGTTGGATTTAATCTTTTCTGCACTTTAGTCATCCTAGTTAGCTGTAAGCATGGCCTTGGCTGTAGTATGAGGGTCACTTTATATGCTGCTAAGGGACCCTCTGCGTTTCACAATTGCTTTTCAATTATCTGTCTATCCTCTCCAGGTTTTCATTACATTTCCCCAGAATATCAGTGATTCTTAGAAATATCCATCATAGCCCAATATTTACACACTTACTATTTCCTGTGTGCTTTTCAAATGTCAGGTCAACAACAACAGTTAATGCACTTATTTGTGTAGCTACATTACCCCAATTTCTTAAATATAGTTCTGACTTCTGTGAAACTTTGAGAAATGTACAGTACCACTTTGGGTCAAGATATCTGTGTGTTCCACACATCAATGAAGGGTTCTTGATTACCAGCAGGGAGGCAAGAGATCCAGCAACAGAACCTTATATTATTTTTTTTTCTTGTACTTCTCCTCGGAACTACTATAACTAGTTGCTTCTAAGAAATGAGCTGCTAGATAGAGTTTGTCATATTGAGTATTAGTTAGGGATACACGTCCATGAAAGAATAAGGGAAGACTCAGTATTGGTCATAGGGTCGCTCAAACTGATCCAGGTCTGACAAACCTTAATTGAAGCCATGAGGATGTCTGGTGGGGACACATACCATCAGCCTGTCCCACCTTGGGATTGATTGTGTCAATGCCTCTCTGAATATGGCCTTGGGAGTGGTGGTTCTCCAGAGTCAAAACCTAACTTGAGGTGACAATTCTTTAGAAGATAAATCTGGGTGGTACGTCAAAATTATATTCAAATATGTAACAAAAGGAATGTTTATAGACAAAATATTTCCTTAAGCTAAGGCTGTTTTATCAAGTTGTTTCAAATAGAACAGACCAATATTTGGGTACAGTTGAGAAGTTAAATATGGCAAGTTTTATTTTTTCTATGATTGTTTTCTTAAGTCAACTTTATCTCCAGATTACCTCACTTTTATAAATGCTTCCAGAAAATAGGATTCTTATCATTCAACTTTGAATGTATGCATGTGTTTTCCTACAGTGTGTATGTATTTCAAGCTCCTAATGTTGACTGTGTGCACACATTGCTTGCTATATACTATCTGCAAAAATCAATGAATTATGAATTCAAGCAAAAGAATAAACTTAATTAAAACTATTTTCGTTTTGTGATTAAAATATGTTCATTTTGAATAATTTGGGAAGTAATTTTCAAATAATTTTGAAATAACAAATTCATCACTCAGAAACAACTATTGCTTCCCAGATAGCATTGCAGTTTTATTTCATTTACTTGTTTCTTTTCTTTACTTTATTTCTATTTTTCATTTTATGTCACATTATATTTTGAATTTGAACAAGTCGTTATTTTCTGGATAAGCAAACAGATTGGAGAACATTCATCTGCAGACAGTAAGATATTTAGATTTAAAGATCAAAGAGCTCAAAAGTAAAGGGCCCTTGTCAAAAATGTAAAATATTTTTCAAAAACAACAAAAAAGCTTGATTTCTTTGCCATTTCTAATTTTTTAAATTGTGCAATATGAAAACTAAACAAAATAGATACGATATATAAAAATTTAAATCAAAACAGATAAAATGATTTTTTTTCTTAGCATGACTACATTTTCCAATGTAAGCATCTTTAATCTCGTACAATCCATGTGATATTTCAGCATTTGTTGTTTTACAGCCTGTGGAATGTCAATTTGATGCACGTAGTAAATTTTTGCTCAAGTTGAATAATATCCCCGTGTATGTACAGCAGATGCTTTCCTACATCAAGTGATTTTTAGTCATCCTCATCAAATGCATAAAATCATTTTGGAAGTACATGCATGCAAATGAGGGAACATGCATGTAAATTTGCATTGGAAATGACTAAATTTTTTTCACTTCAATTTTTTACTCTCAAAACTATTTGTCATATTTCTAAGAGGAGAACATTAGTTCTAATTCAAGATATATATGACATTAGAGGCAAAACAGATGTTTATATCTAAGTACCAGAACTAGACCATGTGTAATTCTAATGATCTATTTGACATTTCAACTGAAAACATTTTAGAATAAATACATTAGGGCTCTCTAGTCCAAATAATTAATTTTATTTATGATATATTTTACAAAGCAAAGGTATTTTAAAAATCCAATATTTTGTCAGGAGACCTTTTTTTTTGGTACCAGGGATTGAACTCAGGACTTTGTGCTTGGGAGGCAGGTGCTGGAACCACTGAGCTAAATCCCCAGTCAATAAAAGAATTTAAGCAAAAAAAAATATTCAATATTTTTTAAAATAAAACTTTCTTAAAAAATTGTGAAAGAGAAAATAAGGCTTTGAAAATTGCCAAAGGTGTTACAAATTACTTAACATACTTGCTTAGTTTTAATTGGCGATGTCTCCAATTGAATGTTTTAGGCTGAGAGAATAACAAACACAAGATTACCTAGTCTCCATAGTGTTCTAACAATTTATTTTTTATTTAAAAAATAATGATAATTGTCAAAAGTGTATGGTCCAAAATTGTAGGATTATTCCAAATTTTGTCACAATTGAGTCTGCACCAATAGATTGAAGTTCACTGTGAGAATGAAAGAAGCATACTACAATGGGTATACATTTAGATGTATGGTGTTTGCTAAAGCAAGAAAAGACCTCTCAGAAACAGAGTAGAAAAATAACAGGTTTAAGAACTAGAGTGGGCAAAACCTGAATATGAAACCAAAGGCAAACCGTCCATTTAATAAAAGCTAAAGATGGTCGATAAAAGTGAAGCAAGAAAGTGAGCCTAAACATGTGTCTTCAGTTTCCTGTTATTCTTGTGTTTCACATGTTTTGTTTCAGCACCACTCACTTAAAAGACTGTGGATCCTCAACTAAATTGTTTGCACCTTTCTCAAAAAATGGTTGTTCATACATATTTGGGTTTATTCCTGGGTTTGCATTCTATTGCATTAATGTATGTTTCTCTTTATTTCAATGAGACACTAGTTTTATGGTAATGCTATCATTCATGTGTTCCTACAAAAACTCATCTTGAAATTTATCCTTATTGTGAGGAATTTATATGATTCATATCTAAAGTGTTTGCCCAAAACACATGGGTTAGAAGCTTGATCCCCAGCTGATGGCACAATTGGAATATGGTGCAAACTCTAAAGATGGGGTGTGTTCAAAGAAAGCACTTCCTTTGGTATTACCTAAAGAGTATATGGGAACTCAGTCTTCTCTGGTTTTTTTCACAGTCACTATGAGGCAAGAAGATTGGCTGCCACAATGTTCTGCTTCACTACCAGTCCAGAAACAACAGAGCCAAGTTATCATGAATTGAAACCTCTGATACCATGGTCTGAAATATTTCTTTCTTTAAATTGATTTTCTCAGGTATGTTGTCACAGCAGTGAAAAACTAACACAGGTATTAAAAGGTGAAATGAGGTGGAAGCTCTAAATGTTGTTTATGTCATTAGGGTATTGCCCTCCTCAGTGGATTCATCCAATCATGACTCAATGGATTGTGGAATATTTGGTTATTGGGTGATCTTGAGAGTGGGGCTGTGGTAGACACCATTTTGGCTCTGTCTCTGGGGTTGGCTGTCTTGCAATGTGATGTCCTTTCTGACATCAACATCAAGCAAAGGCCCTCACTAGATGCTGAACAGATGCTAGAATCATGCTTTTTGATGTCCCGGCCTCCAGAAGAGCAGAATAAACAAACTTTTGCTCTTTACAAATTACTCAGTCTGTGTGTTTAGTTATACCAATAGAAAATATCATAATAAGGTAGATTTATAATACATATTTAAGTAGTGATAATTCAACTTGTTTTATCTGGTTTTATCTATTGTAGGTCTTTTTCATTTCCAAACTAATGTTCAATCCAAAAGAAAATAAGAAAACAGTTAATAACCTCATAAGGGAGTTTGGAAACCGATTCTTCCTCAGTTTCCTCTAATAATGCCTTCAGTCTGGCCTGATCCCTTCACTGACATTTCAGAAAGATCCAAAAGTACTGACCACAAAAACTGAGGTAATAAATATTAGAGATGCTATAAAGTCTGGAGAGCAATTTATTGTAAAATACCAAGTACCTCATTCATGATCAAACATATTTTTCTAAAACTTGAATATTTTTCTGAGACTTGGATTAAGCCCCACCGCATGTTATAGTTTGATCAATGTGTCATGTACTTTAAAAATGATTTCATCCTGCTATTAGAATGTCAGGAAATAATAATGTTTAGATGAAGTCAATTGATAGCATCTCTTTAAGCAGATAATATTTCTTCTGATGTTCTATCTGCTTGCTTTACTAATTATTGAGGAAGGATTATTGAAATCTCCTCCTGAGGTTCTTATCTTTTATCATATCTCTTTCATATCTTTTGATTGGTTGTTATTAAACACATAAACATTTGGGACTATGATTCCCCCTTAATGAATTTTCCTCTTTATCATTAAGAAAGTTTCTTCTTAATGTCGAACTATTTCACCTATTGAATTGTGATGCTTGCTGTAATTGAAGGAAATTTTTTATAGAAATGATTTTATCTTCGTTTTTCATGTAATATTTGCTTTTCACTGAGGCATAGAGGCCATTTACAGTTAATATTAATATGGGTATGGTTGGATTTTTTTACCTATTATCTTTTCTATTTGTTTTATTTTTTTCTCTTGGTTTTGGCATTCTTTTATTTATTTTGTTACTTTTTTATTAGTACATGTTGGAAATACATAATGTTTACATTCCTTGTGAGGATCTGTACATAATACACCTTGATGTCTTCTTTTCATGCCATTTCTCTTCCCTACCTCCACCTTCCATTCATTTCTCAATCTTCTTTTCTTACATATGTTTGTAATACATAATGTTTACATTCCTGTGTAGAGTTAATACCTGTATATAACACAATTTCATTCCTTTTTTATCTCCTTTCCTTCCCCTTCTCCTCCCCCAAACTGTTGATTCCTTTTTCCTTTGAAAATGATCAAAATCCCTACTCCCTACTGTTTTTTATTTTCCTCTTTACTTATACTTTGGGTTTTTCATATTTGAGGAACCATGCCATATTTAAGCTTATGTGTCTGATTTATTTCATTTACCATTATCGTGTCAAGGGGCATCAATTTTCTTACAAAGGACTCAAATTTTCTTTATGAATCAGTAGTAGTTTATTTGTGTAAACACCAAATTTTCTTTATTTATTCATCTGTTGATAGACATACAGACTATTTCCAAGATGTAACTTTTATGAATTGTGGTGCTATGACATGGGCATCCATATATCACTTTAATATGATCTCTTTAACTCTTTCAGAAAGATACTTAGAAAAGGAATAGCTCAGTCAAATGGAATCTATATGTTTATTTATTTTGAGGAATCTCCATACTGACTTCCAAAGTGGTTGTATGACTTCTAAAGGATTAGATTTTTATTTTATTATTTCATTTTATCTAATTTCTAACTCAAAATAGGAAATTCTAAAACTGCTTAGAAAATTCATGTGGAGTTAAAAAAAAAAAGCTCTTAAAATATTTCATATAGAAAATGAGAAATAGACACTTTTAAGCCTAACTTCCCTTTAGAATTTGTAACTAGGGGAAAAGAAAGAAAAGAAAGGAATAAATATGAGAAAAGGAAAAAATGGAAACAAAGTCTTTGTAAATAGGGAGTGGTAGAGTGGTTGAAGGGAAGGCAGGGGAATGGGGAAAAAATAAGAAACAAGATATATCATGTAAAGGTATAAACTCCCAATGATGAATGTCATTATATTGTATACCTAAAATGTACCAATAAACTTACTGGGAAAAAAAAGAATTTGTAATTAGGATCAACAATTTGCATGTACCTTGTATTTAATTATCTATTTTATAATTGTCCTTGGTTCACTTCAATAATGTTTCAAAAATATGATGGCATATGACCACAATATCAAAGAAAATATATCCCACCACTGTGTTTGTGAAATCAGCCTTGAGAATACAGGACAAACTAAATGTTCTCTATATTTAGCATGGGCATGCACATGGGAATTTTTTCATTAAAAATGATAACGTATCACTTTTGTAGTTAAAAAATATGTACTCAAATTCATTCTGATCCATCATGTTCCTATTAGGATTGAAGCTGAGTGATTTGACAGTAATAGTCTAAGAATTTTTAAATGCAGGCCTGAAGAGCAGAATTTTACAAAAACACACACAAAATATAAAGACACTAATTTAGCAAATGACGAAGAATAAATTTAAAACAGTTCAGGTTTTTCTTTAAGTAACTGCCAAAGTTAAAAAGTTAGCTATTAAAAATCTTGTAGTTCCTTAGTAATTTTAAAAAGAAAAGATCAACTATTTTCAAGTTTCAGGAATTTTTAATGATATTTGTTACTTCCTTGACAATTCTACTTTATCAGTGGTATAAAAACTCCAAAAGTACACAAGATCTTGAAAGCTTTCTAATGCAGTGAGAGATTTTTCAGGTTTCTCTGGAACAACCAAACACTGAAATTCTGAAATAAAGTCCCAGGCATCATAGGGCTCATTTATAATTCTCTTCTCAGAAAAAGCAGAACAAAAACCTTCCTTCAACTGTTTGATTAGATCCAGTATCTGCACTTCAGAGACAGCGCAAGTGCACAAGCCTGTCATCCATGTTGGTTGAAGACTAAGATGTGGTGAAGCGATGACCATAGTCACCACTTAAAAAGAAAAAGCCAGTTCCTTTTGTTTATCTTAACTCATAATTGGAGTTTATTTTGTTTCTTTATTTAGGTACAGTTAATTCAACAACTATTTACTAAGATCCTACTTTGGATAAAACTAAGCACTATGGAACACAAAAATACATTTACCATCAAGTAATTTATGTCATGTTCGAGAAGGTACAATATATTTTTTAGAAATAAATATGATAAAAACTAAAATTTGACTGTTTCAAGTCAAAGGAAGAGTAGTGTTCTGGGACCTCAGAGATGATAGTGACTCTTTCCAGTTAATAGCACACAGGATGATCTTTCAGTGATGCATAGATCATTCCCTTGTAGCATAGATTTTGCTAAAATATGTTGAGTCTTCAAGACTCAGAAGCACATGAAATTCTGAATACTCAGGGCTAAATTTGCTTCTAGGTACGAGATGACTGGTTAAGACTTAAAAAACCAGTGTTATTAATATTTGTTGAGGGAATGTATCACTGAGTTACACCCAATCCCAAATATATACTCATAGATTTTAATATTTGAAGCAAAACAAAATAATCAATGCAGTAGTGTGAGGTGACAATGTAGGAGAATATACATGTGATGGAAATTATTATTTATTTGACTTGAAATATGGAAAAGTAATTAGAGCCAAGAAATGCAGTAAAGTCGTGGTTTGAAATCACAATCTCATATTTGCTATGTACAATGTGTTCTCTCTGTGTCTGTTTTCACCTTTGTAATGATCATCTCATTGATATCCACTTAACAAATAGCTGAACATTTACTAGATATTGTTTTAAGCATGAGTGAACAAAAAGGTTCAAAACATCTATAAATGAAGAACTTATGGGAGAAAATAGACAATAAACAATAAATATATTGAATAATTAAATTATATAGTATTCTAGAAGTACTAAATTCTATGTAAAATAAAACAATCTGAATCCATTTGTAAATGCTAGGGAATTGGGAGAGATTATTTAGTTACCATGATCCAGCTTGGCTTTATTGAGAAGCTAAAACCTCACCAACAACTCATACTTAAAGGTGGTAAGGAAGCAACGCTGATATTAGCATGAGAAGTTGTGGGATTTAAAGCACAATAAGGGAGGCTATTACAGACAGGTTCACAAATAATTTATCTCCAATAACAGGGCAGGTAGAAGTGACTAGAGATGAAGAAAGAAGAATTTTTTGAATCTTATTTATTACACCAATTTTCTTAGTACTGTAAGAATCAAGGTCATTTGCTGAAACTGAGGATAGAGAATAAGATGACAGAATTTAAACAGAAAGATTATAGAAAATATTCCTGTAGAAAAATGGAAAAGTAAAAAAATTTCCTGTAGAAAACTAAGGAAACTGATTTTTTCCAGCCACATTAAGTGCTTTCTTGAAGTTTATGCTCATGAATTTAAAATGATAAAAACATGCATGGTACATTTATTTTGCTTGCCTTAGTCAGCTGCATAGATTTATACTGTACAAAAATCTCATTGTAATTAGAAGTGTAATTCTAACCAGTTTGTAGAAACTAAAAAGGACTGAGCCAAAGATGTGCATAAGTGTTAGAGGTTGTGATGGAAGCTCAGTAAAATAGGGAGAAGGCTGTTAGGGGCATGAGAGAAATGAAAAAGAAATAGTAGAACAAATAAATCTCCTTGTATATAATGAACACTATCATTAAATTGAAAACCTTATTGTTTATATATTCATACAAGCAAATATATATGCAAATGCACACCCACAGATAGCACTAATGTGTTTCACAACTCTTACACAGGTTATTTGACTTTTAATAATTACTTGGAACAAACTATTCTTGTAGATGCTGTATCTCAAATTAGAATAAGAACTGAAAAGATTAAAAGATATGGCAAACCCATGTTTTATGTAGTAGACCCCAGACTAAAATGCAAGTTGATTTTACACAAATTTAATTTCACTTGTATTTTATCAAATTGTGTGTGCATATTATAAGTCATGATTCTCAAGATATGTAGCATGTTAGTGAAAAACTAAAAAACCTCACAAAATTAGTAAATGACAAGAATAAGTCTAATCTATTTTTCTGATGATGCAAAAGCAGTGTAAGTTTAACTTATGAAAAATAAGTCTAACATTTATGTACAATTTAATACCTTAAAAATAAGTTAATAGGCATTCTTACTCACTATGACAATTCCATTCGTTGAGTAACATTATCCCTTTGGTAAACATTTTGAAAGCCAACCATAAATAACAAATACATATACAGAACTAAAACACAATTACATCTTTATATTTCTAGGTTGTTACAGTGTACAAAAATACATGTAAATAAATTAAGACACAAAAAGATTGTTATCAGATTCATTTGCTATAGAGCCAATAACTAAAAGATTAGCTAATCATTTCAGTATGTTAGAAATGTGTGATACATAGCCATTAAAGAAAGGATTTTATGGCTTTAAGAAAAAATTAAATAGTAGGTAATAAATTGTTAAGAATATTCTAAATTGTTCTTACCTGTTTCATAAACAGTTCTTTGAGTTCACACATTTATATACAGATAACGAAAATTATAAATATTGTGAGAAATTAACATGTATTACACATAAAATGTCCAATTATATTTAATTTACAAAATATATCAGAAAAATGTGTGAAAATTCTGTAAGCATTTAAGCAAATATTTATGCTATTAAACTTGAACCATATTTTTAAATGTGTAGGAGTTATTTTTATTAATTTCAGCTGTCAATATTATCACAGATAAGAAATTAACATTAAATCCTACTTTATTACTTCATTTACTTTATATAATATTTGCCAATTTGCACAATATATATGAAAATGATTTTTATGTTATAAAATGCTACACAAATTGTGGTTAATATTTATATGACATATACTATTATGCAGTATCATGTATTTCTCTCTCTCTTTTTGCTTTGTTTAGTTCATTTTTGCCATACATAATGTTACATTCATCATGGGGAATTTGTAATTGTACATAATATATCTTTTTTCCACATCCCCCTTTCCTCCTTGTTCTTGTTCTCATGTCTATTTGCAAAAACTGTTTCCATTTTTTCCTTCAATCACTTTTTAAAAATTCCTTTTCCCTTCCTTCCCTTTCCTCTCATCCCTTACTTTTTACCCTTCCCATTTGAACAAGTTCTTCCTTTTTTCCAGGATCTAGCCTCCATTTGGCTCCTTATTTACTCTTTGGGTGTATCGTACAAGAGAAATGATGCAATATTGAAACAGGTATCTGATTTATTTCACTTAAAATTATGGTCTTAAGATCCATCCATTTACCTAAAAATGTCTCAAGTTTATCCTTCTTTAGAGCAGAGAAGCATTCCATTATATTTAAATACCACATTTTCTTTATTCATTCATCTGTTGGTGGGTGTATAGGCTGTTTCTAAGATTTAGTTATTATTAACTTGTGCGCTATAAACATAAGTATGCACATATATATCACTGTGGTCTGATGCTTTTGGCTCTTTCAGGAAGATACCTAGAAAGGGAATACCTGAGTCAAATGGAACGTCTGGTTTTAGTTTGTGAGGAATCTCCATATTTATTTCCACAGTGGTTGTATCAATTTATACTCACACCAATAATGGAAAAGAATTCCTTTTCCCCACAGCCTCACCAGCATTTGTTATTGCCAGTGTCTCGATGATAGGCATTTTTCAGGAGAGAAATTGAATCTCAGTGTTATTTTAATTTGGATTTCTCAAATGACCAATGACAAGCCTCATCAATTTCTATGGAGAATACGATGGGATTTTTTGAATAAAATTCTTGCGCCATATCTAGTGTTTAACCAATAAGATCACATACTACACTTGATGATAGCCAAAAGCCCAAGAAGCAATAGATGTACTTTTTAAAATGCTTAATGAAACATTATTGGCTTTCTTAATCGACCACACAACATTTATTTTTCACATTGATATTATTTCCAGGAAAGTTACGAAATTTTGGCAATTTTTATTTCTTTCAATATGTTTTACTTGGCAACCTCTGAAATGGATTTAACTGTACCATAAAAACAGATAAAAATAACTAGCAAGCACTTATGAAAAGAAACACTTATGAGGGAGATAATCACAACTTCCAAAAATATTTAGATCCTTAAACATTTTATTTGGTTTGTTTTTATCTCCAAATAAAATAAAATATAAACTATTACTCCTAAATTGTGATTATTTAGGAAAAAAAGTCACTGACTTAGAATTAATTCTGAATGTTTCTCAACATGAATTGATCATTCATTAAAACCAAATTGGCTTAAGCAAATAAACAAACAAAAAGGCATTTATTTTTCTGCCCACATACCGGGTAAATCAAGACCGAGAATTGACATAACATTGTTTCTACCACTCCACAAATTTCGGATATGTTTGCTCATTGAACTGTACTTTGTTAAGAATCATATGATAAGCACAGAACAGTAATAATATTCTTACAACTACCACCGACACATTATAAATAATAACCATCGTTATCTATTAGAGCTAAATACACTCAGGAGCAGAATACTGTCAAAAAAGACCATAAGAAAAGATCTTTTCTCTTTTTTTTTCTTTATCCTGTCTCCAGTTGATGGGCTGGATAAAGAAATTGGGCTGTTTCCAAGTTTTAGCTATTACAAACTGTGCTGCTATGAACATGGGTGCACATATATCGCTGTGGCATGATTTTTTTAATTCTTTTGGGAAGATGAAGTTTTTTTTATAAAATGGAGTATAGCCATTTTATATGGGTATAAAGAATGAGAAATTAGAGACATTTATAGCTGAATGAATGCACATTGAGTCCATAATCTTAAGTGAAATGAATAGGGCGCATATGTGTAAATACCAAACAGTTTCTCTGGTGTAAGAAACGAAAAGTGTAAATAAGGATCAAAAGGCATAATAGATATTGTGAAATTGGAGGAAAAGGTCCAAAGGGGAAGGGAAAGTGGAAGGGACTGGGGAAGGAATGGAATTAATATAAGAAAATGAAAAAAATGGAACCAAAGTATTTATAAATAGGGAGGAGTGGAGGGGTGCAGGGGTTTAAGGGAGGCCAGGGGAATGGGGAAAAATAAGAACCAAGGTAGATTATGTAAAGGTACAAATTTCCAATGATGAATGTCATTATATTGTACACCTAAAATGTATGAATAAAATTAATTAAAAACAAAAAGATCTTTTCTTGAAAATCTTTTCAACATTAAACAGAGACCAGAAGATTCTCAAATTTTACATTTTTGGATTATCTAAATCAGATTCTTGTAAGCACTATATGACATTGCTAAAAAATAGCTAAATGTTGATAAATACAATACCAGAAATGCCTTTGCAAAATCTTACATGTTTCATACAAAAGAGAAGTTACATTATTTCTGAGTGTGTTGTTTTATGAATGTTTCATATATTACATGCACAAATATTAACACATTAAATATTCTAAATGGATATTTATGCATACATACTGAAAAGTACACATCATATTTATTTTTAAACATCTAATTTAAAAAATATTATCGTCGATTGTGTAATATATAGTAATTTTAATATAGTAAAAGAAACTGAAACACAATCATACCAAGAGACATTATTAATATATGACAATGCTAGATCAACATAAGCTATTGAGAGAAGGGGAGTAAAAGTATTCAAGGTACTATATTTGTATCTTGTATATTTACCAGTACCTGATAATGAATATATTCATCATATATCACAAACATATACTGATAAAAAAACTTAAAAGAATGCATCCCTGCCATAGACATCTTCTAAGAAATTATCTGTTTCTTTAAAAATAATCCTTCAAATAAATAATAAACATATTAAAATATATTTTAGGATTCTATTGACTTAAGGTGACTAATTAAAAATTTATTACTTAAAGAATTCCACTTTTGGTTTAAAGGGAACTTACTGACATGGTATTTGCTTGTTGCTGTAGTCTATACTCAGTATTATATTTGATATATATTTATTTATATTGTATATAAATATATTTTATTATATTTGATATGTAATAATTTATTATATTTGCTATATATATGCATTGTACCATTTTAACCTTTGACCCTTTATTTTTTTAACTCACTCTACAAATCATCCAGTCATGACTCTAGATAGCATTTGTATGCTAGTAACATTCACATTTTGATCCTGAAGTATTATGCTCTGAATACCACCCTAATCTATCCAATCACTTACTGATTATCTATATTTGTATGTTTTTGCAATATGCATTATATGCGATATATTACATATCCTTTAAAACATACTGAATATATATGTCAATTTGAATATATCTAAAACTAAACTCTTGGTAGTTTCTGCAATCTCTATTTTCAGATACTCTCTCTGCATCTCTTACTTCATTCTCTTTACCTCCTTATAATCAAAGCAACAGAAGATCTCATTTATACTATCTTGAACCTAACTAGTTCTCATCCTTTTACTCATAGCATGAATTATCAGCTAACATCTTGTATCATATTTTACAGTTGAGGATGGTATTTAATGTCTACATGTCAATGGAATGTTATAAGCTTTGTGAGAAGGGATATCTGTAAATTTTATTTACTGATTGTGTTGTGTTTGACTTCTATAGCTGTATCTGAATATTGCAGACATGATGATTTTAAAGCAATGTATTACTTACAGTTTTTGAGGCTGGCAGAACCAGTATTGGTGTGGTACATCTGATGAGAGATTTCTTGTTGGTGGGGACTTGACAAGTCCCAAGGCAGAATAGGGAAAGACATGAGTAGGTTAACAAGGTCTTCAGACTCCTTCAAGAACACATTAAGTCTTCACCCATGGAATGGTTACTCCATTCATAAGAGCAGGACCCTGAGAGCTGATCACCTCCCTGAGGTTCTGCCTGGTCATTTCTCTTAATACAGTACCTCACAATGGGGAATGAATTGCAACATGAGTTTGACGGCAGCATTTAAACCATTGCATTGGTTTAGCTAAAATGCTCAGAACACACCTCATCTGATGGAGTTGACGAAAGTGACTTGAAGTATTCAAGGTGATAATTTCATTGAATGATGTGGCCATTTTAAAATACACACCACTGCAGAGAAAAATGAATTTAAAGATACAAACTATGATTAAAGAGATATAGGGCATTATAAAATTTAGTAATGCATTTTTTGTGATTCAAACAATCTATATTCATATTCTTTCAAACTCTTTTATTTTTATCATATGACCTTTTTCTCCTCTGTTCTTTTTCCACATGTGTTTAGTTTTCAGTTCCACTCCACTTCATTTTAGTTGCTTAAGCAAATATTATCAATTGCAAAATGATAGATAGACAGACATTACCTCACCATGCCTCATATTCTGAACCATAATAACAGTCAAGAACTTGTTCTGACTCCATTCTCTTACAGAACAACAGAAAGAAAGCTTTAATTAGTATTTCTGTGCCCTTCAAAGTGAGTTTCTCTTGTTCTGAAAAGAACCAGTTATATCTGTCTCCTTTACTTAGAGATATTAATGTAGTGAAAAGACAGTCATTCTGGATCTTGATTCTACTTTCAACACAAATTACAAGATAAGTAATTCTTTTCATATCAATATGAAAAATGTCTTCTGTACTTAATTGTTTCACTTTTTTCTTAAACTTCTTTGTTATAGTTTCAAAGAGCTTAATTGTTTTTTCTTAATTGGATATGCTAGCATAAAGCATCATTCATCAATAAGAACCTTTGTAAAAATCGTCTACCTATTTACAAATAACCAAGATAGATAAGGTAGATGACAGATAAATAGAAATAAAAACGGACATAGATTTATAGTCTTTCTTGAAATTTTACTATGAAATCTCCTCATGAATTAATAAGATAAGTTTCTTATAATAGTCTGTCCAATATTTTTTGTCAGAATTTAATGCATACTAGTAAAAGTTCAATAATTTCAATGATTTAATTTTTTGGGGGGGGTACCAGGGATCGAACTCTGGTTCTTGTGCTTGCGGGTCAGGTGGCAGAACCACTGAGATAAATCCCTGGCCCAAACTTGGGGCAGCTGTGTCCCCAGGACTTTTTTTTTTTGGTACTGGGGATTGAACTGAGGACCTTGAGCTTGCGAGGCAGGTTGCGGAAACACTGACCTAAGTGCCAGGCCCCATTGATTTAATTTTCTTAAAATAAAAATTATATAACATTCAGAATTTATGAAAACTTGAAGGGCATTCTCAAAGGCCAACTTTTCAAGTTGAAAATTGAAGAAGAAATTATAAAAAACCAACCTGCATTATGGTTAATCAGTTGATAGTCATAAAATGCTTACTGATTTTTCCCTGTATTTTTCAATGAGCTGCACTGTAAATCAAAGTTCTCTTATTACATCGAAATCTCTTGTCAATGAGTAAAATATGTAGGGATAATGATTGACAATATACTTGTCAGTAGCAGGTCACATGACTTTGCTAAACCAGAAACCATGGCAACACCTGGTTAGTGAAAATTGAAGAAATATTTTGTAGTTTTGCATTTATTAGAGCTGCTGGACTGTAGCAGATATGTATTAATTAGAAGTAGAAATGACAGCTTGCAGCAGTTACTAAGACAGGAAGCAAGCCATCAGCACCTGTCACAGGGAAGGACTGAGAAAAGATGAATCAAATGCTATGATGTGTGACTTCAAACACAGTGTCATTTTTGTGTACTCATCATTTGTAAAAAGTGTGGAGAAATGTGGAGTTTTGTTAATATATAAATATTTTCAACAATGTCTTAAAGATATAAAAAAGAATCATCACCTGTCAAGTTAAAAAAAAAGATAAATTGCAAATTCAAAAAAACACATAAAACTTTGACAGTTCTAATAATGTACTATCATCACGATTTCACAGGGCAAAATGCATGCATGCATGAAAGATATTTCAAATAGATTGGCACTTTTGGTATACAAAACAATATTGTCTTTTTTCTGTCACGTTAAATATGATTAGATAGTTTTAGACAGCAAACTCACCAAAATCAAAACCATATTTTCATGTCCTCCAGTGATGGACAGAAAACTAATTTAATCAACAGGGACACATTTTCAAATTGTTAAAAACAATCAGATACTGATTCCATTCTTTTTCCAATCCATGTTCTAGGAATCTACTTAGGGATTTACAAATGATTACTTTAGGAGATTATCATAGATAGGAAAAAATACACGCATACTTCCTTACAAATGCTTGCTGTGTATTTCAGGCCTACATTTTCCTTTAATGAAGTAATAGTTTACCATTAAAAATTTCAGTATCACCAAGAATAGGTAAAACAGTAACAAAGGAGATGACAGGGGAATAGTTCTAGGTCTAAAAATTATATTTAAAACTTTTCAATCATATCAATATTGAACTTATTATCAATGTGTAATATTAATATTTAAGAGATCCAAAGGTAACTCCAAGGAAACAAACATAAAGGTTACAGTGGAATTTCACATGACTTGTGAATTCTAATCTATTTTAGAAATATGACTTTTAAAACTGTCATTAATAATGCGAGTTTGGAGATGATTGCATATTCACAAAGAACAAGGCACAATTTAGTGTTGAGGATTGTAAGTGACTGGCTTATTTTCTGACACCAACTTATTATTAAAAAATTTTAAATGAAGTTTGAATAAATGAATGAATAAATAAATAAATCATAGATTTAGCAAACTACTACCTTACTTAGTTTAAAGTCTCTGATAGATAACAATCGTGTATTTTCCCATAATCATATATACAGGATCAAAAAAAATTTACCGTATATAACCTCTAAGAAGTCTTGGCATATACCAAAACAACTTTCAATATTGTCTTTTAAATTATTCAAGTTCTTACCATCAAACATATTGCTATCAGGCAACATTTACAATGTGATGGTTTTTAGCGGCAGAATTTTATAGCAGCAATAATTATGCACAATTTTGAAAATTTTATTTTTATATTTAAAAATGATTTACCTTTTTCTGAATGGCTTCACATTTTATATATATATATATATATATATATATATATATATATATATACTTCTTCAAATTTGGGGGATATAGTATACAATACATTTAAAAATCTATTTTATTAATCTGTAATTGCAAATCCTTTTCTTTCTATCCCATTATTCACATCAGTAACATGATAGGGACGGTTCCAGACAACGGTGGAAGAATTCCAAAGAAAGGTAAGTCCTGGCAAAATGTGTATTCTCTTCTCTCAACATGGCCTTGGATAGATTCCTTCTTAGAATAATATGTCCTCAAATATATCCACCAGGAAATAATTGGGAACATAAAAATCTTCAGTTTTTATTTTCAATAAAGGGACAGTGTGAAAGAGTGACTGCCTTTCCTTCTTTTGGTTAGTAGATATTTTATACATTAAACACACTTAAATTTATAACCAAAATGGTAAGAAATAAAAACATAGAATTTGGATTTAGGAAGAAAAGCAACCCATTCAACTTAATTAACAAGATATTAAGAAATAAATGGCTAAAAAAAAAAGAAAGAAATGGCTAATGTTGAACCTGACTGAAGATAGAGTCCCATCACTTGTTCATAAGTTATTCCTTCCCTGTTGACCACAATCAAATAAACACAAATACCAATGATGTTTGCAATTTCCATCATGGCCAAAAGGTGTCTTTCAGATACTCTTTCCTAAAGTGTCATTTGCAAAATAATCTGCTAGGAGAAAGGTCTTAAAATTACCTTTAGTACATTGAATGGTATATAAAAACAAGCTATAAGATAAAGAAAGTAAATATAGACATAGACAGATGCACAGGCTTCCTACAAATCCAATTAGCAATCATTCAAAATTTACAAATATAGCCAGAAAAAAATAAGGTAGAAGTTACACATTTGACAATTTTCAAAGTTATGTCAAGTGAAAGTGAGTAATTATTGAATTATGTGAGCTACTTAGGTATGTATTCATTATAAACAGTAAATAAGATTTAGTGACATCATAAAAAGCCAAATATGCTTCTCTAACACCAAAACTTATGTTCTTAGTCTTATTCAACTTGTTGTTACAAATATTACAATCTTCAAATGGACTTTTCAAGTGGTAGGAAAGATACATAACAGGGTATTACCTTAGGTTTCACATTTTCTTAATATAACTCCTACTCCATTTAAAAAATTTTTGCTTTCCCGATATCTACCAGTCCAGTGGAGGGGGTGTGTGGGGGGGTTAGAAGGTAGAGGAATAATGGTAGAAGAATGATATCACCAGCCACAGGAAAATTTGTGCAAAAATAGAAATCAAATTAGCTATGTGTTTTGACTAGACTGTGTGTGAGTTAGAGACATGAGTTTTCTAAACACCAATTAGACAAAAAAAAAAAATTGTAAGAAATAATGTGAGTACTGTGATGTATAATAGCTAGAGATCTCCATAAAGTTATGTTCAGAATCTGAGCAAGAGGTAACTAAAACAAATAGATAAACCATGATCTGTCAGCTTTGGTAGAAATTTTCTATGATTTCTCATCTGCTTAATCTGAAAGTCTCCTTAAAGTACTGGAATCCTTTTGAGGACCGCAGGGTCCTGAAGGATTCCTTGACATGCTCATCTTTAATATTCCCAGAAAGTTCAGCTGTTGGTACAACAGAAACCTAATGCTTGTTTTAATTTGAGACATAAACTCCAAGATAAACTCTAGAGTACCTGCTCACCTGCAGTGGGTACAAATTATTAATGATCATTTGAGTGGCCAATAAGACCCATGCTAGCTGGGCTTTAAAACAGATTTATTTTCCATATAGAAGTCACTTTGTTGAAGTTCTTAAAGAGGGTCCTTGGGGAACTCTGAAGACAAAATTCTGAGTATTCTATATGCGATATGAAATGTTATCCATATCATCTTGGGGTACAATGTTAACCTCATCAAAACCCGCATGCCTGTAACATTTTTTTCTGTTAGTGTTGCTCATTCTCAGGCATGTAATTTCTGTTACTAGCCACAAAAAACTATTGGGTAAATGATCTTAAAAATGTCTATTCATGCTTTAATGTAACACTGAAATCTACCTTACCCAGAATCAGAAATTCTCTTTCAAATTATTAACTATATTATTTCATTTAAATATCTATTTACTCTTCATTGTTGGCAAACATGAAGTATATGAGGTCAGAAGCTATATACTTATTTTTATTTCTATTTAGCATTAGTCTTGTAACACTGAAGGCAATAAAATTTTGTTGAAAGTCAATGAATGTGGATTGATGAATCCAATAATATAAATATGAATACCAATATAAAAATAACAAAGTGATTTAATGAAATGACACATTTTATTTCTCATACAAATCTTCATACCAACATATTATATTATTTATGATAATATAAACTATTATCATTCAATTGTATCTGTATTTGTAGATATGAGAATGTAGATTTCATTTGGCTATCTTTTCCTTCTATCACATGTTACATTCACTGAAACATATAAGTACACCATTTGAGAATCCAGTGCCTTCAATTTCTGTTATTATACATGAATTATTTAAAACTAATCAAATACAATCAATCATATGAAATAAAATAAATAAAACAGTAAAATTTTCCTTCATTCTTGATTTTCTTCTCTCTTTCCATCTTAGAAGATGCCATTGCTAATTTAAAGAGAAATCTTTCCCTGTCTCAGGTATGTTTTGTTTTTTTTAATTTTTAGCAGAAATATTTTATGTCTTCTGGTAGCCTAACTGTATATTAAAATTATTTACCTCTGAATATATAGCACTTCATCCTTCATATTTAGACTTCACATTACAAAGTGTGCAGTTTACTACTTCCCTTAACAGGAACATTTATAATATTATGTATACTTAATGTATTACTATAAACAATACTGCAAGAAATTTTTTTGTACATACAGCTTTAAGTAAGTGTAACACTTTGCAAAGATACATTTTAATGTATTTTTATGTGATGAAATAATGTGTATAATTTAATTATGAATCATTTTTATAAAAATCAAAAGACATCAATAATATTTTTTTTTCAGTACCAGGGATTGAACTCAGGACCTTGTGGTTGCTAGGCAGGAGTAGTGACACTGAGATAAATCCCCAGCCCTGTTTTCTTATGTGCCTTTTTATTTCAGTCTTGATTATTTGTATCTGGGATTTTCTCTTTTTAATTTCTACTGCATTTATTAAAGCAAATCCAGGACACTTCATACTCTCATCTTTTTTTTTTAGGTGTCTGATTTCTTTATTTTTATTTTTTTGACATGCTCAGCATTGTGGCAATATTCTACTTTCTTTTTTTAAATTTAATTTTATTGGTATTTTAGGTATACAATATAATGACATTCATCATTGGAAATTTGCACCTTTACATAATCTCTCTTAGTGCTTATTTTTCCCTCTTCCCCTACCCTCCCTTCAACCACTCCATCCCTCCCTATTTACAAAGACTTTGCTTCCATTTTTTCATTTTCTCATATTAATTTCATTCCCTACTTTCCTTTCCCCTACCCCTCCCTCTTCCCCTTCCCCTTTGCCCCTTTTCTTCCTATTTCACACTATCTATTTTACCTTTTAGGCCTCATTTACACTTTCAGTTTCTCACACTAGAGAAACTATTCATTATTTACACACGTGTGTCCTATTTATTTCACTGAAGAGTATTGCCCCAATGTGCATCTATTTAGTTATAAATATCTCTAATTTTTTGTTTTTATATGGCGGAGTAGTACTCCATTTTATTAAAAAAATTGTCTTTATCCAGTCTCCAGTTGATGGGCATTTGGGCTGTTTCCAAGTTTTAGCTTACTCTCATATTCTTAAATCATATTTACTTTAATGTCAATGGAGATTTTTAGAGCAAAACAAAAAATCTCAGTTATAAAGTCAGTCATTCTATTATTTAGTGAGCTATTGAATATGACTCAAATACTAATAATATAAGTGGAACTAAAATTAAATAGTCATACATATTTAATTATGAACCTTTTTAGTCAGAATGACCAAAATCCTATATTATGTAGGTCACTTCAAGTACTGTCTTAAATACTGAGTTATACTGTTCTTTTTCTAGTTTAGACTGACAGGAAAAGATTTATTGTATTCTGTCTTCCCTAAGGATATGTTATGCTTGGTGAAAAAATTTCTCAGGTTTTCATATTCAAATGTTATAGTGTTGTCACTAATGTTATGTTATAATGGTCATATTCAAGCATATGTTACACAAAAACTCTATTTTTAAGACCTAAACTATTTAAGAGAGCACTTCAAGTCATTTTAAAAATGTGCCATATATATATATATATATATATATATATATATATATATATATAGTTTCTTCTTGCTATTTGGAGTTTTAAAACTTTTTTGTTAATTTTATGTTATTTTTATAAAATTATTAAATTTGACAGAGTAAATACAAAACAGGAAAAGTCACCAGTGATTTTGCCATTATTAAATGTCCAGTGTATTTATTTTACTTTTTCCTTCTATATCTGAAACCTCACCTGCTTATTTTCAATATTGAGATTATACCATTATGACACTTGATTTAAGGAGTTTATTTATATATATTAGCTTTCAACAATTTCTTAGCTGATTTTGACTTCAATGGTGGCTGGTAGGTTAAATGAGCATACCTCTGATGCAATTCTGTTCATTTATTCTGTTTCCTTCTAGTCTTTATTTCTTGAAAATTTACTCAGAGGATTTAATTTATATATATATATATACATTAGAAAACTCTCCACTCATGGAGAATAGAAACAGTTATAATAACTGAAAGCACACACAGTTTTGTTCAATACTCAATTCATTTTTTGTTAAAACTTTTTCCCATGTTAGTATGGGCCTGCTTGAGACAGTAAGTCTACAGAGACAAGAGAAACAATATGTTAGTGTGGGAAAATTCCTGTACTCTTTAGACCCATAGATGTTTAAAAATGAATCTCTTGTCATTGGACATACAGATAGTTTCTTGTATATCTCCAAGGTTTTTTAGCATATATAAAATTCTATGGTCAGTTCAATCTTCTCATTATATGAGATTTTGTCATCCTCTATCTAGATTCCCTCCTCCTTATGTTTTATTGTATCCTCTCTGTGAAGGTTATTTTCTGTGTCCTATTATTTATAATCTTAACAGGACCCTTAAGCTTTTTCAAATTTCCAGTGACTTACTTCCAGAAGCTGTATGAAATATCAGGTTGTCTTTAGGAATGTTGTAGAAAAATCCACTGTACTTACAGCAGAGGATGGAGGGATACCATTAGAGAAAAGGAAGAAGAAAGGAAGAGAAAAGAGTAAAGGGCTGAAAATAATCAAATTATGTTATATGTACAAATATGCCAAAATAAAATTACGTCATTCTATGTAACAAACATGAACTAAGAAAAAAGGGCCTGAGTTGCTTCATAAACACGTCTGTTTAATAAGTTATTTAACTCTACAAGTAACTATTCCAAGCTTTCTAGAAATCTGAGAAAAATAATCTGTGTAACTTGTAGGTCCTTAATGGTGTAACATGAATTTATAGACAATACAGGAAACCTTATAAAATGTCTTTCAAATTTTTTAGAAATTTTCAAAGTATTTTAGAAATCAAGAGCACAGTGATTCATATAGTCTCAAAAATTAAAGTTTTAAGTATATTATATTCTTATTTAAACTTATCTCATGGCTAATAAATATTCCTCAAATTTAAATATAAAGATGATTTAGGATTATCAGAAGTTATTTCAGTTGAGTAAAATCTTTTTCAAATATTGAGTGCCATATTCTAATTAAATCTGAAAACACTACTAAAATATGTTTAATGATAATCATTACAGCCACAAAATTATGGAGAACTAATTATCACTTTCCGTAGAAGCCATAGATATTAATTAAAGAATACAAAGAAGGGGCATATGCAAACAAATGTCTTTAATGAGATTTGAAAGGTTTGCTAACTTCCAGTGATTACTAATTTTTAAAATTTTTTTAATAACATCCCGTTAACATGAACTCACAATTTATGTCAGCCATCGTGTTTTCTGGCCACACCTTGAAAATTATCAGAGGATATCCTCTAATAGATAGTCAATATAAACAACATTTTATATTAATAAAAACATTCTTATTTTATCATAAAATGACTTATTTCAAATAAATATAGGTTGTGTAGAATAACAGATGATAAGTTATTATATATTTAAAGTAGCATTCATTTTTATTTTAATGGGAATATTAGCTTCTTGTTTGTTGCCATATTGGATTAAAGAAATCAGCAAAGTAGTTAAGTGCCTGGCAAAACAGAATAATTTAATCAGATAATCACTTCAAGTTTTTATTAAAATATTTTTATGCTAAACATACAAAATACTTTATTTTATAATTATGACTGAATTTAAAAAGTAATTTAGTGTAACTATTATTTAAAATAATGATCAAAACCATAAAAATTGCTGGATTATGTTGATGTTTAATATCAACATAATTTATTACTAATATGATTTTTTCTTATCTGTTTCACTCTTATGTAAAAATGCAAGTGGACAAGGAAAACAATAATTAGCTGATTTGAACAGACTTAATTATTTATAACTATTAATAATCCTGACATTTAACTTCCTACCTAGCAAACATAAAAAGACAAAGCTAACTTATAATTCTTATAAATCACCAGAGCAAAAATACCTGATATACTGTCATCCTGAGATTTCATTTATAGAGTTCTGCTCCTTTCACTGCTCTATGCCAGGGATTTTATTAGACACAGTTTCTGTCTTTTAATTGTAATTGGAGTATACTCAAGTACAAAGTAACACAGTTTTTATCTAATACCTTCAGACAAAATATAAGAAAATAATCCAAAATAACAATATTTTCAGTCAAAAAAGAGATAATTAAAATCAACATGACTTTACAGATGATAGATAGATGATAGAGATACTGATGTATAATTAATATATTTTTTATCAATAACAGCAAAGATCTTAGTTAATGTAGAAAAAATAGCTTTTTAATCAATTAAAAAGCTTAATTTTCAAGGTCATATACTATTCCAAAATATTAGGATTCCACAGGAGCTGGGATCCAGGCACTGACTTCCCCAAGGTACAACAAATGACTATATGTATAAAACATATATATAATATTGACTTTGACCTCAAAAGACATAGGAAAATGCAACACAAAAGTCCTCTCCAGAGACAAATCAATTAACAGAATGAAATAAAAAAATACGTAGAGTGTGGAACTGTCAAAAAGGGGAAAGTAGATACCTGAAAGTGATATGTAGAAAGTTATATGGAAAAGTGAACAAGACCCATGAACATATTGGAGATAGAGATACAGACATGAGAAGCTATATAGTATCCAAATATACATACAAAGAAATCAGTAGAGTCCACACAATGATAGATGAAACATAAACCCAGATTTCTTGTGGAAAAACTACATGGATGTGTATTTGAGTCATGCAAAACTATCTGTATATTGTAAATATTTCTCCCAGAAGACCCTAACTTTCATTTTAAATGCTATAGCAATGGGAACTGTGGTGCAGGTAATGGCCTTGCTGGAAAGGGGAAGAGCTGTAATGGTAGCATCAGTCTCTTCTTTCACTGACCTGACTGAGCGCTATGGAAACATCTCAGCTTTATGGTATCCATCTATGTATTTTCTTCACTCCATGCTGTCTAACTGTCCTTTCTCATGTTGCAAATTATATTGCCTATAGCACATTTATTTGTAAGTTTCTTGAGGGTAGGATCTAGGACCAGTATTTTATTTAGCTTCAGAACACTGAGAAAAGAAATTATCAGAAATAAAAATTATTTCCGTATCAATTAGATTCTGAGAGGGTTCTTGTATTCATTTTTTTTCATAAAACAAGTATTTATCAAATGTCTAATATGGGGGCAGAATTATGGTAATGACTTTGAATAATGAAATAAGATTTCCCATAATGCAGCTTAAACTGTAGTAGATAATTTAAAATTTAGTGATCCAATTGCAACATACTGTAAAAAAATCTGAGATTTGATTTGATAATTTAGACCATTATTACAAGACCACTCACTCTATTCAGACGGTTCACTTTTATGACTTCCTCACATCCCAAAGGCCCCATATCTTAACCCCACCTCAACAGTATTTAGAGTTAAATATATGAAATTCAGGGGATGTAAACTTTAGACTGTAGTAGTCACATTGCTATTAGAAAGGAATGCAATTGTAAGGAAGCAAGGAGAGTAAAATTTAAATAAGGCTGAAGACAAGAGTATTTTTTTAAACCAGTTTAATCTGAGTAGTTTCTTGCCCCATAAAACTGATTTTCAAGTGGTTCATCCACTAATTTTACTTTTACTGAAAGAATATGTGCATACACAAACGCAACTATTGGAGATTTCTTTTTTAAAATGAAACACGGCATTAAATTGCACATCATATTAATATTTTAGTGAGTTTTACAAAAGAGAAGTTATTGGTGGAGAATCTTTCTATCTTATATATAAAAAACAAAAATTTTAGAAATAAGCATGTATATTATGAAGTTCACTCATATTTTATATGTGTCACAACCAGTATCACTGATTCTTAATTTTTTTATTTTGTTATTTTTAGCAGTATATGTTTACAGTACATAATGGTTGCATTCCTTGTGTGGAGTTGGTACACGTACATAACACATCTTAATTCTTTTTCATCGCTACTCGCTCTTCTACACTTCCCTCCATCTTTAGATCCATTCCTCACTGGAGAAAGAACTATCTCTCTACTTCCAATTATCTATTTTAAAATTTGGTCTATATTTATATTTTGGCTTTCTCATATAGGGGAAAACATGTGATATCAAAGCTTGTGTATCAGCTCAATTAATAATTAAGGAAAAAGCATTCAATATGATGATATGGTCTCTACACAGTGAAAACATCTGCTCCTTTTTGCATACTAAAATTCTTAAGATATGATAACAATCCTGGTTGCCTCAAATTGTATTAAATATTTCAAGAAAGTATGACTTTTTCAAGAAAACAATACATATTTTTACATTATCTTCACTGTTACCTTCTTGAAAATTGCACATTTATGTGGTTTTATATATATATATATATATATATATATATATATACAGAGAGAGAGAGAGAGAGACAGACAGACAGACAAACAGAGACAGAGAGAGAGACAGAGAGAGGGAGGGAGAGCTTTCCCCTAGAAGGTAATAAATAAAGACATATTTAACATGGATAAATATCAAAATATATGAAATCATTTTGAGTATATTACAATTGAATAAGTAAGGGTGATTTAAATAATTTCAACAATGCTAATATTTATGTAAGACCACATACTTCTAATTTTGCTAGAGATGATATTCAACTTATTTGAAATCTATTTCCTTGTATAAACTAAAAGCTTTACTCTATAACTAAAAATCTATGAAAAAAGGTAAATCATCACAACTTATTTCTGTGTCATATGTAGAATGTAAATCATTCAACTATAATATTATTTAATTAAATAGTTGTCAGTGTGATTTGGAATAATTAGAGATATACAAATAATTATACAAATAAACATACACATGTTCATACTTATATACCAGTACAAAATACTCATTTTTTAATAATACTGAGGATGAGGAAAAATGAAAGTAAAATTATAATCATGCATCATATACATAGTACTATAGAATAAACAGTCAAACATCAATGATTTTAACTACTAGGAAAAATATATGCTTGCATTCCATATATTTTCAGAAATAAATGTGTTTTTTACTTCAAACATTTTTGACACATGGTTATTATTATGCAAGTTTTTTGTATCACTCTATGTTACACTAGAAACCATACAAAAAATGTAAAATAATGATATTGCTCAAGGAAAATGAAAGCGGTATGTGTAAAATTCAGATGTGAAGCTATATTTTTACTATTTCCTCTTTAACTTTCATTTCTATTGAAAATCATGACACCGGCTTTCTTCACTCTAGTTGCTATGACTGATCAGTGGACAGCTTTGCTCATGAAGACCCAGACTTCATAGTACCACAAGTAACAAATACTGAGACTAAGGAGAGTTGGGATCCCAAGTACTTTGCATCAGGATTGATCCAATACATCTAGGAATTCAATATTGTTTGGTATAGTAAAAAGCTTATTCTCAGGATATAGTAACATAACTCTATCTTTTCTGATGTCATTTGTTAGTTTTATAAAATGGGAATTCTTAGTAGTTGAAAATTCTAATCTACCCATGCATATTAAAATATCTTTTTGTGATTACAAAATTAACTGTAAATTTTTTAGAAATGATCAAATAACCGATAGCTAAGAAAATGAATATATTGCAACAGATTATGCCAAGATTCTCTGAAAAGAATAATGACTCACCCCCTAAGAGAAAAACAAATACTCCACACATGATTTAGGTGCTATAGATGACAAGTGAATCTGGAGTAGATTTTTAATAACCCAGGGAAACATTTTCAGCACTATTTATCTACATGATAATGGGTGCTGTGAATAGAAGGACTTTCCAGTCATGTGGCTTCTTTTAAAGCTAGTTCTTGTGGAGCCAAGAGAAGCATCATGAGGCTATGTCCATTTGTGCACAAAGGATTGCATGATGGGAAAAACAAAGGGATACATGTCAAAAACTGAAAGGCACACAGGAGAAATGAGAAAGCAAATTGAGATATAACAACTTGTTCAATTTGCAGACATTTTGCAGAGATTTTGGGTGATTTCTGAGGAATAAGATGAACAAAAGATGAATAAGGAATTCCTGTCATGAAGTTGATAGTACCTAATATTTGAATGGAAAACAATTGCTCCATATATACTCCAATTATTCAGGAAAAAATTTCTATTTATCCTAATACAGAGATTTTCAAATGAAATTATGAAGATTATTATTTAGAATAAAAATATTTGAACAATATGTTTAGTTATAGCACTGATATGAAGAGTTTGGAAGATATAATTTTCACCCTAACAACAAGACAAGTCTATATTAGCCGAAAATCAGTTATTTTGTCTTATGGAACCAGCAAGTGACTATAGTCATGTGGCACACAACCACCAATAAATTCCAAGGGACTGGAGAATTAGAGTTGTAATAGCAGTTACAAAAACCATAAACATGTAGGAACAACTGAATGCTAATTTTGATAAATTTCTGGAATCTGAGTGTGAAGGTGAAAATCTAGGGAAAGTCCCACATTTTCATAGGTTTTAACTAGGCATCTCACCAGATATTCATGGTGGTGAGCCAAGAAAGATTCTCTCATATCTGTTGTAGAAGAGGGGCAGAAAAAATAGGGAGAAAGACTTCATTAGAGTCTACCCTCCTACAACAAGGAAAGACATTTCTCCAAATCCAGCCCACCGTAATCTTCTTCTAACACAAAAAGCAGAAAGTGAATCTAGGATATATGTGTCAATGTCATAGCCTTGGGACACAGGTGCATTAAAAGTCTGAGATTTTTAATTTAATGTGTGGCATATTTCTGCTATCATACAACATACAACTTGCCATCATACAACAGGGCTCCAATATAATGAATCCGGATTCATGCTGAATAATCTGAAAGAGACAGACTGAGTAGCTCCTGAAGAAGGCCAATAAGCAGATAATTGAGGTTTGTAATCAGAGAGATGGAAAATGTCAGAAAGAAAATAATCAAGGAAAATAGGTATAGGTACAGGTAAAAGTATAGATGTAGTGGAGTCTGCTAGCTAACTGGAGCTTTTTTCCAGACCACTATTTGTTCAATGTTGGTTTTGGGGATCTTTCTGAAACAAATCACATCCTCTGGTGTCTTGTTGGTGCTTGAGATGCTTTTTTAAATTATATGGAAAAATGTTTAAGTGCGTTTTAGTTTTGTTTTGGTTGAGTTCTACTGTATTTGAATATTATCGTAGTTTTTTTCCCTTGCATTGTTCTTCTTTGAATGGTTTTAATTTGTGTGTGTGTTTGATAATAAAGTTATTTTTTAAAAGTACAGATATAGTTTTAAAGCCTCTTATATGTACAACTATTGCACATTATACTAATCACAACTTGTAGATTGAGACAATATTCATAGTAGAGCTATATTTTTAATCTCAATTTTAGCTCAATTCCTCTGAACACTATATTTTATTTGGCTTTGAACAACAGTGCTATACTACAGGTAGAATTCTGTATCTTTAATAAACTATATGATGATATCTGATACAGGTATCCTCATCAAAAAGGGTCTAGATTTTACTACACATTGACCTCTAGTTACTATCTAGTTCTGAAAATAAGGGTTAATACAACTTATTGATCTTACAGCAGAAAGAGGGTGCTCTGACCAGTGTTTCCTCATTGCCCAAACTTCCTAGCTCCTGGCAATAACTCTAATTTCCACTTCTGTGATTTCAAGGTATTTTAGGTTCCACAAATATTTGATATAACAGACTTTATCTCTTTGTGTCTTATTTCATTTACCATAATGTCCCTCATGTTCATTGTGGAAAATGTCAGAATTTCTTTCTTTTTTATGAATAAATAGTAATTTGTTGTGCATATACATCACAAATTTTTAAAATAATTTTTATTATCCAACAAAGGTCACATGTTTCCATAACTCAGATATTGTAAATAATAAATGAATGTGTAAAGGGATTGTTTTCAATTATTGATTTTCTTTCACATATATTTATTTATATATATTTATTTCATATATATTTATTTCATATATATCTATGCATATGATATGTCTATATATCTTTTCTTTCATATCTATAGATATAGATATAGATATAAAATCATAACTTCTGGAAATTATGGTATTATATTTTTGATTTTCTGTAGAAACTCCTAATTGTTTTTCTTAATTCATGTTCCTTCCAACAGGATATAAGTGTTCTATTTGTTTTACACTCTAACCAATATTTATCTCTTTTTCATAAAAGCTATTCTACCAGGAATATTTCATTCTTTCAGTTCATTTGAATGTGGTTTTGAGTAAATACTTTGATATACCAATCTAAATATCAGATAAGAAGTCAAAACTTGAAAATTATCGCATTGTATGTAAATACATGTGTTTTCTAATCAACACCTTAAAAGTAGAAGCAATAATCTACATTGAAAATATAGGTATAAAGGAAAAGTACACTAAGAAAAACAAAGCTGACATTTCTATTACTGGAGGATTAACTTGAAGAACACCCAATAAAACAGATACGGAAAGAACACCGGACTCAGTAGGAGACCACGAGGAGCAGCCTGTAGTAGTAGATGGAGGAAGAGTACACGCGAGAGTCCATGATCAGCTTTGTGAAATGCTGCACCGCAGTAGAGCAGGGTGAACAACAGAATCTACCACTTAGACTCAGTCACAGACATAACTAGATGTTTTCTTTGAGATCTGTATTTATCAAACAGAGCAGCCCTGGATAAAAAAAATCTCTGGTCCCTCTGTGTGAAGCTGTTTTCATGTGTAAGGGAAGGTTGCAGGATAATTTAGACCAAAAAAAAAAAAAAAAAGACTCAGATTACTATTTTTATTTAATTTATAAAAAATGCTGTCAGTACCAAAAGACATCAAATACAGCCACACAAACAATTTGATGACCACCTCTGCCCCTTTATTTTTTTCGTTTCTTTTTCAAAGAAAAGTATCAATTTGTACATATGCAAAAATAACTAAAATGTAGAATTGGAAAAAAAGCTTCCAAACTGAAATAAGTCATCACCACATTAAACTTGCCTAATAGTGCTATCCATTTTCATAAGCTCTATTTCCAGATGAATTTATAAATAATTGGCACAAGTTGATGGTAAAGGCTTGTTTTAGAGGGTTAGACTGTGTTTGGGAGATATATAAACGAATCATTTTAATAAAATAGGTAAACAATTTGGAATATATTATTTTCAGCTATCCCTGGGGCATCATTTTAGTGGATGATTACAGCCAAATGAATATTATCTTATAATTTTCTCATACGCACCAGAAGCTTTTGTTTTAGCTCCAGATTGCTATTTATTCTCTAATGATATTTTACAGAATAGCGTCGGTTTAGATAGAAAGCTCAGGGGATTGTCAATGATAGCTAGAAGGTTCTTTTTGTTTTCTTCCTCTTAATTTGCATATCTATAATGCAAATATTTAATAGAATTCATTCATGAGCTATTATTTTGTTCTAATAAATGGAAAAATATCTGCGTCGGACATTAGTCCTGTCTTTTTCTCCATAGTTTCAGCAAGAAGTTGTTTGAATTATTTTCTACCATTATTCATAGAGAATACTATTGTTTTTAGAGCAGAGTTAACATCTCATTATTTCCCTTGGAATATCTCTTCCTTAATTATTAAAAATTATTACTCATTGTATATGCATACTAAATGCATAATTTCTTCACCTCTGTATAAAACTTGATATTGCAATTTCACATATAATTTCATTTCTTGTTGGTTGTTTTTAGACTTTTTGTAAATTCTCCCAGAACATTTCAATTATTTTGTGCCTTCCTATCACAGGATTAAATAATTCTCTTTACTTTTTAGTATGTATTTGAGGTACATAATGATTGCATTTATTTGGGGGAGTTAGTACATGTACATAGCACATCTTACTTTCTATCCTCTACCTATCTCTTCTCCTCCTCATTTCATCTCTTACTCCCCTTCCTTTTTTGCAAATTAAACAATTCTTAATGTTTCCTTGTTTCTTATGCTATTATCCCTATGCCTGATCTACTTAGCAAAAATCTTTAGCAGAGAAGAACTTTGTATAGCATTAATCATTGATTTATACATGCTTAGGTACTTTAAAATGTAAAGATAATTAAGAGGTTCCATTTAATTCTCATTTATAGGGAGATACAAGGACACATCTAGTAATGGTTAATTAGTACATTGACCAATAGATAGATAGATAGGTAGATAGATAAATAAGGAGAAAGCACTTCCCATACTCTTGGTCATGTTTATCTTACCTTTTACCATATCTGTTATTTCTGAGAAAGATAGGTCTTTTACCTCCCTTAGACATCATTCTTATTATACCCTAATTTCCTTATATTTCTTAGCAATCCTTCAGTCTATTTTATTCTGTTTACAAAAGTAGTTTGTATGATTTTCCAGGGGTTATGGTACTATAGAATTAAGACAGAGCATGAAAGCAAGAGGATTTGATTTCAAGAACTTCTTCTGAACTATGTTAGGGCAGGGCTATATTTTTGACACTCCTATTTTACCTCATAAACAACATTAATAGTGCCCTTATAGGGTATTATTTACATGGATAAATAAAATTAAAGTCATGGTTTGATAATGAAATCAAATATCATTGTACATAAGACTAAGAAATTACAAACTTCAAATTGTTTCATTTCAGACAATTTATGGCCATTTGTATAGATATTGGGAATACAATTCTAATTACATTAGAGATACAGAAATTTTATAAAAGTCCAATTAATCAAATATTATATAAAAAGGTTATTTCTTTAAACTTTTAATAAGCATTTTGGAGTTCATTCTCATAAAAGATATTGTATGAAAACATGGCCAAACAGTTTCACCACTGGCGTCATCTTGTTGACGGCCTCTAATGTTGTTCAAAGTGTCAGTGAATTGTATGTGCAACCGACACAAACAGTGTGAGGGGTGCAGATTCTCCCTTTGATTGCTATGCATCTTGCTCACTGACTTGCCAATTTTGCAAGATGAGAGATATCTCTCCAAAAAGAACCTGTTATAATTTTCTTTGAACAAATTTCCACTGTGACAAAATATTCTCATAATAGAGAAAAAAGACTTTATTTGAAAAATGCACAAAGTATATTTCTAATAAAAGTATCCCATAAATTTACCATACTTAACATAGTTACGGTAATCTCATTATTTGGCACATTGTAATCAGGATTTAGTTGAATTGCATGCTATTTAACAGACTGCACACCAGCACTTTTAAATGGCAACACAGCTGGATTCATTTTTAAGGAAGAAAGACCAACTTCAACAAACTTTCACTACACAGAGACTGAAAAATACTGAAATGTAAGCTTTAAATTAGCTCCTAGGGTAGACATTTATTGGCAACCTCTACATAGTATTTTAAGCAAAATTGAAACATTAATTTTAATTAGAATATTCAATTAGATTCTAAGTCAAATCTAGCGCAAAGTTACAAAGGAAGTTGTCTCATTGTATTTAAAAATATTAAAATAGATGTACTGTATCCCAAATAGAACATTTATAGAATTCTAGTAGAAAGTTGTAATGAAAATTGACTTATCAAGTGATATTAGAAATAGCCCATGGACACAAAAATATGAAGGATTACAATGCTTTGAAAAGAATATAAAAGAGTACTTAGGTAATAATTTTCCACATAAATCCAAAAATAGAAAAAAATTTAACTTTGATATGAAAATTGTTTTCCTTAACTAACCTTAATAACATAGCCTATATATTTAATACTCCAGATTTGGCTATCTTTCAGAAAGCAGAAGATGCAATTGATTTCAACTGGACAGCTTTCATAATTCTTTTCAAATCCTTTCATTCCTACTTCCTATACCTGTTACTGCTGCAGGTTCAACAGACTTCAAAGCATGCCTACAGTTCTTTGCATTTGGGGCAACGCCATGCAACACTAGCTTCCTCTGCTTGTATTTCTCTTAGATGAAGAAGTAAGAAGAACCACTCGGGACTAACATATGGATAATTTGGAGATTTTTGAGGCCTCTTCAAGCAATAATGAATGGAGAACAATGGACATAGAATTTCAAGATTTCCTTCAGTTTTTTCTTAGAATGTTTCAAGGAATGACACATTTGTCCTGGTGAAATTGGCAATACCACAAAAGATTCTTGAATTGGTCTTTTATCTTTATTTTATACACTCTGTCACTCATTACTACTTCTGGGTATAATTTTCCAAGTAAACTACTTTGATTCAAGCCTATGTCTGAGATGAAATTTTTGAGATTCCAGGTTGAAATATATTTGAAAAAATTAGCAAAGATTAAAAAGAAATTACTAAATTTATAATCACAGCCACTAGCATTACTTAGAATTTATGGCTAATGGGTTAATAACTTCACCATTCTAGGCAATGAGTAGATTGTATATTCTTTATTCAACTTTACAATTTATAAAATTTATCTATACATAAGATTGTTTTCTAAATTTTGACCACAGTAGCAATTTATTATAAAGTTATCAGTCTAAGTTAATTTATTTTCTTGAGAAAATAATTGCAAAATCAATGATATTCTGAAACTTGATTTTCCAAAGAATCAGTATGGTATCATGGGTGTGTTTCAAAATAATCTCTTTGATGCTGAATGAGAGTAGTAAAGAGAGAGGAGGAATTTCCCAGTCCCATTGTGCTATTTCTGAAATCAGAGCCTACCCTTACAGTGGGTTTCTATAGTTGTGACTGTGTTCGTAATGGTATTGGTGATCCTCCTGGGCAGGCAATCACATTTGTAAGTATGTAGTTAGAATACATACTTTGTTATAATTTCAAATTTCATTTGTAGTGTTATTAGGAAATGACAATCCTCAGGGCATTGCAGTATGGACTATTTTAAATTCCTATAAGAATGACTGAGAGAAATTGCTATTTTATGTTAAAGAATTCAAGTGAAAAAGAAAGTTTTAATAATAGAAACATTGCACATTGTTACAAAGCAGCAGGTTGAGATTCAGAATTCTGTTTCTCACCTCAAATTCCGTAGGTCTTTTCTTTTTCCTCTCCAATTGCATAAGCAAGCTATTTTAATGTTGATTTCCAAATTAGTCATGATTTTGCAGAATACCTGTTTTTTTGTGTAAGCTTTAATCCAATTCACCTTCCACTTCTCTAACATAAATCAATGTAACTATGAATATAAATGCAGTAACCAATAGTACCTTATATTTCACAATAGGCAAACAATGATATATTTTTGCCAGTTAATCCTATCAATCTTATAAATAATGAAAATTTCAAGTAGTGACAAAAATTACCTGAAATCCTCCTTGTCTGTTTATATATGTAAAAGTGATTTTTTTATCTCATTTGCAAATCAACTTCACTCCCAATCTACTATTTTATATCTGTTCTATCTATTCATGTGGACTAATTTTCCTTGCTTACTAGGTTTGGGCTCCATGGGAACACTATGAAATAAACTGTAATGTAAATGACACCTGTAATTGGGCAGTCTGGTGGCCCATAAGTTCTCTTGGTCTTTAGTAGTTTCTTCTGGAATAATCACTTAGTTGGTAAACAACTAGTATGTGAATTATTATTTAGTAGTTAATGACACAACTCTTTAAATAGGAAATTATAGTTAAGTTCTTGAAATATTATGTCAATAGAATGCAATTTAAACTTTTCTAATATTATACATTCAGATAATGGATACATTCATACACATGGATAGTAAATACCCTAGCTTACTGTTTTTATGTTATATTATTTATACATTTTGTGGTTAGATGAGAACAGAAAATATAACATTATGAATAATGCCATTTATTCAAATTATTTTTTTGAGCAAACCTTTGTCAAAGATGTTTGCAAGTACATTTACATTTACTAGGCTCTATAGAAACCTCAGTGCATCTTGAACCTAGCCAATATTCAGTGACTTTTTCTCTTTAGAAACAAATCTGAGTCAGATATGGAATTCAGAAAACAAGTCACTGCACTCAATGTTGTTTAAATTCAAATCCAAATGTCAAATTAGAAAGATGGTAATGTAAGACAAGTGAAATAAATATCTGCATAGGAATTCACAATGAGAAAGATTAAAAGTGTATGCCTTAGGGCGGGGGATTTAGCTCAATGGTTCTGCTGCCTGCCTCGTAAACACAAGGTCCCGTTAGCAAAAATTAAGACAAAAATTAAGAAACATTGACAATCATAGACTAAACTTAGGAGTATATTGCTAGATACAGATGCTCTTTGGTCTCTTACCATTCAATGGTAATTTGGAGGTGTTTTGAATAATAAACGGTAGACATTGTTGAAAACACCAGAAATGAAAAATAAAGGCTCAGGCCATGACATGGCAGCAGGAGAGATTTTTGGTTCCAGTCTTCTCCTTAGCTTCCTTAATACAGAAATTAAAGAGGATAAAATAGTCTTTTTTATTTATATATTAATTGGTACATTTTAGGTATACATTTACATTTATCATTGGGTTTTTGTACCTGAACATGATGTATCTTAGTTCTTATTTTTTTCCCCATTATCTATGTGCCCTTCCCTATTTACATAGACTTTGTTTTCTTTTTTTTTCTTTCTCATACTTTGTCCTTTCCTTTCTTCCCTTTCCCCTTCCCCTCCGCCACCTCTCCACCTTTGGACCTTTTCCTATTTCAAATTATCAATTATTCATTTTAATCATTTTCATCCTTATTTACACTTTCAGTTTCTCACAGTAGAGATACTATTTGGTTTTTACACATGTGTGTCCTATTTATTTCACTTAAGAGTATGGCCTCAATATGCATCCATTTTTCGTAACTAACATCCTCATAAAAATGTCAGAGTATTTGAGACATAAAAAGGAGGGAACTAATTCATACCATTAAGCTTTTTTAGAACCCAAGTTCTCCCCAGTGAACTTTGTCCCTAAAAGTGGGTGAAATCCACAACCAGAAGAACATCGCTGACAAGTGGCAAAAGATACTGGGCCCTTCGGTGAGCAAACATTAAGTTACAGGACAGGAAGTTCCAAAATATATATTAGACAAAGTGAAGTAAGTCAAAGACTACTTTAAAAAGTAAGAAATTCTTTGAGGAAAAAAATACACAGGTACAGATTTGTCAACAAAGTAGTACTTTTAGACAGATTTCTCAAGCTGATAGAAATTGGCACTACTAGTACAGTACCCCAAACAGCCAGTTACTCCACATTTTCTATTTTATATTCTAATTAACTGAAGTCTATCTTAAGCTCTGCATGACTCAGTTTCCTTATCAATAATCAATAAATAATAAAATTTCACAGACTTGCTAGGAGGAATTCACATGATAATGCATATAAAACTGTCAGGACAGGGTCAAATATATAATAAGTACTACATAAATTGAATGACCAAAAGCATGTATCCAAGGGTAATTATCATTGTCAATAAGAATATTGAGTATAAGTAAAATGATACTAAAATAAAGAATTGCTTAAATCTTACATGTATAAGCTGGAATAATATTCAATGGTTAAATAATAACATAGATTTTTAATTCATTGATATGTAAATGTTTCCCTTTTAAACCATTAGCTAAATAATATTATCCAAAAACTGTCATCAAAGGTTTTATAACATTGTGAAAATATGGCCAAATATGGGTATAGAAGAAGTTTTAAAGATTTTCTGACAACATTGAAGTCTGTGTTTTGTTTTAATTTAGCTGATATTTAACTTTGACTGGATAGCATTCTCTGAGGGTGTGTGTGCTTAAAAGGAACATGTGAAATATTTAAAATTATAAAAATACCATTTATTCTTATTAAAATAAAAAAAAAGTATATTAGCATTCTGAGTCTAAAAGCTAGCACTAGTATTATGATTAGAATGATAAAATACACTCTACACAAAGGATTAACTTGTGTTATTGACTAGGATAGAGTCTCATTAAAAGCATTTTCTTTGCACAAAACCACAGCCTGGAAATATGTAAATTTATAGGCAAGCTGCACATGCAAGGCGAAGATGTGTAAAGAAAGTCTGAGAACTGAAATTTTATTAAGAAACCGGGCACAGAACCAGCCCAGCAGCAGGTTTAGTGGCCAAGTGCAGAGGCCAGACTGCTTTGCCCTTGACACGCAAACCTTTTTAAATACTGAGATGACAGAGCTGCTCATGAAACCATCTGCTACTTGTTGATCCATCTGGTGGTCAACATAGAGCCATCCAAACTCCCCAAATGATTTATCATGGAAACAGCATGAATTCCAATTAAAAAAAAATAAACTGGAAAATAAAAGTAATGGCTTAGAGAAGCAGCTCATTATTACCGTAGATCAAAAAACATCAGTTGGTATTCTTGCTAGTATTATGATTTATAGTTAAGAAAATTTAGGATCATATCAATTCTTATAGATGTAAATATGTCTAAATATATTAATTTAAAACTTTCAATTAATTAATAATTAAAAACATTATGCCTTAATTCTATTTTTGTGCAACTTCAGAGCACTTGAGTAATAAAAATAATATATTTAATTTTCCAGATTGTACAATGACCCAATAAATAAGTATCCAACTTACAAACATTAGAGTTGCGCACTTTCACAGGTATAATATATAAGGCTCACTTTGTTCATGTATGAACAAATTTGACTTATAAACAGTTATCCCAGAATGGAACTCATTCATAAGTTGAGTGCAGGGCTAACTAAAATACATTCAAATATAATTCTCAATCACTTTTCTATATCTGAAATGCCTTACAATTATCAGTCATGTCAGGGAAGTGACTTTATATTTAATGACATCTATGGATAGAAACTATTTGAATGACTTTGCTTCAGCATTGCTGCTTTCTTGAGTGCAGAAGAAGACCTTATTGAGTTCTGTTCTGAGATAAAAATTTCAGGGAATAATAGATATTGGGCAATTGAACTACTACTGGTATACTATAAACAGTCATAGTAATTTCTATTTTTAACTATAGTATGGTGGATCATGGCAGGCTAATTCTCTGCTACAAACTAGGAACAACTAGATATATCAAAAAATCATATTTTAAATGTGTACCTTAGTTGTGAAGCAATGAGTACTAGGATTTCAAAGAAGATAGCACACTTAGGAATGAACTGACTCAAACCATTGTCTTCTGAATTGATTTAGCAACTAAAAATGCCAGCTGAGGTTGGGGCTGGCCCAGAGGCAGTCTACTAGAGAAAAATATAACAGTAAAAAAAAAAATTTAGCAGTCACCTAAGCCTGAAATTAAATTGATTGAAATGTGAAGAATCCATGGTGGTCTCACTTCAAGATAATTATTATAATTTTTATTTATCTATCTATCTATCTATTTATTTATTTATTTTGGTACCGAGGATCGAACTCAGGACCTTGTGCTTGCAAGCCAGACAGCAGAACCACTGAGCTAAATCCCCAGTCCCAATTGTTATATTTTAAAGCTATCTCAGTGAAGATAATTGGATAGCTGGTCTGCATCTAGTGAAGTGTCTCTTGTAAATTCTCAGAACTTTATTTAGTTGTCATCTGTTATGGTTTTTATCTAGATGTCCCCTCAAACATCATGTATTCATAGTTGAGTTCTGGGTGGGGGATGATTTGATCATAGGTGTGTGATACTCATCAGTTCATTAGCTAAATGTGATGTTGGGAGGTGAAGCCTGGTAGGAGAAAGTGAGTCACTGGGGCCGGGCTTGGTAAGGTTTCTCTGCCTTCCTCCTCCCTGATGGCTCACTGTTTCCTTCCTGCCATGCCATGACCTCTTTCTCCTCTGCGATGCCCCTCTGCCATGCCACCTTGCCTTGCAGCCAGCCAACTATGAACTGAAACCTCTACCAGTTGTGAACCAAAATCAACCTTCCCTCCTTAGAGTTGTGGATGTTGGGTATTGTGTTTCGGAGACAAGAAAGTAACTAAGACATATCTTTATTTTTTCTTAAGTTCATATAATTCTGCCTACTTTCTGTGGAATATTATGCTGCTTAAATTTTTAATAAAGAATGAAAACTAAAGTGTATTGAGACATTTTTGTCTACTTGCTTGTTCTGTATCTTTTGTCTGAAGGGTGTTTTCTGATGAATGTTAATGATATCGAGATCTTGACCCTTTTTTTTCTGTCATATTCTGGTACTTTAAAACCATGCTTACAATCCTCCTTGGTTTCTTTCTAGTCTTCTTCTGTCCTCTCACTATCTAAACAAGCCACTTACAGTTGATGTGTTTTAAGTGCTAGGGATCAAAAACAGGGCCTTTTATGTACTAAGCAAGCACTGGGCCACTAAGCTACATCCAAGCCCCTTACAAGGGATTTCAAATACATAAGTTTGCTTAATTCCAGCCACTTCTTTGCCATACAAAGGGATGACCAGTTTCATGATTCTCTACCCATTGGGAATATTTCCCTATTTCTGACTTCAGTGTGCAACAATTGTGCAGTTGCATGTACCATATGTCAAGTTAGCTGAACTGTGAGCAAACTTTTCCTATGCCATCATTTGGTTATTGCACATTCCTCATGTTCTCTGTGTGGGCTGAAAGAAGGTCATTGGCACAAAGCTGATGGATTATGTGAGGATCTGCTACTGGCTCCAAGAGCTCACTTACAAGCACTGCAGTCCTTTTCATCTCTAAATTTCATATTTTCCCATTTAAAGTACAACAGACTGTTGCTAGGCATGACTGGCAGGACTTGGTGAGCTTCACAGAAACCAGATCAAATTGGGAAATGTTCACCACATGATCACTTGATGTCACATGATTGGAAACTCCACCTTGATCAAGTAGGTAGCAATGTTAGAAGGTGGTTTTCGAAAGCTGTGAAATTCTCTGCTGCTGATGGTTGTCATTTCTGTGGAAATCTAGATATCTGTTTTGTGATTTCTCCTTAGAGATTTTTCATACATTTTGAATTATTACAGTCCATGAAATTTATATATCTAATGTCATAAAATCTGCCATTTTATGTTGTATTTTTTTTATTGTTTTTTTTTTTTTGGTACTGGGGATCGAACTCGGGTCCTTGCGCTTGCGCAGCAGGCGGTGAAACCACTGAGCTAAATCCCCGGCCCAAATGTTGTATGTTTTAAGTGCAAGACTAGAATATAGCCTGACTCTCTGACTCTCCTGACTCTCCTGACTCTCCTGCAGAATATCTTCCTATTCTAGGCCTCACACAATTGAGATGGGTTTTTACATTGGCAAGTGCAAGAAACATAGTAACATTCCTGATGTGCAACATACTCTCTCCAAAACCGAACAGCCCCACTAGGCAGTGTACTTTCTTTATTACAATAATAACCTCAATAAGAAATAACTAACTCCAGAAAATTAGTTTGTCCTGGCATGATCCCTAACCAATCAGGCCATAAAGATTGTACAGAAATAATAGGCTCCTGAATCTTTTTTTATGGTTTGTATCCTATATTCTGTAGTACATGCACCCAGAGTATGTTCTAAAACTTTAAATCTCATATAGCTTTATTCTTCGATCCAATTATTATGATACATTAAATATAGTGGATCAAGCAGTATTCTTTCTAATATCTAGTTGGCCGGATTGTTTATAACACAAAATGAGAGATATAATAAAGTCCCAGAAAAAACTCATAAATATGTATTTTTGAGCATTCTATGTAAATTTGTACTGGTTCTGAAAGTCTTTTCTGATAATGAGGAAAAAATCTTCATTTAACAAATGAATAGTCCTATTCAGTGTTTGAAACTCTACAGATGTGTTCTGATTGAGTTATCATGGTGACCATTTGGGTTTTTTCTGATAGAAATTTTAGTAATCTACTTTCATTTACTAGAACTTTTGGTTTTTCAGGGGTTGGAATTTATGAATAAAATTACACATGGTAATGATCACTGCCATGTAAACATAAGATTTAAAAATGTAGCCAACATGTTCAGACATAATATAGTCTTTTATTTTAACTAGTGAAGGATAGCCAGAGTCTTTCATTTGATATTTAAAAACATAATGACTGATCCTGCAGGCTAGGGACCCAAAATCAGATTTTTGCCAATTTCGGAGCATATCTATTCTCATTTTACTTTGGGGAGAATGTCTACTGGTGGGATCCATAAACTCAATGGCAACAATGTGACCAAGATTCTGGTCAGAATGTTTTTTTTTATTAATCACTTAGCCCTAAATCTATTCTGAGATATTAACCATAGTCATGACTTGAGTTTTGGGGTATTTATACTAACTTAGATTCTTTATTCAATAAGACTTGGAATATTTGGATATTACTCTTTCCTCATACTGTGATTAGGTGATCATTATCATTTAGACATACTTTAATATTACAGATTCCTTCTCTTGGAGAAGTGGCCTTTTATTCAATTCGTTTCAGATCTTAAAAGTGGCTCAGGTTTAAAATCTGGGCCAAGGATTAAGATCTTTTTTCAAAAAGGGCACTATTCTCAGTCTACTATGTTTAATCTTTGAATTTGACTATACAAAGTGAATAATACACTCATAGGTTTTTCTGATTTACTCACAGGAATATTGATTTTAATAAACATCTCTGTATCTATATTGCATAACACCTTTTCTACCCTTCAGCAACTGTTCTGCTTTTAGCACAGAGTATCATAATTGTGCTTACATTTATTCAGAAAGTTATCTGCCACCCACCGATAGCCTTCATAGTTTCAAAGTCCTAGTGGAGCTATTGCTATGTGAGACTAGTTTTGTAATTGCATCCCCTAGTACTTATCTGTAGATGTAAGGTACCTCTGAAATTACTAATAATGATTGTAACCTCTCATTTGCGCATTTCTAATGGTCTTCATTGTGCATCTCTAGCAGTCCCATGGAAAAGAAAACCATCTTGTCATTCTTCAGTCTTACATAAAGAACATCCATCCAATACTAACATTCTAGCTTTTTTAATCTCTTCTTTTACTGAGGACCTCAATGATTATTTCTCTCCTTCCTGTGGTAATCTTTCTTTTATGCATCTAGGAGCTATTTAGTAAGGAGTTCTTATCATTTCCGAAAGTCCTTTTTGTGATGACAAATGTTCTATCTCAAGAAATTTTTCCCAAATCAATAAAATGTTGCTTTGCTTGTCTAACTTTTATTTTCAGATTGTCCTTCAGCAATTGTCTTAATAATCAAATCTCATACAAGCTGTTATAGTTTCTGCTAAAAATGCTTGATAGTTTTTGCAGCTTCTTTGGAGTATAGTCTCTTTCCTTATGGATCTATCACAATTCTGCCTAGATTATCTTGTGATTTAGCCTTAATTCTAGGTTCGGGGTATGGGAGAAGAGGGATAAAAATTTTGACTGATAGTGAATTCTGTCTTGAAGTAGAAAAGCCTCAGTATTGTTTTCAAGCAAGTGCAGTGAGGTAACTCTAAATGTGAAGCAGCAGGAGCCTTATGTATGCTTAGTATATTCAAAAGAATCATGGGATTCAAGATTTACAGGGCCATCAAGAAAGTTGCCTTCTTCACGATCTCAGCACCCATTTTTCTTCCTAATAGGATCATGAATGTAGCAAAGTTGACATTTGGTTGGTTGATAATTTAAGTTTTCATGACATATGAAATGTCTTCTAAAAGTTTCATCCATTTGTAGATGGGTTTTCCCAAAAGTTCATTTCTATATATATACATATAGTGGTGCTATAATCTTAAGTGTGTTCATCTATTTACAATTTATTGCCCAAGTATTCTGTTAGGCTGTGGGGCCCAGTTGGCCAAGGTAGCTCACCAAGGCTTTGCCTTGGAGGGTATATATCTGGCTCCAACCTCTCCTTTTTTTCCTTTCTGTTTCCCAGCTACCATGGTTTAACCAGTTTTCCTTTGTCCTTCCATCATGTCATTTCTGTCTTGGGGCCATGGACTGCACCTGCTGAAATCATGAATTAAATCAAGCTTCTCCTTTAAGTTTTGAACATCTAGTATTGTCTAAATACCAGGAAGATGACTAGTACAAATAAAAACCAGTATCTCTTGCTCTTCTGATTTCACTTCTACTGCTATGATAGTATTTTCTTCATGCTTTGTTCTTCCTGTTAAAGATATATCTTTCCTTGCTGCCTTGATATAAATTCCGAGACCTTGCACCTTCATAACAGTGATTACTTAAATCTTTTGTCCATTGTTATTTTTAAATTTTGGGGCACAGGTTTCATTTGCTTCAAGGTAACCATTATTTAGAATATATTCTACTTCTGCTGTATAGATTTAATTATTTTGTGAAATTTTAATAGATTTTATAATTTGGGGAACCACATTTTATTCAAGGTGCTCCATTTCTTACTGTAGTCTATAAGCACTTGTTTTCCATTGCTGCAATCTAAGTGCATACACAAACACACACACACACACACATACACATATACACATGTATTAGGTAAGAGCCTCAGGTTGTGTCTGCCACCTTTGATAAGAGTAATTTATGGATTTACTGACTATTTTTGAACCTTAAAGCAATGTTTTTTCTGTCTCTTGATCCGCCTTTGTTTTGTCCCAAAGGAACACTTTCAGCCTAAATTGTGGCATTAGGTTTTACTGTTTCCTTGTTTCATGGAACATGTATTCAAGGCTTTTGTGTTTATAGGTTCCTATAGCTTTGGGATTATATCCAAGTAACTCAGTTTGTAATTTTTACTTTCTGATATTCTCTGTAAACTGAAACTTATAGATCAATTTAATTTATAAAACTTTATAAATTTAAAAAGTCATTTTTTAACTTAAAATTATGTTTTCATTTCAAACAAATAAAATCAAATTCAACAGAAAATGATACTTTATTTTTAAAGTCATTCAAAAGAAAAATGAAATTTAAATCCAGATTATAAATGGATTCATACTGTATGACTGAACAAGTAACATGTTGAATATAGTGATTACTATTTAAAACAAACAATAAAAACATTCATATTGCGATGTTAGTCTTTCCATTTCATGTTACTTACATGTTGTGCAGAATTAAGCTAAAATTATGTCTCAGAAGATGATGCAATATTAAGCCAGTGAAATTAGTTTCAAATGGTTGGGGAGAGAACAAAATGATATGCTTATGTTAAACAGAGGCCATCTAAGTGTACAGAAGTAAGTTATTGGCCCAGTTATAATAGAAGATGTCAAATGATGCTAGAGTTAAATTCTGAGCAGCAGCAATTAAATGTTGGTAGAGGAAAATTTAGTTTTTTGTGCTAGCATTTGAATGCAGAGCAATACTCCCAAAGAAGCAAGAGGGCTTGTCTCATCCTTAGGCAAGAATAGAGTGAATAACTTATTTATATTTAAAGGAAACAATATAAGTGAAAATTTAATAGTCATAGTGCATTCAAGTAAATACATTATTAAAATAAATATATGCATAACAATTATTAAATTTTGCTTCATATTTTTAACATTTATGAATTTAAGCATTACAGATTTAAGAAATCTTAAAAAAAAATACAACAACCAAAACATCAAATTAACACCAAGTATGGTGGGACGCACCTGTAATTCCAGCATTTGGAAGGATGAGGCAGGAGAATTGATGCAAATTTGAGGCCAGCCTGGGATACAAAGTGAGTTCAGGGCCAGCCTGAACTACAGAGCAAGACCCTGTCTGAAAAATTCCCACCAAAATATTGAGTTAACTTATAAATATAAATTTGTTAACAATGTTAGCTTTTAAATTATTTGGTGTCTTAATTAGCAATAATCACAAACTATTTGCAACATGCCTCATAATGAACCAATATATATGCTTCATATGTTTCAAAGAAAAGTTGAAAGGATTTTTCACATTCTGGACACCAGAATATTAATTATCATAGTTATAAGGAATCCTCTCAGTTAAAAAAATTATTACTATTAGTACCTGCAGTAATATTAAGATTAGTACCATGGAGTGTGACTCAGCCATAAGGAATGATAAATTTGAATCACTTGAAGGAAGATGGATAAATCTTGAGACTATAATTCTAAGCAAAATAAATCAGACAAAGAAGATTTAATATTAGATTGTTTCTCTAATATGAGAAATCCAAACTAAAATAATTTAAAGAGAAAAATAGAAGAAAGATATTAGGAAACACAGAGATAGGGTCTGTGAAAGTTGGAAAAAGACTGAGGAAAGTACAGAGAGGTGAGAATTGTGGAAAGAGAAAGTAAAAATTATCCAGATATGATATATATCATATATTTTAATATATGTATATATTATACCCCAAGATGAATGCAAGTGTGATATGTCACAAACATATACTAATAATTTTTTAATTAAAAAGAAAGGATTGTGGGCTTTCTGTAAACTATGCATGCACCGTAGTATGTATGTATGTATGTATGTATGTATGTATGTATCTATCTATCTATCTTTCTATCTCTCTTTTTAAATTTGGTATTATAGATTGAAATCAGGGTTTTTACACTGAGTTACATCCAGCTTGCTTGCTTGCTTGCTTTCTTTCTTTCTTTCTTTCTTTCTTTCTTTCTTTCTTTCTGTTTGAAACAAGGTCTCCTTAAATCACTAAGTTGTGCAGGCTGGGCTCAAACTTACAATCCTCCTGCCTCAGCCTTATAGAATGTCCTTATATATTAACAAATACTGTAAATTTTCTTATCTCCCCACACATAAAGTTGAGTAATCTAATATACCATTTACTTTCTACCCTCTAACTTATATAACATATAACCCTGTCATATGGCTAAAACAATATTTTCCATTTGGATGCAGTCTATTATTGCATTCCAAATGTCCCTCCACATATTTTGTTCTTTTCTTCTATCTTATTACAGGGATTCTATTAGTCTAAAAATGTCTCTGATGTATCCTAAATTAATATTGGACATTAACCTGTCAGAGTCTCTTTGCAAGACTGACTGGTAATTGCTGTACAAATCTTTGAGGAACAAGTTTGATGCATATATGGCAGGATAAAGGACAGGAAGAAAAAAATTGAAAGAATTATCTTGACATCTAGTATTTGACATGATCCTATGAGGTTTGAACTCTATGGTGAAAAGATACTGAAATATTTTGGATAAAATTGGGACAGCCCCCATGACAAATGAGACAATTTTTCTTTTGCTTTTTAAATCTTTTGCAGGTTTTTCTTGAGGGGAGGTACTCTAAGCAGTATTATTCCTTTACAGAAATGTAACAAGAAAGTAGCAGTGTATTGGTGTCCAGAATAGGAAATACATGTTCATCTAAGATTGGCATCAACATAGCAGTGGACCTGTTTATGGTTTAGAGTGCAAATCTTACCACCCACAGGATCTTAGTGAATGGGAGCATTTGAATTATACTATCATTTTTTAATCATTTCCAATTGTTTTAAATTTACACAAATGCCCTTGTTGTTGCAACTATTAATAAATGTTTTATGTTTATTGTATATATACTAGTAAAATATTTGCTACTAATTACACAACTGCAGATCTTCATCATCTCAGTTTACACAACCCTACATATATGCTTTAATACTCTCTAATGTGCATATTATAAAATAACAATGACATGTCTTGGTAGACATCAAGTAGACACTGTTCTCTTCATTTTCTTCTTCCTGCACATGCACAAAGGTTATGTATCAAGCTTCTCATTTTGGATCATCTATATCTATACTTGCATACGCACATCTGTAGAGCTAGCTATATATGTATCTATATAATCTCTACACATCTTATAATTACTTTTAGCCAATATAAAATGCAGAAGTTCTTTGTAACTGTTTCAAGACTTGCCTCTCAAATCATCTGCTCTGTTCTGGTTCATCACTCTCATCTAATGTAGCTAAAAGAATCTGAAGTGCAAACTCTACTAGATAGAAGGAGCCAGCGTATCTGAAACAGACTGTACTACAGCTCCTTAGGAAAACATCTGGCTTTATTCTTATGTTTGATGAGTGGGAAATGAACTTTATACCATCAGTGATATTTCACTTACAATAACTAGCATTATTTCTTCCTAGATACAGGTTTCTTTGTGTGGTTTCCATTCTTCAGCAACAGAAAAGATTGTAATTTGATTTGTACATAGATCCTTTTCTTTTGAAGTGACTCAGTGACCAAATGATAACTGCAAATTTTATGCAGTAAAATATACATTTATTAATTATACAATTGGATAATTATATAAACATGTATACTTATGTAACTATTATGAGTTTGGGGGCATTAAATAATATGGCATGCATTTAATGAATAAATAGCATATTTTTTTCAAGAGAAAAACCTAAGAAACCTCTATATGTCTTCCAGCCAGTTTTTACCCCTACACAAGAGTGCCAGCACTACCACAGGCAACCACTCTTCTGATATGTTACACAGATTAATTTTGAAGATTCTTGAATTTCATGTAGATGAAATCCTACAATTCATAATCATCTTCTCATGGTTTCTTTCAGTGAACAAAATGCTGTTGGATTTCATGGTTTTACATGCATCTGTGGTCTGTTTCCTTTTATTTTTGCATATTAATCAATATATGAATTCACTACAATTTGTTTATCCACACACCTACTTTCTCATATTTCTTCTTTCACTGATTTTTTTAGATGTTAAAAACAAAACCATTATAAATATTCATTACAAGTCTTTGTGGAGACATTATTTTCACAAATTAAAATTGATAGGTAATATAATAGGTGTTTAATTATTTTTAAAGACCTGCCAAGTTGTTTTTAATGCTTCTTATGACATTTTACACATACCAAAATTCTTTTATAATTACATTTGCTCAACATTCTTAACAATTGCATTGAGATTTTTCATTTTACACAATTTCAGGGGTTATTCATATCAATGTGATTTTAATTTGGGTTTTCTAATGACTAATAATGTTCATTGTTTCATAGGCTTATGGACCATTGTACATCCATCTTCAAATGGGAAATGTCTGGTTGTATATTTGCCTATATTTTATATTAGCTTCAATTTATAACATTTGTATTTTGGCTATTGATTTCAAGAATTATTTACATATTCTGTGTAGAAATACTTTGTCAAATACAAGTTTGCTAAATACTGCAATTCAACTCTCTTTTTAAAAGACTTATTGACATCACTGCTAGGATTGGTACAGACAGCTTCAAGTCATGAACTTAAACAATAACATTACTGATAAAAATATAAATAAAGTTTATCATGGTTGGTAATAAGGCAAACAAGCATAGTGAAAGGTCAATAAAGGGCTAAAATTGATCAGTGAAAATGGTAGATTTGAAAATTAAAAGTGATACAAAATATTTCTACTTGAAGTACTCAAGAGAAAAATATAACCAAAATATTTAAAGTAATGTTTTGCAGAATATATTGACAAGATGGTGTTCCAGGGAATATTGTTTAAAAATTGTCATATTTGGTCACCACATAGTAAAATCAATGGATGCTAATATAAACAAAGAATCATCCGAGGAGTGAAGCCAAAGATCAACTCAACCATGAGGCAAGCATGTAGAATGACCTCTGACTTTCCAAAGACATATGTATTGCTCAAAGAAATTTGAACATTACTCGTAAAGATGTAGGAAAAGCAACACGATGTAAATATTTTATCCTATTAATTATCCCTTAAATATGAAAGCAACAGAAAATTATTAATACATTGTAATTATAAAATATTGTTCTAAAAAGCCCTTTTCAATGTACTAAGTAGCTAAAATATAATATCATGTACCCTGAATATGTTAAAAGAAGTTGAGAGGTAATTGGTGAAGAAAATTTATAGTACAATAAATATGCTGAATTCAACTTTCATAGTTAAAACTAAAAGGATAATATTTAAACCTCAAAGTAAATGTATCAATATGTTAGATTAAAAATATAAACAAGTGAGTGACTTGGAATCATAATGTAATTTATTAAATTTAAATGATAGATGAAAAAGTAAACTGGTTTTATTAAAATAAGTTTGACACCTTTGATTACTGAAGTAAAAGTTTAATTATATTTCAAAATTGGATAATTCAAGTTTTACTTAATTAAAAATTTAAAAAATAATAACTGAAACAAGAATGCAAATCAACTTCCATAACAGTATGAACATGTGCAATAAGGAAAAAACAAAGAAAATATGAAAAAGAGTGACTCTTTTTAAACTATAAAATTAGAAAGCATAACATAAAATAGCATTGCGTAAATAACATGATTATAGTTCTTAATGCACTAAGCTCAACTATTAGAAGACAAGATTTGAATTCTTCCTAGCAAAAGTAAACATATCTTTAAATACATATACAATATTGAAACATAAAAAGGCACACAGAATTAAATTTTAAAATTAAACATTGGTCTAACTATTGCTTCAGATATAAAAGAAGGAAATTAAAACCTAAATTCTATTGCTTTAAGAAAACATCAAGTACAAAAAATATCATCTATGTTCAGTGTCAAACTTTAAAAGTTAAAAATTATTTCATCACAAAAATAATAATTATCTTTGAAGAGAACTATTTAACTAATACTGTTAATGAGGAGATGAGGGCTTTATTATTTAGATTTAGTGATTAGTACAGTAGTTCCTTGGTTCACAAACTTAATTTGTTCCACAATTCTGGTCAATAATTAAATCAGTCACCACCCGAGTTGAATTTCCCCATAGGATTCAATGTAAATAAGGTTAATAAGTCCTGAACCATATATATTTTTAATCACAAAAATACTAAACAAAGTGCAGTACAGTAGAGTATGAAGTGAGAGAACACTTTAGGCATGGAGGACAGGAAGGTGGGTGAGGAGGTTATTGTTTGGAGGGAGAGTCCACCTCCATAAGGACATCCAATGGGGAGATCTCCTTCATCTCCTTCAGCAGTTTCCTCTCTGCTTTGTTTCTTAGCAGCAGGGTGAATTTTGATGAAAAATCTGTCTAATATCACTTGATTTTTTTTCCTGTTCTGTATCAACCTCTGGAAATGAAAGACCACATTATCGTTCATCAGATTCAACACTCTGTTCATTACAGTTATTTTGGGGTGATATTTCTCAAAGAAATTTTGGCACACATTCCATTTTTCAAAACGGATTTTATCACATCACTGCCAATCTCTTTCCTATCTTCCTCTTCCTCAGTGGAATGCTCCTCAACAAGTGCCTTCTGCTCCTCAACTTTGGAGTTCAGCAAGTCCTTCCATAATCAACTTCTCTTTATGGTCCTTTTTGTTTGCACCATTGATATCCAGACTCATACTCTTGCCCAGGGACACAATCTCCTTGACTACCTGTGTGTCAGACCCTTCATAGTCACCTTCAGTGGCACATTCTGGCCACAGTTTTTTCCAGGTTGAGTTTAAGGTCTGTCAATGAGGTGGATGCAATGGAGGATATTAAAGTATTTCTTCTAGAACTCTTTTAGAGTAAAAGACATTTCTTCAGTGACATTAAATTGCCTGGTGAAGAGTGCCTTTTTGCACAGCTTCTTGAAGTTGCAGATCACTTGCTGGTCCATGGACTGCAGAAGAGGTGTGTTATGGAGTAGGAACCTTTATGAAGACAACATTATATCATTCACCAAGGCTGGAGAGTGTGATGGGGCACAGTCCTTCAGAAGATGGCACCTTTCAGGCAGTTGATGATCAGAAAGATATTTCTTAATGGTGGTGTGAACACCTCATGGAAACATTTCATGTATCATTGCCTTGTGAGTCAAGCTTTCTCATTCTCCTTCCATATGACAGGTGGTCTGTCCTTGTTCTCGTTCTGTTCCTTGAATGAATGAGGTGTCTGGGAGTGGTATACCGGTAGTGGCTTAATATTCAGATTGTCGTTTGCACACAGCAAGAGGATCAATTTGTCTTTCATAGGCTTGTATCCCAGTAGTGCCTTTTCCTCCTGCAGGATATAGGTCCTGTTCAGCATCTTCTCCAGAAGAGACCTGTTTCATCGCAGTTGAACACTTAATGAGCAACATATCCTTCTGCCTTCGTGAGTTCAGCAAATTCTTTCTTGTAGGCATCTGTAGCAGCCTTGTCAGAACTGGAAGCCTCATCATGTCTTATCCCACTGTGGATGCCACTTCTCTTGCAGAATTTATCAAACTACTCTCTACTGGGTTTAAATTCATCACTTGATGCACTGGCAGAGGGCTTCCTTGCAGCAAATCACTGTGAAACTTCTTGGCTTTTTCACAGATCACACCTTCACTAATGCTATCACCTGGCAGCTGTTTCTCATTCAACCACACTGACAAAAGTTTTTTCACCTTTCCCAGCACTTGTGTCCTCTGCTTGGTTAACATCATTACTCATTTTGCCACATCAGGTCCTTTGATGGCATCTTTATTTTTCAAAATAGTTGAGACTGTCAAATTGGCTATCTTGTACTCCAAGGCCAGATCAGTCACACAAATACCATGAACATGCTTTTCTAAACACATAAAAAATTATAATCTTTATTTTTCTAGTTAAATTACTTTGAAAGATATTAGGGTGATAAGTAAATGTATAAAAAGTATAAATCAATTTTTGAAGTAAAACTACAGTCAAGTGTCGTCATGATAAGTACATTCATATGATAAATAAAAACATCTTAAGATTTTAATGGCAAAGGATCCTTGAAATGTTGGAACTAATTTGTTTTGTAAGTGCAGTCTTGCTGGAGAGGTTGTAGAATAAAAAAGTGCATGTTTTCTCCATCACTGTCAATAACCAGCAGTATAGTTAGCCAAGCTACTTAACATGTTTGAATATTCATTTATTCAGTGATAAAAGCATAAAAATAGTGAATTTTCATATTGATTTTCTGATTAAAGTTATATATGTAAAGAATTTGATATCACCAAATATAAAGTGTTATAGTTTTACTATACATTTCATCAAGTTAGTTTTCTTAGTCTCATCATTGCCAAATGGTAGAATAATTCAATAACAACAATAAAAAGAAATGTCAGGAGTATTCATACTAAAGACTAAAAAAAAATCCTTTTTGATTTACAATATTATTCATGATATATTGCCTCAAGACACTGAAATATCACAAATTTTAAAATAATATAATTCCATTATCAATCCAATTGTCAAATTCAGAATAGCCATAGTGCATGTAATATGTCTAAAATATTAAACTGACTAGAGTAATAAAATCTTAAGCTTTTTCTCAGAAAAATTACTGGATGGTCCTGGGTTAACATAATTTATCTGACATCTCACATAATGCTATCTTGTTTGCTCTAGTATATATTGCAAAACAGTGGTGATCATGAATACATTTTAGTACTCTTGATGTTAAAGAGGGCATGTATATTAAGTATATTGTAAATTCCTTGTTTTTAGTTGAATAGGTTTTATCAAGCTCAAGAAATTTCTTTGAATGCTTATTAAAATTAAATTTCAAATGTCTGTATTTTGAACTGCAAACATAAATATTTTATCAACAGCTACCTATGTAGTACATGTTTTTTATACCTTGAGCTACTTTTATGATAAATTACACTGGAAGATTTCTGAGGGTAACAATTCTGTATGTAAATTCTTCTGATTTTATTAAGTATTTTTAAATTCAAATTTGTATTAATTGCATACAGCTGCTACAAAAAGTTAAGATGAACTTTGTGGCTTAAATCAATGTTCTTATACAACAGCTCTGAAGGTCAGGAACTCAAACAATACATTGTACTAAAATCAAAGTTTTAACAGGGTGCATTTCTTTATGGACACTCTAGGAAAAATTGGTTTATTTTGTTTTGTTTTTCAGCTTCTAGAGCTCAAATGTCTTAAATAAATCTTTCATCATGAAGTCAAGTTGTATGTCAATATATTTATATGGTGCCCTGTGAGCACACTGAGCTTATCAAGATATTTTAAAATATTTTTTTTTTGCTTTAATGTCAGTTGATTAGGAGCTTTAAGTCAATTGTCAACTTAATCATTATCTCTCTCTTTCATGGAACAACATATTTACAGGTTCTGGTGATAAGACTATGGCCATGTTTTGGGTAGGATATAGTGTCTTTTGCATATAGAACATAGATAGATTGATAATAATAACAGAATGAAACATAATTAAAACATTGAAAAGTGTTCTAGAGATGAATAAAAGAGAGAAAATTATTATAAATTATTATAAATAATTTTCTTATATAATTATATGTGCTTGTTAAGCAAGCCCAAAGTCTACAGAGCAGGCAGCCACGAAGGAAAAATTATCAAATAAGCTACAGCCTCATGATGATAGACAAAATGTTAACCCTACTGTCATTGATTCATGTGTTGTCTCTCTCTTGTCATGTGAGTTTGCTCAAGACTCTTGGTATCCTCCATTATTTCTGTTCCCATACTAAAATTCCTGTAAGACTTAGAAGAATTGGGCAATAACAAAGCAATGAGGCTGAGTACTTGACCCCTGACCCTGACCCCATTCCTAAGATAGATTCGAAATGTGAATCTGAGATAAATCAAAGGAGACCAAAGGTAAAATAAATTCCAATGAAATTTAATCAGGGACTAACAATAAAAAGAATCAAAATATAAAAAGTAAAAGAGTGAGAGTGGTGAAGAAACAGCTTATTTCTATGCTACTATAAAAACAAACTGAGACTTCGTAATTTGTAAAAAATAGAGTATTTACAGTTTTAGAGACTGATAATCCCAAGATCAAAATGGCATCATGTTCCGTGTCAGATGAAGCACACTTTCCACTTCAAAAAGGATGATGAATGCCTGGAGATGAAAACTCAAATGTGCTCATATGGCAGAAGAGACTGAAAGAATTGAGACCATTTCTTCCAACTTTATTCTAAACAAAACAATCCCAACATAACAAGTCTACCCTCAAGTCTACCCTCATGACCTAGTCACCTCCTTACAGGCTTTGCCTCATATTTTTCAATATGAATTTTGGAGGACATTTTCAGACCGTAGCACAAATAAAGCAAAACAAATCATAGGAAAGGCATCATACTTCTAAAGTTACAAGGTGCTACAACACTCAATGATGAACAAATTTATTCAGATATAAAAGGAGAAAAAAGGAATAAATGTTATTAGCTTGTAGCATATTTGTGAAATATTTCCTCTCTGTCCAATATTTTTCATATTAGCCTTTAGAAATATAAACAGAATGAACAAGAACATTGTTAACTATTAGTCTCGTTATACACAATTTCAGCGAATCCTTTTATTTTTTTTTTTGTCAATTTTCATGGACAATGTTTCGTCTCAGCAGTAGTGGAAAAATAATAGTTAATTTGTTCCTGCCTCAGGCTAAGATAGATAAGACATCTCTCTGAGGAGTCCTGTTTTAACCCCAGCTTCATGTCAAATTGTTTAACTTCCCTTGCCAGCAGAAACTACCCAGGAGAAAGTAACTCAATACAATTGGGACCCCCCACCCCTTCCACAGATGAAGCCCCCTCTCCACGCTCAGGCTTGCTCTTGCTAAATCAGAACTGGAAAAAAGGACAGCTTTCTCCCCTTCCGTGGTTGTCCCGCATTTCTCCATAGTTTGTAAGTAGCAAAAATTAAACCTCATGTTATGCTTGCCATTGAAGCCATGCTCACAGCCCCACAGTTGACAAAGTTGCTGTTCTTAAGGCACCCATTCCAGGAGATGCATGGCGGGTGCTCTTCAGTATGCTGCTCTGGTGGCTGTCAGGACAGCAGCCAAAGGGATAACAGCTAATGAATTCAGATTACATTTATTTTTCATTTGTATTAACATAAAATTTCTCTGGCTAAATGCTTTTAACTTAGGTAGTGACCAGTAAATTCACTATGTTAATTTAGGCAGTTTTCTTTCTCTTGTCAACAATAATAATAACAAAATAAGAAATCATAGGACTCAAATGATTCCTGTTAGTATCAATGCATGAGTGTATTGCATTGCATATTTTGAAAATCTTTTATGTAATATGGTTCAGTTTATTTGACTTAAGAACAGCGGTTTAAAGACAGCTGGTAAATCTTTAGAAGGTTTTTCTCCTTTAATATTTGATGATTGTAGGTTCCTAAAACTCCCCAAATACCTCTCATTGCTTGCTCCTGGCAATGGAAGATGTTAGCTCCTTCTCAATGGTGCTATTGAGCTCTTTTATTAGAGAACGTTAAATGATCAAAACTCCACAGCAGATTCAAAGTTAGGACAAGCCTCACCATTTCTCTAAACATATTACAATGTTAAAGATTCAGATAAAGAAAGGAATCCTTCCACTGCCAGTTTCTCAGATCAGCAGGTCACTGAAAATATTGGGCATACAGACACAAATGTTATCCTATATTTTGATTATATGTAAGTGTTGAACGTATAGTACCCTTGGGAATACATTCATCTAAATAATAGTACATTTGGGTTGGAAGAGGTTTCGGAGCTGCTCCATTTACAGTCTGTGCACGGTGTGAGATTGTTTCATTACAGTCTTCTGACAGTGCCCTGGTGTAATGTTACCTGCTAAAGGATGAGTTTTTCCCACTGAGAAGCTAGGAACAAGTTCAAAACCAGACACTGTCAGAACATTCAAGTAAATCAACACAGTGTTTAAGCGGGCTTCAGAGAGACACAAAGGAAATTCCCGTGAAGGCAGCATTGGTTGTCCAAGGAACAGAACCAACTTCAATAATATTTAGATATGCATTAGGGCATTACTAAAGATGGAAAAAAAAATAAACAGAAGATATCAGTTAATTAGGTTGGAATCATTCACAAAAAAAAATCAGTAAGGACTACTAGATTTTCTGGGAACTAATATATGAATTTTATTAATGATTTAATAAAATTAATGTAAGCAAAAAGAGAAACTGACATTTATTTTTAATTAACATAAAGAAGAAATAGTTTGGAAAGGAGAAATTAAACTGACTATTAATCTGAAGGCAATTCTAAAACTATTTCTGAGGATTTTAAAAATTATCTGTAGATGTATTTAAAAGAAAATATATTAACATGCGTTTCTGAGATTATGTCATGATTTATTTGAAAGTAAAGCCAAGTAATAGATGATTAATGAATATTCCTAACATTTCTTTGATTTTCTAAATTATCAGATGCATAATTCAAAGTTTTGCCAAAAGTGCACTTGACAATATTTTTGTTTGATTAAAGATATTTAATAAGAATTTCCATATTCATCTTTAATTAACATATTATACACTAGGCTAATTGTAATCACTCTTGTTTTGTGCTTTTCTTTTGATCTTTCTCTTTCATATTATGGGATTTCCCTAAAAATCTGATAATTGTTGGCTGTGAATTTACTGGTGAGGTAACAAAAGTACTGTTGTAAATGTTATACAAGTATATTGGACTCCATTGAAAGGTTCTATTTTTGAGGGTGAAAAAGTAACCTTCAAATAAGAGTTTGTATATGTATATACAAATTTATCTTTTTAAATTTTTGCAATTTTTGGAAAATATCAATTAAAAACAGCTAATATTATTCAAAGGTAAAATATACCAGTTCATATAATTTTATTTTATTTTACATTTTAACTTCTTTACCTAATTTAATTCATGCAATTGCCCTGTGAGTTAGTTACCATTATTTTAGTCTAGCTTTTGTATGTAGTGAGACAGGTGTCAGACACCCTCGTATATGAGAAAGTCTCTCCAGTTTGGAATTGGCCTGATTCCAATGCACTAATTTTCCACAAAATAAATAGATGCGGAGAGATACCTTTTGTTAGAGAATTCCACTATTCAAGAGATCTATTTTTTTTATCAACACCTTCATCAAAAACCTCAATTTACAGAGTGCTCTTCATGTTTGACAAATGAAAAACACAACAAAAGCTTTAGGTAATTTTAAGAAGGAAAATGAACAAACTGAAAGTTTATGTTATTTTCAGTGTTATAAATTCCACTTATTGATGCCCACCATTTTGTCTGCTTTTCAGGTTACCAAACTGCAATTTTCATAAAAAATAAGTTGGGCTTGCTCCTACCTATGGCTCATGGAGGCCTTTTATACTTATTCAATTGATATTTCATATTTATCTGTACCATATGTCTTATAGGTCATCTTCAACTGAAACTCTTGAAAATTGCTGTCATTGTTTTTAAAACTTTGCATTGCCATTTCTGAAATTATAGGATTAATCATAAAAAGAAATAAAATATATTTTGTTAAGCTGTTTAAGGATATCTTACTCTGGGTAACTTAGAAAGGGGAACTCTTTTTATGCAGATATGTAGACACTTGATTGGTAATACACTATTAAAATAAGTCAGATTTTTTTTTTTTTTGGTACTGCGGATTGAACTTGGGACCTTGCTCTTGCAAGGCAGGCGCCAGAACCACTGAGCTAAATCCCTGGCCCAGAATATATTTATACATGTGTATATATGTATATATTCATATATGTTCATATTATGTGTAAGCAAACTGCTACCTAGTTATTTCCTTGGCTCTTTACCATGTGATTTCAAAATCAATTTGACAAGACATAAAAGACTATTAAATTCTAAGATCATAAAAAAGAAATTAAGGAAAATGTTTCTTCTTAAATGGTTATGAATTTCTTTGTTATGATTTGCTATGACAGAATCTGCTGATTTCTTAATTCATATCATTAGTGTTTTGTCACATGCGTAATTTTTTAGATTTATAAATATATTTGATATATTTAGTAATTATTAACTCTAATAAATAATAAATGCTTTACATTAATGTCTTACATTCAGACTAGTAATCATTAAATTCAAGAATAAGTAAGAATTGGGAAACCTGATTTTTCAATATTATATAAAGAATATTTCATAATTTGTTCCAAATAAAAGTATTTTACACAAATCTGTCAGTGTAGTGGAAAAGTTTCATTATATTTTCTACTCTTCCAAATATGCTTAAAAGTATTATATGTAGAGTCTTTAAATTGTTTGGATCTCACAAGTGGCAAATTAGGACAATGAAATAGATCTATGTTGTATTTTACTTTAAAGCGTTCACAGTATGCACTATCAGAACTCTATATTAACTGACAGAGACACTATGAAGACTTTAAATCTCATCAAATTAGAGAGCCAACTCCACGAACCAGTACACCAATTAAAAAAAATAATCCTTATGATTATACTTTTTGAGAAACACTTGACACCATAATCTATATTAGTTTAGGTTATTTAGAGGAGCAAATTCATAGAAAATGTTCATATAATTATACAAAGGATTCAGTAGATAGGCTTACAAGATCAGAAGCAGAAGAGTCCCAGTGGCTGTCTGTAGGATTGGAGATGGGAGAATCCAAAATGGGCATCTTCTCACTGCAGATGATCCAGTAGTAGGTGAAGGCTAATGACCTAGGAGCCCATTATAGAGTCACTGGAGCAAATCTTTGACAGAAGGCCAAAAAGTCTGTTTTGGAAGGTGAAGAGTCCGTACTGGAAGTCTGAAGAAACTAGAGACTAATATCCAAAGGCAGTATCAGAGACCAGACTTCCTACAAAAAGGGATATTCATTCTTCATTTTTCCCTTTACTTTCTGTACAAGCTATAAGACTATTCATTGGTGGTACCCATGCCTGGGGTGAATCTCTTGCACTCATTTTGCTGGTCTACGTGTTACTCTTCAGACACATGCAGAATTTACTGTTCTGCTATGCTGTTTTTATTTGTCACGTGGACATATCAAAATTAATGATCACACTTACATTTCGTTTTGTATTGAGACAGTCTTACAATGTATTCCAGGTTGGCCTTGAACTTGCTATATAGCCCAGGCTGGCCTTGAACTCACAGCAATCCTCCTGCCTCAGCCTCCCGAGTACTGAAATATGCACCACCACATTCAGCCTACTTTTTACCTTTTTATCACAGTAAAATATCTTAATTTTGATTGTCTATATCTTCACATTTTCCTTTTATTGATAGTGATTTTGAAATGAAGGTTATAACTTTGTATTTAAATTTAGACCTAAAACTTTTTCTCCTATCATTTTCTGTAAATTAAATACTTTTCATGTGGAATAACATCTATTTTGAAGTAATAAACATCTGATTGTTTAAGGAATATTTGTAGGAGAGTATTTCACTTTTCCATTGAGCTATTCTTAAAACTTTTTCAAAAACAAATTGGGTATATAAATACAGATACATTTCTTGCTTCTCTTTCCTGATCCCCCCCTCCCTCCCTCTCCCTCAAACACAGATATATGTGTGTGTGTGTGTAAGTATATATATAGATATAAAGTATGTCTCTAAGATAAGCAGACTGATTCCATCCATTTTGTCTTTCTAAAAGTTTTGGTAACTAAATTTATGTAGTTTAGTCATAATTTTGGATCACGTTACACACATAAATGCAAGAATTGTGCCGAAGTTTTGATGAAAAATGTAATTTGATAGTAATTTCCATCCAGCAGAAAAAGATCTCAGCTCATTGAGGTGATGAGAGCCTCAATAAAAGCGAGGTGATGTGTGAGACAGAAAGACAGAGGACTAGAGTCCTATGAGGAGAACTGCATTGATTCCTTCTGAAGGCACAGACCAAGTAACGGAATGACCTCCAATTAGGCCTTACTTCTTAAAGATCTCTCTACACCTTAGCAAAGGATAAAGCTTCCAAACTATGAACTATTGGAGAAATACACTTAACCATATCCACACCATAGCAGTAATAAAGCATGAATGTGAAGAAGATACCTTTTTATAGCTCAACATTGTCAAAGTCCAGGCCTCTTCCTCAGACTTTGTTGGGATGTGTGTGAGAGGGATAGATTCTTTACATATTGTTGGGAAGATAAAGTGGTTATTTCTAAACATATTTTATTCTTGTTGTTTTTCTATGTGGCCCTTTTCCTGTTAAATATTGTAAAGCAGTTTTTGTTTTTGTTTTTTAATTCTTATTCTGTTTCGGGCAGCACTGTGTTGTTGGTAATGCCAGATCATCAGCTTTTTCATCAGATCATCAGCTTTTTCTTATCCCAAGTTTGGGATAAGAGAAAAAAGTTTTCTCAGTAAGTGAATCACTTCTCTTTTTTTCCTCCCCTCATGACCCTAGCCAGCATGCATCCCTTCCTCACCTTTGAAAATCTTACTAAGTTACTCCACCTATGTAACCCAAGTGTTCATTCATTTCTTTCATTTGTTATATTTTTATCCATGTGGAAAAAGTGTAGAGGTCCATCTTTCTAGAAGTACTAGATGCATATGTTCTAGAGTTTTTAGGGCTAAACACAATTTATTGTAAGAAACATGGTAATTTAATGTTAAAATTTTTGATCCCAAGTGCAATAAATGTTTGAGTAAAATCAAAACACAGATTACAGTGCTAAATCCAAAAAGTTCTTGGCCAAAATATCATCAATTATGTTGGTCAGTGAATTATATATACTTCTGAACCTTTCACATAATGAAAGTATTATTCAACCAAAAAGGCTGGAAATTCAAGAAACAAGGGAACAAATCAAGAGAGTGTATTGGTTAAGGTTCTATAGAGGAACAGAACCAGAAGAGTATACGCATGTAATTACAGAAAAGAATTTATCAGATTGGTGTACAGGAGAGGAGACTGGATAGTCACCAAATGCCTACTGCATCCTTGACAGATACTGTAGCTGAACACTCAAAAACCTGGAAGCCTCAGAAAAAGAGCAACCAAGTGTGCAGCCCCAATCTGAGGCTGAAGGCTGGGAAGTTCTCTGGAGAGTCACAGGTGTGAACAAACACTAAACCCTAGAAAAGATGCATGCTGCTCCCATAGATGATGGCACTGAAGATGCACCACTGGAATAGAACTGAACTTAGAAGCACTGGTTGGTTTCCTCCTTTTGCTTTTGTTTAGTTTTGACTGCAAACGGAAAGTGCTGACCACTTCAGGGCAGGTCTTCCTCTGTCAGTTCACTGGCCCCCGGAGCAATCTTATCTCCAATTACTCTCACAGATACACCAGGACTATGCTTTAATACTCTCCTAAGTGACAGGTTGACAGAGAGGTTAAACTTTACAGAGAACTCTTAAATAAATTTTAAAAAGTCACTAATAATAATATGACATCAGGCCTAATTAAGAGTAGAATAGAAATTTAGATAACTATATATGTTCCTCAAGTTAAGTTGTTGTTAAAATAAAATGATAAAGAATTTGATGGATTTCAGTATAGAAATAGAAGCATAGTACATAAATGCACATTAATATCACAGTATATTTCTTCTTATATACTCTCCATATTTAAAGCTTTATTTTTGCTAGTTTTAGAGGGATGACTAAATTTTGCATATATTCTAAGCACTGATTATTGAAGGAATGGTTTCTGTAAATTTATAAAATGAGAGCGATATAAAACAATTAAAATTGTAAATAAACTATTGAAATAATCTTAGACACACAATGTTTTAGATTGTTACAAAGTTATATGCTATTAACCTCCAAATATAACAACACTGACTAAATAATGCCTTTAACATGTAGATTACAAAGTAAAAGAAGAAATGGAAAATATAATTTGATCAATATCCAATATTAAATGGTGTTACTATGAAAAAACCTACCACCCACTGACATTTGTCAAAGTTCTACTATTTTTAGAATTTTTAAAAGCATAAATTTACAGAAAGAAACAAATCAGTAAATTCCACTTATTGGTATAGGAAAACAAAACTATTAAAGGGTAAAAGAAAATGGTTTTACTGGAATGGAAATACTCTAATTCTTTCTTGTTGCAGTTGAATATGTGGTTGTGTATATTTATAAGGCATAAAAAATTGCATCTAAAAGTAGTAAATTTTAAGTAATTTAAAATTATGCTTGATAAATCTTATTTTTTGGTTTAAATTTAAAAATTAACATATTAATTCTACAAAGTAATGGCAATCAATGTGATATTTCCTTTCATGCCTATAGCATGCATGATCAAATCCAAATTCCCTTTTTCCAATTACCCTACCACCCTTCCCAGTCTCTACTAATCACTATTCAACCCTTAGATCAATTATTTTTAGCTTCCTAATATGAGAGAGAACATGGAATATTTGTCCTCTTATGTCTGACTTATTTCATTTAACATAAGTTTGAGTTTAAATAATAGTATTTATGAATTTTCTGAGTAGATGAACAAATATGTAGTTTGGATAGTTTTTTATCTAAAGTGGAGATAAACATGACAATTTATTCCAAAGATGCTAGCTTATGTATCATTAGTGGGCTTTGCTTTAAAACTAGCTGTTTATTTGATATATATTTTAATTCAAAAGCAAAGGAGATATAGAAAATGAAAACAGAGGTGACAAATACCGTGAGGGTGGAGATAGAAAAGCCATACGATTTTATAATATTTCTGAACAAAGTCAATATCTTCAAGAATTTACATTGGAAACTATAAATGAGAAAATTGTACTTAATACAGGAGGCATTATGTATGTGTGTGTATTGCCTCCATCTAGAATTCAAAAATCATATATGTGCCTAGATTTTAAAACTCTTATTGTTCAATAACATCAGATAAAAAATTGACATTGTCAAAGAAAAATTGTACCTGATTGGGTCTTTAAATTTGGGAGGTCTGATCTTTTTAAGTTCTTTATAGATTCGAGATAGTAGACCTTTGCCTGAGGAAGAGCAGGTGAAGATTTTTTCCCACATTGTGGGTTGTCTCTTCACACTGCTGGTGGTTTCTCTTGCTGTGCAGAAGTCTTTTAATAAGAAAAGATCCCACTTGTTGATTTTTTTGTGCTAGTTCACAGGCAACTGAGGTTTTGTTCATAAAATCTTTTCCTACACCAATGTCTTCAAGGGTTCTACCTAACCTCTGTTCCAACTGGTTCAGAGTTTCTATTTTAATATTTAGATCTTTCATCCATTTTGATTTTAGTTTAGTGCATGGTGAGAGATACAGGTCTAGTTTTAATCTTTGGCAGGTTGAAGCCCAATTTTTCCAGCACCATTTATTAAAGAGGGTATCTTTCCTCCAAGGAGGGTGTTTGGCTCCTTTATCGAAGAAGAAATGACTGAGTGTGTCTGGTATTGTTTCTGCATCTTCTAATCTATTCCACTGGTTCTCAGGTCTGTTTCTTTGCCAGTACCATGCTGTTTTTATTACAGTAGCTTTGTAGTATAGTTGCAGGTTGGGGATTGTGATACCCCTGCCATGTCTCTGTTACCTAGAATTGCTTTTGCTATTTTGGGTCTCTTCTTGTTCCAAATGAATTTTTGGATTGTTTTCTCGAGGTCTATGAAGTATGCTGCTGGGATCTCAATTGGGATTGCATTAAATCTATATAGCAGTTTTGGAAGTATGGCCATTTTCATTATATTAATCCTTCCTACCCAGGAGCAGGGGATGTCTGTCCATTTTCTGATATCATCTTCAATCTCTCTTTTCAGAGTGCCATAGTTTTCAGGGAAGAGGTCTTTGATTTCTTTCATTAGGTTGATTCCTAGGTATTTCAGTTTTTTGGATGCTATTGTGAAAGGAATTATTTGCCCTATTTCTCTCTCAGTGAGTCTATCATTGGTGTAGAGGAAAGCTATTGATTTTTGTGTGGTGACCTTGTAAGCAGCTACTTGACTGAATTTGGATATTAAGTCTAGAAGACTTTTGGTGGAGTTCTTGGGGTCTTCTATATAGAGTATCATGTCATCTGCAAATAATGACAATTTGACTTCTTTATTTCCTATCTTTATTCCTTTTATTTCTTTCTCTTGTCTAATTGCCATGGCTAATGTTTCCAGACCCAATCCAAAAATGGGCATCTGATATGAACAGACAATTCTAAGACGAAGAAGTAGAAATAGCAAATAAATACATGAAAAAAATGTTCAACATCACTGGTCATTCGAGAGATGCAAATGAAAACAATGCTGAGATTCCACTTCACTCCAGAAAGAATGGCTGCCATCATGAAATCAACCAATAACAAATGCTGGCAGGGCTCTGGGGAAAGAGGAACCCTGTTCCCCTGCTGGTGGGAGGGTAGACTGTTGCAACCACTGCGGAAATCTGTATGGAGATACCTCAAAGAACTAGGACTGAAAGTCCCATTTGACTCCGCTATTCCACTGCTGGGGATCTTCCCCCAAAATTAAAAGAATCATACCACAGTGATATATGTGCACCCATGTTCATAGCAGCACAGTTTGTGACAGCTAATTCTTGGAAAAGCCCAAATGCCCATCAAGTGGTGACTGGATAAAGAACATGAGGATTTTTTGATAAAATGGAGTACTACTCAGCCATAAAGAAAGATAAACTGGAGATATTTATAGCTAAGTGGATGCACATTGAGGCAATGCTCTTAAGTGAAATAAATAGGGCACTCATGTGTAAATACCAAATAGTTTCTCTGGTGTGAGAAGCTGAAAGTATAAATAAGGACTAAATGTATAAGAGGTAATGTGAAATAGGAAGAAAAGGGGCAAAGGGGAAGGAAGTGTGAGGGCTAGGGGAGAGGATAGAAGGGAATGGAATTAATATGAGAAAATGGAAAAATAGGAACAAAATCTTTGTAAATAGGAATGGAAGGGTTGAAGGGAGGGCTGGGCAAGGGTGAAAAATAAGAACCAAGAGAGACTATGTAAAGGTGCAAATTTCCAATGACGAATGTCATTATATTGTATACCTAAAATGTACCAATGATTAGAACAAATAATCGATAATGTAAAATAGGAAGAAAAGGTCCAAAGGGGTAAGGGTAGTGGGAGGGTGAGGGGAAAGGAAAGAAGGGAAAGGAAAAATGCTGAGAAATGGAAAAAATGGAAATAAAGTCTTTGTAAATAGGGAAGGGTGGGCTGGGAATGGGGAAAAAATAAGAGCTAAGATGCATTATATAAAGGTACAATTCCCAATGAGAAATATAATTCTGTTGTATACCTAAAATGTACCAATAAAAGAATTTAATTAAAAAAATACATATAGAGAGAGGAAAAAAAAATTGTACCAGGGAAGTAAAATAGTCAAGTAAATTTGTATTCAAGATGATTGAATTAGGAGAAAGATAGACTTAAACTTTAGCTCCTCAGGAAATATTTTAAGTATTGGGATAAGCCATTGTCAAAGTATTTATGGACATTCATGGGAAGATTGGTGAATGTGATTTGTCATTTGTGTTTGCTAATTAGCAGTTACTGATATCAGGCTCCTACCCTTCCACAGACTTTGGGAGACAGAGCATTATATATTTTGTTGATTATATTTCAAATAAATGGCTTCTACATCATTTGGAAAGGTATTCCTTGGTTATAAAGTTAGCACTTCCACCTCACAGGGGCAGAAAATTACAAGTTTTCCAACATTAATGCTGTGAGATAAGCAGTTCAGGAGGCTATTTTCTGGCAGAAACCTTCCTAAAGTTTATTTAGGGAATTTTAAGGCAGTCTTGGTGAATGTAAGATAGGTACCAAGACTCTCATAACACTAGTAATCCCAAAACCACTCCAAATGAACATTTCACTATGCCTGTTTGATGAGATTCATTCAAAGTCATTGCTATCCACGTTGGCCTATGGGATATAATAAAAAGAGTTGTCAAAAAGTTTTGGTCATTTTTATATATTTAAGGTCTAGGTGAAAAGTATATTGTATAAGTGCACTCATTGTTCTCCCTGTGTATATTGAACTCATGTATTCTTAATTTGATAAACTTTGTACATCTATACAGTATAACTAGCATGGAATTAGATGTGCTTATTTATTACCATATCAGATAAAAGACATGCTATTTAGTGCTATTAAAATACAGCAAACCTATGTCTTACTCTATAGAAGAACCATCCAGTTATACACATGAGTAGTGGATGTTACTCCAACTTATCATTTGTTTTTATTGTTTCAAAACACTCATTCCCTATCTTTATTCATACTTTTTGTTCTACTTCTTTATTTTTAATTTTCTAAACCCCGTGGCCACTTTGATTATAAAATATTCTGGTACTTTTCCTGAACTCAAAAGTTAATTCACAGACAATACATTTTATTTAGGGCTGGCAAACCTTCAGGACTTTACCTGACTTTGAATGACAAATTGGCAGTACAAACAGAATGCAGCAAAAAAAGCAAATTAACCCTGTAATCACTGTTTAAGAACAGTGTTAAAGTTGTTCATATGATGTACATGTCAATTAGCCACAAATATTAACTTAAACTACTGAATTTAAAAGTAAATTTATTAACTAGCCTAGATGTTGTCCCACTGAGTTCCTGTTGACTTCACAGGCTGCCAAAAAGATATCTTTCCCCTCCTTTGACACCCTGAGATAGGAGTGCATGCCAGCCTTGCAAACTGTCAGGACCCCAGTGCAGACAGCAAACAACGGAGAGCCACTTTTCCACATGATATTTAGCTCTGCAGCCTGATTTATCCTTTATACCAAATTGAGTTTAAGTTCCAGTCTGAACTTAATTTGGTGGTTGAAATCTTTTTCTTTTGTCTTTATCCTTTTGGCTTATTTACCCCTAACACTGGCACTTAACCAAATTTATTCCAGCATTCTTCCTCCTATGTAATGGGTTGGCCCTCTTTTTCAGCTGTCTTTGCATTTCACTGGAGTTTAGTCTTGCCAGAAGCTCTCAGCTACAAATGAGAAAAAAGGCTTTCTGCAGGGGGCTGAAAGGAACTCCTTAACTTGTACTCTGACAGGCCAGGGAGGTCCAGGTCACACAGAAAGATCTATTTGGAGTTGTTCCACCCGGGGATCTGCTGACCATGCCCAAGCACCAGACTGAAGAGAGGCCAAGAAAGCTAAGACAGAGATTCCTCATATGGGCCATCAAACTCCGTGCATGGTGGTGTATGAAAGGCTTCTACATGAGCAGTGAAAAATTTACCAAGAGTAGGAAACAGGGAGATAGCTCTTTTGTAAGTGGAAAGGGGACTGGGGGATAAAGGGCAAAAGAAGGGGTTAGAGAAGGGAAGGGGATATGAAAAGGATTAAAATGTGCTGTGTACATAGATCCCCACAAAGAGGGTAATAATTATGTACTGCAAACATGTACTAATAAAAATAAAAACTCAATATCCAGGTTAAATGTGATATTGAATATTTTCTTTGTAATCATTTTGCTTAAAATGTATTAAACTAGGGAAATATATCATTGTTCTCATAATCATAACCAAAATTATCAAAACAATTTATTATTATATTTTTAGTGATAGATGTATTTTGTTAATTTGGATATTATAACCAAAAAACCAGCTAAGTGAGTGTGGTGACACACACCTATAATGCCAGCATTCTAGGACGCTGAGGCAGGAGGATCAAAATTTTGAGCCAAGCCAGATGTGGCACAGTGCAAAGACTTTGGATTCAATCCCCATTTCCACAAATATAAGTAACATCTTAACAAAATATAAGTAAAATGGTTATAATAAAGTAACATAAAAAAATGCAATTAAAAATTACTAAAATGAAACTCACTAGAATTTTAAATCAAGAAGGTATTTATTTAAAAATAACTTTATTTTCATTTCTTATATTTTACCACTGTGAAATTTTTACCTTGTAGTTGATTTTGAAACAGTTTTTGAAATAGTTTTAACTGTTTTTGAAACAATTAAAACTTTAGAACTTGAGGAAAGAATAGGACAGATTCAGAAGAGTAGGTAATTAAAATTAACTTAGTTCTCACTATTGTAGAAAATTTAAAAAGAATTGTAACAATTTTGAAGTTACTATTTACTTTAACAATATCTCTAAAACAAAATATATGATACAAGCTGATAGTTTACTGTAATATTTTTATTTGTTTAATTCTTCCTCATTTCTAATTATGAAATGTACTCCTCTACATTGTCTAGTCAAACACAATTATTTCCAACTGAATTTCCTATTAACTTCTTCCTCTATTGTCTTTGTCATGTTATGAACATAATCTTAAAATTTGTCATTCATAATAGAAGCACAGCACCTTTAAATTTTGTAGATATTATCTTGTTGTATTCTTAGCAAGATTAACATTAATGTCTTCACATTTTGGCTATTTGAGTTGTTAATGAAGAGCGAGTCAAATATTTTCCTTATGAAAGCATTATGACATAAACTCTTACACTTAAACTGAAATTTCTAAGACCAAAGAAATTTACAATCTAAAAAAAAAAACACATCATGCTGTCAAAGGCATCATTAGGGTGTTTCCACCAATAGAAAATCTATCAAGTGACCTCATAGGAGGACATAATTATCTTTTTGTCTCAGTCCATGTTCAGGTACTGGTGTTTATGGAATAAAAATATTTCTTATATAATTACAACTTTCTCTCTCTCTCTCTCTCTCTCCCCATACACACACACACACACACACATACATATGACAGAATGACAAAATATGAATGTAAAGCAGAAATTCTAGTTATCAATATAAGAACTGCATACACTTCTCTGCTAATACAGTAATAAAAAAGGGAAATACTTAAAATTTTGAAGAAAAGACATGAGATGATGAGTGAATGTTTAATAAAATCTCGAGGAATAAATGCAGTTATTTTCAAACATACATTGTTTTGTCATTGGAGCAGGAAAGTACATATTTTATGAATATACCTGCCTAATGGAACTGGGATACAAAAAAATTCCATTTTTAAGAATATGAGAGTCTCTGGAGGTCATTTGGACAGGAACTGTCATCAATAGGCAGTCGTTTCTTTTTTTATATTTCATGGTAATTGTGATGTATATACATATATGTTTTTCCGTATGTACGTGAAACATTTAATTAGTTCACATTCCAATGTTCTTAACAGAGAAGCTAATTCTGTCTCTTTCATGTACATATGAAAAAGGCAAGGCAGTGAGGAAAGTCACTGCACTCTTTTACAATCCATACATCACTCCGCTCAAAATCCCAGGAGTTAGGATCAATCTAATTTTTCTTATTTCTCAAGTGCTGAGTAGATTTCAGAAAATAAACTGACATATTTATTCTTCACTTATCTCACAAGCAAAATGAGAATATGAGTAGTAACTACATCATCATGTTGTGCAAGTAGTATGAAATAAAGCTTGTAAATATATTAACTGTGTAATAAGTACCGGTTAAGGGTCAACTATTACCGTGTTTGTTGCTGATTTAGCCCAATGAAAGATCTACTGAAATTCAAGTATTTTCTACTAAACATATTTTGAATTTTATTTTTATGTTAGCTATAGAGGGGACATAGATTTTTAATTTTTAAATTACATATACTCACACATAATTGTTATTTGGATGCCACTGGTAGTGAGTTTGAACAGCTTTTTATACATCTATTGGTCATTTATTTTGTGAAATGACCGTTTATATCTCTTTAATTGAATTTGTTTTGCTTTATTTCTTATTGATTGTAGGGTTTTAAAAAATATAACCTGGTTGCTAATCCTTATTAATTAAATGCGTTGCTAACAAAAATAAGTAAGTAAATAAAATAATAATGAATAAAAAAATAATAGTAAATAATAATAAAATAATAAATGCTACATATTTCAATGTTTATTAGACTAAAATTTGCTGAAGAAATTTTTCATTATGATTTTTGGTTTATTGACTGTAAGAATTAATGCTAGTAAACATTTATTTTAACTCAATATAAAATTGTGCCTTTAATTTTCTGCAAATGTCACATTAAGAGACTCTATTGTAGTTTTGTAGTGTTACTATAGACAGATGAGTTAGGTGGAAATATTATAGGCAGTCAGATAGGGCTAGGTCCTAGAGAGGGTTAGGACAAAGATGAAACACACCACAGCAGTGACCAGAGACACATCAGTTGGAAACCAGGCCTCAAGACAAAAAGATGACTAGACCTACGTACTTCCTCAAAGAACAAACACAGGGCCTGGTGAAGTCTAGATAGACATGAACCACCCTGGTGGGTGGCCAGAGACCTTTGGACCCACTGCTTCCTAGGAGAATCTTTGTTTTTTCCATCTACACTTGTTATGTGACTTGTTTCCCAACTGGATCAGTATTACCTAATTGACTATATTTGTAACCTTATTAGATGATCATGGCTGTGGCTCAGGTTGCACCCACGTGGGTTTCACCCTATACAAGTCCTCTGTAAAGTGGGGTTTCCTGGGCTACCCATTCAGGACCCCTCCTGCTCCTCAGGATCTTTCCTTTCAGTAATATCTTCCTACTCTGAACTTCCATTGTTTCTAGGACTCATTCTTCCATGTCTAGAGAACAAGAATTAGGCCTATCATATGGTTAGCAGGTTGGGAGATATAGTTCATATTTCTTTTCTGGTATTATTTCCTGTAACAGTATTAGCAAAGCATATTTTAAAAGGATAGATTTTCTTGGTACCCTTCCCTTTTACAAAAGTTCTGTGTGTATATTTCCTGTTATCAACCTTTTATTTTGTTCTTTATTTACATTTTGATTTTCTCATATAAGAGCAAATTTGTAAGAAGGAGAAGGAGGGGGAGGGGATGAAAAAAGGATGCAGATGTGTTACATACACACATCTCCCTGGAGGAATGTAATCATTATGTAATGCAAACGTGATAATAAAAATTCTTATTTTTTTTTTAATATTTATTTATTTATTTATTTTTTATATATCCATTTATTGGTACATTTTAGGTGTACAACATAATGACATTCATCATTGGAGATATGCACATTTACATACTCTCTTGGTTCTTATTTTTTCCCCTTCCCCTACCCTCCCTTCAACCCCTCCATCCCTCCCTATTTACAAAGACTTTGTTTCCATTTTTTTGGTTTCTCATATTAATTCCATTCCCCTCTTTTCTTTCCCCTACCCCTCCCACTTCCCCCTCCCCTTTGCCCCTTTTCTTCCTATTTCACATTATCTATTATACATTTTAGTCATTATTTACACTTTGTTTCTCACACTAGAGAAACTATTTGGTATTTACACATGTGTGTCTTGTTTATTTCACGTAAGAGTATCATCTCAATGTGCATCCATTTAACAATAAATGTCCCTAATTTCTCGTTTTTGATGGCTGACTAGTACTCCATTTTATAAAAAAACCCACATTATCTTTCTTTTTTTTTTTTTTTTTTTTTGTACCGGGGATCAAATTTGGGACCTTGCACTTGTGAGGCAGGCGCCGGAACCATTGAGCTAAATCCCCAGCACTAAACCCACATTTTCTTGATCCAGTCTCCAGTTGATGGGCATTTGGGCTGTTTCCAAGTTTTACCTATTACAAACTGTGCTGCTATGAACATAGATGCACATATATCACTGTGGTATGATGCTTTTAATTCTTTGGGGAAGATACCCAGCAGAGGAATAGCTAGGTCAAATGGGACTTCCAGTACTAGTTCTTTGAGGTGTCTCCATACTGATTTCCAAAGTGGTTGCACCAGTCTACACTTCCACCAGCAGTGGAGAAGAGTTCCTCTTTCCCCACAGCCCTGCCAGCATTTGCTATTGGTTGATTTCAGGATAGCAGCCATTCTTTCTGGGGTGAGGTGGAATCTCAGCCTTGTTTTCATTTGCATCTCTTCAATGACCTGTGATGTTGAACATTTTTTCATATGTTTATTTGCCATGTCTACTTCTTTGTGTGAGAAATGTCTGTTCATTTCAGATGCCCATTTTCAGATTGAGTCTTTAAATTTGGGAGGTCTGATTTTTTTAAGTTCTTTATACATTCTAGATAGTAGACCTTTGTCTGAGGGACCGCTGGTGAAAAGATTTTCTCACATTGTGGGTTGTCTCTTCACACTGCTGGTGGTTTCTCTTGCTGTGCAGAAGCTTTTTAGTGAAAAGAGATCCCACTTGTTGATTGTTTGTGCTAGTTCATGGACAACTGAGGTTTTGTTCATAAAATCTTTTCCTACCCCAATGTCTTCAAGGGTTCTACCTAACCTCTGTTCCGACTGGTTCAGTGTTTCTGTTTTTATATTTAGATCTTTAATCAATTTCGATTTTAGATTAGTGCTTGGTGAGAGATATAGGTCTAGTTTTAGTCTTTGGCAAGTTGAAAACCAATTTCTCCAATAATAAAATTTTTTAAATGAATGATTTTCTCACTATGTTGAATAGAAGTATTCATTGTGGGCCCCCTCACCTTTTCTCAAATCTCAAAGGAAAAATTTTCAGTTTTCACTAGTAAGGATAATTTTAGCTGTGAGATTTTCCTATATAGATTTTATTGTGTTGATAAGTCTTTCCGTGGCTAGTTTGTTGACAGACTTTATTTTACAGAGTGTTGGACAGTATCTGCTTGATATTGAAATAATCAAATGGAAACAAAGCTTTTGTACATAGAGATGGGTGGGGGTTTGAGGAGCAGGTGGAATAAAATAAAATAAAATTTATTTAAAACAGAATAATCAATGTAATTATTCTTTATTCCACTTAAATAGACTGCCATATTGATTGAGCTGCATTTGAGAGGCCAGTTTTCCCTTTCAAAAAATACTAAAATAGTTAAGAATCAATGTAGTCCCTTTAAGCTGCTGGAACAAAATACTATCTATAAACTGAATGATTTAGAAACAGTAGAAATTTATTGTTCACAGTTATGAGTTCGTGAATTGTCTTCTTACATGGTGGAAGGTGATGACGGGGATGATCGGGACTTTGTTTATAAGGTCACTAATCCCATTCATGAGATCTCTATCTTTATGATCTAATCATGTCACAAAGACCCACATCTTATTATTATCAACTTGATTTCAACATATGAATTTTGAGCAGAAACAAACTTTTGGACCAATATCAAAAGAGGTAGGATCAAGAAGTTAAAAGTTACATTCAGTACAATCAATTTCATGAGAAATGGAAGTAGACCCAAATAAGAAAAAGGAGATTCTCTATCGGTGGGTTGAAAGAATTAGCATTGCTACAATGTCTGTACTACCCAAAGCAGTGTGTATGTTCATTGAACTTTTTGTGAAAACTTCATAGATCTTTTGCAGGTGGGAAAGGGACCAAGAGATGCAGGATGGAAGGAGGGCAGAGGGGATGTAGCAAGAATTAAGAATTAAGATGTGTCATGTAGATGTACCAACTGCACATAATGAATATAATTATTATGTGATTTTTTGTTTTGTTTTTTGTGGTACCAGGGATTGAACTTGGGACCTTGTGCTTGTGAGGCAGGCACCAGAACCACTGAGCTAAATCTCCCTGGCCTGATTTTTTTGTTTGTTTTTGTACTGGGGATTGAATTCGGGTCCTTGCACTTGCACAGCAGGTGGCGAAACCACTGAACTAAATCCCCAGCCCCATGTAATCATTATGTATCACAAACATAAACTAAAAAAAAGAAAACAGGGAAAAATGGAGGAAGGTATCTAGGTACAGAGGGAAGAAAGAAGAGCTAAAGGGGAAGAAATGAATCAAGACATGTTAACTACAGTAGATGTACCTACTCCTTTAGTGTAATGTTAACATTATGTAGTAAAAACATATACTAATAAAAACTTTTATAAAATTCCAATGATATGTTTTACAAAGACAAAAATATTTAAAATATTTTTATGGAACCCAAAAGATTCTGAATAGCCTAAGCAGTTTTGAACAACAATAAAAAATTTGGAAGCATAATGCTTCCTGATTTCAAAATATGTTACAAGCTATAGTAATCAAAACATTATTGTATGGGGTACAAAAAAGATGCACAAAGCAATGAGAAAGAACAGAATCCCAGAAATAAATCTCATCTACAGCAAAATTTGTATACCAATTATACCCTAAAAAGCAGGAAAAAATTAAGATAACATTGGTATATGGTTACATAATCAATAAATTTCAAATCAATGTATAATAAATAATTAATATTTTTCTAAATTTGATTATCTATTTTAAAAAAATATGAAGTGGCAGAGAAGAAATCAATCTGGAGATTTGTCAAAAAACTAAAACTACACATTCCACTTGACCCAGCTATTCCCCTTCTAGGTGTCTTCCCAAAACAGTTAAAAACATTCTGTTAGAGTGATACATGCACATCTATGTGTGTAGCAGCGCTATTCCTCATAGCTAAATCTTGAAAGCAGCCTGTATGCCATCAACAAATGAATGGATAAAGAAAAATTATATTTACAGGCAATGGAATAATACTCTGCCATAAAAAAGGATGAACTTGAGTCAAGTCTAGGAAAATAGATGCCCTGTAAGAAGATAATGTTAGTTTAAATAAATCAGATTAGCAAGCTTAAACATCACATGGTTCCTCTTATATGAGAAACTCAAGATATAAATGAAGAACAAAATAAAAGATGAATAATAGGAAAAAGAGAGATAGTTCTTTTGCAAATGGGAAGGGCAGCAAGAGATGGAAGGAGGGGAGAAAGAGGGCACAGGAAAAGCATGAAAAAAGCATTGAGATGAGTTTTATACGTGTACGCTTCCCTACCACAGATGTGATCATTACATACTAAAAATATGTACTATTAAAATTAACAATTCAAGAAAAATTGTCTTTATTGTCTTTCACCCAGTGGATTATCTCCTTTCTTCAGACATATAATAAATTCTCAGTTCTAATATAGAGAAATCTTATTTACAAGATGAATTAGTAAATGGAGCTTAAAGATTCTCTAAGCTCCTCTCTTTATCTTTGTGAACATCGTAGGTTTGCCGAGGAATTCTCTTGCTTCAACATTATACAACAAATCACAATTTCAAGAGAAGTAACACTTCTGAGAATACGTGCGTAGTATTCTAAATGTTTTGGAGACTTGTTGAAGTGTTTTTTTCTTCTTTCTTTCACTTCTTTTTTCTTCATATCCCTTAAGAAAACCTCGGGCTCTTGATACTGCAGTAAATTGCTATGACTGTTATGCTAGAAAAGAAAAGTGTGCTCTGAGTGCTGAGGCTCAGAGTAGCAACACATTGTGTGTTCTGTAAGGTCAAGAATGTCTTCCCTCAGGAAGTTTTGAAAGAACAGTATGAATAATAATTAGGTGGGCCAGATCGTTCAGGTAGAAACAATAATATTTTTAAGGGCTTGAGGAAAAGTGAAGAATGCAAAATCCATTCTCTCTCTCTCTCTCTCCCTCCCTCTCCCTCTCTGTGTGTGTTTGTGTGACCATCTTAGATTTTAAGCAGTCCCTACTGACAATTTTACCCTAAGTTTAAGCCTACATGCTCTATAATGTGTGCAAAATTACTAAGGGGATGTCCTAAAATTGGCTATGAACCCTAGCTTATACATCTATAAAAGGCTTTTGTTGAAAGAAAAATTTACTTAGAAGATATTTTTGGAATGATATGAGATTGTCTCCTCTTTTCCAAACGGAAATAAATAAGCTATACTTTTTTCCTCCTCCCCTCCCCTCGTGTTACATATGCCATATTGCAAAGGCATTTCTGGGACATCAAGACATGCATTTCTGGACCTGAATGACACAGACAAGTTCCTGATAAACGGAGAACTGTTTGGACTACCTTGAAATGGCAAGGTAATAGCATGACTCCATGGGCCGGGGATTTAGCTCAGTGGTTCCGCCGCCTGCCTTGTAAGCGCAAGGACTCGAGTTGGATACTAAAAACAAAACAAAACAAAAAAAACATGACTCCAAGTTATGACCAACTCAAGAGGTTGATGAACATTTCTCTGGTTCAAATATGGGTCAGATTATAGAAAAGAGATTTGTAACAATTGTTAGTCAGTGCTCTGAGGTTTTTATTTAGAGGTAAGTGACATCAACATTGGTTACTTTTTAGGATTGTTACAACTGAGTGGGAAATTAAAGATTAGTGTCATAAGGACTTGCGTTATCATATACAGAAAGTAGGGATCTTAAAAGGAAAACAAAAAAAACCTTAAAATACACAACTAGATGAGAGACATTTCAAATCACATTATAATATTACATTCTAAAACCATATACTTTCATCATCTTTTCTGCCCTCCTACAAAATCATAATAATCCGAAATTCTAATTTGTAAGTTAATAGAAGAGGAGGCTGAATAAAGATTGGAGATGAAATAATTTAAAACAAAATCTGGAACTAAAATTGTTCACAGAAGGAAAAAAACAGTTAAACTAAAGGGTGATGGAACAATGCAGCTACCTTAAAACTAAGAAGTAATCATTTAAACTTAGGTATCTAAGAGGAAAAAGTCCATCTCTTAAGTCCAAAGCATAAAAATATCCCCAGATATGTGTCAATGTGCAGATATTAAGATTTGATGAAAGGAAACATTTCTCAGTCTGAAAATATTTGAGGTCACTGATGCATGGAACCTAACTGAGTCTACCATAAAGCTTAACTGCAGGTGAGATTCAGGCCTCCATTCACAGAATTCAACAGATTAAAAGTCTTATTATTTCTGAGTTATAAATTAATGACTTCATTCTGTCATTTTATACTAAGCAACCAGGACATAGAAAACTACTGCAAGCATTAATTAGACATAGAAGCTAACAAATTAACAAAAAAATAAAAGTCAAAGATTAAGATGCTCAGATTTTTGAAATATCAAGCAAAATTTTTAAAAAGGGTGATAAACGTATTAGAACAACAATTTCATGAAAGAACTTTTTCTGATTATTTCGTGATAAAATATATAGACTTATCTTAAAAATTATAAACTGATTTCATACTTCTAGGATATACCCCCTTTGGACATAAACATATTACCATTTATAAAAATTTGAATTTGATTGACTTGTATTTTATTAAGTTTTCTGTTTTATTAAGTGGCTTATTATTTTAATTAGGTATTGTACTATATAACTTCCTTTTCCCATATAAAGCCTTCAGTACTTTTAAAATCAAGATGATAAATACACCATACATCCCACTCCAAACCATATACTTTCTGTAAAATTATTTTTGTAAGTTTGGCTTTATTTATTTATTTTGCTGAAATTTGCCCCTGAAATAACACTGTGCTGTTTTATTTTTACTGGAAATGCCACTTTAAAAGTTTATGTAGTACTTCTTTCTCTTCTCAATCACTCTTTAGTGAGTTTTGGTAATTTTGTCTTTCAAGGATTTTGTCTAGTTTGTTCAAGTTGTCAAATATGTCAAATATGTTGGTATATATTTATTCAAAATATTCCTTTATTGTACATTTAATATCTAAAGAATACATAGATATATTTCTTATTCTTACTAATGATTATTTCTATCTTTTCTGTTTTTCTAGATTATTCTGGTTATATATTATTCGTTCATCCATTTCATTGACTGCTGTAAAGAATCAGCTTTGTAGTTTACTGATTTCTCCATTATTTCTTTTATTTTTCTTCTAACATTTGTTCTCTTTTATTTTATCTCTTGATAATTTTTATTGATATATCATCAAGTTTGTTTACTTTATATTGTTCAGTTTTTCACTTAGTGACTCTGTATTTCAGAAATGTATGTTTGCATTCTATAATTCCCAGTGATATCTTTTTACATTATTTTGTTTTTACTGATTATTTATATTTCTTTGAGAATATTATGTTAAAAATGTCATATTTTACTCATTTTAGTCAGTTATAACTACATCTCTTCTTATTTCCTCTAGAAATTAATTTGAAAATAATTCTAGAAGGTAATATAATGACAGAACTCCAGAAAGTAAAGATTGTGCCTAATCAGTTTATTCTTTATCTGTAGCAGTTTTACAGAGAATTCAGATATTCAAAGATAATGTAGTTAGGAAAATTTACATAAAATAACAAGTTAAGTGTAAGTGAGGCAGAGTGAAACATAAACTCATAGATAAAATCTTGTGCCATATTATGTCACAGCTAAGCTGCTGCATTTAAAATGTTGAATTTTATCATGAGATAAATGTAAAAATATGCCAGAAGTGATATGATTATATTGAACATTTTGCAGAACAAAAATTGAGGAAATATATCATTAAATATTGGTAAATTATATGATCAGGGACTTCGTAAAATAAAATATTTAAATTACCAAAACATAGTAAATAATCACTAAACATGAACAGTCATTCAAAAATGAAAGTTTTAACTAAAATGAGAAACCAGGCACCCATTATGCAATTCAAAGGTTAAGAAGAATACTGGAAATTTCATGTGCTATTGGTATAAGAGAAAACTGGAAATCTAAAATAAAACTAAACACATTTAAGAGCTATGACCTTGCAGTTCTATACTTTGTAATGTATCAAACAGAAATGAATTTGTAAGGCCAAGAGAAAAGTTCAAAAATAAGTGCTTATAAAGAAGATTAACTTTGTAAAAAAAAAGTACAGCAACCGAATATCCATAAAAATAAAATGCATAAAATCTTTGATATGATCAAAATAAAATAAAATTCTTTAATAAAAATTTATTAGTATATTCAGTAGCACAGTAGACACTTCAAACATAATGTTGAACAAAAGGATCAATGCACCAATTAAATCATTTGGTTTAAAAACAAGAATACTTTTATAGAGTGAAAGAAATCAGGATATTTTTAGTTTTGAAAAGACTAAAATTGGGGAATGATATATGATATGTAAATTCTGCAAATTTTTGTATTATGAATAGGATTATGGTACAAAAAAATGTTAGGTTTATGACAATATATTAAGCTGTACACTACATATAAAATTTTAAAAGTAAGCTATGCTTCAGTAAAACATTTACAAAATATTCATAAAAGTTTGTGTAAGCTGTCAGCAGTGATCAAGAAAATCTATGAAAACAAGAATATAATGAATGAAATTTGAGCAGAATTTTAAAAATAATTGTTCCAATTAAAGAAATCAATAGAAAAAAAAAGCCATTCCAAAATTTAAAAAAATTCTAACATCATTTTTAAAGTAAATAACACACACAAAATTATCAAGGATTTATGACTCATTCAAAAATACAACATCTCTTTGTAAAAGTTTTACATATTTTTTAAATTACATAAAATATTAGATACTAATTCATTATTAACATCACTTTAAATGTCAATAAACAAAATACACTGACTAAAAGAGATTATTAGAGTGGATTGGATTAAAAAACACAACTCCTTTATTTGCTGTCAACAAGAAACCCACATTGACCATGAAAACATTTGTAGATTAAAAGTAAAGGAATCAAGAAGATACATCAGGCTAACCCTAATAAAGGAAAGTGTGATTAGGTATATCAATTTCAGACAAAATAGACTGCAGAGGAAGGAAAGTTTTATATAAAAATAGAATGGCAGAATTTTCAAGAAGATCTAGTAATCCATGTTTTTATCTAACAATTGAGCTTAAAAATTGGAGATCCGAAAATGATAAAGCTATAAGAATAAGAAGATAAATGAACTGTCATAGCTGCAAACTTCAACATGTGTCTTTTACACATGCAAAGACAAAGCAGGCAAAATTTCAATAACAATATAATTGAGTTTAACAATACCATGAATCAAAGGCATACAGTTACAGTTAATGCTTATTATTACAATTAATGCCTATATTATTTCATTCAATGAAACAATAGACATTCTTCTCAAGTAGAAAATTCTAGTGCTTCAAATACACTTCAATCTATTTAGAAAAATAACAGTCACATTGTTGGGGACCAGCCATGATATGTATAGATTGGAAGGGGCCAAACTACAGGCCCCACAGTCATGAAACAGACAGTGACTTGCTTCAGGAATAGAAAAGGTTTTGTGGAAGGCTGTAGGGTTCCTTGCTGGGTGGAACATAAGGCAACGTAACATCAGTCAGGTGAGGACAGCACAAAGAAAGCAAGTACTCAGATAGAGGGAAAGACCTTAATTTGTTTCTTTTGTGATGCTAAACTTGTTCCTAGTTCTACTATCTCAGTCTTCTGCTTTTCCAGGAAAAGTACACTACCTCTCCCACTGTGCTTCTCACTGGCTAATTCTAGTGGGCCAAGCCAATCTGAGGCACTGACCTCCAGATCCCCCTGTATAACAAATTTGTCTTTGTCTTTTCTTTATTCCTCCCTGTACCCCCCTGACCAGGCAACTGAAGGTCTGATTCACACTCCATAACTCATGCAAGGTCTCTTCTCAGACAATGATAGAATTAAGTTATGAAAGGATAAGACAAAGAAGGTTGGAAAACAAAATAATATTGCAATACACAACTATGTAACAAATAAGGAACAAGAAGAGGAGTTTTAAAATAGTTTTAATTTAATTAAAAGGGAAATAAAATTTATCAAAATATGGGAATATAGCCAAAGTAACACTTATAAGAAAATTGATAGCATTGAAAGAATATTAGAAAAGAAAAGAAAAGAAAATTTGCTATCAAAAATCTAAGCTTTGAAAACTAGAAAAAAATTTAAATTATATATAGTAAATAGAACAATAAATAATAAAAAGAGCAAGAATCCATATAAAGGGATAAATAGAGAAAAGTCAATGAAATAAAAATAAGATTTTTTACAAATTCATGAAATTGATAAACTTTTAGCTACTTTAAGAAAAAAAAGAAAAGACATAAATCGTTAATATAACAAATTAAAGAGAATGCATCACTACAAATCCCATTGATGTCAAAAGGATAGTCGGTAACTATGAACAATTATATACAAATTTTATAACCTAGATGAAATGGACAAGTTTCTTCAATTATACAACTTGTCATGTTCAGGTAGGAAAAATAAGTGTATTTATTAAATAAAATTAAATTATAATTAATAATCCAAAACATAAAACAGTCCCATTTGGGGACTAAATTCTATCAAATATTTAAGTAAAAAATTAAACCAATTTTCCATAACCTCATAAAAGTCCATTAGAGGGAATATTCCCTAAGCTTCATTCTATGATATCCTATCAAATATCAAAACAAGATGAAGACATTACAAGAAAAGAAATTACAGACCAATGTTTATGAAGAGTGTTGATGTGAAAATTCTCAATAAAATAAAAAATAAATCAAATCCAACAATTTAGAAAATCATTACATAAATCATTACATTATAAGCAAGTGGAAATTTTCTAATTACGTAAGTCAGTGTTAACAACTGAAAATCACTCATGGTCTTAATATTCGTGCTTCAATTATGTGCCTAAAAAACTTCCTTTTCTTTGTTAATCTCTTTTCTAATATTTATCCATAAAGTTAGATGAGGGAAAAGGTAATGCAGTGACAAATCTTTTTTTTTTCCCTTTCAGCTCTGTGCTTGGCACTCTCCCCTGTGGACTACATGGTTTCAGGGAATGTGCAACTGTTGTTAAAAAAATATTTTATATATCTACTGGTCACAGTAGTGATATTTGCAGTGCAGCATTTGAATTGGTTACCAAATGTATACACAATTCCTCCTGCTTGCATAGTGAAAAGACAGTTTTTTACTTCATGTGATTTTCCTTCACCAATAAAAAGCATCAGCTCTCGAATGTCTGCTAGTTGTTTCATACAAGGGTTTTATCATTAGGCGATATCTTTCAATCTTTATCCCCCTTACTATATGCTATCTGTTTATCTACATGAAATCAGGTTAAAAGTGGAAGTTTCTTTTAGCTACACACAACCCCAACCAGAAGAGCATTTTGACAGTCTACAGTCTGGAAACCGGGTATCATTGCTGAGACTTTTACATGTAATATAAAATATCATTATATATTTTAAATACAGCCATACATCACTTAATGATAATCATACTTTCTGAAAAATGTGCCCTGAGGTGATTTCATCTATTTGAGTTTAGGATATAGTTATACAAACAGAAATGGTGTAGCCTACTACACATCTAGGTAAAAGCATAGATTATTGCTCCTAGGCTAAAAACTTGTATAGCATGTTACTGTATCACCTACTACAAGCATTTGTAACAAAGTAGTATTTGAGTATCTAATTCTGATTACATACCATGTGCAAGTGGAATCTTTCTAATTATGTAAGTATGTGTTAACATCTGAAAATCAATTAAGGTCTTATATGAACTGACAAAACTACAAATGTTAAGTGAAATAAATCAGACATGCAATCGCATGGTTAATCTTATATGAAAATCCCAAGATATGAATAAAGAGTAAAATATATATTAGGAAATAAAGAGATAGAACTTATGCAAAGTGGAAAGTACTAAGACATAGAGGAATAAGGAAGGAAATGGGGAGAAAAGGGGGAGGAAGAATGAAAAGGAATGAAAAGTAATTAAGATGTGTTATATACAGGCACCAACTCCCCACTAATAATGTAATAATGTAATCATTGTTTAATCACTATGTACTCCCAAAGTGTATTAATATAAAATAAAAATGTAAAAGAAAAAAATTACAAGATCATGTTGTTGGGGTTGGGCTGAAGGGGTGCTCTCTTATGTGAGGTTCCCAAGAAACAGAAAGCACACAGAGCCAATATAGCAAAAGCAGGAGCCAAAAGCATCTTTATTTCTCATCCCTTATATTGGCCATTATCAGACATTTCCAGACATTATGACATTATATCCTGACATGGCCATATTGCACATTCGTGGTTATCTATTCTAAGTCACTCATATATTTTGGCCCTACCTTGGGCCTGCACACTAAATGACAGGGTCATGTCCTTACATGGCCCCAGGGTTTGAAGTGCCCTATAGCAAGTGTTGGGAGCTACTCTAAATAATTTTGGGGAAAAATAACTTCACCTGGGGAAGGACAAATTCCTTATCAGCTTAGGTCATCCCACCTACTGTTTTAAGAAATTTTTGCTCATCTCATGGTCCTAATCAACATAAGATCCTCATGGGCCTAAGATCCTCATCAACCTATGATCCTCATCCTCATAGGATTACCAGTACCTTACAAGTTATCTGATACTTCCTTCCATTATAAGATTCTCATCAATTTAGGATTACTGTTGCCCTCTGACTCATCTCATACTTGCTATGAACCCAATAAATAATGGCTAGCTCAGAGTGTCTTTGTCTTCGCTCACTCTGAGGCACTGACCTCCTGGCTCCCCAAATATTAAAAATTTTGCAAACCTATATTTTCTTCTTCTTCTTCTTCTTCTTCTTCTTCTTCTTCTTCTTCTTCTTCTTCTTCTTCTTCTTCTTCTTCTTCTTCTTCTTCTTCTTCTTCTTCTTCTTCTTCTTCTTCTCCTTCCTCTCCTCCTCCTCCTCCTCCTCCTTCTTCTTATTTTTCTTTCTTTCTTTTTTTTTTGGTACCAGGGATCAAACTTGGGACCTTGCACTTGTGAGGCAGGTGCTGGAACCACTGAGCTAAATCCCCAGCTGTTTTTATTTCTTTACCCCTCACTGTCCCCCTTTCCTGGCAGTAGAAGGACTGATTGACCTCTGATAAGCAAGTCCCTTCACATGTCAATATAGAGAAAAACAAACAAAACTTTAAAACACTTAAAATTCAGTGTGTGTGCATGGATACTCAGAGTAAACTATGAATAAAAGGTAACTCCCCAAACTTGATAAAGAATATATACATACATACATATATGTGTGTGTGTATCTTTTTTCTTAATCTTAAGAAACTCAAAGACTTTCCACCAAGATTAGTAACTAAACAAGGATGTTCTCTCTCACCACTAGTATTCAAAATTTTCCTGGAAGTACTAGCTAATGCAATAAAAAAAGAGAAGGAGATGGAAGGTACATGTATTGGTGAAGAAGAAAAAAATATCTTTATTCACAGATGACATGTCTAGTTTATTCACAAGATTAAAAGAATCAACCAAAAACCTCCTAGAATTAATAAACAATATTATCAAATATCTAAAATACATAGTTAATACACAAAAGTCAATGTTTTAATATATACGATTAATGAACAAGTGGAATTTAAAACTTAAACAAATATACCTCATTTGTATAGGAACACATCAAAACAAAATGACTAGGTAAAAATTGAATAAAATATGTGTATGAACTCTGATGGAAACTTGGAAATTCTCATAAAAGAAATCACAAGAGCTACACAAATGAAGAATTATTATACATTTATTTATAGAAGAGAAGACTGTCAAGATATCAGTTCTTCCCAATTAATTTATAGATCTCAATCAAATCTAAAAGTTATTTAATGTAAATCAAGAAACTCATTCAGAGTTTATGTTGAGAAGTAAAATACTCCAAATAGTCAATGAAATATTGAAGGAGAACAAATTTGAAAGACATATACTATAGGAGTTAAAGGATTACTAAAAAGTTACAGTACTAAAATGGAATAAGCTTTGGAAAAAGAATATATAATACAGCAATGAAAAAAACCAAAATGTCTCAGAAAAAGACCTAAATAAATATTGCCATCATAAACAAAGGCACAAGGGCAGTGAAATGGGAAAAAAAAAAAAGTCTCTTCAACTGGATAACCATGGGTTAAAAATGATAATTAGACCCAAGCCTTAACCACTTAACAAGAAAACACTCACAATGGTGCCAAAGCCTAAATATAAAACTCAAAACTATAAAAGTCCTAGAAAATATGTAGGAAAAAGTGGAGATAAAGTTAGGGATAGGAATTGCTTTTTACTGAAAACACAAAAACACAATCCATGAAAGAAATAATAAGCTTATTTCATTCAATAAACACTCTCTCTTCAAATTGTGAGAGAATGGGCAACCAAGAGACTGGGGAAAAGTATATGCACAAGACTTAAAAATTGGTAGTAAGAAAAAATACAATCCAATTTAAAAATGAGTGAAAGACCCAAATAGTCCTTTCAGTAAAGAAGAATGCAAATGTCTCATAATTATATGAAAAGATGCTTTCTATCGTATTTCTTAGGGAATTGCAAATTAGCAAACCACAAGGTATAATTAAACATCTGTTAGAATTTCCTCAGTCCTGAACTCTAACAAATCCAAATGCTGGTACAAGTGTAGAGTAATATAAACTGCTCTCTTTGGTGATGAGAACTCCATCGTCAATTTGGGAGACAATTCAATGATTTCTTGCAAAATTAAGCATAATACTTATCACACAATCCAGCAAGTTCATGTCTTGACCCCAGTGAGTCAAAAAGATGAAAACCTATGCACAGAGTCTTATAGTAAGATAAGAATCTGCCCAGAGATTCTTATAGAAATTCATTCATAATTACCAAATACTGAATTACCAAATACTGAAGTATACTGATATATTTCAGTAGGCGAATGGATAAACTGTGGTGCATCCAGAAAATAAACTATTGTTCCATGCTAAAGGGAAAGACCTATCAAAACAATGAAAAAAATGGAAGAAAGTTATTTTGCCTAAGTGAAAGATGCCAAACTAGAAAAGATATGAACTTTATGATTCCAATATGAGATTCAAAAAATGCAAACACAAGAAGATAATAAAAAAATATTTAGCAGGTACTAGGAGGAAGAATGGAATGATTATGGAGAATACAGAGGATTTTTAGGGCAGTTATACTATTCTGTGTGGTCCTTTAGTGGTGGACACAGGTCACATATATTTTGCATCTATCTATCTTACAAACTTTGCAATTTCAAAGGTGAAATGTATGTAACCTGTGAAATTTTGACAAGAATTATTTGTCATTGAAACTTCATCTATTTTTAACAAATAGTCACCATGTTGTGGAATGTTAATAGTGAGAGAAGCTGTGGATCTGAGGGACAAGTATTTATGAGAACTTTCTGTATTTCACACACAATTTTACTGTGAAATGAAAACATCTCTACAAATTGAAGCCTATTAAGACAAATGTAGGGTGAAAGAAATAGATATTGTTTAAATTCACCAATTAAAAAAAGTAAATAGTGGGCAGATTTATTGAGAAGATTGAAAGAATTCCCAGGCAAAGTAGATTACTATAGCCATTCTAGAGCACAATGTGGAAGACTGAATTTTATCATCATAAATGTCTTATAAATACTTATTAAGAAAAAGCTTTTAGTGGAAAAAGAAAAATTGAGAGATATGTAATTATTTAGCACAGGATAGATTTTATAAAGTTTGTGTTATAAGCACATTCCATTATAAAATGTGATTATATATATTTTCCAATGAAGCACAATCATGTAAACTTACATTAAAATAATCAGGAAGGGTGTTTATTGATAGGAAGTAGAATAAAAATGTTGAAGGGTAATGTAATATCATCCATAGTACACAAAGAAAACACAAAAGCCAACATTTTACACATTACTTATAATACATTTATATTTTAATATAAATTATATTCCTTATAACTAATATAATAAAGCATATATCATGAGTAAAGGATGATTGTTGATTCTACTACACTTGATATCTTAAGTAAATGAAAGCATTATATTACAATTTTTATGCTACTAAAATATTTAGTAAATACAAATCCTTTTTCATTCCTTCTCCATGAAGGAATCTTGGTATTTATTTTTCAGGAAGAATAGTAAGTATAGTCAGCTGAATATTTGATAAGTTATACAACCAAAAGTGCAAAAGTTGAACACATTTCATTTAAAATTAGGAATTTTGTGTAGAGTTTTCAATTCTATTAATAATAGGATTAATAGTTTTATCAACCTAAAAATGAAATACAGTTCATTTACTGATTAATGCACTTAATGTGTATGGTTAACTATTTATTAAAAGCTTATTGAGTATCTATGATCTTCTAGTACTTGAGAGATAAAATACTGTTTCTGACCTGAAAAAGTAAAGTGGATTTTATAGACAAGTAAGTGAATTTTTAAATATATTACAGTATACTTTGCTCACATGTGACAGTAGGCATAAGCCATATTTTGCAAGGTAAGACAAATACATATCATTTTGTAAAAGTTTACTAGGGATACATTGCCCTGCAAATAAAAGAAATCATGATGAATGTTTAAACTAACCATGAGAAATTGTGGTTCTGACAATGATTTTTAATATGAATAATGTTATAATTTGTGACAGGATTAGTCCACTTTCTTTTTTGCTTTTAGTTTCATAAAAAAGTCACCCACTGCTGTAATGGCAGATGCTATGTTTTGTTTGAAGTTCTAAAAATAATACAAGATAAAGGGCTTTCTGTAATTTAGGTTTGATCTTGATACATCTAAAGAATCATCTCTATATGGTTTCTAATCATAACTCATTGGGATGAACTGCCACAAGCTCACCTGCAAATAATATACTTGATTAGTTGATTTTTATAATAGTATTTACAGTAGAGGAAGACAGAAAGAAATTGGATATTTGTTATGTGTGAGTTAATTTCTTTCTCTGTTGCATAAAAAGATTAAATATTCCAATGGAAGGTGATGTTTATATTCCTTTTCAACGATAAGTAAGATGTACATAGACAAACCCATGGGAGGTGTCTAGGATAAACAAATTCCAGAAGTTACACACTTTTAGGGAACCATGAGACCTCATTAAAACTGTAAGTGCACTTCTGTGCATAGACGAAGAAGAGAAGTTTGAAATGGTGGAAACTGAGACTGGAAATGGTATGGAATAATCATGTCATGATAACTCTTCTGGAACAAACACAAAATTTAAATTTGTAGTATAAAATACTTAAAGCAATAAACAATTTTAATGAACATACTGGATGGATTAATTTGCAGTGTTAAAATCTTTCTCACAGAATAAGAAGGATGAATAAAAAGAATACCAGAAAAATATGTAAGAAATCATGAAAAGTGAAAACTATGAATTAAAACATAATTGAAGTGAGTGGAAAAGTTAAGAGATATTAATAATGTTGTTACCATATAATATTGTAAATGAGTAAATGAGAAGTAGTACAGAATAAGATAATGTACCAATAAAAGAATTTAATTTAAAAAAAAAGAAAAAAGAGAAATATAGTATAATCAGACTTCAACACTGATAAAGTAATGAGAAAGCCATTTACTAAATAAGAAACAAGAGAAAATAAGAATGAAAGGAAGAAACGAAAGAAAATATAAGAAAGATCAAATTCATGAGTAGTTTCAAGTGTTGGGATATTCAGCTGTAGGTGCTCAATGAATAGGAACAATAGCAGTTGGAATATGAATAGTAGTTGGAACGATGATTATATATTATGTTACATGTTCCATAGAGCATTTTGCATAACACCTCGGAGGAAATAATATTCAACAGTCATGTGAAGAATGAGAGACTTATGAATGAGAATGAAAATACATGGCCCTCTACAGATCTTTTAATAATACTGGATGAATTTAGTGTCACAGAAATTGCAAATAAGTATCCTCAATAATAGATGTGCTATGGAAAAGTCAGTAAGCACAGAAAATAGTCCTTTAAAAATTCAGAGTTAAATCTATTACAGAAAGTATTAGTGGATGCCATTTTACTTGAGTTTTGGGAGAAAAACTTCACTGTTGGTTGAGAACTAAAGTGTAAGTAAGGAAATGGAAAAGGGATTGCAGAGTATGCCCTACAAACACTATCTGCTTTGTATATATGAACTAGAAGACCATTCATCTCTTTGCACTGACATTTCAGTTTAAGCATTTTCAATAGAAACTGTTGCATTTAGGCTGAGCTCCTTGAAGGTATATATAGTACATTACACAAATTCAGCAATATTCTTTGCATCTATTTAAAACATTTTCCAAAGGACTTATTCCAAAAGAATATGTCAAGAAAAAGATAATAGCATTCACTCATTGTCCTTGTTCTCTCCACTATTAAATTCCAAAAATTTCTTGCATATATATTTCTGTTAACATCATTTATTGCCTTCAATTTTAAGTAAAGTGCTAGCAACTGTGCAGCCATGTTGTCTGAAACATGAAGTAGAACTAATAAAGCAGAAATAAAAGGAAAATAAATAAAAGGACAGAAGGCCATAAACTTTACAGATAAGTGTTTCTAAACTTTGAATATAGTTTGGATTTTTAAAGAAAATATCTTTAAATCTTATTGGTGACATTTTACTGCACTTTCTGCCAACCACATGTATATATTTCACCTACATATGAAAGTATACATGATATATATATATATATGTATCAAATCTAAAAGCAATTGGATTTGAATTATCAATATTTTTATAGTTTTGTAGATAAAAAAATAATGATCTTATACTGAATGAGGTATTATCTGCAAGAAAACATATCTGGGTTTACTTTGTTACACAATTTGAATTCTATCTCAACTTTTATCTATTTCCTTATTACAAATGTGTAACTTTTTTCACATTTTTAGATGTACAGTATTGCCACCATATAAAGTTTAGTTTTCTGCTTCTTAATTATCTATGGTCAACTGTAATCTGAAAATATTAAGTAGAAAATTTCAGAAATCATTCATAAGTTTTAAATTATGAGGCATTCTGAGTAGCATGATGAAATCATCATACCATGATGTGAGTCAATTCTTTGTTCAGAGTATCCATAGCATATACACTACCTACTCATTGGTCACGAAGTAGTTACCTCAGTTATCACATCAATTGATCTCACAATACAGTGTTCAATAACCCTTAATTTACTTAGCAATGGTGCAGAACCATAGTAGCGACACTGATAATGCAAAAAAGAAGCTACAGTGTATTTCCTTTAAATGAAAGTTCTCGAGTTATTAAGAAATTTTAAAAAATATAAGATGAGGTTGCTATGATCAACAGCAAAAATAAATTCATCATTTATTATGAAGAAAGAAAAAGAAATTCAAGCTAGTTTTGCTTTTATGCCTCAAACTGTAAAAGTTATGGCCATAGAGTATGATAAATTCAGAATAATTCACCTCACTTTTTCTCATGATGTCCATATTCCATCATCTTATATCATCACAAGAAGTTGAATACAGAATAATAAGATATTTTCAGAGACTGAATTCAAAACTCTTTCAATACAGTCTGTGCAATTGTTCTGCATCTATTAGTTATTGTTGTTAATCACATATTTTCCCTAATGTATAAATTAGACTTTATCAAAAATATGTACATGTAGGAAAAATATAGTTTGTATGGATTGTCTCAGCTAATTTCCATAATTCATAAAGTTTAGAACTGTAGGCACTAATAAAAACAGATTTTAAAATATTGGTTTATATCATGTCATGACTTTCTTCTGTATATGATCATACTTAAAAAATGAGAATTAAATGATGTCAAGTGTCATTCCAAAATTAACAATTTTTTTCACTTAGCTATCACAAATTTCAACTGATAAAAAGAGTAATATTGACCATGTTTGTAAATATTTTTGGAAAAATCTATTTTCTAATTTATATATTACATTTATATTTTATTTGTAAAGTTTGCAGTCATAATAGTGAAATATATTGATTTAATGCCATTATTAGGAAGAAAAATGCCCACAAAAGCACTGGGATTCAGGTACTAAAACTTGGTTTTAGGGTGAGATTTATTAACAAATAGTTTAATTAGATAACTTTAAAAAACCTTGTCTATCAAATATGAATAAAAACATCTAATTATGAAAAAATAAGATTCGTGTGCACCAATTTTCATACTAATTAAACAGCCAAGTTAAAAATTTACTTCTGATATAGTAAAGGACTGTGAACATATACTTTTATTTAGTTTCATGCTAAGACTACAAAAATTAATTTCCATTACTTTTTCTTAATAGTAAAGCACTGAAGTTTCCCAATTACTAGATATTTTTGTATCAAAATGATTTGTGACTTGGTTGTATTTTAAGCAAGTGCAAATGGATTTTGTTTTAGCAATTTTCACTAGCCACACTAACATTACCTATATTTACAATTTCTGAGGTCAGTTCTACTTACTGTGAGTGGATCAGAAAACTGCAGAATCCCACCAAGGTGCCAGGGCAAAATAAGTCAGGAGTCATAAATATTTTTCCCAGCTGCAGGGTATTTTTCCACATATGAAGCAATCAGAATTTCACCCTTTGCTTCTCTGAAAATGTTAGGTTTTTGCTTCAGCATTGGGCAAAGTCGCCGGAGAGAAATTCTAAGGCAAATATTTTCTAGAAGATTTTGGAGAATAAGCCTCAGGGTAGATTCAGCTGCCATATAGCCATCCTATGACAGATCACAGAAAACAAAAACATTCCTGTGTCATGAAGGGAAGTTCCTAGCAGTGAGTGACTTTGAACTAGATCCCCAAAGGACTGTAGAATTCAGTTAGACGGCAGAAAATAGAAGACTAGTACAGATGTAGAAAGAGTTCGGAATGTTAAAATTATATACATAGTAGTATATAAAGCATAATGGGAATGGGGGAAAGAGAATATATGGGAAATACTGAAATTTTATTAGAGAAGTAATTCAATATCTTTATCAATAAAGATGTGACTTTTAGTATCTAGTTCTCCATTGTGAAGGGCATTTGGTTATATGTGAGAATATGGCATCATCCTGTGGATTAGAGTCGCTGAACTAGGTGACATGTGCAAAGCCACACACACACACACACACACACACACACACACACACACACACTTGATATATCCAAGCTGTAATTGTGGAGATGTGGAAATTTTCACTTTTCAGTGAAAATCAATGGTGCAGCAATGTATGAAATGGTCCATAGACATTTGGAAACTAAGGACTCAGAATAGAATCCTGAATACCAATTTTAGAAATTATGGACAAAAGGAGACAAGCTTTTCACTAAGGTTGGAACCCTGCAGTGCAGCAGAGACTTGGAGACTTTTAGTGAATAAATCCCTAGGCGCATTACTCAGTCAATTTAACATTGGGATTCAAAACGTATCTTTTCTTAACTCTAACACATCCAGTTCACAAACTTGTATTTGACAATTCAAAATTATCTAAAAACATTACATAAATAGGTAAAGACTTGGAAAATCATCTCAGGGAAGTCAGATAGTCAAGAGTCCATAATTTTATGGGTAAGAAGGAGAGGTTATTACTGTTACCTAGGACAGACTTGCTCTAATGAGATTAAATCAGTATAAAATGAGAATTTGAAGATACAGTATACAAGAGAAAGGTAGTGAGAATATAAGATCCTAAAGAAGGAGGAAAGTGTTATAAGTAGAAAGTGAGAGATTAGTCTGAAGAAAGAAAAAGAGCCAATGACATAACTGCAAAGAGCTATTGGAAGTTTGAACATAAAGGTATGATGTAATCAATTTACAACATATGAAACATAATTACAAGGAAACAAAATAAAAATTTTAGAAATATTATTAAAGACTATTTTAAGTTAGAGAAAATTATATCTTTTCTGTACTGATCCAAAAATTTTGATATGTTCCACTGTCAACAACAAAAGTATAGGATAGTGAATTTAATCTAGATTTAATATTTTGCTTGCCATTTACATTGAAATGTCAATGAGACTAATTCCACTTTTCAGGATAGGAACAAGAAGTCTGGGTTATATATGAAAGATAGTTTGTTAGTAGGCAGGTGGATATCTTTAATTTGGTGATAGACAAATGTAACAGTATTTCATAGAAAATACTTTACGAAATGACACCTAGATTCACCTTCTAGTTTTTTTCATAAAGTAATTTGATGATCTTGTGTGAAATTTCTTTATTATTGTCATTTCTCTGAGCCTAAATTTCTGCCTCTGTTTAGAGGAAAAATTTGATCAAATCCACATATTATTATTTCACCTCTTCTTCAGTCAAAGCTTTCTTGATGTCTTTCTTTTACCATTTGCTCTCCTCTAAATTCTCAACACCTGAATAGAAAGTACTAGCCTAATACTTCAGAACTCTTTACAGATTTCCATATAAGTTGAACAAAAGGCATTACTCTCTCAATCTTTTAAATTTTAATGTCTGGTACCACCACTAATATACATCCAAATTCCCCTACATTCTATCTGCCCACTAAAAGGCTGGTTTTATGCTGCCAGTGCAGATAAATTGTACTTCTAAAATGTTCTGTTCTCTACAGTTTTTGATAGGTGGTTCAGCGGATCCTCAGGTGTGTGTAGGTCACGCCTCTCCACAAAACCGGCCACAACTCAATTAAATAGTGCCACATGATTCTTTGGGATCCATGTCCCATTTATCATTTTATTCATCGACTATGCAAAGAGCTCATTTTCTAACCACAATGGTCAGATTTCTTATCAAATTCCATCTCCCATAGTACATAAAGACTTATGTTCTGTCCAGGTGCTCTATAAGATCATTCAGTCATTCCCTGTAGCAAAGATTTATTTCAAAGCACTTAGCAAATTCTGAGCAAGAAACAGTCACCAGACATTTCCTTTAGAGTATCCAACATATTTCACTGTCTTAATAAAATGTTCATAAAAATCATGCTTAGAGACAGAAGGGAAGTGAAAATCATGTTGTACCCTACAGACCCTATTTTCCTGATGTGCTTTCTTAAACTCCCTACCTTTACAGCCTCTTTGGTTATCAGGTTTTATAGCTCTACCTGGGATGGGAGGATGAGCAAACGCTGTTTTGAAATCTCTTGCAGCATGAAGACCTATTAACCATAGCAGTTTATAGTTGTCTGCATTTTTCTTTGACATTTGTGGTCTGAGAAAGGAAGAAATGGTCACTCATAAAAAAAAATAATAGTTCCTTACTCGAGTTATTGTCACAAGTACACATTTCAAATCTTATAACTTGACTTTAGGAATATGACTTTGCTGTTGAGGTTTAGAGCTCTTGGTGGAGTCCATTTGCATAGAGTATGTTCAGTAAACATTAGTTCTTCAAGTATACCATATAAAATTAATGTAAGTTTACTTTTTAAGGAGATAGTCAGTGGAAATGATGACCTTTAATGTTAAACATGAAGACAAGATTTGCAGTTATACTAAGGGAATACAGAAAATAAAGCGTTCAAAATAATTGAAAGGGCAACAAAACATCCTTCAAAAAGCTAGGGACATTTCCTGATATAGTTGCACCTTTTCAGTTCAGTGGCTTTTCTTTTGAAATCCATGGGCTTTGGCATACCACTTTGGTTTTCTTTTTTTTTATACCTTTGAGAACCTGTTGCTCTTCTATTTGACCTTTGTTGCATAACCCAAAACATCCACATAGCTTCTTTTTATAGATAAAAGTAATCTCTCACAGGAGATTTGGTAAATTTTCTTCATTGCAGGTAGGTAGTGGCAAAATGGTTCACGCCTCAACATTAACAATGACAATAAAATGTTAAATACTTTGCTCTTTATAAGATATACTTTAATTTTATCATCTAAGTATTTATTGAAGATTGTAACAGTGAACAAATTAAATTGGAGAACAGGAGAAGTGGTGAGATTTGAAGTTATCTCTCTGCACCATAAGTAGTGGGCTATGATTGGATTATGAGCTGTACAATTTATTAATAGGAGTGGGATACTTTAAGGTGACTGGTTAAAGGAAAGGAGAGAAAAAAATCTGTTCCTGAATAAAGACTTACACAAACTGCAATATCCCAAGACTATTTAGTCCAGACTTGGGATCAATGTAGTAAGAATGGAATCATTTCTGTAAGTACATAGCATAATTAGGGATTTTAAATGAATTTCTAAATTCAAAAGATGTAGAAAAACAAGATAGTCACTTAGTCTTTGTTTTTGTCTCCTATGATATCATTTCATAAAATAGCTTCTTGCAGAAATGTGAGAGGAAGTATATTTTTAAACTTACTACACACTGTATCAGTGAGTTAATGAAATTTCAATATTGCATTGAAGTGAATAAAAAAGAGAATATTTGATTTCAAGAACATAAATATATCGGAAGAGTGAGAAAGTAAACAATTAATTCAAGATTTAATTTATAATTTCTTTCATTTACAAATTATACTCAACAGCCATTTCTGAAAATGTTTTTATTGAATCTGTTGCCATGTTTCTTTTTGATTATTTTAGCGAATGCAAGAAAGTTTTTATCTACTCGTGCTCACAAATCACCTCTTTCCAAAGCCAGCACATAATGACTAATCTCTGAAAATGATACTTTCTCATACAGCTTTACTTCATGTTTGAAAATAACTAATATCATACATATTAACACTAGTCATGGTGGTATGAGTCAAAGCCAGATGTGAGAACACAGGATCTGTTGATTTGTGTGCCTGTCCCTTAAATGAATGAAAACCTTTCTCCTGTTTTCTTGCTTTGTTTTTTATTCCAGAGGGAGCCCATTTTATGAATCTCATAGGATTGAGTGACCTTTACTACTTTGTGTTATTAATTAGAAGTAGAAATCTCAAATAAACCATAAGGATCCTACATACCAACACAGTATTCATTTTATAATCTTTTCAAAACATTCAACATATCTGATGTATTCAATTAGGGGTACTTTTACTTTTATCAAATAATGTATAATAAAATTTCCTTTTCCTGAATTTACAAAATAAATTATAAAAAGTAATGGAGTCAAAGGAATGTCAAGACAAAATAGGTAGATAAGCAGTGTTAAATATGTCATTCTGTAAAACTTTAATGTTTTATTAGTTTAGAAGTATTTTATTTTAAAGTATTAAATAAATTAAATACTATGCTAAAAACATGAAGTGTCATTAACTCTCAGTTTCTTTTGCTATCTAGTTAGCATCCTTTTAAATGTCTAGGGCAGCAATTCATAAATATCTTTTTCTGATGGATTTGTTATATAAAGCCCTGGTAACTAAATTTTCTTAGATGTAATGCTTAAAATGTTTACTTCTTTTCTTTGACCATATTGAGATAATTCTTAAACTCAAGTTTTTATAAACATGTAAATAACCATCATCTCTTATCTGAAATTGTTTAGGGATATGAGTTTTAGAATTCAGAAATGTTAATATTTTTGAATTGTAATGCATGCACTCAAGTCTTCCTTAACATGCAGTACAGTATTAAGCTCAGAGACTGGTATTAACATCTATGAGACATAACAGTAAGGTGGATTAGCATTTATAATTATACTTACACAGATTTGGTTGGAATTTGCCACCAAATAATTTTACCTAACACTTCATATTTTCTTTCTTGGGTGTTCTTAATTATATAGGTAATGGAGAAACTATGTTAAATATTGTTTTCTTTTTTCTAACATATTTCCATGACTTCAATAATGCAAAGTTCTTTGCATTATATTTCTCTTCTCATTTTCCATTCAAATTAAATTATTCTAGGTAAAATAATCTTACCAGTTTTACTAAGTATTCATCTTACTAACATTGTCCACTCCCTAACTTTACCCTAGCTTCTCAGTTAAGTTTAAATTTTTGGCACAGTTTTCTGTATTTTATTGTCTCAAAAATGATATTTTGCTTTGGTTGTCTCATTCAAATATGTGTTCCTGTTATTTCATCTCTCTGTTCTCATTTATGATATATATGTAAATAATCACTAATATGTATGTATTAGTGATGGCTTATACATTGCTATATATTATTTATGTATTATGGTCTACTATTTAGTTCAGTACAGTTGTATTTATCATATTTGAAATAAAGGCTTCTAGTGTAATTGCAAGGGAAAGTGTCTTTTCTTTCACTCATTCATTACCTAAACAAGTGTTTACCAAAGCTCATGATTTACCTCATAAATTGCATCAAATATGTCATATATCATTAGATAGTTCAAATATTTTACATAATAAGATACATGGATTATCATCTTCTTGGTATTGTTGTGATTATACAAATAGAAACCACTCTGAGCATGAATTCCTTCAAATATTGATCTCCACATTGCTTTGACTCTTTTTCTTTTATACCAAACTCTCTGGTTGTGGTATCCAGTGGGGGAAAAAAAGTTAGATTCCACACACCATGAATCTCAGGGCTAGAATATGGAGTAAATGTCCTACTCATTCTACCAAGTTAAATTAAGATTTTTCAATCATAAACTTTCATGAAAAAAAAATCTCAACATCCCAATTCAATTGATTTCCATACTATCTCTCCATGTTTATTTTTTTAACTACCATATGTATGTTGTGTTGACCACTCATTTGTACAATTCTTAGGCATCGGGGCATAGTTTATAGAGTACAATTTCCACTTCTTTTTTCTCCTAAATGCATAGCTGAACAACATTTTCCAGTTTCCCTCGATGGGTGGAAGTAATTTATGTTTTGTTCCACATCTCAAACATACTGCTAGTCCTCTTCTCCATGATTTTCTCCAACCTGAAAGTTAAATATAAAGGAGCAGGAGGCAATGTAAATTAGGAGATAGTTACTCAAGTAAATAAGAGCTCTGGATCGCATAATATTTATGAAGGAACAATAGGTAGCCAAAAAATACATATATACCCCAAATAAATGATTATATCAATAATCTCTTGGTGGTTGGCTTTTAGTTAAGAAGTAGGAAAAGAGCTATGTGACTGGAAATTTTTAAATCAATTGAATATAAAATCATTTGAAATTTTTATTGTTTTGAAATTCGTTTTACTTCTTTTTTTGATACAGGATCTCTCTTAAGTTGCTAAGTTTCCTAGGCACTCCAATTCGTGATCCTCTTGACCACCTTAGTGATAGTGATAGCATTATAGTGATAGTGATAGCATTATAGTGATAGCATTACAGGTATGTTCTGTCACTCTTAGCTACTACATCTTAAAAATCAAGGTATTACAACAACCACGACCAAAAAATATCTTTACCTCAGATAGTTTGAGAGAACTATACTATAGCTTACAAAAATCATTTTTACCTAAAAGGAACATCCTATTTGAACTAATCAAAAGCCCTTTTTATGCTTCTTACATTGTAAAATCCTTTACACTATGTAATGACTTTAGCATGATCAGCATTTTTAATTCATTTCCATTCTTTTCTTTTATTCTAATGAACTTTGCTTTTAATCCATAGATAATAAAATTTTTTTCACTAATGTGGCAAGCATATTCTGGAACCAAAAATAGGAAGCATAAAATATGGTAGAAATGAAAGCATTGTCACATAATATTGTTTCACAATTGCATCTATTATTATATACAAATATTTATCTTGGAAAATTTTCTATTTCTCATACAATAAGAAGAAAAAGGAAAAATCAAAGGATCTAGAAAGTGAAAGAGAGAAAGGAATTAAAAAAAAATTTCATCACTCTCCAAACATGTAACATTTTCTTTCAAGGCTGCCAATATATAGTCTGGGAACAAATTTTCTTTAAAAAAATACAGTGGTACCTTGGTTTATGTACTTAATTTGTTTTATGATTTGAGAAGATGGCTGCATTTGTGTTTGTGTGAGAAAGATGGTTGTGGTCACATTTGTCACTGGGTGTGGAAAATACTATTTTACCAAAAACTTTTGTTTGTGAACCAAATTGCTAGCAAACAGAAGCATTTCTGAACTGAGGAGCATCCATTACTGTTCCTGCAAAATTATTAAAATGAAGAAATACCATTGTTCTCTTTTTCATTTTCAAAAAGAGAACATACACATGAATCGTGATATATTCTAATTCCTAGATTATTTGTAAGTCAACAGTTCCATAGAAGTTGAATATTTAAGCAGATTCAGTTTTCTTTTCCTTGGTGAAGTATTAAGTCTCACTCAGTAAGTTACTGAGTCAAGTGAAAATTGTGGAATGAGAAATATGTCAGCCAAAGGAAGCATCATATTTTTGAACATTGTGCAGTGATGGTACTTTATTTTATGTATTTCACTAAGATGATAGGAAGGGACTGGAAAGAATCTAGGAAAAATAGGAGGGAGGAAAGAGGAAAAAATGAAGAAAGATAGTAAAAAAGAAAGGAACAGAAACCATAATAACACTGTTCGATAGAAGTACACCAAGTACATTTTTTATGATGAAAATATAGGAATGGAGAAAGTGTCATGACATGATGACCTTATTCAGTTCAAAAACACAGACTTCCTTCTAAAATCATACAAGTGATCTACTTTAATATATACTAAATTGTCTTGTAAGTGTACAGTACACAATTAATTTTAAGAGATAACCACAGATTCATTTAACTTACTACATGGTGTTCTTGTTTGATTATGAAAGAGAAACATGCATATTTTCATAATTTTTAGGACATCAATCTTTATATCATTAATTATTTAAAATACTCTAAATTTACCACAATTGTATTTACAAAAGTTTAGTAATGAGGCAAAAATATTTTTTTATTATTTTGGTTATTTACTCTCGTATTTAAATGAGCAGTTTGGTTGCATAAGTTTAGATGAAGATTAATATCCTGATGACACATTACCTACACATCCCCATCAATTACAATAAAAGTTACTCATAAATTGTTAATGAAATTTTGTTAAACCATGAAACATTCATTTGAAAATGGATAATAGATATACTTTCAGACTTATCTCACTTTTTGTGAAGTAAATTGTAAATTAGGAAAAATTATTTAAATAAAATCAATGCATTTAAAAATTGTTCCTAAAAAGATAGCATAGAGTCCATAAAGCACTTTGGATAATATTGACACATTAACAATATCAGATCATCAAATTCATAACAAAATGTTCTTCTGACATATTTATATTTTCTTATAAAATATTTCATTAAACTTTACAGATTTCAATGTATAATATGTTCAGATCTTTGGTGAATTTTATTTCTAAATATATTACTCTCTTTTATACTTTGTAAATGCAATTATGTTTAATTTTCATTTTAAATCATTTATTGTTAATGTATAGAAATCCAACTAATTTTTGTACATTGATTGTTTTGTTTTCATTGTAAGCTTTGAGATCATGTCATTTTCAAAAAAATAATTCATCTTTTTTCATCACTTGCCTAGTTTCTTAACTAGTTTTTCCAGTATTAAGTACAATAACAGTGGTGAAAATGGGCATTAGTAGTTAAAATATTGTGGTATTGGTATGAAAAATGTAGTCCAATGGAACAGAATAGAGGACCCAGAATTAAACATTCTTGTTCTTCATCATAGAAGTGAAGAAAACAAAAAAGAAAAAAATTGTATTCAGTAAATAGTTTTGAGATAACTGGTTATCCACTTAAAAATAATGAAATTGAACTCATATATTTTGTAATTCACAAAAAAATCAACTCAAAATGAATTAAAATCTTAAAGGTAAAACCTGAAACACTAGCACTCATACAAGAAATCATAAAGAAAATATTGTTAACATTTGGCCTTAGAAATGATTTATGGATATGATACCAAAAGCACAGGCAAATAAAAAAAAAAAAAAAGTTAGAGTACATTAAATGAAAGAGGTTTGCCCAGCACAGGAAATATCTACAAAATTAAAAAGAAATGTATGGAAAAAGAAAAATATTTGTGATTTATATTTCTCATAATGTGATAATAATCAAAATGTATAAACTTTTATGACTAGATAGCTAAATAAATAATTAGAAGATAAGTATTGGCAAAGCTATGTAAAACTTGAAACTCTTTATACTGTTGGTGGAAATATAAAATTGAGAAGCTGCTATGGAAACCAGTATGGAGGATAAGAACAGAAATATCATGATTCAGCAACCTCAATTCTGGGTATGTACCCAAAGATATTGAAACCAAGATCTTGAAGAGATGTCTGTATTCCCATATTCTCTGCAGTATTATTCACAGTAGCCAAGAAATGGAATCAACCTAAGCATTCGGGACAGAAGAATTGATAATGAAAGTTCATGTTCATCAAATGCTTTAAAGAAAGGAGGAAGTCTTGCCATTTGTGACAACATGGATTAGCCTAGAGGACATTATGCCAAATAAGTCAGTCACGGAAGGATAAATAGTTTAACTTATGTGAGGAATCTATATCAGTGAAGCTCATAGAAGTATAGAATAGAATGGTAATTTCTCAGGCATAAGTGGAAAAGGAAATGAGGAGGTAGTAAATAGTACAAAATGCTACTTACACAAGTAAAATTATTCTCCTGTCGTCTACTCTGAAGCATAGTGCCTACAGTTATCAATGCTGTATTTTGCTATCAGAGTAAATCTTACGTTACGTGTTTTAAACACACACATACATACACACACACATACATAATTAAAAACAATAATAAAAGGGGTAAGAATAAATTTTTTGAAATGATGTATATGTTAATGGCATAGATTGTGATGATGCTTTCATGAGTTTTTGTTTATATCTAAAGGATTTGTGCAGGTTTTTGTATATCTATCATACTTGTATACTATAGTTAAAAGAAAATAAAATATTCTAATAATGCTACAGCCATAAAATACTCACAAAATTTAAGGAAAGTAAATTTTAATATTATTATGCTCATAATTAGTAAGGAGATCGTAATTTATTATCTTTCAGCTTTCTTAAAGAGAAGGCAAACATGAAATGCAGAATTAGAGCTTAGTTATTATGACTTTTGAAATTAAACTTGACAAAATTTCTTATTTGAATTTATTCAGAGCATTGAAAAAGTTAAAAAAGAAAACACAAGTAAAAGTATATTAGAAAGATTTAATACAAGCTAGTGAGAATATTGTGCTTCGACACACAGAGGTATAAATAGAAAAAGTCTTATCTAGCAAACTGAAAGTATAATGTGTGCAGAATAATTCAGTGAAGATAGTAAGCAAACGCCTTTAAAAGGATTTAAATAAACTAAAAGACAGAGGGACACTTTGCAGTTTTGCCTCAAATTGTGTCAGGCAATATTGAGAGGATTGAAAAGTAAATGAGTAAAAATAGTAAAAACGTGTACACATTCAAAAAATTTTCCTCATTAATACTAGCCAAAAATTTTCTGTACATGAAATGTCTCATGTGCTTTTAAATAAGTATCCAAGTTAATTTCCAAGTGAGAAATTCTGAATGACCCAGTGATAACCTAAATAGGAGAAAAAAACAATAATCATGAGATAGTTGGATTTCAATGATAGGGGATTTCCCTCCAACAAAGTAAAAGTATGCATTTTAAGATTAACACAAATTGGGCCAGGGATTTAGCTCAGTGATTCCATCACCTGCCTTGCAAGCCAAGGACCCGAATTTGATCCCTGGTACAAAAAAAAAAAAAAATTAACACATATTAAATTTTTATTAAGTAGAGAAATTCTTGATCCTAATTCTCATTATGTATGGTATGTAACATAGAATGCAAAATCGAATATAGGAACGTTTTTGTATCATGGCTAGAATATTAATTGCAAAATGATTTAATTATTTTTATTTTAAAGAATCATTGCACAACTCTGCTGTGTATATTTAAAGTGTTTATTTGGAGCTTCTTTAATAGTGAGTTGCTAACCAGGCCCTGTGGCATAAAACTCTAATCCTAGCATTTGGGATGCTAAAGGATGAAGATCATGAGTTGGAGGCCAGGTTGGGCTACATAGTGAGTTCAAAGCCAACCTAGACTTCTTGCTGAGACCTTGAATAAATAGATAAATAAATAAATAAATAGATAGATAGATAGTGAGTTGTTAAAATGTGCTCAAAATATGTCTTTGAATGAAATTCATCCATACAAGTATCATATTTTTCATCATGGAAAAGTTAACCATGTATGGTGTATTCAATCAATGGACTATTTTCCTTCAGTAAAAAGAAAAAGATGTAAACTTTTGATGTATTCTAGTACATGAATGAATGTGACAAACTCTTGCTTGAACTATAGAGGCTAAAACCAAAAAGGTCCATTATTGGGTGCTTCTAAAGAGCAGGAGTAGATGTATATATACTCTATAAATTTAATTAAAGATATGTGTGATCTTTAATTGCAATATGTCTATTTGAGTAAGAGTCACAAAGGATTAGTAAATTTTTGGTGTGTCTGTGGATGATTGACATGTACACTAGCAAACTGAAGGGGGAAACCCACCTTAGATATAAGTGGCACCAACCAATAGGCTTGTCTCTTGGACAGAATGAAAAGGGAAAGAATTTTGGAAGGCATGAGCTCCAGTCTTTGCATTGCTTTTGCATATTGTTCTCCAATTTGTTTATCTTTAAAGTGTAGACTTTTCAGTTTTTCAACTCAGTCTTTTCTACACGGTGACAAAGTCTTACTCTGAAAACTCTACAGTAAGCTTCCAGGAGTTCGTCCCTCAATGACTATTGGATGCTCTACCTTTCCAGTACGCAAATGACCATTTTGGTTTCTTCTTCCTCTGATTGCATGGTGGTCATTGGAGCTTTTCTGTTTATGATCCTGTAAGCTTTCCTAATAATTCCCTTATAAAACTGTACATAAATTTTAGATGGATTCTGTTTCTCTAGAAAAGCATAATACAATATGGCTTACACAGGTAAATGAATATTTGAAGTTTTATCTACTACTACACTTAAGATTTGCATATTATACTTAGTGTAAAGTGAAAAATGATAAAGCTTATTCCCCTATATATCAATAATACAATAAAAAATCTCTAAATATAAAATTATTTAACAAATAGTTTTGCAGTTATTAAAACTTGACATTTCCTGTCAAATTGGTTAGCAATCTTCAAACATATTAAAACTTATATTATTAATTTGAGAAATAAGTAATTACTTTGAATAAAATGAGACATGGATTTCTCACTGCTGGGGAACTCATAATTTTTTTAAAAGGACAGAATTTCTTGCTTGAATTTATTTGAATAAACTCAAGGTTGTTGGTTTGTAGTACAGAAATACGTGGTTTTAAATGTAGATGTTAAATACATAGAAAAGGATAAGTAAATACATAAATGTATATATATAGGACATATAAATTTGTTACACAGAGAATACGAAATGAGTTTATAGATGATATACATAAATACCATAAGTTATTTTTCTTCTCAGAAAATCTAGAAGCATTGATGTTCAAATGATAATGAGCACTCTAGGGAGTTGCTCAATTAAAGGTGTGTCAGAAAATCAGAAAGCCAGCTAAAAAGGGATTCATTGGACAGATCCAATAAATGTTAATCATTAAAATAATGATAGCTTCTGCTGCCTGCCTCACAAGCACAAGGTCCCAAGTTCAATCCCCAGTACAAAAACAACAACAACAACAACAACAAAAATAATGATAGCATTCAATTTTTTTCTCGTATTTAATTTTCTGGTCAAGAGGTGGGCAGAATTTCTGGCAATAGCTACTAACAGTGCCAGAAACCAGTGACTGAGCTATCAATACTTAAGAGGAAGTGTGGTGCTTTATTTCTTACTCATTTAATTACTTTTAAAAAAGGTTTTGAGACAGGGTCTTACTGTGTAGTTCAGGCTGGATGTCAAATCACTTTGTAGCCCAAGCTGGCCTCGAACTTGAAGCAATCCTCCTGCCTCAGCCTCTTGAGTGCTAAGATTACAGGTGTGCACCACCATGCCTGGCTAATGTTTTAAATTTTTAAACATGGAATATCTCTTTTTTTCAGTGGTCATTAATACAAATGCTTAATCAATTCAGTATTCCACTTACAGCAAGCATTTAATGAACATATTTAAACTTAAAAACAACATTCACATTTCCATTAAAATATACAATTAACTAGTGAATTTTCAAGAAGTGTCTCAGTTTTGAAAAACTGAAAGAAAAGATCAGAAAGCCATGTCTAAGGTCATTTTTCTGGCAATCTTGCTTCATAGAATTCAGAATTACGAGGCCTGGATTTTAGTTTTGTTTCTGACACCTTAAAAAACCCTGGGACATTGGAAAAAAAATCACTTTATCTAAAAATCATTTTTATCATAGCTAAATATGTGAGCAGTAAAAATAGCAATCCCATACATCTCCCATTCCTCCCTCACAGAGATTTTGTGACAACTGCTAGAGCTTATGTGGTCCCTTTTACGTCACTCCATTTTCAAGGTCTTGATAGAACTCTGCTATCAATGAGGTTTTGTCCCTTCTCCAAAGTGTGTGCTAATATGTGTTATTGAACATCATATCTCAGAGAAAAGCCTCCAGTTTATTACAAACTCAAGAAGGCCATTGTAAAAGATGAACGAAAATCCCCCAATTCTAATTAATAGTCAATCATGTGTTAAGGGTTTACTTTCTCACAATTTTTTTTCTATTTATATTTTTCTTGGGAAAATAATTGCAGGAAAAGAAAATACCTAAACATTTTTAAATGATTTTATATAGTAGACCTAAAGTTTTCAGTATTCAAGATTATAATACATACTCACACAGTGTCATATAAATAAGTTTTGTGTTCTGTAGCACAGTGGGGTAAATATTGTTAAATAAATTATTACAAGCTTTCTGCCTGCCATGCAATGAAGGTATGTTTTCCTCTGCCATACCCTTCTACCAAAGCACTCTGCCTTGGACCAGGCAGCTATGGACTGAAAACTCTACAAACAAAGCTAGAAAGAGAAGAGCAAATTAACCCAAAGTAAGAAAGAAGGAAATAATAAAGAACGGGGCAGAGGTCAATGAAAACAAAAATTGGTTCTTTGGAAAGACCAACAAAGTTGATCAAACATTTAGTTAAGTGGACTAAAAAAAATACAGAAGACTCAAATTACTAAATTCTGGAATGAAAGAGGACAACCTCCTTTACAGAAATTAACTGATTTATAAGAAAAGTGAGCGAGGGAGGACCGCTGGAACATAACTACCAACTGAAGCAATTCCACTTTCAGTGGGGGCCATTGATGCTTGGGGTTCCCAGCACTCTGTGGACACCAAATGCTACCTAACAGAGCTGCACTTGGTGCTCTGGAATGCAGTCAAATTTGAAAGCTTTGAGGATGCAGCACCAGAAGAAAATGGTTTGGCTGTGACAGGAGTATTTTTAAAGCTAAGCAAACATCATAAAGAGCTATAGAAATTGGTGGATACTTTGCCATCAATTAAGCATAAGGACAGCCTTGTGGAATTTGGATCCTTGGACCCTGCCTGCCTGATTCCCACTTACCCGGATTACTGGTCCTACTCAGGGTCTCTGACTACCCCAACTCTCTCAGAGTCCGTCACCTGGATCATTAAGAAGCAGCCCGCAGAAGTTGATCACGATCAGCTAGAGCAACTTTGGGCCCTGCTCTTCACTGTAGAGGGGGAAAAAAGAGAAAAAAAATGGTGGACGACTTCCACCCCCTTCAACCCCTGATGAATTGCACTGTCAGCTCATCCTTTCGCCACGATTATGTGGTGAATATACAAGTGAAACCCAAGCCATTAATCAGCCAAGATGTCCATACTAAGACAATATTTTGCTTATTTTAACTTTAAAAAAAAATGTTAGCTAGACTAGTTTAAATACTGGCACTTATAATATTTATAAATATATGTTTTTTTCTTGACATTTCCAAGTCACTATACTTGTAAGGCAGGAAAAGGGAGACAGAAAAATAGGAAAATAACTGAGTGGTTACCATCAGGCTACTTTAGGTAACCATTTGTGAGGATAAAGGCAGAGGGAATTTCATTACTATTGCCAATTAAGACAGGACTGTTTGGGAAATTTGGCTGTCATCTCTCTACTCTTGCTTCCCCAGAAGGTCAGATAAACAATTTTGTTTCTGTTTGGTGAAGTGGCACTTTATTTAGTGTGAGTGATTCCATTTTGAGTTTGAGCCTGGTCTGCTGCAGCCTAGTACAGCCGCTTAGTTCAAAACGATGTCCTTCTGTAATTTTTATTTAACAATTTTCCATTTTTGGTCTGACTCTCATGACCTTAGAGCCTTAGTACTACTCTTAGTTACTATCACTTGGAGCTTCAGGTATTAACATGTCATTTATAGGTTAGATGTGCATTTATTGGCATGAAAGTGCTTTATCAGTCTTTGACAAATCAATTTGGCAAACAAATTCTTTGTTTGATAATAGTATTTATCACTAAAATACCATCAAGGGATACAAGTTTCTTTTAAACAATTGGTGATTATAATGTCTTTTTATGTCTGACATTTTTAATCTGCCTTTTTGTATTTACCAATCAATAGTCCTATAGTGTTATAAGTAGGGATTATATTCAAAATGTTTAATAAGTGGTAGCATTAGAGACACTGACCAAACAGAACAGAGGCCTTTTAGAAATGGCCACAGGGTCCAGACTGGTCCTTTCTGGCTGCATAATGACCATGGAGGGTCAAAGATTTAGCTCTGTGGTACTGCCACCTTCCTCACAAGTGCAAGGTCCTGAGTTTGATTACTGGAACAACAACAACAACAAAAAACCCAAGACCATGGTATTAGGTACACTTTCTTTAAAAATGGAATGTATATTCTTTTACTAGGGCTTCTCAACAAATACGTTTGCTCCACTTTTTGGTTGACATAACTAGTATACGATGTGCTTACTTATTTTCAATTTATGATATAGAAAATATGTTTTGTAATCATGAGAAAACAAGGATTTTACTATATCTGGAAATACTCTTACATTTCTAAGACCAGATATTTTACTTAATGGCTTAATCACATAAAAATATCTATTCAGAATATTTTAAAGAAAATGCTTAGTCATTCTTGGAACCAAGTGTTACTTTGATTCCAAAACCAGGGAAAGACCCAACCAAAAAAGACAACTACAGTCCAATCTCCCTAATGAACATAGATGCAAAAATCCTCAATAATATACTGGGAAATAGAATACAGAGGGTCATCAAGAAGATCATACACCCTGACCAAGTTGCATTTACCCCATGGATGCAAGGATGGTTCAACATACATAAATCAATATATGTAATACTATATTAACAGAGCCAAGGACAAAAACCATATGATCATCTCTATAGATGCAGAAAAAGCATTCGATTAAATTCAACACCCATTCATGATAAAAACCCTGTGGAAAATTGTGATAGAAGGTCTTTATCTCAACATGATAAAGGCTGTCTATGAAAAACCAAGAGCCAACATCATACTAAACGGTCAAAAACTGAAAACCTTCATACTAAAATCAAGAAGAAGACAAGGATGTCCACTATCAACACTCCTGTTCAATATGGTTTTGGAAACATTATCCACAGCAATTAGACAAGAAAAAGAAATAAAAGGAATAAAGATAGGAAAGGAAGAAGTGAAACTGTCATTATTTGCTGATGATATGATATTCTACATTGAAGACCTAAAATCTCCACCAAAAGACTTCTAGACTTAATTGACACATTCAGTACAGTAGCTGGATACAAAGTCAACACTCAAAAATCAAGAGCCTTCTTGTAAACAAAAAGCAGCATCACTTAGAGAAAAGTTAGGGAAAAAATCCCTTTCACAACAGCATCCAAAAAAAAGAAATATCTAGGAATCAACCTAACAAAAAGAGTCCAACACATCTACTCTGAAAACTATAGTACTCTGAAAAAAAATATAAGATGATATCAGAAAATGGAAAGACATCCCTTGCTTCTGCATAGGAAGAACCAATATAGTAAAAATGGCCATACTTCCAAAGCTGCTATACAGATTCAATGCAATCCCGATTGAAATCCCAACACTATATTTCAGATCTAGAGAAAATAATCTAAAAATTCATTTGGCACAAGAAGAGATCTAGAATAGCAAAAGCAATTCTAGGCAACAGAGACATGGCAGAGGATATCACAATCCCCAACTTGAAACTGTACTACAAAACCACTGTGATAGAAATAGCAAGGTACTAGCCAAGAAACAGACCTGAGGATCAGTGGAATAGACTAGAAGATACAGAAACAACTCCAGACATACCGAGCTACCTTATCTTTGACCAAAGAGCCAACCATCCACACTGGAGGAAAGATAACCTCTTTAATAAATGGTGTTGGAAAAACTGCATTTCAACTTTCCAAAGATTAAAACTAGACTCTTATCTTTCACCATGCACTATACTAAAATCAAAGTGGATTAAAGGCTACATATTAAAACAAAAATACTAAACTTTCTGGAAGATAAGTTTAGTAGAGCTCTTGGGGACATTGGCATAGGAAAAAACTTTATGAACAAATCCTCAATAGCATGGGAACTAGCACAAAGAGTAAACAATTGGGATCTCATCTTATTAAAAAGCTTCTGCACTGCAAGAGAAACCACCAACAGAGCGAAGAGACAACTTACAATTTGGGAAAAAAATTTTACCAGCTGTACCTCAGACAAAGGTCTACTGTCTAGAATATATCAAGAACTCAAAAAAATCAGACCCCCCCCAAATATAAAGATCCAATTCAAAAATAGGCATCTGAAATGAATAGACATTTCTCAAAGAAGTAATGGTAGCAAATAAACATATGAAAAAATGTTCAAAATCATTGGTCATTCGAGAGATGCAGATGAAAACAATGTTGAGAATCCAACTCAACCCAGTAAGAATGGCTGCTATCCATAGATCAACCAATTACAAATGCTGGCAAGGTTGTGGGGAAAAAGGAACCCTTCTTCATTGTTTGGAGTTCAAACTGGTGCAACCACTGTAGAAATCTATATGGAGATACCTCAAATAACTAGGATTAGATGTCCCTTTTGACCTAGCTATTCCTCTGCTTGGCATCTTCCCAAAAGAATTAAAAGAATCATACAGTGATATATGCTCACCCATGTTTATAGCGGCACAGTTTGTAATAGCTAAAACTTGGAAACAACTCAATTGGCCATCAACTGGAGACTGGATAAAGATGTGTTTTGTTTTGTTTTGTTTTGTTTATAAAATGGAGTACTACTCAGCTATAAAGAATGAGAAACTGGAGACATTTGTAGCTAAGTGGATGCACATTGAGGCCATACTGTTTAAGTGCAATAAATAGGTCACACATGTGTAAATACCAAAGTTTCTCTGGTGTGAAAACGTAAAAGTGTAAATAAGGATCAAAATGTATCATTGATATTGTGAAATAGGAAGAAAAGGTCTAAAGGAATAGGGGAAGTGGGAGGGGCAGGGGAAAGAGAAGAGGGGAAAAGAAAAAATATGAGAAAAAAGAAAAAAATGGAAACAAAGTCTTTGTAAATAGGGAAGGCAGGAGGGGGTGAAGGGAGGGGAGGGGAAGGGGAAAAAATAAGAACCAAGATACATCATGTGACAGTACAAGATCCCAATGATGAATGTAACTGTATTGTATACCTAAAATGTACCAATAAACTTAATGAAAAAAAAATGCTTAGGGCCGCAGATTTAGCTCAGTGGCACCATACCTGCCTGGCAAACTGAAGGTTCTGAGGTCGATTCCTGGTGCCAGAAAGAAGAAAAAGAAAATGCTTAAAATGCCCACAATAGAATTCTTTCATGGTACATGTACAGGAATATTCTTTAATTAACTAGTAATCTAATAGTCTACATTTATAGTATTATTTTGCATTATTTGCACACTGTTATATAGAATATATTAATAATATTTTCACAATGACAGGCAATCATAGCTTCCCTGTAAAACTAAATAAACTTGGACTGCGGATATATTTCAGTGGTAGAGCACCTGCTAGCATGTGTGACATTCTGAGTTCAATCCCTAGGACTGCCAGAAATGAACAAAAATTATATAATTTATGAATATCTAAAAGAAATGAGCTTGGAGACTCCAAATTGAAATTAATGATGAAGAGATATAAATGTTAATTACCAGATTTGACCAGGGCACTTTGTACTCATGCATTGAAAATCTCATTCAATCTCATGTACAATTATTACAGATTAATAAAAAAAATGAAAGAAGCTGGGCATGGTGCTTGATGTTTCGAATGCTAGAACTCTGGAAGGCTGAGGAGAGAGTGCAAGTTTTAGCCTATCTTGAGGAAAATAGTAATTTAGCTGTCTAACCCTCTCAAAATAAAATATAAAAAAGAACTGGAAATATAGCTCAGTGAAAAGGTGCTCACTACTGCAAATAAATAAATATATAAATAAACGAACAGAACAAATTAAAAATGTAGAAATGCTATATATCTTGATTTGATCACTATGTATTTTACATAAAAATATATATGATTATACAATTTTCCAAAAATTTGTTTAAATAGGGACCAGGGATTTAGCTCAGTGGTTCTGTCACCTGCCTCGCAGGCACAAGGTCCCGAGTTCGATCCCTTGTACCATAATAAATAAATAAATAAATAATTAAAAATTTGAAATAAAATAATCATTATCAGAAAAGAAAAATAGCAAAAATCAGGACAAGAAAGCTTGGCTATATTTATCAAGTAATTATTGAATGTTCATTATGTACACAATTTTGTGCTACATTCTTGGAGAGTTTCAGACAAACATTTACAGGTAGAGCAATTAACTTCTATTGCCTTTTCTACCAATAAATATAACAAAAACTTTCTTTAAAAATTAAAAAAAGGAAAACCCAGTCATTCTAAATTTCATTCAAAGGGAACATTAACACAATGTATGTCATTGTTAATATATGTCATTGATAATTCATGTAAAATGCCTAAGTAAAATGTAAATTGATCTGTGTAATTATCAATGAAATATTCAACTAAACTTTGTTGTAACCCTCTGTCAAAAAAATACTATAATTTGCCTACTGAAATGCAATTTTAAGAGCTGAAGGTGAAATTCCAGATTCAAAATGAATATTCAATGTTTTCCCTGTAGGATAAAAAATATAAATAAATCAAAAATAAGGCCTTATTCTAGTTACATATATGTATAATAACAGATGTCTTTACAGTTGTAAAAATGTTAGAGCCTAAAACTAATTAAACTAAAGTTTCAAATTACTTTAACTTTTTAAAAAAATGTCATACATATGAGGTATTTTAAGTTGTACAAAATATTTTATTTAAAGTCACAAATACTGTGAATTTATGAAAGTATTTTAGTTTTGTCTTTCTCAGAATATAAATTATAAGATCAGAAAAGTTGATAAATTATTTTAAAATTAGTTCAAGTTACTTAATTCTTTCCACAGAGGAAATATCTTTCTACTTAATGATATTGTTTTATATTATGTATTCTTAATATTGCATATCAAATGATATTTGTGACATAGAATTGACAGGTATAGTTTTAAATTCATTGGTTTTTCAAGCTCCCATTTATAGAATCTTGTTTTTTCATGATTTTTAAGATTTTTTCTTCATCATGAGCTAACATTATTTGGAATGTTAACAGTACATGTTCTAATAATACACTATATTACTCAAGAGAAAATTTGGTTTTGTCTTTGCCAGGTCCCTCACAGGAACGAAAAATCCATGACTACTTTAAATTAATCATCAGCTTGTTTACTTTGGAACTACAGATTATTTTGTATCCTGGCCCCCAAATATGAGAGTTGACTTTTTCTTAGAAATGTTGTAAAGAAATTTTCATATTTGTCTTTTCATTTTCACCTTACAGCTCACTTGTGAGGCAGAGCAGGGATTTTGTTTTTATTTGCTTGCTTCTGTTGGATATACACTCTGAAGGTGAATCATGGTTTAGAAATCTCTGGGCCAAACTCATCCTTGTGTTGGCTCTAAGCTGTCTCTGCTGCTGTACAGAGTTTATCTTGATGACAGCAATGATTTAAGATTGTTGCCAGAATTAGATTACAGTGGTCAAATCCTTTGCAAATTTATTTCTCTCATCTATGCTTTCAGGGTGATTTGGCCTCTCAGCTCCCTTTCATTTCCAACTCGATAATACAATAAAAAAACCACAGCTCTTGTATTTCATCTGACATTTTTCAGAGAGGTTTTGTGGTACAACATTTAAGACTTAATTTAATGTAAGTTTATGAATGCATACAAACTGTGTAGTTTTGAATCTTAACTCTGTACTTGGCAGCTGTTAAAACCTTGACCATGTTTTAATCTACATGACCCTCAGTTCTTCATCTCTAATGGTTGGTGGGTAGCAGCATCTGAATAATGGTTTAAACTGAACAGTACAAACCTTAACTTAAAAAATTCTTACCCCTCAATATTTCTGAAATACTTTTTATTTATTGTGTGGGTAAGAAAGTTCAGATACATTTGTCAATATGAGAAAATGAATATGATGATTGATTTCAAAAGCAAAATTAGAAAACAAGCTACTTGAATCAATACAAGTTTTTTTAAGAAGCAGGAGTTCTCCAGGGATAAGGACAATGATTTCAAATTGAGCCATTATGTAGAATCTTTTGACTTCAGACAAACATGGTCTGTTTTAATCAGGAAGCATGGTGAGAGTTGTCATAGTGTTATGAGGGCTTAATTCTACCCACATTATCATCGAATGAAGAAATAGAACTCATAACTTGAGTAGATATGGGATGAAGCTTTCCACTATTAAAAAGTTATTAAGATGCTTATTTTTAAAAATTTGGAATCAAAGTTCTTAGTTTGTATTTCAGAGTGATTAAAGAAGTTCGTATCTTTTACTCAACACAAAAAATCCTCAATATTTAGCACATATGTTCAAGTGACCATTTTCTAAAGAAGAAAATATTTATGAGAATTTCATGTCCGGGCTTTGAAATAATGTTCATATCTTGACAGTTATAACATAAAATATGTGTATTAATATATCAACATTGTACTATCCGATGAATAGATCACTCCAGTTATCTATTTTGAGATTTTTAAATTAAACACTTTTTTTTTTTTTGGTACTGGGGATTGAACTTGGGTCCTTGCACTTGCAAGTCAGGCAGCGGAACCACCGAGCTAAATCCCCAGCCCTAAACACACTCTTAAAATAAAACTACTAAAATAAGACTACTGTAAAACACAAATCTTTTAACATAAAATTTCACAAAAACAAAAGGAAATAAATGGTTTATCACTTTCCATTTGATAATTTTTGTAATGTAATTTTGTTACTTAACAACAGGTTTTGATCTCGTTGCATTTCCAAAAGTCTAAGTTAACTTGTCGTCTAGAAATAAATGTTATTTAATTAGGTTTATTTCATATTAGTCATTAAGACAACTTAATCCCTGAGTCTGGCACATGCTAGGCACTCAATACATTTGTAAATAAATCCATGGATAAATTACCATCATGAATTGAAAAGATAACTTTTCTGTATATTGCCATATTCATAAAATATCTGATATTCCAAGTTTTTATTCTGTTAACTTAATTCTAATAATTTCCTACTTTTGGATTTTACAAAATAAATTAAATAACTATTATATATTTATACTTCTTGGCATAAAAATTCAATTAACATTTCTTTCTTTAATTATTTTTAATCTTAAATCATTTATATCATCTTAAAATTCAAAATTTCACAAATTGTGTTCTTTAGAGTATCCTGTGTTGTCTATTATCATTTTTTTCTGTATGGAATTGATTCATAATACTTCTAATCCATATCTTTAATAGTTGTATATTATTAATAATTAACTATTCATCTTTACATTTTATTCTTCTATTAAAAGTCCTATAAATTCTTGACAAATGATGTAAGCTCTAGGAAAATATTGTGTATTCATTCCTTTCAGCAATTTTTCAGATTGATCTATTTTATCAGTTCAATTACATAAGTAACACTAAACTTACACATAGCCTTACACAATTACCTATGCTTCCATTTTTTTCCAAATGAGCTTTCTCAGTGAAAGTCATTCTCTTTTATGGCATCAGGCTTACAAGTAGCAACAGATGCACTCACGTGTAATGAAACACACGACTTTAATTTGGCATTGCTAGTCAAGAGTTTCCTCTTATAGATGTCACTTTTTACACTCAACAAGCTCTCCTACTAAATTAATCTTTGGTTGGCATTTATGTCAACTTGAAACTAGCTTGCCACTTCCTCAGTATGGCAGTATGACAACCAAGCAGATGGGCCTAAGGATGTCCGTGCCAGAAGATCTGAATGACAACCAGGCTTAAATATTATGGGATAGAGTCTCTTCCTCAAATACTGAAATCATGATCCACAACAAATAATATGTATATTGAAAACATGAGAAAGTGTCTACCATTTCATCTTTATGTAAATTTAGGAGTATTTTCAAGTATATGACAAAGTTAAAGATGAATTATGATCATATTTGTATCTACATGTATATCTATGCAGATACCAGTAAAATGGAATGAAGCCAAATTTAGTATCCCAAGAGTCCTTAGAATTACAGAAGTTACTAAAGAGAATTTCCTTAGATTGAGCACTGCTATATTCAAAGTTAATTCTTTGTTTCTTAACTGGCATTCTTGCCCATTCTTTTATCTCAGTTAGACAAGTTTTGCACTCCATACCTTTTATTCTATATATCTGTTGATTTACTGATCTCTATGGTATTCATTTTTCCTTATTCTTTAATACTTATCACTTTTATATTTAACTTTAATTCCAACTTTTAACATTTGCGATTACTCAAACCTCCAAGAATCTAGCATTTTCATTAATAGTCTAGTTGTATTTATTTTAATTTATTGTTTTTATTATTTTAATATAATGATAATTTTTGACATTGTTCACTTCCATTACATCCTCTGTGTTGCATCCAGTCTTTAGCCATCTTTTACTACTAATCTTTTGTTATATTTATATACTTTCATTTTTCCTCTTCTAGTTTTAGGCATATTGTTATTTTGTTAAGAAATCAAGAGGCAACATATGTCCCATCATTAGTAACAACATTAAGAAAACTGTTCCAAAAATATAAGTGGATTAATGATTGAACATAAAATGGTTAAATTTGAATATTCATCCAAAATGATCACATTTGCTTTGTGCGATAGGCACATTTAAGGCTTCTAGAATTTGGCTAGATTTACCCAGCACAAGTTAAAAGTGAAATCTAAGGCAATTAAATGATTTGGATTTTAAAACATTACTTTTAAAACATTGTTTTGTATAACCTAAAAATGACAGAAATTCTTTCTTGTGCTAAAACAGCTTCCCAATGTTAAACTGGGTTTCCACTATTCTTCCATAAAGTTCTGTGCTATAGTTACAAAGGAATTTAAATGATAATTTAATGTAGAATTTTACTTTTGAGAAGCTAAGTTTGCATCATTTTAGAGGTACATATGTACATTTTAGGGAGTTTAATAGTTCTCACAAGGTCATTAAAGGAGCTTCTCTGGGAGGTTTATAGTCCATTTTTTTATACAACTTGTGCAGAATTTTCTCAAAACATGTGTATATAAAATTTATATTTAAATAAATATTTCCATAAGTCAATTTGCACTATTTTAAGTTTTCAAATTGCCCAAAAGTTTGACAGTTGATCTTTGATAAATCACAATATTTTGTCAAGCATCTTGTAAAATAATCCCATGTATGTTGAGTACTTGATTCCATCTCTGTTATAATTATTTCCATGGCATATTTAGTGCTTCAATATTTCAGTCTTGAAACCATAATTTTTACAATTATTTATTGAGTGACTTTTTGAGTTTTAGAGCTGCAGTTTTTTATACTTGCTTATATTGTTGTTTATATTTATATTGCTCATACATTATTTGCTTAGTATTCAATTATTTTTTACTAGTACTTGATGGAAGTACATGATATATACATTTATCTTAGGGAGTAGATAGATGTATTAGACACACCTTAATGATTTCTGTTCTTCTTCCTTTCCCCACCCACTTTCCCCACTCTGTCTCTAGATCCTCTTACAGAATTATTATAAATGTTATTATCATTATTAGTTTTATTATGTTATTTGATTTTATATTTGTGACATATAAAGATTGTATTCATTATGGGTAATTGGTACATATACATGGAACATCTTAAATCTCTTTCTCTGATCCCTTCTCCCACTCTGACTCTTGGTCCCCTTCTTATTTGCAAGTGATCTATTTCCTTGTATCCTTTTATCAAGCTTTTATTTTGCTCTTTACATGTGCTTTGGATTACTCAAAGGAGAGAAACCATATGATGTTTAAGTTTTCAAATCTGATTTATTTCACTTAAATTTATGTTTTCAAGGTGTACCCATTTTCCTACAAACATCTTCAGTTTATCCGTCTTTATAGCTGAGTAGTATCTCATTATGTATAGATACCACATTTTCTTTATTGATTCATTTGTTGGAGGATATAGGTTGCTTCCAAGATTTGGCTATTATCAATTGTGTTGCTACAAACATTGATAGGCATGTATCTCTGAAATATGATGTCTTTAGTCCTTTTGGGAATATACTTGGAATGGGAATAGCTGCATCAAATTTAATTTCTGCTTTCAGCTTTTAGAGAAATCTTCATATTGATTTTCTCAATGGTGATACTAGTTTATATTCCCACCAATAATGTAGAGAAGTTCTTTTTTCTTCACAGTCATGCCTGCAATTGTTATTATTTGATTTCTTGATGATTGCCATTCTTTCTGGTATAAGATAGAACCTTAGTGTTGCTCTAATTTGCATTTTGATGGCCAGATCTTCAACATTTTTTCATATGTTTATTAGCCATTTGTACTTCTTCAAAGTGTCTATTTATTTCACTTACCCATTTTTGACTGGGTATTTCATTTGGAGGTGTACTTTTTTGTTATTTATATATTCTACATATTTGTCTGCCTGAGGAATAGCTGACAAAATTTTTCCCATCCTATAGATTTTCTCTTCACTCTGTCAATTGTTTCCTTTTACGTGCAAAACCATTTTAATCTCATGTGATCCCATTTGTTGATTCTTGCCATTATTTTTCATACAATTGGAGATCTGCTCAGAAGTTCTTGGCTGCTCCAATGACTTTAAGATTTTTACTTATTTTATCTTTCAGTAGGTTAAATGTTTCTGTTTTAATATTTGATTTTTGATCCACTTTGATTTTAGATTTTAGTTTAGTACATGGTGAGACATATGGGTCCAGCTTCTTCATATGGATAGCAACATTTGCTAGAAGGGCTATCTTGCTCCAACATAGATTTCTGACCTCTTTGTCAAAGATCAAATATCTGAATGTGTCTGGGGTTATTCTGTTCCATTGATCTTCTTTGCTGTTCCATTGATCCATGTGTCTGGTTTTGCACCAATACCACACTGCTTTTATCACTGTAGTCTTGAAGTATAACTTTAAGTCAGGTATTGTGATACCTTCTGCTTTGTTCTTGTTGCCAAGGATTGCTTTTGTTCTTCTAAATAAGTTCCACATGGATTTTAGGGTTGTTTTCACTAGTACAAATTTATTTATGCATTGCCCTTAAGCAAGACAGGGGTGCATCACTTACAAAAACAGATTGCACACTTGGTCTAGTGCATATCTGAGACATTACCTTATTTTATTGCTAAACTAGATTATTATATTTTAGGAACTGGGTTTCATTTCTATCATATCAAATATTCTGCTATTATTTTAAAAGATGTTCAGAATTTTAAATGGGGTACTCATTTACAGTAACAAAATATATTTATTTATAACATTTTTAATACTGAAAATGTACTTATATAAAAATAAACTTGGTGATCAAATGGACTGGATATTCATATGATCCACTTGTGTTGTTTCTTTGAGTAAATCTACGTAGGAATTTCAATTTTAATTGGAACATTTCTTAATGAACTTGGAAGAAAAGAAAGGGCTGTTACATGATGCTAATAACTAACTCATCTATCTTTACTCTTTGAAAAGAATTGCTACAAGAGCCACATGTTTATATATAGAGTGACATTGAGGGCTCTGAGGACTCTGCTTTCATGTATGCATATATTTCTGTATTACAAACTTTATGCGAATTGCCCTCAGTGTAGAGACCTGTGTGCATTTTCCTGTGTGTATCTCTCAAAGAAAAAAATAATAGGGATTATTACCGATAAAAATAATTTAATATCAATGTAAAAAATGCTTTTAAAAGCATACAATTTGCACATCCATGCCACTTAACTGAAGTCAGACATTCAGCAAGATTCTGGCCTACAATTCAGTAAAATGAATTATCAAAACATACTAGTTTTCCCGAGGTTCACATTTTCTGGCTAGCTCACTGCAGAAAACTAATTGTCTTGCTAAAACCCCACAGCTCTAGAAAAATCAGCTTATGAAAAGCTGGTTAAATAAGCTCTTTGTTTGGGTTTCTGAGTCTTGGATTAATCTCTTGAGACAAATACATCTTATCCCAGATATTAAAAGTTTATCATAAATTCACCTTTTATTCCCTACTCATTCTATTAAGGTTTCTTTTTTTTTTAAGTCTTATTAGATCAGGCACATCAGATCCTGAGGGTTTGATTTCTGAGCGATTTCTAAAAACTAGGTACTGGGTTTAACTTCTAACCATTGACATGTTTATAATTAACTCACCAACTTTGATCCCTTGCTACTTCTATTTTCTTTTAGAAGAAAATCTTTTTAATCTTATTGACATTGCTGACTAGGGTTCTCTTAGACAAAAGGAATATTTGTACTCACCATTTAACCACAGGTTCATCATTTTATTAATGCCTTAAAAGTCTGAGTATGTCTTCAATGTAGAGAACAATTTCTATATTCTTGGCAGCCATTATCACTTCTCTGTAGACTGAGTATAACATGCCTACAAATTACCTTCTACCATGGGGAAATTTCCATCAATACTTCCATTTCTTTGACCTTGACAATTGCCTAGATTTTCCTTATGGATTAAAAATGTGACAGCTCTTTTGAAAACCATATATGTGTTTGACATTTGTCCTTTTCCTCACCTGTGTAAAGGACTATTATGAAATCTAGAAGAATGGTAAAATTGCTTCACACTCCAAATTATCTGAACACTCTCTCATTCATAAGGGAAGAAAGATAAGGATTTTAAGGTAATACTCAAAACTACTTTGTACAGTCAGACTAATAGCACCTGACTGTAATCTCACTTGTTGGCTGCCAAAGAAACATTAATTTTGAAAAACATATGAAAGTCTCTGAAATTGCAAAAAGAAGAAAAAAACCTGATTTAGGCTTCAAAAAGAATTTATTTTTTGGTACTGAGGATCAAACTCGGGACCTTGTGCTTGCAAGGCAGGTGGTGGAACCACTGAGCTAAATCCCCCACCCTCAAAAAGAATTTTAACTTGCATGTAATGCAACAAGAGTGGCATCATTTTTTTCTTAAATCCATGTATTTGCTGTAAACAGGCTTACATTTTTGTTAGTGGAATATCCTGGTTCCTTTCAATTCTCCAACAAAGAAAAAATAAAACAAAGTAAGTGAATAAATCTGCACACATACACACACACACTGCAAATGCATCATTATTATAAACCCTACAATTGTTCCAGTCATATGTTCTTTCTTTAGAAATAGTTTTTTCTGTTTTATTTTGTTCTATTTTTTTTTTATTGAGGAAGCAGCTGAGTAGTCCAGGTAAAATTCATAAAATTTCACTTGATATAAAAATATATTAACCTCTTTATTTTTAAAAAATTTTTATTCTTTGATACTGGGGATCAAACTCAGGACCTTGTGCTTTCAAGGCAGGCTCAGTGCCACTGAGCTAAATCCCTGGCTAACCTCTTTATTTTTATAAGTTTCTAATGCAAAATCATACTATTCTAATTTACTCAGCTTATGCATAGTTAGTAATTTGTAAGAATTTAAAAAATGACATTGAATTGAAACAATTGGTACAAGAAGAAAATGGCACCTTGCTTTTACTATACTTGTGACATTTTATTATTTTTCCTTCTTCCTCTATAACATACAAGCATGATCTCCACTTTTAGACTACATGCTCCTTCAATAGTGTCCACATGTAATGTAAATTGATATCACTTGGAGAGTTTAATAAATATCATTGTATAAATGTCCAAGAAGGAATACACAAGGAGCACTTCTGGCTTAAGGGAATACAAAACATAATAGCAAGAGCATGGATCATAAAGTTCCTACATGTAAATTTATTATTAGAAACAGAATTTTAAACTTCTCAGAAGTTCAGTTATTCACTGAATAACAGAGGAATATTGTCTCAAGACTCAGAGAAGTCTGAACAGGCAGATAGGCCTTAACCTTGAGGAGCTGCAACTTGATCAAACTTAACCAAGTTGTGTGTTTGTTCTAATTCCAGCTGCTGCCTCCTAATAATTAAATACAGGAAGTGGGAGGCAAGGGTTCATGATCACCATTTACAGGAGGCATTGCAAAGAAAAAAGAGGCAATAAAATAAAATAAATCTTAAAGCAAGTTATTGTTTTTATGCTTTTGTTTTCCATACTGGGAACTGAACCTAGGGCCTCGGTACACTAGGCAAGGGCTCTCTACCACTGAACTGCACACACAATCCATTTTTAAATTTTATTTTGAAACAGGGTAGCATAAACATTGCCATCCTCCTGCTTCAATGTCCCCAGTAGCTAAGATTACAGACCAGCAACACCAGGAGTGACTTCAAGTGAGATTGTAATACTTAGACTAAGGTCTCTGAGGCTATTTCACACATAAGATGAATCTGAGTCTCTGTCACACAGATAAATTTAGGGCATGTATTTAAGTAGACTTTGGTATAGTCTAGGTTTTTAGAATTAGTTGGTCAAGGATTTGTGCCAATATAGGAAGCTTGAGATTTGGCAATATATGATGTTTTCTGGGTTTATATGTCTATATTTATAGGGACATGCTGTAATCCAAGCTCAAATTTCTCTGGGGTCTTCACAGAGAAAGGAAAGGATGGTTAATAATACACATTGAGTAGGAAATAATGCATGAATATTACAAATCCTCTAATAGTTTATTTCTTTGAAAACAAATATGCAGACTTTGTGGAGCTTTGAAAATCATGTACTGTTTCTTTGTAATTTTTCTTTGTTGCTTTGGTTTGGTTTGGTTTTTCAGTTCTTATATTTTCAAATGGGAGCAACTACTTATTTTCCTACAAAATTTGTAATCTTAACAGATAGATACCATTCTGGACACACAAAAAAGCAAAGTACTGGTAGCTCCTAGAAACTGGCTACAGCAGGAACTGAATGAGTGTCACAAGTCTCAGTTACCAAAGTAAATGTACTGATTAGAGATTGTAAAATTCCAAAAGTAGAATGTATTAGTCTTCAGCTCTGTTGGATTTTCCAAGTCAGTGGCTTTGCCTCAGGGCCTCACATCTGCCAATCTTAGATGAAAGAGATCAAGGTCAAAAGAGAGGAATGTGTATTACAGACTGGAATGTTTCACTGAACTTTTTGATGGAGTTAAATAAAAAAAGAGAAAGGAACATATGTGAGTAAAAAATGTTTTAATGTGGCACCTGCACTAGTTGCAAGAAATATTTTTTTATTCTAAAGGAATCCTGTTAATACTGTGTGAATTCCATCATTTTTGCCTTGAAGACAAAATATGTTTCTTTTAGATAAACCCTACCTTTGAGAAAAAAATTGTAAATTTGCTCATAAAATCCAGAATTAATAGATTGTAGATTTAAGAATATAATTATTAATTTGGATGAGTCACCTCCAGCAGAATAATTAACACTGCTTAACTGGAAACCGAAAATCCCATGGTGAAAATTAGGAGGTTTTGTTCATGAGCTTAGTTCCTGTGTCTCTTGCTCAGAATATGCATGCTTTCTTCTTTTGGGCTTGCGTGCTTTTGTTTTTTCTCACCTTCCTCAGGGCAGTAAGATGGAGTTGTGATTTAAAAATTTATATACACTAATATGATTAGTTTACTAGATGAAAATGTATCATAGACAGCTAAGTTGGATCCATATTAATATACAATCAGAGAGACATTAGGCCCTCAAGGAAGTCCGCACACAAAAAAAATAAATGAAAGAAGACATCAGAATTGTGGCTCTAGGTGAATCTTAAGAGAGTCGAGTTTTGGAATGGAGAAGAAATGGCCAGGCCTTGATGTCTTCCTAGAGACAAACAGCAACTTGAGATTACACTCCAATTAGCACCAGCTGGTCTGGAGTGCCCAGTTAGGCATCAGACATGTAGATGGGGGACCAGAAAGACTGGGTCCATACCTCCCTACCTTTCCCTGAAATGTCTCTGTTCTTTCATATAACCTTGCTACATGACTTGCTTCCCTATTGGATCAGTATTAGCTACGCAGCTATATTTGTAATACTATAGGCTGATTGTAGTTTGACTCACACTGTATCCATGTTGTGATTTAGCTGTATAAATTATCCCCAAAGAAAGGATTTGGTGGCCACCAACCCAGGACCCCCTCCTGGAAACCCAGGATCTATTATTCTCCCTATTTCAAATAAAGCTCTCCTAACTCCCTATAAAGAAAAATAAAATGATGTCATTTCCCAAAAAACCAAAATGAGTATAATTGTAGATCTCCATGTTAAATGAAGTAATTCAGATTCAGGGAGAAAGTATCATATTTTCCCCAATATGAGAAATCTTAAAAAAAAAGATGACACAAAAATTGAAGGGAGATTATTATTAGACAAGATGAAAAGGGAATGGAGGAGGGGGTGTAAGTCAGAGTAATAGGGGTGAAAGATAAAGAATGAGAAACTAGAGACATTTATAACTAAATGGATGCATTTTGAGGCTGTATACTTAATTGAAATAAATAGGACACACATGTGTAAATACCAAATAGTTTCTCTGGTGTGAGAAACTGAAAGTATAAATGAGGATCAAAATATATAATAGATGATGTGAAATAAGAAGAAAAGGTCCAGAGGGGAAGGGGAAATGGGAGGGCTAGGGAAAAGGAAAGAAGGGAAAAGAATAAATATGAGAAAAGCAAAAAACAAAAACAAAGTCTTTGTAAATAGGGAGGGTGGAATGGTTGAAGGGAGGGCATAGGAATGGGGAAAAAAATAAGAACCAAGATATATCATGTGAAAGTACAAATTCCAAACAATGAATGTCATCATACTGTATACCTAAAATGCACCAATAAACTTAATGAATAAAAATAATAAAATAAAATGAGTAAAAATATATGCACGTAGGAAAATACCACATCAAAACACAGTTTCTTACATAATTAATATGCAGTAAAAATATATTTAAGAGTTTTTTAGTTTTTTTCTTATAAAATTGTATCACATTATGAAGTTGCCTTGCAATTTTACTTTCAAATATTAATTAGTAATGTGTTTCATTTTATGTCATGTTTTTTAATTGACATATTATATTACTTATAAAATGTGGGCTTTTGAAAACTGGACTGTGGCAGGTCCCCCAAGTTGGATCCCTGCCCAAGCAGACCTGCTACCCACATCCACAGGAGCACAGAGATAACAAGAAGCCAGCAGCTGCCCTGCTGCTCTCACCACCGGCCTGTTTATCAGCCAGCCCCAGCCCCACCGCCCATGGGACTCAAATTTTCCACTATCTTGAGCTGCCACCTCCCCACCTAAAATGCCCTATATCAACCACAAGCACCCTCTTCTCAGTGCCAATGGCCTTCTTGCCCTTGGCCCATCTGCATCCAGATGGCAGTAAACTCATCACATGTTGCTTAGACTTTGCCTGCCTCGGTGGTCTCAATCGTGCCTTGGTCTGACCTTACAGGCAGTTGAAATAGCAAGGTACCATGAAGTCTTGACATGACAAAGTTATAATTTGACTTGACCTTAGGCCTTTTTATACAAACATACACCTTGCTCCTGATTTTATGTCAAAATATTTTTTAATACGTGTTAAGAACTTTTAATAGATTTACCCTTATAAACTATTTTCATTTTCACGATGGGATATTGTTAAGTATAGCCACAATGTTGTGCAGCATATTTCCAGTGTGAGTTTATCTTGTAAAACTGAACATTTGTATTAATTTGGCAGCATCTCTACTTTTTCTCTTACTCCAGACCCTGGCAATGACCATTATGCTCTGCTTCTCTGAGTCTGGCTATTTTAAATACTTAAAAAAATTTTCTGCAAATTTTTAATTTCACTTAGAAGAAAAATGGCCAACAAATATGTAATTGAAAAAATGTACAACATTGCTAATCAGTAAGATAATGTAAATCCAAACCACAAGATACTCTGCCACACTTTTTCGGATGGTTGTAATAAAAAAATCAATCAATCAATCAATCATCAATAAAGTATGAGTGAAAATGTGGGAATGTAAACTTGTTTTGCAGCTAAGAAAAAGGGCCTGTAGGTTCCTCAAAAATTAAAAGTAGAACTAGTAATTAAAACAAAAAAAATAGATTTATAAATTTTATTTCTGAATTATATTCAAAAGAATTGACTGAAAACAGGATCTCCAAGAGATATCTGCATTTCTATGTTCACTGCAATGTTATTTGCACCAAAGATATGGAAGCAACCTAATGGTCCTTCAAAAGATTGGAAAATTAACTTATTATAGTGGACAAAGTCATTTTGTTTACAAAATCATTTCAAACATCAAGATCATAAAGAAATTATCTTCTAAGCTTCTGAATTTCTCTTCTACAATTAGTCACAAAGCATTCAGTATCTATATTTGTTGTGAATGATGAGGAATAGGGCCTTATTATTTTATGTTTCCAGATAGCAAGCCATTGTTTCATCACTTACTTAAAAGTCTATGTTTTCTGATGATTTTCAACACTATCTGTCAAGTATTAAGTGGGGCTATATGTAGTTGGTTCTCCTCTGGACTGATATTCTATTTAGTTGATAACATTTGTATAATAGATGTTCTTTATTTTATGAATATAAACATACAATAAAGCTGGTCTCCTAATCTCTTTTTATATGTGAAATGAAGTTGGGTCCTCCTGCAACATTTATTTCCCATTTAGATTCAGACACATCTTGTCAGGTTCCACCGGGAGAAAGTAAGTTGGAAGCTGTTAGAGACTTTCTTTGAATTTTATTGAATATATAGATTTTTTTGTAGAATTCTGACTTTTATGATGTTAACAATTCTAATTTATCAGCATAGAATATCAGATTCAATATTCTATTCAATATTCTTTCAATAATTTATTATACTTTTAGCAGCATCCTCTTGCACATCTATATTAGAATTGCTTGTTTCTATTTCTCTTAAAATTAGAAGTAGTATTTTTTTTAAATTTATAGTTTGACACTCTATGGGATCTAAATATGTGTTAGAAAATTTTGGGAAAACTTCAAGGAGGTGTCATTTTAAATGTACATTAGAGCAATTCTGGAACTGTAGAAATAATTACCTTTTTTTTTTCCATTCTGGGAGATTGAAATCAGGACCTTCAAATTAAGTTACTTAGCTGTCCCCAGACCACTTATTTTCTAATTGTAGGACAAAGTCTTGCAATTGTCCAGCCTGGGCTCGAAATCATGATCCTGCCTCAACCTCCCGGAAAGCTAAGATTACCATTTCTTGCTCTGACAATCTTAACACATAGCTTGTTTCCAACTCTGGAAAAATGCAAGATGGATAAGGTTGAAATTGATATTTTAAAAAGTACACTACTCTGAGAGCAAGAGTTATTTAATTATGTTAGTGTTTTATATGGTATTTTTATTTTTGTCTGTGCATAGTGATTATCACAGTTGGGAAACAGTGACGCTGTGTGATGTTGGATTTTTGTAAATTGGTAGGTTCAGTAAGGAACACATTATGTTGCTTATTTTTCACACACTATCTTCAATATTTTTCTAATTATCAGATTGATGAGTAGAAATAATAATATTGTGGGTTTTATTTTTGACATTAAACATAATATTTCAGGGCCTAAGATTTAGCTCAGTGGTTCCGCTGCTTGCCTCGCAAGCGCAAGGTCCCGAGTTCGATCCCCGGTACCAAAAAAACACCAAAGTAATAATTCAATGTTTTATCAAATACTTGATGTGGGGACTTTTTGTAACTATCTATTATTGTGAAATAGGAAGAAATTGTTCTATATTATGCCAAGTGTGAGATTCTTTGTTAATAATTAAAATGTTTCCCACATTGTAGGTTGTCTCTTAGCTCTGTTGATGGTTTATCTTGCTGTACAGAAGCTTTTTCATAAGATGAGATTCCAGTTGTTGATTCTTTGTGCTAGTTCACATGCTACTGAGGTTTTGTTCATAAAGTCTTGTCCTATGCCAATGTTCACCTACCTAATTTATCTTCCAGCAAGTTTAGTGTTTCTGTCTTAATATTTAGATCTTTAATCCACTTCAAGCTTAGTTTAGTACATGATGATAGGTATGGGTCTAGCTGTACCTTAGACAAAGGAAAAGTATCTTGAATATATAAAGAACTGAAAAAAATCAGACCCCCCAAATTCAAAGATCCAATTCAAAAATGGGCATTTGAAATGAATAGACATTTCTCAGATAAAGAAGTAAAAGCAGCAAATAAATATATTTGAAAAAATGTTCAACATCACTGGTCATTTGAGAGATGCAGATGAAAACAAAACTGAGATTCCACCTCACCACAGAAAGAGTGGCTGCTATCATGAAATCAACCAATAACAAATGCTAGTGCGTGTGTGGGGAGAAAGGAACCCTTCTCCATTGTTGGTGGGAGTGTAGACTGGTGAAACCACTGTGGAAATCAGTATGAAGATTCCTCAAAGAACTAGGATTATAGGTCCCATTTGACCCAGCTATTCCCCTGCTGGGTATCTTCCCAAAAGAGTTAAAAGAATCATACAACAGCGATATATGTGCACGCATGTTTATAGCAGCACAGTTTGTAATACCTAAAGCTTAGAAACAGCCCAAGTGCCCATCAACTGGAAACTGGATAAAGAAGATGTGGGCTTTTTTTTTATAAAATGGAGTACTACTCAGCCATAAAGAATGAGAAACTAGAGACATTTATAGCTAAATGGATGCATATTGAGGCCATACTCTTAAGTAAAATAAATAGGACACTCATGTATAAATACGGAATAGTTTCTCTAGGGTGAGAAACTGAAAGTGTAAATAAGGGTTAAAATGATTAAAATGAATAATTGATAATTTGAAATAGGAAGAAAAGGTCCAAAGGGATAGGGGTGGTGGGAGGGGAAGGGGAAAGGAAAGAAGGGAAAGGAAAAATTATGAGAAAAAAAAAAGTGGAAATGAATTCTATGTGAATAGGGAGGGGTGGAGGGGGTGAAGAGTGCACAGGTAGTTGGGAAAAAATAAGAACCAAGATACATCATGTACAGGTACAAGCACCCAATGATAAATGTAAACTTATTGTATACCTAAAGTGTACCAATAAAAGAATTTAAGAAAAAAATAATTAAAATGTTTAATGCCAAAAAAGTTATAATATTATTAGGAAATGAGTTAAGAGATAGATTAGCAAATGAATATATATTCTTTTAAGATCATGATACATAGTGTATTTACCATTGTTATTCTGTAATTATTTTGTTCTGAAAAATTACTTTTTCATAGAATGGCTTCTATATTTTCTTTATTAATATCTGCTTATATTACATTAGAGTAAAAATAATTTTTTTAAAAGAAAAAGGTCTCATTTTCACATTTTTGCATTAAAATAACAATAGTTGATTTTTTGTTTCCTATCATGAAAACTTTACCTCTGTTTTTCTGAAAATGTGAATTATTTTTATTTTGTGTTGACATTTGAATTAATATCCTTGGATACATGTGTGTGTGTGTGTGTGTGTGTGTACATTCAAAATGTATACATACTTCAGAAAAGAAAAATACTATGATTTTTTTAACAGACGGTATTACCCTCACACTGGGTCCCCCACAGGATCTCATATAATACAGAAAACATGCTACACTGCTGAGCCTTAGAGAAAAAATTGAAAATGCAAGTGTAGCAATCAAAATGACCAAGGTTATCCAAACAGCATTTCTCTGTACTAATAAATGTCTGGAAGCTCATGGCCACTACTTTGAGCTCTTTTTGATAATAGTAGAGGCCAAAGGCCTCTTGAATTAATCTCAAGATGTCTCAATAAATGTAGTATTAAAATATTTATACATGTCTTTCTTTTCCTGATGTATGTGTATATGTCTGTTTCTCTCTCTCTAACTCTCTCTCCATATATATGATTGTATACACATATGTGCTTGAGTTGAAAATAAAAATAAAAGCCCCACATGGAAAGGACATTCATTGAACAGGTAGTAACTAAATTGAGGTTTGAATGCATAATCTATATACATACTATATGTATTCACATATACAATGCCTCCTTTTTTTCAGATGTAATTATAGATACCATGACTGCTATTTGACAATGAAACTACCATAGATTATGAAATTTGAAGAAAGGCTTAGACATGATATATTGTAATCATAAATGATTTTATGAATTATTAGTTGAATAAATATAATTCATCATAATAAAATAATAAAATAATGTACAGCTATAATAAAAAAATAATTTTCAAAGTTTCTGTACAATCCTGTATATGATTGAATCTCTGCTTTGTACAACCTTCTCTCTGTACCTAACATCCTATCAATTACAAATGGAAACAGGAGGAGTCATAAAAAGCTAGATTGGATCTGTCAATTTATAAAATATTAAATATTAATTATTTTAGAACTCAAAACACATGATGAAGATAGATTCTACACAATTGTATATCCAAATTTTGTTCTCAGAATATTATTTTTCTCAATAGTATCATTTCATACACTTCCTTTGTACTTATTACTTTCTTTTAAATCTTGATTACTACTTCCTAAATTTCACTGTACATTTGTCCCTGGAAACCAATCCAGTCATCACCAGGAACACTTCCCTGGAAGTGTTCTGGAGTATGCAACATATGCCAAGAGATGTAAGGAAAGTCTCGATTTGATGATGGTTATAACCTGCTGCAACATAAAGAGATTATTTTGAAAAATGCTTCAAAAGCTTTTGCTTTTATATTTTAGCACTGGTATGGGGAAAAATTAGGTCACAGATTGGGTAATTCTTTTTATACATCACCAGAGATCTTTAATATGTCATTTTACAAAGGAGTAGTTCAGATATATGAGCTTCTTAAATTATACAAATTGATGTCATTCTTTAGATATTTTTTCAGAAGCCATAATTTGAAGGTTAAGTATTATTAACTTTGAAACACAGGGACACTATAAAAGACAAAAAAATGAAGAAATAATTTTCTTCAAGCAAAGTAAAAAAAGATAACCAAATAAAATCGTAGACCAATATGTATCATGAACACAGACCAACATTTCTCCAAAAATAAAATAAAATAAAATAAAAATCATGTTAATTCATCATATTTAGAAATATATGATAAAGACTCAAATATAAGAAGTGATCAAAGCAAAATAGTGAAGCTGGTTTGATATGTGAAAAATTAATTGATAGTAGGATCTCTTGGCACAGGCTTGTAATCCCAGAAATCTGGGATGTTGAAGCAAGATGAGAAGTTTAAGCCCAGCCTTGGAAATATAATGATTCACCCAGATCCTATCTTAAAAAAAAAAAAATTAAAAATGTTGGCTATATATTTCAATAGTGGAGTACAACTGAGTTCAAACTGCAGTGCCAAAACAAACAGATTAACTAATTAATGCTAATTAATATTAACAAAAACAACCAGTACATAGATCTTTGTCTTTAATGCCATTTTCTGATATACATATATGTTTTTTTAACTAAGGCTTTAGTAATAAGTCTGAATCATCTTGGATAATACCAGTTAGCAGAAAAGTACTCACCATTTGCCCTCCTCTGCCCTAAAAAAACAACAACACGGTTACAGTGTAATGCCAAAGTGACAAAGTGAAAGAGTTCATAATGGCTAAATCTGTAACAATTTGAGCACCGATACAAATAATGTGATATTGGTTTGTAAAGCTTACATTGCTAGGATTACTATGCTATTATAAAAGGTATAAAAACAATTATATAAAAAAGTGGGAAATGTACAACTCTACGCAGCACAACTCTAATTCACATTTGTAGATATTTTCCAGTTCAGGAGTTATAACACAACTTTGAATTCTTAAAGTGGACTTTCTTTCAAAGAGCACAATATAGAAAAATATGAGAGAATAATTTTACAGTAGAAAAATATGGCTATTACTGTTATAGCCAGTAGGTCAAACTGATCACCACCACAAAAAGTCATTTAAATAGCAATTACCCTTGATACATATTGAGAATGGCATTTTTTGGCCTTCCTGTCAATGATCTATAACCCATTTAGTCATGAAGGACAATCTTAGAAAACACATGCTGAAGTACTCTTCAAAATTTTCAAGTTCATCCAAAACAAGCAGTTTGAGAAACTGTGACCATTAAAAGGAAGCTAAGGGACATTCTCATTAAATATAATGTAACAACCTGGATAGAATCATGCAACAGAAAAGGAAACTTAGGTAAAAATTCAGGTAATATTTTAAAGTATTCACTTAATAAGAATGTATTCAAAACAGTTTTGAGAAAGTGAAATGTAGTTGAACACCTCAGTGTAACCAATTTTTAACTGGAATGTTATGACTGCAATTTTAACACAGCATAGACACAAAGACTGATGGAAGAAAATATATGAAAAATAGAGACTTGCACATCAATTGATTTTAACAACAGTGCAAAGATGGAACAAGAGAAAAGATGATTTTTTAAAAACTAGTGTCAATTTCACTTATACTAAAGTCCAGATATTGCAAATTAATCTGAAGTACCAGAAAATGCAGATCTGATTGCCTTGGAATTAGAAAAAAGGGATTGTTGTGTTACTGGGGGTGTGATAGAAATACTAGTACTTTTATTTTGGTATGGTTTCTTGGGGCATATGTGAAAGTTTACCGTAATTTTAACCTTAATAAGTTACAGTTTATTGTATGTCAATGACACTTTAACAAAATTATAAAAATATTCACAATGAAAGAAACCCCATTTGTAGTTCCATTTATGGTATCTACTAATTGCTAATTATTTAGAGATGTTTTAACATATAGAAGAAATAAATAGAACACAAAAATTATTGAATGAGTGTCTATCAGGCAATGTATTAGTGTTTACACTCCTACTACTACTTTTGAGAGAGTAATTTTATTTTAGAAGTAGAGCCAGAAGTTCAGAGGATTCCTCAAGTTACTGCATCTCTTAAAACCAAGGCTTATGAAAAATACTGAACTTTTCTAATAGCTTTGGTATCTCCTCCAGAATGATCTTGGTATATCTAGATATGACATCATCAGATTTTTTAATTTGAAAATATCACTCTAACTATAATGTGGAAACAGATTGAAAGGAGGTGGTGGGAACAATTGGCTGCAGGAAGACCAGCGAGGAGGCTAATTCTGTATTCCACACAGCAGACGATGGCAGTCTGGACTGGATAGTGGGAACAAGGAGAAATGGACATACCCAAAATACTATATTTACAAGAAAAACCATTCGTCATCCGGTGACTCTGGATTAACGTGAAGAAATGTTTCATTTTTTTTTTAAAAAGAAATTACATCAGCCACCTTTGTTTAATTTATTTGGGCTTATATGAATATATTAATATTTCAGGCTCCAAGTATTTTTTAACCTCAATTCTATCATTTACATTAATTTAACTTACATTTAAGATCCTATACTCTTAATATTAATTAGCTAAGATATCATTACACCTATATTGTATTGTTGATATAACCCTAATGAATACTAAATCCAAGAACATTAATATCTCTATACATTTGTTATCAGTTTAGCATCAATAACATCTACTTTCAGCAACAACAATCCCCCAAACCTTCTGGTAGCATTCCTTGATAGAATGAATGTGCTATGAGTTACAATAGTAGGATATTTGGGAGGTGGTAAAATAAAGGACACCAAACTTCCCCAATTGTAGACCCGGGAGATGCTCAGAGCATCCAAGGAGAAGCTTGTAGCAAGCTCCTGCTTTGACTCTCTGGCTGCTGCCGTGGCTGCCCGGGGCTCCCTGAGAATCTCTGATGCCTGCGATAATGGAGGACATTTCAGTGATGAATTCAGATCATGGATTCTCCGTATTTGGAGCAGTCTCTGTGGAAAGGCTCTTGCAAAACCTCTTGGTTTGTTGTGGCGGGATGAGTCCTTCAACAATGGCTTCTTGTTTCTTTGATCTTTCCTATGTCTGACATTTAAGAGGGTGGAGTGAGCTTCTGATTCTCCGTATACTAATTTGTGTAGTTGGAGTATAAATATTACTTTCTTCTTCTACCAGAAGCCTGTCTGAAACGGTATGTAATATTACAAGTCATCTGAGTACATAATGACCTTTACGGATCTATCTATCTATCTATCTATATTAGAATTTTATTGTGCTTTCTCTTTCTTCTGTTTAGTTGTATTAAACTGTCTACTAGTTTTAACTAGACTTTTGAAAATTGTATAGAACTCTTTCTCTTTGGCTAACAATTTTAAACTCAGAGACCTTTAGCTCTGGATCGACAGTCTCTAACACAGAAAGGCCTGGCACCACATATGTTCAGAGTGTATTAAATGGCTATGGTTAAGTGAACACATTTTTACCCAAGGATCAACCATAATGAATAATATATTTTGAAAATAATAAAAATGTGTTTACAGTAATCATGTGGAAAGGGAAGACATATAGGATTTTTACATAAAATTTTATATTACCTTCCTTTGTATATAGTATGGGAATTTCAAAAACCAGTATTTGAGAATTAATGGTGCATAGTCATGGTTTTATTATTTTTAAGGGGTCCAAAGTTCAGTAATCCATAATATTTTTTGATAATTTTAAAAAGCAGGAAACATCTCATTCACTTAAGAGAGAAATGTGAAATGAATTCTATGCAGAAGAAAATCACCCAGGGAATATTCGGAATTTTGCAGTATAAAAGCCTTGCCCATTTTCCTTGGATTAGCTTTTTAGTCAGAACTGCAAAATTAACAAACCGTGAAATTCAACACCACACCAAACAGTAACAGATGCCTGACTTTGCAACTACTAGAGCAAAAACCAACGAATATATTTCAAGATTGGAAAAGAGATGATTTTCTTCCTTTGAAAATTCATACATTTGCATGCCTTATGCATACCCCTTTAGAAAACATTCATTTTAAACATACATACACCATCACTGGAGCAATATAGCAGACGTTTTAAAACTCATGGGAACATTGCCATCATACGTCATACTTGTGATTACACATTGTAGACAGCAGTGATAATCAAGATACCTTACTAAATAAAAGTTACATATCACATTTTTATGTATGTTACTCCAGATTTCCCCACAATGATTCCCCACAATGATTTCAGGCAACATATCAGAATTGTAACTAGTATTTTGTTTGTAATTAAGATAATGTGGTAATGATTAATGTTCTTTTATACACGGACAAGATTACCAACATGAATTTTGTGGAGAATTACACTGCTGTATGTGTTGAAAATTCATATAGTATGGTTAAATTTTGTGTAAAATAACTTCACAATTATTGAGGAAAATTGTAATTCATTTATAAAATAATTACTATGTTAAAAATAAAGCCATACTATTGTATTCAGTTATGTATTACTAAGATTTTATCCTAATGACTGAAATAGAGAAATAAAATATTTTATGCCAATATATTTAATGAAAAACTGGAAAGAAGCAAATTATTTATTGCAAGTGGGATGACTATATAATTTGTCTATACAACACAACATGCAGCCATCAGTATCTCTATTTTAGAAGGAAACACTAAGTTGTACAAGAAGAAATGTTTACACTATAGTGATAAAGAGAGTAACTTTAAAAGGTTATACATATTAGATTCTACTATGTGCCTAATACAAATGTGAACACACACAATCTGTGGCTAATATGTATAAAGCAAAATGATAAGAGTTGTTATACTGAGATATGGAAACATAGTTTAATAGGTCTTCTTTTAGCTCCCCATTTGCACACTTCTGCCTTTTAATTTTTATCATCAACATTAGCAGAAATGCAATTGCTATTGCTTTAAGATCTTCCTAACAAAGGACAGTTTGATATCTCAATGGTTTGCACAATAAGCAAAAGATATACTATCTTGTGAATTTTGTATGACATAAACTATGTAATGGAGAGAAGCACATCTGTAAACTCTGGACTCCAGTTAAAACATAAGATGTTTTTATATAGTGATTAGGCCAAAAGTTTGGCAGATTGAAGTGCTTTCAGTCAAATGGAATACAGTCATGCAAATACTGTATCAATTTCTTGATAATATGATAGATGTGGAAATTTGGTGGTTATAAAATGTACATATGCCAAGAAGCAATATATATTATACTATAATGAACAATAAATTGTGGGCTTTTTGTTTTAAGCCAATGCATCACTCAATATATTGCTTAGAGTGATCTCAAATTCCTGCACCCAAACAAACTTTGCACCTCAGCATCCCAAGTAGTTGGTGCTACACATGTGCACCAATAAGTGTGGCTTAAATGTATTTTTAAAATTTATTTATGTTATTTAAATTTTTCCATTTTCTAAAATAACACCAATTAGTCTTGAGTACAGGAACACTGAAAACATGTATTCTTACTCAAATGTGGGGGAGAAAGGGAGAATCTTTTTTAGAAAAAGAAGTGTTTAACCTGAGAAGTGAAAGATAAATATATTATATATAAAGCAGAATGAAAGAGGTTTGAAATAGATTTTAGCCAAAGGTACAACACTGAAATTGTGACTATATAGGAACACATAAAATCTCATCAATGGAATGGAAATGACATTGACAAAGTAGTAAAATGTGGTATGGGGAAGTGGATCAGCTGTGTTCTCAGCAGGTTTTCAAAGCCATCTGAAACATACTTTTGTTTATAGGGAAAATAAAACCCACTGTTTACTTATTAGTGTGGAAATAGCATTGCCAGATTTTTAAAAAGTAGCTCTTCTGTGTTTTGAATACTGGACCAAAGAAAGAAGGAGAACAGATACATAGTAGCAGAAATATGTTATCAAAATAAAGTGTTAATAATGGTAACATGAGCCATGGTTAAAACCATGAAAAAGGCAGATTTATTAGAAAGCTTTGTGAGATTTGAAGACGAAATACAGCTCATGCAAGACTCACACATTTCAGGCTTGAAGAACTACATAAAGACAGTGTTATTTTTTTAAAGTCAACATTGGATTTGGACATATTTAGAGAAACAGAATACAGTAATGTCTTGGTTCACAAATATTTGAGTTTGTCAAAAATTTGATTTATGAACAGAAGCATTTGGCAAAATTTTGCTTCTGTTCACGAAATCTGCATGGGGTGGCAAACATGAACGCGGTCAGCTTTCCCAGAATTGTGGACAAATTAAGTTTGTGAGCCAAGTCCACCACTGTAATTCCAGTTTAATTTTCAAATTGAGGTATCTCCATGATATGTAAGTGAAATTTTTCAATAAATGGTTTGATTTATATCTATAACTCAGAAAATAGCTTGAGTTTGGAATTCACAAATATTGCTGGAGTTGTACAAGCTTTTCTCTTAAATTGTAATTCATGTAAAAATTTTGACTTCTTGTTTTCATATATATTGGATTGATAAACTGAATATTGAGTAAAATGTAGAAATATGAGTATATCTCACAAACCTGTGTATTTCCTGATTTTTTTCAAATATTGTTACAAGTAAAATTCTACTATTACTATTAATACCACTACTACTACTAATCATCATCATCAACATCATCATCATCATCATCATCATCATCATCATCTGAACATTTGGGAACAAATATTTTCATTTCCAAGCTTATAATGATCTTGCATTTTTTAAGTATTTCCTAAGTTTAATAAAAGCTTTTCTCAGTTCAACTATTTGTCCAGTTGGATCTTAATTTTTTATATTACATACCATAGCCTCAAATAAATTTACATTGATTTTTTAACATTTAATTCCACAGAAAATACAAAATATTTATTGTGAGAAATGTATATTTTTGTAAAATTGATTATTTATTTGACTTTTGTGTATCCTATTACTTTTTTGAAGTATTTAAGTGGGATTGTCACTTTTTTGAATTTTTGAAACAAGACAATATATTTATTTTTAAAATTTGATTTAATTTTGTTTCTTTCCCTGGCATTTATTTATTGTTCTTTTTTTCTTTAATGGTACTATACTGTCATTTGCAAAATTACTTAAAAATATCAGTTTAAGAAATATGAGTTGATGATCTTTATCCTGTGTTATATTTCCATGTAGCTGAGGTATACCAGGCCAGGCAATGGGGCACCATGTACACTTATTCAAATCTTCTTTCATCTGTTGAAATCCCTTGGGGGCAACCTTTGTGTTTTGGAATACTCAAGAGAGGTTTCACACAGAAGAAATGGACAGATTCCTAGATACATATGAATTACCAAAGTTGAACAAAGAAGATCTAAAAATTCTCACAACCCAATATCAACAAATGAAATTGAAAATGTAATTAAAAACTTATCAACTAAGAAAAGCCCAGGCCCTGATGGCTTCACTGCTGAATTCTACAAGACATTTAGAGAGGAACTACTGCCACTACTGTTTAAAATCTTCAATGAAATTGAAAGGGAAGCAATACTCCCTAATTCATTCCTGGAAGCAAGCACCACCTTGATCCCCAAAGCAGAGAAAGACCCAACTGAAAAGGAGAACTATAGGTCAATCTCACTAATGAACATAGATGCAAAAATCCTTAATAAGATAATGGCAAACAGAATGCAGAAGATCATCAAGAAGGTCATACACCCTGATCAAGTGGGATTCATCCCAGGGATGCAGGGATGGTTCAATATACAAAAATCAATTAATGTAATACACTATATCAATAGAGCCAAGGACAAAAACCATATGATTATCTCCATAGATGCAGAAAAAGCATTTGACAAAATCCAACATGCATTTATGATAAAAACCCTACAAAAAATTGGAATAGATGGTCTCTACCTCAAACTGATAAAAGCCATCTATGAAAAACCAACAGCTAATATCATACTAAATGGTCAAAAACTGAAATCCTTCACACTCAAATCAGGAACAAGACAAGGATGTCCACTATCACCACTCTTGTTCAATATAGTTCTGGAAACATTAGCCATGGCAATTAGACAAGAGAAAGAAATAAAAGGAATAAAGATAGGTAATGAAGAAGTCAAATTGTCATTATTTGCAGATGACATGTTACTCTATATAGAAGACCCCAAGAACTCCACCAAAAGTCTTCTAGACTTAATATCCAAATTCAGTCAAGTAGCTGCTTACAAGGTCAACACACAAAAATCAATAGCTTTCCTCTACACAAATGACAGACTCACTGAGAGAGAAATAGGACAAATAATTCCTTTCACAGTAGCATCCAAAAAACTGAAATACCTAGGAATCATTCTAAAGAAAGAAATCAAAGACCTCTTCTCTGAAAACTATGGCACTCTGAAAAGAGAGATTGAAGATAATATCAGAAAATGGACAGACATCCCCTGCTCCTGGGTAGGAAGGATTAATGTAGTGAAAATGGCCATACTTCCAAAACTGCTATATAGATTTAACGCAATTCCAATTGAGATCCCAGCAGCATATTGCATAGACCTTGAGAAAACAATCCAAAAGTTCATTTGGAATAAGAAGAGACCCAGAATAGCAAAAGCAATTCTAGGTAACAGAGACATGGCAGGGGGTATCACAATCCTCAACCTGCAACTGTACTACAAAGCTACTGTGATAAAAACAGCATGTACTGGCAAAGAAACAGACTTGAGGACCAGTGAAACAGATTACAAGATGCAGAAAAATGCCAGACACACTCAGCCATCTCACCTTCGACAAAGGAGCCAAACACCCTCACTGGAGGAAAGATAGCCTCTTTAATAAAGCATGCTGGAAAAATAGGGCTTCTACTTGCCAAAGATTAAAACTGGACCTGTATCTTTCACCATACACTAAACTAAAATCAAAATGGATTAAAGATCTAAATATTAAAATAGAAACTCTGAACCAGTTGGAACAGAGGTTAGGTAGAACCCTTGAAGACATCGGTGTAGGAAAAGATTTTATGAATAAAACCTCAATTGCCTGTGAACTAGCACAAACAATCAACAAATGGGGTCTCTTCTTATTAAAAGGCTTCTCCATAGCAAGAGAAACCACCAGCAGTATGAAGAGACAACCCACAATGTGGGAAAAAATCTTCACCTGCTCTTCCTCTGACAAATGTCTACTACCTCGAATGTACAAAGAACTTGAAAAGATCAGACTTCCCAAATTTAAAGACCCAATCTGAAAATGGGCATCTGAAATGAACAGACATTTCTCAGACAAAGAAGTAGAAATAGCAAATAAATACATGAAAAAATGTTCAACATCACTGGTCATTCAAGAGATGCAAATGAAAACAACGCTGAGATTCCACTTCACTCCAGAAAGAATGGCTGCTATCATGAAATCAACCAATAGCAAATGCTGGCAGGGCTGTGGGGAAAGAGGAACCCTGCTCCACTGCTGGTGGGAGTGTAGACTGGTGCAACTACTGTGGAAATTAGTATGGACATACCTCAAAGAACTAGGGCTGGAAGTCCCATTTGACCCTGCTATTCCACTGCTGGGGATCTTCCCCAAAGAATTAAAAGAATCATACCACAGTGATATATGTGTGCCCATGTTCATAGCAGCACAGTTTGTAAAAGCTGAAACTTGGAAACAGCCCAAATGCCCATCAACTGGAGACTGGATAAAGAAAATGTGGGGTTTCTTTATAAAATAGAGTACTACTCAGCCATAAAAAATGAGAAAATAGAGACATTTATAGCTATGTGGCTGCACATTGAGGCAATACTCTTAAGTGAAATAAATAGGACACAGATGTGTAAATACCGAATAGTTCCTCTGGTGTGAGAAACTGAAAGTGTAAATAAGGACTAAATGTATAAGAGGTAATGTGAAATAGGAAGAAAAGGGGCAAAGGGGAAGGAAGTGGGAGGGCTAGGGGAAAGGATAGAAGGGAATGGGATTAATATGAGAAAATGGAAAAATAGGAACAAAATCTTTGTAAATAGGGAGGAATGGAGGGGTTGAAGGGAGGGCTGGGCAAGGGTGCAAAATAAGAACCAAGAGAGATTATGTAAAGGTGCAAATTTCCAATGATGAATGTCATTATATTGTACACCTAAAATGTACCAATGATTAGAATGAATAATCAATAATGTAAAATAGGAAGAAAAGGTCCAAAGGGGTAGGGGTAGTGGGAGGGTGAGGGGAAAGGAAAGAAGGGAAAGGAAAAATGATGAGAAATGGAAAAAAATGAAATAAAGTCTTTGTAAATAGGGAAGGGTGGGGGGGGTGAAGGGAGGGCTAGGAATGGGGAAAAAATAAGAACCAAGCTGCATTATGTAAAGGTACAATTCCCAATGAGAAATGTAATTGTGTTGTATACCTACAATGTACCAATAAAAGAATTTAACACACACACAAAAAAATAGTGGTTTCACAAAAAAACCTTTATGTCCTTCTTCAACAGACATCTCACCATCAAAATCTCCTTCCCTTTTTACTTATCTTCACCACTTTTTTAAGGTGGAATAAAGAGAAATAGGCAAAACTGAGACATATTTTTTTCACTTTGCCTACTATTTTAATCTACTTTTTGTTAATTTCTGTTATTCAAGCAAAAGCAATGCTAGGCAACAAAGACAAAGTAGGGCATATCACAATCTTCAACTTGAAACTATACTACAATGCTACTGTGATAAAAACAGCATGGTACTGGCAAAGGAACAGACCCAAGGACCAGTGGAACAGATTAGAAGATGCAGAAACAACTTCAGACACACTCTACAACTCATCTTTGACAAAGGAGCCAGTGCTGAAAATTGGATTTCAACTTGCCAAAGACTAAAACTAGACCTCTATCTCTCACCATGTACTGTACTAAAATCTAAAAGGACAAAGATCTATATATTAAAACAGAAGCATTAAGCCAGCTGGAAGCGAGGTTAGGTAGAACTCTTGAGGACATTGGTATAGGAGAAGACTTTATGAACAAAACATTAGTCACATGTGAACTAGCACAAACAATAAACAACTGGGATCTCATCTTATCACAAAGCTTCTGCACTGCAAGAGAAATCACCAACAGAGACAACCTGCAATATGGAAAAAAAATTACTAGCTGTTCCTGAGACAAAGGTCTATTATCTAGAATACATAAACAAATTTTAAAAATCAGACCTCCCAAATTTAAAGACCCAATCTGAAAATGGGCATCTGAAATGAACAGACATTTCTCACACAAAGAAGTAGACATGGCAAATAAACATATGAAAAAATGTTCAACATCATTGTTCATTCCAGAGATGCAAATAAAAGCAACACTGAGATTCCACTTCACCCCAGAAAGAATGGCTGCTACCATGAAATCAACCAAGAGCAAATGGTGGTGGGGCTGTGAGGGAAGGGGAACACTGCTCCACTGCTGGCGGGATTGTAGACTGGTGCAACCACTGCAGAAATCTATATAGAGATACCTCAAAAAACTAGGATTGGAGGTCCCATTTAACCCAGCTATTCCTCTGCTTGGTATCTTCCCAGAAGAATTAAAAGAATCATACCACAGTGATATATATGCACCCATGTTTATAGCAGCACAGTTTGTAACAGCTCAAACTTGGAAACAGCCCAGTTCCCCCTCAACTGGAAACTGGATAAAAAAGACGTGGGTTTGTTGGGTTTTTTTACAAAATGGAGTACTACTCAGCCATAAACAATGGAAAATTAGAGGCCATACACAGCTAAGTGGATGCACATTGAGGCCATACTCTTAACTTAAATAAATAGGACACATATGTGTAAATACCAAATAGTTTCTCTGGTGTGAAAAACTGAAAGTGTAAATAAGGATCAAAATAAGTAATGATGTGAAATAGGAAGAAAATGTCTAAAGGGGTATGGGAAGTGGGAGGGGTAGGGGAAAGGAAAGAAGGGAAAAGAATAAATATGAGAAAAGCAAAAAACAAAAACAAAGTCTTTGTAAATAGGGAGAGGTGGAGGGGATGAAGGGAGGGCAGGGGAATGGGGAAGAAAATAAGAACCAGGTTGTATCATGTAAAGGTACAAATTCCCAATGGTAAATGTCAGCATATTGTATACCTAAAATGAACCAATCAACTTAATTAATAAAAAAAAATTCTGTGGTTCAAATTCATCAGTTTGTTCTAAGTCTATGGGTGAGAATCATGGATTGCTTGAGGAAATAAAAATATAATGTGTACGGAGGAAGAATGGGTAAAATGGAAACTTTGAAGTTGAAGAAACACAGTGACACGTACATGCAGAACTTGCAGACTGCAAAGAACTTGAAAGTGTTTAGCAGATGGATCTCACAATTTCATGATTAGACTTGTATTTTTAAAAAAGGATACATCTTGTTATAACATGGAAACAGATTAAAGGTGGCACTTTGTATAAGACAAAGCTACTATGATCATCACTTTTACTTGATTTTTGGTAATAAAAATGGACAGGATATGAGTTTTGATGGAGGTAGTTGAAAAGATGATGGAATACAGAGAAACCTTAGGAGATGTAAACTTGATAAATATCAAGAAATTTAGTAATAAGGCTCTGCATATGAGCACCCTTAGGAATATAGTACTGATTGATGTAATCTGAGGACTTAGATATGAGTGTTGGTGATTTTCCACACAAAAGAATTTTTTTAAAGCACTGGTCAGTGACTACAAAATTATTGTTACAAACTTAAAATATGTCAACTGTTTTCCATAGTATGAATTGTTTTCCTCAGTAAGATATTTGCTATGTTGTAGTTTTAAGGAGGGCACTAGATTAAAGTAGTTAAAAGCATGAGACCTGGGATCAAATTACTGATCAGATGGCAAAACCTAGCTCTGCTGACTGCCACTTTATGAACTTGTATAAATTACTAAATTTTCTGTCTCAGTTTCTCCTAAGCAAATAATTGTTTTTATGTGGTAGAGTCAGGAGAATTAAAATATGGGCCTGACATATACTAATGCCATCAAATGACGGCAGCAATACCTACAACATCTGCCATAACTGTAAATTGAGGTACTACATTATGAATCTCACATTCTCCATCAGGAAAGAGCTAAAATATATAATCATATAGGCAAAGACTAAACTGTGAAATAATTCTCAACTTGTAATTATTCTAAGGCTATATTTCAAAGTGTATGTCAGTTCATTAAAGGAAAACAATTAGCGGTATATAGCAGTTAGAAAAGTCTGGATGAAAGTCATCAGTTGACATTGCTTCAAATGAAGTGCTAGTTTTGACCTATTAAAGGAAGTGAAGTGGCACCAGTTACTAGTCATTTGGAAGGAAATAACCATGTAATTTGTTCATTATCCTATGAGTAGATAATTGGCTTTGTACAACTAGATAATTCTGTTGATATCACCTAGATATCATGTGTCAACACCTGATATCCTAAAGGTGCCAATCTGGAGGCTTGACTAAGGTCTTGTTGTCTATGATGCTCTCACTCTTACATTGGACACTTGGGACTTGCTGCTCAGTGATTGATATCAGCAGGTTCATCTGGGTTGATTTGTTTCTGTTCCACTCAGTTTGTGCTCCTTTGCTTCACAAGCTGGAACATCTTGCAGTCCTTGGGTAGGACTCCAAGAAAATGTAAATTAGATGTAAGGCTTCTCAAACTCTAGGCTCTGTACTCTTATGACTTCACTTCTTCCACATTCTGTTGGTCCATGAAAGTCCAAGCTCTAATTCAAAGTATGATAAAAAAATGAATTCTTCTTCTCAATGGAAAAGAAAACTCTGACAAAATACACATATACAGAGATGGGAAAGAGTGTGTCAAAGGGTATTCTCCAGACATGGTCGTAGCATGAACAATGGCATGTTGAAGAGTTGAGATGGGCTGGTCTGCTTGGAGTGAAAATGCCTAGTAAGAAGACTTTCAACTATATGTGTTAATTCATAGATTGTTTTCTATTATTTTACTTTGAGATGGGATCTTGCTGTCTTGCTCAAGCTGGTCTGGAACTCCAGATTGATCCTCTCAAAGCCATCTGAGTATCTGGGATTGCAGGGATATGCTAACACACCTAGCTTTAATTCATAGACTTATGCAACTCTGTCCAATATTGTCATACAGTGAGCCAAAAATGTGAACTATGTATAAAATTTTATCATTTGAATGTGTGATTAATCTTCTTAAACTGTTGCAGACATTTTACGTTGGATTGCACTGAATATCTGCTATTAAATATGATTTCATACTCACAGCACGTCCTCATTCATACTACACAACTTTCACCTTCACAACAGCTATGTGCCTTAGGTGGGTGCATAGACAATACACTGGGAAGTTCAACTATATAACACTGGGTTGGGAAATTTTAATTTGACTATTTTATAAATGTACAATTTACAGCATGGAGTAGTGGTAAGTACTAGCCCAGAATAATATCTGGCTTGTAATTTTGGTTTTTGAACACTATTATTATGTCTCTATTAAAAAGTGAAAATGTTGGCGAATGTTTGTCTAACGTGCTTTTGTCCTCTGAGATTATATGATCTAATTGATCTTAAGCAGGGACTAAAACATGAACTTGTCTTCACTGTGCAGAATGGAGTGTAGAACTGAAGTATGAGGCAATTCTTGGCAGAACTGGAGTGTAAGTCATCCAAGTTAAGACCAAAAATTAGAAGATAGAAGTGTGATGAGTAGGTACAGGAGTGGAAAGTAGAAAGAGAAAGTCAATATCTAATCCTTTTTAGAAGGAGACTGAACCTGAACCTACACATGTAAAAGGCTTAGTGATTCATTGAGAAAGAAGTAAAAATAGAAAACAGTTATCAGCAGGATCTCAAGTTCAGAGAGATTGGATGTCTTCACATAATGGTCATAATTGAATTCTTCATAAAGAAACTGGAGAAATTTTTCTCCTTAGAAGAAAGGTAAGAAGAAAAATAGATCAGTATCTATATTCGGTGAGAAGATAAAGAAAATTAAAGTACCACTGAAGAGAATAGAAAGTTAACTTAGTGTACCGTGAAGGAAAAGTTAAGAAAAATTTTAGGAAAAATTGAGTCACATTAAATATATTTAATAGTTCAAAGAAATCAAGAGAACTGAGGATTAAATTAAAATTAAGTTTTGTAATTAAAATGTAATTGGTGATAGTTGAAATATTTTATCATAAAAGCAATGAGCTTACTACATATTATAATGAGATGAAGTAGAAACAATGATTGTAAATTATTTAAAATGTTTGTAAAAAAGCAGGAGTGAAAAATACTCCTTGGCTCATTGGCAGAAAAAGGAGATGAAATCACCTCAAGAATATACACAAGTAAAATTCATGGTAAACTATAAATTGAATGAGGGAAAAATAATCAAAGCGAAAGATAGTAATAGGAAGCAGAATCAGTTAAGAAAGTAGAGTCACGAGCTGAATAACATTTTGGTCTGCATAATTGGTGCTAATCCCATAGTATAACGGAACTCAAAAATATAATGGTACAGTGCAAAATAGTCCGAAGTTTTTGGGCTGATGCCAACATACAGACTTCCACACTGCCAGCTGGACAGAAGATATCACAAAAGATGACAACTGTTGTATGATATTACCCCAAGACCCACCAGGTGGATGAGATGTCCTGGCAGAAGACGGTGACAGTGATTATCCTGGGCTCGTGTATGCCTAGACTGATGTCCTATAACATTTTTAGTTTTAAGAAAGTTTTAAAAGTTAAAAACATAAATTTTAGAAGTATAAAGTTAAAAACTAAATTTTAATTTTTAAAAAACACTGTAATAATAGAGAAAAGCTTATGGAATATTTATATAAAGGCACTATTTTTGTAGAGCTGTACAATGTGTTTATATTTTTAAATATGTTATTATAAAAGAGTTTAAAGGTGAAAAAATTTAAAAGTTTTATAAAGTATAATATTTACAGTAAATAACAGTTAACTTACTATTTAATAAAGAACATCTGCAACTTTTGTGTGGCCTGTGTGTTCAGAGTTGATAAAGTCTGATAAAGTCTACCATAATGTATAGTCACATCCCATATCCCAGGACTTCACAATCTCTTGTCACTCACTCACTGGCTTGCTCTGAGCACCTTCCAGAAAACTACATAAATATTAAGTGCCTTAAACAAGCATACCATAGCTATACTGCATATATTTGTACCTTTTTATGTATAATCATGATCAGATTCTCAAATACCACTTTGTTACAATTACTTGCAGTAGGCAGTACAGTAATATGCTGTACAAGTTTGCAGCTCAGAAGCAATAATCTGTGCCTTTTAAACCAAATGTATAGTAGGCTATACAATTTCTGTTTGCATAACTATACTCTAAGCTCAAATAGACGAAATCACCTAGGAGCACATTTTTCAGAAGGTATAATTATTGTTAAGTTATGCATGCCTGTACTTAAAATATGCAATGATACTTTGCATTACATGTAAAATTCTCAGCAATGATATCCCGTTTCCAGATTATATATCGTCAAAATGCTTTTTTGGTTGTGGGGTGTATAGAGAAACTCTTCCATTTTAAACCTGATTTCTCTAATTCTATCACACACATGTATACATGTAGATAAACAGATAGTACATAGGTAGGGGGCTAATGATTGAAAGATAGCTCCTAATGCTAAAACCCTTGTATAAAACAACTAGCAGACATTTGAGTGCTGATGATTTTGTTGGTGAAGGAGAATCACCAGAAGTAAAAACTGCCTCTTCACTATGCAAGCAGGAGGAATTGTGTACACATTTGGTAACCAATTCAAATGCTGCACTCTGAGGCAAGTAGGTATATTATATATATACACATATATTTATATATGTATACATACATATATTTATATAATATTTATATATATATTTATATTTATATAATATATTTAAATATATGTATTTAATATCAGTTCCATGTTCCCTGAAACCATGTAGCCCATGGGGAGAGTGCCAAGCACAGAGCTGGAGGAATAAAAAAAAGATTTGTAACTGCATTGCCTTTTCCCTCATCTAACTTTATGGATAAATATTAGAAAAGAGGTTGAGAAAGAAAAGGAAGCAAGAATCTGGTTTTACACCTAGTGATTGAAGCCTGAATATAGTTTAAATGTAAAAAGTGTTCTGAACCACTCTCTGGCAGTGGAAAGACAGCAGGAAGTATCATGCTGATCCTGGCAAGTGCAGTACTTTTAGAGCTCACATGTATATTGTCCCTTAAGCCATATGGTTCTAACATATTTAACTCGGGTTGTTCACAAGCTTCCCATTGGGCATATGGACACTTTCCATAATAAATCAACCTGGGTAATAGTAATAAATGTTTCAATAAACTTTGTTGCTGAATTGATTATTTAGAAGTTAGAAATTTAATTAACACTGAATTTTAGGTTTGTGGATTAATACTTGACTAAATTAGAAATGTTGTTCATTATATCTGACAGACATATTTCTGGCAAGCTACTCCACAAGTTTCCTTTACTATATAACTCAAAAATATATGATACTTTTACTTAGAATTATATGATTAATACTATTATTAGCACCTTACTGTTGAAGAGAAAATGTAAAAATTTTAAGTGCCAGATGGTAGTATATGACATATCGATATAACTTACTAAAAATTCAAGGATCCCAATTTAGGAGTGTAAGAAAGTCAAATAAAAAAAAGCAATTGAGGTGAAGGTATCTAAAACAGAAGTAGGCAAGTTAAAGACATTAAAAATAGATTTATTGTGCATTAAAATGTAAATTAAGTCTGACCATTTTTTAGAAACTGAATTTAAAAATATTCCATGTGGGTGTAAAAACTATTAACTAGCTCTCTGATATATCTATGTCTAAAATTCTCAGGTAAAGGCACATATATCTTAGGGTGGTTAGGAAGGGGAGATTGTTGGAAAAGTTGATTAAAGAATGAATAACTAAAGTTAGATAGAAAATATAAATTCAAGAGCTCAGTTATACTGCATAATGACTATAGCAAAGGATGATATATGTGTACTCTTGAAAAATGCAAAGAGTTGATTTTAAGTGTTCTCACCAGACACACAAAAATATGACTGTTTGAGGTAATGCAGTTGCTAGTTAGATACATTTAACATTTTGCAATATGTAGCATTTCAAAACATGTACATAAAAGTACATAAAAATACATAAAATTTTATGTGTCACTTAATCTCTTTGGAGTACTTCAGCTACTAGGCATTAGAAATTTGAAAATAGGCTAATTCTTAGAATTTTGAAAGCATATGTATGGTTCACAGTCCCAAGGCTTTTTAAAGATTTGAGCCATAGCCCTGTCAACCATTTCGTAACACTGTAATACGCTTTGAAATCAAATCCTAAATCGACCCTTACTTGGTTCTGTTACTCTAGGATGCCAGATCTGGAAGTGAATTTGCCTCAATTTGAGTAAATTCAATTGCTTTTCATTTTTCCTGTTCACCAAGATATCTGAGAAATATTTCTAGATATTTGAATGGTTCTGTTAGCACTTCCTTACATTTCTCATTCATTCTTAAATGATACCCCAGGAGCCCTGACAGGACTTTGGGCAGCTTCTGACTCCGAGTACTTCCCTCTTGTTGCTCTTCTAAAAGAAGAGGCACTTTTGTACCCTAGATGGCCAAGTGTTACCTCCCAGGGGCATTTATCACCATTTTCCTCAAGGTCTGAGGTGCTGGTGCAAGCCCTCCCCCTGGTGGCAAGCATTGACCACACTCCCTAAATCCTAAAATAAGTATGTTGGGGAACGCTGCTGTACTTTTTCCCTTCTCTACTGTTTCTCACGAAACTCTTGACATGTTTCTCTTACCTCATGAAAGTATATTCTATACAATAATTCATCCATTTAATATAATTATTTAGGCAAAAACTGAAGACAGAGTAGTTCTGTTTTAGTGTGAATTTATAATTTCATGTTCAGATCATATGAAATAATGAGGAAGAGATTTAATGGGGAGGGTTCTAGGTATATCATTCTCCAGATTGGGAGACATGTTCCAATAGATTACTCTAACACACTCATAAATAGTGTATTATCTCAAAGTAAGTAGCTTTTCACATGTTTTTTTAAGCTGCGCAAGCACAAAGACCTGAGTTCTATCCCGATACCAAAAAAAAACAAAACAGAAAAAAAGGGTATATCCTAAAATTTTTTTAAAAAATTGTACTTTAAATACCAGATTTACAATATATTTTCAAACTCGTCATAATGTGGGGTGACAAGTTTAGGTGTTTTTTTTAACAGAAATAATAAATTATTTTCTTTAAGTTTATTGATACATTTTAGGTATACAATACATTCATCATTGGGATCTTGTACTTTTACATGATTTATCTTGGTTCTTATTTTTTCCCCATTCCCATACCCTCCCTCCTTCAATCTCTCCTCCCATCTCTATTTACAAAGACTTTGTTTCCATTTTTTTCCTTTCCTCATATTTTTTCTTTTCCCTTCTTTCCTTTCCCCTATCCCTCCCACTTCTGCTACCCCTTTAGACCTTTTCTTCCTATTTCACATTATGAACTATACATTTTGATCCTTATTTACCCTTTTAGTTTTTCACACCAGAGAAAGTATTCAGTATTTACATGTGTGTCCTATTTATTTAATTTAAGAATATGGCCTTAATGTGCATCCATTTAGCTATGAATGCCTCCAATTTCTCATTCCTTATGGCTGAATAGTACTCCGTATTATAAAAACACCACATCTTTTTTATCCAGTCTCCAGTTGATGGGCAATTGGGTTGTTTCCAAGCTTTAGCTAGTACAAACTGTGTCACTGTAAACATGAGTGCAAGCTGTGCAAGTGCAAGGACCCGAGTTCAATCCCCGGTACCAAAAACCAAAACAAAACAAAACAAAACATGAGTGCACATACATCATTGTGGTATGATTCTCTTAATTCTTTTGGGAAGATACCCAATGGAAGAATAGCTGGGTCAAATGAGACCTCTAATCCTACTTTTTCAAGGTATCTTCATATTGATTTTCACACTAGTTGCACAAGTCTGCACTCCCATCAACAATGGAGAAGGGTTACTTTCTCCCCAGAAGCCTGCCAGCATTTGTTATTGGTTGACTTCTTGATAGCAGGTATTCTTTCTGGGGTGAGGTGGAATTTCAGCATTGTTTTCATCTGCATCTATCGAATGACCAGTGATGTTGAACGTTTTTTCATATATTTATTTTCTGCTTTTACTTCATTGACTGAGAAACGTTTTTTTCATTTCAGATGCCCATTTTTGAATTGGGTCCTTATATTTGGGGGTTCTGATTTTTGTGAGTTCTTGATATATTCTAGATAGTAGACTTTTGTCGGAGGAACAGTTGGCAAAATTTTTTTCCCTCATTGTGGGCTGTCTTTTAGCTTTGTTGCTAGTTTCTCTTGTAGTGCAGAAGCTTTTTAATAAGATGCGATCCCAGTTTTTTATTCTATGTGCTAGTTCTCGAGCTACTAAGAATTTGTTCATAAAGCCTTTTCCTATGCCAAGGTCTTAGAGAGTTCTACCTAACTTATCTTCCAGCAAGTTTAGTGTTTCTGTTTTAATATTTAGATCTTTAATCCACTCCAATTTTAGTTTAGTGCATAGTGAAAAATGGGGGACTAGTTTTAATCTTTGGAAAATTGAAATCCAGTTTTTTCAACACTATTTATTAAAGAGGCTATCTTTCCTCCAGTGAAGATGTTTGGCTCATTTGTCAAAATGAGGTAGCTGAGTATATCTCAAGTTGTTTCTGCAACTTCTAATCTATTTCACTGATCCTTGGGTCTGTTTCTTTGCCAGTATCATGCTGTATTTATCACAGTGGCTTTGTAGTACAGTTTCAAGTTGGGGATTATGATACCCCCAGCCATGTCTCTGTTGCCTAGAATTGTGTTTGCTATTCTAGGTCTCTTCTGTTTCCAAATGAATTTTTGGATTGTTTTCTCTAGTTCTGTGAAGTATACTGTTGGGATTTCAATTGGGATTGCTGTGAATCTGTATAGCAGTTTTGGAAGTGTGGCCATTTTCACTATATTGGTTGTTCCTACCCAGGAACAGGGGATGTCTTTCCATTTTCTTTTATCCTCTTCAATCTCTTTTTCAAAGTGCTGTGGTTTTTAGTGCAGAAGTCTTTTGTCTCATTTGTCAGATTGATTCCTAGATGATTTTTTTGGATGCTGTTGTGAAAGGAATTGTTTCCCTAGATTCTTTCTCAGTGAGTCTGTCATTAGTGTACAAGAAGGCTATTGATTTTTGAGTGTTGACCTTGTACCCAGCTACTCTATTGAATATATCAATTAAGTCTAGAAGACTTTTGCCAGAGTTTTTTTGGGTATTCTATGTAGAGTATCATGTTGTCACCAAATAATGACAGTTTAACTTCTTCCTTTCCTATCTTTGTTACTTTTATTTCTTTCTCTTGTCTAATTCCTGTGGATAATGTTTTCAGAACTATATTGAACAGGAGTGGTGATAGTGGACATCCTTGTCTTGTTCCTGATTTTAATGTGAAGGTTTTCAGTTTTTGACCATTTAATATGATGTTGGCTGTTGGATTTGCATAGACAGCCTTTATCAAGTTGAGATAAAGACCCTCTATTACAATTTTCTGCAGGGTTTTTATCATGAATTGGTATTGAATTTTCTTCAATGCTTTTTCTGCATCTTCTGAGATGATCATATGGTTTTTGTCCTTGGCTCTGTTAATGTAGTGTATTACATATATTGATTTATGTATGTTGAGCCATCCTTGCATCCATGGGATAAATCTGCACTTGGTCAGCGTGTATGATCTTCTTGATGACCCTCTGTAATCTATTTGCCAGTATCTTATTGAAGATTTTTGCATATATGTTCATTAGGATAATTGGCCTATAGTTCTCTGTTTGGTTGGGTCCTTCTCTGCTTTTGGAATCAAAGTAACACTTGCTTCTAGGAATGAATTTGAAAGTATTGATCCCTTTCAATTTCATTGAATAGTTTAAACAGTAGTGGCAAAAGTTCTTCTTTAAATGTCTTATAGAATTCAGCAGTGAAGCCATCAGGACCTGGGCTTTTCTTTGTTGGTAAAGTTTTAATTACATGTTCAAATTCACTGATTGTAATTGGGGTGTTTAGAATTTTTATATCTTCTTTGTTCAACTTTGGTAATGCATATGTATCTAGAAATAAGTGCATTTCTTCTATCTTTTCCATCTTATTAGAGTACCATTTCTTGAAGTAGGTATTGATGATCATCTGGATTTCTGCTTGGTCCATTGTAATTTCATCTTTTTCATTCCTAATTGCATGGATTCGAGCCTTTTCTTTCCTTTTTTGATGAGGTTGGCTAAGGGTTTATTGATTTATTCATTCTTCAAAAACCCAACTCTTTGATTCATTGATTTTTTGTATCATTCTCATTGTCTTCATTGAATTGATTTCTCCTCTGACTTTTATACTTTCCTCCCTTGCATGAGCTTTGGGTTTTTCTTGTTCTTCTTTTTCTAGGAGTTTAAAGTTGAGCATTAGATGGTTTATTTGAGCTCATTCTGTTTTCCTAGTATGGGCTTTCACTGCTGTGAATTTCCCTGGTAGAATTGCTTTCATTGTGTCCCATAGATTCCTGTATGGTGTACTGGAATTATTATTTAATTGCAGAAACTGTCTAATTTCTTCTTTCCTTTCCTCTGTGACCCATTGGTTGTTCAGGAGTGTGTTATTCAATTTCCATGTGTTTGTGGAGTTCTTTTGGTTTCATATGCTATTGATGTCCACTTTAATTGCCCTATGGTCTGATAATATACAGGGGATAATTTCAGTTCTTTTGCATTTACTTAAACATGCCCTATGAGCTAGCATGTGGTCTGTTTTGGAGAATGACCCCTGTGAAGATGAAAAGAATGTATATTCTGATTTTGTGGGGTAGAACACTTTGTAGAAGTTTATTAAGTCCATGTGTTCAAAAGCTAGGTTCAATTCTAGTATTTTGTTGTTGATTTTTTGTCTAGATGATCTGTCTATTTGTGACAGTGGGGTATTGAGATCCCCCACTACAATTGTATTAGTGCTTATTTGGTTTTTCATGTCGATTAGCATTTGTTTTGTATAGTTGGGGGCATTATTTTTTGTGCATATATATTTATGATTGTCATCTCTTCCTCTTGGATTGTCACCTTTACAAGGATGTAGTGACCTTCTTTGTTACTCTAAATTAGTTTTGGTTTGAAATCTACTTTGTTTGCAAAAAAGATAGCTACCCCTGCTTTTCTCTGGGAACCTGTTGCATAGAGAACTGTTTTCCATCCTTTTATTTTTCAGTCTATGAATTTCTTTTTTGATTACATGTGCTTCTTGTATACAGAATATTGTTGGATTTTGCTTCTTAATCTATTCTACCAGTCTATTTCTTTTGATTGGTGAATTGAGGCCATTAACATTGATGGTTATGACTGAGAGATGTTGACTTATCATTGTCATGTTATTTTCCTATTCTTGGCTCTTTTATTTTTTATTTTCCCCCTTTTTCTTTAATTTCCTGCCTTGCCTGATGGCTTTGCTCTGTTGGGTCTCGTGGAGCTGTGACCCCCATTGATTTTTTCTAGGGTATTGTTTAGAATTGTTTAGAGTGCTGGTTTGGTATTCATGAAGTTTCTCAGGTGTTCTTTATCATAGAAGTATCTTATTTCCTCATTGATTTTGAAAGATAATTTTGCAAGATACGTCAGTCTAGGTTGGAGGTTGTTTTCTTTTATGGTTTGAAATACATTACTCTGGCTCTCCTTGACTTGAGAGTTTGTATTGAAAAGTCTGCTGTGATTCTGATGGGCTTTCCTTTGCATGTAATTTGTTTCTTTTCTCTAACTGCTTGTAGGATTTTGTTCTTCTGTTAGGTTTCTGGGATCTTGATTATTATATGTCTAGGTGGAGATTTTTTTTTTTGTCATGGCTAGTTGGAGCCGTATATGCCTCACTTATCTGTATGTCAAATTCTTTTGCTCTGTTTGGGAAGTTTTCTGTCATTAATTGTGTGAAAAGTTTTGGTTTTTTTTGTCATCTGTCCTTTTTCCTGCTTTTTTGTTGACTCCTATCAGTCTTATGTTATTCTTCTTTGCATCATCTAAGAGCTGTTTGATCAATTTCTCTAGGTCCCTTACTATTTTTAAGAGATCTGTCTTTTCATGGTCACTGACTGCCATCCTGTCTTCTATATGTGATATTCTGTCTTCAGAATGGCTCAGTCTGCTGTGAATACTTTAAATAGTGTTTTTAATCTCCTGGATATCTGTTTGAATCTTTTTCATGGATTCCATTTCTTTCCCATGTTGGGCATTCATGGTTTCCATTTCTTCCCTACGCTGGGCATTCATGGCTTCCAACATGGTCCTAAACTCATCTGTTTTTTTGTTTTGGGTTTTTTTTTTTTTTGTCTGTTTATCTTCTAGAGTCTCTAATCATGTCTTTCATTCTGCTCACCATCTCTGTAATTATCTGGAAAATTATTTCTATTTTGAATTTTTCCAGAGCCTCATTCATGTGTTTTGTTATTTCCCATGCTATCAGTTAAGGGTGTCCAGGCGGTTCATTATCAGACTTTTCCACCTCGTTTCTCCCAGAATTTGCCTTTGGTGAGCTGGAAGCCTGGGTTTGCACCTTGGTTAAGTATCTTCTCATTTCTATTTTTGTTGCTGGCACAGTCCTTGGTTTAGTTCCTGGGTTGATACTTCAATATTAGTTATTGTAAGTATCTTTTTGCTTGTATTTAGAACCTTTATGGAATGATTGCTTCTCAGAGGTGTCTTCCAGATATGGCTGTTCTTTAGGTTTTGAGAATCTAATGAGTCTGAGGCAATCTCATTTTCATTAAGAAGGACAGGAAGGACAACTGATTAAATCAATCACAACTCCTTAGCCCAATCAGCAACAACAATACCATCAAGCACAGTTAGAAAATGATAATTTGTGGTAGTTATTAATCTATCACCTTTAACCATGTGAATTAAATCAAAATTGAGGACCAGCCCAAAATGTGTTTACAGTGAATAAAGTCTTCAATATAGCAACTGTACCTTTGGAATGAAGACTTAGAAGGAGTTGGGGAGGGTGGGATAGATTGGTAGAAGGATAAAGAAAGGTTAAAAATGAGGCCAGAGGACACAGGAAGATCATGCAAACTCTAGGAAACTATTGAAGACAAAAAGAAAAGACAGAATGAAATAATAAAGACAAGAACAGAACAACCTAACAGCAATAGGGAAGCTAGAAACTGTATTCACTTTTCTTTAAAACTAATGACAATCAAGAGAAGAAAAAGAGAAAAGAAAAAGAAAGAAGAAATCTGAATTAGAGCAGGAACAGGACAAAAAGGGAGATGAAGAACAAGGTGGGAGAGTGAGAGAGAAAGAAAAGAAAAGAAGAAAGAAAAAAGAAAAAATTTGAAAAGAGAATAAAAAATAAAAATTAAAGACAAGAGAAAAAATACTTTTGAAAATAAAAAATAAAAAATGAAAAGGAAGGGCCTCCTTCAGGATATGTCTCTGCTGTCACAATATACAATGTGGGCAGCAGTGTGCAGATCTAAGTCGATTAGTCTCAGCAAGCCAGCAGCAGACTCCTGAGATTCAGGCTGATTCCTGGCTGCAGGGCCCATGTTGAGCTCCCTAACCTCCTGCAGGGTTGAACTCTGCAAAGCTTTACTGCAGGTTCCAGCTCCCCTTCCCTTGAAGATAGTCCAGGTTATGATGGGAGGTGGTGATCCCTCTGATTTACCAACTATGGTGTTCTGGTGTGCCTTTATTGCAGAGATTCTCTTCACTTTTCTAGGGGCTTTAATTTTCATCAAGAACCCTGAGAAAGGACCTTTCTGTTGTTCACTTCTGCTCTATCTGCTGAAGCTCAGAACAATGGCCGTTATGATCCCTTGTACCTCTATGGTGTGGATCAATGTACTGGCACCTCCTGGAGCCCAGAGGCAGTGGGGGAGGGTGCTGCAGGTGCCTGCCTGGCTCCACTCCTTAGAGGCCCGGGGGGGGGGGGCGGGTATGGTGGAGGGGTGCGGTGCCCGCGCAGCTCAGCCCCTCGCCAATCAGCTCCTCACCGCTCTGCTCCTGGACCTAATGATTTTCTAATTTAGGCTACATTGTATAACCAGTGGTAGGGCTCATACTTAAGAAAATATATATATCATTTTCTATAAACAGAGAGCAGATCAGTTCAAATTACATGCATAATGTCTGTGTTAATCTTGCTTATGTGTAGATGGACATAAAATTGCAAATCCAAATTCTGATGCATTTGACAGTAAAATCATGTACGATTGATCATGGGATAGAATAACTACCATAAAATTCATGTTGCCCTTAGCAAAAGAGAACATATGTTGGTATATAATATATATATATATATTATATATATAATATATATAATTTTGAAGTTAGAATAATAAATAAAGAGTAAAAATTCACTTCATCATTCAAGCAATGACCACATGAAAATTTTATAACATTTTCCGTGGTTCAACTAAACTAATATTAATGAGGCAGAATTAATTTAACAGCTATTAATTATGAAAGCAAGGAAAGAGAAAATAAAGTATCATATTAAGATCTACATCAATGACCTGATATATCACCATAGCTGTAATTTAAATATGCTAAAAATACATACCTTAAATTAATGAATAACCATAGCATAACTGTATTATTATATTACAAGATGTTAAGTTAGCAAATAACAAGGGACAATTAGAAACTTGTAATAAACATTGAGAAGGCATTTCAAATCCATGGCACTTTCTCTTAACAGAAATAGAAAATAGAAGATACATATTTTCATGTTAAAATATATCATCATTAAATCATCATATTTCAAATGTGATATTTAACAATGTAGTGCTAAGAGTACAATAAGTGAGTTTTTAGTTCTCATTTTAGTGGAAATATACTAGGAAAGTGCTGTATATTTTTTAGAATGATAAACTTTCACAGCAATTTGATCTGCACAACAGGTATTTAACACTCATCTTAAATGACCTCATCAATAAAATATGAAAATAAGATTAAAAAGAAGTACTAAGATGAAAACTACGACAGTGTGATTGTTAATGATAGGATTTTCTTTGAGTTTCCTATTTGCAACTAGATTAATAATATTCAAGAACAGACTGTATTTCCACTCTTGAGATAGTAATGTGGATTCTCTAGAACCTAAGGGGAATTCTTAGAATTTGACAAAATAATTAGATATTTTAATGGTATTGTCATTCCATAGGAATGTACAACAGTACATAAACATAGATACAATGCATCTGCAGTATTAAAACTTCAGGTGAATTTAAGGCAATAATGTTTATAAAGTCTCCTGGAAAGGTGGCTATAATGAAAAAGCAATATGCTTAGAAATACTATTCTGGAAATTGGTAAAAAAATTGGGCCTAAAAGAGAAAGAAAGAGAGTTGAGCATAAGGATGACTCTTTCACAGCTTTTGTAGCTATTATGGAATTAAAGAGAAACTATGGTAGGGAGGGCCAAGATTTGGCTTAGTGGTGGCATGCCTGCCTTGCAAGTGCAAAGTCCTGAGTTCGATCCTCAGTACCAAAAAGAGAAAAAAAAATGGAAAAGAGAAAATATGGTAGGGATTGCAGGGAAAAGACAAAAACATTAAAAATTATTAAATCTTACCATTGATGAGCCGGTAAAATGATATTAGAAGATTACATGAACAAATAGTACCTATAAAGAATCCACACAAAATTGAAGAGTGATACTATAGAAGAACATGGAATTGTTCAGTTCTGTCAAGTAGCAGATTACTGATTTAAGTGGCATGGATTTTTTATGAGCTTTTCTGTTGGGAATATTAATGGGCACTTCATGTGAGGATTGAAAATAGTGTCCCAAAGTGAAAATGTAAGCTTTTTCTGCTTAAAGAATAAACTAGCCAGTACATTTTATGGGATTTAGAGAAGTGATTTGCTTAATGCACAGAAATGGCCAAGAGACAAATTACAAATTCCTCCTACCAGAGGTAATAGAAATGATTGCTGAATATCTTTTTGAAAATAAGGCTAATTATCAATTTTCTAAACACCATTTAGACCACATCTTATTCTAAGAAAATAGTCATTAACAATGCTTAAAATGTCAGAAATATCAACATCAGAGCTATACTAATAATTGCAAATCCTCAGGTTCTCATGGACTGAACCATCTCTGGGTGGTGTATGAGGACACTAATTACTTGTCTCCTCATATGCAGGTTCTGATATAATTGTGAAATAGTCACCGAAGGTAAAAATAAATTAAAATATAAGTTTTATTAGAGAGTATTATCTGTAATAAAATAAAAACAGCATCATCTTATAGGTTAAATCATGTACCTCAAAAGCTTATGTGTTGAGATCCTGACTCTTAGTACCTCAGAAAGTGATATTATTTGGAAATATTTCAGACATGAAAACAATGAAACCATAGTGAAGTAGAGTTCCCTAATCCAATATACCTGCTGTCTATACAAAGAACTCAATGTGGTGCTCGCTTCGGCAGCACATATACTAAAATTGCAATGATACAGAGAAGATTAGCATGGCCCCTGTGCAAGGATGACAGGCAAATTCATGAAGTGTTCCATATTTTTAAAAAACTGAAAGAAAAAGAATTCAATGTGAAGAGAATGTGAAAATACATCATAAATGTCTTTATGCCAAGGAACACAGGAGACCACCAGAAGCTAGAAGAGAAACACAAAATACATTTATCTGATTGTTCTCAGAAGAAATCACCCATGTCCACACTTAGATTTTGAAATTGTAAGAAAGTTTCTCTATATTTGCCACCTAGAATGTGCTCATTTTTATTAATATCCCTAGGAAGCTAATATTCTTTCCTATACTCATTCATGACTCTAGATTAGTGTAAAAGATAGTATTTCCGTTTAGGTAGATCACTGGAAAGAAGGCAATTTTCTTCTTTTCCAATCAAGTATAGAGTGGTAAAAACTCAGAGGGAGTTTATTCTTAGCAGTTTAAACTCAGAGGGGGTTCATATCAAATAAAAAGCAGTGAAACCCCAGTCACTGACTGCGCTAGTTCTGACTACAAGTATTTCAAACTCTGTCTTTTCACCAATATATTTAAGAAAGACTCTTTAAATGATGTATACCTGTAAAGTGAACGTGAACATCTGGCTCACATCTGTAGCATTAAGCTATTTCACCAATTCAAAACACATTTCAAAAGGCATTTCTAAAATTCATGTGAAAATGTAAAAGACTAGAATAACCCTTATTCCAATACCTAATTTTAAAATACACTACATAGTCATAGCTTCAAAAACAGCATGGGACTGGGGCACAACAGACATACTGACCGATAGCAGAGTATAGAGGACACAGAAACAATCCCACACTGCCACAGCCTTCTAATTTTTAACAAAGCTGTCAAAAACACATGTTGAAGAAAAGGCAACCTCTTTAACAAATGGTTTTGCCAAGATTGAATATCCACATGCAGAAGATTGAAACTAAACCCCTATTTCTCAACCTGTAACAAAAATCAATTCAAAATGGATCAAAGACCCAGATATAAAACTTGAGACTTTGAAACTGTTGGAAGAAAATACAGAATAAATATTTCAATACATAGGTGCAGAAAACAGTTTTCTGTACAGGACTCCAGAGTTACAGGAAATAATAGTAAGACTCATCAAATATGATCACATCAAATTAAAAAACTGTACCACAAAGGAGTAAATATAAAGCCTAGAGAATGGGAGAATATTTTTCCAAGCTATTCTTTCAACTGAGGATTAATATCCAGAGTACATAATGAATTCAAAAATACAGTCCCAAAAATCAAAATCCTGATCAATAAATGGATAACAAAAGAAATGTTTAGCAAATTTAACCATTGGTGAAATGTAAATCAAAACTACATGGGGATTCCATACCACCTAGTCAAAATGGTTATCATCAAGAATACAAAAAATAACAGAAGTGTGAGAAGATAAAGGGAAAAGGGTACCCTTTTCAGTGTCAGCTTGACTATAAATTAGTACAGCATCTATGAAAATCAGTAGGAATGTTCCTTAAAAATGTAAAAATAAAGCTCTCATTTGATCTAGCAGTATCACTCCCAAGTTTTTTCCCTAAGTAATTAAAATCAGCACACTATATAGATACCTGAATACTCATGTTTATTGTAGCACAACTCAAAATATCTAAACTATGAAAATAACTAAGATGTCTGTCAATAGATGAATGGATAACCAAAATGTGGTATATGTTTGCTATGGAATATTATGCAACCATAAAGAATGTCACTGTGTCAGCTGCAGAAAAGTGAGTAGAACTGGAGATCATCATGTTAAACACAATCAGCTGGTCTCAGAGTGTCTAATATTGCATGTTTCCTATGTGGAATCTCAGACACACACACACACACACACACACACACACACACACACAGAGAGAGAGAGAGAGAGGAGATATGAAAATAGACAAATGGTAAATTGAGGTTAGAAGTGATCCAAAGATTTTGTGTTATATGTATTTATAAGTATTCCAAAATAAAATCCACTCTTCTATATAACTGAAAAACAATAAAAAAGAAACTCACATATTTTTGGTAAAAGGCAAGTAGTTTAAATATTTTGCTAGATAAAATCTAAAATGGGTCAGTCTGATATTTTTTAAACACATTTTCTCTCACACAATTGCAAGTAGCTGCAAGACACACATTGATCTTATGAGATATATTGTGATCTTTATTCAGTTTTGACCCTGTTTAGTCAGTCCGTGGATAACAGCTTCAATATTAAATATAAGTATAAATATATAAATATATAAAATTTTTATTTAAACAGCATAATTAACCTTTTCAAATGGTATATTCTAACAGAAGATCAAATAATATGAACTTTACATTCTGTGGTGTTAGAGTATTCTTAATTAAGGCTTTGTCAAATATCAGTAACTGTGTAAATCATCTCTCATAGCTGACTTTCTGTTTTCTTCCTATCTACAGTCTTTCACAATTTATAATTTTCATATTGAATCTTTTATATATGATGTAACATTTTGCTAAAAATATTGTTTTCATTTATATATCTATGACAAGATAAATTGTGTGATCTATGTGTATATATAATAAATATGGACTATAAAGAAAATTATAAATGCTATAAAAGTCATACTGATTAATACTTTTATCTTTTATTTTTCTCTCTTTCTTTTTTTTTTTTTGGTACCAGGGATTGAACTCAGGATCTTGCGCTTGTGAGGCAGGTTCCAGAACCACTGAGCTAAATCCCCGGCCCTGATTAATACTTTTAATACTTGCTATTTGCATAGTACTGGGGAATGCCTTTATATGATTTTACTCATTTACTCACTGAAGTATAACAAAGAAGGAAACTAGAATTTAGAGACAATACATTGTATAAGATAGTAAAAATAAAGTTAGGATCTTGGAAGAGCATCTGATCAATGTGGCCATATGATTTCTCACTATATAATAACTTGCTCTATACTTCCATCCCCCTTTTCTCTCTCCCTTCATCCTTCTCCATTGATTTCTCTCTCATCTCTGTCTTTCAGTAATGTCCAAAAGAAAATGTGAAATTGTTCTGTTTTTCCTTAGCTGTTTCTACCATCCTGTGACATATAGTCCCATGCACTTTCTATATTTTATCTATGCTTCAATATACATCTATGAGTAGATAATCTACACGTATATATGAAATACTAATGACTATATTATCTTTTCATGTTTTTAAAAATCACATAATAATATATAAACAGTTAAAATAGTGTCTACATAATAACTGCATTAAAAGGAAATCACAACTTAGTTACTAGAATAGATTCCACAGTACAAAAAATTTGTTATTGACTAGATGATATACATCAGAATCATGGCTACATGTTAATGCTGTTCCTACTCAGATTCATCTACCACATGTTTATTCACTCAACTTCATATAAAAATGCTTGGTATAGCTGAAAATAACATTAATAATAAACCCAATAAAATTTTATTGAAAAAAATTACAATTTGTTCCACAAATGTGTTTAGGTCTTTTGGAAGTGTACACAGTCAACTTATTAATTTGAACAATCAATGCACAATTATTTTGTCAAATACCTAATAATATTCCCATAAAATATGTTTCCAGAAATATTATATGAGTGCAATTAGTAAATGATTGATTTTTTAAAAATTGTTAGTACATATTTGTGATAGATAATGAACACATTCACCGTGGGGAGTGGATGGGTAGATATTACTCATTTCAGTCCCCTTTCTGACCTTCTTCTCTACTCCCTTCATCTCTGGGTCCCCTATCCATCTATCAAAGGTCTGTGTCCCAATTCCCTAGCATTTATCTTTTATGTTGCTCTTTAAATCATTTATACTTTGTGTTTATCAGATAAGAGAAACCATTTGGTTGTTTTATAAAAAAGTACAAGGGTAATGTATTTTCACAGATACAAAATAATTTTATATAATTTCCAAATTGCTCCACATACAATATGTGTGATGAAAAGATATGGTGAATGGTTACATTTTGAAAATTAATTATATTAAAAGATGCATTGCTGTGTATCCATCTGCAAATACTCCCTCTTATTTTAAACATACTTATGTCACTGTTCTTGCCACTATCAGGAGCAGCTCTGGAAGTCGGCTTCAGAAAGAGCCTGCCTTTCTGTTGAATGCACTGGGCAGTGAATTTAACCATAGTTTTTTTCATTATTCATTAAGTTTATTGATACATTTTAGGTATACAATATAATGACATTCATCATTGGGATCTTGTACCTTCACATAGTCTCTCTTGGTTCTTAATTTTTTCTCATTCCCTTGTCCTCCTTTCAACCCCTCCACCCCTCCCTATTTACAAAGACTTTGTTTCCATTTTTTTCCTTTTCTCATATTTATTTCTTTCCCTTCTTTCCTTTCCCCTACTCTTGCCCTTCTCCTTCTCCTTCCCCTTTTACCTTTTCTTCCTTTTTCAGATTATCTATTATACATTTTGGTCCTCATTTACACTTTCAGTTTCTCACATCAGAGAAATTATTCGGTATTTACACGTGTGTCCTATTTAACTTAAGAATATGCCTTCAATGTGCATCCATTTAGCTTTAAATGTCTCTAGTTTCTCATTCTTTATTGCTGAATAGTACTCCATTTTATAAAAAAAACCAAAACAACACACACATCACCTTTACCCAGCCACCAATTGATGGGCATAGCCATAGTTTTTATCACACCTCATAAAGACACAGAAAAAGAAATTCCAGAGCTGCCTCAGAATGTGAAAAGAGCAACAGAATAAATGTAATAAGATTATTCAGAATAATGTGACTAACAGGGTAAAAGGAGAAAAAAAAAATTTGTTTTTAAATAGAATGCCCCTTCAGTTAAAATTTGATTAAACTCAACTACTGAAACATTTAATTTGAACTGTATTTGTTAAAGAAAAACATCTTGTTATAATTGGAATACAGTGTCCACTCAATAAGTTAAGCTGCCTGAGTCATAATATTTATTGTAGCTGTGAACAATAACTAACTATATAAGATCTATTTATTATTGGTGGCAAAAATGAGCTAATGTTAAGCACAGTTGATTGTAGGAGTCCCTGTCTACTTATTATTAAAATATAGTTACTTGAAAAATACATCTTTTTAAATTGAATATTATACTTATTAAAATGTGTAATAGTAAGACTAACAACTGTTATGTAACTTTCAAAATAAAAATACTGTATTTTTCATCACAAATGTGAACTCTTACAAATGCATCAAGAAAGACTGGTTAGAGGGTTGCCATGGGAACACTGTTCCTTTGCTACTATTCCATGAGGCTGGGACAGACATTTTCAGGCATATGTTCACAGTCACTTAGATATTATATAATAAAGCCATTGCTAAGATTCAGGTCTTTTTATACCAAAGATATTGAAAGTGGTGTACTAGCATTTATTTTCCATGTGAAAGTGAAAAAAAAATCACAATCTTTTTAAGTGGACAGCAGCAGTTTTGATTCCTATGTTAGTAACAAGTTATTGACAGAGAACATAACCAAAATTAATATTTGCTATTGCATAATTTCAATTACCTTTGTATATATATTGTGGAAATATATACATATAATATATGTATATATAATATATTATATTTAATTTTCATATTTACTTGTATATATAATTTTTAATAAGGCAGTTCAAACCACTGCAAAATTTTGCAGTGGTATTTTGGGATGACCATTATTCAGGGTATAATTTTAGTCTGAGTGATCTACATTGGTGAGTAATGAAATTAAATACTTTAATCCTAAAATCTAGTTATTGATTCTAATCCATTTAGTACAACTTAATCTCATCTTTTAATTTTCATTTAAAAATTCCAGATGATCACTGCTTTGTATATTTTGAGCACTCTTCTAATGAATTAATCTTCTTATTTATCCATTTCTTATCGCACTTTTCCTTTTGGGGGGGAGGCGGTACCAGGGATCGAACTCATGACCTTGCACTTGCGAGGCAGGCACCGGAACCACTGAACTAAATCCCCGGCCCTCGCACTTTTTCTTTGGAAAGAAAATAATTAATAATTACAATGTTACTGAAAAGCTATATATGGCATGTAATGGGTAGACAGGAGTAATAATAGTGATGCCTAGCCTATAATGATGATTTGCTCTGTTATAGGCAGTTTGATGAACACTTTGTAAGCCCCTATTCAATGTATTAGATTTTATTAACGTACATAAACTAGAAAATCTAGACTCTGAAACATTTATAGTATGTCTAACAATATTATTAGGTGATCAACACGGAAGTGAAAAATCAGTTTATCTGACATTAAAGCTGATGGCTATATCAGTGATGAACTCTGCTTTTCAGAACAATGGATTCCCATTATTTTAACTGAATATATCTTCAAATAAGATTCAAACATTAGTTGAAGTTTTAGAACATAAGGGAGAATTTAGCTAACAAAAGTAATAGTGAGCAACAGAATCAGAAACACATTGTATAAATTTGGTACATTATTTGTCAACATTGTTGTATTTGACCAAACAATTAGTTTGTGCATATATCAATATAAAAGAAATAGAAGTATGTAGGCATAATTGCATTTTAATGTTTAAATAAAATTATGTACATAAAGAAGATATATACAGATAAGGAAGCTAGTGATGTATAGTTACTTTTTAATGATTAAATAAAATTTTGTATACAAAGAACTTAGCCCAAAGGCCAGGAACAGAGTGCAGTTATATTTAAATGTCCCATGTTATTAAACAACTCTAAAAATCTGTAATTAACTTTTCAAAGTCTACAAAAATTAATGACTATAAAAGAAGTTCTCTGGTTATAAGGCATCAGATTTTATTGTTGTAATCCATAGTAAGTATTGATCTGTGTTATGAATGGTATACTATAAACATCATTCACGTACTGATCCTATTATTACTATGGCTCACTTCTATGGAAAATCATAATGTACAATGTGTTGTGTTCATGGGTTAAATTATATCCCTAAAATGGGATACATTGAAATTTTAAACTCTAGTACTTTAGAATGTGATGCTGTTTGGAAATAGGACCTCTAAAGTTTTAATTAGTTAAAGTGACTTAATATTAGAGGTAGAGTGCACCACAATTTAATACATACTGTGTTCTTATTAGACACCATGTGAGGAGAGAGTTCTATGTGCTGACAAATACAGAAGCTGGATTTAAGAAGCCACAGTCTAAGAAATGACAACAAACTACCAAATTGAGAAAGAGGAAATAAAGGATTTTCCTACAGCATCCAGAGGAAGCATAACTCTGTGGGCACCTTGATTTCAGACTTCTCGTTTCCAGAACCATAAAACAATGTGTCTGGTTTAAAAATTAATCTTCCAATATTGCTTTACGGACACATACTGTGATACTATGTGTAGTGCATAGACATGAACAATACCTGTATATGTGATTGCTACAGCTGGAGTATGGCTTGAGTGTGTTTCCCAGGGATTCATGCATGTATTGGGAGCATGACCCTTGGTGTGATGGTGGTGGGCAAGGTGAGGCTTAGTGAAAAGTAATTAAGTCACTGATTTAAGTCCTTCCTTAAAAGGAATTGATGCAATTTTGATATGATGCTGGTTAGTTTTTATGAGAGGGTTGTTGTAAAAGTACAAGGCTGAGAAACTGAATGTATCTGTGGCTTTCATGTGATCTCTTACCTTCCAGCATGCTCCACTACTATACCATGTGTTTTCATTACTGTCTTCTGGATAAGATACAATACCTGAGACTCACAACTCTGAAGAAGAAAGGTTTATTTTGGCTCACATTTTTTAGAGGCTTCAATTCATAGTCAGCTGGCTTCAAGGGAGGGGGGCATGGCACAGAGGCCTGCAGAGTTGAAAGAGCTCATGGCATGGTGATGGAAAACAGAAAGAGATCAAGGGAAGAGAAAGACAGACTCTTTGAAGTCACACCAATGCCACCTCCCATCATCATATTTAATAATTATTCACCAGTGGAATAATTCACTATCTAGATGTGAATCTAGATAGAATCCATAACAATATTGGTTGTGACCCAGGTGAAAAGTCCTTGCCAAAACTAGCATCATACTTTTTAGATTCTCTACCTCTATCTTTGAGCAAAATGAATCTCTTTTTTTTTTCAAATTTCCAATACTTAGGTATTTCATTATAGTAATTAAAAATAGACTAATACAATGATATATATCTGATATACAGTATGTGCATTTGTTTATATGTGTGCATGTGGGTATATACATACAACTTTTCCAATTTAGAGCTATCATAGCTTTCTAACTTTCTAGGTAGATAATTTGAGGCACTATTTAAATTTCTATTGCTTCAGTGTCATCTAAATAAGTGCTTTCTAATAATTTTGGTTTATTAGTACTTAAATTAATAACAAATCATAGATTATTTCTACAATGATGCCTTATACATAATGAGTATTTAATTAATCTCACCAGATTTTTGACTAGCTATATCTGAATCTGCTGACTTTCATGCATCAGAATATTGGAATTTAACATTGTAAACTAAATCTTCAGGTAAAATCTGATTTTCTGAGGTTTTTCTATGATGAAACCCTTTTATTTTGGATTGATTTGATAGAATACTTTTTATTATAACTCATAAACTTAACTTCTTAAAAATTTATTATGACATCAGGTTTTAGAAGTATTTTAGTTCATATATGACAATTAACTTCTATTGACATGTGATAATAAAAATGTTGTATTGAACACCAATTGCTTTTGCATTCAGTTAGGTTTTATAATGCCACAAGTGAATTAACTGCTATCCTAAAATTCATAAAAACTTGGAAAATCTTGCAAATCACAGTTCTTTGACCCCATTAGAGAACTGAATTTGCAAACTTACCAGGTAAAGTGAATTTCAGATGAGACAAGCACTCAAAGAAAGAAGAAACACATTAACTTTTTTTTCAATTTGGGATAATCATGAGCAAAAGAAGTGGTTACCATGTAACTAAGAAGAAAATAACTGAAAATTTATCAAATTCTCCAAAGCTGGGTGGGGACTGGTGTTACTTTGGAATCTCTGGAAGCCCCAGATGGAGGTGCTTTTCCCACTTGCCATTATTTGCCTTGATTGGACTTGTCCTGGTGAGTGTGAGAAATATTAAGGGAAGGACAGAACACTTGAGGAGGCTCTCTTCAATGGTGCCAATAAGTAGGGTCTGCTAATATTTGATGGTAGAATGGGAGTCCTTGGCAAAGCCTACCAGTGCTCTAGACTCTGTGTGAAGACAAAAGGTGATAATCAGTAGTTGTGTCCCCACTCCCCTCCAGACACTTTTCTGATATGAAAGCTCTTTTCTGACCTCTGAAAGACAAGAAGTTCACCCTTTCCACACTGCCCCTGCTCCACTATGAGGTCAAGATATTCTGCACCTGAGTGAGAGAGATGATACACTTCTGACCCAGATTTCTGTTCTGATACCAAGAAAAATGAAGATAATGCTCAGGAGAGGAAGTCAAAAAAATCTGCTCACCCTGCCCTGTGCTGATATAAGTTAAAACTCACCTGTCACAAGAATGAGGCAGAAAGCACTCATGACAAGGTTGGTGCACTCATTTGAAGCAATTCTAATACCACTTGGGTAGAGGCAAGTGTTCTGCTTCCAAAACCCTTTAAATTAAAATAATTCAGCATTTGTTGACAGAATTAATTTCCTTCCAGTTGTAGAACTTTGAGGCCCAGAGTTCTGCTGGCCATCAATTACGGTGGAGAGGCACTCAATGCTTTTAGTCTTTGCCTACATCTCCTGTTATGTGTCCTCCTCCACCTCCAAAGCTATGGAGACTGGAGACTGCTTTGAATTAATTCATGTTCACACTTCAAATCTCTCTTGAACACTAAAACCAAATGACTTTATGAACTCTCGTGATTAGATCAGCCTTACCAATAATATCTTTTTAACTAAGTCAACTAATCTGAAACTTCAATTACATCTCCAAATTTCCTTAGCCATGTAAGATAACATAATGCTGTGAGGGATATCTCATCATATTTATAGGTAACGCCCATACTAAATGATGTAATGCTCACAATCATGAGATTCACTAGGACTTATCATAGAAACCTACATACTACACCTGAGTGACAATATTGTCATCTACCAAGGCACCAGGAAATTCTAGGAAGGTCCCACTTGAGGCACAGGTATATAGGAACTTCCTGAGACTGAGACTGGGGCAGGTGACAAAGTCACTGCACCAGTCCTTTACAGAAGCCTACATAGAATAGCAGGTAGCACCAGTCTACCATGAGGAAGAGGCAAGAGAAGTGAATGATTGCCTCTTTCTGGTACAAGGGTGCAGAGCTGAAGAGAAGTTGAGACCAAATCAAGAATATTGAGAGAAGCTCTGTGGAATCCCATGCTGGGGAAATATACAAGGACACAGAAGATATATTAGAAGAATTGAATATATTTCAATAAAGATTGTTGAGACAACAAAAAATCACAAGTCAGTGCATGTGTTGCGCATATTAAAAGCATGACTCATAATAGTGGCATGACATGGAATGATGATGTACATACATTTCTGGGTGTAACTGTTATTTATTTCACTCTCTGCAGTTCTTTCACACATGATGTTTACTTGTTAAATACACAAGAAGAAGTCAAGGAATAGAATTAAATTTTTAAAAATAACCAACAGTCAGATACACAGATGTCCAGATTTTGAACTACAGGATAGAAACTTTAGAATAAATAAAAATATTTTGAGTGTCTAGTGAAATAGATGAACAATATTTATGAAAAGATAAGTAATACTGACAGATGAAAATAATTATACAATGAGTTAAAATATTAATAAGATAAAATATCTGAGATAAATATCTCATTTTGCAGGCTTATCAAAAGACAGAAATCATCAGAAGAAATAATTGGTGTACCTGAAGATAGAGCACAGGACATCATTACAACTTAAACAGAGGAAGGAAAGTTGGACAGCAAGCTGTAGCAACAGCAGCAACAGCAGAAATATAATGTTCAGTATTTGTGTGATAAAATGAAATCATCTAAATTTTGTATTATTTTAGGTCCAGAAGAAGAAGGGATAATTGATCAGGAGAAATATTTGGAAGGATAATAACCAATTATCCAATATTAATGAAAAAAATAACTCACATATTTCAGAACATCAGAGAAAGCCACATTTAAAATAAATACAAATATATAACTTGGTACATCATCACCAAATAAGTATAAACAAAGTATAAACATTACACACAAGGAAAATAAATATAAGAAAATAGGTCAGACATAGCAGGATCCAAATATAATTCAAAATTTTTGGAAGCTGAGACAAGAGACTTGCAAGTTCAAGGCCAGCCTGCGAGCTTCATTATTTAATGATATCCTATCTCAAAAAAAAATTTAAAAGAGCTGAGGTTTATAGCTCAATGTAAAGACCCTGGTTCAACCCTTAATACAACAGAAAGAGAAGAAGTTTAAAAAAGAAAAGAAAAGAAAAGGAAGAAGGAAAGAAAGGGAGTGGTGTAGGCCACAGTGGCTTGGTTGCGGACAAGTTCTAGCCAGGGGCCTTCCCCAACCCCAGCAGCTTGGACTCACAGTCCCAGCCAAAGGCCCACCTGGAAAAGAGCTACACAGGTGCACAAGCAACAGCCAGAGGCCTACCCAGATACCACTGGTGAGTGTGTGGAGATCTCAGCTAGATGGCCAGTTGGGCCAAAGTGGCACAGTTGTGGGCATGTACTAGCCATGCCCCCCACCCCTAAACCTAGCAGCCTGGACTCACAAGCCCAGGCAAAGGCATGCATGGAAAAGAGCTGCAAAGTTGCACAGGAAATACCCAGAGACCCACCAAGATACCACTGGTAAATGCATGGAGACCCCAAATAGAAGCCCACCCAAATACCAGTGACTTGGGGCCACAGCCCCCAGCCAAAGGCCCTCCCAGACAACAGCTATGCAGGTGGGCAGGCCCCAGGCAGAAGTTAACCCAGATACCATCCCAAGTGTTCACAGGCCCCAGCCAAAACCCCACTTAGACAACAGGACAGCACAGAGATCCAGAAGGCCACCATTATGAACCCAGTAATTGGCACAGTGGTGAGAAGCAGAGAGAAGGACTCTCTGAGGCTTGCTGAGAATTGAAGCCGACTAGGTGAGCAAAAAATCACCTCAAAAAAGGCACAGCAGGATGGATCTGTAGAAATTAGAACACACATAAACAAGTCTGAAAACCAGATTTCCAGATTGCCTTAGGCAACCTCAAGAGGCAGTGAGATGAGACAATCTGATCTGCAATCACCTGGTATCCCTGAACTGGCAATGAAAGAGGATGTGGAAAAAATCCAGTCAGAAATAATTTCCCAGATAACAACAGAGATTGGGTCCATAGTGGGAGACATTATTAATAAATCTAGAGAAGAAACAGATAAAAAAATAGAGGAGCCAAAGAACATGATGAAATCCCAACATAGGAAGCAAATGGAATTAATGAAACAGATGCAAACAGCATTCCAGGAGATTAAAAACTCCACTGAAAGTTCTATACAACAGAATGAGCCAATGTGAGGACAGAATTACACATATAGAAGACAGAATTCCAATTACTGACCAGGAAAGAAAAATTTCTTTAAAATATTAAGGGACCATGAGAAAGCTCATGCAGCTACTGGACAATGCAAAGAAGAATAACATAAGACTGATCAGAGTCAATGAAAAACAGGAGACAGTGCAAATGACATGAAAAAATTCTTCACAGAAGTAATGGCAGAAAACTTCTCAAGTAGGGGAAAAAAACTTGACACACAGATAAGTGAGGCATATGGACTCCAACTATCCATGATCAAAAAAAGAAATCTACAAAAAGACATATAATAGTTGAGATTCTAGAAATGTAACAGAAGAACAAAATTCTACAACCAGTTACAGAAAAGAAACAAATCATATACAAAGGAAAGCCTATCAGAATTACAGCAGACATCTCAACACAAACCCTCAAGACAAGAAGAACTTGGAGTGACATATTTCAAGCCCTAAGAGAAAACAAACTACAACCCATATTGATGCACTCTGAAAAACTATCTTTAAAAATTGGTGGATAAATAAGATAGTTTCATGGCAAAGAGCACCTTAGGAATTTCATGAGTACCAAACCAGCACTCCAAAAAACTTTAAACAATATCATAGAAAAAGAAAATGAGGATCACAAAGCCAGGAAGCCCAGCAAAATGAATCCATAAGGCAAGAAATTAAATGCAAAGAGGGAGAATTCAACAAAAACAAAAATTCATAAGAAGGGTAAGTCAATATATATAAATTAAACCATCAATGTTAATGGTCTCAATTCAGCAATCAAAAGAAATAGACTAGCGGAATGGCTCAAGAAGTAAGATCCAGCAACATGTTGCATACAAAAAACACGCTTAATTCAAAAAGAAACTCATACAGTGAAAGTTAAAGGGTGGAAAACAATACTCCATGTGACAGGAACCCAAAAGAAAGCAGCAGTAGCTATCCTCTTTGCAGATCAAAAGGATTTCAAACCAACACTGATTAAGAGAGACAAAGAAGGACACTACATCCTTGTAAAAGGAACAATCCAAGAGGAAGAGATGACAATCACAAATATATATGCACCAAACACTAGTGTGCCCAACTATATAAAACAAATATTAACAGACATGAAAATAATATAAGTGCTAATACAATAGTAGTGGGGGGCCTCAATACCCCACTGTCACAAATAGATAGATAAACTAGAAAAAAATAAACAACAAAGTACTAAAACTCAATCGACGTCTTAAACAAATGAACTTAACAGATGTTTACAGAATGTTCCACCCCACAAAATCAGAATACACATTCTTTTCAGCTGAACATGGGTCGTTCTCTGAAATAGGCCACATACTCGCTCATAGAACATGTTTAAGCAAGTGCAAAGAATTGAAATTATCCCCTGTATATTATCAGACCATAGTGCGATGAAATTAGAGATCAATAGTAAAAGAAACCGCAAGAATTTCATAAACACATGGAAATTGAACAGTGTATTTCTGAACAACCAACAGTTACAGAGAAAATTAAAGTAGGGCCGGTGATTTAGCTCAGTGGTTTCGTTGCCTGCTGTGCAAGCACAAGGACCCAAGTTCGATCCCCAGTACAAAAAAAAAAAATTATAGAAGAAATCTGACAGTTTCTACAATTAAATGCCAATGCCAATACAACATATCAGAATCTATGGGACACAATGAAAGCAGTCCCACTAGGGAAATTCACAGCAGTGAATACTCATATTAGGAAAACAGAGAGAGCTCAATTAAACAACCTGATGCTGAACCTCAAGCTTCCAGAAAAAGAAGAGCAGGACAAACCTAAAGGTCATACAAGGGAGGAAATTATAAAGATCAGAGCAGAAATCAATGCAATGGAAAATAAGAATGATACAAAAAATCAGTAAAGTAAAAGTTGGTTCTTTCAAAGATTAAACAAAATTGAAAAACCCTTAGCCAAGGTTATCAAAAAAAGGAAAGAAAAGACCCAAATCCATGCAATTAGGAATGAGAAGGGTGAAATTACAATGGATTCAGCAGAAATCCAGAAGATCATCAATACCTACTTCGAGAACCTATATGTCATTAAGGTGGAAAACATAGATGAAATGGACAGATTCCCAGATACATGTGAATTACCAAAGTTGAACCAAGAAGACCTAAAAATTCTAAATGACCCAATATCAATTAATGAAATTGAAAACATAATTAGAAACTTACCAGCTAGAAAGTCTGTGCCCTGAAGTCTTCACTGCTGAATTCTACAAAACATTTAGAGAAGAACTATTGCCACTACCATTTAAAATCTTCAATGAAATTGAAAGGGAAGCGATACTCCCAAATTCATTCCTGAAAGCAAGCATCTGCTTGATCCCCAAAGCAGAGAATGACACAATCAAAAAAGATAACTATAGGCCAATCTCACTAATGAACATAGATGCAAAAATCCTTAATAAGCTACTGGTAAATAGAATGCAGAAGATTGTCAAGAAGATCAGGCAGCCTGACCATGTCGGATTCATTCCAGGGATGCAGGGATGGTTCAACACGCAAAATCAATAAATGTAATACACTTATATCAATAGAGCCAAGGACAAAAACCATATGATAATCCCAATACATGCAGAAAAAGTGTTGGACAAAATGCAACACCCATTCATGAATAAACCCCCCCCAAATTAGAATAGATGTTCTCTACTTCAATCTAGTAAAAGCCATCTATGAAAAACCAACATCCAATATCATACTAAATGATAAAAAACTGAAATCCTTCACACTAAAATCAGGAACAAGACAAAGATGTCCATTATCATCACTCCTGTTCAGTATAGTTTTGGAAACATTAGCCACAGCAATTGGACAAGAGAAAGAAATAAAAGGAATAAAGATAGGAAATGAAGAAGACAAATTGTCATTATTTGCAGATGACATGATACCCTACATAAAAGTTCCCAAGAACTCCACCAAACGTTTTTTAAACTTAAGAAGCAAATTCACTAAAGTAGCTGGATGCAAGGTCAACACCCAAAAATCAATAGCTTTCCTCTACATGAACAACAGACTCATTGAAAAGGGACCTGGAGAAACAACTCTCTTCACAATAACATTCAAAAAAATGAAATACTTAGGAATCAACCTAATGAAAGAAATCAAAGAACTCTACTCTTAAAAAAAATCAAAGATGTTACCAGAAAATGGAAAGACATCCCTTGCTTCTGAGTAGGAAGAACCAACATAGTGAAAATAGCCATATTTCCAAAACTTCTATATAGATTCAATGCAAACCCAATTGAAATTCCAGCAGCATACTTCACAGACCTTGAGAAAACATCCAAAATTTAATTTGGAATAAGAAGCAATGTAGAATAGCAAAATCAATTCCAGACAATAAAGACAAGATAGGGTATATAACAATCCCCAACTTGAAACTATACTACAAAGCTACTGTGATAAAAAAACAACATGGTATTGATAAAGAAACAGACCCTAGGACCAGTGGAACAGAGTAGAAGATGCAGAAACAACTCCAGACATACTCAGCCACTTCATCTTTGACAAAGGAGCCAAACACCCTCACTGGAGGAAAGATGGCCTCTTTAATAAATGGTGCTAGAAAAACTGGGTTTCAACTTGTCAACGATTAAAATGAGATCTATATCTCTCACCATGCACTAAAGTAAAATCGAAGTAGATTAAATATCTAAATATTAAAACAGAAAAACTAAACAGGCTGGAAGGAAGGTTAGGTAGAACTATTGACTCATTGGCATAGGAAAAGATTTCATGAACAAGACCTCAGTTGCACGTGCACTAACTCTACTTATTGAAAAGTTTCTGCATAGCAAGAAAAACCACCAACAGTATGAAGAGACAACCCACAATGTGGGAAAAAATTTCACCACAAATTTGTTAGACAGAGGTCTACTACCTAGAATCCACAAAGAACTTAAAAACATCAGACCTCCCAAATTTAAAGATCCAATCCAAAAATGGGTATCTGAAATGAATAGACATTTCTCAAAGAAGTAGAAATAGCAAATAAACATATGAAAAAAATGTTCAACATCACTAGTCATTCAAGAGATGCAGATGAAAACAACACTGAGATTCCACCTCTCCCCACCAACAATTTTGGTATCATAAAATCAAACAATAACAAAAGATGGTGGGGCTGTGTGAAAAGAGGAACCTGATCCAATGTTGGTGGGAGTGGAGACTGGTGCAACCACTGTGGAAATCTGCATGGAGATACCTCAAAAAACCAGGATTAGAGGTCGCATTTGACCCAGCTATTCCTCTGCTCGTTATCTTCCCAAAAGAATTAAAAGAAGGGCCCACAGGTAATGGGGAAAAAATAAGAACCAAAGCACATCATGTAAAGGTACAAGAAACCAGTGATAAATGAAAATGTATTGTATACCTAAAATGTACCAATAAAAGAATTTAAGCAAAAAAAAAAAAAGAATCATGCTACAGTGATATATGTGCACCCACGTTTATAGGGGCACAGTTTGTGATAGCTAAACCATGGAAACACCCCAATTGCTCATCAACTGGAGACTGGATAAAGAAAATGTGTCTTTTTTATATAGAATGGAGTACTATTCATCCATAAGGAATGGGAAAGTAGAGGAATTCATAGATAAATGGATGCACATTGAGGCAATACTTTTCTGAGAAATAAATAGGACACTAATGTGTAAATACTGAATAGTTTCTCTGGTGTGAGGAAGTGAAAGTGTAAATAAGGATCAAAATGTATAATAGATAATGTGAAATAGTAAGAAAAGGGGAATGGGAAATGGGAGGAATAGGAGAAATATGAGAATGGAATTAATGTGAGAAAAGGAAAAAATGGAAAGAAAGTCTTTGTAAATAGGGAGGGGTCAAGGGTTTGAAGAGAGGGCCTGGGAATGGGGAAAAGTAACAATGAAGATATATTATGTAAAGTTACAAATCACCAATCATGAATGTTATTATATTGTATACCTAAAATGTACCAATAAAATTAATTTTTAGAAATTGAAAAAAGAGAAAGAAAGAAAGAAAGAAAGAAAGAAAGAAAGAAAGAAAGAAAGAAAGAAAGAAAGAAAAAAGATAGAAGCAAGAATGGAGGAAGGAAGGGAAATAGAGAGATGGGGAGGGAGGGAAGGAAAAGCAGCAAATGGAAAAGTTATCTTAAAATATGAAAGACATCTTAGGATAACTGCTTTGAAGTGCAGTAACAAAAAAATCAACTTAGATTTCTATACACATGAACATACCTTTCAAAAGAAGAGAACAAGGGGCAAAAGGACCATGTTAGTAGGAAAAAGTAAAGAGAATTAATTAACAGTTGTCAATCACTGCAAAAAAAAAGTTAAAAGAATTTTCTAGAGAAAAGGAATACAAAGCCACATGGAAACGTGTATCTACTTTAATAAAACACAACAACAATAATTTAAAAATATTAAATACAATGACCTTTTAATACCGTCCTAAATCTCTCTAACAACAAACTCACTAATGCAAATCACCAACCATGAATTGTGAAGATTATAGTATACATAGAAAGGGAATATACAAGAACATGAAGGGTGGGAGAAAACTGAGGTGTAGTCTGAGAAGAGTCCTATATTATGCGTGAGAGGGTAACATGTATTTGAAGCTAGAGTGTGAAAAGTGACAGTGTATATTGTTAGACTAAGGACATTACTGAAAATGGGACAAAAATATGCAACTAATCCTCCAATAGAGGTAATAAAATTAAATTTCAAATTATGCTCAAACATCCAGGGAAATAAGAAACAATAGTAGGGTAATGAAAATGATACAGTAAAATCTTAGTTTTAAACTCAATCCCTTTGATAATTTACACTAAATTGTGATTCCCTAAACACTCCAATTAAATGGAGTAAATTACAAATTTTGTATTCTTTCTACAATGATCCCATTTCACTTATGAAGAAAAAGGTAGTTTAAATATAAGATAGAAGAATGTATATTATACTAAGCCTAAATCATAAGTAGTTGGGTTGTCTAATATCAGACAATATTTAACTCAGTAGAAGAAGATAACCAAGAATAAAAATAAATAGTAAAAAATGATAAAAACATAAATTCTTTAGAAATATATAAATTTCTTAAACGGGACAATAAAACTTAAAATATGAAATAAACAAATCACATGTTATATATGTATATTTTAGCAATATCATTAAAAATCGAGTATACAAAATCAGTATGTACTTGAATAAAACAAATAATTTAATTAATGCATATAGAAACTGCAATTTAAACAGCAGAATATAAGTTATTTTCAAATGAGCATGAATCACCATTTGACCATTTACTGGCCAAAAAATATACATGAATAAAAGGCATATACCTATAAAAATAACTTTAAATAATTTCTCTTAACACAGTGAGATAGTACATTAAAATTTAGTATCTGAAATATAACAGATACACTCTCCTTCGAAGTTTAAAATGAAATGCACACATTTACTTTTTTAAAATTAAATCACACAGGCCAGGTGTGGTGGCTCATGCCTGTTATCCCAGGCATTGAGAGGCTGAGGCAGGAGGATCGCCATGAGTTCATGGCCAGCCTGGGCTACAGAGTAAGTTCAAGGTCAGCCAAAACTACATGGTGAGACTCTGTCTCAAAAAAAAAAGAAAAAAAAGGAAACAAACAAAAATACAATTTGAAAAAATTATGGCATTGAGCTAAAGCATTTCTTAGAGAAGAATTTGTAGAACTTAATAATAATGTTCGGAAGAAGATATAAGATATGCACATAATCTTAAGAATTGATCTAAATACACTAAGAAAACCATGAATAAATCAAAAGCAAGCAGAAGAATGCAAATAATAAAGATAGAAATCTATTGAAAACAACATTAATGAAATGATAACAGTGAAACTAAAACTCATTCTTAGAAAAGATTGAAAAGAATATTAAATCCCTAGCTAAAGTATAAACACAAGAGATGAGTTATCAATAATAGGAATAAAATGAGGATATTGCTGCAAATCTATAGATATGAGCAGACTAACAAGAAAATATTTTGACTAATGCAATGCAACTAGATTTGCCAATTTAGAGGGAATGGACACATTCACTGAAAGTCAAACACTCTCTAAAACTCTGCAAAGAAGTATTAAATAAAATGGTTCTATTCTACTATTTAAAAAATAATTAGCAATTGAAAAGAATCTGTGACAAAGAAATGGTCAGGCCTATATAGCTTAAAGTTCTTCCCAAACATGTAAGGAAACCATAAGATTAATGCCATAATTCTCTCCCCAAAAGCAGGTGGGGTAGAAACATTTCCCAACTAAATTTACATAGACACCAAAATCAAAATAAATAAATAAATAATAGAAATACAAGCCAATACCACTCTTTATGAATAGTTGTACACATCTTTAACAGTGAGCAAATGAAAATGAGCCACTTATAAAAACTTTACATAACATGAAGTGGAATTTATATCAGAAATGGAAAATTTGCTGAAAGAGAGCAGCAAACCAATCAATGCAAATGACCTTATGAACATAATACATGAAAAGGCCTATGGTAGTTTATTTTATGCTCAAATATGGTAAATTAGAGAAAAAAATAGCCCAGTCTTATGTTGCCAGTAATAGCTGAGAAAAATGTAAATGTGAATGAACATTATTAATTCATTTATCCTTCTAATAAGTTATACAAAATATCCAGATTTTATTTTTAAATGTGGGTTTATTGCATATCTGCTTGTTGTAAACTCACATGTTTCCTGAGTGAGCAGATCTTCCACTATCTTGTTATTCTCCCTGATTTCCCCAACTCTATCACATACTCTGTAGTTAGCCTGACCTTGCAGTTCTTCAGGAAGGTAGATGGTCAAAACAGCACACTATCCAGTGAAGCTCCTTTAATCTTTGCTGAGAGACTCTATCTACATAACATGCTTTTCTACTTCTTATTATCTTTTAGCTCATTTGCTTGTAGTTTTTCTCAATAAAATATTATGATCAAGAGATACACATAAATCATTCACAGCAAATTTTATGTTATATTCTTCATTCTTCCATCTCCCCTCCTTTCACTTTCCCTCCATTTATTCATTCTCTTCCCTTCTGAAAAAGATCTATCTCCATTTCCTATTATCTGTTTTTTATTTTGCTTTTTAATTTAATTATATTTTTTACTTCCCATAATAGAAAAATCATGCTATATTTAAGCTAATGTGTCTGATTTATTTATCTTTAGATGGTCTCAAATGACTCGAGTTTATCCTTCTTTATGGCACTGCAGTACTCCACTGTATATAATTAACACATTTTTTATCTACTCATCTGTTGATGGATATATAAACCATTTCCAAGATTTAGCTATTATGAATTGTGCTGCTATAAACATGAGTATGCATGTATTACTGTAATACTATGTTGTTAACCCTTTTGAGAAAATATCTAGAAGGGGAATAGCTGGATTAAAAGGAGCCTCTAGTTTTAATATTTTGAAGAATCTCCATATTGATTTCTATAGTGGCTTTACTAGTTTACATTCACACCGGCAATGTAAAAGGGTTCCTTTTTCCCCATAGCTTCATCTGCATTTGTTATTTTTTGATTTCTTGGTGGTAACAAATGGAATAGGCTCCATGCTAAGATGATTATATGCATTTAATCCTCTACACAATCTTATGAGGCAAGAGCTTTATTGTTTCTTAATATAAAGGTACAAAATTGAGGTTTAGAGTGATTTGTTCAAGAAAATGGAGGGATATATTTTAAAAAATGGAATTTAGATCCAGAATTATCCAGCTTATTTCTTATACTCTTGATGATGTGTATACTCCTCTATCTGAGTTTGAACATAAGTCTACAAGGTAAGTGTTATTCTTCCATTTTAGGGGAAACAAGATGAGGTTAACATCTTGTGAGATACACTTTTTAAAAATGAAAACACATGGAACCATAGATAGCCAGTGTGTCTGGCACATAGTAATTTATTTCTAAATTATTGGAGACTCCAGTGATGGGCCCAATCTCCTACTCAGTGCTACGGCACAAGGCAAGAAGAATGACATAGAAACAGAGTTGAAGAGAAAAATGGGGAACCAGGAAAGACAGTACTAAGCAGCAAAGACCCCAGCCAGCCAAAGCCTCTCATATTTATTGATGACACCATAGTTTACTCTGAGAGTAAAGGAGTACTGGTAGTTACTAGGGATACATTCTTGATACAGGCAAGGCTTGCAGAGGAAGAGAAAAAGCTTTCTTGAATTAGGAACAGAAAAGACAAACTTTAGCTTGTGGTTAGCAAATAACCTTGTCCTTATCGTTAAGAAGGTTTTAAAATTGGGAATGGAATTTAGATGTGAGTCACTCTCACCTTGGCTGTGTTATCTCATATTAACCCCCATAGCTTCACATTTCTCTGGCCATTGGCAGGGGGCTGATATTGCCCCCTGGCATCACAGTGCCCCTGTGACTCACTTAAGCTTCAGTGAGACTCACTTCTTAAAACATGCCAATTGTGGCAGTAACCTGGTACTGCTCATAGCTTGCATTGGGCATAATCAATGGGGCAGTCCCACACATCAACTGTTAATATTATTTTATATATTATTGTTATTTAAGGAATTTAATTGAAACAATATTTACACACAGTATATTTTCAAACTCGGTCTCTGTTCCAAATGCATTTACTCTTATTACCATAAAAATCAAGAACATTTATTGAACGTTTCAATTCCTTTCATGTTATACATGCAGAATAAAACAGATTCATCCTTTCTGGGGACAACACTACAGCAGACTCCCTTGCTTTTATTTTTTATTAATTTTCTTGGTTTCATTAAAAAGGGTTCATTTATGAAAGACATTTTCCTCGTACTCTAATGAAATCTGTGTCACCAAATAATTTTATTATTCCAAGTTGTAGATTTTAACTTCCTTCCCTAGGTTCTCAATGTTGATCCCTGAATCACAGAATATTTTCTTTATTCATCGTACTTAGTTAATTTTTATTTCATCCTGGGTTGTGTTCTAAGGAGACATTAGGAATTGAGTGTTAAACAGGAAGCATTATTGGCTGAAAGCTAATAAACTCAAATATTCATTTTTGCCAAATTGTATATCATTAAAATAAGAACACTACAATTTTATAAAAGTAGATTGTAGATTTATAATATTATTTTGTAGGTTGTAAATTGAAAATTATTCTAAGGACAGAGTAAGGCTTGATGGGCAATGAATAGGCTTGGAAGTACATAGAATAGGCAGAAATACTTGTTCTTCTACATTTTCATTGTGTGATTCTTAAAGCACAACTTTAGTTTTAGTTCAACATCTCTCATTTTCCCAGGCTGTAAAGTGGGTTAATAAAACTCTAATGACATGTTTTGAGGATTAGAGATGATGTATGAAGACTCATTCTATACGTAGTAGCCACTATGTATTAAATTCTTTTACTCAAAGTACATTCATTGATATACTCTTTGGGATTTTAACTCCCATGTTTATATTAATAAATCTGTGAGATAATTTGGAAATAATTATTTAGCTAACATAAAATTTTATGATAGGATTTATATCAATAATTTTAATGTTAGTTTAAATTTAACACTCATCTTTATCCTCATTCTCTTCCTCATCATTATATCTGCTTCGGTTAGGAAAAGGAAAATCCAGAAGGATTCATAAATCTACTTGAAAGGCTAACTGTATAAAATCCATTAATATTTTATTAGCAACATCACTGCAGCTGTCTTTACAAAAATTTAATCATAAAAGGAGTTTTTAATAAATTTTTCCATTAAACAATATAGTACATATCTATTTTCATTTTTTCTAATATGGCTTTTTAACTAAGCTATGTCACTGGATTTAGAAAGAAGCATTCCATCATATTTAACAGAAATAACATTAAATATTGTAGAGAGATGACTTTGATGATACTTTCATTAATTGAAGGTTGCTATAACAACTGAAGGTCTACATTCACCACTTCATAGTTACAAAGGAACTAGCTGCCCTATATCACCTTTATTATAATTCTTAACACTTCCATATGCCTAATTTAATTCAAGATGATATTAAGGTGTAAAGGATATGATAAAAAATGCAAAACAGGGTGTAAGATTATGTCCATTTTTTAACCACAAAGTGTCACAAGTTAGCTCATCTTTTTTCTGTACCTGAATGTCACAGGAAGTACTTACTGTTTCAGGTACATAATTGTACTTAGGCAATGTTACTAAGCTTCAGTGATTATGAGATTTTCTGAATGTGATATGTATTAATTTCTTTTCAACTAGGCACAAATCTAAGTATATTTTTATTATGTAATATTTTCATGTTTGTTGAGTGAATAATATGTTAGAAAAGAGAGTAAATAAGGAATTTAATTTGAATAAAAAGTAATTATCTCTGGATAGTAACAAAATAGAACGCTTCTAGCTACCTGTAGTACTAGCAGTAGGTGTGTATCTCAGGCATCAAAAGCTTAGGCAAGACATACATAAAACATGTAAATCTGTACAGTTCCCAATGGACAAAAATATATTCTGAAACCAAATCCCCTTTTGGATCAGCTGATTTGAAATTTAACTTCAGCCCTTTCTAGAGTTTTCTCTCTCACTCACAGGATTGATAAGTATATTTGCTTGCACGTACATGCGCACACACACACACTAGTAAAAAATATTAAATGAAAAGTGTTCTCTGTAGTTTTATTGTGGTCAAATACTCTCTTTTACTCAGTTAATTTACTACTTGCTGTTAGCCAACTGTAGCTCTCCTATTACTATGATATTCATTTAACTGGAGTTTCAGTAATATTGAGCTGTGTAAGAAAGTAAAGTTTTATTTAGTCATATACACTTTTGTTCAACCAATTTGAAGAGGACACAAATTCCTCTCACCCAGTAGGCCTGGCTGATTTTGCTTCAGCTTGTTTTGAGAAGGATAGTATTTTCAGACCCACTAGTATTTTCTTAGGTGTGAAAATATTTCCCTTCTCCCTGCATTAATTCTGTGGAACATCCTCTTCTCTTGATTTAAGCTGTGCTCCCTTTAGTGTGATGGAGGTTAACCCTAGGCAGATATGGCCAAGAAAATGAAACCTTCACTTCTTTCTTTTCCTAGTCTATGAAGATGATTCTTATGTGAGGGTTCACTGAACAGCATTTGTTGGAGGAAAATTATTTTCAGGAGATATAACTGCAATTCACAGTGTTCCTTTTCTTTGACCAGCTCCCACTTGCAGGGTAGAAGTTCTACCCTGTGCATGGCAGATGTGTGACACTGGGCTTTGATGGCTTTCACCCCACTTGGCTCATGGGAGCTTTGTGCCAGGAAAGCCATACTGAAAATCAAGGTCTCCATCATCACCCAGTGCCTGGCTCACAGAGCAGAGTTGTCATTTGAGAGAAGCAGGTCATTGTACTCAACTCAACTTTGGTATGTTACACTAGAGAAGATCTGCCCAAGAAGAGAGGAGGGCTATCAGAATAAAAAATTCTCTGTTCTCTGTAAGGGAACTGAATTTATCTTAGTGAAGCCTTAAGAAGTTCAAGCCCTTATGGTTTATCAAATCCATAAAGATCTTAGTATCAAGGAATTAAAAGTAGCTTGGTAACTGCATAAGAGCAATAAAGGAAATGATAAACAAGCTAAAAATTTAAGAAGAGAAAACAAATATTTGAGACATTTAACAAAAGCCCTGTAGAAATCAGAGCATGTGATTTTCGCTTTTTCTAGACTTAATATCAGTCAATTTTATCACTTTCAGTTCACTTGTTTATCTCATTATGGTTCTTTATGTATGACTTTTACAACTTAAATTTCCTGGAAATAATATTTTCAAATTTGGAGGAGCTGTACCACAATCTTTAATAACTACCTAATTTGAAGCAATACTATTCATTTCAGAGCCAGACATATTGTACCTGTACTAAAACATCATGAAGATATAATCTCTGGATTTCACCACTGTTTGGACATACCTCACTTTACTTAATTTTAGTTAATATACAAGAAGTGTAGAAAATTTATCAAACTGGAGAATTCAGAATATAGTAACCACTTTCATTATAGAGCCTAGGAAGATAATAATGAAGTTAAATAGTCTGAAAAATACTTATAGAAACTGCAAGCAAGAAAATACAATTTGCCATAAATTTTGTTTTGTTCATGTTTCATGAGAAAAGATCAAAGGCAAGGTCCTCAATCCCAGAATCGTATGTATGCATGGTAAATGCATACTGTCTTGTGATCAGTTTTCTTTTTTAAAAATTTTTTTTCTTTCTACTTGTTGATTTCATAGTGTCATTCGACTCATTCCCTCTGCATTCTTAGAATGAAAGACTCTCAGTTTATTTCGAGAAGTATGATGACCTTTCATTTCTTTTTCCTCTCTTCTATGGCCATTTTATTTTACAATAATTTAAAAATTTTTCATTTTCCTCTGAGATCCATGGATTCTGACCACCTATGGCATATTGATAAATTATGTAATGTTTTATTTCCAAGGAAAATAGCAACAACTTTTAAAAATATTTTCAAAGTTCATTCAAAACATTAAGTGATATTTGTTTTAATTTTTAGAGTGTGTACCACAAAAATTTGAGTACATTTATCCTGGTCAGAAATTAGATTTTTTAATTATACACTGACATATTCAATTTTATAATATAACTCAGTTTTAGAATAATTTGTTGTATAGTTAGTCCATCACCAAAAATACTCTGGACAGAGTGGTTTAAACTGCCTGTACTTGTTGAACTTCTGGTCTACGATGTTAAAGATGAAGATTCCAGTAAGATATGTTTCACTGTGAGACTTGTTTTCTTCCTCTTCTTTGTATTCAGGTGATGAACCATCTTCTTTTTCTCTTGATATGACCAATACTATAGATTACCACCCCCACCCTTATGACTTCTTTAATTTTAATCAGCTTCTAAAGACCATATCACAAAATACATTCACATTTTAATATTAAGATTTAAAAATCAGAATTTGGTAATGAATGCAATTCAGTCCACAGTATTAGTATTGAGCTTTCTCTTATTTGAACTGAAATATTTACTCATTGATGTAGTGGGAGACTATTTTAATATTTTTTTCTTGAAAATAGTTATTAATGAGATTTTCTAGTCTAGTGCAATAAGTACTTAACATCTTTCCTTTTATGATATTTGCTAAATGGTTTATAACTTCTGCTATGACTAATTTTATGTTCAGTTCCAGAGCAAAGTTATCAATCCTTAGCATTTTCTGAATAATTTTCGAAGGATATTCTGTGTGTTGAAGCTGAAAACATTACAATGTTATGTCAGCCTTCCGTTTCATTGTAGAACTTTCAACAACATAAAACATATTAACAACAAAAAACATAAACACATAAACAATATAAACAACATAAAACAAATTAACTAGGTGAATTTAATACACAACTTCAAGTTTTGTTTGAGACAAGAGTATAACTTGCAAATGTCAGAAGCCTAAAATATATGTCAAATATTGGATAGTAGCCTAACATTATAAATGAAATGATCTATATCTATCTATCTACATATATATATACATATATATTTATCTTGGTGTTAACATAGTTTATACATGTAAAATTTCTAATAGTACGAGAGATGTGAGATTGGATAAACATTTTTTCTCTAAAGTTTTATAACCGATAGTCACTGGAAATATGAAATTTTAACACACAGTTTCACTAAGAGACATTACTAGTACAAGTAATAGTAATAAAACTAAGGAATTAAAAACACCATAGTAAAAAGATAATCTAAAGCAAGTAGCTTCATGAAAATTTGAGGTTAAATTAACATCTCTCCCTCTCTGTACACAGAGAGGGAGAGATGTTAATAAATCTGACTTTTAACAATTATGATTTTGAAGCCTCTTCATTAAAAATTAACTGCTTTGCATAGATATTATATAGTTACAATTGAGATATTCAGAAACTATAAATATAGGAAATAGTGAGATAGATCTTTCGCAAATGGGAAGGGGAGCAACAGATGGAGGAAGTGAAGGGGAACAGAGGAGAAGGGGATAAAAAGGGAAATAAGAAGTGTTATGTCCACGTATCCACTCTTCATGAGGAATGTGATCATTATGTACTACAAACATGATAAAAATAAACAGCATATAAATAAAGAAGAAACTATAAATTTGAAATTCAAGTAATTCTTTTCCCTTAAATTTGTGATGGTAATTAGAAAAGCATTATTTTTAAGCATGTTAAATCTTGAGTTAAAAATGTTTTTAAGGAATTAATTACTGTTACCTGTCCAAGATAAAGCTCTTTAGTTTTACTATTTAATTGCATCAAAATGGATTTAAATTAATACAATTCATCCATTTAATTTTATTTTGCTATTGAAATTGAAACTATGCCTTTTATGGAAATATATTAAGAGAAACACTTTCAAGGTAGTAAAAACATGTTTTTCTATTATTCTTTTCCTCCAATAGTTAGTTTACATATCCTACATAAATGTGCTTACATTGTATAAAATTAGAACACTTAGGTAAAATGGCCTAAGATGATACTGCCACTAAAACCTTTACTCACAAGCCATCCAATTCTATGAGTTATTTTCTAAGAGGCAATTTCATTCCCTTTTGTTGTTAATTTTTTAAGACTTCTAGCAACTCAAAAATTATCGGAGGATCATAACAAGTGGTAGGGCCGGGGATTTAGCTCAGTGGTTCTGACGCCTGCTTTGGCAGTGCAAGGTCCCAAGTTTGATCCCCGGTACCAACAAAAATTAATAAATAAATAACAAGTGGTAGATGAGCAAGATTAGTAGGCATATACTCTGGTAATACTTGCATAAATTTAACTATTTTTCTTTTTTCTTATACTTTAAATAGTTGCATATAATATTCCATATTTACTTTTCCTTATTAGAAAAAAATGCATGCAGAAAACTATGCGGAAGATTAAGAAGAAAAAGAAAATAATGTGACAGAACATGATTAAGTGTTTTCAATTTATCAAGTACTGTTGTATTTTAAGATTTAAAAAATACACTGCCATGTGATATACATTTCACACTTGTTGATAGAAGTTCCCTCTTGTGATAATTTTTACATCAAGCTCAGATATGATCCTCCTTTGCATAGGGAAACTATGAACAATATTTCCCCAACTCCAACCAACACAAATGCAATTAGCAGGCAGGAATGGGATAACCACAATAATACTTCAGTGCATGGATGGCCCGTACAATTTTGAAATCCTCCTGCTAGGAGAGTACAGTCATGGCCATCACAATATGGAAAAATAGTTCTGGATCCCACCCAAGTTCTACTATGTTCACTATGTGTTCAATGATTCTTCATGATGTTCTTGGAGAGTTCCTTTTTTATTCACTTTCCAAACCTCAAGATAAAGGGGTATTGGGAATACATATTCCTTGAGTGGCTTTCGGCTTTTAAAGATCTCTTATAACAAAAGCATATATGTAAAGTCCAAATGTCAAAGTTGCACTTCATCACAACCATAAGTAGCCTGTGGTGTCTCATAAAAGTAGTACAGTGTGTTTGTCTTTGGTTTCTGCTGTCTCCATTTCTCAGGAACCACACTCGTAGTGTTATTAAGGTCATAGTTCTATATATCATACTTTCCTCAAAGTAATTTTATTCTTTCTCGTGTGTAATAGGACTACTTTAAAGTTGGTGTGATGTTTTATTCAATTAAAAAGATTTAATAAATACCATGCATTTAGTATTATATTAAGCCTGGTTCAGCTTTGTCTGTTAAAATTTTTACTATGATTTTTCTTTCAAAAATTCTTTTTTTCTGTAGGGGAGCAGATTAGAACTCTCAAATCAATGAATGGACTTTTGAATTTTGGAAAAATTCTCAATTTCTGCTATCAAAAAATTCCATTTCATTTATTTTTTTCAAAATTCATTAATTTTTTCCAGAATTTATTTATTTCTCTAATAATTTAGGTTGTTTAGTAGAAACTTAATTACTTGTAGTTGCTCTTTTGAACTCTATTCTTTTAACTACAAGTTCAGATGGGAAAATTTCCACACCCAAATTTTCTCAGAAAACAGTTTTCCAAAATTTTTTTCCAGTGTGTTCTGTAGATTTTTTTTTTGGTCAGTTTCCCAAACGTTTCCTTATCATCTATTCTCTTAAAGCTATAATATTTCTTATTCTTTAAGAAGAATTGTTTGCATTTTCTTTGTAAATATATGTATAAAACATTTCTTTAAAAATTGCTAACTTTAAATTTGGTATATGAAAGAGACTGATACTCATGAAATTTTGTGACATAAAATAACCCCTGAAAAACAACTTGAGATGCCACAATGTTACTTTGATTTAGAGTAGATTAAATTTACAAAAATCTCTGTGATGACTGACCATTTGAAACTACAAGGATGGGAGAGGTTGTTAAAGAAAATTCTGAAAAATGTTCAAAGACTATGCCCAGATTGAAAGTAGTCTGGTGAACTTATTCACTAATGAATTTCAATCAGTTTAAATATGTATATGACATTGTAAGATATTAATGCGAGGACAATAGAGCGTTAGTGATCACTCAGAGAACTTGAGCACAAGCAGGACGATTCAGCAGTGAAAAAGTTATACAGGGTGAGAGATGCATGATATTGTGTAGGAAATAATGTTAGTGGGTCAGGTAAATAGGAATCACACAAGGCTCTAATTAATGGAGATGAACACCGTCGTGCATTATTTTTCTAAAACAATAGATTACTAAAATCAATGTGAAAAAGAATATCAAGGGTGAGTCAAAGATGAACTATTGATTAAATATCTTATAATTCTCATCTATAAAAAGTCATCAAAATCTGTGATTCTGCCCAATTCCAGGTTAGTATTAAATGGCCAAAACTAAAAAAGCAAAAAATCATAAGATAAAGAGATAATGCAACTGTATCATTTTACTGGTCACTAGGGAATAGTATATTTTATCATTTACCATTTAAAATGTTTTTCAATAAGAACTGTTTTAAATATCCCCATAAGACAACTGATTATGAGTAAAACCAAAACACATAATGGCTTAAAAACTATAAAACACAAAAGAGATGAAGAGCGGGGAAGTATAAGTACCTTTAAAGCAGCACTAGATACTTTATTCATATAATCCTCCAAAATGATGATTATTATTATCGTAATATTCTTGATAAATATGTATAATGCTCATTTAACTAAGAGCTAATACCTATGGGGAAAATTATGAAGAGCTGAGTTATAAAATCAAATCATATATATATGATAATATATATATGATAGATATGTATGATTATGTGAAGCCTCTTTTGTAAACTTATAAAATATTTCCAGTTGGTAGGAAATGGTAACCTGATATTATAAAAGTTTACTATATTAAATAATGACACCTTTAGTACATGTTCCCCTGGCACAATAAGCTATTCTTATATAATAAACCCTTCCAGTTTTATTGTAAAGCTAGAAGCTGTTTTACTACTGCAAAACACACAAAATAGAACATTTATTGCTATTATGCCAAATAAATGAAGTGAAACAACAGAAAGGCCTTTAAATGAACTGTATTTTATGGCTAAAGCACACAGAAAATTAAATGAAAAACCAACTTGGAATTCATTCAGCCATTTTACTTATTCATTTGTGTCTGAGAGAGAGCAGAATCCAATCACAACAGGAGCAGTCCTAGGATCTACTGGTCCTTTATTATGGTGAAGTTTGAAAGAACCAAACCAAAATAAAGAAAATGGTATATAACATACAAATTATATAATTTAAAATGCAGAGAGGGAAAGGGATCAAAGCATTATTTTTCAGTTCCACTGTAGGTACAATAAAATCGATGTGGTTCAAATTTCATTCGCAAATATTGCTCATGTTTAAATATATATCACAACCACAAAGATTTTAAATTAGCCTATTTAATATTTAAATATTTAGTTTCTAAACTTTAGAAATGTAATTTAGGAGGAGTAAAGTATGAATTTGTTTTTCTATATCTTGAAAAATATCTTCTCTGTTTCCTTCACTCACATCTCATCTTTCTGCATTATTCTTATTAATCTAAAAGATGCAAATTCCCATGAAATAAATTTATCTATATAAGAATATAAATTTATGTGAGCTTGTATCAATGTTGGCTCTAAGAATAAGTCACAAATACTTTTCACAATCTTTCGCAAGAAATCAACCGTCATACATATTTAGAAGCATTTAACGCTGGAATGTGTTACAGTGTGTTATTTAACTCTTTACAATATTATAGCAGTCACGAATCAGTTTTCTAAGACCATAGAATTATCTATATTTGAGGCCAACAGTTGTTCCTTAATATCTGTTGATTTTTCTCTGATCAATCTGTTTCATAATATTAAAACCAGAAGCAGGAATTTCCTACCAGCAGACAATATCTGTTTCTCTCAGTGCTCCTGGGTTTTATTCTATCTTTAAATATGCTCAGTCTCTTTTCTTCCTCTGAACTGCTAGCCTTTAAAATGCACAAGAATTTAAAGAGAAAAGAAAGAAATTTAGCTAATCTGTATGCCTACAGTACTTACTGATATATACTGGTATAATTCTTTCTCACTATTTCATATGAAAAGAGGTGGTTTATTTTAAATGTTTCTTTATTTCTCTCTTTCAATTCCTTCTTTTTTTCCCTCTATGTATTTGCCCAGGAAATCCTCTGCTCACTTTTCCATGGAATTTATCCTTACTTCAACTTCAAGTACATTATATTTTGTAATTATTTACTATATTTGGAAGAGATTTTTCTATTTCCCTCAATATTTTATGTTACTTTGCCTAACTTCATTGATCATGAGTTTTCATTCAAAGTTAGTTGAACCCTCATTCTTATCATATTTTACTGTTTCTGTAGTTATCCTGGATAAATGGTAAACAGGTTTAAATTTTTTCCTTTCTCTGGCTTTCATTTTCTCTCCCTCCCTCCCTCTCTCTCTCTCTCTCTCTCCCCCCTTCTCTCTCTCCCCCCCCTCCCCTAGTCTCTTCTATCTTTACATCCCAGTGATATATTGTAATGTGAGTAATACACTACTCATTTTATCTCTGCAATTTTTGATGAGTAGGTTGGATAAAATAGGGTAACTTTACACAGGTGTATTTTTGAATTTAGAATTCAACTAAGGATTATGTAGAAGTAACTTATCTTTGATGTGATGGTATACATGCCAGTTGTACATATTTAATAATTTGGTATCTTGCCTAACAAAAATCTGTCCTAATACTGTATGTGTAATTTCACATTGCCTACATTACAGTTCTATATGAATCCTAATTGATAAAGATTACCAGCCATGTTTTCATAAAGATACTGCCTGATTTCTAGGAATTCTCAACCCTTGAAGGACTTCAGAGTGAAAGATTGGAAGCAATAAAAAGGAGCCAGTTTCACTAATAACTTTTTCAAAGTGTGGTTATGTGATGTTGCTTTAGTGATGAATCATAAATTAAGCCAGACATGGATGTCTGGCCTATCTTCATGATGATGAAAACTCCTTATTGATGATAAAAATATCATCACACTAAATTGTACTTGATCTTTCTACTAAAAATTTAATAAACAAAGTTACAGTCACACTAAAATATTATTACATTCTATTAATTTGGTTTCATTAACTAGTGTTACCATTTATAATATTTTTGATTCCTACTTCCCATCAGCCAATCTGTCAAAATAAAAAACCAAAACACAACCATAGTGCGGGGTCATTTATGATTTAAACTGACAATCTTGTCTCCAGGTCTTTGTTTTAGTATGATTGATTTTACACAAATTAACAACCATAAGCCTTAGTTGTCATGTAGGAAGAAGGAGGAACTAAGAAGAGAAATCTATAGGAAAATGACTTTTCTTTGATGAAGGGTTTCTGAAAATAGATTATTCTGGAGCTTTGAAACTAGAACAGAGTGCGGGCAGAATATTATAAACTATGCAAAATTGTGTGTGTTGTGTATGTACGCTGCTGGTGTGCAGGTTTGGAAGGAGAGAAAAATAGAGCTATAGTGATATTGATGGACAAATTGTATAAAATGAAAATATTTGAATCAAGGAAAGAGTACATTGGGACTTATTCTACTGTTCTTGAAACTTTTCTGCAAATTTGAAAGTAATATAAACTCACAATTATGAAAACAAAATTTTAAAATGTAGAAGAAAAAGATTGCAAAAGATACACAAGAGTCCAACGTGAGTTAGGAGTAAGTAAAAATGAAGTCATTTAGGACTTTGGGGTCCATACCCCGGGTTTGCACTTGACTGCAGTGGTCTATTAAAGTCATTAATTAATTTCTTATTAAAACTAATTTCATAAAGGAGTTTCAAATTATTGAGCTACAACTTAGATGGGATTTTTAGTTTGTTTTTGCTTGATTTGTTGCTGTTTTTTCTGCCCCTAAGAACAACTATCATCCCTGTTATATCAATTTAGTTTTCCAGTGAGCAGCAAGTTCATTTATTGACATTGATCTAGGCTGTATATTTTCAGATACATTTAGATTTCGTAGTTGTCTAATTACATAACTTTTCCTTATCCTAAAAATCAATATAAGATTAGGGCTCCAAAAATGTGGAGTAAAGGGCTGAAGACATCTTTTACCTTATATTCTTTACTTTTTTCTTTGAATCTCTAAGCTGTGAGAGGAGTGGTTGAGGAACAAAGGGAGTTATTTGTTTTGTAGTTTTTGGTAAGTTATTTTCTCTCTTTGAATTTTTTTGACCCAATGTTTTGAATGAGAGCAAAAATATATCCAAGAAAATAAGCAAGCTGCGTCCTTTATGCTACCTCTGATTACTTACCTTCATCCTTACCTTATGGCTAAATTTTGATTTTAGTAAATATCTTTGTTATCTTCGTTAAGGTGAGCCTGATATTTTTCTCATGGTAACATTTAATCACATTTACTAAAAATACTGTTTTAGAAAGCAGTATTAGGATTGGCTTCTGTCCATGTAGAAAATTTAAAGTATAAATGTTGACATGCTTGCTGTCATCATATAAAGTAGTATGAATTCAATCAACTTCTATAGCTTAAGATTTTTATTATATTTCATATAAAATACAGTTGTGGCTAAAGCATTGTTTCCTAAACAAAACTGGGAATATTATTGTTAGAAAAAGGTAAATAGAAAAATTCTGAATTTTTATTATGAACAACATGTATAGATCATTGATACTTATTCTTAATCCTCCATTAAAATAGAATGCCACATGCAACTCCAATAAAATAGACAAAAATCTACTGCAGTCAAGTAAAGCATCATTGTCAGTCCTCACACCTCACCTCTCTACCCCTCCCCAATTCGTGTTGCTGGCAGATGCTCCTTAGATCATCTAAAGCTTTGCAGAGCAAGTTTTAGAACTAGCCTAACAATTCTCATTTTCCATATCTCTCATATTTCTTCCTATGTAAACATGCCAAAGTCATTAATATAATCATTAGTTCACTAAAGTACTACAAGACAGGATGCCATAAGGTAATTAAAATTAACCTTTTAGAAAAAGAAAAATGCCTTCAATAGTATATATCAATTAAAATATATAAAAATGTATTTTCAATGTGATCTCAAATTCATGATGGAATGGCTTAACATAATATACATTGCACTAAAGAAAAACTTTACCAGTGTGGGATTTATGAAAGAGTTTATTTTATTTTGTAAATATGTATTTTCTTAATTCCCCACTGTTGTATAGAATATCAACATAATATTAAAAATTGCAATTATTTTACTTCAGAAGATTACTATGAAACTTATTTTGATTTCATTAAAATTGTAGCAAGGGCAGGGGATGTAGCTCAAAGGTAGAGTACTTTTCTAGCATGTACAAGGCCTATGGATTTAATATTTAGCATGACAAAACAAATATAGTTGTATTGATTCAATTTTTCTAATGCAATTTTCACTAGCATCATGAAATAGCTGAAGGAAACAATACAGATTTTCTAAGTCTAAATAACATAAGTGTTTACAAAACATTTATGATACTACAAAACCAATACTTTGGGAAATGTCACATGGTATCCTTTACTTTTGAATATTTACAGTTTTATTAGCATATAAAAAGCTATAATATATCAAGTTTAAAAAATCAATTGTTATCCAAATGCATTTTCACTTAAAATCCATTAAAATATTTGAATGCATAATAAAGTACTAGTAATAGTGCTACAAATTATTTATTTTAGAGATGATAACCTAAACTTAAGAACTAGATATCTATTATGGATTACATACCTGGTTAGGGTTGGAATAGAAGGTAGACCAGAAGCCTTTAACCAGAGTTCACAGTCTGTGGATACAGTCCAATGCTTTGAGCTCTGTCCTATTTTCAAAATATCTAGTTCCTGTATATTTATTTGAGAACTCACCAGAAGTTTTATACCTAGATAGGCAAATAATTAAATTTTAAGAAAAAACTTATTAAATATTTGGATAATTTAGAAATTATCACAAGTTTATAGACCACAATTCTATTTCAAATGCTAATTATAAATAAATATCTTCCCTACCTGACAAGCAAGTCATAGGAAGTAAGAAAATAAGAAGACAAATAAATTAAGTGTAAGCAATCTATTTAAAGATAATTAGGAGGTAGGTTTACTATTGATGTATATATTTGATTTCAATATAAAGATTTTTTACATTTTTCATGGAATATATTTCTGTTTTCACTAATATTCATGGAGAATATTTCAAGGAGTGAAATGTTCACTGTATTTTTCTTCCTTTCTCTCATGTAAATTTTTATCAACATTTGATTCCAAAGATACCATTCTGACTTAAGGAAATTTTGCTTGTGACAATTCACTCTTTAGAGAAGAAAAATTCCCTCATGCTTATGACAGAATTCAAGGCATATATTTTTCTGAAAACATTTCTATTTATATTCCGCTTTGTTTAAATAGTTATATCTTGGTATTAGCTTGGTTTAAATAGCATTATCTTTCAAAAGAATAGTTTTGTTAAAAGTAATTGATAAAATGTAAAAAATATTCTTTTAAAGAAAAAAATGAAAACTAACAATTGATGTGAAGTTTGGTTCCCTTAGGAATTAAATTATACGTAATTTGACAGAACCACCATTGCAATAATCTTCAATTTGTGTTATGATTTTCTGTTAGGTTAAGCTAAGTTCCTAACATAAGTAGACTCAAAAATGTGTACTGAGGGCAGACTTTCACAACGATAGTTCCAGCAGTTAGAGGCTTAGTCAAAAGAATCATTTGAGCCCAGGAATTTGAGGCCAGACTGAACAACATTGTGAACTTCTATCTCAAAAGAAAAGAAAAGTCTTGGCCTGAATATATTAAGTTTTACTGATCATGAGGTGATTTTCTTTTACATGTAGATTCAATAATTAGATTCCTTTTCTCATAGTCTTTTATATTATATGAACTTGTTGTCACTTGTACACAGCACTGGGGAAGAGACACACTTCTCCCTTAAGAATCTTGAACTGGGAAGGTGTATCCATATTTCATATTCTCATTCCACCGCTCAGAATAGTCTACAAAAGAAAATAGCCATGGGCAATCCAAGTTCATAGATGTAGTCCACATCTTAGCTAACACTGTATACTATGAAAAGAAAAACTGAGTATGGATAAATAACTAGATCATAAAGCAAAGTATACTCAGAGATATGCATGGTGCTTGGGGAAAAAATCTTGAAAGCAAGCATTGCTTATAGCACATTTGCATTTTACAAAGTTTAATCAACACAAAAAGATTCTTGTTTTCAAATTATCCAACAGTCATAACAACATCTATCTAAAGTGCATAAATGGATTAATTATAACATATATGCACCAAAACAAAAAAAATTGTAAATTGATGGATAGCTTTATATGTACCCTTTCCAACTTCATTTACTGCCCCAGTGAATACCCATTGTTCTCCAATCTGGCAATGTACTTCAAACATAAGCAGAGCTATTGAATGGATTCATTTTCTTTACTTGATCAACTCCAAGTTTCCTTTAAATACCCCATTCTACTATCCCTACTCTATAAAACATAATTTAGTGATCTTAGAAAAATATATATTGTGTGCTCTCAGAATATATATATACTTATATATATACATATATATATATACATATATATACATATATATATATATATATACTGTGCTATCAGAAGACAAAGCACAAGTAACTAATGACACTATCTAAAAGAAATAAACTCATTTAAAATAACTATGAAGAATATTTCTTAATGTTATCCATTGAGAAAGATAACATTTGTTTCATAAATGGCCACAGAAATATTTTCAGTCGCCTGATAGTCCAGAAATGAGTCAGAATCTACCTCATGACCTGCACTTAAATCCTCAAAGAACTTTATCCCTCAAGGGATATGTCGAATTATATTACTTTCTAGGCTAGGTCATAAAAAGAGATATGACTTCCTTCTCCTTGTCCCTCTAATCTGTCTCCTAAAATAATTTATAATTATCTTCTTAATTAAGGATTAGAAAATTTCTCAGTCTGAGTTTAGCAAATGAAAATGTCTTTGGCTATATCCAAGCCTTCTCTAAGTTTTAGTTCTTTCTTTTACCCAATTTTTATGTTTCCTTGCCACATGTAAACACAGACTGGGATATCCTATTGTATAAAATCCATATTCTCAGTTTTATTATTATTAAGCATCCTCAAAATTCACGACAAATACAGTCTGAGTCAGTAACCTGTCTGGTTGACTCCAACATGTACTGTGAAATAGCTGGCCACTCACTACCGGTAGCTTTAGAGTGGCTTTTCTTTGAATCTTTGTGATGCTGCAGGTTGTTTTGCTGTTTTGTTTTTTCAGCTCTGTGCCTGGGTCAAGATACTGTGCCCTTTCATCTCTGTGGTTAGGGTGGGGATTAATTCTTCCTCTGTTCAGCAATGGAAGTACTTTCCTGTGTTATAAGCTGATGACTGACTTTTCCAATTGGACCAAAGATGAATGTCATAATGATGTATGTGTGGCACTGTAAATAGCCTCTGTGGCTGAGGGAGCTCAGTGTGTTCTCTTTTACTCTGTCACCTCTGCATTACAGAGAATTTTTAAAAAGAATTTTTCTTTTACTTTGTTATTATCCACCTTACCAGAATCTCACCTCAATATGAGCAGAAAAAAAGTTTCATTTCCACAATGCAAAAGGCAAATCCTCATGATACAAGTGCTTAATAATTATTTTAAATGAATCTTTTATTTGAAAATCGTAAAATGAAAACTAGTATCTCACAATATTCTCTTCTTTCAGTTCTCTTCAGATTATTCATCCTAAGGGCATTCTTTCACAATTTCAAAACCCAGTTTTTAACAACTTTTTAAAAAAATTTATAAACCCTTCCATATATTCTTTACCCATACAAACAATTCTCTATGAGGACCACTTTATCAAGCCCGTCTATATGTAAAACTGTAATATGTAGAAGTGCAAATCGACTGACCAAAATGTATGGTATTTCTCTTTGCAAAGAAAAATTAACCTGACCAGAAAAATTTTTTGAATATGTATTATATACATATATATATATTCAGTTGCCAATTCTCTAGAAATACTAAGCAATTATTCTGTTTTTCTAATAAATTAAATTTAGATTATTCTCTGAGATTATTTCAAAAGTTCATCACTTTACTTCTTTAACTCACCAGAGTAGAATATAATAAGCCCATACTAATTTGTATCCACATAGAAACTAACTGCTTACTGTAGGGAACAGGGAAAGGGAACGTTACTAGAACCTCTGCAGTAAGTCCTAGTCTCCTAAGAGCCACGGCGGCAGCGCAAGGCAAATTAATTTATTATACAGGAAAGGTAGAAAAATGAGACTTTGAGAAGAAGCTGAGCTTTGGGCCTGATCAGTGCTGCTCTGGGGGGCAAAAACAAAAGACCCCGAGTTTACCACACCTTTTATTCAGTACATCCGGAGAAAGAAATGTAACAAATGACTTGCAGAGAGTTCAGTACATCAGGATAAACAAAGTGTAACAAATGACGTGGGGGGGGGGGCAGTGGAAATCCAAGAACAATGAGGAACTGAGCAGATGAAGATTTTGTTCTTCCCAGGATGTCTTCAGCTGGTGTAATCTTGTCCTGGAGCTTCACAGCATCACCAGACCATTGAAGTCTGAGCTGTGACCGGAGGCCAAAATGGAGTTATGTCTTGAAATCCCATAGCTGGCCTGTAGGCAGGAGAACTAGGCCTAATCAAATTATTTTTCCCCCAAATGATGTAGAATTGCTCCCAACAGCTTACCACGTTAATCTTTCCATGCATCCATCCATCTATTTCTTACGTCTCAATGATTGAGATGAATGATCCTCTTCTTTTGTTCTTCATTAAAATTTATCATTTATGCTGGCTTCCATTTCATTAATCATGTTCTGACACTATTTCAAATCACTCATTCTTCAACATTTCAATTATTGCTGTATCTTCACATCAAAATTTAAACACAAAATTTCTAGTACATTTTGTAGGAATAAAAGATGATTACTCCATCCTATATTTTATTCTGTACAAGCTTTTCTCTTTACACCTTTTAATAAATTAGCTTATTTACTTGAGATTTCTATTTCCACAATTTTAATGAATTGGTTAAGCACTTCAGTTTTCTTTTTCCCTTCAATTCTCCATCTCATAATCTGTCATGAAATTCAACTTCTTAAAGTAAAGTGAATGGTATTAATTGCCATTTTTATATTTTATCATATCACCAAACTTTTTCTTTTTTTAAATTTTTGTCTTGATATTTTCAATTCCATTTATGACAGCAAAACTACTCAGGTTTTCCTTCTTCTCTAGTCACTTCTAAATTTATTTAGTGAACTTTTTTCTCCTCTTACACACTGGATACCTGTTCTTCTATATAACATTCAATTCCTCTCTTCAACTTTATGATTTCTCTGGATGATATATATTTATTGCTCTAAATAAATGCTACCTAAAAAGTTAATGAATTATAAATATATATTTCAATCCCAGATTTATCTCATGCACCCCAGACCCATATCTCCACTTACCTAATTCATATCTACACTTGGATTTTCTACAGGCATTTCAATTTATATAAATTCCAAAGTTACCTCAAAGTTTATGTAAAATATTTTTATTGCTCTATGTTTTAAGAATAGACAATTAAGAGATCTTCCTATGGCTTTGCTATATGCAAGCCAGACTCATGTATAGGAACTTTTAGTAGAATTATACAAAATGCATTTTCCACATATGTGTCTAAATTCAAGACATTGACTTGAATCAGCTCTAGAACACTGCTGACCTTGGCCAAATATTTCACATGAGATTTTTCAATCCCTATTTCTCAACTAGCAAAGTGAAACCTGCCCCAATTTCCTTATCATACATATGGGATATTTAGCATAATTTTAATATCATTTTAAAAAACATAGTTTCTCCTAGTAACTTCTTTTTTTTCCATCTTACCAGAGTGAAAAAAAAAAAAACCCAGGTGAAGAAAAATCAAGGAGAAAAATATAAGGTGAAAAAAATTAAATTATCAGTTCAATATATTTTTCAGCCATATATGTATAAACTTAAATTTAACACTTTAATGAAAGTATTTTAAATTAGAAAGCATGCAATAATTTTATTGTCATTTAAAAAGAATTTTCCAATTACTCATATTTGAGCGACATGAGTTTCAGCTAGTTTTTTGTTGTTGTTTTTTGTTTTGTTTTTTGTCTTACAGTAAAAGACTTTAGGGAAGGACTATAAAGCATCAAGTCACACTTTAAACTGAGAGGGATACCACTGCAATACACATAAGCCAAACTGCAGCTGTGAGCTCCTACCCATAGCACAACCATCCATTGGTATCTTAGTCACATTTCTGTTAGTAAGACAAAATATTCAACACCTCCAAGTTAAAAGAGGAAATTTATCTTGGCTCAAAGTTTCAGTTCATGATTTCTTGGCTTCAAGGCAGAAATGGTGTGGTAGAAGGGTCTGGTGCCGAAAAGCTATTTGAACCATGGTTGCCAGTAAGCAGAGAGAGAGAGAGAGAAAGTAAGAGCCAGGGATAAGAATATACCCATACAGGTCACTTTCTCAGTGACCCACCTTCAGCCAGGCCCCTGTTCCTAACAACCCATTCAGCTACTGATCTCATCACTACACAAATTCACTGATGACTGTAGCACCACTATGATCCAATGAGTTTCCCAAAACACGAAACTTTTAGGGAAAATTTTAGAAATAAGGGGTATTCTGCTTCTAAACCCAAAAGACTCATATCCATCTCATTATGAAAACAGCACTTAGTCCATCTCTAAAAGATGCTAGAATCCCTAAAGTTCTAGTATAGCTGAAAAGTCAAAGATCAAAGTCTTCTTTGCGAATCAGCAAGAGAATCAAACTGTGAGCCCTTGAGATAATCAGAAAGAAAATTAAATACTTCCAAAATACACTTTCACAGGGTAAACATCCCATTCCAAAAGAGATATGAGATAAAAAAGAATAAAGGAATCAGACCAAAGTAAGACCAAAACCCAACAGGACAAACATTATATCTTACAGCTGCATGTGAAGCACCTTGGTAAATTATGGCAGGATGACAGAGCCTTGTCTCTATGGCCTTGAGAAAATCCTCTTTCAGACTGACTATGCTCACTGCCTAGGATTTCTCTAAGCAGCTAAACCATGTTCTTGGATTGTCTAACATCATGGGGTCTCCACCAGACCTTTGGCTTTTCTTTCACACACTGCCCTTTCAGGGGCCCAAAATTGAAATTTGGGTGGAAGACTCCATGACCTCACAATCTCTTGCATACCACATGACTGAAAAAACAGCACCAGGTAGATGATACCAAAGTCTGCCCCCAGGTGAAACAGTAGCCTGTTCCTCTAGACTATGGCTGTAGTGATCTCTGAGTGCCTCAACGATTGAGCCTGAAGGAACAAATTCTAGGGTACCAATGAATATGAGTCTTGAGCAAATGTCTCAAAAAGTCTTTTCAAAAATTTAAAAAAAAAAGTCTCTTTTCAAATGAAAGCTTTATAGTGTTATACTCTTAAGTCTGTGAAGGGTAGGATCTTGCTGATTCCTCAAATGCCTTCAAGTCTTTTCCTACTTCTCTGATGCAAAGCATTATGACTTTTATCTAGAAGTCTCCCTTCTTGCTGTTTCCTTTTCTACAAAATGAAAGTAATAGATATGAACTTCTGATTAAAAATAAAATAGAAACAAATTTGGTTCAACATATGAGGGATCAGTGAGAAAATTCATAATAAAAATAGGTTATTTAGGTTATATTCACAATGATTCTATATGAATTTTGGAATTTTAATGTATTAACGAATATCTCTTATTGTTATTAAGGATCATTTATTAAGATAAAAGATAAATGCAGAATTATAAATAATTGCTTTAAATGACTATTGTGATTAAAGGGAAAGTTGCCAGTCTGAATTAAGCAATGAGATAGTCAATTATAAAGTATATTGAAAAGGTTGACTATCTTTTAAAGAAAAGTTGAAAGTAAATAATATAATAAAATTTAAAATATGTACAGTAACCAAGCTGTAAGAATACAAAATAATATTTACTGGATAAAAATTTCAAAGTAGAAATGAAGAAAAAAGAATACTGGTAGAAATCAAAAGGATATAGTTTTCAAATACTTTAATTCATAACCCACAAATAGAATTTTTATAATGTGTGAAACCCAAATTGGTAGGATTAAGTGGAGAAACAAAACTACCCAATATCATAGTAGTGTAAAATAATTTAACATGCCATTTTTCAATAATTCATAAAACAAACTAAACAATTAGACATAAATAATTAGAATGCATTCCATTAAATTGATCTAATTAAGTCATACAAATTGATACTAAATAAATGATGATATAATTCCATTATGCACAAAAATAATTATTGATTTTAATGATATGTAGAGATATAAAAAGTCTGAGTATCTTTCAAAGCTCTAAAATAATCCTGATTTTACATTTCAGACACTACACCATAAATTTAATGAGAAATAAATCAAAATCCAAGATCTACACCATAACTCCTCAGTTGGTAATTGCTTTATATTTGTGTGACAAAATATCAGAAATATTTCAAACTAAATAACAATAAACTACAACAGATGAAAATGTGTGTGATAATATTAAAGCAAATAATAACAAAGTAAATAAAGTTGTATAGATTCATAATTGAAAGTATATATATGAAATAAATGAATAAATGTAACATAAACAAAAATGAAAGCATAAAAACAAAAATTTAGGAGACTTGGAGTAATGATTGGCTTATAAAGTAGGGGCAGTCTTGTGAGATTAACTTTTAAATTTGTAGGTCTCATATTACCTCCATGTTGATATGTCAGAATTAAATCAAATTGTGGAACACCCATTTGATGACCCAGAGCACTGAAGAAATGCTTAGGATGAAATCACCATATATTTCATGTCAAAATGTTTTGAGTATATAAAAACAGTTTATTTTTTTATTTAACATTAAGCATCTGCAACATTGAAGGAGTCACCAAAAATTTGACTAAAATCATCTATAACAAATCTCCACATAATATATTTATGGGTGAAAATTTTATTGTTGATATCTCCAAAATAGCAATGATGTATATTCTCATTTTATTGAAACAAGCTTTTCTTGGATATCCTAGCTAATTTAATAAGACAAGAAAAATGAAAGTCTCATTGACAAGCAGATATAAAGTAAATTTTTCTTTGTTTCAAATTGATGTGATGTTTCAATAGAAAATTGTCACAAATAGGTCAGCTACACAGAGTTTCAACAATAAAACAGCAGAATTAAACTACTCAATAGTACAAATGAAGATAATCTATGTCCATAGAGTGCTTCATCTAACAGTACAATACACTTTCTTTTTAACACAACATATGACCTTCTCCAATATAGAACATCTTGTAGGTCATAAGGCAAACTTCAGTAAATACAAAAATAGTGAAATAAATTTATGCCTCTTATCACATCATAATGGGATGAAACTAAGTAAACTGCAAAAGAAATGGTATCTATTTCAAAAACTTATGGAAATTAAACATTATATTTTTCAACTATCAATGGGTCATTGGAGAAATTAAAGGAAAAATGTAAGAAATTTCTAGACTCAAAGGATTTTAGAGACACTAAAATCCTGTTACACACAGTAAAAGCAGTTCTAAATGATACATTTATAGCTATGAGTATCTAAAGTAGAAAAATGAAGTGAAGTTAAATATATGACCTAATGAATGATTAACTCAAGTTCTATTCAAAGCAAGAACAAATATCAAACCAGTGAAGTGAAAGAAATAATAAACAGCTGAGTAGAACTTAATGAAATTGAGACCAGGAACAAATATAAAGGCTCGATGTGTCATAGTCTGTTCTTTGGAAACATAAATGAGATTGATAAAACTTTAGCCAAAGTAACCAAAAGAAAGAGAACTTACCAAATTAATGAAATTAGAGAAGAAATGAAATTACAGAGTCACTGCAATCCAGATCTAATTAGTAATTTTTAAAGGTTTATTCAATATATTATAGAATCTACGTGATATGAATAAATTTCCAGACACCTGTGACCCACTTACATTGAACTAAGAAAATATAACAAATCCAAATGTATTAATATCAGGCAATGAGATTGATACAGTAAATGAAACTCTGCCAACTAAAAGCCCAGTGTTGTATACAGATTTAGGAATTTTACAAGACTATTAGAGAAGAACTAACAGCAATGCTCCTCAAACTTTTTAATGTAATAAAGAAGGGATGCTCCCAAATTCATTTCTATGAAGCCAGCATTGTCATGATATCAAAGCCAATCTAATACTCAACAATTAAAGAAAACTACAGGCCAATAGCTTTGATAGGCACAGATGCGAAAATTCTCATTAAGAACATTACAAATAAAATTCAACAATACATTCAAAATATCATATAATATGACCAAGTTATTTTATCCCAGTGATGTAAAACTAACCTAAAGGTTTTAACCTAAATATATGAATAAATCCAATATATAATGTAAATAGAATCAATATACTATTTGTAGGATCACTTCAATAGAGGCACCAAAGCCTTTGAGAATATTCAATATCCCTTCATTAAAAAACCCTGTTCAAAACAAATATGGAAGGAATTTATTGCAAAATAAGGACGTATATGGAAAACCAACAGCCAACATCATACTGAATTCAGATTTCACAAGCCTTGAACTATATAGTCATTGCATGTTTTTCTAATTTCATTTTTCCCTTATGCCTAACTTTTGTTCCTATGTTTCAGTCACATTATTCTTCAACTTTTAATCAAGTTACTAATAAAGTTTTCTTAGAAACTTTGAAAATATTGTTTAATAACCCTGAAAACTTTAGTTGTACAAAATTAGCTTCTACTTTTCAGATAACAGCTTGGTTTTTCAGCAAAGCCAGCTTTAACAAGAAGGTTTAAAAGTATAAGGGAAATTAGAGAAATGTAATGATGAGTAAACAATGATAAGTCACAGATTTATGAGATATATTCTCATACGTTACATCTCTTGGACAGATTATCAGCAGTGTGATATAAGATACTACAGTAGGAAAAATATACTACTAAAATAAGGAGTGAAAGGAATATACTTGTTTGAACATGAGAGTGCAACATTTTAAGCAATCCAGAACCAGCAGAATAGAGCCTAGAATGAAAGCACATTTGTAAACTGTCAGAAGTAAATAAAAATGGATGCTATATATAGAAATTATGGATTTTTTTTCTTTTTTTGGGGGGGGGGTTACTGGGAATCGAACTAGGGTCCTTGCGCTTGCAAGGGAGATGGCGGAACCACTGAGCTAAATCCCTGGCCGAAAATTATGGATTTTTATAGCAATCTGCAATCCATTACTCCTGGCACAGTCTGAGGCTCCATTATATATTTGATGATATTAATATGACAGGTGAAATATGAGTACTTGCAATAATTGAGATAAAATCTTAGTAGTCTGATATAAGTTCAGATCATTTTTTATCATTATCATGTTTCTTTTATCAAGAAAAGAAAACAATGAGGAAAGAAGGAAAAAAATTGAAACAAAGCTTTTGTAAATAAGGAGGGGTGGAAGGGTTGAAGAGAGGGAAGGGGAATGGGAAAAATAAGAACGAAGGTATTTCATGATGAATGTGATCATAATGTATACCTAAAATGTACCAATAAACTGAATTAATAAAGTGAAGAAATTCTATTTTCTGTGGGAAGCTGCTAATTTAAAAAATATAATCCTAAAATGTTTTGAAATACGTTACTATAATTTTTAAGCATATAACTTTTCAACAGTTACAACTAACAAATTTGTGAAGCTAATGAACATGACAAGCTTAATACTGTTAATTTAGTTTCATATTTAAGAACTTGATTTTAAATGTGAACTCAATTCATTTATCATGGGGCATGAATAGATTTTTGTAGAATTTTGCCCTTTTTGCACAAATTGAAATCAGTTCTGCATTTCATCATTTTGTGATTTAATTAAATGCCAAATTTAATTTCAGTTCAAGTTTTGGAATACTTTCTTAAATTTTTTTCACACCCTTCATATGTTTTTTTTCTAAATTTTAAGTACTAAAAAATTTGTATAACTTGCCTGTTAATGCTGAAATATTCTTTTTATTATTGAGACACTGGGTATTATTGATATTTAACTATTAACAAAATAAGGAATAAATGTTTTTCTAAGCAAATAGACGACATTTACAAAAAATTCTATTAGAACATATAAAACCTCACTTCAATTAGAAAGTATCATTACATAGATTTTAATACCGGAAACAGTAGAGAAGGAATAGCTTTACAATTCCCATTTGTTTTCATATTGCTTTTCTTTATATGCCCTCTATCCATTGTCCCTCAGCGGTTACACCGTGCAAAGGTATCCTATCTTTTTTCATCATAGCCTAGATTTTGACACTAGTAGAGTTGCATCAGTGGATGGGAACAGAAAAGTTCCATTGCTACAATGATCCATCTTACTGCCCTGTTATAGCCACATTGCTCCCTTCTCACCCTCAATCTCTTCTTTGCTTGAGAAACCACACAGCTCCATTTCTCCATGTCTATATTTCTGTCTTTTTAAGAATGAAACTAGGTTGCTGACTTCAGAGCTTTCGTCTTTTCAAAGCAGACATTTTAAAACTTTTTTAGAGTAAAAGACACATTGACATGAATCTCCCTCAAAATGCTCCCACTTTCTTCCAACACACTTGTGCCATCATTATTTACACTTTATTTTTGTATTTTTTTCTAGAAAAAAATTATTTTTTTAACTTTTATTAGTACATGTTTGGAGTACATAATTGCTACATTAACTGTAAGGAATTGCTACATGTACAAAACACATTTCAATTTTATCCCCCCCTTCTCCCCAACCTCTTTTTTCATTTTCCAGCACCAGATTCATTTATTTACAGGACCTGATGAAGTTAATTGCCATATATTCAGATTAAAAACCAGACTAAGTTGAGGAACATATAAAATATATAAGACAATTGTACTAAGTCAAGTAAACTTTAGACACAGTGTTTGTGCCGGATTACAATAACTTTTTCTCTCTATCAACACATATATGTATCTTTTTTGCTTCAATATATTATTGTTTTTCATTTTATTTTATTTTTATTGATTTCATGTCTCATGAGCGGTTGATACAAGTACAGGATATATTTTCATTTTTTATTTCCTCTGTTTAACCTTCCCTCTCTCCTTGCTCCTTCCATCTCTTTTTCCCATTCGTTTTTATAAAAAAATCCAACTCCCTATATCTTATTATCATTTTTTGTCCTTTCATTATAATTTGAGTTGCTCATATAAGAGAAACTATGTGACATTTAAGCTTGTGTTCTGAATTTCTTTACTTGACATTACGATCTCAAGATACATCCATTTTACTACAACTCTCTAAAGTTTATCCTCTTTATGGCAGAGTATATCCTTCTTTGTGGCAGTGTGTATAAATACCATATTTTCTTTATCCATTCACCTGTTGATGGACATATAAACTGCCTCAAAATTTTTCTTGTTTTAAGTTGTACTGCTATAAATATGTATTTGCATGCATCACTGTATTGTTATATCTATAATTCTTTTGGGAAGACATTTAGAAGGGAAATAGCAGAGTTAACTGTAATTTTTAATTTTAGCTTTATTTTAAATTAATTTTATTGGTACATTTCAGGTATACACTATAATGACATTCATCATTGGAAATTTGCACCTTTACATAATCTCTCTTGGTGCTTACTTTTCCCCATTCCCCTACCCTCCCTTCAACCCCTCCATCCCTCCCTATTTACAAAGACTCTGTTTCCATTTTGTCATTTTCTCATATTAATTCCAGTCCCTTCTTTCCTTTCCCCTACCCCTCCCACTTCCCCTTTGCCCCTTTTCTTCCTATTTCACATGATCTGTTATACCTTTTAGTCCTTATTTACATTTTCAGTTTCTCACACCAGAGAAACTCTTTGGTATTTAAACGTGTGTCCTATTTTATTTCACTTAAGAGTATTGCCTCAGTGTATATCCATTTAGCTATAAATGTCTCAAATTTCTTTTTTATGGCTGAGTAGTGCTCCATTTTATAAAAAATACACATTTTCTTTATCCAGTCTCCAGTTGATGGGCAATTGGGCTGCCTCCAAGTTTTAGCTATTACAAATTGTGCTGCTATGAACATGGGCACACATATATCACTGTGGTATGATTCTTTTAATTCTTTGAGGAAGATACACAGCAGGGGAATAACTGGGTTAAATGAGACTTCCAGTCCTAGTTCTTTGAGGTATCTCCATACTGATTCCCACAGTGGTTGCACCAGTCTACACTTCCATGAGCATGGAGCAGTGTTCCTCTTTTCCCACAGCATTTCTTATTGGTTGATTTCATGATAGCAGCCTTTCTCTCTGTGGCAAGGTGGAATCTCAGTATTGTTTTGATTTGAATCTCTCGAATAACTAGTGATGTTGAATATTTTTTCATGTTTATTTGCTATTTCTACTTCTTTGTCTGAGAAAAGTCTATTCATTTCAGATGCCCATTTTTGGATTGGGTCTTTAAATTTGGAAGGTCTGATTTTTTTAAGTTCTTTATAGATTGTAGATAGTAGACCTTTGTCTGAGGAACCACAGGTGAAGATTTTTTCCCACATTGTGGGTTGTCTGTTCACACTGTTGGTGGTTTCTCTTGCTATCCAGAAGCTTTTTAATAAGAAGAGATCCCACTTGTTTATTGTTTGTGCTAGTTCATGAGGTTTTGTTCATAAAATCTTTTCCTACACAGATGTCTTCAAGAGTTCTATCTAACCTCTGTTCCAACTGGTTCAGCATTTCTATTTTAATATTTAGATCTTTAATCCATTTTGAATTTAGTTTAGTGCATGGTGAGAAATACAGGTCTACTTTTAATCTTTGGAGTGTTGAAACCCAATTGTTCCAGCACCATTTATTAAAGAGACTATCTTTCCTCCAGTGAGGGCATTTAGCTCCTTTGTTAAAAAGGTGGCTGAGTGTATCTGGAGTTGTTTCTTCATCTTCTAATCTGTTCTACTGATCCTCAGGTCTGTTTCTTTGCCAGCACCATGCTGTTTTTATCACAGTAGCTTTGAGTGTAGTTTCAAGTTGGGGGTTGTGATACCCCCTGCCATGTCTGTGTTACCTGAATTGCTTTTGTTATTCTAGGTCACTTCTTGTTCCACAGGAATTTATGGATTGTTTTCTCAAGGTCCATGAAGTATGCTGCTGGAATTTCAGTTGGTATTGCATTGAATCTATATAGCAGTTTTGGAAGTATAGCCATTTTCAGTATGTTGATTCTTCCTACCTAGGAGCAAGAGATCTCTTTCCATTTTCTGATATCTTTTTCAATCTCTCTTTTCAAAATGCTATAGTTTTCAGAAAAGAGGTCTTTGATTTCTTTTGTTGGGTTGATTTCTAGGTATTTCAGTTTCTTGGATGCTATTGTGAAATGAATTGTTTGTCCTATTTCTCTCTCCTTGTGTCTGTTGTTCATGTAGAGGAAAGCTATTGATTTTTCTGTGTTGACCTTGTATCCAGCTACATTATTGAATTTGGTTGTTATGTCTTGACAACTTTTGGTGGAGTTGTTGGGGTCTTCTAAATAGAGTATAATGTCATCTGCAAACAATGACAATATGACTTCTTCATTTCCTATTTTTATTCCTTTGATTTCTTTCTCTTGTCTAATTGCTGTGGCTAATGCTTCCAAGATGATATTGAACACGAGTGGTGATAGTGGACATCCTTGTCTTGTTCCTGATTTTGGATTTTGACCATTTAGTATAATATTGGCTATTGGTTTTTCATAGATGGCTTTTATCAGATTGAGGTAGATACAGTCTATTTCAATTTTCTCTATGTTTTTTTTTCATAAATGCATGTTGGATTTTGTCAAATGCTTTTTCTACGTCGATTGAGATGATCATATGGTGTTTGTCCTTGGCTCCATTGATATAGTGTATTACATTTATTGATTTGTGTATGTTGAACCATCCCTCCATCCCTGGGATGAATCTCACTTGGTTAGAGTGTATGATCTTCCTGATGATATTCTGCATTTTATTTGCCAGTATCTTATTAATAATGTTTGCATCTATTTTCATTAGTGAGCTGAGCCTATAGTTCTCTTTTTTGATTGGGACTTTCTCTGCTTTGGGGATCAAGGCGATGCTTGCTTCCAGGAATGAATTTGGGAGTATTGCTTCCCTTTCAATTTCACTGAAGAGTTTAAACAGTAGTGGTAGTAGTTCCTCTCTAAAAGTCTTATAGAATTCAGCAGTGCAGCCATCAGGACCACAGCTTTTTTTAGTTGGTAAATTTTTAATTACAATTTCAATTTCATTGATTGATATTGGGACATTTACAATTTTTAGGTGTTCTTGGTTCAACTTTGGTAATTCATATGTATCTAGGAATCTGTCCATTTCTTCTGTGTTTTCCGTCTTATTGGCACCTAGGTTCTCAAAGTAGGTATTGAAGATCCTCTGGAATTTTACTGGGTCCATTGTAATTTCATCCTTTTCATTCCTAATTGCATGGATTTGGGCCTTTTCTTTCCTTTTTCTGACAAGGTTGGCTAAGGGTTTTTCAATTTTGTTTATTATTTCAAAGAACAAACTCTTGGCTTCATTTTTTGTATAGTTCTCTTAGTCTCCATTGCACTGATTTCTGCTCTGATCTTTGTAATTTCCTCCCTTCTATGAGCTTTGGGTTTGTCTTGCTCTTCTTTTTCTAGAAGCTTGAGGTTCAGCATCAGGTTGTGTAATTAGGCTTCCTCTGTTTTCCTAATATGAGTATTCACTGCTATGAATTTCCTTCGTAAGACAGCTTTCATTGTGTCCCATAGATTCTGATATGTTGTATTGTCATTTTCATTTAATTGTAGGAACTGTCTGATTTCTTCTTTAATTTCTTCTCTGACCCATTGGTTATTCAGAAGTGTGTTGTTCAATTTCCATGTGTTGATGGAATTCTTGCAGTTTCTTTTGCTATTGATCTTCAATTTCATCACATTATGGTCTCTTAATATACAGGGGACAATTTCAATTACTTTCCACTTTCTTAAACATGTTCTATGTGTGAGTATGTGGTCTATTTTGGAGAATGACCCATGTGCAGCTGAGAAGAATGTGTATTCTGATTTTGTGGGGTGGAAGATTCTGTAAACATCTTTTAAGTTCATTTGTTCAAGAGTTTGATTGAGTTCTAGTATTTCATTGCTTATTTTTGGTCTAGTTGATCTATATATTTGTGACAGTGGAGTATTGAGGTCCTCCATTACTATTGTATTAGTGGTCATTTGATTTTTAATGTCCATTAGTATTTGTTTTATATAGTTGGGTGAACTAGTGTTCGGTGCATATTTGTTTATGATTGTCATCTCTTCCTCTTGGATTATTCCCTTTACAAGGATGTAGTATTCTTCTTTGTCTCACGTAATCAGTGTTGGTTTGAAATCCACTTGATCTGCAAAGATAACTACTCCTGCTTTTTTTCGGAGTAATGTTTTTTTCATGGAGTAATGTTTTCCACCCTTTATCTTTCAGTCTATGAGTTTCTTTTTGATTGAAGTATGTTTCTTTTATGCAGCATATTGTTGGATCTTTCTTCTTGACCCATTCTGCCAGTCTATTTGTTTTGATTGGTGAATTGAGGCCATTAACATTGATGGTTATAACTGATATGTATTGAGTTATCATTGTCATGACTTTTTCTTTTTTGTTGGATTCTTACCTTTTGCATTTAATTTCTTGTTGTGCCAGATGGATTCATTTTTCTGGGCTTCCAGGAGTTTTAATCCTTGTTGTCTTTTCCTAGGATATTGTCTAAAATTTTTTGGAGTGCTGGTTTGGTATTCGTGAACTTCCTAAGGTGCTCTTTGTCATGAAAGTATTTTATTTCTCAATCAATTTGGAAAGATAGTTTTGCATGGTACATCAATCTGAGTTGGAGGGTGTTTTCCCTTAGGGCTTGGTATAGGTCACTCCAAGCTCTTCTTGCCTTGAGGGTTTGTGTTGAGAAGTCTGCTGTGACTCTGATGGGCTTCCCTTTGTATGTGATTTGTTTATATTCTCCAACTGCTTGTAGAATTTTGTTCCTCTGTTGAGTTTCTGGAATTTTAACTATTATATGTCTATGGGCAGACTTTTTTATCTAGGCTAGTTAGAGTCCTATATGCCTCAGTTATCTGAATTTCAAGTTCTTTTCCCTTGCTGGGAAGTTTTCTGCCATCACTTGTGTGAACAGGTTTTTTTTTTTTTTTTTTTAATGTCATCTGCACTCTTGTTTTTCATTGAGTCTGATCAGTCTTATGTTATTCTTCCTTTCATCATCCAGCAGCTACTGGACTGATTTTCATGGTCCTTACTATTTTAAAGAAATTTTTCTTTTCCTGGTCACTAATTGCAATCTTATCTTCTATATCTGGAATTCTAACCTCACATTGGCTCATTCTTCTGGGTAAACTTTCAATGGAGTTTTTAATTTCCTGGAAATCTATTTGCATTTGTTTTATGGATTCCATATGTTTCTTATGTTGGGATTCCATCTTATTCCTCAGATCCTCTATTTTTTTAACCTGTATCCTCTCTGGATTTATTAATCAGGTCTTGCACTAAAGGCACAATCTCTGCTGATAGCTGAGAAATTATTTCTGATTTCATTTTTTCCATATCCTCTTTTGTTGCTAGTTCAAGGAGTCCAGGTGTTTGAGTATCAGATTGTTCCATCTCATTTCCCTTTGGTGTTGTTTTTAGGTGATCTGGAAGCCTAGTTTTGAGACTTGTTTATGTGTCTTCTCATTTCAAGGGTGTGGGGGTAGGGGGATGTGTGTTGCTGATGCCCGTGCAGCTCACCTTGTTGGTGCTGGGGGCAGTGGTACAGCAGCCCAGAATATTCATCTCTCTGTGTTTGGAGCAGTTCTGCTCCTCTCAATAAAGATTTTGTACAGGAAGGAAGGTCAATGAACACAAATCTTTTCATGGCTTCTGGGTCTCCCAGGGTCACTCCCATGCAGGCTGCAGCTAGTAGAAGTCACAGAAGGTGGTGGGCAGCCTAATTTTAGTTTTTTGAGGAATCCCCTTACTGTTTTCCATAAAGGTTGTACTAGTTTACATTCCTACCAAAAATGTAGAATTCATTTTCCCCCAAATCTTCACAACCTTATGTTATTATATGATTTTTTATTATAACCATTCTTTCAGAAGTAAGATGGAATCTCAGTGTTGTAATTTGCATTTCTCTAATGACTAGAGATGTTGAACTGTTTTTCATTTACTTTTTGGCCATTTGTACTTTTTTTGAGACAGTTCTGAGAAGTGTTGATGTAATTTAGTTCCCTATTTTTGGATTTTGTTTTTTATTTTGTGGGATCTATTTTTTTTTATCTTTGTATAGTCTATATATTAATCCTGTGTCTGTGGAATGGCTAGCATTTTTTTTTTACTGTGAAGAAGCCTTTTTACCAGACATGATCCCATTTGTTGCTTCTTGATATTATGCATTGTCCAATTGAGGTTCTGTTTAGAAAGTTCTTTCCTTTGCCTACTTCTTCAGGAATTTTACCTATTTATCTTTTAGCATATGTTTGATTCATTATCTTTTAGTTTAGCCCATTGTGAGAGATATGGGTCTAGATTCAATCTCCTGCATGTGGATAGCCAATTTTCTTAGCTCCATTTGTTATAGAGGCTTTCTTTTCTCAAGTGCATGTTTTGGTTCCTTTGTCAAAGACGAAATAGTAGAATGTGCCTGGTATAGTTTTTGCATCCTCTATCTTGCTTCATTGAGGCACATGCCAGTTTCTTTGCCAGTACCATGCTATTTTTATCACTCTGCCTTTGTAATAGAACTTGAAGTCCATGATTGTGATGCTTCCTGCTTGGTTCTTGTTACTCAGGATTGCTTTAGGTGGTCTGAGTTTCTACTTGTTCCATATGAACTTTAGCATTGTCTTCTCAAGTTCTGTGAGGAATGCTACTAGTATTTTGATTGGAATTTCATCAAATCAGTATATCAGTTTTGGATGTATGGCCATTTTGACTACATTGTTTCTAGCTATACAAAAATACTGTATATATTTCCATTTTCTGATGTTTTCTTCAGTCCCCCTTTTCAGAGTACTGTAGATTTCAGTGTGGAGGTCTTTCACTTTTCTGGTTAGGTATTAGGTATTCATATATTTTTTGATGTTATGGTGAATGATATTATTTACCTAATTATTTTTTGTCATAATTTCATTATTAGTGTGTGAGGAACCCTACTGAATTTTATTTGTTGAATTTATCTCATCTTACACTACTGAATTTGGTTGTTATAATGAGGCATCTTTTGCTAGAATTTTTGGATATCGTATACAGAGGATCATGTCATCTAGAAATAATTGTAATTTGATATCTTCCTTTCCTATAGAGATACCTTTTATTTCTTCTCTATTTTCATATATTCCTCTTGCTTGCCTTCTCTGGCTAATGTTTTGAGAAATATATTGAACTGGAGTGGTGATACTGCACATCCTTGTCCTGTGCTTGATTTTAGACAGAAAGCTTTCAGCTTTTTCTCATTTTATATGATGTTGGCTCTTAGTTTTTATAAGTGGCTTTTATCAGATTGAGGTATCATACATCTATCCTTTTTTTTAGTATTTTTGTTGGATATTTTCAAAGGCTTTTTCTGCATTTATTGAAATGATCATGTGATTTTTTGTCTTTGCTTATGTTTATGTCACGTATTATACTTGCTCATTTACATATATTGAACCTTTTCTGCATTGCTGGAATGAAAACTACTTGGGCATTATGTATGGTGTTTTGGACCACTTATTGCATTCTGTTTTCCAGTATCTTTTTTGAGAATTTTGGCCCTGATATTCATTAAAGATATTGGATTATTGTTGTGTATTTTGGTTGGGTCTTTTCTAATTTCAGAAGCAGAGTGATGGTAGCTTCGAAGAATAACTTTAAGAGCATTCCTTCCTTTACAATTTCATTTAAGGGTTTGATGAGTATTGGCATGAGGTCTTCCCTAAGATTCTTGTTGAATTTAGCCCTGAATCCACTCAGTCCTGGGGTTTTCTTAGTTGATAGGTTTTTTGGTTTTTTTTTTCATTATTGGTCCCATTTTATTTCCAGTGTTTTTATTATTCTGTGTTTTTATATATCCTTTTTTTAGTTTTGGCAATTCACATTACTCCAGAAATCTACTGTATTATTCAGTTTGTTGGAGTGCAGGTGATCAAAGTAGTTACTGATAATCTTCTAATGTGGGCAGTATCTCTTATGAGTTGGCATTTTTTTCACTTATAATTGCATGGATTTGGATATTTTCTTTCCTTTTTTAGCAAGAATGGCCACTTTTGTCTATTTTATTCATTCTTTCATAAAACTAGACTTTTGACTTGATTATATTTTCTTCAGCCACAATTTTATTAATTTCTGCTCTCATCTTTATAATTTCCTTCTAATACTAGATTGGGATTTGGATTGTCCTTGTTTTTCTAGAAAGTTGAGGTGAATCACTAGGTTATTTATTTACACTTGTTCTCTTTTTCTAATATGAGCACTCAAAGGTATAAACTTCCCTCTTAGGACTGTTTTCATTGTGTTGCATATGTTATGTTATGATTTACTGCCATTATTGTTTGATTCTAGGACCTGTGTAATTTTTTCCATGATTTCTTCTGTGATCCATTGATTATTCAAGAGAATATTTTCTAATTTCCATGTGTTTATATAGTTTCTTTTCTCATTACTTTCTAGTTTTATTGCACCATGATCTGATAATATGCATGGATTAATTTATATTATTTCTAATTTTCTTAATCATGTTTTATGGACCAGAATGTAATTTTTTAGGGGAAAATCCAATGTGCTGCTGAGAAGAAAGAACATTCTGTTATTGTTAGGTGGAACACTTTTTGCATACCTACTAAGTTCATTTGTTCAAAGGTTTGGGTAAACTTTGATATTTGTTGATATTTTATCAAGTTGATCTATTTGTGTCGATATGGTATTGAGGTCCTCCACATAATTGTGGTTTTGTTTACCTGATCCTTTATGTCCACTAGTGTTTGTTTTATGAAATTGAGTCCACCTAAGATTCGTGCATCTATGTTTATAACTGTTTTCTCTTTCTGTTAAATTTGCCTTGTCTGATCAGTTTTGGCTTGAAGTCCCCTTTGAAAATAGCATATCTACTCCTGCTTGTTTTCAAGTTCTTGTTGAATATAAGATTGTTTATAATCTTTAAATTTTAGTTGGTGAATTTTTTTTGCACTGTGTTTTTTAATATGCATTATATCATTGAGTTTGATTTCTCGATCCATTCTGCCAATGTGCATTTTTTTCATTGGGGAATTGAAACTATTCACATTGAGAATTATTACTGAATGGTATTGGCATATTCCTGTCATTGAACTATTTTCCTGTTCATGATTTCCTTCTTATTTTTCTCTTCTATGTACTATTTATTTACAATTTACTATTCTATTTGCTATTTATTTTTCTCTTCTATTTACTTGCTCATCCTTCCTAGCATATTCATTATATTAGAACTTTTGGGATTTAGCTTCTATATATACAGCTTCAATATATATTATATATAATAATATATTTTATTATTATAATATAATATAATATAATATATATAATATATAATATTAATATACATTATATTAATATAATTATAATGTGTAATATTATATTAATATATTATATTACATATAATATACAGATTAAGAGTATATCAAGAAGGTAAATTACTTTTCTCGAAAACCTAGAATGCTATTTAGGAAACTAAAAGATTGTCTTGTCATTTTCAAATAAGCATAGTTATTCTTGTGAATTAAGTCTAGTAAATTATAATGTGTAATATTATATTAATATATTATATTACATATAATATACAGATTAAGAGTATATCAAGAAGGTAAATTACTTTTCTCGAAAACCTAGAATGTTGTTTAGGAAACTAAAAGATTGTCTTGTCATTTTCAAATAAGCATAGTTATTCTTGTGAATTAAGTCTAGTATTGTCTGTATTACTCTGCTTCAGCACATGTTTGAATAATAATAGCTTCAGAATAATTGTTCATGTAGAATGCTTCTATTTATGTGTTCTTTAAAAACTGTTGAACTCTCCTACTTAATTCTCTTTTTTATTTTCAGCATCTCTTTTCATTGAGACCCTCTTGACAATTATGGGTTGAAAATGAATAAAGAATTAACATAATTAAAAATAAAATTAAATGTCAGAGTGACAAGAGGCTGTTTTTCAACTCTGAATATTTTTATCATTAGACAAACCTATATTTTCTGATATTATCTAAATAATATTACCTAGTATTAAAAACAATAGTACAGATTTATAGGAAAACATATTTGTATCTTTATAAACAAATCAAAGGCCTTTTATGTAATTATTATATTAGTACAATACCAACAGCATTTTCCTGATTAATAATATTTGTGAAATCTTTTATGGAAATAAAGGTTGGAAAAATATCAATAACGACTAGTAAACATGAAGGTAAAAGGTCAAATTGGCATGGCTAGCCAGATCATTAATAGATTTTCTCAGTTGGTTTGAACATTTTTATGTTTAAAGTCAAGGTGCAATATGTAAAAATTTTGCAGGGAAGCACAAGCGTGGGAAAAAATAAAACATAGTCAGGATTAACAATTTAATATTAGATTTTGTAAATAAACTGTGATATGGTACAACTATTTTATTCTAGACATAAATTTCAAAGAGGAAATTTACATACCCACTATTGTGGGTAGTGTATTAATTTTCTAAGCATGTTTATTTGCTAATATGGAATCTGTGAATTTTTTGCCTTACATGGCAAAGGAGGATTAAGGCAGCAGATGGGTTTAACGTTGATCAGCAAGTTTTATTATTTTAATAGATTATTCTGGATTACCTGGGAAGATACAAAATAATCACAAGGGAGAAGCGGAAGCAGGAGCTTGAGTAATGCAATGTAAAAATCCTTCTACAAGACATTGCTGGCTTTTGAAGACAAAAGGGACCATGTGTCAAGATAACGCAGGCAGCCTTTAAGAGCTGAAAGAGAAAAACTGGAAGAGAAAAGCAGATTCTCATAGAATCTCTGGAACAGGACACTGTCTGATGACACTTGGATTTTACCTCAGTGAGAGAGAATCATGAGATTCTCATGAGATTCTTCAGAACAGAAACTTAAAATTTTTGTTACTAAATATTTAATAATCTTTTATAGAAGAAAAAAGAAATTAATATATCAAACTAAGGAAAAGAACATGTTTGGTGTCAAGTTCATATTCTATTTTTATTTTTGCAGAAATTAGTTCTAAAAATTAAATCTAGCCATCAAGCTCTTGTCAAATTTACACTCTTATTTATGCATATTTTAAAACTCTCATTTTCCTGAGAAAACAATATAAACCTAGTCTTGTATTTTCTAAGTTACATGGAATAGCTTAAATTTTTTTGGGGGTGCAACACATAACACACACATGATCCAATGCAGACATCCTAAGTGAAGGGTTCAATGAATAGTCACATTTTCTGTCCTTTAAATATTAATTGGTTTTGGAAACTCAACTGGATCACAATATTATGAGGAACTTCAGAAGCCTCTTTTTTTCTTCCACACAAATAAGACAACTGCCAAGTGTAATATATTTTGAATACTAGGACTTTAATTTGTTTTCACAGTTTCTGAACTTCATATTCATAAATAAAATAAAACAGTTTATTCTTTTTTACCTGGAGATTTTACCCAGTTTTATATTTATGTTAATTGTCAGTCTCATTGTTTCATGTAGTTTGTCTTTTTTGATTGCCACGTAGTATTTAGCATATTTCAAAGAAGTCTTAATCAGTTTGAATTAATATGGGAGATTATCTACAACTATTCAAATGTACATAATGTAATCACAAAGATTCTTAAGTGTGTAAGAGGAAGTACAAAAACATATACACAAAACTGTTGGAATTACAATGACTATATCACATCTTTGAAGAAGTGATAAATTTAAAATATGGTGATCTTTATAATACATTACTTCTAATATATGAATCACTATAATGGCAAACTACTTGTCTATAAAGAAAGACAAATTTGAGATATTTGTAGGAAAATAATTGCACCTCGGAAACATAATGCTGAGTTAAATAAACCAGATACACAATCTTGAATATCATAAGGTGTCTCTCATTTGTGCAAGGTGATGAACATCTGGCAAATGAGGTGTCCAAGGGGAAAAAAATGTGAGGGTAGGGGTTAAGGCATGAAGAAATAAGTAGAATAAAAATAAGTCATGTGCAGGATCTTAACAACTTCAATGAATATAAACATTATACCTGATAAACATGATCATAGTTTAATAATATCAAGAAGAATGAAAAGGGGAATTAGATGAGGAGGGAGGTAGGAGGAGGGAAGGGGAAGGAGATTAATGTTTAAAAAGCTGTGTTATGTACATGTACCCACTCCCCAAAATGATTTTAAAATGCATGTACTGCAAATACGCACTAATAAAAAATTTTTAAAATATAGTGTGATATTTTTCATGGTTTCATGCTCTTTTTGTAAATCTGAATATTTCAGTTGCCAAAATAATTGCACCAAAACATGAAAATTCCAGTTTCTCCACCTTCTAAAAGGTATTTGAAATTTTCAGCACAATTGAGATAAGTTATTCTGGTGAATGTATACATATGCATGAGGCTTCACTTTTTGCATTAAATAAATATATTGCTGGGAAATTCCAAATTCCAAATTCTTTCTGGAGATTGGAAAATTGCTTTATCTTAAATATATATGTAAATGTGTGCCTTTTTATATTTTATTTTTCTTATTTATTTTTGAGAATGATTTATATTTAAAATTCATGTTCAATATCAGATATATCCATTGTTATACTTTCTCCTATTACATGACTTGCCTTTGTATTTTAAAATTAGTGTGTTCAGAGCTGGGGGTTTAGCTCAGTGGTTCCACTGCCTGCCTCACAAGCTCAAGGTCCTGAGTTCTATCCCCAGTAATAAATAAATAAATAAATAAATAAATAGAATTAGTGTGTTCTTTGTGAAAGAACGATCTTAATTATAAAACAATTCATGTTTTTTTCTTTTATATCTAGTATTATTGTGTCTCTTAAGTAAAGTTTGTCTCCTTCTAGGAAGTTAATGAATGAATTCTAGAATGTACAAAACAAGCATTATTTTTCATTAAAGTCTATAATCTATCTGAAATTATAATTTAATAGTTTTTGTTATGAATTAAGTTTATATACAAATATGTACTTCAAGTGCTCCATGACTATTTACTTAAAGAAATATTCTTTCTCCTTTAAATTTCAGGCAAATTTTTATCATAAATCAAATAATCATATATATGTAAGCCAATTTCCTAAGTTTCAGTTATGTTCTTCTTGTCAATATACTTTACATATATTTCAATGTATTATACTTTTTCATAGGTGTATTGGTAGTACTTTAGCCTGTGAGAAAATTATAGCTGGCAGAGTCTAACTGATCAAAAATTAACAGCTGGTAACTGAAAGAACAAGGCATCATTTCCAATCCTGTGTTCCAAGATTTTATTAATACATTATAGTACAAATTTTTATGAGAATAATATTACTTTTTTTGGTTATATAGATGAAATAGAATAATGAAAATGAATTCTCTTTATTACTTATAAAGCACTAAACATACCAAACAATAAATTATTAAGACATAGATTTGGTAATTTTCACTGGATTAAAAGACATTACTGTGAGTCAAGGCTGCCTGTATTAACTACCTGGCACCAAGGTAGGTACTTATCACTTCTGTGAAGCAGAATATCTGGCCTCAAATTCATTTTCCTCATTTATATATTTTCCTTAAGTTTATATATTTTCTAACATCATTCATAGTTATTTATGGGTACATAAATGTTAGCAAATAGGCAGAAATAATATCGTAACCAAAGTTTTTCATCATTTGTCTTCTGTTATTTTTCTTTCTCAATCTACTGGTCAAATATTAACACAGTAAATTCAGAAGCCACATATTAAAAGCAGCAGGAGTCCATCACATGATATTCTAGACTACCTCTCTGAACCAAAAAGTGTCCGGTCATACTCCATCCTGCTAGCTGTTATCAGAAACACCACTAACAGTAAGTAAACACCAATTAAATCATCCCTTTAAAACTCAAGTAGGTATCTAGTTTAGCAGTTAAAATTGTATAATTACACACAAATTTTATTTTTTCTACTTGTATGCTGAGATAATATTAACAACCCACAAGGCTCTTGTGCAAAAATTTTAACAATAGACATAAAAATTGTACATTATGTTAATGTGTTTAAAGCATAATTATTTGTGTTACTGAATTCTCAGGAGCATACACACCATGTTTTCAATAGACTTAACATGTGGAAAGTAGGAGTAATGTAATAAGTAATTCTTTTTTGTTTTGTTTTTTTGGTACCAGGGATCGAACTCTGGTCCTTGGTGCTTGTGAAGCTGGCGGTGGAACCACTGAGCTAAATCCCCGGCCCTTAATAAGTAATTCTTGTTACTTAAACCAAATAGGTTAAGACTTTACACAGATCATTTATTTTATTAAATAATCTTATGCCAATAAATAAACCATAGCAATCAAGAGATGGGAATTAAGGCTTGCAAACATACTCATAGTTATATATTATCAATATATTATAAATCAAATTAATGTGCTTGTATCAAATTCTTGAATACTTAATATTTTCCAGATTTAATCTTTCTATGAAATGTATTTGTTTTTATACTCATTAAAATGTCTTTAAATGATATATTGAAGCTCCAGCAAAAAAAAAAAAAAAATCAGAAGACCGACACTGTCTTTGTATCACAATGAGAAAAAAACATTGCTAGCATTAGTAAATTCTAGACAAAATGTACATTGAAAACTATTATCTCATTTTGTTTATTGCTTTTTATTATAAACTATAAATTCTACAATCAATTATAACTGAAAGTGTAATACAAATAATGTTTCCAAACAAAAAGACATTGTTTCAAAGCCAATCCATGTACACCAAAATGAAATTTTTTTACATGCATTCAATCTTGAAATTTGAATATTTTATCTGGTATACCATGTGGGAGCTTTATATTGGGACTTTATGGGACAACAATATATGTTGTTTATAGAAGCATTCATGTGAGAAATATGGAGCTTCTGAAAATATTCTTTAAATTTAAATAAGTGTATATTTTTTCACCTTTAAATGACTGGTTTCATTTTCCTGATTTGTAGAATGGTTAAAATGGACAAGTGTTTTAAAAGATTAAAGACAATAGCATATTAGTTTGTGATTCATATGTACCATTTTCTATCCTTCTCTCTATTAGTATGAGTCTAAGTAATAAAAAGTAACATATAAGTAGTGGCTGTGTAGCTATTACATCTATCTCTTCAGGAGTATAATTGACAGTGGTACTAGCATCCTAGCAGTTGCCTGGGGCTCTGTCAAACATTAATCTGTTGAAGGATAAACTGTCTTTAAAGCATTATTCTTTCATAATCTCTTAGATTTCTGTAATATTACATTATATTACAACTCCTACTTCAAAGAGCTTCACAGATGTCATATTCTGAAACTTTCTCCAAGGTCATATATAAAAAGAATTCTTTCCTCTTTTTTTGTCATGGGGTTACTCTACACATGCAGCAGACATAAGGAAGTATTCAGACTATACAACTCTCAACTTATAGTCACAATTAATATATGACCATATTTAACTGTGGAGGAATAAATAAAAGTAAAAAATAACTATAAAATAACTGAAATTTTGGTTGTAATAAATTATCTGATTTAAATAATCAGAAGCATTAGCAGAAAAAAATTGCAAAGTTATTTTGATTAATTACCTTAAATACATACATATATATATGTGGATTTATAATATTTCCCATGTCATTATTCAGATATGTGAATCCTTTAAAATTAATTTTTACCAAAATATTTTTGAATTAGACAGTATGTTGTCATAGAAAATAAGTTCAAGATTTATCTTGAATTCAGTTTTCTATAATTGGCTATTCTTCTTTCAGTGTGAGTAGAACAGTTAAATCCCATTTTTGTGTCATGTTTGCTCCACATTATTATTTAAATTAATCAAATTTTAAATGGTATATAGGAAAAATATGCATATACATCTGTCATGTACAGGGAAAATAAAATGTAAAACTCTATTCACTATGAAAGAAAAAGTAACATATTACAGATGAAGATATTCAGAATTAAGTGACTAAACTGACTTCTCTAAATTTTCTAATAAGTAAATTAGCTGTAATGTGAATCAATGTGCCACTTCCTGTCTTATTTAATTGATTTCTGTTATCATGAAGGTGGCACTTTGCTCTAAGTTTAGAGAAGAAATCTGGAAATGTACATAAAATTGACTTCATAATCAGTGGATATGAAGTCTTGCTATTGCCCATCAGCAGTACAGCCCAATACCAGTAGCACTTGAAATACAGTGAATTTTATTGAAAATCAAGACTGTATAATTTTAATAAAACTCAGAGAACAACCAAACAACACAATACCAGAAGGTAATGAGTTTCACTGTGTTTTGAAATGTACTCATTAAGCAGCACTGACCCACACATAATTGAGAGAAATGTGATCATGAGGATGTAAGAATTCTCAGTTGGGGAAATGACTACCCGTAGTACAGTTTCTGGCTTTATATTTTGTGATTTTATATTTCTCATCAGGCATGCATAATTAGCCTGCCTATTCTACTGCATTGTTACACCTATCAATTATTGGTTATTTAGCCTGGGCCAGAGGTAGGGGCTTCTGAGCTGCTGTCTCACTGCTCCTGGTCCAGAGGACGGGGCTTCCTGGCCACCATCCCTCCCGCCAGTCCCAGCCCCAAAGAAAAGGCTTTTGGGCTGCTGTCCATCCCGCTGCTCCCGGCCCAAAGGAAGGGGCTTCCTGGCCACCATCCCTCCTTCTGCTCCCCACACCTGTCCCACCTCTCCCAGCTCAGAGGAGGTGAGCCTTGTGGGTGCCAACAGCACCCCCACCCCCCCCAGTTGAAATGAGACAACAAGTAAATAAATGTCAAAACCAGACTTCCAGATAACCTACAGCAGCCCCAAAAGGAAATGAGATGGAACAATCTGATACTCAACCACCTGGACCCACTGAACTGGCAACAAAAGGGGATCTGGAAAAAATGAAATCAGAAATAATTTCTCAGATAACAGGAGAGATTGTGCTCCTGGTGCAAGACATGATAAATAAATCTAGAGAGGAGAAGGGAACATGATGGAATCCCAACATAGGAAAAAAATGGAATCCATAAAACAGATGAAAATAGATTTCCAGGAGATGAAAAACTCCATTGAAAGTCTACAAAACAGAATGAGCCAATGTGAGGACAGAATTTCACATATAGAAGATAAGATCGCAATTAATAACCAGGAAAAGAAAAATTGCTTCAAAATTATAAGGGAACATGAGAAATCAAACCAGCACCTGTTAGACAATGCAAAGAAGAACAACATAACACTGATTGGAGTCAAAGAAGAAACAGGAGAGAGTTCAGATGACATAAAAAACTGTTTACAGAAGTAATGGCAGAAAACTTTCCAAGCAGGGGAAAAGAACTTGACATACAGATAAGTGAGGCATACAGGACTCCAAATAGCCTAGATCAAAAAAATTCTACACATAGGCATATAATTGTTAAGATTCCAGAAATTCAACAGAAGACCAAAGTTCTACAAGCAGTTAGAGAAAAGAAACAAATCACCTACAAAGGAAAGCCCATCAGAATCACAGCAGACTTCTCAACACAAACCATCAAGGCAAGAAGAGCTTGGAGTGACACATTCTAAGCCCTAAAAGAAAACAGCCTCCAACCCAGATTGATGTACAATGCAAAACTATCTTTCAAAATGGATGGAGAAATAAGATACTTTCATGACAAAGAGTACCTTAGGAACTTCATGAATACCAAACCAGCACTCCACAAAGAATTTTACACAATATCCTAGGAACAGACATTGAGGACCACAACCCCAGGAAGCAAAGCAGAATGAACCCATCTGGCATGATGAGAAATTAAAGGTAAAGGGGGAGAGCTCAACAAAAAGAAAAAGTCATGGCAATGACAACTCAATACATTTCAGTTATAACCATCAATGTTAATGGTCTCAATTCACCAATCAAAAGAAGTAGACCGGCAGAATGGGGCAAGAAGCAAGATCCAACAATATGCTGCATACAAGAAACACACTTAATTCAAAAGGAAACTCATAGACTGAAAGTTAAAGGGTAGAAAACAGTACTCCATGCAAAGGGAACAACAAAAAAAGCAGGAGTAGGTATCCTCCTTACAGATCAAGTGGACTTCAAACCAACACTGATTAAGAGAGACGAAGAAGGACACTACATTGTTATAAAGGGAAGAATCCAAGAGGAAGAGATGACAATCATAAATATCCATGCACCAAATACTAGTGTGCCCAACTATATAAAACAAATACTAATGGACATGAAAAGTCATATATGCACTAATACAATTGTAGTGGGGGACCTCAACACCCCACTGTCACAAATAGATAGATCAACTAGACAAAAAATAAGTAATGAAATACTAGAACTCAATCGAACTCTTGAACAAATGAATTTAACAGAGGTTTACAGAGTCTTCTACCCCACAAAATCAGAATACACATTCTTCTCAGGTGCACATGGGTCATTCTCCAAAATAGACCTCATACTCACACATACAACATGTTTAAGTAAGTGAAAAGGAATTGAAGTTATCCCCTGTATATTATCAGACCATAGTGTGATGAAATTGGAGATGCATAGCAAAAGAAACTGGAAAAATTTCATAAACACATGGAAATTGAACAACACATTTCTGAATAATCAATGGCTCACAGGGGAAATTAAAGAAGAAATCAGACAGTTCCTTCAATTAAATGACAATGACAATGCAAATGATCGGAATCTATGGGACACAATGAAAGCAGTCTTATGAGGGAAATTCATAGCAGTGAATACACATATTAGGAAAACAGAACGAGCCCAACTAAACAACCTGATGCTGAACCTCAAGCTTCTAGAAAAGGAAGAGCAGGACAAACCCAAAGCTCATACAAGGGAAGAAATTATAAAGATCAGAGGAGAAATCAATGCAATGGAGACTAAGAGAATGATACAAAAAAAATCAATGAAGCCAAGAGATGGTTCTTCAAAAGAATCAACAAAATTGACAAACCCTTACTCAAACTTGTCAGAAAAAGGAAAGAAAAGGCCCAAATCCATGCAATTAGGAATGAAAAGGGTGAAACTACAACAGACCCAGCAGAAATCCAGAGGATCATTGATATCTACTACCAGAACCTATACACCAATAAGATGGAAAACACAGAATAAATGGACAGATTCCTAGATACATATGAATTACCAAAGTTGAACAAAGAAGACCTAAAAATTCTGAACAACCCAATATCAACCAAAGAAATTGAAAATGTAATTAAAAACTTATCAACTAAGAAAAGCCTGGGCCCTGATGGCTTCACTGCTGAATTCTACAAGACATTTAGAGAGAAACTGCTGCCACTACTGTTTAAACTCTTCAATGAAATTGAAAGGAAAGCAATACTCCCAAATTCATTCCTGGAAGCAAGCATCACCTTGATCCCCAAAACAGAGAAAGACCCAATCGAAAAGGAGAACTATAGGCCAATTTCACTAATGAAAGTAGATGCAAAAATCCTTAACAAGATACTGGCAAATAGAATGCAGAAGATCATCAAGAAGGTCATATACCCTGATCAAGAGGGATTCATCCCAGGGATGCAGGGATGGTTCAACATACACAAATCAATAAATGTAATACACTATATCAATGGAGCCAAGGACAAACACCATATGATTATCTCCATAGATGCAGAAAAAGCATTTGACAAAATCCAACATGCATTTATGATAAAAACCCTACAAAAAATTGGAATAGATATACTCAGCCTCAAACTGATAAAAGTCATCGTGAAATAAAAAAAAAAAACCCAATATCATACTAAATAGTCAAAAACTGAAATCCTTCACACTAAAATCAGGAACAAGACAAAGATGTCCACTATCACCACTCTTGTTCAATATTGTTTTGGAAACCTTAGCCATGGCAATTAGACAAGAGAAAGAAATAAAAATAAGGATAGGAAATGAAGAAGTCAAACTGTCATTATTTGCAGATGACATGATACTCTATATAGAAGACCCAAGAACTCCACCAAAAGTCTTCTAGACTTAATAACCAAATTCAGTCAAGTAGCTGGTTACAAGGTCAACACACAAAAATCAATAGCTTTCCTGTACATGAATGACAGACTCACTGAGAGAGAAATAGGGCAAATAATTCCTTTCACAAAAACATCGAAAAAAATGAAATACCTACGAATCAACCTAACGAAAGAAATCAAAGACCTCTTCTCTGAAATCTGTGGCACTCTGAAAAGAGAGATTGCAGATGATATCAGAAAATGGATGGACATCTCCTGCTCCTGGGTAGGAATGATTAATATAGTGAAAATGGCCATACTTCCAAAACTGCTATATAGATTTAATGCAATTCCAAATGAGATTCCAGCAGCATACTTCATGGACCTTGAGAAAAACAATCCAAAAATTCATTTGGAACAAGAAGAGACCCAGAATAGCAAAAGCAATTCTAGGTAACAGATACATGGCAGGAGGTATCACAATCCCCAACTTGAACTACAATACAAAGCTACTGTGATAAAAACAGAATGATACTGGCAAAGAAACATACTTGAGGACCAGTGGAACAGATTAGAAGATGCAGAAACAATGCTAGACACACTCAGCCATCTCATCTTTGATAAAGGAGCCAAACACCCTCATTGGAGGAAAGATAGCCTCTTTAATAAATGGTGCTGGAAAAATTGGGCTTCAACTTGCCAAAGGTTAAAACTAGAGCTGTAGTTCTCAACATGTAATAAACTAAAATCAGCATGGATTAAAGATCTAAATATTAAAATAGAAAATCTGAAGCAGTTGGAACAGAGGTTAGGGAGAACTCTTGAAGACATCGGTGTAAGAAAAGATTTTATGAACAAAACCTCAGTTGCCCATGAACTAACACAAACAATCAACAAGTGGGACCTCTTCTTATTAAAAAGCTTCTACACAGCAAGAGAAACCACCAGCAGTGTGAAGAGACAATCCACAATTTGGGAAAAAATCTTCACCTGCTCTTCCTCAGACAAATGTCTACTACCTCAAATGTATAAAGAACTTGAAAAGATCAGACTTCCCAAATTTAAAGACCCAATCTGAAAATGGGCATCTGAAATGAACAGACATTTCTCAGACAAAGTAGAAATAGCAAATAAATACATGAAAAAATGTTCAACATCACTGGTCATTTGAGAGATGCAAATGAAAACAATGCTGAGATTTCACCTCACTCCAGAAAGAATGGCTGCTATCATGAAATCAACCAATAACAAATGCTCGCAGGGCTGTGAGGAAAGAAGAACCCTGCTCCACTGCTGGTGGGAGTGTAGACTGGTGCAACCACTGCGAAAATCAGTATGGACATACTTCAAAGAACTAGGACTGGAAGTCCCATTTGACCCAGCTATTCCACTGCTGGGGATCTTCTCTAAAGAATTAAAACCATCATACCACAGTGATATATGTGCACCCATGTTCATAGCAGTAAAATTTGTGATAGCTAAAACTTGGAAACAGCCCAAATGCCCATCAACTGGAGACTGGATAAAGAAAATGTGGTTCATTTTATAAAATGGAGTACTCCTCCGCCATAAAAAATGAGAAATTAGAGATATTTATAGGTAAATGGATGCACTTTGAGGTAATACTCTTAAGTGAAATAAATAGGACACACATGTATAAATACCGAATAGTTTCTCTGGTGTGAGAAACTGAAAGTGTAAATAAGGACTAAATGTATAATAGGTAATGGAAATAGGAGGAAAAGGGGCAAAGGGGAAGGAAGTGGGAGGGCTAGGGGAAAGGAAAGAAGGGAATGGAAGTAATATGAGAAAATGGAAAAATAGGAACAAAATCTTTGTAAATAGGGAGGATTGGAGTGGTTGAAGGGAGGGCTGGGCAAGGGTGAAAAATAAGAACCAAGAGAGATTATGTAAAGGTGTAAATTTCCAATGATGAATGTCATTATATTGTATATCTAAAATGTACCAATGATTAGAATGAATAATCGATAATGCAAAATAGGAAGAAAAGGTCCAAAGGGGTAGAAGTAGTGGGAGGGTCAGGGGAAAGGAAAGAAGGGAAAGGAAAAATGACGAGAAATGGAAAAAATGGAAATGAAGTCTTTGTAAATAGCGAAGGGTAGAGGGGGGGAAGGGAGGGCTAGGAATTGAGAAAAAATAAGAACCAAGATATATCATGTACAGGTACAAGTTCCCAATGAGAAATGTAATTGTGTTGCATACCTAAAATGTACCAATAAAAGAATTTAAGAAAAAATAATATTGGTTATTTATCACTTCCATAGTAAACAATTTCATCATATAGATGGACATATTTTAACTTCAAGATTGGCATTTATTTTGTAGCTAATATATTACTATAACCTTTATTAATAAGTGCTTTGAAAAGGGTTCAAATAAGAGTTAAATCTTTAGATGTTATTGGTGTTAAAAGAAACTATTTAATTTACTCCAGATTTTATAAGTCATATATTTTAATTAGTTGGTAATGCATTGTTGGGAGCAATGCTACATAATTCTAGGGAAAAATCATTTGAGTAGGCCTAGTTCTCCTGCCTACAGGCCAGCAATAGCACTCCAAGACATACTTCCATTTTGGCCTCAGGTCACAAGGGAGATCTCAATGATCCCATGATGCTGTAATCCTCCAGGACAAGACCACACCTGTGGGAGACGCCCTGGGAGGAACCAAATCTTCATCTGTGTAGTTCCTGGGAGGAACTAAATCTTCATCTGCATAGTTCCTCATTGTTCTTAGATTTCCGCCGCCCCCACCCAATCTTTTGTTACACCTTGTTCATCCCAATATGATACTGAAATCTACATTATTCATTTGTTACATTTGTTTCTTTGGATGTACTAAATAAAAGGTGCTGCAAGCTAGGGGTCTTTGTCTTTGCCGCCTAGAGCAGCACTGATCAGACCAAAAGCTCAGCTTCTTCTCAGTCTCATTCGTCTACCTTTCCTGTAATTCGCTGTGTGCTGCCGTGGCTCACAGGAGACTAGGACTTAATGCAGAGGTTCTGGTAATGTCCCCTTCCCCTGTTCCCTACAATGCATAAATCCAATTCCTTTCTTTTTCTTTTTTTCTTTTTTTTTCTTTTTTTGGACCAGGGATCTAACTCAGGACCTTGTGCTTGAAAGGCAGGAGGTGGAACCACTGAGCTAAATCCCCGGCCCTAAATTCCTTTCTGACGTAGGCTCCCGAGGATGTGTTTTATAATTTTAAGAATATTAAATACTTAAATATTTTATTTTCATATAAATTCTACTTCTGACTATAATCTCTTTTTAGAATGGAAAATACTTTTAGGATAATGATCGTACTCTATAAATATCTTCCTAATCTCAATCTTTACTGGTTTAATACAAATTAAATGATAAAATGTTAAGGGAACTATGTTCTAATATCCTTTGCTAACTTTAGGGCAACAAGAAAATATGATTCTCTGGACCTCTGATACATTCTATTAAACATATGGGCTTGATTAGATGATATTTAAAAATGTGGATCAATCAAATATTTATCTCTGAGTCTAGCAAATATTATATAGAGTGCATCATTAATTCCATGGGACATTTGTAAGCAGTCCTGAAAGGAATACACTTTTTTATTTCTGAGAAGAAAGCACATATGTGGGAAGAGGGAGTACAATTGGATAGAATATATTTTTATTCTCTATTATGGGTACCTTGAGTCACTGTAAAAGGACCGCACATTACTATGTAACTCAGGGATTTCCTGCAGAAAGAATACAATTACTTTTCATTTGTCAAGCATGGCCATGTGAATTTGTTTCGGTGTAAAAGGTTTTGAATGAAATTGATGTATGACAGTGTAAGGAATCTTTGAGTCATTGAATTTAACAGTAGTTTACTTGAATCTTTTAGTCTGCTATAAAGATATGTCGCCAACAGAGCTGAGTTCATACAAGATACATAGAGCAGGTGCAGAAGCAGAACAAACTTGTAGCCTGGTAATAGGAAGGATAAATTTTTTTTTAAATTCTGAAAGTCAATGAGAGTAGAGATTTCCTCAATTATGGATATTATCAATTCTAAGTTAATCAGTAAATAATCTCAAACAACAGATTTCTTCATAGATATAACTCAGTAATATAGATCTCAAAAGATATTCAGGAATATATGTCATATCCTAAGAATTTACAGCACTGTCATTTATCCTCCCCCAAGTATGCCCATATATCTAAACAATTATTCCATCAATAATAAAGTAAATTAGATTCACAAAAGATCATATAAGTAATATTAATATTTGATATTTCAATGCATCACATGAAAGTAAGAATGCATTAATAGACTTTAGGTAAGTACTTCATTCATATGTAGTGATTATTGAAATACAGCCTCCTAGCTTAGTTAAAAATTAGGAGGTTTAAGTAGACAGACTCATTTTATAATTTACTCATTTCATTGTTTTCCTAAGGCCATTTGCCCCAAATTTTTATTAAATTTGTTAGTATTAGTGACTGAAAATAAAAATTCATTAGGAATAGTTTGAAATGAAGATATGAGATATTGAATGTTTACTAAATCTCAGGATTGTGTTTTAACTCTAAAAATTACTCAGATAAAACAGTGACATCAAATAAATATAAACAAAAATTTTAAAATGGCATATATTATTTGAATATTTTTCCAAAGTGGCTGGAAAAATGTAAGTTCAAAATATTTTGTCAATCATCACTATAAGTATAAAGGTCACAATTTTATTTTTTGTACTGTATAAAATGTTGAAATATTGTTAATTTTAAAAATGAAATGACAAATTTCAACAGCCCATTTTCCTCAATGGGCACATCATCCAGATTAAAAAAAAAAATCAACCTGAAACATTGAAATTAAACTATACTGTAGAGAAAATGAACTTAGCAGATATTTATAGAAGAAGCTACCCAATAGCAGCAGAATATACATTTTTTTCTAGAATATCAAATTCAATAGCACATCAAAAATATTCAACATGACCAAGTTATTTTCAAGTCAGATATGCAAGGATGGTTCAACAAACATGTCAATAAACATGCATCACATGAACAGAGTGAAAGATAAAAATCATATGATCATTTCACTATATGCAGATGAGGCAGGTAAAAGTTAACATTCCTTCCTGATACAATTACTGCACAAATTAGCTTAGATGGATTGCACCTTGATATAAGAAATGGTGTAGATGACAAGCTCATTGAATTACATTGAATTGGAAAATCTTGAAAAGATTTTCTCTAAGATTAGGAATAAGACAAAAATATCTACCTACCTTTTTTTTTTTTTGTATTGGGAATTGAACTCTGGACCTTGCGCTTGAGAGGCAGGTAGCAGAACCACTGAGCTAAATCCCCAGCCCTTCCTACATTTCTTTTTAATACAGTGGTAGAAGTTTTGGCTAGAGCAATCAGGCCAGATAAAAAATAAAGGCATAGAAATAGAAAGGGACTAAGTTAAACAACACCTATCTGTACATACTATAATTCTGTATATAGAAAAAAAATCCACAAAAAGACTATGAAAACTGACAAATTCAATAATAAGAAAGAAAATAAATTTGCAAAAATCAACAGCTCTTTTATACTTCAATAACAAATATGATGAGAATAAAACTACGGCAGCAATCTCATTCACAACAGCAACAAAACAATAAAATGCCTAGGAATAAACAATCAAGAAAGTAAAAGGCCTCTGCAATGAAAATTACAAAACACTGATGAAAGAAAATGAAAACAAAAAAAAAAAGGAGATAGACCTCTTATGTTTAGCGATTGGAAAAAAAATATTTGGAAAACTTCTACTTGTCAAAACTATCCACAGTTTCAACACAATATTAAAATACTGACATTTGTTGCAAAACTGCAAAAAAAATCCTAACATTCACATGAAAGTACAAAAACTCAAAATATCAGAGCAATATTGATAAAGAAAAGGCTGGATGAGTCATAATACATGATTTTAAGACATACTACACAGCTATAATATTAATAAACACCATGGTATTCACATAAAAACAAACACATAAAGCTTTATAATAGAATAAATTTTCAGAAATAAATCCACACATCAGTTAGCCAAACGATTCTTGACAAAGGTGTCAAAAACATATATTGGAGAAAGGGTAGGCTTTTAAACAACTAATGCTGGAACAGCTGGATACCCACATGCTGAAAATTGAGACTGACTTCTATGTCAATAATTAAAAATAAAAACACCTGAAAAATGAATCATAAGCCTAAATATAAAATCTGAAACTCTAAAGTTACTAGAAGAAAATGAAAGGGAAATGCTTCAAAATGTTTGTCTGAGCAATAATTTTCTAGGTAGGAACTCAAAGGGACAGGAAATGAGCAAAAACATACCAAAGCTTCTGCACATCAAAGCAAATAAGAGTGAAGAGACAACCTATAAAACAGAAGAAAATATTTATTCAACTATTCATCTCAGAAAAGATTATGATGAAGAAAAAATTAGCAAAAATGTTCTTATATGTGGATAATATATGGATAACTTGAATACACATCCTCAAAAAATGCAAATGACCATCAAATACATGAAAACATGTTCAATATTATTAGCCATTATGGAAATACAAACATATATTCAAAAAATATCATTTGATCCCACTTACAATGGGCAGCTTAAAAAAAAATTCTGGTGAATATACAAAGAGAAAAAAACTCATACACTGTCAGTGGGATTGTAAATCAATGGACTCATTATAAAGAATTGTATGGAGGTTCCTCAAAAATATATAATATATATTCAATACATTCAATTATATTATACATTATATATATAATATTGATCTAGCCATCCTAATTCCATATATACACCCAAAGATCATGAAATCAACATAACAAATTGTTACCTACCTATACTCTGTTTTTACTGTTACACTGTTCACAAAAGCTGAGATATAAAATCAGCCTAGAACTTCATGAAGAAGTGAACTGATAAAGACAATGTGGTATATATAAAAACTAAAAATTATTTCACCACAAACAAGAATGAAATTATTCCATTTACAGAAAGATGGTTGCATCTGGAAGGCAGTATGATAAGTAAAATAAGTCAGTCACAGAAAGACAAATACACATGTTGTTTCTCAATTACGAAAGCTAAACAGGCCAACCTGAACACAAAACAGTGATCACTAGAGATTGGAAAGGAAAGGAGAGTGACCAAAGGTACTAAAGAACAGTTAAATTTTGGTGGCCTACATCATGGACAAATGATTGTATTTCACATTATATTTATAATTTTAGGGAGATCTAGGATGGAGGAGCTTGAAAATTCCAACCACAAATAAATTATAAGGAAATGCAACCCTGGTATGATCAGTGAATATCATATGCACATGCTGAACTGTCACACTAAACCTCAATAATATATAAAATTATTTTATTTTACTCCATAATAAAATCTATATAATTATCCTATATCCTAATTAAAACATCAGAATCACCATTGAAATACAAATAAAAAGTATAATGGGGAATCACCTCATACCAGTTAAAATGAGTATAACAAACAGTCAATGGAGTATAAGTGTTGGTGAGGATGGAGAGCAAGGGAATATTTTTGCACTCTTGGTGGAAACACACATTAGTATAACCTTTACAGTATACAGTAAGGAATTCTCTCAAAAACATACAAAGAGTAAGTATCATATGATTCATCACTTCCACTTCTGGATATGTATATCCAAAGGAAGTGGAATTAATACATTGAAGAAACATCTGCACTTTTATTTTTACTGTAGCATTATTCTCAGTAACTAAGATATAAAAACAAATATCCATGGAGAGATTTATGACTAAAGGTATACTATTCAGCCACTGAAAACGAGGAAATTCTATTATTTTCAGCAATATAGGTGAACATACAGAAAGTTATGTTAAGCAAAATAATACAGGTACAGAAATAAAATTGCTGCATAACCTCAATCATGGGAAACATTAAGAAAACTCATACTCATAAAAACAGGGAATACAATCGTTACAGTGGTGATTTTCAGGACTTGGAGTGTGTGGAAATGAGATATTGGTCATAGAAGATAAATTTCAGTTATAAAATGAGTAAGTCAATTCTGAGGAGCCTCTGTGTACCATAGTAACTATGGTTAATTTTTTATATATCTATAATTTTATAGGATGTTAGGTCTCAAATTTTCTTGTATACATAAGGAAAAGTAACAATAAATATTCTAATCATATGGCAATCATTTTATAATGAATATGAAAATCAAAACATTGTTTTACAGAAAAGAATTTTTCACCTTAAAGGTATGGAATGCTTGTCTATAATGCTTTGGTAAAACTTAAAGAAAAAAGAAAATACAAACAAACATATTAAAACTTGAAATTACAATAAATGAAATTAAAATCACCAAAGACCCTAATATTACTTTGTTGAAAGCAAACATCTATGTTTATTTTAACTTGAATTTTTAAGCTTAGTTCTCAGCTTTGCACCATTGGAGAGTGGTGGAAACTTTAAGAAGTGGGATGAAGTAGGAGGTCTTCCACTCACTGAGCATGCCTGTTTTTTTCTCTTTCTGCTTCCAGTCAATTTTTTTCTCTCTAGAACTCTTTAACTGTTCAGCCTCTAAAATATGTGCCTCCTAAAGCCCATAAGTTACGGGATCATTTCTGTATGCACATGAGTTCCAAATCTGCATTTTACCCACAATTTCTATTTAGTTGACTTTGAATGGGCATTGTATTTAGCAATTTGACAAGTTAGTGCTTTTCAGAAGCTTTTTTTTCTGTAATCATTTATTTTTCCGAAAAAGCGCTAGCTACTTGAGGACTTGTATTCCTTTGAAACACTTCAGATTTTAATAATGTGATTTTCACTTAGCAAACATTCACCATATGTTGACACGTGCAACTTTTACAAAGAGCTCTATTACAATTTAGTGTCGCATTATCACACTCCAAGAACAAATACATGTAGTTTTAGTACTATGGCAAGGTTATGTTTTTAAAATTAGTCTTTGATAATCTCTTTCAATATGACAATATCATTTAACTTGTTAATGTTTTAGAAATGGCTTCTTTAAAAAACAATAATGTTAATTATGGAAATCGTGTTATGCAATGCACAATTTTTGATCTTTGACCTTAAATCTTGAATCTAATAGACTTTTTACTATTTTAACTATTGAATGTGTTCAGATGAAAATTACTTTGAAAATGAAATGCCTTTTTTAAATTTTCTTTTTTAAATTTAGATATATATTTATTGGTACATTTTAGGTATAAAATACATTTACATTTATCATTGGGTGTTTGTACCAGAACATGATGTATCTTAGTTCTTATTTTTTCTCCCATTACCTGTCCACCCTTCACCCCCTCCACCCTTCCCTATTTACAGAGTTTGATTCCATTTTTTTTTTCTCATAGTTTTTGCTTTCCCTTTTTCCCTTTCCCCTTCCCCTCCCACCATCCCCAAACCCTTGGACCTTTTCTTATTTCAAATTATCAATTATTCACTTTAATCATTTTCAACCTTATTTACACTTTCCAATTCTCACACTAGAGAAAATTCGGTATTTACATGTGTGTCCTTTTTATTTCACTTGAGAGTATGGCCTCAATATGCATCCATTTAGCTACAAATGTCTCTAGTTTCTCATTCTTTATGGCTGAGTAGTACTCTATTTTATAAAAAAACCACAACTTCTTTATCCAGTTTCCAGTTGATGGGCACTTGGGTTGTTTCCAAGCATTAGCTATTACAAACTGTGCTGCTATAAACATAGGTGCACATATATCGCTGTGGTATGATTCTTTTAATTCTTTGGGGAAGATTCCCAGTAGGGGAATAGGTGGGTCAAATGGGACCTGTAGTCCTAGTTCTTTGAGGTATCTCCATACTGATTTCCACAGTGGTTGCACCAATCTACATTCCCACCAACGATGGAGAAGGGTTCCTTTCTCTCCACACCCCCATCAGCATTTGTTATTGATTTCTTGATAGCAGCCAATCTTTGCGGGCTGAGGTGGAATTTCAGTGTTGTTTTTCATCTCCATCTCTCCAATGACCAGTGATGTTGAACATTTTTTCATATATTTATTTACTGTTTTTATTTCTTTGTCTGAGAAATGTCTGTTCATTTCAGATGCCCATTTTTGAATTGGGTCTTTGAATTTGAGGGGTCTGATTTTTTTCAGTTCTTTGTATAGTCTCGATAGTAGACCTATGTCTGAGGTACAGCTGCTAAATATTTCTTCCCACATTGTAGGTTGTCTCTTAGCTCTGTTGGTAGTTTCTTTTGCAGTGCAGAAGCTTTTTAATAAATGAGATCCCAGTTGTTGATTATTTGTGCTAGCTCCCGTGCTACTGAAGATTTGTTCATAAAGTCTTTTCCTATGCCAATGTCATCAAAAGTTCTACTTAACTTATCTTCCAGCAAGTTTAGTGTTTCTGACTCAATATTTAGCTCTTTAATCCACTTTGATCTTAGTTTAGTGCGTAGTGATAGGTATGGGTCTAGATTTAATCTTTGCCGGGTTGAAATCCAGTTTTTCCAACACCATTTATTAAATAGGCTATCTTTCCTCCAGTGAATGTGGTTGGCTCTTTTGTCAAAGATGAGGTGGCTGAGTATGTCTGGAGTTGTTTCTGCATCTTCTAATCTACTCAACTGATCTTCAGGTCTGTTTCTTTGCCAGTACCATGCTGTTTTTATCACAGTAGCTTTGTAGTATAGTTTCAAGTTGGGGATTGTGATACTCCCAGCTATGTCTCTGTTGCCCAGACTTGCTTTTGCTATTCTAGGTTTCTTCTGCTTCCAAATGAATTTTTGAATTGTTTTCTCTAGTTCTGTGAAGTATATTGTTGGAATTTCAATTGGCATTGCACTGAATCTATATAGTAGTTTTGGAAGTATGGCCATTTTCACTATATTTGTTCTTCCTGCCCTGGAACAAGGGATATCTTTCCATTTTCTTATATCCTCTTTGATCTTCTTCAGAGTGCTGTAGTTTTCAGTGTAGAGGTCTTATGCTTCCTTTGTTAGGTTGATTCCTAGATATTTCACTTTTTTAGATGCTATTGAAAAAGGAGTTATTTCCCAAATTTCTCTCTCAATGAGTCTGCTATTTGTGTATAAGAAGGCTATTGTTTTTTGAGTGTTGACCTTGTATCCAGCTACTCTACTGAATCTGTCAATTAGGTCTACAAGACTTTTGACTGAGTTTTTTTGTTTTCTATGTAAAGTATCATATCATCAGCAAATAGTGACAGTTTCACTTCTTCCTTTCCTATCTTTATTCCTTTTATTTCTTTCTCTTTTCTAATTGTTATGGCTAATGTTTCCAGAACAATATTGAACAGGAGTAGTGATAGTGGGCAACCTTGTCTTGTTCCTGATTTGAGTTTGGAAGTTTTCAGTTTCTGACCATTTAGTATGTTGTTGGCTGTTGGTTGTTCATAGATAGCCTTAATCAGGTTGAAATAAAGGCCTTCTATTCCAATTTTCTGTAGCATTTTTATCATGAATGGGTGTTGGATTTTGTCAAATGCTTTTTCTGCATCTATTGAGATGATAATGTGGTTTTTGTCCTTGACTCTGTTAAAATAGTGTATTACATTTATTGATTTATGTATGTTGAACCATCTTTGCATCCCTGGGATAAATCCGACTTGGTCAGGGTGTATGATCTTCTTGATGACCCTCTGTATTCTGTTTGCCAGTATCTTGTTGAGGATTTTTGCATCTATGTTCATTAGGGAGATAGGTCTGTAGTTCTTTTTTTGGGTTGGGTCTTTCCCTGATTTTGGAATCAAAGTAACACTTGCTTCTAGGAATGAACTTGGAAGCCTTGCTTCCCTTTCAATTTCCTTGATGACTTTAAAGAGTAATGACCATAGTTCTTCTTTAAATGTCTTGTAGAATTCAGCAGTGAACAGGACCTGGACTTTTCTTTGTTACCAAGTTTTTTATTATGTTTTCAATTTCACTCATTGTAATTGGGGTGTTTAGAATTTCTATATCTTCTTCATTTAATTTTGGCAATTTGTATGTATCTAGGAATCTGTCCATTTCTTCTGTGTTTTTCATTTTATTAGAGTACAGTTTCTCAAAGTAGGTATTGCTGATTCTCTGGATTTCTGCTGGATTTGTTGTGGCTTCCCCTTTTTCATTCTTAATTGCATGGATTTGAGCCTTATCTTTTTTTTTATAAGGTTGGCTAAAGGTTTATTGATTTTATTTATTCTTTCAAAAAACCAACTCTTTGATTCATTGATTTTTTTGTATCATTCTCTTAGTCTCCATTGCATTGATTTCTGCTCAGATCTTTATAATTTCCTTTGTTGTACAGGCTTTGGATTTGTTATGCTCTTCTTTTTCTAGGAGCTTGAGGTTCTGCATTAGGTTATTTAACTGAGTTCTTTCTGTTGTCCTAATATGGGCATTCACTGCTATGAATTTCCCATGTAGAATGGCTTTCATTGTGTCCCACAGATTCCTGTATGTTGTACTGGCATTATCATTTACTTGTAGAAACTATCTAATTTCTTCTTTAATTTCCTCTGTCATCCATTGGTTGTTCAGGAGGCTGTTGTTCAATTTCCATGTGTTTTGGGGAGTTTTGAGGTTTCTTATGCTTTTGATCTCCAACTGTATTGTGCTATGGTCTGATAATATACAGGGGATAACTTCGATTCTTTTACATTTACTTAGATATGTCCTATGAACTAGCATGTGACCTATTTTGGAGAATGACCTGTGTGCAGCTGAAAAGAATGTGTATTCTGATTTTGTGGGGTGGAACACTCTGTAAACATCTATTAAGTCCATTTGTTCAATAGCTTGATTCAGTTCTAGAATTTCATTGTTAATTTTTTTTCTAGTTGATCGGTCTATTTGTGATAGAGGGGTGTTGAGGTCCCCCACTACAATTGTATTAGTGCTCATTTGGTTTTTCATGTCTATTAATATTTGTTTTGCATAGTTGGGGGCATTAGTATTTGGTGTGTATATATGTTTAGGATTGTCATCTCTTCCTCTTGAATTGTTCCTTTCACAAGGATGTAGTGACCATCTTTGTCTCTCTTAATTAGTTTTGGTTTGAAATCTACTTTGTCTGCAAATAAGATTGCTACACCTGCTTTATTCTGGGTTCTTGTCACGTGGAGAACTGTTTTCCATCCTTTTACTTTCAGTCTCTGGATTTCCTTTTGAGTTAGGTGTTTTTCTTGTTTATAGCATATTGCTGGGTTTTGCTTCTTAATCCATTCTGTCAGTCTGTTTCTTTTGATTGGTGAATTGAGGTCATTAACATTGATAGTTATAATTGACATATATTGACTCATCCTTGTCATGATGTTTTATACTTGTTGGCTCTTTTACTTCTTATTTTCCCCCCTTCCGCTTTAGTGTGTTACCTTGCATGGTGCTTTCTCTCTGCTGGGCCACATGGAGTTGTGACCTTCATTGTCTTTTTCTAGGATATTGCTTAAAATTGTTTGGAGTGCTGGTTTGATGTTCATGAAATTTCTCAGTTGTTCTTTGTCATGGATATATCTAATTTCCCCATCAATTTTGAAAGATAATTTTGCCAGATACAACAGTCTAGGTTGGAAGTTATTTTCTTTTAAGGCTTGAAATACTTCACTCCAGGCTTTCCTTGATTTGAGGGTTTGTGTTGAGAAATCTGCCATGATTCTGATGTCCTTTCCTTTGTAGGTGATTTGTTTCTTTTCTCTAATTGCCTGTAGAATTTTGTTCTTCTGTTGCATTTCTGGGATCTTGACTATTATATGTCTAGGTGTAGATTTTCTTTTGGTCATGGCTGGATGGAGTTCTATATGCCTCAATTATCTGTACATCCAATTCTCTACCTCTGTCTGGGAAGTTTTCTACTATTACTTCTGTGAATAGTTTTTTTTATGTCAGTTGTACTTTCTCCTGTTTTTTTGCCGACTCCTATGAGTCTTATGTTATTCTTCTTTGCATCATCTAGCAACTGTTGGATTGATTTCTCATGGTCCCTTATTATCTTTAAGAAATCTCTGTTTTCATGGTCCTTAACTGCTATCCTGTCTTCTATATCTGATATTCTGTCTTCAGATTCTCTTAGTCTGCTCTGCATGCTTTCAATGGAGTTTTTAATCTTCTGAATATCTGTTTGAATCTGTTTCATGGATTCCATTTCTTTCTTATGTTGGGCATTCATGGCTTCCAGCATGTTTCTGATCTCATCTATTATCTTATCTGTTTCTGCTCTAAAGCTTCTAATCATGTCTTTCACTCTGCTCACCACATCTGTATTTATCTGGGAGATTATTTCTGTTTTGAAATTTTCTAGGGCCTCATGCATCTGCTTTGTTACTTCCTGTGCTTATCAGTTCAGGGTGTCCAAGTGGTTGCTTATCGGACTTTTCCACCTCATTTCCCCGGAGTTTCCTTTTTGTGGAATGGAAGCCTGTGTTTGTGCCTTGCTTAAGTGTCTTCTCATTTTTGTTTTTGGTACTGTCCTTGGTTTAATTTCTGGTTTGATATTTCAAAATTGCTTAATGTAGGTATCTTTGTTGCTTGTGTTTGAAATCCTTCTGGAATGATTGCTTTTTAGAGGTGTCTTCCAGATATTGCTTGTGTTTGGGTTTTGAGACTCTAATGACTCTGAAGCTATTTTATTTTTCTTATACCAGGAAGGAAAACTAATTAGATCAATCACAACATGTTAGCCCAAATGACATAGTCACCAATACCATAGCATCAAGCACAGCTTAGAAAATGACAATTTGTGGTAGTTATTAATCTATCACTTTTAACTATGTGAGTTAAATTAAAACTGAGGACCAACCCAACATAAGTTTATAATGAATAAACTCTTCAATATAGCATCTTTCCCCTTTGGGGTGGGGAGTTAAAGGAGTTGGGGAGGGAGGGACAGGTAGAAAGATCAGGTAAGATTAGTGGTGAGGCCAGAAGATAGAGAAAGATCACACAAACTCTAAGAAGTTGTTAAAGGCAAGAGAAAAAGGCAGAATGAAAGAACAGAGATGTGAATAGAATCATCTAACAGCAACAGGGAGGCTAGATACCGAATTTACTTTCCGTTAAACCTAATGATAATCAAGAGAATGAAAAACAGAAGAAAAAACAGTAAGGGAGAAATCCGAATTCAGTGCAGAAACGAACAAATGGGGGGATGAGGAGCAATGTGGGACAGCGAGAGAATGAGTGAGAGAGAAAAAAATGATAAAAGAAAGAAAAGAAAGAAAAGCAAAACTTTGAAGGGCAGAAAAAAAGTTAAAAATAAGAATTAAAAATAAGAGAAAAAGTTGTTTTCTTTTTTGCAAATAGCAGTAGAAATTATGGGCCTCCTTCAGGGTATGTCTCTGCTGTCACAGTAGGCAACATAAGAATCCCTGTGCACATAAAAGTTAATGAGTCTCAGCAAGCCAGCAGCAGACCAAGTACAGTGGTCTGATGTGCCTTTATTATAGAGATTCTCTTTACTTTTCTCCTGAGCTTCAGTTTTCATTGAGGAGCCTGAAGATCCTCTTTCTGTTACTAACTTCTGCTCTATCTTGTGGTGCTCAGGACAAGGGTCTTTATAATCTCCTATGCTACCAGGTAGCAGAAAAGCCAGAAGGTAGGCGGCGCAAGGGGTGGGGGGAAGGGGGATACTGGGCGTTGGAGACACCTGCGCGGCTAAGTGGACCTCACCTGCTGTGGGCGTGGCCCAGGACCACAGCGGAGCTTCAAGGTACTTGTCTCGCCTGGCCGGTCGCAGCTTCTTTGTTAAATTTTCAAACAACACTTATGGTATTTATTTCTTCTACTCTAGCAGGTACTTTGGAAATGAAATCCATTTGTTCAGTGCTTATAGTCTATTTGTCTTGTAAATTACAGTACTCACTTATTGGATATCCATTTGTCCAGTAGAGAAAATACTATTTATAGTGAAAATAATAAATAAAGCAATCTATGCTCCTCCTGTAGAATGTTTATAAGCAGAATAGAAATAGTAATCAAGCTAAGAAAACTGAGCAATAGTAGACAGATGAACTATGAGTTCACTTTGTAACTGAGAAAGACAAATATATAATAATATATGTGTAGTTATTTTCATAATTTCAGTTTATTTAATGAGTTTAAAAATCAGCTCAAAATTTTCATAATTGCTATACATGATAATAACTTTAAAAATACTTTACATGACAAAACACTTGAACACAAAAGAATGTAATTTTCAGCTATGGAAGAAGGAGGATGAAGCAAGAAATAGCAAGAATGAAGATCCTATATGTGACACAGGAAGTGCACAACTTCAGCAACTCATGGACAAAAAAGTAAACAAGAGTATGAAAGCAAAATGAAGAGGAAAAGCAATGTGTCTGGGACATTGTCACATTTGTGCTGCTCTGTGCGATAGTGTACAGTAGTCTACTGCTCCAAGGATGTCCAGAAGCAAGAGGAAAAGCAGTGGTGGTGTGGAGGGGACTGCTAGGAAATACAAAGCAATATACATTGAATATTTGTGTCAAAGGTATATGAGCCTTGCTTTGTTGGACTTATGGATGAATCTGACTTACAAATATTCTCCTGTAGCAGAAGTCATTTGTAAGTTGGAGACTTTACTGTAATTGTTATTAATGTTTTTACTATTGTTTTATATAAAACAATTCAAGAGAGCTGTCATAGTTTGGATTTGGTTTGAGTGTGTTTCCCAAGGATTCACATGTGATGGTAGCTTGGTCCTCAGTTGGGTAATGTTTAGGAAATAGCTTGTAACATTTAAAAGCTGGATGCAATAGGGTGTTGATTGAGTTTTTGAGAGTACTACCCACAGAAGGGGTTGATGTAGTTCTTTTGGGACTCTGATTAGTTCTCAGGAGAGAGCTCTTATAGAACTGCAAGTCTCTGTCTGACTTCCTTTCATACCACGTGATCTCTGGGTATAACAAGAGCTCCCACCATGTTGCCATCTGCCAAGCAATACAGTAAAAGGGACATTTACTAGAGCCAAGTCAGTGCTTGCATCATTGTTATGAACTCCCAATACTGTTGCTAAATTGCTATAATTTGGATCTGAAATGTCACCCAAATGCCCATGTTATAAAGGCTTAGGCCTCAGATTGGCACTATTGGGAAGTGGGAGAAATTTTAAGATATCAAGCCTAAAAGGAGATCTTTTAGTCATTGTGGGGATGCCCTTTTAGGAGACTGTGGGACTTAGGTATTATTCTTTTCCCTTTCATTTCTGGTCAGGAGGTCAAAAATTTCTCAGCCACATGTGTCTGACATATTTTAGTGCACCATCACAATCCAAAGACAATGGAAACAATGGATTATTGCATAAAATTTTCAACTCTGAGGCAAAATCATTTCTTTTCATATTTTTATTTCCTTGGATATTTTGTTACATTAACATCACCCTTACCAACAAATACATAAACGAGTTTTCTTTATACATCAAAACAAGCCTAAGAGATATTGTTATAGCACAAAACATGGACTGATACAAGTATTGATATCTGATAAGCTTGATGAGATCTCAACCAGCAGAGAAATGTTTCTTACACATATGTAATTACAACTGTTAGTTGAAAGGTGAAACATTACTCACCAAGGAGAATTCTAGCAGAACTATTAAACTTATTAAATTTACCACACACACTTATTTATGGGTGGATGAGGGGGTCCTTTCAACCACTGACATGACACATCCTTACCTGGGGTTGAGGCGTGTTGTCTCAGGATGACCAATACAATGAGCCATCACATTGGAACTCTGAAGGTGTCAGAAGTTTCAACAAAGAGTAATGTCTACTGCCAAAAGCTATATCAATCCAATGTTCCAAATGCTCCTAAATGGGTTCAATTCTTCCTCTCCACACACAATTAAATGCAGACTGTCAAACTTGTTACAATTAGTCATTCTAAGACAGGCAGAGACAAGTAAGCAACCTCATCGTCTAGCCCTTTCATCAGTGCATGCTCTTTATCCATCAAAAGATCACAGGAAATATTTTCAAGTAAACTATTTTGTTTCCAAAATCTGTTATATTTTTGTGCTTGCTATATTTTGGCATAGTTATAGATTTGTAGAAAGAATACCAAATTACACAAAGAGTTCTATCTTTTATTCTAATTCACTAAATGTTAGTATCTTATATCAGTAGTCCTCAACAATTTTGTCATTAGGGACTTGTTTGTGCAAGACAATTTTTCCATAAGCCAGAATGGTGGAGGGATGGATTAGGAATGATTCAAGTACATTATGTTTATTGTGCACTTTATTTCTATTTTAATTACATTTCAAAATATAATGATATAATTATACAACTCAGCATAATACAGATTCAGCAGGAGCCTTGGGCTTCTGTTCTGTAACTAGACAGACCCATGTTGGGGCAATGGGAGACCATGACACCTGAGGGTGTTGCTTATGTCTAGTCTACTCTGTAGTATCATTTTGTCTGTTGTCATTGCAGAATATCCTGCTTCACAAAAATCAGAAGTTTTAAGGAGGCTTTCCAGTGCATTCGTGGCAATCTCAAGATATTCCATCTTGACTTTAATCCAGAATATATGGAGATTTAAAGTTGTCTCAAACATACTTTTAAGGCCACCATCATTTGCAGTACCAAGCAGTTGGTCTTCATTTAGCAAGGACAGAGTAGATTCACCTGGCTTATTCACAAGTGGATTGAGACTTTTTTTCTACCCAGTTTAGAGGTTTTTATGATTAGGAAGTAATACTCAGACTTTTGAAACCTGAGATAAGTGATCATGCATCAGCTGGGATAAAGAAGGCCCTAGCTCAGCCTCATTAAAAATGTCTGCTGATGTATGAAATATGTCAAAAATCCCAATGTTCATTTATTTCCATCATAATACTAATTTGAATTTGAATGTAGCCACTTAATCTGCTGGCTTCAACAAGTTGTCATTCTCATCTGAAGTGACAGATTTTGTTGAGCAAGTTGAGTATATCACTTACATTTTACAAGTAAGCAAGTTTGGGACCCTTTGTTTGAGATACAATTCCAGTGGTGACTTTTTCTAAAAGAAATTTCTGGCACAGGTCTAATAACTCAACAATTTTGGCTGGTGGTCTACCTTTAGAATGGTCTCCCAGTTTTGTGAATATGAGAAAAGACATTTTTGCTCTGGATCTGTCTTCACACAGAGCTGCAGAAACAGACATGACTTAAGGACATGTACGTTAATGAGGTTGATAATTTCATTCATTTCTTGCAAATGTTAAGTTCATGTGACACTCTTTGCTTAGCCAGCATCTCTCTATGGATGACACTGTGGAAACATACTCAGAAGTGAACTCTTTGACACAAGTAATGAAAACAAAAAGTCACCCAGTCCTACCAGGTGTTCCACTGTTCATATAACAACTAAAATGACCAATTCAATAGGAAACAATAGGAAACAATTCAAAGTCTTGACTAGTTCTTCAGCTGTGGTGTTACATGGCAACAAACATGCACATAAAATATCCTCATGCACATCCTCCTGAAAAATATATCACAAATAAACAACCATTATTGCCTAGTTTTTCATTTCAGTAGATTCATCAACCTGTGTTGCATACCACGCTGACTCATTTTTCCTCTAACAATTGTGCCTTGGTATCCTCTGCTATTTCACCAATTCTCTAGGTAAGCACTAGACAACAGAGGAACATTTGCCACATTTTCAATATCAGCCTTTCCTAAAAGCTCACTAAAAATGTCCTTATGAGCAGGCACAATGAAATTTTTATCAATCCTAAGGAGCTTCTTAGCCTTTGCAATGTGGTTAGCCACTAAGAATGATGCTTGGTGCATTTGCTCCCTGAGCAATTTCTCATTTTTGGATTCCACAACCAGGCTGCAGACACCCACCAACTGTGAGGCAGGTCTGCATTTCTCCACCTTTGGCCCAGGGTGGCAGAGGCACTGATCAACTGGCCCACCTGAGGATAATGTCCTGAAAGAGAAGGTGAACTCAGAGGGTTGGTAGATCCATGGAGAAATTACACACTTTGTCAACAGTCAAAGCCCCAAGAAAATCCCACAACTATTTTAAACTATGAAAACATTGTGGGGTTTTGCTCCAAAACTGACATCTTCTTGTAGAAGAAACTCAATGTAGCACCCACCATGTTGCCCGAGAGTATTTAATCAGACACTATTTGGGGAAGGGGCTAATTGTTAAAGACTGACCCACAGAAAAACTACAGAACAATTCCACTTTAGGGCTTTCAGTCAGTGTAACTTTCCACAAGGACTGGATGAGAGACATCCATGAGTGACAGTCAAAGAGGGGTGCAAGCTAAACAGCAGTTTATGCTCAGGCTAGGAAGGAGAAAGTCCCCACAATCCACTGTGAGAAACCAGATGTGGTGAGTGTGGCTTTCAGAGGTGGCTATATCTGGCATTAAATCCATCAGTGTGCTAGAAACCTTGCCTTGATGCTGAAATCTGCACAGACCAGTGGTCTCATTGCTTTCCTGATCTAGCAACTTGAGCAAGGACACAACTTGGCTTGGATGGTTGGCACAATCAGGGGTGTATGGAGAAAGGGTTCAATGGATCAAATGGACATAAGGCTAAGCAGGACAATTCGGATGTGCTGAATTCCAAGACAGCAGACTCTGGAAATAAATCACCCATTTAAAAATACAAAAGTTTTTTTGTAGGGCAGGTGTCTCAATTGTTTTTTACTTTTGTTTTTCTCATTGGTTTTGGGGGTATTTTTTCTGCTTTTTTTTTGCTATTTTCTCTCTTGTCCTTTTAACATTTTTCTTCTTTTTCTTTATTTTGCACTTTTACCTTTATTTTTATTTTTCTTGTTTTTTATTTTCTGTTACTTTTATTTAATACCATTAGTTTTTATATTCCTCAATAGGATTCTTTATATCACTTTTCTTTCCACCTCATCTTCTATGAATTAAATTTTCTAATTTTCTTTTTGTAATTATTCATTTCTTCACCATTGTAGCTTTAATAATATATTCATTAAGCTTTATGAATAGATAGTTAACTCTATGCTATTACTGTTGAATATAGTCTTTTTGTTAGTGGAGGTAGAGCTGCCGCAGTTTTACTTGATATATACAGTATATCGATATTTGGAGCATCTTAGTGTTTTTACTGTAATTTTAGATCACTTTCTATGGTTGAGGGTGGTATATTATTTAAACATAGGATATGTCAATATTCAGTTTGAGTATGATGCTGTTAATGTTGCTGATTTTATGGCTATTGTCAAGGTGGCATAATTGCTGCTATAACTGGTTTTCTCTTAATGCCAGTATCTGAGTTGCCTTTGTGTCATTAACAATGAATGAAGCCCATTCTCAAGAGAACTGAGTCCTTGACAAAATACACAGTTGTTTTCTCTTCCAAGTAAACAGTGATGATTCAATCTTGGGACATAGGCAAAAGCTATAGTTAGCTATGACCAAAGTGCATCACAGAGAAGTAGACATTAACTGAAGTATTCTCCCTTCTAGCAACAAAGTCATCCACTATAATCAATCAATGAACCTCTGAACAAACTAAAACAAAAAAGAAGAAAAAGACATGTGAAGATGAGGCAACAATATGCCTCAAAAACTAACTCTCCCAAAATGAATCCATGAATTATTGAGGCAGAGGGAATCAAAAGACACACAACTGAATTACTGGAAAACATAACAGGGAATATTTAAAAAATCATTAAGATAGTGAATTCAAGAACAATCTAACTAAATAGATAACGAACATAATAAACAAAATGATTTACAAATTTACAGAAGACACTAATGAAATGAGATAAACTAAATGAAAATATACAAAACTTGAATAATCAGTTTGGCAAAGAATTAGAGTCCATGAAAAGGTACTGAACACAAAGTGGGGAGATTAAAATTCTATTTAAAGTATGCACAACAGCAGTAACCACTGTGAGGAGATAATGTCAGAAGTGAAATATAGGGCTTATGTTGGTGACCAATTATTAAGAGATTCCATAAAAACAACAAGAAAACATGAAAAATGGAACCAGCAGCTGTTAGATGACACAAAGAAGACTAATCTAAGATTAATTGCAATTACTGAAAACCCAGAAGATAGAATAAATAGTAGTAAAAATCTGTATACAGAAGTAATAGCAGAGAAGTTTCCAATATTCAAAAAGAATTAAAAATATTGTAATACGAGGCACACAGATCCCCTAATATCCACAATCAGAAACAAACCTCTCCATGACACATCATAGTGAAAAATCAAGAGCTCCAACACAAGGACTGAATCTTAAAAGCTGTTAGAGAAAAACAACATATCATTTATAGAGGTAAATCCATTAAATTTATAACTGACTTCTCAGCACAAATATTAAAGGACAGGAGAGTTTAGAGTGAATTGTTTCAAACTCTAAAAGAAAACAACTTCCAACCCAGACTGATATATGCTGCAATTTTTTTTTCAAAATTGATGTAGAAATAATGACTTTCCAAGATAAAGATCACTTTAAAAATTTATGAGCACCAAACCAATGCTCCAAAAAATCTCAAGCACATCCTAAAAAGACACAATGAATATTTTTAATATATTTATTTGCCATTTGTACTTCTTAATCTGAGAAGTGTCTACTCATTTCAGATGACCACTTTTGTATTGGGCCTTTAAATTTGGGGAGTCTAGTTTTTTTTCAATTTTTTGTATCTTAGCAATATTAGTCCTTTGCCTGAAGGACTATTGACTAGAATTTTTTACCATTCTGTAGATTGCCTCTTCATTATGTTAGTGATTTCTTTTGCAGTGCAAAAGATTTTTTAAAAGGTGAGATCCCAGTTGTTTAGTCTTTGTATTATTTCCCGTGTAGTCTGTGTTTTGTTCATGACATCTTGCTTACAGTTATGTCCACAAGTGTTCTCCCTATTCTTTCAGCAGATTTAGTGTTTCTGTTTTAATATTTAGACCTTTGAGCCATTTCAATTTTAATTTAATGCATAGTGAGAGACATAAGTTTAGTTTTAGTCTTTGGGATGTAGAAAGCCAGTTTTTCAAACCCCACTTCTTAAAGATGGGTATCTTTCTTCCAGTGAAGGTATTTGGCCCCTTTGTTAAAGAAAAGATGGCTGTGCATGTTTAGGGTCATTTCTACATCTATATCCCATTTGTTCCATTGATCTTCAGGTCTGTTTTTTGCCAGTACCATGCTATTTTATCACAGTAGCTCTGTAGTATAATTTCACGTTAGGGATTGTGATGCCCCTTGCCTTGCCTTTGTTGCCCAGAATTGCCTTTGCTATTCTAGGTCACAAAGAGTGCCTGACTTCCTGTAATACAGTTGAAAACCACACTCTCAGACCTAACTTCCTTCTGCTAGATCCCACCTTTTAAAAGTGTTATCCTAATAGCTCCACAAGCTAGTGACTAAAGCTTTAAGACTTTAGACCCAAACTATAGATTGCTCTTTTTTGAGTCTTTTTAAAAATGACTTCAAGAGAATTTGAGTTAATGTAGTAAGCAAAGGATTAATGCCAATTCTTTATGCAGAATATTTTATTGTTTTTGTTGTTCATATATTCACTGTAATAACTGGGACAAAAAGAAAGCTTTTTTACTTGTTATGGTTTGTATCTAGGTGTCTTCCCAAAGGCTCATGTGCTCATAGGTAGGGTTTTTCACAGGTGGCTGGATCTAGCATGTGTGAGATGGGGATCATAATGTGTTTAGCATAGTTCTAGGTGTAGATAATGGGAGCTCCACCCTGAGTGTGGGTGGCACCAATGAATAGGCTTGTAGCCTGGATGGAATATAGGGGGAAAGGTGGAAGGCAGGAAGGTAAGCTCCTTGCTGCCTTCTGCCTGGCCTGTCATGGACTGTTTCTCCACTGCTATGCCCCTTTGCCATGCTGCCCTGCCTTGGAGTCAACCAAATATGGATTGAAACCTTTATAACCTGTGAGCTAAATAGACTTTTCCTCCTTTAACTTATGGATGTTAGGTATTTTGTCTTAGCAATGAGAAAGTAACTAAGACATTACTTAAGTTTCTATGATTTGGTATCAGTCATTTACCATTTATTGAATATCATATATTTTTCCAATTAAGTATATCAACCAAAATTTATATAACTATTCCCTGTAAGGCACACAGACTATTTATATATTTGCTTGTCACATGTTTATAAAAATAATACATTTCAATCACTGAAAAAATGTTTAAATATTTTGACACATGCTAATAAATGAAGACATATCTCCCACAGGGAAAATTTTGAGTTTTAAAAAACTCTTTTAATGTATGTGTTGAAATTTCTAAAGGCCTTTTGATTCCAAAATATTTAAATATGTAATAAAGGTTGATAATATATACTTTTAAAATTTTCTTCCTTGAGCATTGTTATGGTTTAGATCTAGAATGTCCCTTGTGTTCAGATGTGGTGCTTTTAGAAAGTGATTGGATTATGCACATTTTATATTCACCAATGGACTAATTCACTGATGAGTTCATAACTGAATGCGATTTTAGAAATTGAGGGCCAATCTGAAGGGGTGAGGCACTGGGTCACAATCTGGAAAGATATGTTATTGTCTCCAGCTCTTCCCTTTCCTTTCTGCTCCTTGCCTAGATGGATTGAACAGCTTTTCTCCACTGTGCCATTTTCCCATGCCATTCTTGTATGGGAGCCAGCCAACAATGAACTGAAACAATGAGCCAAAATAAACCTTTCATCCTTAAAGTTGTGGGTCTCAAGTATTTTGCCCCAGTGATGAGAAAGTGACTAAGACAGGTATGATATGTAGAGAGACTTCCAATTGTCCATATTATATAAATAAACACAGTCAGCCTCATTATCTATTGGATGTTCATCCATGGATTCGGGTAACTACAGAACAAATATACACTTCAAATTTTTCAGAAATTTCCAAAGAGCAAAACTTGAATTTTCTGCATGTTGAACATCATGCTAAATCTACACATATGAAGTATACAAGTATAACTTGCTGTAACCTCCTGCCATTTTACACATCCTCTGTACAGAACTCAATGAGCAGTGTTTATCTTGCACCCACTGAAGAATTATACAGTTAGGTCTACAATGGATGTATCTGTTTTGAACAAAAATAGGCTTTTATTTGGTCATTGTTTCATAAACAGTATAGTACAGCAGCTCTTTACATACACTAACACTGTATTAAGTATTATGAGAAAAGGACATGATTCAAAGTATACAGGAAGCTGTGCATATGTTATATGCAAATACTGTGCCCTTTTATATAAGTGAATAGAGAAATCATGAATTTTGAAACCCTGGCATGGAAGGTCCTAAAACAACCTCTCCAAATTCCAAAGGACACACAACCCAATTTAACTCAATTAATATGGCTCCATTTTATATTCATGTTTAATTTGTGAAGATAGCAACTTTATACATGAAAAGTTAAAAATATATTTTAAATTATTTTTAAATATTCCAATATCATTCTTTTATTTATCATAAGTTCCTATTTCTTGCTATGCCAATGATTATTAAAATGGGTTAAAATGATAAATAATTTTTATCTTCATAGCAAACTAATGAGGTTAGTAGTTCAATTACCATCACTTTATTGATGTGGCCATCAAGATATAAAGAGATTAAACAAATTACTCAAGGTCATTCATCTAATGAGAATTGGGTTTGAGATTTAAACCCAAGCTGTCTGGATTCAAAGCCTATGCTTCTAATCACTAGTTGGTCTCACTTATTTAATTACTATTTTATCTATTGTAAGCTTTAATTTCATATTTGGGCATAATTCTGATCATTGTAACTGACTTAATCAATCTGAATGTAGGTGCCTATTAATAGCATATTCTTTAATTATTATATTATCATCCCTAGTCTTTATATCTCATGAGTTATGTCCTCTTTAATCATCCACTTAATATAAACTCATGATCTATTTATGAACCCATTCAATCTAGGAACTGATGTTTGAGTTGTTTATACTTGGTAAGATAGTAAGAAGTAATAATATTATTTCTTTTCATGTTTTGCCAACTCTTCTGCATTCAAACAAACCACATCATCCCCTTCTTATGGCCCTGTGACCTGCCTGCTAGAATTCACAGCTTTCTGTTCAGTGGATCTTTTTCATCATAAAAATAATGTCTTGGGATATTATAAATTTGAATCCATTCAATTAAAAATGTTTAATGTTCTATCCAAGTTAAAAAATTCTTCCCCAACATAGTTCCACTTCCTTCTTTTGTCATCTCAGCCATCAGTTACAACTGTTATTCTCAGGTTGACATTGGTGTGTGTGTGTGTGTGTGTGTGTGTGTGTGTGTGTGTGTGTGTGTGTGTTGGTTTATGTCTAAACCAGTCTTTTATGTTGTCCCTCCAGAGCACTGGGAAATGAAAGGTAATTTAGAAAAAGATTCAGCTTAGATAGTTTATATGTTAAATCCATCTTTTTTTGAGCTCTATGTTAGAGATGCCCTCTTGTTGGTTCATTCTTGGTTTGTATTGATGAAGTTCATAGATGCTTCCTTCATACATACTCATGAATGAGAACACCAAATCATTTCTATCTGTAATTGGTGATGCAATCTCTAGGTAGCACTCAGGTCTTCTACCTGCAATGCAATTCAGAAACTTCTTCTCCATAAGAGTGGAATTATTTTTTCAAGTCTATATTCTGTGGCATTCTATTGACCAGGAAAAGAACACACACATTCTTATTACCATAATTCTGTAAGAACTGTGTGGCCCATTGTAGAATCTGTTTTTCTGTCGGTTTTCTACATGTATCTCTATCTATCATCTATCTTGACATATTTTCTTTCATATGTATTTGTTTTGAGTCCAATATATATTTTGAAACCTGCATATTCTGAAATTATACATACACATAAAATCTCATCACTCCTTAATGAACCTTAGCATGCATCATACTCCATAATCTGTGCTCCACATTTTTTCAGTGAAATATGAGTGAATTTGCAGAACTGATTATATTTTGTGGGTGAGAATACAAGGTCACTGAGTAATAATACATTATTCAGTATCTATTCAAAACAAATATTTTCAGTATATTTTGAGGTCAGTGCCTGAGATTATATTATAAAGCAAATTAAGGTTAAGTTGCCATTTTTAAAAGAAAATGATACAAATATGTGTGATTTACTATTCTGCTTTTTACATAAATTTTCCTGTATTAGCTTACACAAAAGTCTTGATCTTTACAGTAGTAGTTCCTCATCTCGACTGCTTGAACCATAGGATTATAAAAAGTCCATTGATAAAAAAAATTCAACATATTTATTAAAACTGTTATAGCTCTCCATTTTACTGCTTCATCATATTAAATTACAAAAAGCCTCAAAAGCCTTGTTTTAAATTATTACCCAATTCAAAACTATACAGTGGGAAAAATGTATTCCCTAGAGCTGGATAGTGAATACAGGGGCTTGTGCATGCTCTGCAAGCATTCTGCAACTTGAAGTACACCCAAGACCCATAATTCTGATTTATTGTTTTTTAATACAGATTATGACTGTTTCACTAAATTTTATTCTTTTAAAAGTTGAATATAATACAACCACTATGGAAATTATTATGGAGAATCCTCAACAATAAAAACTAAAGGTAGAGATCCCATTTGACCCAGCTATTCCCCTTCTAGGTATTTTCCCAAAAGAGTTAAAAGCATCATACCACAATGATATATGCACACCCATGTTAATAGCAGCATAATTTTTAATAGCTAAATTTTGGAAGCAGCTCATATACCCATCAGTGGATGAAGGGATAAAGAAAATGTGATACTTAAACACAATGGAGTAATACTCTGCCATAAAGAAGGATAAACTTAAGACTTTTTAGGTAAATAGATGCACCTTGAGAACATAATTTTAAGTGAAAGAAATCAGACACACATGTTTAAATATCATGTTATTCCACTCGTGTGAGAAGTTCAAAGGGTAAATGAGCAAAATGAAGGAATGAGAAGTAGGAAGAAAATATTCAAATGGAAAGGAGAACAATGGAAAGGGGAGAGAGAAGAAAATGAAAAGGAATAAACAAAAGAATTGAATTAACACAATGGGAAACAAAATGGGAAAGGAAATGAGGTAGAAGAATTGAAGAGAGATGAGGGGAATGGGAAAAAAGAATTAAGATATATTATATAAAGGTACAAATTCCCTATGAAGAATGTTATCATTATGTATGAAAAACATGTACTAATAAAAATTTATTTTAAAAAGTTGAATATAAAATGTTAATAATTTAACACTTTTTTTGAAATTCTAGAGTGTACATATTCAAATGATTATTTTACATTTAAAAGTGTGAATATATTCCAGTAATTTTAATAACATTTGATTAGGAATATACCTATGATAAGTAAATCTACCTAGTTAAGACTATCTATATTCTATCATACTATATTCTACCATAGTCCACAAGCATGTTCTTTTATTTCATGCTTACTTTAATATAGAGCCAATGCATCCCTCCTCTATTGGATGTTTTGCTTTTTATTATGGGGAAGTGAAGCATGCCCATATATTTTCAGTCACAGTGTTATATCTGTTAACTAGGCAAATGATTAATCAAGTTAACTTATGCATTATACTTAAATTCTAAAGAATTAATTGCCCTAGGTAAGATCAACACACAATTTCTAGGGAAAGATGTTGTCATTATATTTCTTATGCATAAGGGGAATCTTTAATAAACATGAGATACTACATATGAAAACATTTTCAATTATCAAAGCTAAAATTGCATGAGGTATTTGATTCAAATAGACTGTTCAATATATATTTTTCTGTATATTTTTATTTTAGTCAGAATACAACTTGACATCTATTGCCTAAACAAATATTTAATATAGTTTTGGTGACAGTAAGCTTAATATTATGCTGAAGATCTATAAAACATATTTATCATGCTTATCTGACACTTTATAACCATTGAATAGCAAATGCAAATGCTTGTTTTTACAGTTTATTTATGATACCATAAATACATAAAATTTTAGTGTCAAATGAGAAATCATAAAATAATCGAGGCTCTATAAATTTGTATTGAATTCATTGAAAGACAAGCATATTAACTAACTTGCATTATATTTGGAGTGCTAACTACCTTGAATTGACCTTCATTATTGATTTGTACATAAAAAGATATAATTTTGGACATTTTCACTTTAAATATGAGAACAGGATACAATAAATAGGGAAATGTGTATTCATAATTGTGATAGTCATGACTGACTTGGTGGAAGAAATGTGACTTTCATGTTGACTTAAAATAGACAATTATTGTTGGTTTATTTAATATATTATTATCCATGTGCTCACTTCGGCTGCACATATAATATGTTATTATCCACATCCTTGATTCTATTTAAGATAAAATAAATCCATAATCTTTAGATTAATACATTATGATTTAATGTTATATTAACACTCTTGTTATATTTTCTGACGTGTGAAAGTGAAAAATGTGTCTTCAAGTTTTAAACAAATTCATGTAGTATTAATATAAGTGTAATCCTTTGTGTATTTTTAGGTATACTGTAAAGACTATAGATTTTATTTAGTAATTAGCATCAAAATATTTATATAAATATTGAAATTTATTAATGGAACATTAACTAATATATTGATGAAATGTGTAGGTACTGCAGGACTCAGCATTCACATATTGTGGAAACACAATAGAATCCAGTTGTGATTCACTCACCTTCCCCTATATCTGGTGGATTCCAAAATCAAAGGCCCTGGAAAGAAACTACTCACCCAAAAACCTCATTTTGGAAGAATTTTTTTGAATTGTATCTCTTTTGTTTGTTTTGGGTTTTTTTTTATCGTTTTCCCTTTCTTTTCCTTTTCATTTTTTCCTTATTTTTCTCTTGTTTGTGTAATTCTATTACTTTTACTAATTCTACCCACTTTCTTTTACTCTTAGATTTTTAAACTCACTCTTTTCTCCTCCTCCTTCTCATCTTTTCTTTCTTTCTTTAATTTTATTTCTTTTTTTAGTTATCCCTTTCCACTTCCTCCATTTTTATTATAACTACTATGCTTTGTAAAATTTTACTTACTGTACCTTTTTTGTTATGTCTTTTCTGATTTTAATGTGATATAATTGGTTGATTTTGTAAATATTTAATGTACAGTATATCTTCATGAAATTGCAGTTCAGAGTTCACAACCTCAGTCATTAGTGGATTTTTCCTTGCAACCTAACTAATAATTTTTCTTGGAAACCTTCGTAATTTCATGGCAACCACAAATATCCTCTAGTTGTTTTTTTTTTTTTTTTCTTTCTGGTGGGAGGTTTGCATTTAGCAAATCCAAGAGTGTTATTCAGTTCTCCTTGCTTCCCTGTAATTGATTTCCAGCAGGTGTACCAGCATTCCTGCATCATAGCAGTGCTGCTGTACTACATGTAGCTACCTCCAGTGTTCCTAGTTTTCTTCTTAAAGCCCTAAAATTCCTGAGGTGTCACCAACATACTGTATAACTTCTAAGGCTTTCATACAGTAATTTGTCATTTAAATTACATAACTGTGGGAGACATAGCATATTTAGGATTTAAACTATAAAAATAGGCATTTAGGGCTTGGGATTTAGCTCAGTGGTTTCGTTGCCTGCTGTGCAAGCACAAGGACCTGAGTTCGATCCCCGGTACCAAAAAAAAAAAAATAGGCATTTATAGAAATTTTTTTCTGATCATATCTGAAATTTGCAGTTTTTCACAATTTGGAGATGATTTAGAAATTCAACCTCCATGAATTTTGGAGGTCTACTGTACTGAACATTTAGTTTGCCTTTGGTTTAAACTATTATTGAAGGTATTTTTTCTATTTTTACAGGTGCCATGGTTGTAATTATTTTTATTCTTATGTCAATATCTGGTTTGTCTTGTAATCTGTTATTATTGGTGATTTCATTTCTACTGACAATCATGGCATGTATAAATTGCTGTTAATTGTCTAATGTATGTCAATTTGTCTAATGTATGTCAAATTGTCTAATGTATGTGGTATGTTTTGTGTCATCAACATTATTGCAGCTTGTATTCTCCTTCTAAGTGGGGCTGGGATCAACCCCTTATAGAAGGTTGAATACTAACACTTTCAAATACTATGCTGAGTAGGATAATGAGGGACAAAAATCTAAAACACAACCAAATACTAGAAAACCTCATAGGAAGAAAGAATATAAGTAAAGAATTCTCCATAGTAGAAACAGTTTTTCTACTCTAACTGATCTTCAAACTACAACACACACACACAAAAAACCTGAGAAACTAAGACAACAAAATTTTTCAAAAAACCACTTAAATCCCCCAAAGCTGATCTTATGGGCAGTAAAGTAGAAGAAGTTACAAGCAAAGAATGCAAAACTAAATGATCAAAATGTCTGACATTATCAAAGAATAAAAAGTATACATTCATGAGACATTTAGTAAGCTCAACAGAATTTAAACAAAAAGATACATTATTTAATCTATAAAATGTTCATTCAGCTTCAATAAGAAACAAACAATAAGCTGATTGAGTTCAACAAGACAGTACAAATTCTCTGAGACTTGAGGCAAACTCTGAGCTGTAAGACCCTGTAGAAAGAAAGTGGAACACTTCTGACATATTACCCTACAGAGTAAGCATTTCCATTACAAAAGGGAGAAATAGGAGGACAGAAAGCAATTAGACCAAAATCCAGCAAAGAAAACCCTGCATCCTGTTACTCTCTGTTCAGTACCCAGGGCAAGTTGTGGCCACATGAGATCTCCATAGGAATTGGACAACACAGTCCTATGGCTTTACCAGCTGCAGCCCATGTGCCTCTCTCAGGCTGGCTTTGGTCACTGTCTGTGGCTTTCCTCTGGCATTCCGCATTCCTAGTATCTCCAACATTCTGGCCTCTCCACTGCACTTGGGACTTCATTCTCACAACTCCATTCACTGTGTTCTAAGGGCATACTGCCTCCCAGGCAGGAAGGCACAGTGAGAGGCTCTGGTACAGGAAAGCTGCTCAGCTCATGGCATCTAGGAAGCAGAATGAAGGGCGGAACCAGAAGAGTGGTGCACACTACAAGGCACGCTGGTAGTGGCCTCTTCTGACGAGACCCGCCACCTATCACATTCAGCTCTAGTAAACACGTGATTCAGCCACGCTTTGAAATCCCTGTTTTTAGAAGATGAAGCTTGGGGGAAAATATCCAAATATAAATCATGTATATAAATCATAACTCTCACCTATTTGAAAACAAAACACACATTCTTTGCATTTACTTTCTCTTTCAAAGTGTGCCTTCTGAGTCTATTTATTTAAAACCTGCTAATATTAACTCATATCTCCTCATGATCTCTATTTTAATTATAAAATGACAACTTAATTTTACTAAAATTATTTCTAATTTTATTTATTGATATTTCTTATTCAGAACAACATGCAGCAATCTGAGTGTCTTTCATATCAACCTTAACAGTTACTTGTGTTATGTATAACATACCTTTAAAAAAATAAACCTACCAGCTTTCTTAAAGAGGTAGGTAACCAGAGTGGCTTACCAAAAAGAACATAAAATCCTTCAAACCTGGATAAAGAATTAAGTAATATCCCAGGAAATGAAAGAAGCTCAATATTTTGAACTCTTATGAAAAGTTAATTAATTATATCCTTTATATGAAATTATCCATTCTTGACTAAGTTAGAAAAAATGATAATATCAAAGCATTAACCTGACCATAATTTTATAAAATGATATTGTTTTTCAATTGGACAACATATTCTATATTTAGAAGAGATAGTCAATATGGACATAGAATGGAAAAACCTCAGGTTTTATTTTTTTCTATGATGAAATAATCATATGCAGTTGCATCCACTTGCTACTTTATTATCTTTTAAACATTCTCAATCTTCAGTTCACTAATCCAACTAATTTTATTTTTCTTATTAAAGATTTCATATGTGTACTGCAGTCAAATATTCTTGACCTTTCTTTTTCTATTTTCATGGATGTATTACTAATCCAGAAAGACATAGTGATAGGTTATCTGAGACTTTATTATTTCCCATTAATGTAGGTGATATCACCTAATTTCCTATGTAATGTCTTGGTAAGTTTTCCTTCTAATTTTAATTTCACAACGGGAGCAGTTTCTTATAACTAGGAAAGTAAACATGATTTACAATCACACATTTAAACATAAGAAAATACTTATCTCTTTATGAAAACAATATTGAGAGACTCAAAAAGTTTTCTGAGGAAACTGAAATAAGCTTATGTGCAATTGTGCCAAAGGGAAAAACCTCTTTTCTGGATACAAAAGAAATTTAGATTATAATCATTAAGAACACCCAATATATCTGTGAAAACTAAGCCTTCCCCACTTTTTCTTTCACATCCTCTCAAAAGAAATAAATAAGTTGTTATATGGATGTTACAGATAAAATAAAACATAGAACCATTCTGCATAAATCTCTGATCATTTTGCTATGATAAATCTTTGTTACTGATAAATATTTCATAGAGAATGAAGTTATTTAAGGTGAAAAATATAATATGTATATCGATGGGCCTAGAATTATTTTTTTAAAGTTTGAATAAACCTTATTATAGAGAAAACAATTTTAAAACACCTTAAAATTTCTCAGAAATTGTAAAAAATAGAAATTAGGGAAAGAGAGAGAGAAGAGAGAGAGAGACATTTTATTGCTACAATAATGGACTCTTTTTTCTGAAGCATGAAGTAGCAGAGATAAATTTATTCAGGAGTAAATACCCTTTTCCTTAAAATCAGAACAGCATGACTGCCTGAAAAAGCAGAAGCTAGGTTTTGACATAAACATTCAATTTTTGTCTATTCCTCCCCTCAGCCAATATACTGTCTTGATCAATTCACTGGCACTTAAGTCCACTCTAGAAATAGCAATCTTATGAAACAGAATTTATCAAATCATCTCCTTCAAACTCTATTATTTCAATTAATAGATTTCAACTATTAGAACCATTTCATCACAGCACAGTAAAATTTAAAGTTTTAATTTAGGTCTTCATATGCAATCCAAAGTTCTTCATGAAAAAAAAATAAAACAAGCCAAAATTTTTGGTAAATCTATTGGTGTGGATGTTGACTTCAAAGCAGAATATTAGATTGTACATAATACTTTAATTCTCTAGGGATAGAAAATCAATATTTAACAAAGGAACATCCATTACTTCAGCCCAAGAAATATATGATTGACCAAATTATTAATTAGAACTTAGAAATTTGATTAGGATCCATGTACACCAGTGATCACCCATAATATATATCTGAGATACAAAATGTGCTATTGTCCAAATAAAATCTATTTATCTTTATTTTTATGTTATTTATCCAAAAGTAAAATAAATGGTGATAGAAACCATCAGAGAGCAAAATATGGAGGTCAAGGATAAAAAATTTTTATGCTTCCATAATTTTTAATCATTGAAATCAATTCATATTCAAGCATTTATGTGTAGTTATTTTTAATAGTAAAGCTCTTTCAGAGTTATATTTTAAGAGATATCATCATATATTGCCTATGAGAAACTAAATTGTTGCATTTCTGAAGAGTAAAAGTAAATAAACATGGCAATGCCATTTCAGTGAGTGATATACTTCTTTCAGTATTGCTTCAAGAAAAATTAGAAACACTTCCATTATCTAAAATATGAATGATACCACATTGATCTCCATAATAAGGTTCTCAATTGTAGTTAGCATTTCTTGACTGCTTTGTGTAAAGCAGGTCTGAATGAAGTGTTTTATATATAATTCTTAGGAATTAAGAAATTGTAGCATCAAACTTCAGGTTAGGCACTTACTAGCATGGCCATAGGGGTGACTTAATCATGTATAACTCAAGAAGTTCACCTCTAAAATTTGATGCTAATAACAAATAGCAAGAAGTGTGTTGTATTAATGAAATGATAAATAAGAAAATAATTGACAAAATTTATTTCCCTTTAGCATTTCTGAGGTACAGGAATTGAATGAATTTTAGATAACATTTTAAATTAAATAGCTTTTAAATGTTTATATTTAGATTTGCCATCACTTAAACATTAAAACTAAAATGAATTTTAAACAAGCCAATTGCTAATTATTGTTCAAAGACAGGTTATATAAACATATTTGGTCATAGCTTTATTATATGTACGGTATTAACACTGCCTGCCTGCCTAAAGAGAAGAAATAGAAAATTAAGTCATCAAAAAGTCTCTTATGAATATAATATTCATGATAGTTTAAGACACTACCAAAAGTAAAAGGATTCTGTCTGCAATTGTGTCTTCTGTACATTTTTCTTGAATCACAGAAGATTAAGAAGTAAAAAGATGAAACTTCATAAATGGGAAGACATAAGTGAGAATATAGGCTTAGAAAAATATAGCTAAAAAGAAAGATGATTTATAAGAAATATAAATCTCTTTTAAATCACTAAAACAGTTCTAAAATAGAGTTTATGAAACACTAAATTACAAATTTAAGAGCAACACTTTCTAACTCATTATATAACCTTATTACATTTAATCTTGTCACTACAAGAAATCAAATTTAATTTATTTAACAGTATTTTTAATTTCAGATATAGCCATAGAACGATTCCAAATTTGTGGCATAAACGAGCATTTCATTGTGTATGAAAGGAACTCTTTTTTTATTCATTAATTTTATTGGTACATTTTAGGTATACAAAGGAAAGGGAATAAATATGACAGGAATTCTGATTAGGGACATCTGGGAAGACATCTATTTCAGGATACCTGGGACCTCAATTGGAAAGACTGGAATAGCTCCAAGTAAGGTATGCAACAGTGGAGAGAATTGTTTGAGTACTTCATTGACATTTCTTTCTTGTAGGCTAAGATGATCTGTATATCAAGATCACCTAGGAATGCTAAGCTATATGTAACTTCTCCATGTGACTTAAACTTCTTGTAGCTTATTACCTCTGAGTAATTTAACTTTTTACAGAGGTGACAAGGGCTCCCAAAGAGCATATTGTACAAGCAAAGCAAAGGATGAAGCTTCTAGGAAAAGAGATATAGGAGCCACCTCTTGTTAGGATGAAAGGAAATAATGTAGTCATGTTTTTATATCACCATACATTTGGTGATTTAGTCTATATCCCCTCACTCAAATTCTGACTTCAACTGTAATGTAATAAATAAACCAGTTCCTATGTGCTACAAGCATTCTATCATGTACTTATGTTCCTTCTCTTTTCAGAGTTAATGACTCCCAAAGCAAAATTCAAGCAACAGGGAACCAGAGTCAGAAGACAAACATCCCCTCTGTCAAACTTCAAGGAGACAGTCTAACATGTATTCTCATAATTTTTCAGAGGATCCTCTGCGAATTTGAGCCATAGTTGCTCAAAATAGTAAGTAGCTCACCAATGCAATCTATTTGTTAATGCTTTCTTTGTCTCATATTTTTTGCTTCTTCATGCGTTTACATCTCTCTCAAATAATCTGCCCACAGACACTTCTTATCTATAGTTCTGTTTTTGGACAAAGAGAAATGAATAGCAATCCAATTTATAAGTGAACACGTGCAAACATATTGAAGCAAAATTAAGAAATAGTAGTAAATAGTATATAAAATAGATATTTGTACAAAAATGGTTTATTTTCTGAATGCATGACACATTGAGCTTTTATTGAGGTATAACTGATACACAATAAACTACAAATATATAAAATATACATTTTATATATAAATTTTTTAAAATATCACTATTAAGATAATCAATACAGCCATCATATGCATTTTCTTTTCTTTTCTTTTCCTTTTGGTACCAGGGGTCAAATTTGGGTCCTTGAGCTTGAGGGGCAGGTGGCAGAAACACTGAGCTAAATCCCTGGCCCCTAACCTGCATTTTCCTTATGCATGATTTTAATCCCTTTATTTTGCATGGTACTTGCTTTGTTATCCCTATACAATCACTGATCTGGTTTTTATTAGACTAGACCATTTTTATTTTCTATATTCTTTATGAAGAGATATCTATTATTTTACTTCCTGTATTTTCAGATTCATTCATGGCTACAATTAATAATAGTCCATTCCTTTCCATTGTAGAAAAGTAATGCTTTGCAATAGACCAATTTGCCAACTGATGACTTTGGCTTATTTTCAGTTTTTCATTATAAAAGATATGGTTGCTAAAGTTGGTATATGAATAGTTTTGTGTGTATAATCTTTTGTTATCTGAGTAAGCAGAAATTAGGGAACACTTGAATATTATGGTAGATATCTTTGCAATTTTTAGTGAAACTGTCAAAAAATGTTCATGAATGCTTCTACCATTTCACCTTGCCAGTAGCTGTGCATGAGAGTTTCAATTTTCCATACTAGTGCTAGCACTTGGTTTGCTGAAACTTTTTAATTTTATTTTCTGTAGTGCACATTGATACTGCATTGTGGTGAAGTGTTCATTTCTTATATGACTAATGATATTGAACATTATTCTTTTGAGGGCGGACAGGGTCTTGCAGTGTGGTTCAGGCTGACCTTGAACTCAGGACAGCCCAGGAAATCCTCCTGCCTAAGCCTCCTGATTGCTTAGATTACACTTGTGTGCCAGTATGCCCAGCTCTTGAACATTATACTTGGCCTTACTTGGCATGTCTAGATTTTATTTGTTGAACCCCACACAAATGTTTTAAATTATTTTTAGATTAGATTTTATCATCTTAATAGTGAGATGAAATAATTTATTATATATACCATATACAAGTCCGGTCAGATGCCATATATTTGCAAATAATTGCTCTCAGTCTTTGACTTTCAGTTTTACTGGTATATTCATTCCTTTATATTACACTGTTTTAAAATAGATTGCTCCATAAATATCAGATAAAAATTATAAACAGTGTTTATACATATTTAATTTCCTTATTAATTTTTTATCTTCTTGTTCACTCAATTATAAGAAGCAGATATTGAAATCTCTGGTTGTAAGAAAAGATTTCTGTATTTGGATGTTCTGTGTTAGGTACATGAACATTAGGGTGTTACATGCTCTTGAAGAATTGACCATTTTAGGGTTATGTATTCATTTATTATTATTCCTCTCAAAAATTTACTGTTCTGAGATGAGTTGAGCCACTATCAATCTTTTGTTGATTATTGTAGTCATAGTTTAGCATTCCCCCTTTTAACTTTTAACCTATTTATCTCATTAGATTTATAGTTGGTTTCTTGCTACTAGGACATGAGTTTTTCTCATTTATCCAATCTGAAAGTCTCTGCTTTTCATTATTCAGATAATTTATTGTAATGTGAATATTGATATGGTGAGATTTGAATTTCTTAGCTGTTTTTATATGTTCTATCATTATTTCATTTTTCTTTTACCTTGACTTTCTTTTAGACCAATATACTTTAGACTAAATTGATAATATTTTTATGATTCTATTTTATATTCCTTTTTAGTGCCTAGGTTGGTCTAAATAACCATTCAGTTTCAAATAATTGATTCAGGCTAAGATTATCAATAGAAAACTTTAGAAATCATGTGGTGCTAGTGTAACACCCAGTACATATTTTATCATTCACAAGGTGAAATGTGTACATTAAAATTTAAGGATATGTTTATTACTTTTAAACAATTAAGGTAATATTATAATATTTGATACTAGATGGTCCACAGATGTTGTATGTTTTCTTATGACATATCACATATGATGAGTCCACATCAAATAAAATCTCATCTGAATCTAATCCATTCTTTAAACCTAACTTCCATTGTTTTACAACTACAAGAGATAGAGAAATCCATTTAATCATACCCAAGAGACAAGGAGACAAATCCAACTGTGTGACATTCTACAAGATAATAGCACTTGTCTTTTCAGAAAAAAGCAGTTCCTTGAGGAAAATGTAGGAGAGAGGTCAGTTTTGAGACTTAGCTAATCTACAGAGATATCTCTCATACAGTGTATAAACACTGAAAAAGTTATAAAATACTTTTAAAAACAATAATACAATTTTTAATAAAAATGTGATATGAACTGTTTTAGGTTTTTTTTTTAATAATCACTCAATACATTCTATAGAAACTGTTTTTAAATACTTATTTTTACTAGAATCATGAAATTTTGCTTCATGGAAATGTAGCAAATATGGTAATATGTAACAAATGTTGAATGTACTTGATATGCATTTGTGTATTCACTGAACCAATCATTCAGCTTGTCTGTATTTTTTCATTTTTTAATTTTATAATGTTGAAAATGAAATATTCTTGCCTCCAGCTTTTCTCTGTGTTCATATATTCTTCACACTACAGTCAGAATTATCTTACTAAAACACAGATTTGATCAAGCAATTTATCCTTCTAGGCTTAATTTAAATATCATTTCTTTTGAGAAACTTTGTTTAAGTCCCCAGGAATAATCCATATCATACATCTGTGACTGTATACGTGTGATACCCTTACTGTTTTACCATAATAATTACACAATTCATATTGTATTTCAAACTAGTTTTATATTCAGTTTTTAAAATTCTTTCTTCATAATTCCAATGACTATTGGTGTGCAGTTAAACTCCTGAGATTTATTTTTGTGTAAATATAGTATTTAAGATTTATATATCCCATATATCCCAGATTATGCAGTTAGACAATTTTTAAATGCTAGATTATGTAGTAACTTAAGTATGTAATATTTTGAATAAACTTCATAATATTTATATTAATAATGACAAGCACATTGTAATGAATATATCTAAATATTTTTCTTAATTATTTGTACATTTATTATTTGAACACTACATCAAATAAAAGAGCCACTAAATTAAAAATCATTATAATAAACTATTGTGTCAAAAATCAAACTTTGATTTCATAATATACAGAAAAATGAAAATCTCTAAAAGATTTAATATATAACTTTAAACATTACAAGTATCTATATCATATTTATTATCCAACAGTATATTACTCAGCCCAATATATATGTGTTAGTACAGTTGTGAATATTAATAGTCTGAGAAGTTTAAGCTTTTTGATTTTAAATGTTTTTTAATAATATAGAAATTTAATGCTAAAACTATAATTATATTAATGTTATCTTCCCATTTCTTCTCCTATTATATATATGAAGTAAAATCCCTTAGGAATAGAAAAAACAGACCATCTAAGCTACACTAATGTGATTCTTCATGTGGGCCACTGATTCCATTGCTGTTGGCTTCCAAAATTGTTAGTATTACTGACATTTTACTGCCAGAATTTGTTTGGAGAGAATTTAGGTAATGAAAGGTTTTATACTGAATTAGTTCTCATGGATTTTATAGTTCAGATGACAAATAAATTATTTTAATACACAAAACTAAAATACAAAATTAAAAAACTACCTCATTTAGTCTATTGATTTCTTTTATGTTTTCAATGTCTCATGTTTTTCTTTTTAAATATGTTTTTCTTGTAATGCTTGGATTAAAACCTAAGCTTTCAGCCACAGTTGTTACCACATAATGAAATAAAGGCCATTTGTATTGCTGAACTTCCTGCCTTTAGCTTAGAATTAAACAACTCATTTCCCCTATTACACCAATGGCAGAGGTACTTTCCTCATGGAAAGCTGCCACATTCATATGTATTAGAGAAGGCATAGAGCACTGGCTGCTATGCAATGCTCTCAACCACATACAACTAGCTCACTGTTTATATCTTAACACAGGAGGGAAGCATAAGGCTTAAGAAGGCTACTGTTTGTCCTGAGGTCTTAACTTATTCTGTCAAGTGGAACTACAAAAGGCTTTATATTTCTATATCGTTTTTGATGATAAGTCTACAAAGGAAATAATTTATATGGCTTCTCTCATGATATGCTTCCTCTTTCTCAAAAGAAATGCACTTAAAAATAGTATTAAATTAAACAACACTCAAATACTCACATGCTCTATTCTCTTCCTTATAAACTTATTCTGTTAGGATTCCATGATTGCTTAACTGAAATATTTTTTTAAATTGAGGTTGAAACAAATGAAGAGCCAGGAAGGCATTTATTCTTTTGTCAAGTTACATTATTCTACAACTGAGGTAGAGCAGGATAGCTGTTCTGAAACATCCTTGTGATTTCAGTCTGAATATTGCTAGTCAAACTACGAACTTTTATGTAACTCTTCTAAGAATTTTACAATATACACAAAGAATTTTGTAATATATATACATATGTGTATATACAATTTTACAGTTTCTACAACTAGAACTGAGATAAACCTCTTGGGTCGAGTAATTTCTTAACCTGAAAAAAATAATAAATTGACAGACCATTCTTTTATATTCCAATTATCTCTTTCTAGAGACAATATAACTTACTGGTTATGGATTTGGATTTTGAAATCAAGCTACCTGTTTTTGTTTGTTCGTGTTTTTACAAATTGTATCAATCAATAGATGTGTAAATTTTAACAGGTTATTTAAACCTTCTGTGCCTTCATTTCCTCATATACACATTTAGAAAACAATGAAATAAGTGAAAATTATTCAGCAATGTGATAGAAATAACATGATTCGATATAGTAAACACTTTGTGTATATGTGCACGTGTGTGTGTGTTTGTGTGCATGTGTGTGTGTTTCAGTGTGTGTTATTTGGTTTGGTTTATTTTGGTTTGCTTTGGTTTGGTTTTGATGATATTTTCTTTGTTGGGGTTGTGGTTATTTTGCCACATTGTATTGTATCTCATCATAAGTATTACAGCATTGAGACCCCTGACCAATGTGTGCCTCACCCCCATTAGTCCAGGCAGACAAGCATTTGGGTGGAAGCGGCATGGAAGTTTGTTGGTAGAGTTGGTATAAGAATAGTGAGAAAAGGGCACAGAATCACTGAAATCCATGGTCCAGGTAAAGTAGGAGTGGAAATCTGGCATGTATTAAATATACATTAGAAATCTATGTTACCCTGCAAGAGTGATCTTTTATGTAAATTCCAATATTCCCAAAACAAAAAGACAAGGATAGAAATAAAGAGTAAGATTTTCTTATAGTTTTACATAGGTATGTTATTGCTCTAACTAATACTGCATTTGTCTATAAAGTATAAATGTCTTTTTTGCATATATCAATATAATGCATATACCAACATACGTGTGAATGTTAATCTATCTTAAAGCTGGTATGGATAAGTTGTATCCCATATCAAAAGGAATAGCTATTACATGTTATACATCATAATCAAATAAGAAGGATCTACCCTTCTTCCAGCCTTCAGTGCTCCACTCACTTCACTGTAAGTCCACAAGCAGGGCATCCATGAGGCCCATCTGTCTTCTGTTAAGCCTCTCCTCAAGAACTGCTCACATTCTGTCCTCTGCCCAGTGCTCATTCCCTAAACAAATGCCATGAGATTTTATTTAATGTGGTTTATATTTTTAATGGCAATACTACATTTCCATATCAATTTTTGGTGCTACATATATTTCTATGAAACATACTACCTCAAAATTTTGAATTTTAAGATAAATATTTATGCTCATGACTTAATGCACGTGTGATTCATATATATATATATATATATATATACATATATGTGTGTATACATATATATGATAAAAATATACAAGGGGTTATTGAAATCTATATAGTGAATATTTTTTCAAAAATATTACTCTAAAAGATATACTGCTATAATCCCACTCAAAATATTTTCCTTGCTACAAATACATCTCTCCAATCATTCTTGCCTCTTTCTGAAGTACTTCTGGAATTCCACTTTTGTGACATTTTACCCAGAAGGTGTGAAGAAACACTGGCAAACAAAGAAGTAGCTTTATTATTTTTCATTCCCTAGTCTCAGAAATCCCACAAGAAAAACTCTGCCACATATTATATGTGACAAGTGTATCACAAACATGGATTCAGGGGGAGAAAATGTAAAGGTGGCAGGGTCAAATTTTGAAATTTGTGTTGAGGATTATCATTATTACCTTCCAGGTGATGCAGGAGATTTATAAAAAGGACAGGGATGTCTTTTAGAACATTAAACCCATTTGAAATCCACAAGTGCCAAGGAGCCAATAGTAGATAGATGTACCAACTCCATGGTTTCACAACATCAAGGAATAAAGTCACGAATCAAAGGAAAAAGGAGGATTTTGTTGGAAATGAGAAGAATAGTTCCTGGATTTCCAGGAGGACTCCTGAGTGGGTAGAAGCCAAGGCCCTTTGTCAAGGGTAATTTACACATGAAAATCACAATGTAGATACAACTTGGCTCAAATTACAATTAGCCTAAAGGATTGCAAGTATAATAGCTCAGCTAATATTGATCCAACAGGAAAGCAAGTCACATAGCAAGGGTACATGGAAAGAACAAAGGTTTTTATGGAAAGGGAGGGGATTATGGGTCCAGATGTTTTGGTCACCCACCTGTGCATTTGATACCAATATGGACTCAACCAGGTGGTGTTAATTAGAGTATAATCTCAAGTTATTTATCTCTAGGGAGCCTTGCAGGCCTGCCTATTGCATCTCCATCCTGAGACATGACTTTCTTCAGATTTGTCTCCAGCCACAATTTTGATGTGTCGCATCTTTCGCACTGACTTCCTCAAGTACCAATAACAATCTGACTGCATATTAGTTTCTATCTAACTTAGCTAACTATAATACTGCCTGTGTTACATTGAACTGTTACTGAGCAGTTTCTGAGGCTGAAATAAGGAACCTAACTCACTTTTTTGTATAATAAGTTTGAGAGTTCATTGACTCCCATTCTTAAAAAAAGAATTTTCAGGATATATGAGTAAGAGGCATGGGAAGGCTTATCAGGTAGAGTTTAGGATATGCTCACAAATAGAGTGCGGGGATTCACATAAATGAGACTCCATGTAGTTTGGAACTGGGAACTTTTATGTGTTTTGGGTGGTGGAAATATATGAAACTTGATGACCTCTTGTCTTTAGTCTTATATAGTGGTTAGGAGAGGATGGCCACCCTATAATTAAATAATCATCCATTTATATAAGAAATCATAATTTATATGTGAAAAGGGTAGTCTGTAGGAAAAACAGGACCATTTGCAAGAAAAAAAAAGGCACTGGCACAACCCATTTATAGGTGAAAGGGAATTACCTAGGATTATTACAGTCCAAGAAAAGAGAAAAAACAAATAAATGACCAAATAAATAATAAATAAATATGTAAATAAATAAATAAATGGGGCTTATGTCCTGAAGCTTGGATTTTTATTTTTAAAATTATTATTTTCCTTGGATTTTTTTTGCCTGGTTTTAATTTTTTTATCTTACCAAATCCTCCCTGTCAATCCCAAGATTTTGATCCCTTATTATTATGGTATATAGAAGACCCAACATTTCCTATTCTTGTATCTGCTTTAGGCTGAGGAGAAGCATTGATCTTTCTTCACCAGGGATCAAATGTTTCACACAGACTAATTTAAAAGAGACAAAGGAAGATGGGCCTTGTTGTTGATAAATGCTCATCTTTTGATAGTTTGGAAAAGAGAAAAAAGACATTACCAAGTCGTTGCGACTAAGGATTTGTTATGAAGTTATCTAGATGCACACACAAAGCCTCATGTCCTCACAAGTGGGGCTTTTGGCAAGTGGCTGTATCAAGGGTTTGTGATACTGCATTAAAGTGTGATAAATTGGATTACTCCACTGATTGTATTAGCATAATTCTGAATGTGACAGAATGGATTTACTGAAGATAGAGGAACAACTGTGGGTTTGAGTCATATCAACCAATAGGCTTGTAACCTGAAAGGAATAAAAAGGGAAAGGGAAGCTCATTGCTGCTCCTTTTTTTCCTGCCTTCCCTGACATGGACTGTTTCTCCTCTGCATGTTCCCCTCCATTTAGCCAGCTGACTGTAGACTGAATCCCTGAGAAACTGTGAGTTAAATAAAGTTTTCATCTTTGTACTTGTGGTATTGGGTATTTTGTCCCAGCAGTGAGAAAGTAACTAAGACAGGCTTCGTTTTATAAACTGGTTAAATATGCTGGGGCAATAATTAACAGTGGAGTATTGATGAATACTAGTTCCAAAAAATGATAGCAGTCATTAATATTTGGCATCAGCCTTTTGTCTTGATATTAACCCTTGTTTGTTCTGAGATATTTATTCTAATAAAACACGAGTCTAAGACCACACAGACCCTTCCCAGTTTTTTCAATAAAAATTAATGTCCTCCTATATTAATTGTAACAAACAAAAAGCTAAATCTGTATCCAAGAAACATATTCAAACAATATGATGGAAATATATTAAGAGAGGCTGAACACAACACAGTTTTGGCATAGCTAGTGGAACTGATAATTAAACTTTTTATGGCTACAAATTATAGGTACAGCTAGAGACTTATCAATGGCTCGTACAACATTTAAAACACTTTTTTATATGTAGTCTAGCTTTTAACCTATTATTGTCTTTTCTCTCTAAATATATAATTTTGGTTATTGTCTCCTGCTGGGTGTTTAAGTCAATGTATAACATGTGTTAATGAAAATTTTTTTTCTCCATACATTTATTAAGGTCAGTTGAGGCTCCTCAGGTGTTATTTTTGGAACTATGGGTAAAGTCTTTTAGCTGTTTTATTTTTTTTCCTCTATCAAGCTTGGACGGGTCATGGTCTTTGTTTGACTGTATGCCTTCCCTTGGTAGCATGGGAACATTCCTCTCTTTAGTGAACCTCTGTTACCACAACAATCTCCCTGTTTAGGAGGTTGAGTGAATTATTAGAGTTGTAGGATACTTTCAGAGGGTTCCTATCACATCTGGGGTCCTGGCTTAAATTGGAGAGGAAGGACTAAAATGTTGGCTGGACTCTTAGTTCAGTTAACTTTTTTTAGCTTTGGTCTCTAAACCTCAGTTTTTGAATACCCATGGAGTCATTTATATCAATATTCAAGTTCCAGCAGCTTTAACTATCATACTCTTATCTGGATATTGAACACTTGGAAATGCAAAGTATGGCCAGAGAACTGTTATTTTTTTCAACTAATCATGGTTGTTCTAGAAGTTACATTTTTGTAGAATGTTTATAGATGTTATAAAGTTTTATAGAAAAATCTGAAATCAAGAGCAAACATAACAAGTTAGCATAACAATTATGATGACGTGATATGAGAACCATTAATTTCAATTTCTGAAATGTATTTAAATTTTTATTTTAATATAAAGAAATTTTAATTGGTTAGCTTTATCCAATTATAAATTATTAAATGATATAAATACCTTTACCTAAATATGTTATTTTTTACAATGTGCCTTTTTAAGTAGAATGTACATTTTATAGTCTTTATTTTCATATTGTTTGATATTTATATTTTATATTATTTATTCTTTTAATAGTCTTTGATTTTTTTTGTATTAAATTTTTTTATTGGTACATTGTAGGTATACAACACAATTACATTTCTCATTGGGAATTGTACCTTTATATAAAGCATCTTGGTTCTTATTTTTTCCCCATTCCTAGCCCTCCCTTCACGCCCTCCAACCTTCCCTATTTACAAAGACTTTATTTCCATTTTTTCCATTTCTCATCATTTTTTTCTTTCCCTTCTATCCTTTCCCCTGTGCCTCCCACTACCCTTACCCCTTTGGACCTTTTATTCCTATTTTACATTATCGATTATTCACTCTAATAACTGGTACATTTTAGGTATACAATATAATGACATTCATCATTGGAAATTTGCACCTTTACATAATCTCTCTTGGTTCTTGTTTTTCACCTTTGCCCAGACCTCCCTTCAACCCCTCCATTCCTCCCTATTTACAAAGATTTTGTTCCTATTTTTCCATTTTCTCATATTAATCCCATTCCCTTCTATCCTTTCCCTTAGCCCTCCTGCTTCCTTCCCCTTTGCCCCTGTTCTTCCTATTTCACATGACCTATTATACATTTAGTCCTTATTTACACTTTCAGTTTCTCACAGCAGAGAAACTATTCTGTATTTACACATGTGTGTCCTATTTATTTCACTTAAGAATATTGCCTCAATGTGCATCCACTTAGCTATAAATGTCTCTAATTTCTCATTTTTTATGGCTGAGTAGTACTCCATTTTATAAAAAAAAACCACATTTTCTTTATCCAGTCTCCAGCTGATAGGCATTTGGGCTGTTTCCAAGTTTTACCTATTACAAACTGTGCTGCTATGAACATGAGTGCACATATATCACTGTGGTATGATTCTTTTAATTCTTTGGGGTAGATCCCCAGCAGTGGAATAGCGGAGTCAAATGGGATTTCCAGTCCTAGTTCTTTGAGGTATCTCCATACTGATTTCCACAGTGGTTGCACCAGTCTACACTCCCACCAGCAGTGGAGCAGGGTTCCTCTTTCCCCACAGCCCTCCAGCATTTGTTATTGGTTGATTTCATGATAGCAGCCATTCTTTCTGGAGTGAAGTGGAATCTCAGCGTTGTTTTCATTTGCATCTCTCGAATGACCAGTGATGTTGAACATTTTTTCATGTATTTATTTGCTATTTCTACTTCTTTGTGTGAGAAATGTCTGTTCATTTCAGATGCCCATTTTTGGATTGGGTCTTTAAATTTGGGAGGTCTGATCTTTTTAAGTTCTTTATAGATTCATGATAGTAGACCTTTGTCTGAGGAAGAGCAGGTGAAGATTGTTTCCCACATTGTGGGTTGTCTCTTCACACTGCTGGTGGTTTCTCTTGCTGTGCAGAAGCTTTTTAATAAGAAGAGATCCCATTTGTTGATTGTTTGTGCTAGTTCACGGGCAACTGAGTTTTTTTTCATAAAATCTTTTCCTACACCGATGTCCTCAAGGGTTCCACCTAACCTCTGTTCCAACTGGTTCAGAGTTTCTATTTTAATATTTAGATCTTTCATCCATTTTGATTTTAGTTTAGTGCATGGTGAGAGATACAGGTCTAGTTTTAATCCTTGGCAAGTTGAAGCCCAATTTTTCCAGCACCATTTATTAAAGAGGGTATCTTTCCTCCAGTGAGGGTGTTTGGCTCCTTTGTCGAAGATGACATGGCTGAGTGTGTCTGGCATTGTTTCTGCATCTTCTAATCTGTACCACTGGTCCTCTGGTCTGTTTCTTGGCCAGTACCATGCTGTTTTTATCACAGTAGCTTTGTAGTAGAGTTGCAGGTTGGGGATTGTGATACCCCCTGCCATGTCTCTGTTACCTAGAATTGCTTTTGCAATTCTGGGTCTCTTCTTGTTCCAAATGAATTTTTGGATTGTTTTCTCAAGGTCCATGAAGTATGCTGGTGGGATCTCAGTTGGAATTACATTAAATCTATATAGCAGTTTTGGAAGTATGGCCATTTTCACTATATTAATCCTTCCTATCCAGGAGCAGGGGATGTCTGTCCATTTTCTGATATCATCTTCAATCTCTCTTGTCAGAGTGCCATAGCTTTCAGAGAAGAGGTCTTTGATTTCTTTTGTTAGGATGATTCCTAGGTATTTCAGTTCTTTGGATGCTATTGTGAAAGGAATTATTTGCACTATTTCTCTCTCAGTGAGTCTGTCATTTGTGTACAGGAAAGCTATTGATTTTTGTGTGTTGACCTTGTAACCAGCTATTTGACTGAATTTGGTTATTAAGTCTAGAAGACTTTTGGTGGAGTTCTTGGGGTCTTCTATATAGAGTATCATGTCATCTGCAAATAATGACAATTTGACTTCTTCATTTCCTATCTTTATTCCTTTTATTTCTTTCTCTTGTCTAGTTGTTGTGTCTAATGTTTCCAGAACTATATTGAATGAGAGTGGTGATAGTGGACATCCTTGTCTTGTTCTTGATTTTAGTGTGAAGAATTTCAGTTTTTGAGCATTTAGTAGGATATTGGCTGTTGGTTTTTCATAGTTGGCTTCTATCAGTTTGAGGTAGAGACCATCTATTCCAATTTTTTGTAGGGTTTTTATCATAAATGCATGTTAGATTTTGTCAAATGCTTTTTCTGCATCTATGGAGATAATCATATGGTTTTTGTCCTTGGTTCTATTGATATAGTGTATTACATTAATTGATTTTCATATATTGAACCATCCCTGCATCCCTGGGATGAATCCCACTTGATCAGGGTGTATGACCTTCTTGATGATCTTCTGCATTCTGTTTGCCATTATCTTATTAAGGATTTTTGCATCTATGTTCATTAGTGAGATTGGCCTATAGTTCTCCTTTTCGGTTGGGTCTTTCTCTGCTTTGGGGATCAAGGTGGTGCTTGCTTCCAGGAATGAATTTGGGAGTATTGCTTCCCTTTCAATTTCATTGAAGAGTTTAAACAGTAGTGGCAGCAGTTCCTCTCTAAATGTCTTGTAGAATTCAGCAGTGAAGCCATCAGGGCCCAGGCTTTTCTTAGGTGATAAGTTTTTAATAACATTTTCAATTTCTTTGGTTGATATTGGGTTGTTCAGAATTTTTAGGTCTTCTTCATTCAACTTTGTAATTCATATGTAACTAGGAATCTGTTCATTTCTTCTGTGTTGTCCATCTTATTGGCATATAGGTTCTGGAAGTAGGTATTGATGATCATCTGGATTTCTGCTGGGTCTGTTGTAGTTTCACCCTTTTCATTCCTAATTGCATGGATTTGGGCCTTTTCTTTCCTTTTTCTGACAAGGTTAACTAAAGGTTTATCAATTTTGTTGATTCTTTCAAAGAACCAACTCTTGACTTCATTGATTTTTTGTATCATTCTCTTAGTCTCCATTGCATTGATTTCTCCTCTGATCTTTATAATTTCTTCCCTTGTATGAGCTTTGGGGTTGTCTTGCTCTTCTTTTTCTAGAAGCTTGAGGTTCAGCATCAGGTTGTTTAACTGGGCTCGTTCTGTTTTCCTAATATGCGTATTCACTGCTATGAGTTTCCCTCGTAAGACTGCTTTCATTGTGTCCCATAGATTCCGATATGTTGTATTGTTGTTGTCATTTAATTGAAGGAACTGTCTGATTTTTTCTTTAATTTCCTTTGTGACCCATTGGTTATTCAGAAGTGTGTTGTTCAATTTCCATGTGTTTATGAAATTTGTTGAGTGTCTTTTGCTATGGATCTCTAATTTCATCACACAATGGTCTGATAATATACAGGGGATAACTTCAATTCCTTTGCACTTACTTAAACATGTTGTATGTGTGAGTATGTGGTCTATTTTGGAGAATTACCCATGTGCAACTGAGAAGAAGAATGTGTATTCTGATTTTGTGGGGTGGAAGACTGTAAACATCTGTTAAATTCATTTGTTCAAGAGTTCGATTGAGTTCTAGTATTTTATTACTTATTTTTTGTCTAGTTGATCTATCTCTTTGTGACAGTGGGGTGTTGAGGTCCCCCACTACAACTGTATTAGTGCATATATGACTTTTCATGTCTGTTAGTATTTGTTTTATATAGTTGGGTGCACTAATGTTTGGTGCATAGATATTTATGATTGTCATCTCTTCCTCTTGGATTCTTCCCTTTACAAGGATGTAGTGTCCTTCTTCATCTCTCTTAATCAGTGTTGGTTTGAAATCTACTTGATCTTCTAGGAGGATAGCTACTCCTGCTTTTTTTCGGGTTTCAGTCTCATGCAGTATTGTTTTCCACCCTTTAACTTTCAGTCTGAGTTTCCTTTTGAATTAAGTGTGTTTCTTGTATGCAGCATCTTGTTGGATTTTGCTTCTTGACCCATTCTCCCAGTCTGTTTCTTTTGATTGGTGAATTGAGACCATTAACATTAATGGTTATAACTGGAACGTATTGACTTGTCATTGCCATGACTTTTTCTTTTTGTTGGGTTCTCTCCCTTTACATTTAATTCTTGTCATGCCAGATGGGTTCATTCTGCTTTGCTTCCTGGGGTTGTGATCCTCAATGTCTGTTCCTAGGCTATTGTGTAAAATTCTTTGGAGTGCTGGTTTGGTATTCACGAAGTTCCTAAGGTGCTCTTTGTCATGAAAGTATCTTACTTCTCCATCCATTTTGAAAGATAGTTTTGCAGGGTACATCCATCTGGGTTGGAGGCTGTTTTCTTTTAGGGCTTGGAATATGTCACTCCAAGCTCTTCTTGCCTTGATGGTTTGTGTTGAGAAGTCTGCTGTGATTCTGATGGGCTTTCCTTTGTATGTGATTTGTTTCTTTTCTCTGACTGCTTGGAGAACTTTGTTCTTCTGTTGTGTTTCTGGAATCTTAACAATTATATGCCTATGTGTAGATTTTTTTTTTGATCAAGGCTATTTGGAGTCCTATATGCCTCATTTATCTGTATGTCAAGCTCTTTTCCCCTGCTTGGGAAGTTTTCTGCCATTATTTCTGTGAAGAGATTTTTTTATGTCATCTGCACTCTCTCCTGTTTCTTCATTGAGCCCAATCAGTCTTATGTTATTCTTTTTTGCATCATCTAGCAGCTTCTGGATTGATTTCTCATGTTCCCTTATAATTTTGAAGCAATGTTTCTTTTCCTGGTCACTAATTGCAATCTTATTTTCTATATCTGAAATTCTGTCCTCACACTGGCTCATTCTGCTGTGTAGACTTTCTGTGGAGTTTTTCATCTCCTGGAAATCTATTTGCATGTGTTTTATGGATTCCATTTGTTTCTGATGTTGGGATTCCATCATTTTCCTCAGCTCCTCTCTGGATTTATTAATCATGTCTTGCACTAAGGGCACAATTTCTCCTGTTATCTGAGAAATTATTTCTGATTTCATTTTTTCCAGATCCCCTTTTGTTGCCAGTTCAGTGGGTCCAGGTGGTTGAGTATCAGAGTGTTCCATCTCATTTCCCTTTGGGGTTGCTGTAGGTGATCTGGAAGTCTGGTTTTGAGACTTATTTATGTGTTTTCTCATTTCTACTGGGGCGGGGGGCTGTTAGCGCCTGCATGGCTTACCTCCTCTGAGCTGGGTGAGGTGGAACAGGGGCCGGGAACAGCTGTAGGGATGGTGACCCAAAAGCCCTTTCCTGTGAACTGGGAGCAGCGGGAGGGATGGTGGCTGGGAAACCCCTTCCTCTGGGCCAGGAGCAGCGGGACAGAAGGTGGCAAAAAAGCCCTTTCCTCCGAGCTGGGAGTGGCGGGAGGGATGGTGACCGGGAAGCCCCTTCCTCTGGACCAGGAGCAGTGGGACGATGGCTCAGAAGTCCCTACCTCTGGGCCGGGAACAGTGGGACTCAGTACCTTGGTCTGGTGGTCTGGTGTCTTCTGCGCCTTGGTAATGTGGAATCAGGTGGCTGCCTGTCTGCAGTGGGGTGATTCGGTGTGTTCCGCGTGACTCAGCACCTCGGTAGGGCGTGCACAAACCTCTTAAAAAAATTTTTTTAAAAAACTGCTTAACTTTTCTCTTCCAATAGATTGGGACTGATCATTCGAATTAACAGATGGCTTGGTGGTGAACTCATCCGAAAACAGAAGGCCAGAGGAGTTACGAAGCTAGCCTTTGATCTTTAAAGTGACATTGCCTGGAGTGCAAAATTTTTAGGCACATTTAATTATCATAACACAATTACACAATAACACAAACCTGAACATGTTCATTATCATAAACAACTTTAGTTTGGAGGTCATCCATATGATAAAATGTTTTTCTAAATTCTGTATCCTAGGAGACATGTATACTTAAGAAATACAATTGTATTTAATGTATAATATCATAAGTTTAGCCATAATTAGCATTAGAGCTATATAGAAATCTTTACAAATACTCAATAAGATACTGTCAAACAGAATGCAACAAATCCTCAAGAAAATTACATACCATGACCAAGTAGAATTCATCCCAGTGATGAAGGGATGGTTCAACATACACAAATTAATAAATGTAATGCACCAAATCAAGAGAAGCAAAGACAAAAATCATACGATCATCTAAATAGGTGCAAAAAAAGCATTAAATAAAGTCCAACACCTATTCATTACTTCATTATAGAAAATTGGAATAGATGATCTTTATGTCAATCTGATAAAAGCCATCTATGGCAAACCAAGAGCCAACATAATACTAAATGGTTCAAAACTAAAAGCTTTCACACGAAAATCAGGAGCAAGACAAGGATGTCCACCATCACTACTCCTATTCAATATAGTTCTGGAAACATTAGCCAGAGAAATTAGAAAAGAGAAAGAAATAAATGGAATAAGGGTAAGAAAGGAAGAAGTTAAATTATCATTATTTGCAGATGACATGGTTCTCTACATAGAATACCCCCAAAACTCCACCAAAAGACTCCTAGATTTAATAACCAAATTCAATAGCATAGCTGGATACAAAGTCAACACTCAAAAATCAATAGCATTCCTGTACACAATTAACAAACTCACTGAGGAAGAAATTAGGAACTTTGGACTTTGTTGCATTCTGTTTGACAGTATCTTATTTAGGATTTTTGTGTCTATGTTCATTTGGGGAGACTGGCTTGCAGTTCTCTTTTTTCGGTTGGGTCCTTCATTGATTTTGCTGTCACAATAATACTTACAAAAATGATTTTGGGAGCATTGCTTCCCTTTGCATTTCATTAAAGAATGTGAAGAGAACTGGCATTAGATGTTCTTTAAATTTTTTGTAGAATTCAGCATTGAAACCATCAGGACCTGGGCTTTTATTTGTTCGTTAAGTTTTTAACTACATTTTCAATTTCATTGACTGATATTGGGTTATTTGGAATTTTAATACATTTTTGATTCAGCTTTGGTAATTCATATGTGTCTAGGAATATGTCCATTTCTTCTGTGTTTCCTATCTTATTAGTGCACAGCTTCTCTAAGTATGTACTGACGATCTTCTGGATTTCCACAGGATCCACTGTGATTTCATGCTTTTCATTTCTAATTTCATGGATATGAGACTTTTCTTTCCTTTTTTTGATAAGATTGGCTAAGATTATCAATTTATTTTATCTTTTAAAGGACCAACTCTGCAATTCATTGATTCTTTGTATTGTTTTCTTAGTCTCAATCACATTAATTTCTGATCTGATCTTTATAATTTCCTCTTTCATGCAAGCTTTGGGCTTGATTTGTTCTCTTTTTTCTAGAAAGTTGAGGTTGAACATTAGGTTGTTTATTTGATCTTGTTCTGTTTTCCTGATGTAGAATTTACTGCTATAAACTTCCCTCTTAGGACTGCTTTCATTGCGTCCCATAACTTGTGGTATGTTGTATCAGCATTATCATTTTATTGTAAATACTGTTCAATTTCTTCTTTAATTTCTTCTGTGTCCCATTGGTTGTTAAGAAGGGTGTTATTTAATTTCCATATGTTTATGAAGTTTTTTGCTGTTGATGTACAATTTCATTGCACTATGGTCAGATAATATGCATGGGGTAATTTCAATTCCTTTTCATTTACTTAAGCATTTTCTATGAGCTAGTATGTGGTCTATTTTGGAGAACATCCCATGTGCCACTGAGAAGAATTTGTATTCTAATGTTTTGAGATGGAACACTCTGTAGACATCTACTAAGTCCATTTGTTCACAATTATGGTTCAGCTCTGATATTTCTTTGTTGATCTTTTTGTCTAGTTCACCCATCTGTTTGTGACAGTAGGATATTAATGTCCCCCATTTTAATTGCGTTAGCACTTATTAGATTTTTCATGTCCATTAATATTTATTTTATATAACTGGATGCACCCATATTTGGTGCATATATATTTATAATTGCTATGTCTTCTTTTTGAAGTTTTCCCTTAACAAGTATGTAGTGACTTTTTTTTTTTCTCTTTTAATCAGTCTTGGCTTCAAGTTCACATTGTCGGCAAATAGGACAGCTACTCCTGCTTTTTTCTGGGTTCCCATCACATAGAACATTTTTTTCTATCCTTTGATTTTCAGTCTATGAATTTCTTTTTGAGTTAAATGCGTTTCTTATATGCAGCATATTGTTCGACCCTGTTTCTTGATCTATTCTGCCAGTCCATTTCTTTTGATTGGTGAATTAAAACCATTTACAGTGATGGTTATAACTGATCTGTATTAGCTTATCCTTGTCATATTATTTTCCTGCTTTTAGTTCCCTGTCTTTCCCTTTTGTTTAATTGTTTTTCATGCCTAGTGGCTTCCTTCTATTGGTATTCTTGGAATTCTGGTTTTTGTTATCTCTTTCTAAAATGCCCTGCAGTACACTTTGTAGAGCTGGTTTGTTGGTCATGAATTTCTTCAGTTGTTATTTGTAATGGAAATATCTTATCTCTTCATTCATTTTGAGGGATTGTTTTAAGGGATACATCAATTTGAGTTGGAAGTTGCTTTCTTTTAGGGCTTGAAATACTTCACTCCAAGCTCTCCTTGCCTTGAGCACTTGTGTTGAAAAGTCTGCTGTGATTCTGATGGGCTTTTCTCTGTAGGTGATTTTTTTCTTTTCTCTGTTAGCTTTTCATATTCTGCTCTTGTGGTGAATTTCTGGAATCTTGACTATTATATGTCTTGGTTGAGATTTGTTTTGGTCATGGCTATTTGGAATTGTATATGCCTCACTTATTTATTTGTCTAATTATTTTTTTCATATTTGGGAAGTTTTTTGCCATTGCTTCTGTGAATTGGTTTTCTGTTTTATGGCATTTGTGCTGTCTCCAGCTTTCTCATAGACTCCGATTAAGCTTAAATTTTTATTCTTTGAATCATCTTACAATTTTATAGTCCCTTGCTATTTTTAAGAATTCTTTCTTTTCATGATCAGTGACTCCAGTCCTGTCTTCTAGATCTGATATTCTTTCCTCACCTCAGTTCAAGTGCTTGGGAATACTTACAATGGAGTTTTTAATCTCTTAGATATCTTTTGAATCTGTTTCATGGATTCTATTTCTTTCCTGTTGGGCATTCATGGTTTCTATCATTTTCCTAAGTTCCTATATTATTTTTTATCTGTGTCTACTCTAGATTCATTGTACATGTCTTTCACTTTGATTGTCATTTCTTTTTACCTGAAAGATTATTCTCCCTATAGCTTCATCTATCTGATTTTTTTTCTGCTTCTTCTATCATTTCATAAAGTTCAAGTAGGTGGCTTCTCATTTTCTCTTTCTCACTTCTTCTATATTATTGTTCCCTGGACTTGTCCTGGGAGGGCTGGAGCTCTGGGGTTGCATTTTCCTTCTACATCTTGTCATTTTCTATTTTTAAATTTTATTTTGTTTTCTGAGCTGCTGCTTGTAGATTTCTTATGGTAGAGAGCTTTATCACTAGTATCGAGGCTTCTCCAGGAAATGTCTATTCCTCAGAAATATCTTCCAAGTGTAAGTGGTTATTGGTCTTTGTGTCTATCCCAACACCCTACATTCCCAATTTATTAAGGATGAGAGGTCGTTATCTATTTAGCTTAGCACCTAGTCCTTTAGTATTGGACTATGGTCATGATTGTGTTCCTAAACAATCACAGTCTTGTCATATAATGGAGAACAACTAATTACAACATTTATGACATCCTGGCTAAAGTAGTACAATTAACAATAACAAAAGCATCAAGCACAGTCTAGAACTGATAAATTGTGGTGACTATTAGTTTTGTACCTTTAACCATATGAGCAAGCTCTACCATTATATAACAAAGTCCAACATAAATCAGAAACTTGTATGCAATGAGTTTCTCCTTAGTAGAGTTATTTTACCCTATGGGTGGTAAATTTAAGAGGGCTAGGGGACAAAACAGAGATAAATTAAGAAAAATAAAGTAGAAGCAAAGCTAGAGAGCGAGGAATGAACATTCAAACTTTGGCAAACTGGAGAACAGGGCAGGAGAGAATGAATGAAGAAGAAAGCAAAAGAATATTGCAGCAAACCGGAAAGACAGGAAGCCTTGTTCACTTACTTGAAAATATCATAAAATCAAGAGAGATAATTTAGGAGAGGAAGAATATGACTGGAAAAGAACAAAAATTAACCCAAGCAAACAAAAAGAGGAAAATGAATTTATCAAACAAAGAAAAACTAAAATTCCTCTTGTGTCCACATTTCTGTATTAGTGTCTGAGACAGAGCCGAAAATGTGCTGTGTAACACCTCCAAGTCTGCAGTAAGATTAGTGCTGGGTACAGGGCTGTTTTGGTCCTGTAGATGTGGGGCTGTGGTTGTTCTTCAGCCAGCAACTTTTCATATGTCTTTTGGGTGGCTCATTATATCTCCCCACTGTGACCATCTTCATGCCTCTCTCCCTGCTGTCGTGGCAACCTCAGATGGAGCCAGTCTGAGGTTGCTCCCAGGTCAGTGCACAGTTGGTCCCTCCTGGATCTTTTACACAGAGATCTCCTCTGTTCCACACCACTGATTATTCTCCTGCATTGGCCATAGGGTGAGGTGGGGGAAGGTGCCCTTGTGCCACTGCTGGCTAGGTTCACTTGCTTGTTTGTGCTGTCAGTTGCAGGAGGGGAGTGTCCCACTGCTGGCGAAAGCTGCTTGCCTGTCCCTACATCCAGCCCCAGGGCAGGGAGATGCAACCAGTCCTTTTTAGGTAGGTAGTGCCAAGACTAGTTTCTGCTAGAGCATGGTCTGGGCAGTCCCAGTCCCTACTTCTCAGCAGAATTTCCTTCAGTCTACTGTCCAACTCCCAGCAGTGAGTAAATGGAGGGTCCTCCCCTCCTTCTACTCCAGGGCATTAGCAGTGAAGTGAGCCTCCGGGACTGTTCTGCTGTTGGAGTTCAGGCCTGAGCCTTTTGAAATAAAATGGCTACCTCACCTATCTGGTGCTGATCCATGCAACTGTGTGCCAGGTGGCTGTTCCACCGCATTTACCAATTGTTGACTATTGGGGGACATTCAGAAGATAGTGTCTCGTGTTCTCACTGCTACCTCCATTCCATAAAATTTTCCCTGTCTAGGTCTGGTCTCTGTTTCACAGCATGCAGCAAAGTTGTTTTCACTGTCTCCCTGCTGGGGTAGCTACACAGCCCTTCTGCTGTACCCTGTCACCTCCAGTCTGCAGTGGTGAGTTATTTCTTCTGAAGTAATAGGTCTTTTTTCCATTTTCTCTTCTGTCAGTTCCCTGGTGGTTCCCATGTGCCCTCCACTCACTTTAATTCCTCTCCGGGCTGTTGATTTCCACACGCTGGACACTTTGTCCTGGAGAAGCTATGCTGCTGGTTCTCACCACTCTCTCTCCCAAAAGAATGCATTTTTTCTCTCTCCCAAATCAACACATTCTTAAGCTATATATTTTTATATTTTAATCAATAATGGTCAGAGGGAAAAGAGAGAAAGCTACAGATTGATAGGATCTTTGTTTATTTGCCTTGCTTACTGCTAAATTAAGTTTCAACCCTTTTTATTCTAACATATTTGAAGAAAAATCAAATTTTAAAATCTTTAATTTTAAATTGGTCTCAGGCTCTTAAAATCCAACATAAAGGTGATATTTTGGAAATATTTTGGAACAATGAGTTCCCCATAATCATTAAAATATATCACATGCCTGTAAGTTTTCCCTTGTGTAATTTAAATAAAGAAATAGTGAAAAGAGAGAAAAAAGAGAAAAAAAATGTAATCCCAATTAATTCCCCAAGGTCAGATTGCCTGTCTCCTGCCTCATTTTGGGGACATATTCCATGGACAGCCCACCCCAAACTGGGGTCACACTTGGCCTCCTAAACCAGGGTTGGGCTGTATGTGCAGCAGTGTGCACCAAACTGCTACTCCATGTGCTGTGGCAGGAAACCCAAACACTGTGATCCCTCCATGTGTACAGTGTGGTGCCTTAACCAGGAGCAGGAATGTGCATAGCCTGCTTGGTGCTACGGTCACACTGCATGTTCAGTGCCTCCAATGTGAGTTTAAGCCATGTGTGCAACCTGCCTCATGCTGGGGTCATGGTGTGTGAAAGCCTGTTCCTTTCCCAGGACCAGAACTACTGGGTAGAGGGCAGCTCTGCAGTATTGATTTTTAAAATTATAATATTTTTATAATATTATAATATTCCTTGTCTCCTTTTTGTTTACTTTCCTTTTTTATCCTACCTCACTAAAACTACACAAACATGGTCAGAAAAACAAGAAATACTTTGAAATTACAGGTAATAGTAAAGACAAAAATAAACAAAGAAGCAGTAAAATAAATGAAAGTGAGAGCCATGGTTAACAATACAGACTTTCAGTTTCAAATTACAGTTGTGGTTTTTTAAAAAAGTTATTTAATATCTCCCTTTTACTGTTCAAAAAAGTATTAAATTTGGGATACATTATCTAAAATCTGAGTGTTATTTTTATATAGTTAGAAGTACAGTTAAGTAAAATGAGCATGAGATAATTATGTTAGACACCCCTAGTTTCTTCTACACATTTTGAATATTTCTATTCTACTCACCTCCATTAGTTGCAGCTAATTAGACTATTTAACAGATGACATCTTCCAGAACTAACTGGAAAAGATGAAAGAAGTTTTGCTAACCTCTGTCAAAATCATTTCAGGCATCTAGATAATCTTTTCTACACTGTTTTCAGGCATGTAGATTATTATGTTATTTTCATATGAATTACCACACACTAAAAACTAGTCACTTGATGGTTTTTGTTGTTGTTGTTGTTGTTAAATTCTTTTATTGGTACATTTTAGATATGCAACACAATTACATTTCTCATTGGGAATTGTACCTTTACATAATGCATCTTGGTTCTTATTTTTTCCCCATTCCTAGCCCTCCCTTCACCCCCTCCACTCTTCCCTATTTAAAAAGACTTTATTTCCATTTTTTCCATTTCTCATCATTTTTCCTTTCCCTTCTTTCCTTTCCCCCGTCCCTCCCACTACCCCTACCCCTTTGAACTTTTTCTTTCTATTTTGCATTATCGATTATTCATTCTAATCATTGGTACATTTTAGGTATACAATATGATGACATCCGTCATTGGAAATTTGCACCTTTACATAGTCTCTCTAGGTTCTTATTTTTCACCCTTGTCTAGCCCCCCCACTCCTCCATTCCTCCCTATTCATAAAGATTTTGTTCCTATTTATCCATTTTCTCATATTAATCACATTCCCTTCGATCCTGTCCCCTAGCCTTCCCATTTCCTTCCCCTTTGCCCCTTTTCTTCCTATTTCACAATACCTATTATATATATTTAGTCTTATTTACACTTTCAGTTTCTCACACCAGAGAAATGATTTGGTATTTATACAAGTGTGTCCTATTTATTTCACTTAAGAGTATTACCTCAATATGCATTCACTTAGCTATAAATGTCTCTAATTTCTCATTTTTTATGGCTGAGTAGTACTCCGTTTTATAAAAAAACCACATTTTCTTGATCCAGTCTCCAGTTGATGGGCATTTGGGCTGTTTCCAAGTTTTACCTATTACAAACTGTGCTGCTATGAACATGGGTGCACATATATCACTGTGGTATGATTCTTTTAATTCTTTGGGGAAGATCCCCAGTAGTGGAATAGCGGGATCAAATGGGACTTCCAGTCCTAGTTCTTTGAGGTATCTCCATACTGATTTCCACAGTGGTTGTGTCAGTCTACATTCCCACTAGCAGTGGAGCAGGGTTCCTCCTTCCTCACAGCCACACCAGCATTTGTTATTGGTTGATTTCATGATAACAGCCATTCTTTCTGGAGTGAGGTGAAATGTCAGCTTTGTTCTCATTTGCAACTCTCAAATGACCAATGATGTTGAACATTTTTTCATGTATTTATTTGCTATTTCTACTTCTTTGTCTGAGAAATGTCTGTTCATTTCAGATGCCCATGTTTGGATTGGGTCTTTAAATTTGGGAGGTCTGATCTTTTTAAGTTCTTTACAGATTTGAGATAGTAGACCTTTGTCTGAGGAAAAGCAGTTGAAGATTTTTTCCCACATTGTGGGTTGTCTCTTCACACTGCTGGTGGTTTCTCTTGCTGTGCAGAAGCCTTTTAATAAGAAGAGATCCCACTTGTTGATTGTTTGTGCTAGTTCACAGGCAACTGAGGTTTTGCTCATAAAATCTTTTCCTACACCGATGTCTTCCAGAGTTCTACCTAACCTCTGTTCCAACTGGTTCAGTGTTTCAATTTTAATATTTACATCTTTAATCCATTTTGATTTCAGTTTAGTGCATGGCAAAAGATAAGGTCTAGCTTTAATCTTTGGCAAGTTGAAATCCAATATTTCCAGCACCATTTATTAAAAGAGGCTATCTTTCCTCCAATGAGGGTGTTTGACTCCTTTATTGAAGATGAGATGGCTGAGTGTGTCTGGTGTTGTTTCTGCATCTTCTAATCTGTTCCATTGGTCCTCAGGTCTGTTTCTTTGCCAGTACCATGCTGTTTGTATCACAGTAGCTTTGTAGTAGAGTTGCAGGTTGGGGATTGTGATACCCCCTGCCATGTCTCTGTTACCTAGCATTGCTTTTGCAATTCCGGGTCTTTTCTTGTTCCAAATGAATTTTTGGATTGTTTTCTCAAGGTCCATGAAGTATGCTGCTGGGATCTCAATTGGAATTGCATTAAATCTATATAGCAGTTTTGGAAGTATGGCCATTTTCACTATATTAATCCTTCCTATCCAGGAGCAGGGGATGTCTGTCCATTTTCTGATATCATCTTCAATCTCTCTTTTCAGAGTGCTATAGTTTTCAGAGAAGAGGTTTTTGATTTCATTCATTAGTTTGATTCCTAGGTATTTCAGTTTTTTGGATCCTATTGTGAAAGAAATTGTTTGCCTTATTTCTCTCTCAGCACATCTGTCATTTGTGCAGAGGAAAGCTATTGATTTTTGTGTGTTGACCTTGTAACCAGCTACTTGACTGAATTTGGTTATTAAGTCTAGAAGACTTTTGGTGGAGTTCTTGAGTCTTCTATATAGAGTATCATGTCATCTGCAAATAATGACAATTTGACTTCTTCATTTCCTATCTTTATTCCTTTTATTTCTTTCTCTTGTCTAATTGTTGTGGCTAGTGTTTCCAGAACTATATTGAACAAGAGTGGTGATAGTGGACATCCTTGTCTTGTTCTTGATTTTAGTGTGAAGGATTTCAGTTTTTGACCATTTAGTATGATATTAGCTGTTGGTTTTTCATAGATGGCTTCTATCAGTTTGAGGTAGAGACCATCTATTCTAATTTTTTGTAGGGTTTTTATCATAAATGCATGTTAGATTTTGTCAAATGCTTTTTCTGCATCTATGGAGATAATCTTATGGTTTTTTTCCTTGGCTCTATTGATATAGTGTATTACATTAATTGATTTTTGTATATTGAACCATCCCTGCATCCCTGGGATGAATCCCACTTGATCAGGGTGTATGATCTTCTTGATGATCTTCTGCATTCTATTTGCCATTATCTTATTAAGGATTTTTGCATCTATGTTCATTAGTGAGATTGGCCTATAGTTCTCTTTTTCAGTTGGGTCTTTCTCTACTTTGGGGATCAAGGTGATGCTTGCTTCCAGGAATGAATTTGGCACTATTGCTTCCCTTTCAATTTCATTGAAGAGTTTAAACAGTAGTGGCAGCAGTTCCTCTCTAAATGTCTTGTAGAATTCAGCAGTGAAGCCATCAGGGCCCGGGCTTTTCTTAGGTGATAAGTTTTTAATTACATTTTCAATTTCATTGGTTGATATTGGGTTGTTCAGAATTTTTATTTCTTCGCTCAACTTTGTAATTCATATGTATCTAGGAATCTGTCCATTTCTTCTGTGTTTTCCATCTTATTGGCGTATAGGTTCTGGAGGTAGGTATTGATGATCCTCTGGATTTTTGCTGGGTCTGTTTTAATTTCACCCTTTTCATGCTTTTTTTTTTTTTTTCGTACCGGGGATCAAACTCGGTTCCTTGCTCTTGCACAGCAGACAGCGAAACCACTGAGCTAAGTCCCCGGCCCCTACCCTTTTCATTCTTAATTGCATGAATTTGGGTCTTTTCTTTCCTTTTTCTGACAAGGTTGGCTAAGGGTTTGTTAATTTTCTTGATTCTTTTGAAGAAACAACTTTTGGCTTCATTGATTTTTTTTGTATCATTCTCTTAGTCTCCATTGCATTGATTTCTCCTCTGATCTTTACAATTTCCTCCCTTGCATGAGCTTTGGGGTTGGTCCTGCTCTTCTTTTTCTAGAATCTTGAGGTGCAGCATCAGGTTGTTTAATTGGGCTCGTTCTGTTTTCCTAATATGCGTATTCACTGCTATGAATTTCCCTTGTAAGGCTGCTTTCATTGTGTCCCATAGATTCCCATATGTTGCATTGTCATTGTCATTTAACTGAAGGAACTCTCTGATTTCTCCTTTAATAGCCTGTGTGACCCATTGGTTATTCAGAAGTGTGTTGTTCAATTTCCATGTGTTTATGAAATTTTTCCAGTTTCTTTTGCTATAGATCTCCAATTTCATTGCCCTATGTTCTGGTAATATACAGGGGATATTCTTTGCACTTACTTAAACATGTTGTGTGTGTATGTGGTCTATTTTGGAGAATGACCCATGTACAGCTGAGAAAAATATGTATTCTGATTTGGTGGGGTGGAAGACTCTGTAAATATCTGTTAAGTAAATTTGTTCAAGAGTTCAATTGAGTTCTAGTATTTCATTACTTATTTTTTGTCTAGTTGATCTATCTATTTGTGACAGTGGGGTGTTGAGATCCCCCACTACAACTGTATTAGTGCATATATGACTTTTCATGTCCGTTAGTATTTGCTTTATATAGTTGGGTGCACTAGTGTTTGGTGCATAGATATTTATGATTGTCATCTCTTCCTCTTGGATTCTTCCCTTTCCAAGCATGTAGTGTCCTTCTTCATCTCCCTTAATCAGTGTTGGTTTGAAATCTACTTGATCTGCAAAGAGGATAGCTACTCCTGTTTTTTTTTCAGGTTCCCGTCACATGGAGTATTGTTTTCCACCCTTTAACTTTCAGTCTATGAGTCTCCTTTTTTATTAAGTGTGTTTCTTGTATGCAGCATATTCTTGGATTTTGTTTCTTGACCCATTCTGCCAGTCTATTTCTTTTGATTGGTGAATTGAGACCATTACCATTAATGGTTATAACTGAAACGTATTGACTTGTCATTGCCATGACTTTTTCTTTTTGTTGGGTTCTCCCCCTTTACATTTAATTTCTTGTCATGCCAGATTGGTTCATTCTGCTTTGTTTCCTGGGGTTGTGATCCTCAATGTCTGTTCCTAGTCTATTGTGTAAAATTCTTCGGAGTGCTGGTTTGGTATTCATGAAGTTCCTAAGGTGCTCTTTGTCATGAAAGTATCTTATTTCTCCATCCATTTTGAAAGATAGTTTTGCAGGGTACATCCATCTGGGTTGGAGGTTGTTTTCTTTTAGGGCTTGGAATATGTCACTCCAAGCTCTTCTTGCCTTGATGGTTTGTGTTGACAAGTCTGCTGTCATTCTGATGGGCTTTCCTTTGTATATTGTTTGTTTCTTTTCTCTGACTGCTTGTAGAACTTTGGTCTTCTGTTGAGTTTCTGAAATCTTAAAAATTATATGCCTATGTGTAAATTTTTTTTGATCAAGGCTATTTGGAGTACTGTATGCCTCACTTGTCTGTATGTCAAGCTCTTTTCCCCTGCTTGGGAAGTTTTCTGCCATTACTTCTGTGAAGAGTTATTTATGTCATCTGCACTCTCTCCTCTTTCTTCATAGACTCCAGTCAGTCTTATGTTAGTCTTCTTTCATCATCTAGCAGTTACTGGATTGATTTCTCATGTTCCCTTATAATTTTGAAGCAATGTTTCTTTTCCTGGTCATTATTTGCAATCTTATCTTCTATATCTGAAATTCTGTCCTCACATTCCCTCATTCTTCTGTGTAGACTTTCAGTGGAGTTTTTCATCTCCTGAAAATCTATTTGCATCTGTTTTATGGATTCCATTTGTTTCCTATGTTGGAATTTCATCATATTCCTGAGCTCCTCTCTAGATTTATTAATCATGCCTTGCACTAGGAGCACAATTTCCCCTGTTATCTGAGAAATTATTTCTGATTTCATTTTTTCCAGATCCCCTTTTGTTGCCAGTTCAGTGGGTCAAGGTGGTTGAGTATCAGAGTGTTCCACCTCATTTCCCTTTGGGGTTGCTGTAGGTGACCTGGAAGTCTGGTTTTGAGACTTATTTATGTGTTTTGTCATTTCAACTGGTGGGGGGTCAGGGGAGTGCTGTTGGCGCCCATGAGGATCACCTCCTCTGAGCTGGGAGAGGTGGGACATGGGCCAGGAGCAGGGGTAGGGATGGTGGCCTGGAAGCCCCTTCCCCTGGGCTGGGAGTGGTGGGACAGATGGTGGCCTAAAAGCCCTTTCCTCTGGGCTAGAAGCAGCCAGCGGGAGGGGTGGTGGCTGGGAAGCCCCTTCCTCTGGACTAGGAGCAGTGGGACAGTGGCTCAGAAGCCCCTACCTCTGGGCTGGGAGTGGCAGAACCCAGTACTGTGGTCTGGTGGTCCTGTGTCCTCTGCATCTTTGTAGTGTGGAACCAGGTGGCTGTCTGTGGCGGGCGTGTTCTGCGACCTCTGTTTTGTTTTTTGTTTGAGACAGGGTCTCACTATGTAGTATAGGCCTGCCTTGAACTTGAACACACTGAGCAGTCTAGGCTGGCCTCTAACTCACGGTGATCCTCCTGCCTGAGCCTCCCAAGTGATGAGATTGCAGGTTTGTGCCACCATACTTGGCCTGGTTACTTCCGTAGCACAGGCTATTTACAAATATAACTACTTCTTAGAGCTAAGAATGGTAAAATAATAGTTTAAAGGACCAGTTGGATATATTAATATCTTGTTATAATTGTCATGGAAGAAACAATACACACAGAGTATTAGGTGTTCACCAAATGCTGAATACAATGCAGGTACTTGGGTATACATAAAATGCTTCCTACATAGCATAAGTTTCTGATTCTTTTAAGAGCTGCCTTAAGAGTTTGTTTCAAAATCCAATATCACCTATTCAAAGGCCTTAGTCCTTTTCTCTTCTTGAAAGGAGGGTCTTTAGAAATTCAAATTAGGGAGAACAGTGGATCAAAGTAATTGCTTATACCGTCCACCATTCTGTTAACCTTTCACCTTCTGTTTCCTCTTGTTTTAATGCCACTGAAGAAAGGAAGTAGGGTTAGTTCACTCATGATCTTTTAGTCCTATGATGTCATTCTCCCAGGATGTGGGCAATTTAAAAAGCAAGCAAATAAACAAAAAAACCTAACCTTGTAGTATGCAGTAATTTTAGATGGATGAACTTGCAGAGTACTTTAAGAAATTAGCAATTCTTTGTTTTTCTTTGCTTTACTACCATTTTTTTTCTCTTTCTTAGGATACATTGGATAGTGGAATCCAATCTTTACTATAACTATCACCTGAAGAATGTGGCACATTCCTGTACTTTTCACTGAATTACCATTTAATAATTCTAATTGTTAAGTTCGTGGGCTCCTGGTCTGGGAAGTGGAGAAGGACTACAGTAGGAGAAGGATACAAGAAAAACAAACTCAAGGACATTGTAGCACTTTGTCCAGTGGTTATCCTTGAAAAATGAGCCATTTTCCCCACTACTCTGATTTTGATAAGCTTTTTTGGCTTAGGGTCTGATTTAACAGACAATGGTGCAAGTATAAGGAAGGAATTTTGAATCTCAACAATTTAAGCAGATTTCATGCTTGACTTCGCACTGTTTTGGTGGCTACTTCTCTCACCCTGCATTCTCATCACAGTGGACCAGCTTCCTGCATGACACCATAACCATCTTCCATTGGATTTCCATTAGCATTCACTGATATTTGACTTCTTTTTCCCCTTTCTGTCTCTCTGTTTGTAATAAAGACTGTGACAAAAGGAGAACATTTGACTTCATGCCCATTTAATTTCAATTACACTTACAGTTAAGAAGGTTTTATCTTTTCTCTAAGCAGGATGAAATTGGTGTTATCGAATATGCATTTGGCACATCAAAGTAAAAACTTCACCCACAAACTCTAAAAACATCATCATAAAAATAAAAAATTCTTTAAACCTCTTCTTTTCTTCCTCATAAAAGAAGCATTAAATTAGATCATGGATTAAGTTTTCTTAAGGTTCATTTGCAGATAAAATGTATTCATAATTATTGTACTATTATTATAGACTAATACTAAGATTAAAAATGTCTGTTTTCATGGTAGGTAACTAGCTTCTTAGAGACAAGGAATATTATTCTATCCATTTTTATAAATTCAGATTTTATTTTATTTTTAAATAGTGTAGGTCAATATTTCACGTGGATTTTCTAAGCATGTTACTAGCAATTAGATCCCTCTATCTGGACATTGCAGTCTAGTTGCCCTGAGAATGATAAGCCAATCAGTTTAATATCTTTCCATAACAACCATGATAGAGGGATGCAGGGTGGTCTAGGAGGGCATAAAAAGAAACACCAACTCTGTGTCTGGATAGAAGGTCAGAATTTTCTGGAAGAGTTGGTACTCAAAATAAGTTCAAAGGAGAAATAAGAGATAGGTAGATAAATTATGCAAAGGACTAGGGAAGAGTGGTGACATACAACACAAAAAAATACAACATTACACTAAAAACAGTTCATTAGAAACTGATAACTTTGAGGAAGTAAAGGTAAAGAAACCAGGTTGAGTTGACAGGTAGCATGGCAGGAAGGGATTTTTTTCTTTATTCTGAAGCATATGGGACCATGAATGGATTTTTTTCATAGAGAGTAGAATGATCATATTTGAATTTTATAAATATACCTTTTAGGGTAGTGTGGAAAATTCATAGGAGTGGAACATTAGAGACACAAGTACAAATTATGCTTTATTAAATGTATCATACTGATAGAGTTAAGATATTATGCCCTACATAGTTTTAAATTGGCCTGGGTTATTTTCTTACCAAAGCATTGTTAGTAATAGGTGTATTGTAATAAGACAAGACAGTTCTAATACTTTGTGCTTCCAGTATTGGTTTTGTCTATTAATATATGCTTTTCTAATAATATGGGAGTCCCATCTCACATGAAACCCATTCACATTTATGTGTGGTGAAATGTGACAGGTAATCAATCTTTATTTTCCTTACTCCTTCATGACTCAGTTTAACCACATCCCCTCTTTCAAGTATAGAAAATGGGATATTCACTGATTACAAAGAAAAAGAGGGAACATCAGCCAAATATGAGAGCCATGAGCAGGTAAGCAGGATTCATTCTTTGTGGAGGAGGGAAAAGCATTGATTTTTACCTGTGGCAGCCATAAGGTTTACCAAAGCAGCCAGGAACTTGACCTATAGAAGGATGAACCTGCAACTCAACAGGCCTTTCATAGAGCAACTTGGATGCGTGGAAATGTATTTTAATAGTGTAATGGGGAAAATAACTCTTCACCTTCTGGATGTCAGATGTACCCAGTCTGTGGTGTCACAACTTCAAGCAATTAAGTTCCAAATCAAAGAAGAGTTTAGGAGAATTTTCTTGAAATAATAAGAAGAATAGCTCTTGGGTTTCCAAGAGGGAATTTTGAGCAGGCGGCCACTGAGGCTCTTTGTTATTGGTATTTTATACAGCAAAATCACAGCATGGTACAACATGGGTCTAACTACAATCAACCTATAGGATGACAAGGATAGTCACTTAGCTAATACTGATCCAACAGGGAGGTGGAGCAGGTAGCAAGGGTATATAGTGAGCATCACTCATCATTAACTTTAGCTTACCTATAACTTCTAATCATAGATTGAAAGCATTTCTGAAAAAAAAAAGCATTTCTGGAAGGAAATGTTAGCATGAATACAGCTGTCTGGTCACCCACCTATGTATCTAATATCTACCTGAGCTCGCTGGACCAGGTGGCACTAATTACAGTATAATCTCAAGCTGTTGTTTATCCCTAGGGAGACCTGCAGGCCTGACAACTGCATGTCCATCTTGAGGCCTAGCTGTCTTCAGATTCCCTCCAGCCACACTTGCTCTGAATCCCTCAAGGGCCTAATCTCTTTCCGATTGCCTATTAATATCTATCTAACTTTGCTGTCTATAATAGTAGTACATGAAAAATGCCTATAAACACAGACAGAAGTTCACTATTTGGACTAAAGTGTACCTCATACTATGAGAATAATCTTTATGGAATTTCTATTTTTAATAATAAAATAGATTTGTTTAGTCAATGAATTTGTAACACGTGAATTGGGCAGACTATTCAAAAGAAGCATACAAATAACTTACATTCCTGTCTTTATTTCATAAAACTATTTATTATAAAAACAACTCTGATAATTGGCAAAAAGACAGTACCTGTACAAATATTTACATTTTAAGGATAAACATTTTAAATTGAGACTATCCTCCATTTGGCAGCATTTCCTCTGGGCTTGTTTTCAATGTAATAACGAAATGATATTGAGCTTACAGGGAAAAAAGACTAATGTGTTAATGCCTTAGATGAGATTCACTGAAAATAGTGCTCTTGTGAAAGGAACTGATTGAGAAAGTACTTTTAGGAGAGCCATGTGTGATGGAGGGAAGGTTACAGGAAGAAAGTTAAACCAGGATATTGTGTTGGCAAAGGATCAACTTTAGCCTGATTCCAACAGCAAGCTCTGGAACACAAATTAACCCAAATAATTTTTCCCACCTAATGAAAAGTGGTCAGATTCTTTACTCATTTGGCAGGGAGGGTGAACTTCTCCAGCAAGACAGACAGAACTATCCATGGCATCCTGAGTGGTTTCCCATGGAAGATGGAGGATCTCTGCCTGGAAACAGTTCATCTAGAGCCTGGAGGAGAACACAACCCAGACAGAGAGGGCAGAGAAGAGGGGCATCAATAAAATCCCCTGCAAATGAAAAGGAGATTTGTGAATTTATAAAGTAGTATGCATTTACTATATATAAATCTTCCATAGGACATCACTTACTTATATATGTGCTGTGGCCTTTAAAAATTAACCACATCTTCAAACAGTAGCCCAGAATCCATAAAAATATCTTCTTATTCTTAAATAATTTATAAATCCAAATAACCATTTTCATTGTTATTCTTTTTTTCTATTTCAGCTGGAAAAATACAGATTTAATTTAGACAAGGAATGCTTATTTTCAAATTTGATAGTACAGTTTACAATCCTTAAAATATAGGCATCACAGTGGAATTGCATGGAAAGCCATTGTCCCCATATAATAGCATGGGGAAAAGGTAGCGTTCTAGTAGCTAAAGAGTGCATTATATTTCAAGTGAAAAATACAAGGGAAAATTGTAAACTACAAAATACAGTGTGTAGATGAAACGTATGTCTGATGCATTCAGCATTGACTGTAGTGACAATTTTCAGACATAGCTGGATTCTTAATAAAATAAACGTATCAGGTAGAAACAGATATAATCTTCAGTGGTTATTAGCAATATATTTTAAATGCTGTTAAGAGGTTCTCTGTTTCATGTTTCTTTCCATTGGCACAATAATTTTGAAGCAGTATCCTTATGTACATTTCTAAGAACATGATTATGTTTCATTTTAGTTATTTTTTCAGAAGTAAAAAACAACTGAAAAAACCTACAAAGACTCATGCAGAAAAAATAACAAAAATACTTAAAATGCTTCCATTTTATAGGGACTTTTGGGAGAATTAAATCAGAATCTTTTTCTCAAAGGGATAAATTCTTGACTCAAATAGAAATTGAAGAGCTCTGTCTCCTTCTTTCCATTTCTTTGTAGTTTGAAATTTTGAATTCAAAATATATAGCCTTGTATTTCCAACATAAAATATTGAAGGAAAAAAAAAAGAATGAATATATATTAATATAAACATTCTCATATATATTAATATATTAAATATACATACATAGGTATGTATATGCATATACATAGATTACATACCTATGTATGTATATTTTATATATATGTCCATGTGGTAAATAATAATGTAAAATTCACATAAAGATATGTGTGATTATATGTATATATTCACACTCAAATTTCACACAAAAATAACATACAAATATTATTTTAATTACATAAATATGGATGAATTATATCTTTCATTAAACACAATAGTATCCAAATTTATTTTTATTATTCATTTAAATTCCTCTAATATTTTGTTTGTTTTTATATGAGAAAAAAATCAACTACATCCACACAGTATATCAGTTGTAAATTTCTGAAATTCCTTCTGATTTATGTTCCCTGCTTAATAATCTGATTTCCCTTTTAGCATATGTGGGAGAGATAGGAAGCATGACTATTGTCTCAGAAAGCCTGGATGGGATGTAAATGAGCAATATGCTCCAGAAAAAGAGACAAAAAGTGCACCCTTCATCTGTACCCATGGACTACAGAAAGAGGACAGGAAAGCTGACTCCTGAGGACTAGCAGGTTTAGGAAAATAAGGGTGAGGGTTTTCAAATAGTCAAAGAGAAGATAAACCATGGTCTTTTTACTTTATCCACTAAGATACAATCCAAGGAACCTCCAAGTTATGATCAACCATTTTTAGCAAATGCTGAAGGCAGAAAAGCTGTTTTCATATTTTTGCTTGAGAGGTTGTGGGAAGACAGACTTACACAATGAATCTTACGTGCTGCTCCGATTGAGAGTAAAATGAGCTTTGGGACACGGTGAGGAGGAACGAAAGCCTAAGTGTGACCTAATTCCCATCTCAGATCCAGAAGTTCTCATACACTCTGCTAAGGTATATGTCAAATCTGAAGCCCCTCTTGAAGAAACTTCCCTAGGATTTCACTGGAGCAAAAGAGAAGTTACACTGTATCTGAACACGGCAGAGAAGACAACTTGGGTCAGAAATCAGAAGAATACCACAGTGCTGGCACCTGCCAAGGTGGGGTATTGTGAACTCTTTATGAGAGAAGATTCCAGATTGCGGCACCTGCTCAATTTTCTGCAGAATGCAAACAACGGTTTCTGCCCAACTTCTTCTCTAGAAACACTAGCCAGCATATATGTCCCAAAACATGATTATGCAAACTTCTGTGTATAGATAAGATGTTGCAAAATATCCAGAGTTGGAATGTTAATTTGAAATACTAAAATATCACAAATAGACTGGATCGCATAAACTAATGGTAAAAACAATTTGGACATTTCTAGTTAATCAAATTGAATTATATTGCACTTGTAATGTGAGTGTTTGCGTGTGTGTGTCTGCACCTCCACAAGAGCATGTGACTGTGAATGTGTTTACTACAACACTTCCCTATAGTATGAGGGAAGAGGGATCATGAGAAAGAGAAGACCAATTATTTGAGGGTTAAACTAAATTTTATTTGGTCATTTGAATACATTGTGGGTGAATTTGAAACTTCACCCTAGTTAACATTTAGAAATTCCAATTAGGAAGACAATTCTCCTTCAAAAATAAGAAATGTGAGTATGAGTCTCTAGAGTCTCCAGAACTTACTTCCTGTTGTTTTTCTGGCTACTATACCCCCATATTTTATGAAATTTGCAGTTACATTTTTTTTATTTTATAAAGAACACAGTCTAGTAATAATAAAAGAATAAATGTAGTTGGCTCTTGGCTGTGAAAGCTGCAAAGTCAAAGAGCACAGCTTTTGCCTCTGCTCTGTTCAGACAGTATCTGATGAGGGGCAGCTGGCTGCCCACTGAGAGGGTGAAGGTCATCACACAGTGGGACAGGGCAAGCATGCCCTGCTAACTTTTAGTAGGGTCAACAGCAAGTCATTGAAAACAGATTATGCTTACTCTTAGCCCAATAAGCTAGGTATAAGAGTCTCAGAAAACAAATTGCATGAAAATAACTTAAACTTAATTTTAAGCAGATCTCCTAAATAATGAACATTGTGTGCTATGTTATATATCTAAAGAATTTCATCCCACTAATACATAAATACTGCAAAGAAATTCAGTACTTCATTGTACAGATAAAGACATTGAGGCTCTGAGAGACTAGATGATTTATCTGCATTTGAGTAGCCAAAGGAAGAACTTAGAGGTTTGATTGCAGAAACCCTTGTCTTTTCACTAAGCTGCTTTGATAATGGCACACTTCCTTTAAACAACTGGAAAAGTACTTGAGAATTTTGATATTAAAAAAATTAAAAAGTATGAAACTCACTAATAGAGATAAATCAGAGAATGCTATGAAATAAATCAATTTTATTATAAAGGCTAAAAGGAAATGAACTACAAAATGTTTTCATGGATACACATTATGAAAATATGTACAATTTTACATTAATGACATAAAATGTGGAGAGTAGAAGTGCAACATTTTTGTATGTGATTGAAGTTATTATCTGCTTAAAGTAGACTACTATAATTTCTTTATATGAGCCTCATAGTGACCTTCAAAAAATCCTATAAAAGATACACAAAAAAATAAAAAGAAAAAAATCAAAGTATATCACTACAAAGAACTTCTGTAATATAAAAAGTAATGCAGCAGAAGAGGAACAAAAGATCTGTAAGACAGAAAAAAATAACAAAATGGCAGTAGTAAGTTCTTCACTATTGATAGTTACTTTAAATATAAATGAGCTAAATTCTGCAATCATATAACATAGAGTAATTCAAGAAATAGAATAAACACAGTCCCCTTATATACTACCTATAAGATAAACTTCAGATTTAAGACCAAAGGTGAAGGAATGTGAAAAAATGTTCATGCCAATAGTAACAAGAGAAGAACAGAAGTGGTTATGATGTGTCAGACAAAATAGACTTTAGGTCAAAGAGATACTAGGAAGGATGCCATATAATGATGAAAATGTCAATTTACCTGGAAGATAAATCAATTTTAAATATATATATATATTATATAATGTATCTAATAAGTGAGCGCTTAAATATATATTACAACCACTGAAAGAATTGAAGTTAGAAAGAGAAAGAAATACATTACTATTACAGCACCTCACTTTCAACAATGAACAAAACATCCCGACATAAAAATCAGTAAGTCAAGAGTGAACTTGCAAAACATTGTAGACTAAATAAACATAACAGACATATGAGACATCCACTCGGCAGGAGCAGAATTTACTTTATTTTCAAGTGCAAACAGAATATTCTGCAGGAAATATCATACTTTAGACAACAAAACAACTCATAAGAAAATTAAAAATAATTGAAATCATACCAATGATTTTTAAGCACAATGGGATGAAGCTAGAAATCACAGAACAAAAAGTTTAAAAATTCAAGAATATGTTTAAACTAAACAATAAATTTCTATTTATTCTTTTTTTGTTTTGTTTTGTTTTGTTTTTGTTATCAGGGATCAAACTCGGGACCTTGCGCTTGCAAGGCAGGTGCCGGAACCACTGAGCTAAATCCCCGGCTAACAATAAAGTTCTAAATAATCAATTCATTGGACAAAGGAGAAAATAAAAGGAGAAACAAAGAAATTTCACCTAAGTAATTAGGCTGTAGGATTAAATGTGAGTGACTGCATATAGTAAGTAGTAAAGTGCTTCCATGGAGTAAGAGTGCTTGAAGTGAGGGAGAGTATTTTGAGGGAGAACAATCACAATGAGTCATTTACACTAATATTTTTTAATTGAATATTTCTCTCAGTGATTCTGTTATTCATGTACCAAAAGGCTATTGATTTTTGAGTGATGACTTTGTATCCAGCTACTCTACTGAATTTGGTTACTAACTTTAGAAGTCTTTTGGTGGAGATTTTGGGGTCTTCTGTATTGAGTATCATGGGTTATCCGCAAATAATGACAGTTTAATTTTTTTATTTCCTATCTTTATTCCTTTTATTTCTTTCTCTTGTCTAATTGCTGTGGCTAATGTTTCCAAAGCTATACTGAACAGAAATGGTGATAGTGGACATCCTTGCCTTGTTCCTGATTTTAGTGTGAAAGATTTCAGTTGTTGACCATTTAGTATGATGTTGGCTGTTGGTTTTTTCATAGATGGTTTTTATCAGATTGAGCCAAAGACCATCTGTTCCAATTTTTCTGTAGGTTTTTTTTAATCATGAATGCTTGTTGGATTTTGTCAAATGCTTTTTCTGCAACTATTGAGATGATCATATGATTTTTGTACTTGACTCTGTTATCATAGTGTATTATACTTATTTATTTATAAATGGTAAACCATCCTTGGATCCCTAGAATCCCACTTGGTCAGTGAGTATGATCTTCTTGATGATCTTCTGCATTCTGTTAGCCAGTATCTTATTGAGGATTTTTGCATCTATGTTCATTAGGGAGATTGGCATGTAATTATCTTTTTTGGTTGGGTCCTTTTTAGCTTTTGGAAGCAAGGTAATGGTTGCTTCTAGGAATGAATTTGGAAGTTTTGCCTTCCTTTCAATTTCATTAGAGTTTGAGCATTAGTGGCAATAGTTTTTCCCTAAATTTCTTGTAGAATTCAGCAGTGAAGCCATCAGGATCTGGGCTTTTCTTTGTTGGTAAGTTTTTAATTACATTTTCAATTTCATTGATTAATATTGAGTTATTTAGAATTTTTAGGTCTTCTTGGTTCAACTTTGGTAATTCATATGTATCTGGGAATCTTCCACTTCTGTGTTTTTCATCTTATTGGAGTACAGGTTCTCAAAGTAGGTATTGATGATTCTCTGGATTTCTGCTAGATCTGTTGTAATGTCACCTTTTTTATACCAAATTGCATGGATTTGAGCCTTTTCTTTCTTTTTTGAATAAGATTGCATAAGGGTATGTCAATTTTATCTATTCTTTTGAAGAACCAACTATTGGACTCAGTGATTTTTTGTATCATTCTCTTAGTCTCCATTGCAGAACAACCCAAATTTCCATCAACTGGTGACTGAATAAAGATGCTGTGTGTGTTTTTTAATAAAATGGAGTACTACTCAGCCATAAAGAATGATAAACTAGAGACATTTATAGTTAAATGGATGCATTTTGAGGTCATATTCTTAAATTAAATAAATAAGATACACATGTGTAAATACTTAATTGTCTCTCTGATGTGAGAAATTGAAAGTGTAAATAAGGACCAAAATGTAAAATAGATAATGTGAAATAGGAAGCAAAGATTCAAAAGGAAGGGGAAGTAGAGGGTATGGGGGGGAAGGGAAAGACAAAAATATGAGAAAAGAAGGAAAAAATGGAAACAAATGTTTTGTAAATGGGGAGAGCTGGAAGGGTGTAAGGAAGGAAGGGAAATGGGAATAAACAAGAACTAAGATATATCATGTACGGGTATAAATTCCCAACGTGATCATAATGTATACTTAAAATGTACTAATAATGTTAATTTAAAAATTGAATATTTACCGTATATTTTGATGACACCTCATATAGCATATGCACTAGGAGAACCAATGATGGTTAAATAAATACATTGCACTGAGAAAAACTCATCCAAACAAGCAGACACTTAACTTGCCAGAAAAGATTTAGTGCACATTGCAGGTAATGGGGTGGGAATTAATTAAGAGTGAGTTATGGTACAGCTATTGAAAAATACTTTAAGCAAAAGTGAGGTCTGGAACCCAGAAATTTATTTGACTTGTAACTGATGACTTCCAAATGCTGAAGAGCATTTTAGATTTTCCAGATATGTAGAGAAATAGCAAAAAAGACTATCTGAATTTTATATTATTTGTTTCCAGATTCACTGGTAAATTATGACATGAAAAGTCTAATAAGTTCTTACACATGTCTCTTTGTGAAATCACAGTAATGTTCAAAATGCATGAATTTTTTTCAATTTCTCTATCATCATTGTGTGAATGTTAGTATTCTACCTGTGATGTTAATACCATACTTTCACAATATATCATGATTATGGGAAACTAACAAAATGGTATATGGAACCTCATGTACTATAACTTGCAATTGCATGTGAATTGAAACTAGAAAAATAATTTATAATAAACAATTATAATTTGTAAATGGGAGTTTTACTTTTAAAAACTTAAGAAAAAATTACAAATATTTAAATGGTTTATAAAATATATACTAGACTCAACGCACAGCATATACCTATAATTTTTAAAAATCTCTTTACACATGATCCAAAAAACTGAACCAAAAAGCTTCATCACACAATTTCTTCCTGGCTACTGCTACCATCTTTCAAATACCTTCTCTGGCACCCACTGGCAGAAGATCTTCCTCTGCGATAATTAGTGCTTTGAGTCAATGGTTGTCAATTGCTATGTTATCTCACTCTGACATGCAATGGGAAACTGATACAGGAGCAGAGTTCCAGCCAGCACAGCACTGTCCCATGCTCCCACCATTACTGAGGCTATTATCTAAGTAGCACATGATAACATCTTCCCAAGGAGAATGTTTCGCACATTAAACACTTTCATTCCTATGAGTCACGTCGTCAAAACTGACATGACTAATTCAGATACATCTTTCCTTAACTATTATCAAAATGGATTGCAATTTAACAATTTGAGCAGAAGTGCTAATGGCCTGATTACTTCCATTTGCACATCCGCAGTTATATCTGCTATTAAATAGTACTCTATCTCCTTAGACACTGATTATTTCAGAAAATAAAACCTGAGGAGATTTTCATAAAATGAACTGGGATATCTGCTTTAAAGCAAGAGAGTGATTAAACATGTTTACCTTTCTCCAGTGAAATAAATAAGTAAATATCCTTTTGCATCAAAAGAAAGCGTAAGTCAGGAAAGTCCCTATAACAGAACTGATAATCAGAAAAGAGTCAAGGAGTAGATTTCTGAATATAGATGGTATATCAGATCATCATAATGATTGGTTAAAGCAATATTTGAAGATATAAGGGAGGAAAAGAAAGGGTGAAAGTGGTTCATCCCATTAGTGAACTACAGAAAGTACCTGTGTTCACAGCATGAAATGATTCATTTGGAGTGATCACTTTCTCCAGGCTGCTTGCCTCTTTCTTTTCGTTTGCATTTTAAAGTGGAGATTACAAAAATATTTTCCTGCTTACAATGTGCTTCCCATTTGTGGAGAAGCAGATTAGAGTTCCACATAAAGAAAGAAAGCACTTACTACTTTCACATTAATGATATAGACCTTTGTTTAATAATTTAGAAGAGGAAGAATGAAAAAAATAACATCTAGATATATTTAACTGAAATTTTAGCTAATCAAAATGAAGATTAGAGTCTAACAGATTTTTGGAAAGATAATACAGAACCAGTTACTTCATCAGCAATGTTTGCAAAAACCATAATAAAAACAGCAAATATTACTCAAAGATATGAAAAACAAAAACATTCTGTTCAAGATAGATTAAGAGTGCATTTTAGATATAAAATGTAGGATTTTCCAGAAAATTGTTAAATAGTGTAATCTAATATTACAGTATACAAATAAACTAATGAAGAGTCTTGGGAAAATACAGCTATTATTCCAGCATACACATAGTTACATACACACATATGTTTATATATATACACACACACATTAATGTTATATATTACACATGAATATCTGGATGTGTGTAAATAATTCTGTAGTGACAGATGCACAACCGACCCCCCAAACAATTACGTCAAAGAAACCAGAAGAATAAAAAATAGCTTTAAGAAGAAATGAAAGAATACTGAACACTGTTTCTGGTAAAATCTGGAAGCTCTTGTTTATACATTGCTGGGTGACAATAATAAATAGAATAGAAAACTGCAAAATAACAGGATATGGTGAAATCAATATGAAAAATACTGAAAATATTCTATAATTTTGAAATAATCATAACCATTAAAAAGAAATATATAGATAATCAGAATGTTAATCATGATTTTGATTAAGAGTTGATTGCTTAATGCATGGGTTATTAGGTACATTCATGTCACTCTTTTGACTTTCATGTTTATTTATTTATTGGATTATCACAATAATACTATGTATCTATGATAAAATCAATAAAATAGCTGGTTATGCTATGATAAATATTCTAATTGCTATTGTCACAAAAGTATCATATGGAATACTTTCATCACCCTATTGCTGCAGTAATTACTTTTGTGATACTTACAATTTATGCAATTAATCTTTTTTAAAAAAATTATATTTATTTTCCCATCTAGTTTCTCTAAACTTCATCTTTCTTTTCCAAGCTACTGATTTCATCTGTATATCAGCTGACAATAATATCATTAAAGTTATATATGAAAGATTGGGAAGAGTTGTAGGAGGTGGTTTTTGGCTGTTAAAAATAAAATAATTATCCTTTAAGAGTGGGATTGGGTGCAGACAGGAGCAGGATGGGGAGGTTTTTGAAATTTTTAATCATTTTAAATTTTAGTTGCTTGAATATTTGAACTTTCTCTGGTACATTCTTCAAATATGTATTTTGTAAACCTAAAATTAAATAAGATAATATTAGACAGGGCCTACTTATTCACTATTATGGGGAATATTCCATTTCGCTATAAAGTGGCAACTATAGTGGTAACACATCAGTGGGTTGTTCTTGATGGATTTCAAGTGTTTCAATCTCAAGGGCAAATATAGTTTTTATTTTAAGCATATTAACAGTTTTCTTTTCCTAATAACATAAAATGTTTTGCATATCTAATTGTCACTATTCTGATGCCATATGTGGTAAGAAATCTTCTGATTACTACACAGGTGAGCCTACCTGCTTATAGAACAAATGTGCTCAACATATTTATTTGAAAATTAAAAATTTTGTAAAAATATATGGCTGAAATGAATAAAGTTATCTAAAATATCTGGCATGTTACATGTATTAATAACCATAAAAATATTAATTTTTCTTTATTCCTCTGTTAGTAATATTTAGGAAATGTACAATATGCCTTAAAGTATAAAGAAGATAGAAAAAATAATCAAATTAGTGATTATTCTGTTATCATTAGATTCCAGGTTCAAATATCCTACTCCCAATGTCCACAATTTTTCATTTAAAAATAAGACAAACTAATATTCTTTGATTATATGTTCATATATTAATTTAATAGGATAGTATAAACAAATTTATAATACCTACTATAAACTTATTTTCTTTAATAATATAGAATTGTATCAGGAACATATAAACATCTACTCTTTTGCTGCCTATGACACTCTGATCAGATTTCATATTAATTTCTAATTAGTTACTACTATAGGCTACACAATTTACAAAAAACCCCACAACTCTTAATAAGAAATATCTGATCACTTACATAAAGATTATTATTTTACAAATGTCCTTTATTATTATTATTTTACAAATTTCCTTTTAATGGAAATGCTATCATCTGATATTTTAGCATAGCGATAAATTAAGCTATTATGATTCATTTTATGACAAAAATTTGAGAGAAGAGTTTAAACTCATGTGTATTTTAGCAATGAGGTAATGTTTTCATACTACCTAAACTGTATACTTACACCAAATTTTCTTGGTTTATATGATTTTTATAAAATTCACATTGTATAGTTTATCTTTTTTTTCTTGTTTTTCACCTGTTCTTTTTTCTCCTCTAATATTCAGTAATTAAAAGAAAATACTCATGATGGCAGATTGCATTCTTGTACTGACTTTTGCTGTTGCTCTAGTGGAAAAAATGAGTTAACATTTTCTTTCTTAACTTTCTTTAGCTCCAGGTATATCTGAAGTTTTGACTCTCCATCAAGTCTTTCCTGAAAAAGTAACTCAAGAATTTTATGAGTATACTTATTCCAGATACATAAATGAGAATCTCAACAGATTACAATATATATAAATAAGTACCTATTCTTCATCATTAAAATTAGCAGGTACAGAGAAGTAAGTATTGATGAAATACAATTGCTTCAGATATTAGAATCTGGACCTGTCCTCCTGAGGCAATCACCTGTTCAGAAGGTAAAAGTTGAAGAATAATTGCAGTCTGTCATTAGAGGGATCTTCACAAGGCCAGTTTGGCCAAAGTCACAGTGATCTTGGTGCATCAGCATCTAACCCTGGTATCCACAGCACCTCTACTCTAGTGTGGCTATGAATGCTGTCCTTGCTTTTGTAAAGTCTAAGTACACTTGATATTCTTTGAAAACTGTTGTATTTTCAAAGTTCAATTTTCAATCTGAATGCAAGAGTTGGAGTTGGTGAAGCAAGAGAGTTTCATCTAACAAGGTTTTCCTTCCTAGTTTGAGTATTTATTTCAAACATAGAATAACAGATATGCCTGTTTCAAAAACTAAACAAAAACAGAGCAAACTATCTAAGGCAAATAACCAACCTTGAGGAAAAGGATTTATTTAGCTCAGAATTTTGGAAATTCAAAGTTCAAGATCAGACAGAAGTCATTGTGTTGGTTTGGCCTTTGGTAAGAGCAGATAGTAATGATGAGAGCGTGTGCTGGAGCAAGTGGTAACTCCTGCAGGAGACCAGCTTGTAACTGCGCTGAGCAAGCTTTAGATATTATTGATTTGGCTTACAATTCAACTGTTGATTAAAATTATGAGTCATTCCAAGTTCTACATGTGAATTGCTAAATGAGCCTTCAGGTAGTATATGGAGACAGACTTCCCTGTGCCAGCGGTCACAACTGAGGTCTCAGTGATCAATGAGGTTGTGATGTCTCCAATAGCAAGAAAACATTGTAGCTGAGGATTATGACTGTGCAGTCATTCTCCAAGATCAAATGTTAGCTAAAGATAATGCAGGTGGCTTGTTACCTATGACCTGCAAGATAGCACAGGTGCCTTGTTAACTGTGACCTGCCCTTCACAAGAATACATAGTTATTCCCCTTTACAGCCTCACTCATCAGTGCATTAGTTCTGCTCTTCCCACATCTGCCTTCATGCCCCCTTGCTATGTTGTATAATCCTAAATACTGACTAATTTAGAGCCTGTGGTCTTAGTCAAGGGAGAGCAAAGATCAGGTGTTAGCCAAGTTAGAGCTAAGATAAATTCCCAGCTTCCCAAGTAATAAACTATCATTCATTATTCTTTATTCCTTGTTCTTTGTATATTATTCTTTCATTCCCTGGTGTATTCTCATCAGAGGATCAGACACCCCCAATAACTAACTAACTCAGTGGGCCATCACCCAACAAACTCCAAGGAGGCAGAGGTAGAGAGAGAAGAGATTAGGAACCATCGTTTCCTTTAAGAGTGCTTTTCCATACCCAGTGACTTAAGGATCTCCCATTAGACTCCACCTCTTAAAGACACACATCACCTTACAATACTGCTGCCCTGGGGCCATACCTTTACATATGGACCAGTGCAGGACACTCAAATTTACATGCAAACCATAGCAGCACAAATTTATATGTTTTTTATTTTAAACTATCATTCTCTAAAATATCTAAAGTGCTTTGCCTATGAAAGTTCATATACTCAACCATCTTGGTGAAAGATTATTTTTATCAAATGTTAATTTGTAGACCACACATTTTGCCATGCATTTGCAAAGTAATCAAAGATGATGTTTACTAGACTAGCTCTCATAGTTTTAAAATGTGTGGGAATTTATAGAAAAGTCATTTGGCATAATTTGTAAAACTACTAAGCTTAAATCTCATATTTTTAATGAAATTGCATTTTAAACAAAGCGCCTATTTTTATTTTAATTTACATAGTCAAAGATATTATCTATTAAAATTCTGAATTTCTTATTTATATGTCAGTCAAACAATCCTTATGGAAACTCACTTAAAATACAAGAGAATAGCCTATAAGTTTGAAAATTAAATGATTTATTTTATATGGAGGAAAAAACATTTAAAAGTAATTCAAAGTAACTTAAAGAACAAGAACTATAAGGATATACAATAGAGTTTGCAGTATGTCAGTGGCTACCAGCCAAAAGAGTTCATATTGTTAAGTTCATTCATATGGAGAAAAAAGTTTTGAAAATGAAAATGGAAGTACTATTTTGTAAGAAAAATATTAATTTGGAAATTATATTTTAAGATACACCACTATTTAATGTCAAAACCCTTGTTTTCAAGTGGTGTAGGCATTCCAGACAACATATTATACTCTTAAGTTTAAGTCATATCTGGAACTTATTTTTGCATTACAAAACCATGATTGTTTTTTTCTATAATCAATTTAAATTAAGAACATTTGCATGAATTTAGATATTATGGAAATCCTCTGGCCCCTATTAGGCAATTATTAATATTAAGGGGTTTTCTGAGCACATGGATAATTTGAAATCAGTTATATGTATTTATAGCAGATATATAGGCAAACAAAATAAACTAATATTTCTTTGTTTTTCTTTTGCATTTCTAGAGAAACTGCTGTAAATTTTTATGTGCACAGCACAGTTTCATTGTTTCTAATTCTGACATGTGTGAGAAATTTTTGAGCTAGCTCTTGGTATAAGAAATCTAAAAATGTTAATTTCATAAAATTGGAGGGTGAAATGATGATCACCATCCCCATCAGTGATGGGGAGCTAATGGGTTGTGGAAAAATTTATCAAAAAATACATGACCTTAAATAGAAATAAGTTACAGAGATCCGTTGTCCAACATGGAAATTATATTTAACAAGATAATATATACTTTAAAAATGCTAAAAAATGGAATAATTTGTTCTGACTAAAAGTGTAATAACTATGTGAGACAATGTATATGTCTATTATATATACATATATTTATATATTTATAAATGTAAATTTAAACATGTCAAATATATAAAATTTTATCTGTCAAGATAAAAATATAATTTTTTAGCAGACAAAATGTTCAAATATAATATTGTATACTAGCTGGGATGTTAGGAACATTTTTAGAAATATAGATTAAATTCAGTTAATAACAATGAGTGATTGGAAATTTTTCATGAATTATCTGCAGAAGGCCAGCTTCCACATTCCAAAATATTATCTTTTACAGAGACATCAGACATGTCTTACTAGAATGACACTTAAAGCACAAAATTTCTTTTTTCCATTATCTGATGCTTTTCTTCATCTCAAATCTGGCTCTAAAACTCTCTCTTCAATTTTTTTATTTCTTTGTGTCCTATTTTCTGCTCTATCTAGCTGGTCACTTGGCTAATGATTTCATGTTTTCTATACCTTTCTCCTAATTTAGGAAGTCCTTCCTGTTCTCTGAATTTACTTGAATCTAACTCATTTTTAAGACCCAAGACTAGCTTTTCCTATGGCCAGAAAAATTAAGAAAATAAAGTGTGTGTTAAAGATTGCAGATATATATATACACATATATATATACATATGTATATATATATATGTGTGTATATATATATATGTATGTGTATATATATACATATATATATATATATGCCCAGAGTTCGACAAAGATGTTATGGAATGAAATTTATATGACTTTGCAATACTCCTTAAAGATAAGTAATACAAAATTTTAACTTAATTATCAATTAGCTTATGCGACTATATGAATACACTGCTCAGATATCTTGTTAGAGGAAGCACTGATGGCCTGACAAGGAAAGAAAAAGATTGTACACTAAAAGAGCCATAAGAATGGATTGCATTTAATGACAGAAGCCATGAGAGTATCTTGGGATTGGATTTTGTGAGTGGCACACTGAAAGAAGAAGGGGTTGGGGCTGGGGATTTAGCTCAGTGGTTTTGCTGCCTGCTGTGCAAGTGCAAGGACCCAAGTTTGATCCCCGGTACCAAAAAAAAAAGAAGAAGGGGTTAGAATTCAGAGTACGTACATAAGACATCCATATGGGGGGAGGGTACCTTTTCATGACATGGGATAAAGCACTATGGCAACAATCCCTAGAGATGAGGTAAGCTCAGCCCTATGATGAAAAAAAGATGGTTAATAATAAGCACAAGAGAAACACTTGTGTTAAGCTGGTAGGTGGTACAAGATGAAGAAAGGGGAAGTAAAGGTACTTTAATAGACATTTAGTATGATGCAAAAAGTTACACCAGGAGATTACGTTCCATGGGAAACCCAGAGGACATAGAACTCACAATGGCTTTTAAGAATGTGATCTTTAACATATATTCAAAACCACCAAGAATTCAACAATATCATATAATATAATATAGATGAGAAGCAGTCACTAAGCCATTCTCATTGTATCCTAAAAGAAGACAGAGTCCCAAATGGCAGCACTTAATCACTAGAAGTCAGGAGGCCATGATTACCTTATTGAATGGCAAGTTTAGGGGGAAAACCAAAAAACCTGAGTCCAGAGGAAAATTTAGGTATAGTTTATACAACTGAATATTTCTAAAGCAAAATGGAAAGGCAGAAAAGGATGTTTCTAATATTCATAACTAAAGGACAGGGTTGAACAGGAGCAGGAGGCTGAGGGTGGTAAACTTAACCAAATATTATGCATAACTTCCTCACTGCCCAAATTTGAAGCCTTTTTAAAAACTATAACTTATTTATTATAGTGGTTAGGCACTCAAGGAAAATAACAAAATAACTATAAAGGTACTAAATTCCTCAGCCATGCTCTCAAAGGGACCTATGACTACTGAATGACTCTATACCCTAAGGAAAGTAAGCATCCAGAGATTTTGAGGGCTCTTGGCTCTCACCTATATTAAGAAACCCCATCTACCATCATAATCTACTTATCAGAGTGAGAAGTTACATAGATCACATAATATATAGGTTTTTACTAATGTCTCCCTTGTTTCATGAATTCATTCAGCAGTCATTTCCCCACTTTGTGGGCATAAAATAGGAATGGATATAACCAGACTTACAAGTTTCACCACACTATTTCTTTGATGTTTATTTGTAAGTTGTTACATTACAAAATACCAAAGGGAAACCTTTGCGACAATGAGAATCAATATTACATTCAGGAAGGGGGTGGCAGAAACTAGCGCTATCATCAAACACTTACATAAAGTATGCAAGAGCAGTTGTTCCAATCATATCACTGTTTATCTTGCCATTCTATCCTCTAGAAGCAAAGTGAAACGTGCAGAATCAGTGTGATCTACGATGAGCTCAAATAGCAGCTTTGATCGCAGCCACTATGCGAATAATAGCATCATTGTTAGAGAAGATTACTAAGCACATATATGCTTAGGTACATTGCATCCAGCTAATAGTTTGATGAAAGCATTATTTTCTATATCACATAAAAAGGTAATTAGAAACATTTTCCATTCACATAGAGTAGAAAAGAGTAGCTATTTATTGTTTGCCTGAGGACTATCTTATATCATAATATAGTCTAAAAAAATCTGTACCACCTGGTTATTTTTTGGAATATCACACAGATCATTACATTGATGACATTATGCTGATTTAATTGGTCATAAGAAAGGTGGTGGTTATTTCACTGGAGACTTTTGTAAGTGACATACTATCACAAAGGCAAATGACAAACCTATAAAGTTTCATGTTGATGGCAGTTCAGTTCAGTTTTAGAGTTCAATACTTAGAAAAATGGCAATATTTCTTTACTGGGAGAAATGTGCTACATTAACAAAAAGATAGCACTCCAGAATAGCATAATAAGCTCATATAATAATGGACATAATGGCAGATATAAGAATAATATAGAGAGCCAATAGTATTGAATGCAAATTAATAATGAGCTAAAAATATTCAATTATTATGAGCTATATCATATTATATTATAATATCCAATATATTATAATATTCTAATATTATGAGCCAAAAATATTCAAATTATTTGTAGCAGATCAACGCTGAACCCCAGATGGAAAACTATTCCTTAAAAAAAACAAATTCTAACTTAGTGTCAAGTTGTTTATATTGAATACCTTTCAACCTGAAAGGGCAAAAATTTTCTCTTCATAGAAATAGATATCTATTCTGAGTATGCATACATATTCCTGAATTCAGAGCCTCAGTCAGCACTATTACCAGAGGGCATATGGAATCCCTGATCCACAGACATAGGCAAAACATCTAATAAGATACTCACTTTACAATGAAGGATGTGTTGCCATGATCATAGGATCTATTTGCTGTACCATCCAGAAGTAGTCACTCACATGAAACCCTGGAAGGACATACTCACAGCATAGCTGTAGGGAAAGTTTAAAGGCATTACTTTCAAGATCTACTGTATTCATTAAACCAGAGATCTTTATCAATGTTGTTTCCCAATAGAAATAATACAGTGTGGTGGGTTTAAAAGGCTGAAAGCAGAAATGGCTCTTATATTGTTATCTCCAGTGAAATTTCTGGGAAAATTTTAATCCCCACAATGCTGAGTTTGCAAACTTGGGGATCCATTTCCACATGCAACAACCTTTGGCTGGGGTACCCAAGGGTCACTTTTACACAATACATACAGATAAAATATACATACAGAGAGTCAGGAGATCCACTCAGATGCCTACTGTTGTTACTCAATCACCTCATTCGATCTGTAAATAAACAGATACAGAACTGCTAACCTGAGAAAAGTGTATTTTGTCTCAGACTCTTCAGTACTGTTGGATTACATACCCAGGTGATAGACTAGCACGAGATAAATTTGGCATGTGTAGTGAAAGAGCAAGATGAGAACCAGTTCCACCTCAAAGCCACCATAGAGCCATACAGTATTGGTATATGTATTTTTCACACTAAAATCACTCTTTTAATTTCCATTCAGAAGAAAAGTCCATAGGAATAATGGAGGAGATATTTCTGCAGCACACATGAAAAATAATATTTTGCAACATAAACTGTAGAAGATGGTAGCCATAGAAATTCCTCCAAGATCTACTGTTTTGGGGGAGAAATTTACTATTATATTTTACTGAGTACAAGCTTCCTTTAAACTGCTCTGAACTGGTGAAACAATTTGATGATGAAATAGTTTTTTCCCTTTCCTATGGGACAGAAAACTGCAATTTGAATGTGCATATCTTTTAATTTTTTTCAAATTCTAAAAATGTTCATTAAATTTCTTTCACACATGAACTGTAACACATGGACTTTCTATAATATTACTGTTATTGTTTGCCTTGAAAATAAACACGAGTCCTTCTAAAATATATATTTAATACTGAACTAAAGCATTTAAATTTTATGCTACATTATAAACTATATTTCTGATAGGAAAAGCAAGAACATTTATGTAGACATTGGATTAGTCATTTTCCTATCACTGAGATAAAATATCTGACACCCACATCTTAAAGCAGAGATTTATTTGGCTTACATTTTTCAGAGGGGTCAGTCCATAGTTAGCTGACTTCAAGGAAGATATAGAACAGTAGAATGCTGCTCAATCCATAGCAGCCAAGAAACACAGAGAGAGAGGATGCAGGAACCAAAATACAGCCTTTTAGGTCACACCCACAGTGATGAAGTAATTCACCTCTTTCGACCAGACTCCATCCCCTAGCACATTCAGTAATGAATATATCAGTGGATCACACAGGATAAAATCACCTTCCAAAATCCACAGCTCTGAACATAGGAGAATTCTGGGGGATATTATGAATCTAAAGCTTAATAGGCATCAAGAAAATCTAAATTGCTACCTTACAGTTTATATATCTGATGATTGGAAGAATTTTCCACAAATAAAACTCTCCACAAATTCAATTTCTACTCCAGGAATATACATTTCTTGTGCCAAACAACAAATCTCATGTAACACATCCCCCTGTCTTACTACCACTGGCTTATTGTATGTGTTCACTGTACATAGCAGATGACAAAAATATTTTTGGAAATCAGTCCTACAAGAGGATGGCTGATGACAAATTTGTATGAATATAGAGATGACTGTAACAACATAAATCCCACTAATTTCTTTAAACATCTCTAACCAAGCAAGTCTTTATCCCCAAGTCTGGACTCATAACTACTATTGCCTTTCTGTTTAATATTAAAATAAACACTAATAAACTATAATAAGACAAGTGGTAAGAAGAGTTAGGAAGTTAAATAATCACCAGAATTAATGATATACACTAAGTGGAGTTTGCTAATATTTTACTTGTAGAGCTATGTATCTTGGAATGTAACAAATTATTACTTAAATTGTGTATCAAATATTGAAATTACAGTATTTTATATGAGAAAGTCAGTTCTCATTAGTTACAAGAGAAAATGGATGACATTTTATTTAACATTGTTTTTCTAGTGCTGGGATATAGCAATTTTCTGTTGTTTGGTAATTTCTTAGTAATATCAATATAAAAAGTAACATCTTGTGACAATATGATGTATCATATTACAGATAATAAAAAGTAAAAACATGAAATAAATATAGCATAAACACAGTGAGAAAAGAGCAACAATATTGAGATATAAAAAGGCAGAACAACCTAGTACTCTACAATGGATATATTATCAATATAAGCATAAATAAATAAATAAAAACGCAAATGCCATTGTTCAAGGTGTGACTTTTTTCATGTGAATGTAAAACATTACTATGTAGAATACAACACTTGAATTTGGGAAAAAATACTAATATATCTCAAAACTTAATCACACATACAAAAACATGAATAACATTACTTGACTTACATTTTCCTGAGGGGACTAACTGTAGTTAACCATTTTACTTCTACCCTAATTATATTCTTCTTCCTCTTGTTTATTCTAAGGATTCCACTGTCTTTCTCGACCCTCTGACAACTCCATGGTATGTGCCACACCAACACCAGTTCTTTGATTGGGATTCTTTTATCTTAGCATTTATATTAGTATTAATTATTACAGTTTGCTTTCTAACCTGAGTTGGCAAATTCTTTCACTTTCTACAAAAAGCAGTATAACCAATCTGAAATTTGGTAAGAATTGAGTTAGAACAGGTGAGTTATTCAAAACATAGTGCAGTAGAAAGAATCATACAGAAAAATCAAGTCTGCAATAGTTAAGTGACCAAGTAGATTGGAGGCCAGAGTGATATTTGGAAGTTTAAATACATTTGGTATCTCTATAACAGAAACCAAGAAGAAGATGGGGGATTAGGAGTTGTATTAGTTCAGTCACTGTAAAAAAGAAAAATATCCAAGATACTCAACTTTTAAGGAAGAAAGATTTGTTTGGGCTCACAGTTTCAGGTTTCATCCCAAAATCAATTGGCTCCTCTGCTTTGAAGCTCATGTGAGGCCAAACATCACATCAGAGAATGTGAACGTTAGGGTAGGGAGTACATGGTGCTGCAAAGAGGCTCACCACAGGAAGGCCTGGAAGCAAAAGAGAGTGAAAGAGGGAGAGACAAGTATCCCTTTAGCCCCTTCCAGGCACACCCCAAACCCTAACATCCTTCCACTAGCCCAGCCTCCTAAATGTTTCACCACCTTCAATAGTGCTGCAGGCTAGAGCCAAGCATCCAACACTCGGGCATTTGGGAGAAATTCAAGATAAAAATTATAACACAGGACATCAGAATTGAGGACTTCAGGAAGGTACTGAAAGGAAGAAAAGACAGTGAGTTTTCTAATAAACTACATACACATTTTGTGACATGTTTTCTAATCTCAATAAACAAAATTCACAAAGATGGAACAAAAATGTAACACAAAGTACAAGCAAATAGTAATATGAGAGGACTAGATTAATAAAAAACAAAAGATCTACATTTATGTTTCTTTAGGCAAGAAAGCCAACACCCAGAAAGAAAAATCCAAAACTAAATGAAAACAAAGCAAAAACTAATGTAAAGTTCTCCCAGGTTTTCACTGTAATTAAGAAAATGATAACATTATTCACATTCACTGCATTTTGTAATTGAGATAAGTGGTAGTGGACATAAAGAACACCGACTTAGGAAGAAATGTAACTATGATAGTTACTTTTATGTTCCAACTTGATTGGACCATAGGGTACCTGAAATGCTTTGGTAAGCACCTGTGTGAGTGTTTCTAGAAAGAAATATTTGAATCACTGGAAAGAGTAAAGCAGACTGCCCTTCCTAACATGGAGGGTCATTATCCAATTAATTGAAGGCTCCATTAGAGTACTTGCCTGACACCCTTGAGCTGGTATATCTTCCTTTTCCTGCCTTCAGACTCAAGCTTAAATATCCACTCTTCCTGGGTCTTGTTCTTCCAGCATTCAGACCGGAAATACACAGTGAAATCTGTAGTTTACCCACTTCAGATTCTGAGAATTCCCAACCTCTATACTCAGGTGACCCAATTCCTCATAACTGAGTAAGCAAATGTATTTTTGGTTCAGTTTCTACATAGAATCGAGACTAAGGCAGGGACATTACTTGGTTCCAAATGCCCAGTGTTTTCTGATTTTCCTTAAACCTTTATTTTTATATTGCTAGGAAGATACTCCTGACCAAATATTGAGAAATATAGTAATCACTTTTATTCAAACAATGAAAGATTACAATTGTGTATTTTTTTCTTTGTTGATATTCAGAGCTCCTCCTTTTTTTGTACTCATTTTACTTAGAAAATTTTGCTTTATCTCTTTGTGTGTGCTCTCTGTATGTACAAATTTCCCCAAATGAATGTAATTGTTATATATTATGAACACAGACCAAAGCTTTAAAATGGTGACTCAAAAACATAAACATAAAAAAAACCAAAAAAAACAAAAACAAAACATAAACATGTAATTTTTCATCTGGTGTATCTTGTAATGAATGCCTACAAGTATAATTTTCCATAGTTTTATACAACACAGTATTTGAGGGCATTTTTTTTCCAAAAGATGGTAAATCAGTAATGTAGCCAGCATGACTTATTCTGTTCTTAGTATGTAGTAAAAACAATAAATAGTAGTAACGTTTTATTCATGCAGATCATAGTTAAAATCCTAAAATTTATTATATTTTCTCATTTCACTTTTTTCTCATTTTATTTTTACAAAATTAACAGTATATTATTCTTTTCAATTATTCATCCAATGCCACATACTCATATAATAACTCTATGTGTGTGTACACACATGTGATCATAATCACACCCATTGGTGCTATCAGGTTATAAAACTTACTTGAGTTAATTATTGTGTCAATTATTAGTCACAGAAAGCAATACTGTCTAGCTAATACAACTGCTATAGCCAGTCCATTATTCTTTGCCTTTCTTCACTATAAAGGTTATTTAAAGCTAGGCAATTGCTTTCTTAGCCTTTCTTAGATATTGGTGACAATGTGACACTTGTCCATAATATCTAAAGAAATTTTACAATCCATTAAAAGTAAGATAAATAATTCAATAAAAATGAGGAAAATATTTGAATAATACTTCATTAATAAAGATATACAAATGGCCTATATATATGTATATATATGATAAACAACATTAGTCATTTGAGAAATCCAAATTAAAACATAATGTCATATTATTAAACATTCACTTCCATATGGTGAGGTTGTGTGTGAAATGACCAAAAATCCATCCAATATTGATGAGATTATAAGATTTTACAACTGCTTTGGGCAGATTCTTATAATGTTAAACATGCACTAATCATCAAAAATCAGCAGTTTCACTCATAATAATTTTCTCAAAAGAAATAAAGTATGAGCTCAGCAAAAGGCTTATAAGATGTATGTTTAATGTACTTGTATTATCTACCCCCAAAATGAAAGAATTTAAAATTTTCATCAACAAGAAAATGAATATATGATATGATAGAGCAATATATTTTTTTTAAAAATGACCTACTGCTAAATACAGCACTGTGGATCAGTTAAAAACATTGTTCAGCACAAGAAGCCAGAACAATATTACCTACCATAAGATTTTATTTATTTATAAATTCCCCAAAACTAATGCAGAATGATAGGCAATTCAGTACTGGTTCCAATAGCCAGAGTAGCCAAGAAATTGACTACAAAAAGGCACAGGGGTGATGGATATATTCTATATGTTTCTTGGAGTGATGATAATATTATATATCTTGATTCCATTATCAAATTATATTCATTTGTCAAAATATACAAAGTAGAGTATATTTGACTGTAAGTGAATTACAGCTCAATGAAGTTGCCTTAATGTTTAAAAATAAGGACAGAACAATTTTCTCCAAATTATCTTTGGCCTGTCACTTGTTTATATCAGAAATAAAACATTAGGATGAAGATACTTCTATTTAATACAACTTTTAATAAATATGTTTTCATCTTATTAGACAAACAGTGTAATGAACTGTGACTAAATATTGCCATGAAGTGTGTATGTGTGTGTGTATATTTTGATTTTTACTATGTATCAGAATATAACCAAGGATTTTGAGAAGGAATGAAAATTAGTTTAACCACATAATTCTAGCATTTTAAATTATTTTTAGTTAGACTATTAAAATCCAATATGAACTTCAAGGATATTCATCCCCTCACAAGCTTTTCAGTCTACTTCAGGAGGTGAATACAAATTCAGTAGTAATGCGATAATAATTGTGATAAAGGAAATGTGCACACTTCTCAGCTGGTAGAGGAGTAAAATGCTTTACACTGATGCGACTACAGTAATTGGTTTGTTCTGCTCCAAGTTCAATTTAAAATGGCAATTATTTTCTGAATGTGTGATTTAAATCTTTCAAGATATATTACAGTAGAAAGGAAAAGACTTTAGAATTGAAATGTAGACTCACACAATTAGTTATAAAGGAAAAAATTAGCGTCCATGAGGTAACATTTAAACTTATGTTGTGACTTCAATCAAAAATGAATTTGAATTTTTATAATGTATTATAAGAGTATATGAATATATAAATCAAACCATTTAAAAATGACTTTCAGACTTACAGTTAAACTGTAATTAAAGAGAGTGAATGAGGCCTCATTCAATATGGCTGCTGTGCCACTCTCTGAATGTAAAATATCCATCTCAGTGTGTGCTATGTTTTACATTTGTGCTTCCACAATTATATAACTTTATGTTTCAGGTAACACAATCTAGCTTACATAATCTCAAATTTATTTCTTTTCATAACAAAAGATCATCTACAAATAAATATGTAGAGAATGTGAATACTTAGGAATACAATGTACACAATTTGATTAAAAGATCCTCTAACATTAATTCATAACGTACATTATTAAAGCAACAAAATTATTATTATTATTTATATCCAAAATTCAATAAGATAATTTTCATGGGAACCAATAAATTCTAATAAGATTCTTGTTTGGAAAATTGTGAGTCAAAACAGACCTTTTCTCCTTTCATTTGATTTATCTCAGGTATTTTGTCCCATTGATAGAAAGCTATGTTAGCATATTTCTTTTCAGTAGAACAGCTATGTAGGATTAGAATTGGATTGGAAGGGATTTTAATTACTCTAAAAATATTTTCAAATGATAGCCCTTTGAATTTGCAGATTACGTATCTACAGATTCAACCAACAACTGATCAAAAGTATTCTAAACTCGTCATATCTATAGTGAACTGATAAGACTTTTTTGTTGTTGTTATTTCCTAAACAATATAGTATAACAACTAGTTGCAGAATGTTTGCATTTTATTTGGCATTTTAAAGGACCTGTAGATGATTTAAAATACACGGGAGGACGGGGATGGGTTCTATGTAACTACTACACTATTTTACATAAGGGATTTGAGCACCCGAGGGCGCTGACGTGCCTGGGAGTCCCAGAATCAAAGTGCACTCGGATTAAGAGAGAAAGCTGTTAACTGTTCACTACTAAGTGCAGCTCAAATACCAGCAGACTCACCATCACCTAGAGCTTACTAGGAGCGCAAAATCTCTTGCTCTATCCCTGGGTTCCCAAATCCTAATATACATTTTAACAATTCCCAGAGATTATTTTATGTACAATGGAGTCTGAAAAAATCCAGCATAAACGAGGAACTGTTAAGAATGTAAGTGGAAGGCAGGTCAGAAGCAAGGGTGCATGGTATGGGGATTGATTTTCTTTTGTTGTTTTTTGGTTCTTTTTTATTTCCCGTAGCGCAACCTAATTTTCATATGCCAACAATAAGAGCATTATTTTGAAAATATTCATTAACTATTTTATTTATATTCTAGGATAAAATGTGTTCCCCTGGTAATAGCTTAATATGTATTATTTTAGTGGCAATTTTCAGGAAAAAAAGTCCCAAAGGATTAGCACTAACAACATTTTGGAAGAAGAAAAATGACAGTGGTCCATATGTTTGAGTGAGTCTGCGTATTATGTTCTGCTTACGCATTCACTATGCTCATTACGTATAAATGCACACATCTTGAAAATTTCAGCAATAAAAAACCTAGTATAGTGTGTACAATCCTGTTTGTGCTCCAAACTCATTTTACCTCAGACACCTCATTATGAGCAAGTGAGAGGATCAGTGTAATTGATAAGAGTGCTCAGTATCTGGTATTCATGCTGCCAATTTCAAATGTCAGCTGTGTTACTTTGTAGATAAAATTTAAGGCAAATGTTTAACAAAACCAAGTTTGGACTCTTTAGCAAAAAAAAATAGAAGATGATAACATTTAGCTATATCACAGAGTGACAGGATATTCAAGAATAGACTAGTTTGTGAATACATGAAGCTTATATTTCACGGATTCTCTATTGGGGGAGTACATATGTACACATAAATATATGGTATCATTTAAAATATATATATTGTTATATATCCTTCATATATGTACTGATACATATTTCTGAACATATCAGTATATGTAGAAAGAATTTAATGTGTGTATGCAGTGGTTATATATGTATATAAAATTATATGTGAAATAATCATAAATTATATACAGGGACTTATAATTATTCAATGATTTTAATCTCTTTTCCCATTTATACATTTTATACATCATTAAAGTGTCAACATAATATATGTTTACTAATTTCATCAATTTATTTTCATGTTATAACCACATATTTTTATTGTTTCATTAATACCATGTTGCAGTTTTCTTTGCTGTCATACCATAACACTTTTGTCAGTATTGTCTTAAATGATAGGTTTTTAGTAACTCCTATTTAATCTTACAAAAGAGTAGGAAAGGAAATGATTGGATGACCAAGACACATTTTGAAAAACTTGATAATTAACTTTGCATAAATAGAAGAATTATAATTTTCATCTAGGCAGAAAACTGCCTATGTTTAATTAGTCAAGAGATAGAGCTTAGCTTGTCATAATTTTTCACAGTAAAACATTTTTGTAATATTGAAACATAATTTGCTCCATGTGTTATTATTTTCAATATGCTACTGAATTTATTTATACTACTGGGCTTATTTTTTTAACCTTGTTTTCATAATCAGGAACATTTTTGCTAATTTTATTCTAATATGTTTTAATTATTACAACAAGGAAAATTAATAGGTTTGTGTTTGTCTTCCCATTTTATCATCTTTGTCTTGATGTTTTATAAATACATAAATAAAAAATTGCCAAGAATATTTTTATTAATCAAGAAGGAAAGTAGGAGGTTGGAAGATGATCAGATACTGTCCTAGTTCTATTATTTAGTTTTATTCTTTAATTGTAAAAAGTTTTCTTAGTATATGTTTGCAATACATAATGAACATATTATTCATGGGCTATTGACAAGTATCACATAGTGATCCTCTTTCCTTCTCCCTCTTCTCCCAGTGTTGCATCTCCCTTCATTCCCAGATCTCACTCCCATGCCCACAAGGTATATCTCCCTATTTAAATTTTTGCTGTTTTCTATCTTCACTGTTAATTTAAATGAAGTAGATATACATTGTCCTTAATTTTATAAAATTTGGCAGAAAATCATGCTACTTTTTACTTTGTATCCCTTGGATTAGATCACTATTTTGTTAGAAACTAGACATTTTTTCTATATTTCAATTTTTTTATGACCTCTCACATTTGCTTGTATTTACATTTCTTATATATGTTGATAACATTATTTTATTTCTAATTTGGTTTACCATGAAAAATCTAGTTAATTTCATTTTGGTTAAAATTAAAGGGTTTTTATTTCATCTTTTTAATTTATAGTTTAATCTTCAACAAATTTGTGGTTAAACTAATTTTATTTTATTTTATTTTATTTTATTTCATTCAGTCCATTATAATTGCCTGTAATTCATATATCTCAATTTTTCTCTTAATTTATTTGGTCTTTCCTCTTGATTTTTTTCCTTTTTACTAATGTTGATGGCTCCAGCCAAGAACTTTGGAGTTTTGGGGGGTTTTGTTTGTTTATTTATTTTTTGTTTATTTGAGACAGAGTCTCCCTCTGTAGTCCAGGTTGGCCTTGAACTTGCTAGGTAGCCAGTCTGGCCTCAAACTTGCAATCTTGCTTCAGCCTCCCAAGTGCTGGCATTACAAGTGTGCAGCACTACTGGCAGTTTGAGCACAATTTTTTATTTGTCAATTTACAACTTCTATTTCTAACCATTATAATTAAATATATAATTATATTATATATGTATATAATTATACAAGAATGCAAATAGGTATTATATAATGCAACATTACAATATAAAAATATACATTTTAAAACTTTATATAAAATAAAACTAAACATCAGTGTGTGTGTGCATAAGTGTGTGCTCATATTTATGTATCCACAATTAAAAAATACACACATATCCACATATGTGAGAACTTTTCAAGCTCCTTACATAATTACACTACTCTTTGCTTCTGCAGAGAAAGAATTAGGGCTACTAAGTTTTGATCCTCTGTCTCAAGAATTCTTAATTTTACACTACAACTCTCCAGTCACATTATATTAAGTATACAATTAAATATTTATTTTTAAAATCTACACTAGCCATTGGTCATAAATTAATTATAATGTAAGTCATGTCCACATAAGACAAATTACTCCAAAATGTTTTTAGCTAGTGCTATTTACATATTCTGGGTTGGTTGTTCGCCTTTGTGTATATTGCATTTACTGACAAATGGAGACTAAAAATAGACCCACTTTCAAATGACAGTGCTGAATGACAAAGCTGATACTGATAATTACTCAGTTTGTAATATATTCACTAAAATTAAAAACAAGTCTAGGCTATATAGTGCTATCATGTTCTAAGAAGATGATTAGAACTGTATATTTCTGTGTACCATGAATGACAATTATTTTCAAAAATGAAATAAAATTGTGAGATGATATTGGCATTATCTCACATTTCACTAAAGTGAAAATGTTTCTTGCCTTTCATTATTAAATACAAATTGTTTTAGGTTGACATATATGCTGATTACAATCACACATGTATTATATGTATATTCAAAATGAGTAAACTACATTTATACATATGTATGTGTATTTACTTATTTTAATGAAGCATTCATTTAAACCTATTATAATTTTTTTTATTTTGAGATATATTTTTATCAGTTTTCATCATCTATGAAAAGGCTGCAAGTGAAATTTATCTTTCATCTAGATGTTGCAACTTTTAAGCTGTATTAGTATTTTAGTTGTGATAATATTCCTCATTAGGTATTTTTTTTTTTGGCTTTCATACTAATTTGCCAATTCTCAATGGGTGTTCCCTATCTTTCCAGTTTCATTATCAATTTCCTCACTTCTAACCCTTTCTGACAGCCTCTCCAAGGGCCATTATGCTTCCACTAACAATGGCTTTGTGGTTTTTCCATCATTTGTTCCACTTCTTGATCTTGAACTTACTCCCACGTGTTTTGGATTTTTCTTAAAGTAGCATTCCACTACTTGATAATTCTTCAAATGTACTAGCAATGTGACAAATATCTCTAAAATGAAAATTTATTGTGGTTATTGATTCTGTGGGTCAGTAATTTGGAAAATGCAGAGTGTAGACAACTTGCTACAGTTGCAGTGTTGGAAGAGTTGAAGGCTAGAGCCAGGAACCACTGAAGCCTGTTCATTCCCAGGTCTGGTACCTGGCCTGTCCCACAGACTCAGACACTTGAACAGAGATACCCAGACTAGTCTTCTTCAGTATATCTCCTATTTGTCTGGAAAATACTCACCGTGGGTGCTAGTAGCTACAGCATTTATCCCGAATTAACTCATGGATTACAGTCCTAACCTAACCCTCAAATTCTGCCATGAAATAGCTCACCTTTGTTATTATTTTTGCATCTCTGTCATATATCATTGGACTTTGGAAACAGACATCATTTTCTTTCTCTCTCTCTTGCTCTCTTTCTATCTATATCTATATCAATATCTATGTATAAATTTTGTTTTAACACTTATGTTTCCTTTTGCAAAATATAGTAATTTTTGATCACTGAAAATTAAATAAACACTGACAGTTAGCAGCATTATTTTCTAAAAGAGAAAAGTACTTCTATGATTTTGGGGTTTTTTTTACATTTAAATATATTACTCATAAAATTTATGTTGAGACACTGTTAAGAATGAATCTAGTTTTTTCCATCTATATGTGCTTTTGTTGTCTTAACATTACTTGCTTAAAGAGTGTCATTTCATTATTCTTGCAAAACAATCATTATTTACTGTTTGTAGACATGGAACTAGTCACTTTCTGAATTCTTTACTCTGTTTTATTGGTTATACACTATTCATGAACAAACATTATTTTTTAATCACAGAGACTTTATATTTTAATATAATTTCCCCACTTCAGTGACCCTCTTTTTCATTATTTTTCTTATTTATCCTGCAAATGTCTTCCACATAAACATTGTAATCTATTCATCTTGCTTTGAGAAACTTCTAATGGTATTGTTACTAGAGTGATATTAAATTTATAAGTTAAAATATGTTATCATTACAACATTAAGTTTCCCTACCCGGGAACTTAGGGTGTCTTTGTATTTGCTCAAGTCTTTATCTTTCAAATTATTACAGGCATAATATGGTTTTTCCTCAATGTTATTAATTTGCATTTATGACTTAATTTTATTTGGTTTTCTATATATCTTTTCTCTTATTTCTAAAAAATTGTCAACATTTCCAAAAAATCAACATATATAACTTCCTATTTTACTAAATTTTATAATTTGGGTGACATTTTTCCCTTCTATCTTTTGAATTTTGCACACATAATCACATAATTTTTCCATTTCCAGATATTATGCTGGTAATTTTCTTTGCTGTGTTCAATGGTACTGATAAATGAATACACATAACACTAAGGAGTTATTAGATAATGGTCATCCTTGCTCCTGACTTTATTTCCTGATTAAATGAGCTGTTTTTTTATATCAAAACACACACACACACACATGTACACACATACACACATAAAATGCATAGTAAAGATATAAAGCATTCTAAGTAGTATTTATGTATACTCTCAATATGGAAATATTCATGCACTCTAATTTTTTGAGTTTTTAGCATTCTATTTTGTTTTATGAGACAGGGTCTCGCTATGTGATTCAGGATGGTGTTGAAATTACTATGTAGATGCCCTTGAAATCATAGTGATCCTCCTGCCTCAGTCTCACAAATGCTATAATTACAAGTGTGCCCTGCCATGTTTAGTGAGGCTTTAATAGAAGAAATATTAAATAGATACAAACATCTTTGTCGTTTTTATGCATTTATGACTTTTTCCTACTAAGCTCTATTAAAAGTTTGAATTAGATAACTCAAAGTCAGGTGTTTATGATTCTAAGAAATAAACAATAGTGTTTAATACATTTTTTAAAGTTTAAAATATTTTAGTTGACTATTAAATATTAAACTACCTTTTCATTCTTATAATAAACACACCTGGCATGGACATATAGAGATTAATTAAATATAAAATTTAAATTAAATTATTTCCAAAATATGCCGTATTCAAGTATATGATTAATCTGAAATTTAAATATGAAATTTGACTACTATTGCTAATAAAAAGCAGGAAATTTCTATATAAAGTTTTCTGGTTTTGTTTAGCAAAACCATATAACATTACCTACTAGAATAGGCTCAAGTCAGCTAGTTAGTTAATTTTTAAGTATTATCTTTAATTTAACATATATTTAGAAAAAAATTTAAAACCACTAATAACATAGCTTGGTGAACCAAATCAATAAGAGGCTGGCCAAAAAACAAGTGTTTTAGGTGTTATTAAAAGGGACTCATAGGTTGTTCCTTCAAACATACTATATTGACATTTTAAATATTTCTTGTAACTAGTAAGGTATTAAGCGATGATTCAATTCAGGAAAGATATGTGAGTTAGACACCATGGGTAGTAGATAACTAAATTGGGGTTGCTTTTAGCTTCTAATTTGGGAAGCTTTGTCTAGAATCAAATATTTGCATTTCCAATCTGTCATTGAATTTTATGATATTCCTTTAACAAACATATTACCAATTTGTCAGAAGAATGGAAAAATAATTCAATTGTTCTCATTTGTTATTGAGAGTTATATATGAATTAATCAAGATATTTATTAACAAATACTCATTGCCACTGATCACATCATGTGAAATTTAATCAGGGTAGTTCTTTAATTAGTTTTAATTATGAGCATCTCTTCAAATCTCCTTGGGACAGTCAAGTTTTTTATCATTTGTTTAAACCATTATTAGTGTAGCAGAGCAAAATTAACTCTCTTTTTCCAGGAAGCAAAGTAAATATCCATGAACAAGAAAAACTCAGTACAGTAGTACTTGGGAGTATAAAATTTAAGTGCTGTATTATTCACCTTGTATGAAATCATGCAAATTGAATTTAAATGAATGTCCTAAAGTAATAATTGATTGCATACTCTTTTAAATAATAATTCATATTAATAGATGCCAGGAATATGTATTGTACAAAGAACTTTATAAATTAGAAGCTATAGGGTTCATAAGATTATTTTTTTCTGTGCTGACCAAAAATTATTGAATTCCTTGACAGTTGCAGAACCCAGGGAATGATAGCTTTTTCTACAGAGACCTGAAAACAAATTAGTATTGAACATCATAAGGTACTGATAAAGGTATCTAGGTTTCCAAAATTACTGAAAGAAATTCAGCCCAGTCCTGATCCAAATTCCTTCCATCCTCATATAAATTACACATACTGACCCACTTGTGGACACAACTTGATAAAACTTGTTTCTTTTGCTATCAATTGTAATAATGTTTCAGGCAACTCTGAATTCTCCTGATACATGTTTTGGATTGATCTTGTTAAGATTTTCTGCTTTAGAAACTTCTGAATCCCAATAAGCCTTGTCTTGGGGCAATTTAGTAAATCCCTGCCTTCGGATTTGGCTGAGAAAAAACAAAGATTTACCCTCAACTTAATTTCCAGTACTGGAAATTAATTTACATAGTTTTCTAAAAATAATAAGTACCTTTGCAAAAGTTCAAAATAATCTAACTCTGGAGCATAAATATTAGGGATATTCTGCAGAATAAGAGTAAGATAAAACAGAGGTTTGTGTGGGTCATAAGACAAAACAGAGGCTTTCTTAACAAAGATATATATCTTAAAATACAAACAAACAAAAGTAAAAACAATGTAGAAATATAGCCAAATAAAATAAAAGAAAAATGGAAATAAATATATTAGAATATCAATAGTCTTAAAAGGGTAAGCTGCAGCTTCAATTTCAAGGATTACCTTTTCTTTGTAATAAAAGAAGAAAGTCACATGAGTATCAATGACAAAAGTCTGTATTGAATTGAAGAACTTGATATAAAGAGCTTAGTGACCTATGATGTGAACATTAATCATGGAATGTCAACTTCATTGGATTAAGAAACACCTAGTAGATTAGAAAGACCACAATTTTGGGCTGGGGATTTAACTCAGTGGTTCCGGCGCCTGCCGTGCAAGTGCAAGGTCCCAAGTTCTATCCCTGGTACCAAAAAAAAAGAAAAAAAAAAAGAAGAAAGAAAACCACAATTTTGGGTGTGCCTGGGTAGGTTGTAAAGCTGTGACTTTGGGTAGGATATATAGTTCCTGGACCCTTTCCTCTCTAGCACTATTCCACTTTGTTGTTTAGCTCAGTGTCTTCGCCTTGCAAGCACAAGGTCCTAAGTTCGATCCCCAGCACCAGAAAAAGGAGAAAAAAAATTGAATGTTTTCTAAATACTATGAACTAAGGATCTTTGCTCTGCCACACACATATGTCACAATATTTCTGCCTTGAAGCCAGCTGACCATGGACTGATCCCCTGAACCTATGAGCTAAATTAAAACTCTCCTTCTTTATGTTGTTTTTGTTGGGTATTGTGTCCTACTGAGAAGAAAGCCAATAGGGACAATTGGTACCAGGAGTATGCTCATTGCTGTGACTTTCCTGACTGTAGTTTAGAAGACTTTAGACTTTGGATGTGGTTGATAAGAGGAGTTAGAAAAATTTATGAGATCCAGTCTAGAGAAACCTTAGAATTAGATAAGTAGAGCCTGATGGGTGATTCCTGTTAGAGTTCAAACCAACAGTTTCCTGATAGGAATCTAGAAAGTAGAGGCCAAGCTCAGGACGTTTTAGTTTGGAATTACAACTCTATTGAAAATTAGAATAAAGGCCATGGGTATTATATTCTGGCAAGAAAATTGTCTATATTTTGTCTATGTCCTGAGACTTTGTGGGAGACTGATATTAAGTGAAGTGGAATAATTTATCTGGTGGAGGAAAGGCAAAGGAAGCCAAATATTCATGCTGTGGCATTGGTACTTCCAGATGGTTTAGTCAGCTTTGTAGTGACAGTTGAGGGTAAAAGGCAGGAAAAAAAATTGAAAAATTCAAATTTTTGCCCAGAAGGAACTGTGTATAAAGCTAAGGCAAAAGAAATTATGGCAGCTAAAGAGATTAGCACTATTAAAAAGAAACTAAATATTTTGTACAGGGATAAGAAGAAATATCCTTGAGGTTCTTCTCAAAACTCACAAGATCTCACCCACTGCAGGCTCAAAGGTACAAATGTGTAAATTTAATTTGATAAGACAGTCTCTGGGGCCCTTGATAGAAAGGGCCTTCCTAGGAAAGTGGTCATCAAGAATTGATTTCACTATGCTCAGCCATCAAAGCACTATGAGGTCACTGTAGTCAGAGTCCAAGGATACCTGGCTATTGGCCATAAGGACAGAAGACCTTGGCATTGTCTTTGTGATATTGGTTTTATAGAAATACAAAATTCAATAGTCATGGCATTGAGGAGGCTTCCACTCAGAATACAAAAAAAAAAGGCTGGGAAGCCATGAAAGGATCCCCTGAGATGGCAGTACATAAAACTATAAGAATGAAGTCAAAAGTTGCAGTGGAAACCCCACTAAATCTGAGATGCCAGGAACATGGAACATCTTCTAATCGAAACAATAGCCAGTGAATAAAGCCAATCTAAGAGAGACATCATAAAAGCATCAATAAACACGGCCATAGGGATGGGGCTGCTCAAGCTCTTGGGACTTCACATCTCACCACCATGTGTCTCAGATTCCAGATATGGAGCTGCAGGACTTCATGTTTGTTCAGCTGGGTTTTGTCTACCTTGGTCTGATTCTTTTTTATCCCCTTATCCCTCACTTTTGGAGTTAGGAAGTTTAGCCTGTGCCATTGTACCTTAGAATTATGTAATTTTTTTAAAACACAGGTTCACAGTTAACCATTTCCTTTGAGTCTCAGAACAGGCTGTACTTTAAGTTCTGGAATTGTTGAAAGTTTGTTTAAATTGTATTAAACAGTAAATAATTACTAAGAAGAATAAAAATACATCTATATGAAACAATTAACAAATATTGAGAACACTGTCTCTACCATAGGGCTGAAATAAAATTCCCAGGTAAGAAAAATCTATGGGGGAATTACACCCCCACAATGCCACCACCACCAATGCCCTAAAGATAATACTCAGACCTTCTTAGGGTGGTCATTGCCTTGGACATAGGATGGGAAAGAAGTTAACTGAAGAGCAACTTGCTAAATTGGTGGGGTGTTAGCTAGAGTTTTTGGGAATCTACTCATTGGAGTAATGTAGAGATTAACTAAAAGCCTTGAGGATATTGGGTACCATATATTATCTTTGGTATTACAAAACAGGATGAAAAGAGTGAATATGAAACTAAAATGTGGTGAATTGATAACTGATAAACTCAAAAACATTTATTACATTCCTGTTTTCTTGGTTTAGAAATTAGAACATGGGAATTTCCCTAAATTAGTTTAATGTAACAAACAACTGAAACCCTAAAAATAGTACAAGAATGTGTGAATAATTTCAAAGTTCACTATAATTTCAGTTGATAAGCCAAAATTAGGATAAAAGTTTTTGATTTTTAAATATGGTTACTAATTGTCCTCCTCTGCCCTCACTACTAAAGAAAGTCCTCTCAAATATAGTTTCTTTATTCTTTAGCATACTTTCTCCTTTTATTCCTTCTCCTTTATTAATTGAATGATTGATTAATACTTTTATGTGCCACCTTCATTTGTATTACACATCTATCATGTGATTTCTTTTTTACGTATTTCTTTGCCATGAAGTGAATTAGAATTAGCAGTTCTCAGATTTATTGTTCTTATTGTTCTGAGCCTCCACTGTGAAGAATGTAAGGGTAAATATTCCAAAATGGACTCAACTTTTGAGATCATTTTTCTTTTTCCATTATCTTTGAATATTTTGTAAATGGCAAACTTGCTACCTATTTTGATGTGTTTACAGACTGTTTCTGTAAGAACTTCTAGTATGTACACAGGACAAAATATTCTTCCTCATAATTAGGTGGACTCTGTACTATGCTAACAGTGAAAAGAGAAAAGACCTGATGTTTACAATGCAACTTGTATATTAGAGATATAAAATAGATTAGTCATTAAAATGATAATAAAAAGTGCAAATCCTTATGCCCTAATAAGAAGTAAGATGAACATTTAAAAAAAAAAACAAACTTATTTTGCCAGATAGCCTCGGGTTTCTATTATATAATGTCCAAAACCTGAAATTCAGTAGTTCTTTCTTCCCATTTCTAAATCTTGGAAAATATTTCTTGATACATTTTTGCAATTTAAATTAGTTTCAACAATGGATTACAAGGTATAAATTTTCCAGAAATAAAATTATCAAACTAGAAAGAATATATAAATGAAATAATAGATTACAGTAACTCAGACATGCAGTCTTAAATATCACAGAATATATATATATATATATATATATATATATATATATGAATGACTGAAAATAGGAATAAAAAGAGAGAGAAAAATATTGTAATCCAACAGTAATCCAACATGGGCAATGTATTTAAAAGTGTTTCTTAACTCAGTACAACTGTCTTATGTATTTTATTTATGTTTTGGGGCCTATTAGTACACTTTAATTTCCATGTATGATAATTAATATTATAAGGTCTTGTAAGATAAATAAATGAATACAATGCTTGAAAAATAGAAAGGATTGGAGGAAAGGGGAAAAAATAATTGAAATGTGTCATCTACATATATCAGCTCCCCACAATGAATGTAATCATTATATACTGCAAACATATACTAATAAAAGTAAAAAAAAATAGAACTTCCAAGAGGAGTATACCAATATAAATTCTACAAGAGTTGTTGAAAGTACAAAATAAAATTATAAAATAGAAAATGACAAGATATAGAAACAAAATGTAGCCCCAGCATCCAGCCCACCCAAGAAAAGTACAGGGGACAACAAGATAGAGGACATTGAAAGAAACCTACCTGAACTTACTGAAATGATAGCTGCAGAAGTGAACAAACAAATAGAACAAATAGAAGAGGCTATAGGAACAATAATCCTCCAGGTAAAAAAAAGAAATGACAATAAAAATGAAGGACATGCTCAATGAAACTAGAGTAGAAACATTTAAAAAAAAATAGAGGAGCTAAGGAAAATAACAGAAACTGTGAACACCCAACACAGGAAAGAAATGGAATACATGAAACAGATTCAAACAAATATCCAGGAGAGTAAAAATTCTACTGAAAGTATGGGTGATCATTTAGGGAGAAGACAGAATTTCAGATATAGAAGACATGATTGTAGTTACCATGAAAATAAAGATATCTTAAAAATAACAAGAAGCCATGAAAAATTAATCCAACAATTGCAAGATGATGCAAAGAAAAAAAATATAAGACTGATTGAAGTCAATGAAAGAGTAGGAGAATTGCCATAAAAAAACCTATTCACAGATGTTATGGAAGAAAACTTTGTGAACATAGAAAAAGAATTAGACATACAAATAAGTGAGGCATACAGAACTCCAAATACTCATGACCAAGATAAATCTACACCCAAGAATATAATAATCAAAATCCCAGCAATTCAGCACAAGAACAGAATATTCAAAGCTATCAGAGAAAAGAAACAAATCACCTTTAAAGGAAAGTGCCTCAGAATCACAGCAGACTTCACAACACAAACCATTAAGTCAAGCAGAGTATGGAGTGAAGTATTCCAAACCCTAAAGAAAACAACTTCCAATCCAGATTGATGTACCTTCCAAGATTATCTTTCAAAATCAGTAGAGAAGTAAGATATTTCCATGACAAAAACAACTGAAGAAACTCACAAACAATAAGCCAGCTCTACAAAATATTCTGAAAGTCATTTTAGAGAGAGAGAATGAAAACCACAACTCCAAGAACACTAGTAGAAGGAAGCCACTAGACAGGGCAGGCAGTTAGACAGAGGGGATAGACATGGAATCAACAGCAGGAAAATAATATGACAGGGATAAACCAATAAACAGCACTTATAACCATCAATGTAAATGAGTTCAATTCACCAATCAAAAGAAACAGACTGGCAGAAAGGATTGGGAAACAAGATCCAATGATATTTTGCATACAAGAAACATATCTAACTCAAAAAGAAGTTCATAGACTGAGAGGCAACAGGAACCTAGAAAAGAGCAGGGGTAGCGATCCTATTTACAGACAACATGAACTTCAAGCCAAAATTGATCAAACGAGACTAAATATTCAAAGGTCACTAAATATTTGTTAAAGAAAAAATATAAGAAGAAGAGATAACAATTATAAGTATATATGCACCAAATATGAGTGTACCTAGTTATATAAAACAAATATTAATGGACATGAAATATCTAATAAACACTAACACAATTATAATGGGGGACATGGATATCCTACTGTTACAAGTAGACAGATCAACTAGACAAAAAAATCAACAAAAATATCAGAACTGATCCATACTTGTGAAGAAATGGATTTAGTAGATGTCTACAGGGTGTTCCACCCCAAAATATCTAAATACCCATTCTTCTCAGTGGCACATGAGACATTCTCCAAATTAGACCGCATACTAGCCCATAGAACATGCTTAAGTAATTTCAAAGGAATTGAAATCATCTCATGCATATTATCTGACCACAGTGCAATGAAAATGGAAAACAATGACAAAAGAAACCACAAACACTCCATAAACATATGAAAATTAAATAACACCTTCTGGAATAAAAAAATCTAGTAAGGATGAAATTAAAGAAGAAATTAAACAATATCTACAATTAAATGACATTAACGACACAACTTATGGATCACAGTGAAAGCAGTCCTAAGTGGGAAATTTATATTGGTGAATTCTTATATCAGGAAAACAGGATGAGCTCAAATAAACAACCTAATGTTAAACCACAAACTTCTAGAGAAAGAACAGGTCAACCTCAAAGCTCACATAAGAGAGGAAACTAGAAAGATCAGAGGAGAAATGAATGCAATTGAGACTAAGAAAAAAATACAAAGAATCAATTGATAAAAGAGTTGGTTCTTAAAAATTTAAATAAAATTGATAAACCCTTAGCTAATTTTATAAAAAAAGAAAAAAAGAAATTCAAATTTGTGCAATTAGAAATGAAAAGAGTGAAATGACAACAGATCTTGGAGAAATTCAGATGATCATTAATACCTATTCTGAGAACCTGTACTCTAACTACTGAAAAACACAGAAGAAATGGACATATTCCCAAATACATATGAATTATTCAAGCTGAATTGAGGGATAAAAATTCTAAATAACCCAAAGTCAGTTAATAAAATTAAAAATGTAATTAAAAATAACAAATGTAATTAAAACCCAACAAAAAGAAGCCCAGGTCCTGATGGATTCCCTGCTAAATTCTACAATAAATTTAGAAAATAACTACTGCCAAATCTCTTTAAACTCTTTAATGAAATAGAAAGAGAAACAATACTCCCCAAGTCATTCCTGGAAACAAGTATTACCCTGATACTAAAACCAGAAAAGGAAGAAACAAAAAAAAGAAAACTACAGGCCAATCTCCCTAATGAATATAGATGCAAAAATCTTCAGTAAGATACTGGAAAGCAGAACACAATGAACCATCAAGATTATACACCATGACCAAGTACGACTCATCCCAGGAATGCAGAGATGGTTCAACATATGCAAAGAAATAAATGTAATGGGTGTACATATGTCACTGTGGTATGATTCTTTTAATTCTTTTGGGACGATACCCAGCAGGGGAATAGCTGGGTCAAACGAGAAAGTTAGTCCTAGTTCTTTGAGGTATCTCCATACTGATTTCCACAGTGCTTGCACCAGTCTACACTCCCCCAGCAGTGGAGCAGGGTTCCTCTTTCCCCACAGCCCTGCCAGCATTTTTTATTGGTTGATTTCATGATAGCAGCCATTCTTTCTGGAGTGAAGTGGAATCTCAGCATTGTTTTCATTTGCATCTCTCCAATGACCAGTGATGTTGAACATTTTTTCATGTATTTATTTGCTATTTCTACTTCTTTACCTGAGAAATGTCTGTTCATTTCAGCTGCCCATTTTTGGATTGGGTCTTTCAATTTGGGAGGTCTGATCTTTTTAAGTTCTTTCTAGATTCGAGATAGTAGACCTTTGTCTGAGGAAGAGCAGGTGAAGATTTTTTCCCACATTGTGGGTTGTCTCTTCACACTGCTGGTGGTTTCTCTTGCTGTGCAGAAGCCTTTTAATAAGAAGAGATCCCATTTATTGATTGTTTGTGCTAGTTCACAGGCAACTGAGGTTTTGCTCATAAAATCTTTTCCTACACCAATGTCTTCAAGAGTTCTACCTAACCTCTGTTCCAACTGGTTCAGAGTTTCTATTTTAATATTTAGATCTTTCATCCATTTTGATTTTAGTTTAGTGCATGGTGAGAGATACAGGTCTAGTTTTAATCTTTGGCAAGTTGAAGCCCAATTCATTCAGCACCATTTATTAAAGAGGCTATCTTTCCTCCAGTGAGGGTGTTTGGCTCCTTTGTCAAAGATGAGATGGCTGAGTGTGTCTGGAGTTGTTTCTGCATCTTCTAATCTGTTCCATTGGTCCTCAGGTCTGTTTCTTTGCCAGTACCATGCTGTTTGTATCACAGTAGCTTTGTAGTAGAGTTGCAGGTTGGGGATTGTGATACCCCCTGCCATGTCTCTGTTACCTAGCATTGCTTTTGCAATTCCGGGTCTTTTCTTGTTCCAAATGAATTTTTGGATTGTTTTCTCAAGGTCCATGAAGTATGCTGCTGGGATCTCAATTGGAATTGCATTAAATCTATATAACAGTTTTGGAAGTATGGCCATTTCACTATATTAATCCTTCCTATCCAGGAGCAGGGGATGTCTGTCCATTTTCTGATATCATCTTCAGTCTCTTTTTTCAGAGTGCAATAGTTTTCAGAGAAGAAGTCTTTGATTTCTTTCATTAGGATGATTCCTAGGTATTTCAGTTTTTTGGATTCTATTGTGAAAGGAATTATTTGCCCTATTTCTCTCTCAGTGAGTCTGTCATTTGTGTAGAGGAAAGCTATTGATTTTTGTGTGTTGACCTTGTAACCAGCTACTTGACTGAATTTGGTTATTAAGTCTAGAAGACTTTTGGTGGAGTTCTTGGGGTCTTCTATATAGAGTATCATGTCATCTGCAAATAATGACAATTTGATTTCTTCATTTCCTGTCTTTATTCCTTTTATTTCTTTCTTTTGTCTAATTGCTGTGGCTAATGTTTCCAGAACTATATTGAACAAGAGTGGTGATAGTGGACATCCTTGTCTTGTTCCTGATTTTAGTGTGAAGGATTTCAGTTTTTGACCATTTAGTAGGATATTGGCTGTTGGTTTTTCATAGATGGCTTCTATCAGTTTGAGGTAGAGACCATCTATTCCAATTTTTTGTAGGGTTTTTAATCATAAATGCATGTTGGATTTTGTCAAATGCTTTTTCTGTGTCTATGAAGATAATCATATGGTTTTTGTCCTTGACTCTATTGATATAGGGTATGACATTGATTGATTTGCATATATTGAACCATCCCTGCATCCCTGGGATGAATCCCACTTGATCAGGGTGTATGATCTTCTTGATGATCTTCTACATTCTGTTTGCCATTATCTTATTAAGGATTTTTGCATCTATGTTCATTAGTGAGATTGGCCTATAGTTCTCCTTTTCAGTTGGGCCTTTCTCTGCTTTGGGAATCAAGGTGATGCTTGCTTCCAGGAATGAATTTGGGAGTATTGCTTCCCTTTCAATTTCACTGAAGAGTTTAAACAGTAGTGGCAGCAGTTCCTCTCTAAATGTCTTGTAGAATTCAGCAGTGAAGCCATCAGGGCCCGGGCTTTTCTTAGTTGATAAGGTTTAATTACATTTTCATTTCATTGGTTGATATTGGGTTGTTCAGAATTTTTAGGTCTTCTTCATTCAACTTTGGTAATTCATATGTATCTAGGAATCTGTCCATTTCTTCTGTGTTGTCCATCTTATTGGCGTATAGGTTCTGGAAGTAGGTATTGATGATCCTCTGGATTTCTGCTGGGTCTGTTGTCATTTCAGCCTTTTCATTCCTCATTGCCTGGATTTGGGCCTTTTCTTTTCTTTTTCTGACAAGGTTGGCTAAAGGCTTGTCAATTTTGTTGATTCTTTCGAAGAACCAACTCTTGGCTTCATTGATTTTTTTTGTATCATTCTCTTAGTCTCCATTGCATTGATTTCTCCTCTGATCTTTATAATTTCTTCCCTTGTATGAGCTTTGGGGTTGTCTTGCTCTTATTTTTCTAGAAGCTTGAGGTTCAGCATCAGGTTGTTTAGTTGGGCTCGTTCTGTTTTCCTAATATGTGTATTCACTGCTATGAATTTCCCTCATAAGACAGCTTTCATTGTGTCCCATAGATTCCGATATGTTGTACTGTCATTGTCATTTAATTGAAGGAAATGTCTGATTTCTTCTTTAATTTCCTCTGTGACTCATTGGTTATTCAGAAGTGTGTTGTTCAATTTCCACGTGTTTATGAAATTTTTTGAGTTTCTTTTGCTATGGATCTCCAATTTCATCGCACTATGGTCTGATAATGTACAGGGGATAATTCCATTTCCTTTGCACTTACTTAAACATGTTCTTTGTGTGAGTATGTGGTCTATTTTGGAGAATGACCCATGTGCAGCTGAAAAGAATGTGTATTGTGATTTTGTGGGGTGGAAGACTCTGTAAACATCTGTTAAGTTCATTTGTTCAAGAGTTCGATTGAGTTCTAGTATTTCATTAATTATTTTTAGTCTAGTTGATCTATCCATTTGTGACAGTGGGGTGTTGAGGTCCCCCACTACAATTGTATTAGTGCATATATGACTTTTCACGAAAATGGATGCATCTTGGCAGTATACTCTTAAGTGAAATAAATCAGATGCATATGTAAAAATATCACATTGTCTCTCTTGTGTGAGAAACTAAAAGGGTAAACAAGGACCAAAATGTATAATAGTTAATATGGAGTTGGAGGAAACTGTTCAAAAGGAAATGGAAACTCTGAAAGGGGGAGAAGGAAAAGGGAAAAATAGATAAAAGAAGGAAAAATCTTGAAACAAAACTTTTGTAAATAGAGGGGAAGGGAGATTGAAGTGAGGGAAGGACACTGGTAGAAAAAGAGGCATCAAGCTATATATTGTTCAGGTACGAACTCCCTTTGATGAATGTCACCGTTATGTATGTTTATATTATACCAATAACATTAATTAATAAAAAAGAATGGTTGATAATTATTATTTAACAATCCTAACTAGAATCACTCATTACAGTATTAAAATGCTTTCAAATTTTGTTAATTAGGAGGGAAATATGTATTTTAATTTATTTTATTTTTCACTGAACATTTGAAAATATTCAGGATTCTTTTGCAATGTTTATGTGTGTTCTGTTTCTGCTCCATTTTTTTAGTCAGTTCAGTTTATGTTAAAATTAAAAGACAGTATTTTAATTTTAAATATAACCTTTTTGAGGTTCTGTGGTTTTGTTTTGAAAGAAGTATTCCTTCAAAGTCATAATTGTTAAAATCTTGCTTTGAATTTGAACATCACAAAACAATATATTAAAAATTATGTCATCATAAATATATATATTTATATTATATATAGTATAATATATAGTATATACTATATATACTTGTATACTATTTTCTACTGGGTATTTTGTGTTTGCTTTCATATATGTTTATGTTTTTTACAGGTGACTTAGATGTCTACTTTCTTCTCAAATAATTCATTCATAACCAATAATATTTTTCTTATTATGATGCACAAATTTTGCATGAGTTAATATTCATTTATGGGAAATTAGGTGAAACTATGCTATATAATATTGTGTAATAACCACATTTCTATTTTTTCTCTTCTTACAAAGCAGTACAAGTAGGAAACAAAGAATTAAAATAAATTTATAATTCACATTTAAAACTTTGTAGATTTATATGCTATGTTGATATATTTATGTTATATGTAATTGTATATTAACATATATCTAAAATTTATATTGTACTGCTATATTATTTCAATCTTAGATATAAATATTCTGCTTCTCTTTTTTTATTTATATTTTTTGTGATCAATAACATATACTAATATGTTATATAACCTCTTTTAGTTCTGAAATCCATGTAATAAACAAATCCAATTACATAGCAGAAGTGCTTACTTTAAAGAGACAAATTAGGAGAATCGTAGAGTGAAATGTTAATTTTTTATATTTCCTTGAGGCATGATGAATGTTATAACATTCAAACTGAGGAGAATGAATAATGACAAATATTTTCTTCTCCTTACAACAGCAAGTGTGTGGCTAAATGGATCATTTTAAAGTACTACATGAAAGCATATATTTTTCTCAGAATTACAAAATGTTAATGTATCCACATTTATTTTTAATCAATCTGTCACTTTGACTTGCTACAATATTTTAATTACATTAGCATCTCTACTTTGTTTACAATTTCCTGGTTGTAAGGATTTGGGACATTTTAGGTACTATGGATCTTTCTTTATATATAATATTTTAACTATGTTCTCAATTTTTCCATAGATACAAGGGTCACCACCAACTAGCTTTATAACATAATGTTGTTATATACCCTAGGGTGTGTTTTTTTACGTGAATATTTTTCCTTTATTGTTCTAACAGAGTTAATGTGTTTTCCTAGGGTTCATTTATCACAAAACAAATTTATAGTGCCTTGCAAAACTCCAATACCTTAGAAAGAATGTATTTATGTTTTTGTTGGCTCAGACTTAATAGCTCAGGTAGTATGATATCCCTGAGGCCTTATTCTTTAGGTTCTTTCCATTTAAAGAAAATACATTTAGGTCATACACTGAAAAGGGAACTATGTTTAGATAGCTGTGAGAACTGTTGAAAAATTGCTAGACAAGCAAACTTTTTTAGCAGACTTTTGTTAACTGGAGAACATTATACTTTAAACAGCTTACAGATTTATATTATTTAAATCATTAAAAAATAACTAAAACCTTTAATTAAAAATATGAGATATTATTGTGATTTCCCACCTGTATCAATATTTCTCTCCTGTGACTCCAGGGAGAAATAAAAAACATTGTTTTTATTTTTATAACATTTTAAAATGGGTTTAACATGTAATTATATACTTGACATGCACTGTAGCATCTACAGCATAAGAATGCACTAGTGTGAGATTTTCAGGAAATATTCACAGTATTTTTTGTCAACACAGTTCTACAAACAGTGGAACAAAACAGTATGATGGTACAGTATAATGGAAATTTCAAAGGCTTACAATTATTTTGTAATAAAACAGAGCTAAATTGGAGCTATGCTTGATTTTCTATTCCCCACGTATTCCTAGGTTAAGCATTGGGAAAAGACAAATTTCTGCTAGATTTGGAAGGAGGAAATGAAGAATAAGTGTTTCCCAGATAATCAATGCAAAGCCACCAGAATTACTACAGTACACACATATTACTATGCTCCTGGCTTATGGACCAAATGCTTACATTACAATCTCTTCTACACCACTGAATCTCTTCCTTTCGTTTAAGTGCTGGGCCAAGAATATGTACATGTCTGTGAAAAAATGATTAGCATTTTTGCAGTTCAATATAAGAAAAATAGGAGTGAGGTCAAGGTCATCTTGAGAATCCAGTTTGTATTTGTAAATTTCAAGTGATTCACATGGGCTGCAGTCTATTCTAAATTTACCTTATCTGTCATATAGCTTTTATTCTTGTCTGTCTATTCTGATGATCTATGACATTTGGACGTGAACCAGAACTAACACAAACAGTAGTTTTCTGTAGATTTCTCCATCAGCTGTTCTTTGAATTTCTTGATTAATGTCTTTCCCCATATCCATTAAGTGTCTCTTTACAGGATGCTGGTAATCCAAGTCTTCCCAGATAAAAAAACTGACTCCATATAATATATCCTTAATTCCATTTCACTCACAGTGGTTCTACTTTTCTGATCTAACCATACTGACATGGTCACACAATTATTCAATACTTGTTCTCTTGTCATTTAAAACATTTGTGTGAATTTACATTTATTAAAATTTACAATTAATGCTTGCAAATTTTTCAGCAGGAAAAGAAGTGGCATTCACTGTACTTAATTCATGATAAGCTATAAAGTCATAATTTAAAAATGTGCTAGAACAGAAAAAAACATAAAAGACAAAATAGAATCAAATAGTAAAAGAAACATGAAAACTGTTAGACGTTGCTTAAAATTCAGTGGCTACTGAGCTGGGACTCTAACTCAGTGGTAGAAACCATGTTTAGCATTGTGAGGCCCCAAGGTGGATCCTCAGCACCATGAAAAGAATAAGAAATCAGTGAGTGGAGGGCAATACTAATGATGTTGCATAAGTATATCACTACATGGAGAAAAACTGAATTAACAATAAATGTTTCCCATCGATTCAGGCCTAATTGAAAGTGCAGATGTGAATTATGAGCCAAAAAAAAGCTGAAACAGTAAGCTTATATATGAATAAGAAACAGATCAAAAGAGAAAAGATGTGTAGGTGGGTATATGTGTTTATGTGGATGTATGTGTGTTTGTGCCTGTGTGTGTGTTTGTGTGTGTGTGTGGTGTAGTGGGGAACAGGTAAGAAGCTCCTGCAAAGTAAAAACAAATTAAGGAAACAAATGAAGAACAGATGAAATATTTAAATTGACAACAGAATGAAAAATGTGATATAAAAATTAGTATAATAAGATATATTCAGTCTCACCGTAATCAAAGAAATGTCCCGATAGCAGACTGGGTCACATTACCTTCTTTAGAATCTAGGGAAGGGGCCAAGAGATAAACCTTCCTTGCATCCTATGTGGTAGACCACTGTAACTCAGAATAATCAATATTTCTGTGGATGTAAGTTACCGAAATCTTGTGATTCTTCTTAAGTATATGATACCTTTTGATTATTCATTCTGCATCAGACTCCTACATGCTAATTGGACCTGTGTCTGGTCACAGATCTGCACACACTGGAGGGTACTGGAGGAAGGTAGGCTGATCAGCAAAAGACTACCTCAGTACAAGTCATCAGCAATTCTTTCTGAGAAGAAAGTGTTGCTTCCGTGGAAAAAGGAGTCTTAACAGAATTTAGGATTTCAAAGCTCAGGCCATAAGCTGCAGCAAAGCCGGCCATATTTTTCTGTTCTAAGTTCAAGTGACCAGTTCTTTGCAATCAATGCTCTAACATAACTGTGGTATATTTTGCAAAAAATACAGTTCAGTTTGCATTATAGTTCAATCTCATATAGGTTAGCTTTTGTTTGTAGATAATTCAAACCTACTTCTCAAAGAGCCTGAAGCTTTCATGGCATAAACCATAGGGAAAATGAGATCAAGAGGACCTTTATAAGTTTCAAGATTGACTTATTAAAGAAATATCCACAAAAATGAAGGACATGGCTTAACTGTAAAATCTAGTGATGTTAAAACTATAAAATACTTAAAGTAATCTTACAGAAAAGTCAGAAGAGTGATTAGTTTTGGAAGACAGGAGGAAATTGGGTTTGGGATGTGTCACATGGAGCAAGTTTTTTTCTTTCTTGACCTTGCTGATGGTTACAAAAGGTGTGCTTTAAATCCTACATTGTTCTGTGTGATCTTTTAAAAATCTGTTTTCTTTTATGGTGAAATAGTTTTTAAAAGGATAAAAGGGCTTATCAGTGAATGAATTGTTCAGACTCCATCAGACAGCCAAACCAATACTCCAAATATTGTCTCATATCTAATACTATTATTTTTAAGCCCCAGGAAAAAAAACAATTCTCAAATCACTTACCCTCTGTCTTTAAAATAAATATAATAAATTTAATTATTTTTAAATATCGGTAAAACAATTTGTTCTGATATTTACCTCAGAGGAAACTTCTCAAGTATGCATAAAAGAGGTACGTAAACACATTTAATCATATATCTATAATTTTGAAAACCTTCTACATGTTCAGCAATAAATAAATGTAATAGAAAGCAGTTGTTAAAACAAGCTAAAAATGTATTGTTGAAAAATGTATTGTTGAACAGCCAATATTGCCAAAAAGATTTAAAGCTAAATATCATTTATATGAATGAAAAAGAATACAAAGACTGGAACACTGTGCATTTGGGTAAATATCTATGTCATTATATGAACACAAAAATATTTAATCTAACACAGGCACACAAGCAACAGCCAGAGGCCAGCCCAGATTCCATCCATAAGTGTGTGCAGATCCCAGCAAGAATCCTGCTTGGAGCAGAGTGGCATGGATGTGGATGGATCACAGCCAGGGCCTTGCACAGATCCAGGAGCTTGGCCCCACAGGCTCCAGCCAAAGACCCACTGGGAAAAGAGCTGCACAGACAGAAAGCATTACCCAGAAGCCTGGCCAGATACCATTGGTAAGTGCATACAGACCCCAACCAGAAGCCCACTCAGACACCAGAGACACAGGTGCATGGCCCCCAGTCAAAGCCCTCCCAGACAATAGTTATGCAGGGGGGCAGGCCCCAGCCAAAGTACATCCAGATACCTTCCTAAGTGAGCACAGACCCCACCCAAAACCCTGGTACATCCAGATACCTTCCTAAGTGTGCACAGACCCCACCCAAAACCCTGCCCAGACAACAGGGCAGTGCACAGATCCAGAAGGCCACCATTCTGAACCCAGGAATTGGCACAGTGGTGAGCAGCAGAGAAGAGGCCTCTCAGTGGCTAGCTGAGAATTGAAGATGACTGGGCAAGCAAAGAATTACTTCAAAAAAGGCACACCAGGCTGCATCTATTGAAATTAGAAGACATGTAAGTAAGTCTCAAAACCAGACTTCCACATCACCTAAGGCAACCCCAAAGGGCAACTAGATGGGACAATCTGATACTCAACCACTTGGATTCCTTGAACTGACAATGAAAGAGGAATCTGGAAAGAATGAGGATCTGGAAAAATGAAATCAGAAATAATATCGCGGATAACAACAGAGATTATGTCCACAGTGCAAGTCATGATTAAAAACTCTAGAGCAGGCACAAATAAAAAAAAATAGAGGAGCTATGGGACATGATGGAATCCCAGCATAGGAAACAAATGGAATCCATAAACTAGATAGAATGCAAAAAGAACTTAAAAAAATCAGACCTCCCAAATTTAAAGACCCAATCCAAAAATGGGCATCAGAAATGATCAGACATTTCTCTGACAAAGAAGAAGAAATAGCAAAAAAATATATGAAAAAATGTTCAACATCACTGGTCATTCGAGAGATGCAAATGAAAACAATGCTAAGATTCCACCTTACCCCAGAAAGAATGGCTGCTATCATGAAATCAACCAATAACAAATGCTGGTGGGGCTGTGGGGAAAAAAGAACACTGCTTTGCTGTTGGTCGCAGTGTAGACTGGTGCAGCCACTGTGGAAATCAGTACAGAGATACCTCAAAGAACTAGGGCTAGAGGTACCATTTGCCCCAGCTATTTCCCTACTGGCATCTTCCCAAAAGAATTAAAAGAATCATACTGCAGTGATATATGTGCACCCATGCTTATAGCAGCACAGTTTGTAATAGCTAAAACTTGGAAACAGCCCAACTGCCCATCAACTGGAGACTGGATAAAGAAAATGTGGGTTTTTTTTTTTTTATAAAATGGAGTACTACTCAGCCATAAAGAATGAGACATTTATAGCTACATGGATGCGCATTGAGGTGATACTATTAAGTGACATAAATAGAACAAACATGTAAATACCAAATAATTTCTCTGGTGTGATAAACTGAAAGTGTAAATAAGAATCGAAAGGCATAATAGATATTGAGAAATAGGAAGAAAAAGTCCAAAGGAGAAGGGGAAATGGGAGGGATTGAGGAAAGGAAAGAAGAGAATGGGATTAATATGAGAAAATGAAAAAAGAGAAAAAATGTCTTTATAAATATAGAGGGGTGGAGTGGTTGAAGGGAAGGCAGAGAATGGGGAAAAAATAAGAACCAAGATATATTATGTAAAGGTATAAATTTCCAATGATGAATGTCATTATATTATATACCTAAAATATACCAATAAAATTAACTTTACAAAAGATGAAAACAGATATCCAGGAGATTAAAAATTCCATTGAAAGTAATGCAACAGAATGAGCCAATGTAAGGACAGAATTTCAGATTCAGAAGGCATGATTGGGCCGGGATTTAGCTCAGTGGTTTTGCCGCCTGCTGCACAAGCGCAAGGACCTGAGTTCGATCCCCCGTACCAAAAAAAAAAAAAAAAAAGAAAGCATGATTGCAGTTAATGATCAGGAAAAGAAAAATTTCCTAAAAATAATAAGGGACCAAGAGAAATGAATCCAGCAGCTGCTAGATGATGCAAAGAAGAATAACATAAGAATGATTGGAGAAGCTCAGCCGGTCCCAGCACCCAGAAGGAAGCTCCCCAACTACCATCCCAGGCTTCTAGGGCAGTGAAGCTCAGCCGGTCCCAGAACCCGGAAGGAAGCTCCCTGCCTCCATCCCAAGCTCTTACGAGAAGGTGAGCCACGTGGGTGCCAGAAGCACCGCCCCCACCCCATGGAAATGAGAAGACACATAAACAAGCCTCAAAAACAGACTTCCAGATCACCTACAGAAACCCCAAAGGGAAACGTGATGGAACAATCTGATACTCAACCACCTGGACTCTCTGAACTGGCAACAAAAGAGGATCTGGGAAAAATGAAATCAGAAATAATTACTCAGATAACAGCAAAGATTTTGCTCATGGTGCAAGACATGATTAATAAATCTAGAGAGGACACAGATAAAAAAATGGAGGATCTGAGGAATATGATGGAATCCCAACATAGGAAACAAATGGAATCCATAAAACAGATACAAACAGATTTCCAGGATATTAAAAGCTCCATCGAAAGTCTGCACAGCAGAATGAACCAATGTGAGGACAGAATTTCACATATAGAAGATAAGATTGCAATTAGTGAGGAGGAAAAGAAAAATTGCTTTAAAATTGTAAGGGAACACGAGAAATCAATCCAGCAGCTGCTAGATGATGCTAAGAAGAATAACATAAGACTGATTGGAGTCAATGAAGAAAGAGGAGAGAGTTCAGATGACATAAAAAAACTCTTCACAGAAGTGATGGCAGAAAACTTCCCAAGGAGGAGAAAAGAACTTGACGTACAAAATAAGTGAGGAATATAGGACTCCAGCTAGCCTTAATCAAAAAAAAAAAAACTACACATAGGCATATAATAGTTAGGATTCCAGAAATCCAACAGAAGAACAAAATTCTACAAGCAGTGAGAGAAAAGAAACAAATCACCTACAAAGGAAAGCCCATCAGAAACACAGCAGACTTCTCAATGCAAACCCTCAAGGCAAGAAGAACTTGGAGTGATGTATTTCAAGCCCTAAAGGAAAACAGCCTCCAACCCAGACTGATGTACCCTGCAAAACTATCTTTCAAAATTGATGGAGAAATAAGATACTTTCATGATAAAGAGCACCTCAGGAACTTCATAAATATCAAAGCAGCACTCCAAAAAATTTTAGACAATACCCTAGGAAAAGACAATGTGGATCACAACCCCAGGAAACCCAGCAGAATGAATCCATTGGGCGTGACAAATTAAATGCAATAGGGGAGAATCCAATGAAAAGAAAAAGTCATGACAAGGCTTTTAAAACTTTTAAGTTCGCCTCCCTAATGAGTGTATAATTCAATCTTGTTATTGTATTGATTAGTATTTTTCTGATTCTAGAGTTGCACACTTTTCCTTGTCCTGTACTGGCTATTTATCATCTTCTTATGTGTACATTTTAATTGGGTTGTCTATTAATGAGCTCTAAGAATTCTTTACATATTCTGGTCATAGATTTTATGCCTTGTAAATATGGTCTGTTTAAGGACTACTTTTCATTTTAATGATGTCATTTAAAGTTCTAAATTTTGATGGAATCTCATTTATCAATTTTTTTATACATCATGTTTTTTGTATCCTAGATAGTTCTTGCCTACCCTGAATTCATAAATATTTTCCCTTCTAATTTCTTCTTAAAGTTTTATACATTTATGCTTTCTTATTTAGGTTCATAGATCCCTTCAAGTTATTTTCATGTATAGAAAAAAAGGGTTGAGGTTAATTTTTTTATATAGAGATACCAGGTGTTCTAGTGCCATTTGCTGAAGACATTATCTCTTCCTTGGCTCTTGAATTGAGTTTATATTTTATAAAATGCTAATGTTAAATAATCTTTCAAAACTCAGTGGACCATATATGTGTGGTTCTATTTCTAGATTCTCTCTTTTATTCCAATGATCTATATGTCTTTCCTTACATCAACACTGCCTTGATTACTGTAGCTTTAGAAGAAGTCTTAAAATTAGGTACTAAATGTCTTCCAACACTGTTTTTGATTTTGTTTTTGTTTTGGCTTTTCTGAGTCCTTTGTACTCCTACATAACTTAAATTTCAGTATCCAGTTCTTCATTTATAGTAATTATACACAGACCTGAATTTTTATATATACCTTGTGTTTTCTAATCCCGCTAAATTCAAATACAAGTTCTAGGGGCTTCTAGAGATTTCTTAGTATTTTCTCTGTAGATGATCATTTCATCTACATAGAAAGATTTTGCTTCTACCTTTCCAATCCTATCCTAGTTGTGTCATTTTATTGCCAGACTATTTGGTAGGGCCTAAGTTTCAAAGTTTAATGGACAGATAAAGAGTAAGCATATATGCCCTTGTTCCCCACCTTAAGGAGAAAGCATTGTATCTTTTCCATTCATATAAGGCATTCTCGCTGGAAGTATGGAGTACATGTCTTTAATCTGTTGAGAAGGTTCTGTTCTACTTCTAGTCTCCTGATCGCTTTTACCATGAACAGCTGTAGAATTTAGTCCAATACTTTTTCTCCAACTAGTGACAGGATCATATGGCTTTTTCCTTTCCTCTGTTAAAATGATGACTTTTGGGGGTGGATCTTCCAATGCTGAACCAACACTGCCATCCCTATAACAAAACCACTTTCTACATCCTGCCAGATCTGACTTCTAATGGTTTGTTTTGTTAAACAAATTTCTGTCTATGTTCATACTTTTTCTTCTATTATCTTTATCCAGTTTTAGGATTAGCACAATGTTGAGTTCCTAAAATGAGGGGAGAAGTGTTCCTTCTTTTTTCTGCTTTAGCTGTTTGATATAATTTATCAGTTAAAATGTATATGAGCCTGCTCTTGTCATATAGGTAGGTTTTCAAGCTAGGAATATACTTTCTTTAATAGGTGCTATTCAAGTTTTATACTTCCTCCAGAGTTAGTTTCATTAATTTGTCTTCCAAGGTACTTCTTAGAAGTTGTCAAATTTATTTCAAAACAAATTTTTGTAATATGCTTTCTATATCCTTTTAAATTCTGTAAAATATGTGGAAATGTCTCCTAGATCTTGATATTATAATTTAAGAAATGTATAATTGATATTGTGTAACAGGAAGAAAAGGTCTAAAAGGGCAGGGGAATTGGGAGGGGTAGGAGAAGGGAAAAAAGGGGAAGGAAAAAATACGAGAAGTGGAAAAAAGTGGAAACAAGGTCTTTGCAAATAGGGAAGGGTGGAGGGGGTGAAGAGAGGGCAAGGGAAGGGGGAAATAAATAAGAACCAAGAGACTCATGTAATGGTACAAGATCCCAAAGATAAATGTACCTGTATTTTATACCTAAAATGTACCAATAAAGTTAATGGGGGAAAAAAAAGAATGATTGGAGTCAATGAAGGAGAGAGTGCAAATGACTTAAAAAACTGTTCACAGAAGTAATTGTAGAAAACTTTCCAAGCTGGGGAAAAGAACTTGACATAGAAATAAGTGAGCTATATAGGACTCCAGCTAGCCATGATCAAAAAAAAAAAAAAACTACACCTAGGCAAATACTAGTTAAGATTTCAGAAACCCAAGAGAAGAACAAAATTCTACAAGCAATTAGAGAAAAGAAACAAATCACATACAAAGAAGACCCCATCAGAATCACAGCAGACTTCTCAACACAAACCCTCAAGGCAAGAAGAGCCTGTAGGCACTTTTTCCGAAAGGAAAAAACCTCCAACCCAAATCAATGTACCCTCCAAGACTATCTTTCAAAATTGATGGAGAAATAAGGTACTTTCAGAAGAGTACCGGAGGAACTTCATGAATAACAAACCAGCATTTCAAAAATGTTTAAACAATATACTAGGAAAAGAAAATGAAAATCACATCCCCAAGAAGCCCAGCAGACTGAATCCATCAGGCATGACAAAAAATTAAATGCAAAGGGAGAGAATCCAACAAAAAGAAAAAGTCATGACAAGGATAAGTCAATACGTATCAATATAACCATCAATCTTAATGGTCTCAATTCACCAGTCAAAAGAAATAGACTGCTATAATGGGTCAAAAAGCAAGAGCAACAATTTCATCTATGATCCAATTTTCAATTTCTTACAATTTCTTCTATGCTGCATAGAAGAAACACACTTAATTCACAAAGAAACTCATAGACTGAAAGTTAAAGGGTGGAAAACAGTACTCCATGCAACAGGAATCTGAAAAAAAGCAGAGGTAGCTATCCTATTAGAACATCAAATGGATTTCAAACCAACACTATTTAAAAGAGACAAAGAAGGATACTACATACTTGTAAAGGGAACACTCCAACAGAAAGAGATGACAATCATAAATATATATGCACCAAAAAATACTAGTGCACCCAACTATATATAACAAATACTAACAGACATGAATAATCAAATAAGCACTAATTCAACAGTAGTGGGGGACCTCAATAGCCCATTGTCACAAATAGATAGATCACTAGACAAAAATAAACAACAAAATACTACAACTCAATCAAACTCTTGAACAAATAAATTTAACAGATGTTTAAAGAGGATTCCGCCCCACAAAATCAGAATATACATTCTTTTTAACTACATATGGGTCATTCTCCAAAATAGACCACATATTTGCTCACAGAATATGTTTAAGTAAGTGCAAAGGAATTGAAGTTATCTCCTGTATATTATCAGACCATAGTGCGAAGAAATTGGAGATCTATAGCAAAAGAAACCACAAGAATGTCATAAACACATGGAAATTGAGCAACACACTTCTGAATAACCAATGGGTCACAAAGGAAATTAAAGAAGAAATCAGATACTTTCTACAATTAAATGACAATGCAAATATAATATATCAGAATCTATGGGACACAATGAAAGCAGTCTTACGAGGAAAATTCATAGCAGTGAATACTCATATTAGGAAAACAGAGCAAGCTCAAATAAACAACTTGATCCTAAGCCTCAAGCTCCTAGAAAAGGAAGAGCAGGACCCCAAAGCTCATACAACAGAGGAAATTATAAAGATCAGAGCAGAAATCAATTCAATGGAAACTAAGAGAACGATAGAAAAAAATCAGTGAAGCAAAGAGTTGGTTCTTCTAAAGAATCAACAAAATTGACAAACCCTTAGCCAACCTTATCAGAAAAAGGAAAGAAAAGGCCCAAATCCATGCAATTAGGAATGAAAAGGGTGAAATTACAATGGACCCAGAAGAAATCCAGAGGATCAATACCTACTTTGAGAACCTATACACCAATAAGATGGAAAACAGAAGAAATGGACAGATTCCTAGATACATATGAATTATCAAAGTTAAACAAAGAAGACCTAAAACTTCTAAACAACCCATTATCAATCAACAAAACTGAAAAAGTAATTAAAAACTTACCAACTAAGAATAGCCTGGGCCCTGATGGCATCACTGTTGAATTCAACAAGACATTTAGAGAACCACTGCCACTACTGTTTAAACTCCTCAAAGACGTTGAAAAGAAAGTAATACTCCCAAATTCACTCTTGGAAGTATACATCACCATTATCACAAAAGCAGAGAAAGATCCAGCCCAAAAATAGAACTATAGGCCAATCTCACTAATGAACATAAATGCAAACATCCTCCATAAGACGCTAGCAAATAGAATGAAGAATTTCATCAAGAAGATCATACACCCTGACCAAGTGGGATTCATTCCAGTGATACAGGGATGGTTCAACATACACAAATCTATATTAATAGAGCCAAGGACAAAAACCATATGATCATCTCAATAGATGCAGAAAAAGTGTTCAACAAAATCCAACATGCATTCATGATAAAAAAAAAAAAAAAACCTACAGAAAATTGGAATAGATGGTCTGTACCTCAATCTGATAAAAGCCAACAGCCAATATCATACTAATTGGTCAAAAATTGAAATCTTTCACACTAAAAACTCAGAAAGGAGACAAAGATGTCCACTATCACCCCTCCTGCTCAATATAACTTTGGAAACATTACCACAGCAATTTGACTAGAGAAAGAAATAAAGATAGGAAATGAAGAAGTTAATTTGCCATTATTTGCAGATGAAACAATACTCTATATAGAAGACCCCAAAGAACTCCACCAAAAGACTTCTAGACTTAATAATCAAATTTGGTAGAGTAGATAGATAAAGGTCAACACACAAAAATCAATAACCTTCCTCTACATGAACTACAGAGTCACTGAAAGAGGAACTGGAGAAATAACTCCCTTCATAAGAGCATCCAAAAATGTAAAATACCTAGAAATCAACCTAATGAAAGTAATCAAAGACCTCTACTCTGAAAAGTATAGCATTGTGAAAAAAGAGATCAAAGAGGATATCAGAAAATTGAAAGACATCCTTTGCTCGTGGCTAGGAAGAACCAATATAGTGAAAATGGCCATACTTCCAAAACTGCTACATAGATTCAATGCAACCCCAATTGAAATACCAACAGCATATTTCGCAGACCTTGAGAAAACAATCCAAAAATTCATTTGGGACAAGAAGAAACCTAGGATAGCAAAAGCAATTCTAGGCAACAAAGACAAGGTAGGTGGTATCACAATCCGCAATTTGAAACTATACTACAAAGCTACTGTGATTAAGTACATCATGGTACTGGCAAAGAAACAGACCTTAGGACCAGTGGAACAGATTAGCAGATGCAGACACAACTCCAGACACACTAAGCCACCTCATCTTCCACAAAGGAGCCGAACACCCTCACTGGAGGAAAGATAGCCTCTTTAATAAATAGTGCTGGAAAAATTGGGCTTCAACTTGCCAAGGATTAAAACTACACCTATATCTCTCATCATGCACTAAACTAAAACTGAAATATATTAAAGATTTAAATATTAAAACAGAAACACTAAGCCAGCCGGAAGAGAGTTTATGTAGAACTGTTGAAGACATTGGCAAAGGAAAAGGTTTCATGAACAAAACCTCAGTTGCTCGTGAAATAGCCCAGAGAATCAACAAGTGGAATCTCTCTAAAAATCTTCTGTACTTCAAGAGAAACCATAAACAGCATGACAGAGATAACCTACAATGCAGGAAAAAAAATTTTACCAGCTGTTCCTCAGACAAAGAGTTACTATCGAGAAATATATAGAACTTAAAAAAAATCAGACCTCCAAAATTTAAAGACCCAATCCAAAAATGGGCAACAGAAATGAACAGAAATTTGTCAAAGAAGTAACAATAGTGAATAAACATGAAAAAATGTTCAACATCACTGGCCTTTGAGAGATGCAAATGAAAACAATGCTGAGATTCCTCCTCACCCCAGAAAGAATGGCTGCTATCATGAAATCAACCAATAACAAATGTTGGCGGGGTTGTGGTGGGAGTGTAGACTGGGGCAACCACTATAGAAATCAGTATGGAGACATCTCATAGAACTTGGGCTTGAGGTCCCATTTGACCCAGCTATTCCCCTGCTGGGTATCTTCCCAAAAGAATTAAAAGAATCATATGACAGTGATACATGTACACCTATGTTCATAGCAGCACAGTTTGTAATAGCTAAAACTTGGAAACAGCCCAGTTGTCCATCAACTGGAGACGGCATAAACAAAGTGTATTTTTTTAATATAATAGAGCACTATTCAGCCATAAAAAATGAGAAACTAGAAGCATTTATAGCTACATGGATGTACATTGATGCCATATCCTTAAGTGAAATAAATACAGCGCACATGTGTAAATACTGAATAGTTTCTCTGGTGTGAGAAGATGCAAGTGTTATTAAGGTTCAAAAGGTATAATAGATAATGTGAAATAGAAAAAAGTTCCAAAGGGGAAGAGAAAGGCGAAGTGGAAGTGGTAAGGGAAAGGAAAAAATATGAGAAAAGGAAAAAATGGGAACAAAGTCTTTGTAAATAGGGAGGTTTGGAGGGGTTCAAGGGAGGGGAGGGGAATGGGGAAAAATTAAGAATCAAGATTTATTATATAAATGTGCAAATTTCCAATGATAAATGTTGTCATTATATTGTATACCTAAAATGTGGCAGTAAAATTAATTTTAAAAATATATAAACAAAGGGATATAACTATTTTTACTGATTATATTCATAGAATCAAAAATATTTATGAATTACTTGTGAAATAATTTAAACTTTAAAACAATATAATCCCAATAAATATTCAAACATGTAGATTTGGATCCAGAAATACAATTCAAAGAGAAAATACATTAACGTATCTTAAAACTGAAAAATATTCTTTAAATATATCATGGCTGTGCTACTTATGCAAAACAGACAAATGGATCAGTGTATACGTTTTTACATATACGCATACATATACATGATTTTGATTTACAATGAATACATCATGTCACATTTAGTGTCCTAGAAAGATACTCTTTAGTTTTATTATAATAATCAACTACTTATTTGAAAGAAAAAATATGCATTATTATCCCATTCCAAAAAAATTTCCAAATGGATAAAAGAAGGGTACATGCCACCATGAACATGCACTATCATTTAGATTAGAGAAGATCTTACCAAATCTGACATAAAATGAAGTAATCAGAAATGAAAAATATTTATTTCACTTATAAATTTGTTCAAACTAAAACACAACTTTAAAGAGACAAAAGAAGAAAAGATGTCCTAGTGGAAAGTAATATTAATATTTCAGTAGTTATATGTTTAAAATGGTTTTATCTGGCATTATTTTGAAGAGTTAAATATAAAGAAAAATATAACGCCTCATTTTTTTTCTTTTTTTATTCAGAGGAAAAATTTGTAAAATACTTATCAGCACAAGCTTTTATCAAGATTGTTGTAGATTTAATTATATCTTATAAAACTATGTTTCTTGTCAAATCAAGAAAATGTAATCACATGATACATGATAACTTTTGTGTGCACAGTGTGCCATGAAGTCGTGATTCTGCTGAATCCAGCTTTTTCCCACTTGGTTGCCTGACCTAGATTTATTTTATCTTGAATAGTACCAACAAATATGTACATTTAAAGTGTAGTCTTTAAAGAATTTTCTGAAAATAGTAAATTATTTATATTCCTGTAATCTAAAATGATCGAGCTTCTCAGTTTTTTGGAAGAGATGTTCTGGTGCTCTTCGAAATACAATTTTGCTTTTAAAAATATTCAAACTCATAGACTTAGTTTTAGAATCAGTGGTTCCCAGGAGATATGTGGGAAGTGGACTGATTTGAGAGATACTTAGAAGGGAAAGTCAATAGGAAATTTGAAGAAAAAGCATCTGCGATGACTTGGATTTTCAAGTCCCATAGTCAGATCTTGCGATGAAGCTGGATTGTGTCGATTTAAGAGCCTTGAGAGTCCTTCATAGGATTAGTAAAGGACACTTTTGGATGATTCACAGAAGTGTAAATTTGAGTATTATGTCTTGTCACTTGCCCCTTACTCACTAGCACTGTTCCTCTGCCTGATTTTCCATCTACCATGAACTAAACATCTTTGCTTTGCCTTACCCTTCTTCTACGGTATTTCTGCTTTGGAGTCATTTGACCATTGACTGTATCCCATGAAACTATGAGGCAGTTTAAATGGCTCCTCCTTTAAGGTCAAGTATTGTGTTCTGGTCATTGTGACAAAAATAAAAAGGGCACTCAGAAGGCAGTCATTGCTGTGAATATACTCGACCATGTGGTTCAGAAGTTTTTGGTACTGTTTAGCTGAAGGATTATGAAAAAGTTTGTAAATGAGGATGAGCAAAACCTTATATTTGTTATACATAGAGCCTGATGAGTGATTATGGTTGAAGCTCTGTTGACCTGAATCCTGACGGGAATGCACTCAGTAAAAGCCAGAGTCAGAATGTTTCAGTTGGGAATAAGTACTTCATTGACAGTTGAATTAGAGGCTCTGTGTTTTGTACTCTGACAAAAATAAAGTCTAAATATTGCCCATGTCCTGACACTTTGCAAAGGGCAAGGCAAAGCAAAGATACTTTGTTCATGGTGGAAACAAACAGAACAGGGAAACAGTGCCAAAGAGAAATGTGCCCCTAGGCTTTTCTTAACCTAATCATACTGATAATTAACCAGCACAATTACATCTCTTGTCCATTGACAGTCCCAAACATCTCTTTAAACCATACTTAATCTCCAATTGAACCAAATTTTAATGCTTTTAAGCTAAACAAGAATAGAGGGTCAACATATTTACTGGTTGTAGTAAAGATTGAAAAATTTAATGGGATTTCTCATTTTTATGACAACATTATGGTAAAACTGTTATCAGAGAGCTCCTTCTAGAAATGGCTCATCAAATAAATTGACAAAGTACTTCTCATCTGGAACAAAAAATTGAATGAAACAACCCCAAAACAGTGGCAAAGTTTATTTGAAAAGGGAAGGGTGAAAGGGTAAGGGAGAAACTGGCTCGGCAGAGGGAACTTGGACCAAACAAAAGAAAGGAAAAGTAAAAGCAAAAATAAAAGTGCATCCTGGGGAACACAGAGTGGGCTATCATGAAAAGGCAAGATAGTTTGCAATCTTTGATGTCTGTGCCTTTATGCTCCATCCACACCTTGTGGGAACTTGCAAGAAGTTCTCCATATGGGGTCCTGAGAGGAGTTGCTGTGAAGATTCTGGAATTCCACCATGCTTTGCTTCCTAGCAAGTCTAAGCCATGCCCTATCTCCTATCTCAAGACCAGAAAGAGAATGCTACAGCTCCAGGACCGTAAGAGGTCAAGTAGGAAATCTATGCATCTCCCTATCTATCATCTTTTGTTCTATCATCTATCCATCATCTTACTTTTTACAAAGAATAAAATGTATTTAACTTGAGAGAGAATTATTCAATTGAAAGCAAAGGGAAATAAATACACAAGAGTGAGAAGTAATGAACTAAAGTGTAAAATCTGAGAAAAGAGATATAATACAAAATAAAACCAAAAAAAGATAAGATTATTGTGAGCTAATACCCAATTTTTCAGAGTTCTTGTGATTCAAACTTTTGGATAATCTTAGGATTCATTTGTTGGAGTTCATTTTTTCTGAAGTTATTTACATATCTAATTTTTACGTATTTTATAAAATATGTAGTATATATGGATATATTTATATGCTACTTATAGCTATTCTATTTCATGTTTAACTGATGGTTATATTTGCTCTTCTATATAATTTTCAGCTAAATGAGGCAACAAATTTCATTTAATCCATTCAAGACTCCTCTGTTTATCTCCCGTATGTCAATCACTTATCCAATACTAACTCCTTTCTATCTCCAAGGGAATGGAACATTATTAATGATTTAATAATTGAAAGATAAGATTTGTATTTTAGGTAATGTCTCCTTCAGAACACTAGTGAATACTACTATGACAAGGAAGGACTGGATGCAGTTGGGCAGGTAGAAGTAGGTTACTGGATAAATCAGAAGATAAATGACAAAGACAAGTGGTTTTCATTAATAGGAATAAGGTGGAGCAAGAAAAATTTGAACTATCTTGAAAAAAGACTTCCTTTGACTTTATATCAGGGTTTTTTTTAATCACTAATCTCATATTTAATACAATAATTTTGTCATTAATATTAAATGAATGAATATAAATTGAATGAGGCAAATGTCATTATAGAATATTGTTTAAAGTTGTCTGCTCAAAAGTCAAATATCAGCAAGTTATAAATACCAGCTTTTTTAAAACCACAAATGATAGAAAATGGTAACAAAAATATTCAGATTATTTTATACCATGGTATATTCCAAACACATTACTTATTCAAAAAGCAATTGTTAACTTGTGCTTACAAGACAAGTTCCCCTAAACTCTGGTGTTGCAGTCCTCCATGGAAACCAACACAAGGCTAAGCTCTGGGATGAGACTTCATGGCCTAACATGTACAAATTCCAGCTCAAGAATTAGAATGCAGTGTCCTAGCACATCATGGTGTTTCTTTACATTTTTTATTCCAGCAACCATGGATTCTGATTTGGGAGGTTTGGGCTAGAGCTAAATTTCTACCCATCAGAGTACTCTTCAAAACCAGGGACGATAGTGACATCTTAATCACACAGCTTCAATATCTCTACAGCCCATGGGTTAGGACTGTCTCCCAGACACTGACATCCATTCCTGCTCTATCTCTGGGCAATAAACCAAAATTTAATGGTGGCAGAGGATCCACAATCTTACCACTGATCTTTTTATTTCCCTAAATAACTTGCCCAGACTTATGTGTCCTCTGAAGACTTATTTGACCTTGTTCACTTGATGTCATAATCATTTTCCATAGTACTTTTCTGCATGTAAATTCACCAACCAGCATTATCCAAAGGGTGCTTAAAATATTTGGTGAATATTTAATTTAAAATAATATATTAAAGTAAAAGACACTTTCCCATTAATTCCTCTCAAACTATTCCCCCTCATTTCAAAGACATTTATAATCTTTGCCCCTTTCTGAAGTAGTTCTAGAAGTTCTTCACTGTGAGTATCTATAAGTGGTGTGATTTAAAAAAGCATGGTGAATGGTGCTGCCAAGTGCCATGCAAGAGAAAGGCAGGCTTGCACAAACGTTACTTTTATGTTGTGTTTTCATCTACCTTAGTTACTGGATCTGGTACACTGGGACTTCTGTCTCTTCTCCAAAGTCAAAATAACCATGGAAGATAAACATTTTGAATCGATTCAGAACATCAAGACAGCCATGACACAGGAACTAACTACGCGCACAAAAGAAGAATTCCAGAGCTGATTCACAAAGTGGAGAGAATAATGGGCTAAGAATGTTCAAAGGTAAGGGGAGAGTGTTCTGAGGGGTATCAATAGCACTGTACCTTTTAGTGTAATTTTTAAAACTGTAAATATTTACTATAGTTTTCCATCATACTTTGTAGTTTTCATTTGTGGCTTTACCAAGACATTTAGTTCTGTTCAAATTATCCTTTTTCCTTCATAGTAAACAGCTATTTCTTAGTCCTCAAGTTAGGTGTGACATTCCCTTTTATGTTTTATCTAACTTCACTCCCAGAAATACTTGAAGACAATCACTCTTGTTTGGTATTAAACTCGTAGTCTTTATGAATTTTTAGAAAGGCATGTAATATTGAAAATTTATTGACTTGTATGGAAGTTTTACTTGCACAAAATAGGTTTTGTAAGGGCAGGTAACATTTATCTTTTTATCCCTGTCACTTAGTATGATGCCTTAAGCAGGGTACAGTTGATAAATTTGTGAAAACTGAAACTTGCCATAAAAACACCTCTCAGAACCTACTGTGACATAAATAACCAAAATATTTAGATAATAAAGTTCAAAGCTACAATTTGAATGAAAATGATGCCACCATCTGGCTCATCTCAAAGAAAAAGAACTACAAATATAACCTCTCAGAATACTAATTACAAAGTCAAAACAGATTTGGTAATGCTCTGAGAGAAATAAAAGCCTTACCAGTAACATTTCCTTAAAATGTCACTCATAATTTCAAAATATAATAGGAAAACTTGAGTTTGAACAACTATCAGATTAAATTCCACGATAATTGGTGGAGCATCTGAGGTTGATAGAGTGGCTTGTTGCAGTTACAACATTTGCCCTACAGCCCAAAAAAGAACCAGTGTTTCAGTCACTCCCTTATTGTTTTAAATAGTCTCAATTTATTAAATTATATAGTTGTATCTTCTTTAGAAGTAGCTTAATGAAAATTGACATAAATGTGATTTATATCTTGTCATATATTAAATAAAATATTTTCCTGAAATTTTAGGATATTCCTTAAATTATTGGCCTATCTTCTACTGTGTGCGTTATATTCAATTTTCCATAAAGATTCACCTCCTTCTACACCACACTTCAAATTCTTAGGTCCTTGACGATAATTTTTTAAAAATATTTGACATTTAATTTTCTCATTTTAGATCATAGCTGTAAAATCCAAGCAAGTAAAATACAGACACTGAAGTTGTCATTTTCAAATGGGATATAATATATAAATACATACTGGAGAGAAATGCTTCAGGTAGAAAGAAAATCCAGAGTGCTTATAAAACAAAAAAGGGAAGGCAGTTGCCCATTGTGTTCATAGATAAGGACCACTTAAACCTTCAGTACACATTTGATATTCATGGTAATTATTCACATCCTCACAAAAAGAAACAGTCCTTTGACTGAAATTAAAATAAGACTGAAGAACAAACAAGACCGAAATTTACCTCAATCTGATTAATTTCATGCTGAGCATATAAATTTTAAATTGAACTTTTAATCTAATATCACTTGAATCCATACTGTGCTTCCACAATCATTTAATAATTAGAAATTAGAAATATCTAGTAGATTCTGAAATCTGAAGGAATACGAGAAGCCAGCAAAACTCTGGAAAACTCAGTGATGTTTTACACATCTTTAAAATAATGGCTTTTCTGCTCTAGCCAGGAGAAGCGGACAGGGAGAAAGTTACTTCTGTGTACAAATTTACCCAATCCTAGAAAATACTGAATAAATATATGAAGTGACCACAAAGAACCATTTGTCAAATCAAACTTAGACAAATCAGAGCTCTTGTTCAGTCTAAAGTTTTATTATAAATTAAAAAAGAAAGGTTTTAAGAGGCTTTGATGAGGCAGGGAGAGATCCAGGACTTTCAGTTTACCTTTCATCCACTCTATTAGTATCTAGTTAATTTCTGAACTACCACAGTTATTTATTATGTTCACAGGATCATCTGCCTTCTTCCTCCTGGGAGGGATTCTCAATTCAGGAAAGGGAGCAAAATAGACTGTATGTTGCTCCTGAACATCTTTCTTCCTAGCAAATTTTTAACAAATTTGAATTGAAGTGGTGGTAAGTCATTGTTTTTCCCATGTCATCTACTTTATTTGGACATTGAACCAACCCAATATAGGGGATCGAATAATAGGAACTTCAGGTATCCACGAGCAAAAGTAAATTAGTAGATGTTGATGGTAAATGGCTAATACTAAGAGATAAATTGCAAATGTGGTAAGACACACGATGTCTTTATTTTTGCAGAGAAATCTACAAACATCTGACTCATAGCAAGGGCACAAATGGTATCAAGAGACAACTCTAATTTTGAAATAAAAAACTTCAATTTAGCCTTCCTATGCTCTAGTTTAAACTTCTAAAATATTTTAGTCATATCATTTCAGAATAGGTAACTTAAATTTGACTAGCTTCAATCTTTTCAAACTTTTACTTATTTAGCTCTAATGAAAAATATATAAATTCTCCTTAGGAAGCATATAAAAATAAATAAAGCTGACAGAAAAGTAATGTTACTTTCATCTTTAAAATGGAGCCATATGGGGCAGGGATTTAGCTCAGTGGTTCCGGCGCCTGTCTCGCAAGTGCAAGGTCCCGAGTTCGATCCCCAGTACCAAAAAAAAACAACAATGCAGCCATAAAGAACGAGAAACTAGAGACATTTATAACTAAATGGATGCACATTGAGACCTTACTCTTAAGTGAAATAAATAGTACACATATGTGTAAATATCAAATTGTTTCTCTGGTGTGAAAAACTAAAAGGATCAAAATGTATATTTGATAATGTGAAATAGGTAGAAAAGGTCTAAAGGGGTAGGGGAAATGGGAGGGGTAGGGAAAGGAAAGAAAGGAAAGGGAAAAAGTATCAGAAAAGAAAAAAATGGAAACAAAGTCTTTGCAAAAGGGAAGGGGGGGGAGGGGTTGAAGGGAGGCAAGGGAATGGGGAAAAAGTAAGAACCAACATATATCATGTAAAGGTACAAGATCCCAGTGATGAATGTAACTGTATTATATATCTAAAATGTAAAAATAAACTTAATTAAAAAAGGCATGTTACAGACTGGCATGGTAACAAGTACTTGTAATCCTAGCACTCCAGAGACTGAGGCAAGGATCACTGTGAGTGTAAGGCCAACTTGAGCTACATAATGAGCTCAAGACCAGCCTAAAGTACATTAGCAAAACCCTGTTACAAAAAAGAAAAAAAAAAACATGTTACTAAAATGAATAGTAGTAGTAAAATGTACATTTTGCAATAAAAAGAAAAATATAGCTAACAAGAGTATTTAGTTGGCTCCCATTGGTATTATTAAATGGTATAGTAGTTAAATACAGTCAGGCATATTTTATGATGTTGACAACATTTTTAAGATGTTAAATATATTTAAAAGTTAACATTATTAATCATATATTTTAGGTTCAATTTGTATTCTAAATGTCCTAAAATATGTGCATTGTTTAGGGCTGGGGATTTAGCTCAGTTGTTCCGGTGCCTGCCTCGCAAGCGCGAGGTCCCGAGTTCAATCCCTGGTACCGAGAAAAAAAACCTTGTTTTAATATGTGCATTGCTTAATTATTTGACTTCTGTTTTGGAAAAACAAAACAAAAGACAAAAATGCTTCACAAACTTGAATATCTACATGAAAAATGAAGTTATATAGATTACTTGTCTTCTAAATCTAAGTAGCCTTAGGTGAAACCACAAATATATGAGTAATATGTCTTACTAAGGTCAGGTGTTTCAAAATTAAATTTGAGCTAATTTTACAGAAAATATTTCTACTAGGTTTTAGTTTTTCTTAAATAAAAGTAAGTTAAGCTATGTGTAATGATAATTAATATCAATTTCTACTTTACTTTTGTCTTTATTAAGATTATTAAAATATTTATTATCTCTTGCAATAAAATCCCTCATATCATGTGATTATTTAAGAATGAGTATTTTTGCAAAGAATGTACCATGTAAATAGAGGGAAAGAAGATGTCTAAAGGATTTTTTGCCACATTATTTCATATTTGTTCATTTTTGGCATTGCTTTAGGTAGAATTTCCATGAAAACACAGAGATGAGACTTTAATATAGTAGAGGAGGATTTCTGTCATCACTAACTTTGATGCCAATTTGAAAACTCATTATTTATGCTTTATGAGCTAATATATTATTGTGAAACTCTACAAACATTGAGAGTTGATTATGCATTCATAGATTTAGGAATAAGTATTCAAATGTCAAAATCCTTGGAGATTATTTACCACAAGAAATTATGACCTTCTTTAACTTAATATTAACTATTTGTTGGGCTGTAGATGTAGCTTGGTGGAGTTACCCCTGCCTAGCAAGCGCTAGGTCCTGAGTTCAATCCCTGGCACCAAAAAGAAAAAAAAAATTAACTCCTTGTTATTTTTACCTGATTTTAGATATCCTCTAAGAGTGCTAATTTCAAATAACAACCTGTATTATTGCCTTTTAAAAATAACTCTCCTCTGAGCAAGGTGTGGTGGTGCCCACCTGTAATTCCAGCACTTGGGAGGCTGAGGCAGGAGGATTGCTGGGAGTTTGAGGCCAACCTGGGCTACATAGTGAGTTTAGGGCCAGCCTGAATTACAAAGGGATATCCTGCCTCAAAAAATAAAACAAACAAACAAAAAAACAAAAAATGCTACCTCTCCTCTTTTTCCACATTTAATACAGACTAAGTAAAAGTTGTATTTATTAATATGTTCTACTAATTAATATAATGTAAATATGTACTATATATGATTTATATTCATTTATATACTATTTCCTCATTTAATAGTGTAATAGCTATTGTTAAACAGTAATAGTAATTTTTGTCATATGTCTTTAAATACAGTACACTTTAACTTTTAAATATCACATATATATTCAGAAACAAGCTTTTTATTTATATTTTCACCCTAAATAAAGCACAGTGCTTATCTTTGAAAAACTGTTATGGATAGATAAACTGAAGTATATTCAGACTATTGCCTGTAACCCAGCACTGAAGAGAAATGAGCTAGCAAGCCATGGAAAAGACAGAGGAAACCTAAGTGCATAGTGCAAAGTAAAAGAATCCATTCTGAAAAGGCTAAATGCTGCATTGACTAAATGCTGTTTTTCTTCTGAAAAAGAAAAACAAGGGCAGTAAAAGTATCAGTGGTTACTTGAGGTTAGGTAGAAAGCAGGAATAAATATTCAAAGTACAGAAGAATTTTCAAAAATTGAAAATACTTTGTGATACCGTATAATGGATATATGTCCATATTTATCCAAATTCACAGAGTGCACATCTGCAAGAATAGACCCTATCATAAATCAGGACTTTGGGTGATTGTAAAATATCAGCGCAGATTTCTCAATTGTAAAACTATACCATGATGATGGGAATGTTGACTATGGGAGGAGCTACTTTGTGTAAGGGGAGAGGGCATATGAGAAATCTCTGTACCTTTCTCTCAATTTTGCTGCAAAATTTCTCTAAAAAGTCACATCTGGAAATGTTTTATCCGGCCATTCTTTGATCAATGAAGTTTTCATATACAATAACAGGTTAGCTTATATTTTATGTATTTTTACATAATTTTACTGTTTTGATTTATTAGAAATCATAGAGACATCTACATTTAAGTTGATGGTTAAGAAATTTTCAGTCTACTCTTTGATTATCACAGGACACTTTTGTGATGCAAGGGCCTGGTGATCCATGCATCAAATTTTAGTATAATTTGGAATGGTTTGATAGCCTCCTTTATCTTTAGTTTTCTTAGCTTCAAAAACATATTATTAAAGGTTCAGATGAGAATTAATTTATTTTGGATGGGATTTTAAATGTTCTCCAAAGGTCCATGTATTCAAGGTTCGGTCCTCTGATAGTGGTACTATTAGCAAAGGGTAGAATCTTTAGGTGGTAGCAGACCATGGAAGGAAATTAGGCCTTGGAGGTGTACCCTTAAAGTGGATCTTGGGAGCTTGCCTCCTTCTTGTTTCTCTGTTTTGCTCCCTGGCTTTCAAGACATGAATGGGCCTTGTCCAGTGAGCCATCTACTGTGATACTCTATTTTACCACAGGTCCAAAGCAGCAGGCACAGCTGACCATAGCCTGAAATCTTTGAAACCATAAGCCAAGATAAGCCTTTTTCTCCTTAAAGTTCATTATATCATGTACTGTATCACAGGGACAAAAAGCTGACTAAAAGATATTGCCAAATATAACAAATTAAATTCAGTTATAATATCTTTTTGTATAGAAATCATAATATACAGTGTATTTATTAAAATTGTTTTAATACATATACATATAAAAAGTTCAAGAAAATTATTGTTATATTTTTGAGGACACACGTTCCTAGAATTCCAAATTTTTCAAACATTTAATAAAGCTGTTGAAATGAAATGAGGCAACACATATACATTAAATATGGTTATAGTCACCACTTTAAATTCACATATATACTTTAAGAATATTCATGAAGATCTCTTTTGTTTACTTGTCATTGTTTGGAAACCATTGATTCAATGTACAAATTCAAAGTTAACATGCAGACATCTGGAATAGATGACCACCTACATAAGATGTTTTCACATGTCCTTGTGATTTAAAAAAATAATAATATCGCAAATTTAAGAGTTGAAGTTTTTTCTTAAATTTAAAGCTTTTGCCTCAGATTAAAAAGAAATATATCTATGTCAAATCACACTGACAGATTTTATTTTTCCTTTTTTTTTTCTGGTACTAGAGATCAAACTCAAGACCTTGTGCTTGTGGGGTGGGCATGGCACCACTGAGCTAAACTCCCAGATTATTTTTTAATTGTAAAAATAATTAATTACTTTGTTTTAATTGCAAAAATATGAGTGGCTTTCTTTGGCAGACACTAACATGCTAGAAAAATGGAATCAAATGTTTTTTTGTGGGGTTGAGTTAATAATTTTACTTAGGCTTTATTGTTCATACAAATGTTAACTTGTGAATTTGATAATGTAGAATAAATTTCACCATTAATTAATAGGTCCTGCAAGACACTGAAAGCTTATTCTCTACAATTACTTCTCTACAATTCTCTCTCTCTCTCTTTCCATCATTAACTAATATGACTAACTGGGGATGTAATATAATCCCTACTCCATTGCTGTCAGGCTTGTCAATATGTTTTTCTTTAGCTGATGGAAGGTAGGTAGCAGAGACAGTGTTACACCAAGTTGATCACTTAACAGATATCATAGTTCCCCATTTCCCCTTACAATGATTCTGCCATCTTCTGTGCAAGCTGGGAACTCGCTGGTTGGCTTAAGGAGAAAAAATAAATATTCATGATGCGTTTGAACTTGATTGCTTCCAGAATTGTGGGCCAACTCATAAGAAAATACAATCATTGTCATTGATAAAATACAATCATTTCATCATTGTCAATCAATGAAATTTTTTACTTGTTACTAATATTGTTGCAGTAATAGTTGACTTTCAATCAATTTTTACTTACTTTAATTAACTAGGATTGGCAAACAATTGTCCATCTATAATTTAACATGAGTTTATTGAAAAAAATTACATTGCAGTAGCATATACATGTGTGTTTGTGGGTGTACATTCATTCGTAAGACAAAGCTGAATCAAGTCCAGTTATTCCTATGCTGTGTTTCCTTGAAAGAGAATGCATATATTTATATTTGCAGTGCCATATTTATGCCCTTGAACATATTTTAATAATCTAGGAATATTTTTCTTAGGGTTCCATATGAAAATCATTTTACTTTGTTATATGCTATACTTTAATGAGGCACTTAGTTCTCTTCACAATAGAGTCCTAACCTACAATAATATGCATATTTTTGTTCTACCAATACAAATAATGCAGGTCAGTAAAAACATCTTAATATGTTGAAAACTTATGATAGTTGTGCCTTTATGTGATTTCCTCAACCAGGAAATCATTGCATGTTGTAGTTTTTGTAATCCTCAAATGAATTTTTTTCTACCAGGATCAAAGTCTGGAAGATCTGAGTTAAACTGGATGTAGCAGTGTCTAACTGAAAAGTAAAATATCAACTCAGATATTATATATATATATATATAAATATTTTTCTTTTCTTTTTCTTTTGTAAAGAAAAGTATCAAAGAAAATGGAAGGCAATAATAAGGAAGTTATAAAATTTATGAAACAATGCTGAGAGATCTTGGTTTAAAAAAGATATAATGAAAAATATATGAAAGCAGACATCAAGATATTATGAAAAGTTTCTTGGTTGTACTGGAAATAGTGTGAAAAAGATCATTTTTGTGTGCAATTTTGTCTAAAGCTAAGGAAGAAAACCATAACCATTTTAACATTTTAAAGATTAAAAAAATAAAATAAAAGCTATTTTATTTTAGTAAAATATAGTCCTAAATTTTTTATTCCCTGTCATCATATATTTTTAAAAATGTTATTTTCCTTAATAGTTACCATTCAAAGCAAACTTGTTTTAGTATTTGTCCTTAGTTTAATAATATGGAAAAATTAGCTAAATTAAGGATAATTTGTTTTCCTAAAACACATGGATTTGTTCTTCTCATGTCAATAATGACAATAATTTGTTCTTCTGACAATAATAGGAACAATATTTCACATAATAGAAATCATATATATACATATATACTACAATAGATTATGAAAATACGTGAATGCAAACAAGCAAGTGAAATTTTTGTGATAATGAAAAATATATGCTTGCTCCAGTGTAGAATATAAGTAATACTAATGATATAACTGTAGCTTATTTGGAAAAAAAGTCACTTCTAGTTGTGTTTTCATAATCTATGTATCATACATAGAAATATTTAAGTTTGTAAATTATGGTAACAGTTTTCACTCAGCATTAGTGAGTTTAGCAAATCTAATTAAATACAATGCTCTCCATGCAGAAAGTGCTAAATGAAGGGGCTGGGAATGTAGCTGAGCGGCACTATGCCTGCCTGATGAGCACAAGAGCCTGAGTTCAATCCCCAGTACTGAGAAAAAAAAAAAAATAGAGCTAAATGAATCTCTCCACATTTATAATTGTAAATCAAATGGCTCCCTCCCTTGGAAAATAGCATAGATGAGCAGAGGACCAGATTGGAACAATGGTGAACAGGCTTTCTTAGGAAGGGCATCTTCCATTGAACTTGGGCTCTTCCTTGCCCTAGGTGGATGTACAATATATTTTTTTACATTATCAAATATCCATTTTTAATTATTGGGAAATAATTCAATTTTATTAAGAGTGTGAAAGGTATGTGTAAACATTTGGTTTGAGAAAACTAGCTGTAATAACAATTTTAATCATACAGATACTACTAAAGAATTGGCAATTTTGCTTTTACTAACAAAATGATAAAAGTTGAAATATGGTTGCCAAAAATCTCCTGGACAAAGAACCCTGAAATATACAACACATAATAGAACAACCAGAAGTATGTCAATGAGATGAATAACAAACACATCTTCCAGAAAATGGTGCTAAAGTAAAGATAGGAATCATGTTAGGTCTCATCTTAAATGAATCAAACTTAGACACAGCTGTGATGATAGAAAGGGAAGTAAAAGGGAACAAGCCAGATTCATAAAACTCTGCAGTGGTAGATTGATTTCTACAGATCTCATTCTTAGAAATGTGGGAAAACAGTTTATAAATTTTTGTGTATGTGCCTGAAACAAGATTGGAAAATTAAAACTCCTTTATAACTTTTGCATGAAGAAAAATTAAAAGGAAAGGTGTAGAGCCAGACGATCTAGAGATAAAGGATGTTCTAATGACCTAAAGAATAAAATACATTTATTGACTACCTTTAGTAAGTGCTTTATCTGCACTACTTTGCTAATCAATGCAGAAAACTGTGCAGTAAATTTTATTATCTATACTTTTCTATGTAAAGAAACTGATTTTTAGACAGCATAATTAACAAAACACACACACTGAGTAAAGAAGTAAATTTCTGAAGGGAAGACAATTAAATCTAGTTCCCTTTAGTGTAATACCCTGCCTCTGAACAAAGAAAAGAGGAAAATATTCCTCTACCAAAGGGTCATTGTCTCCCAAAAGTACGGAGGAAAGGATTTACAAATAAGTTCTTCTCTCACTGACTCACCAGTCAATTGGCATATATGATTTTGTTGTGAGTGTGAAGATAAATGTGAGGTTATACAGAGGATCTATTCAAGGGGGTTCAGATAAGATCACTTCAACTCCCAGAGTATGCAAAAGTTTCTGTTTCTTTCTTTTTAATTTTTTCCTGAGAATTAACAATATATTCTTGAGGCCACCATCAATCTGGTATCAAAACTGACTAAGGACACACACACACACACACACACACACAAATCTATAGACAAATATCTTTGATGAACATAGATGCACAAATCCTTAATGAAAAAAAAAAAACCTTGCAAACCAAATTCAACAAAAGTTTTTCAAAAATGAATACATCATGATCAAATTGGTTTCATCTCAGGGATATAAGAGTGATGGAACATGAGCAATCAATAAACACAATGCACCACATAAAATCAAGAAGAAAAATTTAAAAACTTTTAAAATAATTCAACATCTATTCATGATTAACTGAAGAAACTAGGCATTGAAGGATCATACCTCAGTCTTGGAAAGGGTTTATGACAAACCCACAGCCAACATCATGCTAAATGGGGGAAAAAACTGAAATGATCGTCTCTAAAATCAGGACTGAAGTAAAGATCTTCACTCATCACTCCTATTCAATACACTAGTTAAAATTTTAGCGAGAGTAATTGGCAAAGAGAAAAAGCAGATACAAATAGCAAATAAGTCAAATTATCTTTACTTGCAGGTAATATAATCCTATACTTAGAAGACCATGAAGACCCCACCAAAGACTTTTAGAGCTGATAAACAAATTCAGTATAGTAGAAGGGTTTAAAATGAACATAAAATCAGGAGATTTTCTGTATACCAATAATGAACTAGATGAGAAAGAAATCAGGAGCAACATTGCCTTCATAATAGCTTTAAAATAATACCGAGAAACCAACCTAATCAAGGAGATGAATGATTTTTATAATAAAAATTACAGATTTCTGAAGAAAAAATTTCAAGGACATGCTAGAAGATAGAAGGCTCTCTCATGTTCATGAAGAATTTTTTTGAAATTAATATTGTTAAATGATCATACTACCAAAAGTGATCTACAGATTCCATAAAATCCCCATCATAACTCCAGTGTATTCTTCACAGAGCTAAAAAAAATTCTAAATTTCAGATGGAAGCACAAAAGTATCAAAATAACAAAAGCAAAAAAGAGCAAGGCTGGAAGCATCACAATAGCCAATTTCAAATTATATTGCAGAGCCTTACTAACAAACACCAAATTACTGGGAAAAACAACACAGACCAATGGAGTAAAATAGAGGACACAGAAACAAATCCATCCAACTAAAGCAATGTGATTATTCAAGGTGTCAAAAACATTTTTTTTTGAGAAGACAGACTCTTTATCAAATAGGTGGTGGGAAAACTATATATTTCTATATATAAGGTTGAAACTAGAAGTCTATCCCTCACCATGTACAAAAAAGTATCAATATGGATTATAGACTTAGGTATAAGGTCTGAAACTTTAAAACTGCTAGAAGAAAATATAGTGGAAACACTTGAAGCTATAAGAAAAGGCAAATATTTCCTGAATAGAACTCCAATAAACGGGAAATAATACCAAAAATCAATAAATGGGACTACATCAAAATTGAAAATTTTTCATATAGCAAGGCAAACAACAGAGTATAGAGACAGCCAGCAGAATGGGAAAAAATATTTGCCTGTTACTCTTTCAACAAAGCTTTGTATCTAGAGTATATAAAGTACTAAAAAAATTTTAACATCAAAAAGACACCCCAATCAATAAATGAATAAATGAAACTTTTCAAAAGAGGAAGTAAAAATTGAAAGTAAGTATATTAAAAAGTTTCAACAACTTTAGCCATTCAAGAAATACTAATTATAATTGTATTGAGGCATCATCTCACCCCAGTGAGAACAGCTGTTATCAAAAATACAAGAACCGAGTAACTATACATGCTGTTGAGGATGTGAGAAAAAAGCAACACTTCCACACTGCTGATGGGAAGGTAAAGTAGTCCAGAAATTATGGAAATCAGTACGGAAATTTCCTAAAACACTAAAAATAGAAAGACCAGCCAGGGATTTAGCTCAGTGGTTCTGTCTCCTGCCTCGCAAGCACAAAGTCCCGAGTTTGATCCCAGGTACCAAAATAAATAAATAAATAAAATAAAAAATAAAAATAGAAAGACCACATGATCCAGCTATATATATGACGTATACCACACAACTGTATATAAGTATAAACTTCTTGGTATATATACAAAGGAACCAAAGTCAACATAACACAGATCAATGTTTATTGTCACACAATATTTAAGACTAAAGATATGGAACCTTCACCCTTCAACAGATAAATGGATTAAAATAGTGTGGTATATATACACAATGGAGTGTTATGCAGTTGTACAGAAGAAAGAAATTTTGTCATTTTAAAGAAAATAGATGAAACTATGAAGTGAAATAAACCACATTTAGAAAAACAAACACTGAATGTTTTCCCTCCTGTATGGAATCCAATAATGATGAAAAGAAAGTAGAATGGAGACTATAATTAGATAAGAAGAAGGGGATGAGGAGGAAAGGGGGAAAGAGCAGATAATAACCGAATAATTTGTGAAATTAATATATAATAATAAAATCTTAATTTTTGAATAATAATAATAAATAGAATAAAAATGAAGTAATAACAATCCCTTTAATATTAAAGTACATTTTATTTCAAAATATATATTATCTAAAATAATTTTATATTCAGTAAAAGCCAAAAATATCAAATAACAAGAAGTGCATAATAATTAAAATTCTGTCCTCAAGCTATGAAGTTTACTCCCTCCCAGAGATTACTTTGTTTTAAAAGTTTTTCATATGATCAGTTAAAAATAATATATAATGCAGAAATATAATGCAGAAATATGTATACATAAAGTCATCAATATTTCTCTCTCCATATATACATATCCATTGTGTATATATATGCACATTGAAATATATATGATTATTTGATAAGATAATTACAAAATAGCATAAACTTAAGTTTATACATGTCATTATTATACATGTGTATTTCACCAAATATATTTCATTGTGATTTCAAATATTAAAGTAGTATGTAAATTAAACCATATATTTTCAAGAAGTTTAACAAAGCTTTTTGGTTAGAAAATGTAAATCTTCTACCCTACTAAAAATAACATAATTAGGAATTTTCTGAGGTTTTAGTGCTCTCCAGTAATAAGAAAAAAATATGTATATAAATGACACAGAATTTTACATAAACAAAAATAAACAAGGATGCACAGTGAATATTCAGTAAATACTTGTAGACTTGTCCATCCTTTGGAGAATAATATCTATTTGGTACACTATTTTAAGTTGTTTTCATCTCTGAGTGATTTTATACTACCTTGAATGTGAGATGTTCCATGAAATAATTATGATACACTCCTGTACAGTATAGGAAATCACCTTTCTAAAATATAAATTATTAATAATAAATCAGAGATAAATTTTTTTCTTTAACTATTACAGTATTAGAATATGATTATATTACATGTTCTCTGATACATTTATTTTTAAATCTAAACTACTAAAGATTTTTGTACATGTATTTCACAATAATTTTTGAGTTGTTGGATTATTTTAAAACAAGATACATCTTTATTCACTTTAGAGTCACTAAGTTTTCAAATTAATTTTCTAAAAATTCTAAAGAAATCAAAACAAAAAAACAGCTCTGGGCATTTGCTACATGGACATCATAAAAACTGTTTACCACTTGTTCATTAGACAGCCTCATGCTGATTTGGTTGTTAGAAGTTTGGAATTAGTTATTTTTTGATGCTTGAAGCAGTTTCACTGGAAAAAATCTGCTTTATGTTGATCCAATAATAAGACTTAATTTTTAGAACTTTAATTTGTTCTCTTTTTAAAAGCTTCCACCATTTATCGAGAAACTTATCTTAATATTTTCAATAGGAAATTATCTTGGATTGATAACCCCAAGAGAAATAACCAAGAAAGGTCATTCTTTTACGTGAAAACTTCTGTATGCCCTTTAATCTAGAATGCACTTTGCACCCTCTTCTGTCTAGCTAATGTTTATCATGCATGCAATTGTTCTGGGAAATCAAATTGCGTCACTACTATATTCAATGTGTCCAGTTCCTTCCCACATCACTAAATTTGAAGTTCAAGCCTATATTTGATAGACATATGTGTGCCCCCATTAGCTTCCTGGCATTACATATTTTCCAACCTTCTGTCTTCCCTTCATACAAGCCAAATGGCTTCCTTGTTATTTCTCAATTGTGCTAGAAATGCTTTATTCTCAGGGTTATGTTCCTGCTGCCCTATCACCTAATACATTCTGCTAAGTCAGCACAAATTTCTCTCCTTTACCTCACTCAGTGCCTTGCTTACATAGAATATTCTCGGATTTGCATTTCCTTGCCATTCTGTTTAAAGTGATGTCCCCCAACCATACAAAAAGCTCTGCTCTTGCTTTCTTTCCTCCATAGCAATTATAATTATCTGTTATACTATAACATAAACTATTAACTTCAAAAAGAGAGGCAATTTTCTCTGTTTCTTTGACACATGTATTAGAAACCCTTCTCCCATACTTGAAATAGTACTTGGCTTGTGGTAAATGTCCAATAAGTATAGTATTCTTCAGTAAACAAATGAATAGGTGACATATTTGTGTTAAGGATTATAACTTAGGAACTAGTGCTCTTATTGGTCCGTAGTTTGGCTGCATAAACAAAAATAGCTCTTAAGTTGATTACAAAATATGCATTTATCTGATTCAGTGCAGTTTGGTAAAGGTGTGCCTACCTTTGACCATTAAGAGGATTAACAAGGTACAAATATAATGTAACTTTTAATGCTTAATGTATAAAAGTGCTTTTACTATATTGAATGTAAGTTATTTATGCATCTGATTATTTCATTAGATTAAATTTAGTATTATTTTTGAACTCACAATCTTATATTTTAAAGTATTTTATCTCATTCTCAAGCATAAACAAGATAATCTTGCTTAATATATAATTAATGAACTCGAAAATGAAGTTCATGGAATCCACAAAGGAAAAAATAGAATTTGTAGTTCAAGTTGGCAGATTGAATGAGCACACATCTTTCTCTCCTTCTTCCCAAGATTTTAAGCAGATTAATGAAGCAAAGTATAAAACAACAACCAAAAAGATAAATCTATGTGATCATTATTAAATACATAGGTGTATTAAATTATGAGATCAATAGTCAGTAGAGGGGGAGTTACTGATGAAGTTACTTTTGCAAAGATTGTTGTGCCCCTAATCTCAGAAGAGCTATGCTTAAGATTCTTGGAATGTCAATCAGGCAGATGTTGTACAAGTAGCACTAAGAAAAAGAGTGAACTATAAAGATTAAAATCTCATCAAGCTCACATATACACTTGATTCTCCATCAAAAAGCTATTCTCAGCATAGAATACATCTAAGTGATAAGTCTAACCCTCAGGATTGACTCCAACAGCAAAAATAAATAAGCAAACTTATACAATCTAAGGAACTTCACAATCTAAAAAATCATTACTGAAGTCTAGGAATTTACAAGATTATAATGGAAGGATGATATTAGCAACATGGTGGTAGCTATAAACTACTTACCCACTAAGATACTAAATAGCCACATATGGAGATGAGAACCCCATGAGAATGCTAGTGACAAGTAGAGAACTTAAAACAACCAGCCAAATAAGAATTCCAGCAAAAGGGTATGCAAATTCATCATGTTCACATGCCCATCCATGCTGTGTGCAAATGGAAGAAAACCATTCCATCGTAGGACTCTCCTCAGGATCAGAAAGTATAATCATTAATTTAAAAAAAGAAACTTTACTACAGACATCAAAGTAGATTTGAACAGGCAAAAGAAAGAATCAGAAAACTTTAAGATTGAACAATTGAAACTATTAATTCTGGAGAATAGATAGAAAAAGATTAAATAACATAAGGATATTTTGATATCATTGTACAGACTAAAGAACACATTGTGAGAGTCCTAGAAAAAAATAGAAAAGCATAAAAATATTATTTGAAGAAACAATTATTGAGAATTTCCTAAACTTTTTGTCAGGCATAATATAAAGAATTGTTGAATTCAAGTATTTCAAAGTATCTATTTAAAGAGATGCACAGATACATTATAATCAAATTGGGGAAAGCCAAAAATAAAGAGACAGTTATTAAGCTTGTAGGAAAGAAACAAGTTTTTAAATGCATTATTATTACCACTTGAATCTTAAATTTCTGCCATAAATTTATGTGTTGAAAGCTTGTTGCCCAGTGGAGCAGTGTTCAGACTTGAGGTCCCCTGGAGGTGAACAGATCATAATGGCTCTGACTTCATCAAAGGATTAATCCACTGATGGGTCCACAATTTAATGGAAAGTGAGAAGAAATGGAACCTTTAAGAAGTGTGGTTTAGCTGCAGGAAGTAGGTCATTGGCAGTGTCCCATTGAAGGGTATACTTTATCCCCCAACACTTCTTCAGTCTCTTTGTTTCCTGGTTAATATGAAGTGAGTAGCTTTATTCAACTAAATGCTTCCTTCCATGATTTCTGCCTCACCACACGCCTAGAAACAACAGAGCTGAAACTTTTAAAAATGTGTGCCAAAATGAATCTTTTCTACTTTAAGTTGATTTTCTCAGGTGTTTTATCATATTGATGAAAGGCTGATTGCCATGGGGTGAGAAGTGGAGACAATCCAGCTGACTACAGAGTTAGAGAAAGTGACACAAAGACTTGGGCCAATCACTGAGCCAGTTTGAGTTTTTTATGCTGCTTGTGCTGATTAGGAAGGCAGCTTGGCCTACTACACTCAATAGCAGCAAGGATGGCAGGGTAGCTCTGCCCACAATAAAGCATAAATTATTTTAATGTAAAAATGACCAAATTCGATCTTGGACTACATGGAGTGTAAATGGTACAAAAGTTCTGCCATATACATTTTCTAACCCCATCTAATCAAAATTTAGAAGACAGCAAAGTTCAACCCATTTGGATGTGTGGCAGTTTTATGTGACATTCTTTTGTTAAAATCTCAACACCCTGCTGGTTTTGGTGGCACACACATGTTATTCCAGCTCTCTGGGAAGCTGAGGCAGGAGCCTTGTAGGTTCGAGTCCCATCTGGACAACATAGCAACTTTGCAGAACCCTAATTTAAATATGAGAAAAGGGTTGGAGATGTAGTTCAGGGAAAAGATCTGGGATCAGTCCCCCATACTGCAAAGAAAATGACAAAAAAATTAAAACAAAACCAAAAAAACCTACAAGATTCTAAATGGGATTGCTGAGGATGAATTGAGAAGAAGAGGCATGAACAGCAACCCTTGTGTTTCAGTTGTGGATAAAACAAAAGAGAAATCTACTTGTGAATATCATCAAGGGCACAGAAAGGAAAGAATCTTGGTATCACATTCTTCTGAAATGTACAGCTGAACTATGCATAAATAAACTTAGTGATTGCCACTAATACCTAAAAAAACTTAAAATATGTCTTTGGAAGTATAACACATATTTAAGATGGGTGAATGAAAATTGGTAAGAATTGGTAATTATCTATTAACATTTAAATAAATAAAATACTATATCTACTTTTAATCCTACTACCTAGGAGCATGGTAACTATTCTATCTCTCCTAGAAAATCAGCTATATAATTTACTGCCTTTTAACAAGCCACATATAATAGACCATTTTGTGTAGTTATAATTTTTTGTGGACCATCTGCCTATGAAGCAAGAATTACTACATGTGGCTGAGTTCAAAATAACATCCAATCGCTAAAATCTCTCATCCACCTTTAAACCCAAATTTCCCAAGTGAAATACATCATCTTCACACAGTTCTACCCTCCTCCCTCATGGCCAAGCCTGCTTAAAATGCCTTCATTAGATTTTCCTTCATCTGCAACCTTTCTCTAAATTTTAAAAAATTGCTATATCCATCCTGTTACTTCTCCTATTGCACCTGTTCCCACAATTTAGCTCTCATGACCTGGAATCTAAAAGCTTACCACAGTTTCTAACTGGTCTCTGTAACCCTAGCTGCATCCTTCTCAAACCTGTGCTCACCATGGTGCCAAAGCAACTTAATTAGAATACAAATAGATTCACATTTCTCCATTATGTAATATGATGTATTTTTGTTTTTGTGTATCTATCTAGATATTTACCATAGTTTACAGTTATAAAGTTCTCAATATTTTGACCTCTCTTTACCTAACCCTTTAAGAAACCTGGTCTCACTATAGCAGTAATGATGAAGAATGAAACCCAAAACCCAGGATAAAAGAGACGTCCTGCTTCTGCTTTCATCTTTATAGGGTCACTAATACTTGGCATCCAGTTAAAAGAGAGCCCCAGCAGCCACATGGAGTGTTTGATATGAAGAAGAATCAAGACCACCAGCTGACACCCTCACCTGAGCTCTGGCGAGCTCCAGGATCCAACAGCCACTCATATGAGTGATGCCTGTGAGTAAATGGGCCAAAATATGCTCTGATTGTGCAATCATATGCATGCCATTTTATAAAACATATTTACTAGATGACTTGCCACACATTTATAGAAAATTAAAAAATCCTTAAAAGGCATATGTGTCATATATATGTTCTTGATTATATATGATTCATTTTGATTCCAAAACCAATCTGGCTCTCTATTATTTTCCTTTTTTTTACATTCTGAAAGAGTTACTCATACAGAATCTTCTCTACAATGCATGTTTTGACAAGGATATCTCACCCCCTCCCAGACTGCAAGGTTGGCTTTGTACTTTTCCTCAGTGCTTCCACAATATCTATTAGAATTAAGTTTTCTGAGAATAGGAGGTATGTGTTATTATAATATTTTATATATTCTCTTTTGTTTATTTTGTGTTAGTACATGTTTGCAGTACTTGCTTACATTCCTTATGGGGAGTTGGTCCATCTACATAACATATCTTAATTCATCTACTTTCTCTCCCTTCCATTCATCTCTTGATCCCTTTCCCATTTGAGAAAGATCTGCCTCCCTTCTTCCTTTTCTCTTTTAATTTGATCTTTATTTATATTTTCTGTTTCTCATATAATAAAGACAATGTAATATTTAAATATGTGTCTGATTTATTTCACTTAAAATTATGGTCTCAAGGTGCATCCACTTTCCTACAAATGATTCAGTTTTATCTTTAAGGCAAAATAGTACTCCATTCTTTGTAAATACCATCAAATATTCCATCACTTCTACTTTCCTACACAAATAGATATTGTTAAAAAGACAAGAAGAAAAATTTAGTTACATTTAAGGCTCCTTACGCAAGAGAAAGGTGTTTTGGTTCCGGGCCTCCCAGCCAGGGGCAGAAAGGTGAGCAGTGGAGCCAAGAGGTTGCCTGAAGCACACACAACCCCCACACCCCCATCCCCCCACCCGGGCCTCTGGCTTCCTGGTTGCTCCTGTACCGGGATCTACACTCCAGAGGCACAGGAGGCCATAAAGGCCATTGTCCAGAGCTCCAGAAGATAGACCAGAAGTAAACAATAGAAAAAAGGCCTTTCTCAGACTCCTTGATGAAAATTAAAGCCCACTGGAAAAGTGAAGAGGATTTCTGCAATAAAGGCACAGAAGACCACCACAGTTGGTATATCGGTGGGATCACCGCCTCCCATAGGAACCTGGACTATCTTCAGGGGAAGGGCAGCTGGAACCTGCAGTAGAACCTTGCAGAGTTCAACCCTGCAGGAGGTCAGGGAGCTCAACTTGGGCCTTGCAGCCAGAAATCAGCCTGAATCTTAGGTATCTGTTGCTGGCTTGCTGAGACTAATTGACTCAGACCTGCACACTGTGGCACATGTTGTCTATTGTAACAGCAGAGACATACCATGAAGAAGGCCCTCCATTTTTATTTTTTATTTTCAAAATTATTTTTTCTCTAACTTTTAATTTGTATTTGCTTTTTCTGCTCTTTTCAAATTTTTTTCTTTCTTCTTTTTTCTTTTCTTTCTCTCTTTCACTCACTCACTTGCTCTCCTACATTGTTCTTCATCTCCTTTTTTGTAACTGTTCCTACCCTAATTTAGATTTCTTCTTTCTTTTTTCTTTTCTTCTCATTTTTTCCTACTCTTGATTGTCATTATTTTCAAAGGAAAGTGAATACAGTTTCTAGCTTCCCCATTGCTGATAGGTTGTTCTGTTCTTGTCTTTATTCCCTCATTCTGTCTTTTCCTCTTGTCTTCAACAGTTCTCTAGAGTTTGTGTGATCTTCCTGTGTCCTCTGGCCTCACTTCTAACCTTTCCTTTTCCTTCTACCTATCTCTCCCTCCCCAACTCCTTCTAAGTCCCCATCCCAAAGGGTAAAGTTGCTATATTGAAGAGTCTATTCACTATAAACATATTTTGGATTGGTCCTTGATTTTGATTTAATTCACACAGTTAAAGGTGATAAATTAAGAATGACCACTAATTGTTATTTTCTAAGCTGTACTTTATATTATTGTTATTGCTGATTGCATCACTTGGGCTGGGGTGTTGTGATTGATTCAATCAGTTATCCTTCTGGTATAATGAAAATGAGATTGCCCCAGAGTTACTAGAGAAGTAAAACCTTAAGACCAGCTACATCTGGAAGACACCTCTGCAAAGTAATCTTTCCATAAGGGTTCTAAATACAAGCAACAAAGATGCCTACAATAACCAATATCAAAGTATTAACCCAGGGAATAAAGCAAGGACAGTACCAACAACAAAAATAGAAATGAGAAGACATTAAAGCAAGACTCAATCCTAGACTTCCAGCTCATCAAAGGCAAACTCTAGGGGAAACAGGGTAGAAAAGTGTGATAATCAACAATAAGGACACACTGATCCGATAGCACAAGAAGTAACAAAACAAGTGTATGAGGCCCAAAAAAATTCAAAACAGAAATAATTTCCCAGATAACTACAGAGATGGTCAGCAGAATGAAAAAAAAAAAATGATTAGAGACTGTAGAACAGAAGCAGATAAAAAAATAGATGAGTTCAGGACCATGATGGAAGCCATGATGGAAGCCATGAATGCCCAGCATAGGAAAAAAATGGAAACCATGAATACCCAACATAGGAAAGAAATGGAATCCATGAAAAAGATTCAAACAGATATCCAGAAGATTAAAAACTTTATTGAAAGTATACACAGCAGACTGAGCCAATCTGAAGACAGAATATCAGATATAGAAGACAGGATGGCGGTCAGTGACCATGAAAAGAGAGATATCTTAAAACTAGTGAGGGACCATGAGAAATCAATCCAACAGCTCCTAGATGACACAAAGAGGAATAATATAAGTCTCATAGCAGGCCATGAAAAAGCAGGAGAAAGAACAAATGACATAAAATAACTGTTCATAGAATTAATGACAGAAAACTTCCCAAAAGAACAAATGAATTTGACATACAGATAAGTGAGGCACATAAGACTCCAACTAGCCATGATCAAAAAAAAAAAAAAATCTACACCTAGATATATAATAATCAAGATCCTGGAAACCCAACAGAAGAACAAAATCCTACAAGCAGTTAGAGCAAAGAAACAAATCACATGCAAAAGAAAGCCCATCAGAATCACAGCAGACTTTCAACACAAACCCTCAAATCAAAGAGAGCCTGGGATGAGATATTTCGAGCCCTAAATGAAAACAACCTCCAACCTAGATTGATGTATCCTGCAAAACTATCTTTCAAAATTGATGGGGAAAAAAGATACTTCCACTATAAAGAACACCTGAGAAACTTCATGAATACAAAACCAGGAGTCCAAACAATTCTAAAAAATATAGAAAAAGACAATGAAGGTCACAACTCCATGAGGCCCAACAGAACAAATCCAGTGGGCAAGGCAAGAAATTAAAAGGAGATGGGAAAAAATAAAAAAGAGCAAACAACAGGAAAATAACATGACAATGATAAGTCAATATATATCAGTTATAGCCATCAATGTTATGGTCTCAACTCACCAATCAAAAGAAACAGACTGGTAGAATGGATTAAGAAGCAAACCAACAATATGTCGATAACAAGAAATGCCCCTATTTCAAAAATGAACCCATAGACTGAAAGTAAAAGGATGGAAAACAGTTTTCCAAGTGACAGGAACCCAGAAAAAAGCATGGGTAGGAATCTTATTTACAGACAAAGTAAATTTCAAACCAAAAATATTTAAGAGAGACAAAGAAGGTCACTACATCCTTGCAAAGGGAACAGTTCAAGAAGAAGAGATGACAATTATAAATATATATGCACCAAATACTAATTCCCCAATTATAAAAAACAAATATTAATGGACATGAAAAACCAAATAAGCACTATCACAATTGTAGTGGGGGACCTCAATACCCCACTGTCACAAATAAAGAGGTCATCTAGACAAAAAATCAACAATGAAATACTAGAACTGAACCAAGCTTTTGAACAAATGGACTTAATATATGTCTACATAGTGTTCCACCCCATAAAATCAGAATATACATTCTTTGCAGCTTCACACAGGTCATTCTCCAGAATAGACCACATACTAGTTCATAGATCATGTTCAAGTAAATGGAAAGGAATTGAAGTTATCCCATATATATTAGCAGACCATAGCGCAATTAAAGTGGAGATCAATAGCATAAGAAACCTCAAGAACTTCACAAACACATGGAAATTGAATAACACTCTCCTGAACAACTAATGTGTCACAAAGGAAATTAAAACAGAAATTAGACAATTTTTGCAATTAAATGATAATGCCAGTACAATATACAGGAATCTATGGGACACAATGAAAGCAGTTCTAACAGGGAAATTCATAGCAGTGAATGCCCACACTAGGAAAACAGAGAGACCTCAAATAAATAACCTAATGCTGAATCTTAAGCTCCTAGAAAATGAAGAGCAAGACAAACCCAAAGCTCCCACAAGAGAGGAAATTATAAAGATCACAGCAGAAATCAATGCAATGGAGACTACGAGAACAATACAAAAAATTAATGAATCAAAGAGTTGGTTTTTTGAAAGAATAAATAAACTTTATCCAAAAAAGGAAAGAAAAGGCTCAAATCCATACAATTAAGAGGAAAAAAGGGGAAGTCACAACAGATCCAGCAGAAATCCAGAGGATCATCAATACCTACTTCAGGAAACTTTACTCTAATAAAATGGAAAACGATGAAATGGACAGATTCCTAGATACATATGAATTGCCTAAGTTAAATGAAGAAGATATAGAAATTCTAAACACCCCAATTACAATGAGTGAAACTGAAAATGTAATAAAATATTTAGCAACAAAGAAAAGCTCAGGTCCTGATGGCTTCACTGCTGAATTCTACAAGACATTTAAAGAAGAACTATGGCCATTACTGTTTAAACTCATTCAAGGAAATTGAGAGGGAAGCAAGGCTTCCAAATTCATTCCTGGAAGCAAGTGTTACTTTGATTCCAAAACCAGGGAAAGACCCAAGCCCAAAAGAAATACAAGCCAATCTCCCTAATGAACATAGATGTAAAAATCATCAACAAGATACCAACAATCAGAATACAGAGGGTCATCAAGAAGATCATATACCCTGACCAAGTCAGATTTATCCCAGTGATGCAAGGATGGCTCAACTTTCATAAATCAATAAACGTAATACGCTATATTAACAGAGTCAAGGACAAAAACCATATGATCATCTCAATAGATGCAGAAAAGGCATTTGACAAAATCCAACACCCATTCATGATAAAAACCCTACAGAAAATTGGAATAGAGGGTCTCTATCTCAACCTGATTAAGGCTATCTATGAAAAACCAACAGCCAACATCATACTAAATGGTCAAAAACTGAAAACTTTCACACTAAAATCAGGAACAAGACAAGGATGCCCACTATCACCACTCTTGTTCAATATGGTTCTGGAAACATTAGCCACAGCTATTAGAAAAGAGAAAGAAATAAAAGGAATAAAGATAGGAAAAGAAGCAGTTAAACTGTCATTATTTGCTGATGATATGATACTTTGCATAGAAGACCGAAAAAACTTTACCAAAAGACTTCTAGACTTAATTGACAGATTCAGTAGACTAGCTAGATATAAAATCAACACTCAAAAAATAATAGCCTTCTTATACACAAATAGCAGACTCACTGAGAGAGAAATTAGTGAAACAATTCCTTTCACAATAGCATCCAAAAAATGAAATATCTATGAATCAATCTAACTAAGGAAGCAAAAGACCTCTGCACTGAAAACTACAGCACCCTGAAAAAGGAGTTCAAGGAGGATTTAAGAAAATGGAAAGACATCCATTGTTCCTGGGTAGGAAAAACCAATATAGTGAAAATGGCCATACTTCCAAAACTACTATATAGATTTAATGCAATGACGGTTGAAATTCCAACAATATATTTCAAAGAACTAGAGAAAACAATTCAAAAATTCATTTGGAACCAGAAGAGACCTAGAATAGCAAAAGCAATTCTGGGCAACAGAGACATGGCTGCGGTTATCACAATACCCTACTTGAATCTATACTACAAAGCTAATTTGATAAAAAAACAGCATGGTTCTGGCAAAGAAACAGACCCAGGGTTCAGTGAAATAGATTAGAAGACACAGAAATAACTTCAGACATACTCAGCCACCTCATCTTTGACAAAGAAGCCAACCACCATCATTGGAGGAAAGATAGCCTATTTAATGAACAGTGTTGGAAAAACTGGATTTCAACCTGCCACAGATTAAAACTAGACCCATATCTATCACCATGCACTAAATTATCAAAGTGGATAAAAGATCTAAATATTAAAACAGAAACACTTAACTTGCTGGAAGATGAGTTAGGTAGAACTCTTTAAGACATTGGCGGAGGAAAAGATTTAATGAACAAAACCTCAGTAGCATGGGAACTAGCAAAAAGAATCAACAACTGGGATTTCATCTTATTAAAAAGCTTCTGCACTGCAAGAGAAACCACCAGCAGAGCTAACAGACAACCTACAAGGTGGGAAAAAAATTTAGCAGCTGTAACTCAGACAAAGGGCTACTATCTAGAATCTATAAAGAATTGAAAAAAATCAGACCCCCTAAATTCAAGGACCCAATTCAAAAATGGGCATCTGAAATGAACAGACATTTCTCAGACAAAGAAGTAAAAGCACCAAATAAACATATGGAAAAATCTTCAACATCACTGGTCATTCGAGAGCTGCAGATGAAAACAACACTGAGATTCCACCTCACCCCAGAAAGAGTGGCTGCTATCAAGAAATCAACCAATAACAAATGCTGGAGGGGCTGTGGGGAGAAAGGAACCCTTCTGCATTGTTGGTGGGAGTGCAGGCTGGTGCGGCCACTATGGAAATCAGTGTGGAGATACCTCAAAGAACTAGGGCTGGAAGTCCCATTTTACCCAGCTATTGCACTGCTGGGTATTTTCCCAAAAGAATTAAAAGAATCATACCACAGAGATATATGTGCGCCCATGTTTATAGCGGCACAGTTTGTAATAGCTAAAGCTTGGAAAGAACCCAAGTGCCCATCAACTGGAAACTGGATAAAGAAGATGTGGTTTTTTTATACAATGGAGTACTACTCAGCCATAATGAACGAGAAACTAGAGTCATTTATAGCTAAATGGATGCATATTGAGGCCATACTCTTAAGTGAAATAAATAGGACACACATGTGTAAATACCAAATAGTTTCTTTAGTGTGAGAAACTGAGAGAGTAAATAAGGATTAAAAGGATTAATAACTAATAATTGATACTTTGAAATAGGAAAAGTCCAAAGGGGTAGGGGTGGTTGGAGGAGATGGGGAAAGGAAAGAATGGAAAGGAAAAATTATGAGATAAGAAAAAAAAATCAAAACAAAGTCTATGTAAATAGGGAAGGGTGGAGGGGTGAAGGACGCACAGGTAATGGGGAAAAAATAAGAATCAAGATACATCATGTACAGGTAGAAGCACCCAATGATAAATGTAAATGTATTGTATACCTAAAATGTACCAATAAAAGAATTTAAGCAAAAAAAAGAAAAAAAGAATGAAAAAAGTGAAGGCACAACAGATGCACCAGAAATAAAGAGGATCATCAATACCTACTTTGAGAATGTGTACTCTAATAAAATGGAAAATAGAGAAGAAATGGACAAATTTCTAGATACATATAAATTACCAAAGTTGAAGGAAAAATATATAAGAATCCTAAATGCCCCAATTATAATCAGTGAAATTGAAAATGTAATTAAAAATTTACCAACAAAGAAAAGCTCAGGTCCTGATGGCTTCACTGCTGAATTTAGAGAAGAACTATTGCCATTACTCTTTAAACTTTTCAATGAAATTAAAGGGGGAGCAATACTTCCAAATTCATTCCTGAAAACAAGCTTCACTTTGATTCAAAAACCAGAGAAAGACCCAACAAAAAAAGAGAACTACAGGCTAATCTCCCTAATGAACATAGATGCAAAAATCCTCAATAAGATACTGGCACACTGAATACAGAGGGTCATCAAGAAGACCATACACCCTGACAAGGTCAGATTATCCCAGGGATGCAAGGATGGGTCAACATATGTAAATCAACAAATGTAATACATTATATTACCAGAATCAATGATGAAAACCATATTATTATCTCAAAAATGGGCATCTTAAATGAAAAGACATTTCTCAGACAAAAGTAAAAGCAGCAAATAAACATATGAAAAAATCTTCAACATCACTGGTCAGTCGAAAGATACAGATGAATACAACACTGAGATTCCACCTCATCCCAGTAAGAATGGCTGCTATCAAGAAATCAACTAATAACAAATGCTGGCGGGGTTGTGGAGAGAACGGAACCCTTTTTCATTGTTGGTGGGAGTGCAGACTGGTGCAACCACTGTTAAAATCAATATGGAGATACCTCAAAAAACTAGGATTGGAAGTTCCATTTGACCTAGCTATCCCTCTGCTGGGTATCTTCAGAAAAGAATTAAAAGCATCATACTACAGTGATATATGCTCACCATGTTTCTAGTGGTGCAGTTTTTGATAGCTAAAAGTTGCAAACAGCCCAATAGCCCATCAACTGGAGACTCAATAAAGAAGATGTGGGTTTTTGGTTTTTTTTTATAAAATGGAGTACTCCTCAGCCATAAAGAACGAGAAACTAGAGACATTAATAGCTAAGTTAATGCACATTGAGGCCATACTCTTAAGTGAAATAAATAGGACACACATATAAATACTGAATAGTTTCTCTGGTGTGAAAAACTAAAAGTGTAAATAAGGATCAAAATGTATCATTGATATTGTGAAATAGGAAGAAAAGGTCTAAAGGAGTAGGGGAAGTGGGAGGGATGGGGAAAGAAAAGAAGGGAGAGAAAAAATATGAGAAAAGGAAAAAAATGGAAACAAAGTCTTTGTAAGTAGGGAAGGGTGGAGGGGGTGAAGGGAGAGCAGGGTAATGGGGAAAAAATAAGAACCAAGATACAGCCTGTAAAGGTACAAGATCCCAATGATCAATGTAACTGTACTGTATACATAAAATGTACCAATAAAGTTAATGAGGAAAAAAAGAGGTGTTTTAATCCAGAATATCTGAAGCCTAAAGTGTTAAGAAGATCCACTTAAAATAGTTATAGCACAGCTTCTAAATTATAAATCAGAAAGTGTTTTATCTTTTTTATTGTGGCTATAATACACCAACATCTTTTTTATGAAACTAAAATTATTTAAGCTGATTTGTCTATAATCAATTGGTTTAATTTCACTGAATCATGGTCATAGGGTCTCAAAGCTTACTTTTTTTTTTTTTTTTTGGTACTGGGGATCAAACTCGGAGCCTTGCACTTGCACAGCAGGTGCCAAAACCACCAAACTAAATCCCCGGCCCTCAAATCTTACATTGTAATTTAAATTACGATTAAATGTAACCTTTTGAATAAATCAGGATAACTTAAGTTCTATTTATGCTACCACGAGTAATATATATATATATTTATTTATTTATATAAATATTTGTATATTTATATTTATTTAGATATATATATATAAATATTTATATATTTATATATATTTATATATATACTCCCACTGTTATTTTTTTCTTGAAAGCATCTAATACCTATTGAAATAACTAAGCCTTATTGTGTTAGCTGTCTGAATTGTAGAAGAATAATCTTTGTTGTAATCCTTGTTGTAAAATAAGAATAGGGTTAAGGGAATAAATGAATTGAAATCTAGATGTATTGTCCATATTTGCATATACCATACCTGTAACATGGATTAATCAAATAATACTAGTCCTTGCATTTTTGAAATGAAGAAAGACATACTCAAAGAATTTATGAAGATAGTTGAAATTCAAACTCGAGAAAATTGAATTCAAATTCCTGTTCTTATTGGTGTATTATTATATCTTATATAACCAAGCCATTAAAATTTTGTATTATATCAAATAAATTAATATTCATTCAGGAAATATTGCTCAACTGGTATATGATGAAAAATAAAACAACATGATAATTATGACCAATATTAATTAGAGTAGTGCTACAAAATTATGGTTGCAAAAACTTTCAACATTATCTGAGTACTTGTTAAAAATATAAATCATTGATCTTCACCACTAAACTATGGAATCAAGTCTCCATTGCTAAAGTCCAGCAATCTGTGTTTTAATATGATACAAGAGATTTTAATGCATTCTAATTTTGAAAACAAATATGTTACAATCTTTGAATGGTAGGTATACTAATTTATTATGACTTTCTTTTTTCCTATAAAGATACTAAACTTAATTATGTTTGATCTTTCATAGTTGTTATATTTAACAAGTGGCAGAGAAAAACCTAAAATAATGTATTCAGATTACTAGTAAGGGGAACTTCAGTGAGATTTTTCGCTTATTACACATTCGAATTTTGCCTTTCAAAGCATAAAAATTTGATTTCAAATAAGAATCAAAATAGCACATGTACACACAAACTTTTCTAAACACACTGGAATGACAATTGCTGTTAAAAAGTCAACCTCAGAAAATCAAATCTCACTCTGCAGGATATCAAATCCAGCTGAAATAGGGCAACTACAAGTGAGGTTCACAGATGAAACACACTGAGGATACACTGAGCCAGCATGAATTGATGAGGCATGATTATAGAGTGTGGAGACATAGTCACAGCAGAAAGAACAGGCCAGGGTACCAAAATCAGAAATGTGAACAAAAGCTTTGCAAACATCTACTTTCTCACAATTCAAGATTACTATTCACATTTGCCCAGGGTAAAACAGTCTGCTGATCACATCTTGTCAAATTTAGATTTTAATTATGAAATATGAGAATACAAAGAAAATATATGGCTACATGTGTGTTCAAATGTACAGAAATGTCCCCTGAAATGCTTTCTAATATACATATACAGATTTTCAGAGATGCATGACATTTTGGTATTCCCAAAACCATTAATTTTTTTTAACTTTGAAAAGTCTAGAAAAAGATTAAATATGTTACTCACAAAGTAGAGAATGACATGTACTTCAGTGTATAAATTATCATTAATGTATCCAGTAATAAACGAACATTTCCTTTTTTATTATTTGTATATGTTTGTGAAAAATCATAATATTTGCATTCATCTTAGGAAATTAGTACCTATACATATTGCATCATGATAATTTTCCCTCCCTTTCCCTCCTCTTCTTTATCTCTCCTTCCCTGTGTCTTCTTCCTATCTCTACACAGTGTAATATCCCTGTTTCCTCCCATTTCTCCTTTATTCTATTCTTTAAATTATTTATATTTTGTGTTTCTCATGAGAGAAACCATGTGATATTCAACTGTACTGTCTGATTTATTTCACTTAGAATATAGCCTCAAGATTCTTAAAGGTCTAAAATTTGTCTTTCTTTACTGCTGAGTGGTACTCTTTCATTTATATATACTGTATTTTCTTTATCCATTCATCTGTTGATGGGCATAAAAGCCACTTCAATAACCTAGCTATTGTGAATTGTGTTGCTATAAATATGGCTATGTATATATCACTGTCACTTAATGACTAATTCATTCAGAAGATAGACAGAAGAGGTGTAGCTGAGTCAAATGGAATTTATGATTTTAATTTTTGGAGAAATCATAATACTGATATCTATAGTGGTTGTTTATGTTCCCTCAAATAATGTAGAAGTGTTCCTTTTTCCTACAACCTTGCCAACACTTGTTGTGCTTTGAGTCCTTGTTGATAGTCATTTTTAAATAAGATGAAATCTTAGTGTTCTTTAGATTTGCATTTCTCTAATGGCCAAATATGCCATTTTTTTAGTATACTTATAGGTCATTTACAATTCTTCCTTTCAGAAGTGTCTATTTCTGTTGCCCATTTTTTAATTGGGTCATTTATTTTCAGGGATCTAAATATTTTCTGTACTTCATATATTCTAGATACTCATATCCTGTCTGAAGGGTACCTGGCATTTTTTTCTGATTTTGTCTCTTTACTCTGTTAGTTGTTTCCTTCCTATGATTTTTATTAGTATTGCATGTTTGCAGTATATAATGTTTATATTCACTGTAGGAAATTTCTACATTTACATAACACATTTCAATTCCCTTCTTTATTCCCCCCTCCTCCCACCCTTCTGTTTTTTGTTTCCACCATCAGATCATTTATCTTATAAGGCCCTAGGTAGTTAATTATCATATATATATATATATATATATATATATATATATATACACACACACACATAAATCAGTTTACAGATGTTTGATTTGATATAATTCTATTTGTTGATTCTTGGTGTTATTTTTTTGCAACTAGGGATCTGTTTAGAAAGCCTTTGCCTATGCCTATATCTTCAAGAGGTTTGCCTAATTTATCTTCTAGCAGATTGAGTCATTCTGTTGTTATATCTAGGTCTTTGATTCATTTTGATTTCATTTTATTACAGTGTGGGAGATATGTCTAGATTTATTCTTCTGCATGTGACTAAGCAGTTTTTCCTGCACCAGTTGTTGAAGAGGCCATTTTTTTCTCCAGTGCATATTTTTAGTCCATTTGTAAAACAAAGAAAAATGAAAAAAAACAGATGGATAAAGGTGTATGGGATTGTTTCTGCAACATCAGAACTATTTCTTTGGTCAAAACGTTTATTTTTATGCCAGCCCCATGCTGTTTTTTTTTTTTTTTTTTTTTTACTGTAGCTTCATACTACAGCTTCAAATCTGAGATTGTAATGATTCTGGTTTTGCTACCTTTGTTCAAGATTGTTTGGCTATTCTGGGTCTCTTCTTGTTCCATATAAATATTAGTATTTTATTCTAGTTCTATGAAGAATGCTATTGATATTTTATAGGGAATGAATTAAATCTATATATCACTTTGGTAATATTGCTACTTAGTCAATATTTTTCTGCCCATACAGGAACAAGGATATATTTCCATGTTCTAATGTTCTCTTCAATTTCCCTTTTCATAGTACTATAGTTTTCCTTATGGAGGTCTCTTGCTTCCCTTGGTTAGATTATTTCTTGTTGTTGAATTTTTTGAGCTACCATGAGAGCCTGTTTTGCTGGTTTCTTCCTCTGAGTGTTCATTGTTAGGCTACAGGAACACTATTTACTTTTGTGTGTATGTGTTGCTTTTTATTCTGCCACTTTGCTGAATTTGTTCATTACTTCTAAGAGTTTTTAGATCTTCTACATAAAGAATCATGCCATATCCAAAAAGGAAATTTGGACCTCCTTTCCTACCTATACGCCTTTTACTTCTTTCTGTTGCTTGATTCTTCTGGATAAAATTTCAAGGACTGTATTAAACAGGAGTGGTGCAAGTAGATACCTTTGTCTTGCTGGTGATTTTAGATGGAAAGCTTTTGATTTTTCTCATTTTAGCACACTTTTCGTAGTAGATTTTTCATAAATGACTTTTATCATTTTCAGATATGATCCTTCTCTACCTATATTCATCAGTATTTTTATTATAAATTTGTTGGATTTTGTCAAAGGCCTTTCCTGCATCCATTTTCTCCATCCTTTTGTGTAGGTGGTGTATTGCATTTATTGATTTACATATTATGAATAATCCATGCATCTCTGGGATGAGGTCAGATTAGCTATGATGTATGATCTTTTTACTGATTTGTTGCATTTTGTTTGCGGTATTTTGTTGATGTTTTCCATCTATATTCATCAAGGAAATTAGCCCTTTTTTAATATTTCTCTGATTTCAGAAGTAGGGTAATGTCAGCTTCAAGGACTGAATTTGACAGTTTTCTTTCCCTTTTAATTTCGTGGAGGATTTTAAGGACTATTGGTGATAGTTTTTCTTTGATATTCTGGTTGCTAGGGTTTTTATTAATGCCTCAATTTCACTCCTTGTCACTGGTTTGTTCAAAATTTTTATCTTTTGTTTCAGTTTTGGAAATTTATGTCTAGAAATCTGTCCATTTCTTCAAGAATCTTCAATTAGAACATAAGTTTTTTAAGTAATTTCTTATAATACCCTAAATTTTAGCTGAGCCTATTTTGTTTTTGCCTTTTCCACTTCTAATTGCATTGATGACTCTTTTCTTTCTTTCATTTGATAAATTTTCCTAAATATTTATCAGTCTGATTTATCCTTTCAAAAATTAACTGTTTGATTCATTGATCCTTTGTTTTGTTGTTTTAGTTTCAATTTCATTATTTTCCACTCTGATATTTATAATTTCTTTCCTTCTACAAATTTTGGATTTGAATTGCTCTTGTTTTTCTAGGACCTTGTGATGCATGATTACCATATTTATTTGAAATAGCTCTATTTTTGCAATGAAAGCATTTACAGCTATAAACATTCCAGATAGCTCTGCTTTCATTATGTCCAATAGGTTTTGGTATATTGTGCTGTCATTACTATAACTGGATCTAGTGGTGGGGAATGGTCAAATGTGTATTTATTAGAAAGTATAGAAGGGAATCTCTCCACTAGTCAGAGATTGGGTGTTCTGTAAGGTGAACACTGTAGATGTATAGGTCCATTGGTTTTTTATATAGTTTTTGAAACAGCTGTATGAGACAGAAATTAGGGATGTTCCTGGTTGCAAGTAGGCTTTTGATGTCTGGAAAGCAAGCTGCTTCATTTACATTTCATTTCCTCTAAGGTCTCTCCCATTTGATTAAGGATGTGTTTGTCTCTAATATTTCATTAGGCCTTGATAGTCTATTTTAGTGTGCTAACTCACTGAAGGCCCAACTTTTAGTTTACTTTAAATTACCTATTCAGGACCTGTGCCCTGTCTGCCTAACTTTCCCTATCTCCTGGATTCATTATCACTCAATTCTAGATATGTTTTAATTTTACCCTGCCTTGTTCTCTGACTCATTTACATAAGTTTTACAATGAATGTACAAAAGTGCAAGTATTTGCATAGTTTCTGTGGTTTGTTTTGCTATTGATTTCTAGTTTTATTCTGCTATGATCCAATAGAATGAAAGAAATTATTTCAATTCTTTTGTGTTTATGTAAGCTTGCTTTATGTCCTATGGTATAATATATTTTGGAGAAATTTCCCTATGTTACTGAGAAAAATGTGTATAATATTGTTGGTTGAAACAGTCTTGAGATATCTGTTAAGTCCATTTGTTTGATAGTGTGCTCCATTTGTTTGATAATTCTTTGTTAATTTTTTTGTCTAATTGACTTGGCTATTTGTGAAAATGAGATATGAAAATCCTTCACTATGACTATATTAGTGTCTATGATCCTTTAAAGTCCAGTAGTTTTTGTCTCATGAAATTGGTTGTGACCTTCTTTGTCTCTTCTGAAAATAGGATCACTCTTTCAGCTTTCAAGCTCCAGTTGCATGGTTTCATTTTCCATCTTTCACTTTCAGACCGTGACTCTCTTTGTGAATGAGGTGTGTCTCCTGCTGCAAAAATATGATTGGATATTGCTTTTTTGATTCAATGTGTTGGCCTGTTTCTTTTGATTTGGGAGTTAAGATCATATACATTGAAACTTATTTTTGAAAATGTTATGGCTTCTGTCTAGATCTCCCCCAAAGCTTCATTTGTCATATTAGAAGCTCTTCAGTGGTGGCTGGATCTAGAGTGTGTGATGCTGGGATTAAGTGTGTGGTGCTGGGAACAAGAGTGTGTGATTACTAAATTACTCAATTGATTGGTTTGGTATAATTCTCAGTGTAGATGATGGAAAGGCCCCCTTCCTGGGTGAGAGTGCTACCCATATATGGGTGTGTAGCTTGGATAGAATATAAGGGACAGAAAGAGGGCTGCTACTGTCACTTGATACTTTTTTACTACTTCACTGCTTTGCTACCTTCTGCCCACCATGAACTGTTTCTCCTCTGTGATGCCCCTCTGCCATGTCACCCTGCCTTGTAGCCAGCCAACTATGAACTAAAGCCTCTACAAACTGTGAGCTACAGTAAACATTTCCTCCTTTAACTTTTGATATTGGGTATTTTGTTTCAGCAATGAGAAAAAGTAACTAACACAGAAAGGTTTTACTAAATCCTGTCATTGGATTATTTTTCTAGTGAGGATATCTTTATCTTTCTTTTTATTTATCTACTCTCTTTGTGAGATGTATTCTTTTCTATAGGATCTTTGGTGACTTTGGCCTTACTGTCTCTCTCCAGGCTTCCTTTCTGAAAAGTCTGTTTAGTGGACATAAATTTGTTTACATTCCCTTTGTCATAGAAAATCTTTCTTTCTCCATCTATTTTGAAGATACATTAATCTGGATTGGAAATTATTTTGTTTGAGGTCTTGAAAAACTGTTCCAAAATATCCTGGCCTTTAAATTTCATGTTGAAAAATCCTCTGTTATGCTGGTAGGTTGCCTTTAAAAGTTATTTGATGTTTCTCACAAACAGCTTTTATTCTCTTTTGGGGCTGAATTTCTCAATTTTGACTATGTTGTGTCATGGAAAGGTCCATTTTTGTTCATAGATATTTCTAGTTCTATTGTTGGGATATCCAATTACTGGGATATTCATTTCATTTTCTAGATTTAGAAAAAATTTTGCTATGTTTTTGATTAAATTTTTCATGCATTTGGTGTTTTCTTCTAATCTTGTCTTAATTGCTATAATTCTTAGAAGTTTTTTAGATGTCTAGTGGCTGTTATATTCAGCTTTCATTCTTTATATTTTAAGAGTGATAGGTCCTAGAGTCAGACTTGCCACCCAAGCAGACCTGCTACCCACCCCTTCAGGAGTGCAGCAGTGACAGGAAGCCAGCAGCCTCCCCATTTAACTACTAGAAAGCTGATTCTACCAAAAAAAAATCACAAAAGACTTGCTGTACCTACCACTGCCCTGTTTTTCAGTCAGCCCCAGGCCCATCACCCATGAGACTCTAAAATTTTCCACCCTCTCGATCAGTTCCTACTCCCCTGCCTAAAGCCCCCTATAGTAACTGTGTGCACCCTCCTTTCATTCCCAACAGTCTTTTCACCCTTGACCCATCTGCACCCAGACTACAATAAACTCATCACATGTTGCTTAGATTTTGCCTGCCTCAGTGATCTCAATCATGCCTCAGTCTGACCTTACAAAGTTATCATTTAATATATGATCTACTACATTAACCTTGTCTTTAACACCTAACGATCTCTCCTTAGATGGGCTATGCCTACTCTTCCTACATTCAATTGAATAGTTTATATGCAGGATTTCTTTTTGATTCCCTTTCACAATAGCCAATTATTACTAAAGTGGTATTTATATCTTGCATTTTATTCTCAAATTCAATCATCTATTTGTTTGTGTCTTCTTTAAGTTCACTGAACATCTTATTTAAATCCTTTATCAGTTTATTTACATTCTCTTTGGATTTATTAAATATCTTATGAAAAATGCATAAACGCTTCATGAATTTGTGTGCCATGTTTGTGCAGGGGCCATGATAATGTTCTTTGTATCATTCAAATTTTAGTATATGTGCTGCCAAAGAAAGCACAATAAACCTTTTATTAAACCTTGATTGCCAATTCATACTTGAAGAAAAACTATTTTTGATTACATTTCTAAAAAGTCTGCCACTAAAAACACACTGACCTACCCTCACCTTTTGTCTCTGTTTCTCTTCTGCCTATTTCTGCCTTTGGAAGAGAACCAGGATTACATAACCTCATAACACTAACAATCCAGTAAAAAAGAAGATATGGACTAGAAAGATTTTTATTTTAAAAAATTGGATACTTTTCTATGGAAATCATTCTGAAAAAATTATATTTATCTTCTGGCAAGGCAAAATTTATCTCTAATAAGTTAATGGCTCTTATTTTGCAGAAGAAACAGCTTTTCTGTTGGCCACAGCCCACCAGAGTCTAATTTACTCTATTTCATCAGCTTGGTCCTGTACATTTTGGAGCTATCTATTCTTTCTCTAGCCATTCACTTCAGATAACAAGATGTTACCAGTGATTTAAGTGGAGTTTTGCCCTTAATTACATTGCAGCTTAGTGAATTTTATTTTTGCTTGAACTGTCTAATGGTAGGGACAAGTTAGAATACATATACAATATTTTTCTCTTGCATATCCACTATTGCACTTTCTGATTTTGGTTTGAAAATAATGATGTAAAGAAAGTATTGATAACTTGCAATCCAAAATATATATGTAGTTTAAAACATTTACTTCTATATTCTAATAAAATTATTTAAAAATCATAGTGTATCTATGCTTTGGAAATCTAGCTTTTGTTAATTAATATGACAGACCATGTTATTCCAGTAATGTCCTTGTACACAAGAGGATAAGACTGACATTTGCTTTTATTTTATTTAAACATCTGTGAGGAACAAGAGTAAAATGATAAATATGCTGAACTTCATGTTTGAACTTCTATTTAATCCAATGCCTAGATTTTGAAGAATGTTTTTTCAACAATAAAATAATTATTGAAAAGGAATAAATTGTGAGAATAATACATAATACTCAGCTTTTCCCTCCTCCAATTTCTAAAAGATTCCAAGATTTGTCTTTCTTTTTCCTTCTGAACATGAAAAGAAGATAAGCCATTCTGACTTCTCCTTCTGCTCATTTGTTTCTTAAGGCTATGGCTGTTCCTGAAGGGAATAGAAAGTGTCAGAAAACTAAGAAAGTAGCTTATGTGTTATCCGCAGCTGGTTATTCCATTTTCTGCCTGATCAATAAGGAACCATGCTATAACGCACTCTCTTCAGTATTATTAGGGCATTTTGGCCAAAGGGAGACAGAGTAAGGGGTAGCATTTTTTAAAGTTTCTATGTTGAGATAATTTTAGACTCACAGAACTGTTGCAAAAATAATAGTGTTGCTATATATTTCAACCAGTTTCTGCTCATGTGAGCACCTTAGATAGCCATAGATTATAAAAACTAAGAAACTAACACTGAACACTATTAACTAAAATAGAAAACTTAGTTGAGCTATAACAATCCTCTTGTACTACTGTCCTTTTTAAGTACCACAATTCTATATTTCATGTGTCAGGTCTATTTAATTTTCTCCAAAGACTGCTTCAGACTCCCCCTGCCCCCAGTTATGACACATGAAAAGTACTGGTCATTTAGTTTTATAATGCCACTGAATTTGAGTTTTTCTGATATTTCCTCTTAAATTTATTGAATATATGAATTATTTAGGAATATATCTCAAAGCTATGCGTCTTTCTAAATACATTAGATCAGGAAGTACCTCTACATGGTGTCCCTATGTCTTAGTACTAGTGACAATTTTAACCATTTCACAAAAGAAGTGCTTAGTAAGACTCCCAACTCAAAAGTTATTTTACATCTTTCTTATTATTAAATATTTTGTATAAGATATCTTGAAATAAAAATAAACATCCTGTTTCTTACATCCATTAATTTCTGCATCCTGGAGTGAAATAGTGATTTTCCAGTTTTGGGTTTCTTTCCACCATTAATATTTGAAATTCCTCTATTGGAAAAATTTTTCTAACCTTCTATATTTATTCATATATTTTGTTGATTATTATATCATATGAACCCATAAATTTTAAAATGTTATGCAGTCAGTTATAATTGAATACTAAAATGGTTCGCAGTTTTCCAACTTTGGCTACTGGGGGCTATCTTAGGACAACTCCTTTCCTTATATTCAGGCACAATAAGATCCTACGGAGGGCCCAGGATTTAGCTCAGTGGTTCCACTGCCTGCCTCGCAAGCACAAGGTCACGAGTTTGATCCCTGGTTCCAAAAAGAAAAAAAACTCATGTAAGGGCTATGATGAGGAGAAAATCATGAAAAGTTCTAAGGAAAAAAAATAAAATTTGAAAGAAAAGATCTGACAGAATCATCTTATTTTTCCTGTAGTCCTCTTCAGTAATCAGCTATTATCTAAAGAGCCCCAATTCCTTTTATTATAGAGAATAGTACTTAGAATTCAAACTCTGAACTATAGATCATGTACAACATTGTTACTGCTGGAGTTTCTCAGTGCATAAAACTAGATAGATAGACAAATAGAAATATGTGAGTACAGAAGACATTTTGTGCATAGGTGTGTATATTTTATGTACTTACATATAATGTAGTCTATATTTTATGTATGAATATATATGTATACATATCTATCATCTATCTATGTGTCTATCTAAAAAGAATTCATTTAGAGCTTGCTATTCCAATTCAACATAGGATACACTTTATTCTTTCCCTTTTTATTATTTGTAACTATTTTATTGGACAGTGAAAAATCTGTCCTTCATTATCTAGAATATATTAATTTATTTGGTTAAATTAATAATATACAAATAAAATAGTTTAAGAATTCTTAATCCATAACCCTGTGGGATACAAATTCATCAACTAGATTACAGTAATTCTGTAGTTGTTTTTTGCTTTAAGATACAAAGTATTCAACCAAAATTGTTTCCTGAAATTATTTAAATCACTGCCTTCTTCATCAGAGGCTACATTTTAAAGATCCTTGAAAATTTTATGAAACCTAAAATGAGTTCATCTAGGCTTCCACTGGAACTAGAACCAAAAACCTGAATATTTCAAACATCTTCTCATATCACTGTTTTCTATTTCTCACTACTGCATTCAGTTGTTCTCCATGTATCATCATTTCTATATATCAACTGTTCTCTTTTTTTATCTGCTTGAAATTTTGAACACATATCTAAGTTATTCTCTAGGATTTTGTATTTTAGACATTTATCCAGCTACTGCTAAACATGGAAGAAGCTGAGGTTAAATCTGGTGCAATGTTTGTACTACTCCAATATTCTCATCAGTGATGATTGTATTACATCTTCTCAGACAATTGTTTGATTGTTGCATATGTAAAATTCTCAAAATGTCCCAGATTAACTTCAACTATATTTCTCAAAAAACCAACAATATCCACTTATCACTATTAAAACAGGAAGTCAGTGACTGCTATATTAAATTTATGACTCCAGAGACATTGCCACAGTTTTATGGTTTTCCTAATCCACAGTCTGTGCATTGCTCCTGTTGCTTGTAGTTAGTGTTAATATATTCTGAATTTAACTGTTCTAGAACTTAAATAGTCTTAAGTCAGAGGTCAGTAAACCTTTTTGTAAGCAAAATTTATTCGTAAATACTGCAGGCTGGGGGGTCTCACAGCATGAGACAGGCATAACACCACATGAATGAATGACCATGATTATGTTGCTGTAAATCTTTATTTTTGAGCTTTTTACTGAATTGTCATAACAGTATTGTGCTATAAAATATTAAAAAGCTAATCATTAAGGGCCAGGGATTTAGCTCAGTGGCACAGTGCCTGCCTGGCAAATGTGAGGTCCTGAGTTCGATCCCCTTTACCAAAAAAAACCCAAAAAAAACAAAAAGATAATCATTAAAGCTTCAAAAATGTCTCCTTAGCTGAAAAACCAAGTAAAAACCCTCCAAGAATACAATTTGGCCATGTGTAATAGTTTGACAATCTTTGGTTTATATTATAAGTTTTACCCCTTCAGAATATCTAATACACAAATTTGGAAGATAAGAACAATAATAGTAATAATAATAATAATAATAATAATAAAAATTCCATTCAGAGAAAAAAATGTATCATGCCTCAAACCCTAACACCAAAATGTCAAATTTCATTACCTCCCAAACAGAAATAGTGACTGACATAGGTACAATTTCATTTGTATAAATTCTTTAGCAGATTGATTCCTTATATAATATAAAGAAGTTTTTTCCTTAATGCTAGGAATTTTTCTAGATATTTTGATTATAATCACAAACAAAATAGGCATAACTCTATATTCACAAAAATAATTTTCCAGCCTGTCTTTGGTGGGAGGCAGTAGGGATAGATACCAGAAAAATTAGAATGAAGTAAAATTAAATGATGTATCCTATGTAGAGCGAAATGCTACAGGAAAATAAATGCAGAGTAGATCCATAGGGGTGGAAGAAATGGGATGGGGGAAAGTTGACTTTAAATCAGGCAGTTAGACTAGATCTCACAGAGTAGATGAATGATAATAAATGATTTGAAGGAGGTGAGGCCATTAAACTTATGGAAAATCTAGGGGCAGAGAGTTTCTAGGAGAGATAAGAACCAGTGCAAAATCCCGAGAGTCCCAAGCTCAGTGTGTCTGGAGCAGAGTAGGGCAAGTCAGGAGTAATAAGAGACAGAAGGATAAAGCAGACTGTTGTACTGATTTAATTCAATGAGAAAAACAATCTTAACTAAGTAGATGTGTGGCAGAATATCATAAAGGAAGGGAAAGGAGGTAAGACAGGAAGAAAAGAAGGAAGGGAAGAAGGAGGGAGGTAGGTATTTTAGTCACTTTGCTCATCCTACAACTCCTAACGGCAAGTCAATATATAGGAGCTCCATAAATCAGTTACCTTCCAGATACATGAAACTTTTGAGGCCATTTTAGATACACCATAACAGGAGGAATAAAGAAAGAAAGAAAGGGGAAAAATCAGTACTAAAAAAAGAACATACTGTATCTATGTATCTATGGTACACATATTTTTATCACCTTATAAGCTCAAATAATGTTCTATTTTCAACAATTTCATTGTATTTTTTAAAATGAGTGTATATCTTTCTACTTTAATTCAAGTACCAGTACTGTCTGGTTTGCAGTTATAATTTGAGTAAAACCCTAAACAATCATGATAGCATTAGAATATCAACTCTCAGTATACATTGGAAAAATATAGCAACTTCAGAATTGCAAAAGCAATTATTGCTTTCAAAATTGATGAGTGAATTTTTCTTATTTTACAGAAGCATTGTGATATTCTCTATAGTACTTTGATTTTTGCACTTCCTAGCTATGTGTAAAATTTTGTCTTTAAGCCAAAGCATTAACTGCATTTGTTGAGCCAGTTCTAGGTTGTGTCCTCAAGCAATCACAGTTTTATCTTTTTCTTATTTGAATAGAGATAAATATTTCTAAATCTCATACAATCTGCATTTTAATAAGATACCTAAGGCAAAGTGAGTTTTTATTGCAATTTCCTGCTATTTTTGAATATGGAAGACATGAACTATTACTTTTATTAAAAACATGACTTAAGTGATTTAGATATTAAGAAGTTTTAATAAAAAAGTTTTGGGCAATCCATTTCTCATATTTTACTCTCTTATTTCCCACAATTTATTGAAAATGAGAATGCTTTAAAACAGATGGAATCTTCAGACTCTTTAAGAAAATAGTCATGGACACACAAATGCAAAAGAGAATGAAATTCAAACTGTTATAAAATAATTCATTCTAATAAATACTTTATTTACAAATATATTTTATTCTTTTTAAAATAAATTTTGTTTCTAATATGCCACTCTCTTCCTGGAACATTTTTTCTTCTTCACAAAATGCTTACTATCAGTATTATAAGAATTATCTGATTAGAAAAATCTCTACATTTTTATGTAGTTTAACAAATACTAGGTTTATATTTATTTTCCTTAGGTATTAAAAAAATACTCAGTTGTTTCCATGTTCCTTAGGGACTAAGGATGACTTCGAAAACATACTCATTCATTATTTAACAACTGGTATCTCTTCTCAGAAATGTGTATGGTGATTGTTATTGTATAAACATGATGGAGTTTACTTATACATGGGTTGATCATTTGTTATGACCACTTGATACAAGCAAGAAATGTAAACATTAGATAAATGAAGCTGCCACTGGTATAACATGGATATTGCTTTACAGTAAACATTTTTGTAATACATAGAAAAAGTACATATTAAAATTATAGTAAAATTTTAGCATATTAAATATATAAAATAATCTTTAAGTACTATGTGCTGCATATGATTATATGTGCTATATTTTATATCAATGGCTATACAATGTATTTGATAACTCCATGTTATCATTAAGTACTATGTACTGCATATGATTATATGTGCTATATTTTATATCAATGTCTATACAATGTATTTGTTAACTCCACCATGCCATAAACAAGTGAGTCAATACTTTGTGTTACGGTTTTATGATACTTACAATGTCATTAGGTAACAGACAGTTTTCAGCTACATTGTAATTTGAAGGACTACTACTCTTATATGCAGTCTGTATGTTAAAATGTCAGTATACAGAGTATGAGTGTAATAATACATAACAATCTGTAATGTTCATCAGTTTCTGTATACGTTCCATGCATGATTTTGAGGATTGTGAGAAAATATGTACAAAGTGCTCACATGAGGCAACTGAGGCACAGACAGTGGAAACATGCATGAGCTTAAGCAGCTTAGAAGTGACAGCAGATTAGAGTCCAGGGACTTCAAATCACAGCCTCCTAAAACTGTTGTCTATATGAATGGTGCGCTTTGTAATAAATCTGCTTTTATTATTTGGTAACTTTTGAGCTTGTGTTTTATCTTTTTTTTTTTCTTGGTATCAGGGATCAAACTCGGGTCCTTGAATTTGCAAGGCAGGTGACAGAACCACTGAGCTAAATCCCCTTTTTCCTAAAATGTGGCTGGATATATTGATGTTAGTTCTTTGGATATTTTCCTTCTCATGATGTTGAAATTCACCATTGTATTAGTGTATTGTAAATTTTTATTGAAGTGCTTCGGTGCTCTGAAGATTCTTAACCCTCAGCCAAGAGAAGTTTCCTTGATTGCATATATCCTTAATCTCAGGCTGATTAGTGGCTTAACCTGACATGAGGTAAGATCCTATCTATAGAGAAGGTTCTATCTTATTTTGACACTTTGTATTTTCCTTCAATCTTGTCTCTCCTGTCTGTGTGTGATAAAAAGAATGACAATGAGAACATTGTAATACATAATTATAAAATGAAAATAGATTATTTTTATGTTTTATTTTTAATTAAAAAATTTTCATAACCAAATAATAAGAGAATAACAATAATAAGTACATGGTGCATTGTTATCTTCAAAGTATTTAGTGCAAGACATAGACAAAATTTTCTTTTCAAAAAAGATAAATGGCATAAATGAAACAAATTAGCGAATATGCTGAAATGTTTTTAAAACAATGGAATATGTAATTTGCAGAAGTATTTGAACTTCTCCCCGCTTCCTATTTATCTCTCTTTTAGTTGTCAAATCAGAGAAACAGTGCGATATTTGAGCTTGGGTGCATGACTTATTTCACTAATTGTTGTACTGTATATTGTCTCATTCTCCCTTGAAAGAATTCTTCATTGAAATGCATGCTTACTCCGAAAGGATTTATTTCTGGTGATATGCCTAAGGTGCTTAAAGACACATCAGATGTACACACAAAAATATCTTCTGAAACCTAAAGTAGATTTCAGAAAGTGATAAGATTTAACATGCCAATATAAATGCTGTTCTAATTCCATGATATAGATACAGAACATAATGAGATGTATATAATAAATTTTAGTTATTCACCCTTTAAGGAGAATCTTTTAAATATTAAATTGATGCTTAAGATATTTAGGTATAAGTAAAAATATTTATATACTCAAACTTTACTCCATTTCTTCTTCTTTTACTTTTTTCTTTTTTTTTTTTTTTGGTACAGGGGATCTAACTCAGGTCCTTGCACTTGCACAGCAGGTGGTGAAACCACTGAGCTAAATCTCTAGCCCATCCATTTCTTTTCATATCTTGAACCAAAAAGAACACAGTGAGAGACACTCTATTACTTGATCTTAAAATATTCTATCAATCTGTAATAATCAAAACAGCATGATACTGGCAAACAGAAGCCAATGTAAAGATAATAGAGGGCCTAGAAGAAAATTCATATATATACAGCCAATTGGTTTTCATTAACCATGCTAAGAACCTGCAATGGAGAAAGGATAGTTTTTTTCAATAAATAGAGTAAGAAAGATTTAGTATCCATATGGAGAAAGATAAAACTAGTCCTTTACTTTTTACCAGAGATTAAATCAACTCACAATGGAAGGCTTAACTATAACACCTGAAACTCTGAAACTTCTGGAATAAAATTGGAGGTTTAAGACATGGAAAAAATTTTGGACAAGACTCCAAAAGCACAGGAAATGAAAGAAAAATTAGACAAATTAAATTATGTCAACTAAAAAGTTTCTGCACAAAAAAAGAAACAACAGAATGAAAACCTATAGAAGTGAAAAAAATATATTTGCAAACTATTTATCAAACAAGGGGTTGATATCCAGAATATATAAGGAACTCCAAAAGCTCAATAACAAAAACAAAAAACATTAAATCATATGCAATAGACTTTAAAATAAAACCTACCAACTGGTTATGAAAAATATTTTTAGTATTCAAGAAATTAAAGCACATTGAGGACATCAAGCAAAATTCTCAGAATGGGAGTAGCCTTTGTGTGACTCTGTAAATGAAAAGAGTCTGATGAACAAAGAAGAGACTATATCCTGTTTTTAGAAAATGAGGCAGTGATCTGGAGATCAATAGAGAAACAAAAGAAAACCTAAACAGCATGGAAATATGAGAAAGCAACAAATTCAGAGAAAGGTATAGAAAAATTCCTAACTTCTATCCTGGTTCCTGAGCTAGTGCAGAGAAGACCATGCCACAAGCGTCAAGACAAACCAATTCAGAAACTGTAAGGAAGAGGGGGACACAGGGTAATATATTTAAGCCCTAAAAGAAGATAACTGCCAATTTATATTACTACATGTAAAACCATCTTTCAGGATTAAAGATAAAATAGAGACCTTTCAAGATAATCATTAACTAAATTAATTCATGACCCTGAAACCAGCCTTGAAGAAGATACTTAAATGATCTTTAAATATAGAAGAACAAACAAGAAAATGAAAGCTAAGAAAGTATTAAACATTACCAAAAAAGTGACAGGAATAAGTATATATTTTTTCAACAATAATCTCAAATATAATGGTCTTAATATTTCAACTAAAAGGCAGACTGGCACATTGGACTGGAAGCAAAGACACAACTGCTTCTTTCTTGTGAGAAACACTTCACCAACAAAGGTATATATAATTTGAAAGTGAAAGGGTAAAAAAAAATACTCAATGTAAATACAGTTTGAAAGCAAGCTGGAATAGCTATACTCACAACCAGCAAAGTAAACATCAAAATAAAATTAATTAGAATTCACAAAAGATACCACCACATAATTGGTAGAAGAACCAATCTTTCAAGAAGTAACAGTTATAAATATATATGTACCAAATGTCAGTTCACTCGATTTCAAAAAACAAGTGCTACTTGACATAAAAGAATAGCCAGGTTCTAATGGAATAATAGTGGATGACTTCAATTCTCCACTCTTGCCAATATTGTAGATGGTTCATCCAGATAAAAATTAACAAAGAAACATTAAATGGCACCATACATCAAATACACTTAACAGACATCCGTAAAACATTCCTTCCCACAACTACAGAATGCACCTTCATTTCAGAAACTCATGGAAATTTTCTCAAACAAGATCATATTTTAAGACAAAAAGAAAGTCTTAACAAATATTTTAAAAATTGAAATAATACTTTTTCTTTCAGACCATAATGTAATGGAAGTAGAAAATGGAAGAAAAAGGATTTACAGAAATTATACAAACACAAAATAACATGCACCAACTCCTCACAATAAGTGTAATCATTGTGTATTGAAAACATATACTAATAAAAAATAAAATCTTCAAATTAAAAAATAAATTAAATATATGTATAAATCATTATACATATATATTATACATATTATTACATATTATACAAATTATAGGCTGAAACCATGTAAACTAATTATAATAAATAAATTTGAATTCTTCTAATTTAGTACTACAAAAAAATCTAGTCTTTTTTTAAAAGAAGAAATTATACAAACACATGAAGATTGAACAATACATTTCTGGTTTTGTTTTTTTTTCACTAATGGGGATCAAATTCAGGGATGCTTTACCATTGAACTACATATGTAGCTTTTTTCATTTTTAAAATTTTTCTTTTCGGATAAGGTCTTACTACAGTGGTCTTGCTAGACTTGAACTTGAATCCTCTGCCTCAAAACTCCTGAATAGCTGAGACTAATGCATGTGTCACTGCACCTGTTTCAAATAGTATACTTCAGAATGATCATAGGTCACTGAAGAAATCAGAGGAGAAATTAAATATTCCTGGAATCAAATAAAAATGGTAACATAGTATACCAGAAAATATGTAATATAACGAGTGTAGTTCTAATAGGTAAGTTAATAACTATTATATGGACCACATATAAAAAGCCTAGAGATTTCAAATAGATAATCTAATAATCTATCAATATCTTTTAGAAAAACTAAAGAGAAAAAAGAAATTTAAAAATTTAGCTCTAAATTTACAGAAATAGATACTAAAAAATAAGGTAAATGGTCAATAAAATACTTTTTATATTGATAAAATCTTAGTGAATCTAACTAAAAGAGAATAATCCAAATTAATAATTAGAGGCCTAAAAAGAGAATGTTACAGTAAAAATAATTGAAATCCACAGAATTATTAGCCACTATTTTTAAAATACATATTCCCAATTGGACATTCTAAAAGAAATTGATGTTTCTAGATACACAATTGAATGAAGAGGATATAAAATCTTGAACAGACTAATAAGAAAAGTGATATGGATGCAGTAATAAAAAGGTTCATGGGAAAGAGAAAACAAGAAATGGAAAAACTCCCTGCTGAATTTTACCAGACCAGTAAAGATGAACTAACACCAATGCTCTGAAAACTACTGCATGAAATAAAAAGGGAAGGAAGCCTCCCAAAATTATTCTATAAAACCCTAATCCCCAAAATAGAAAAGGAAATACTAATTTTTTAAAAAACCATAGAACAAAATCTTTGATGAATATAGGTGCAAAAGTGCTAAGTAAAATATCTGCAAGACAAGTTCAACAGCACATGAAAAAGGTCATACATCATGATCAAAGTGGTTTCATTCCAAGAATGCAAGGATGGTTCAGCATCCAAAAACCAATAAATGTAATATGATATATAAATACAATCAAAGATAACAATCACATGATCATTTAACAGATGAGGAAAAATGCCTTCAATAAAATTCAATGTACCTACATGAAAAATCTCTGAAGAAACTGGGTGCATAAGGATCTTACCTCAACACACTGAAAGCTATATATGACATTTGAACATCCAACATCATGAAAATGGAGAAAAATTGAAAGCATTTCCTCAAAAATGATGAGTGACACAAGGTTGTCCATGCTCTCTGCCCCTACTCAATACAGTACTTGAAATTTTAACCAGAGTAATTAGAAAGAGAAAAAATGAAAGTTATGTAGATAAGAAAGGAAGAAATCTAATCATTTCAATTTGCAGATGATATGATCCTTTCATCATAAGTCCCTAAAAGGTCAACTAGAAAAATTTGAAATCTGATAATCAAATTCAAAAAAGTAGCAGGCTGCAAAATCACCATCCAAAAATCAATAGTTTTTCTACAGACCAATAATGAACTAGCTTTAAAAGATATTAGGAAAACAAATACAATGACAAATGCTTCAAATGGAAAAAAAAAGCCTAGTAATAAATCTAATCATATAGGAAAAGACTACTATAATGAAAATTATTAAACACGGAAGAAAGAAATCAAAGAAGACATTCAAAGATGGAAAGACCTCTCATGTTCATGTATCAGCATGGTTAATATTCTTAAAGTGGCAGTATTAAAAAAGGAATGTATTGATCCAATGCAATTCCCATCAAAATACAACTTACAATTCTTCACAGAACTAAAAATATCCTAAAAATTATAGGGGAGTACAAAAGACACCAAACCCAATCTCAATGCTGATAAATAAACCAGCAATGTTGGATTTTAAGATACTACAGAACTACAGTAATAAAACCAGCATCTTACAGTCATAAAAATATACATGTACACCAATGGAATGGAATAGAAGGCACAAAAACAAACCCTACAGCCACAGCCATACGATTCTTGATAATATGTTAGAGAAAAGACCGCTGCTTTAACAAATGCTGTTGGAAATTTTGGATTTCTATATGTATGAGATTGAAACTAAATCACTATCTCCTCACCCTTTACAAACTTCAGTTCAAAGTGGAAAAAAGACATTTTGAAACTACTAGATGAAAACAAAAGAAAAAGACTTCAAGATTTAGATATTTTCCCATTACGTTTATTGGTACATTTTAGGTATACAATACAGTTACATTCATCACTGGGATCTTGTTCCTTTACATGATGTATCTTGGTTCTTATTTTTTCCTTATTCCCTTGCCAAGCCTTCACTCCTCCACCCTTCCCTGTTTACAAAGACTTTGTTTCCATTTTTTCATTTTCTCATATTTTTTCCTTTCTCTTCTTTCCTTTCGCCTACCCTTCCTACTTCCTCTACTCCTTTAGACCTTTTCTTCCTATTTCACACTATCTATTATACATTTTGATCCTTATTTACACTTTTAGTTTCTCACACCAGAGAGACTATTTGATATTTACATGTGTGTGTCCTATTTTATCACTTAAAAGTATGGCCTCAATGTGCATCCATTTAGCTATAAATGTCTCTAGTTTCTTTTTCTTTATGGCTGAGGAGTGCTCCATTTTATTAAACAAACAAACAAACAAAACAAACAAACAAACACCTTCTTTATCCAGTCTCCAGTTTATGGGTAGTTGGGCTATTTGCAAGCTTTAGCTATTACAAACTGTGCCACTATAAACATGGGTGCACATGTATCACTGTGGTATTATACTTTCAATTTTGGGGGGAAGATACCCAGCACAGGAATAGCTGGCTCAATTAGGAGCTCTAATCCTAATTTTTTTAGCTATCTCCATATTGATTTCCACAGTGATTGTACCAGTCTGCACTCCCACCAACAATGGGAAGTGTTCCTTTCTCCCCACAACCCTGCCAGCATTTGTTATTGGTTGATTTCTTCATATCAGCCATTCTTTTTGGGGTGAGGTGGAATCTCAGTGTTGTTTTCATCTGCATCTCTTGAATGACCAGTAATGTTAAACATTTTTTCATGTATTTATTTACTGCTTTTACTTCTTTGTCTGAGAAATGTCTGTTCATTTCAAATGCCCATTTTTGAATTGGGTCTTTATTTGGGGGATTCTGATTTTTTGAAGTTCTTTTTATACTGTAGATAGTAGTCCTTTGTCTGAAGAACAGCTGATAATATTTTTTTCTCACATTGTAGGTTGTCTCTTAGCTCTGTTGGTGGTTTCTCTTCAAAATGTAGATTTTGAAAATAGCTTCTTGATTAGAATTCTAATAGCTCTGAAAATAATAACAAGCATCAACAAATGGGATTTTATTGAACTAAAAAGTTTCATAGCAAAAGAAACATTTGACAGAGTGAAAAACGTCTACATGATGGGAGACAATCCTTGTCAGCTAGTCATATTGTAGAGGATTACTTTCCAAAAATATATAAAGAAATAAAAAGTATCACCCAGCAAACAAATAACCCAATCATTAAATGGGGAAATGTACTTAAACACTTCTCAGAAGAGGTACAGTTAATCTATAAATATATTTTATAAATGTACCATATTTTAATCATTAGGGAAGTCTGAATCAAAACGTCACTGAGATTCCTTCTCTTCCCTGTCAGATTGTTTATCATCAAGGATACAAAAAAGAACAAATTCTGACTAGCTTGGGAGAAAAAACCCTTATACTTCATTGATGAGAATATAAATTAGAACACCCAGTATGGAAATCAGTATAGAAATGAAATTTTAGAAATGAAAAATAGAAGTACCCTATGATTCAGCTATACCACTTCTCAGTATACACTCAAAGGAAAAGTCACTACACTTTACATGCCTCCATACCCATGTTTATTGTGGCACAATTCATCATAGCTGGGTTGTACAGGCATCCCAGATAACCATCAACTGTTGAAAAGATAAAGGAAATGTGCTATATAGACACAATGGGGTGTCTTTCACTAAAAAAAAAGACAGAAATGTCATTTGCAAGAACATGAGTGGAACTAGAGATAGTCATGTTTAGTGAAATAATCCATACTCAGAAATTTTATATATGTAAATATATATATATTTATGTGTATATGTATGGCTTGTTCTCTCTCATAGTGGAATTCAGAAGAAAAAAAGATGACGTGAAATTGAAGAGAAACTATTACAGAACAGGAAGGAGATTGGTGGAGAGGTGAAGAGACAGCAGTGGAAGGTAATGGGTGAGTAGATTGGATAAGATTATGATATAAACATGCATGATTACAACAAAATCCATTATTCTATCTAATTAATATGCATTTATACATTTGGAAAAATAATTTTAAAAATTTCATTTCCTTTAAAAATTAAAGATTTAGAAAATTTCACAAATTGTATTATATCAATTAAAAGAATGACTTTGTTCAGCAACAACACCATTAAAACCCACACTGAGATATCTCCTTATCCCCGAACAAATACAGCTATTGTTAGGCTAGAGAAACAGCTCAGTGGTAGAGTGGTTGCCTGACATGCATAAGGCTGTGAGTATGAATCCAGTACTAAAAATAAAAAAAGACTACAGAAAACAAATGCTATTGAGAAAGGGTACTCCTGCTTCTGTTGGTAGAATTGTAAGTTAGTACAGCCATTATGGAAAATAATATTAGTTAATAATATAATTATGATCCTGCAATTACACTTTTGGCTGTATACCCAAATGTAACAAAATCAGTTTGAAGAATATACACCTGTAATCTCCTGTTTATTAAAACACTGTACAATGGATTTTCTAAGACTTATAACCCAATATCATATTCAGGAGGTAAACAACAGTTTTTCTGAAGAGGGACTACTTCTCCATGTTTTTTGCCAAGAAACAATGTAAAAAATGAAGTCAAAATTAAACAGTGAGATTGCACGTGATTCCTTGCTTTTGGTTATCTTCAGTTGAACTCCCTTAACATGAAATTGCTAAAAATTAAAATTTTAAGAATTAAAATATTAAAGCTAAATTAAATAGTTTATAGTATAATTTCTAATAGTTACTTATTCATAAAAGCATCCTGAAGCATACTTAAGATATGGACATGATTAATTTCTTTAGGAACTCTTAATTAGGCTATATAAATTTGTGAGGAAATAGCAATACAAGGTACTGTGATTTAGGAAAAAAGTACAGACATGAGCAAAGACATAGATACTGCAACTGTCAAGGTTTCCACATCTTCTCTAAGCCTCGATCTATACACTTGGCATTCAGAATAAAGGCAAACCCCTCTTTAATGAGACCATTTTATCATCATGTTCTGCTTTTCCTAATTTAAGTAGCTGGCTAATAATAACAATATGTTAATGATCTGCTATGAAAGCAAAATAGGAAATCATTGAAAATATATCCATATTCATGCATCATTGACATTTTTTAGCAGATATTTTTAAAATCAATGTCTATGTTTTCTACTATGGCTGTATTTATAAGATAGCTCTTAGGTATCCTGTGCAAAGAAGAAGCACATCCAACAATAACAAAAATAATAGAGGAATAGAATAAAAATGAGCTAATTCATTGAACCTCAGAATTTAGATATAAAAAAGAATTTAGAAATTACTTAGTTCAACTAATCTCATTTTGAAGATTAAAAAAAAGTAAGGCCCAAATAGGATAAATGTATGTATAGAGCCAAGAATGTGTACCAGTATTCAAAGGAAGGTGTAGAAGCCAAGACAGGAGCTGGGGTTTTCACTGTTATAGCTGAACAAGATGCAAACACACACACACACACACACACACACACACACACACACACACCACACTGACACAGAAGCATATGTATGCACATACCTACAGTCATAAATGTGATGATAAGCATGCACACTGGGATACAAAATCATACACACACAGTAATGTGCAGAGGTAAAGACATCCACTAAGAAGCTCTTGATGGTCTTTAATAAATACACAGAACACCAAATTTATTGACTCAGGAAATATATATTTAGCCTGTACCATATATTGGTCATTCTTGTAAGTATTAACAAATGTAGTGACCAATAAAACATTTGACTTTCAGAACAAATAAGACCTGCCTGACCTTGCATTGAAACAAAAGTCATGTTACATCTGGTTCTACTTGTAATTGAGATGTAACTCTTAACTCTGCCGAAACTATAATTCTGAAATTGTATTTCTCCTTTAGTAATATTTTCAGAAAATGACAGTTGTTTGCATAAATAAGCAGCATGACATATAATAATTTCCTATAGGAAAAGACAAATTAAACTGTGAGTATCACTGGATAGCAATCAGAAACACAAAGAAGTAGTACTACATTATAGAATAAGGTCATCAGTTAAAGAGAAAGGAATAGAGAATTCAAATACCATGTAGGCTGACATTGGACAACAGTGTCTCCCTGCGACGATAGAAGATAATGTGTGGAGAAAATTCTGGAAGACAGCCATCTTTTACACCACAATTTTTCCAGGTTGTGTAATAAGAAGTGCATGTTTTTTAAATTGAGGTATACCAGAAAATGGAAGTAACCACAGTAAAACTCCTAGACACAAAAGAGCATATGAGTAAGTCAGAATGTCTTGAGAAAATCTGCATCAGGGCCAGATTCCAAATCTATATGGATTCTTCATGTACTAACTCCCCATAATGAATGTACTCATTAGGTACAGCAAACATGTACTGAAAAATACATAAATAATAAAGTTTCAATTTACAAGTAAGTTTTATGTGAATTTTAATGTACACATTGTAGAAAATATAGAATCAAGCTAGTTAACATATTAATCATTTCACCTCCTTATCTTTTTATGTTATCAATTTTTAAAATCTATTCTTCAGCAATTTTTACATACACATTATTGCAAACTATGGTGATTAACTACAATTTTATGCCTTTTTTTCGTATTCTACCTCTTAGGTCATGTAACCAACATTATGATCTGTTTCTGTGAGCTTGAAATTTTTAGATTCCAGGTATAGGTGAGATGCCGCTTTTGCCTTTCTGTGCCTTAATTATTTCAGTTTTTGTTATAAAATTGAGAATTGGTATTTGGGCAGAGAATAATTCTTAGGATATAATGGGTACCTCATAAGTTTATTCAGTTAATGAACAAATAAATACTGTCCATAATTCACCACTGATACAGGTAACACAAAGCATAATATAGTCCATCTTTTAAAGTACATTTCTTTGGTACTTGCAATATTTGAAGTGATTAGGGCTACTGAAAATACAAAGTAAAATGGACACAACTCTTTCGTCAGAGTACAGAATTCAACCAATGAGCTATGACAAATATATCAGAATCTACTTTCCCAAAAAAGTGCAGTGAACACAAATAATTAACAAGCATAAAATTCAAGGGAGATAAAAGTAGTCAGCACAGAGAATGAGAGCTGCTCTTTGACAATGAGCAAGAGAGCTGCTCAAATAGAATGGAAAGAAGTGTACAGGCATTAATAGGAAATAGTATCAGACTTTGACTTTGCCTGAGCACAAGGTATATAAACGAGTAGAGTAGTGAGCACAGGCTTAGTGAGTTACAGTAGAGTTAAATCCTGAGATTATTGAAAGTTATTCCAAGTCTCAATTTTACTTTGATGATATGAAGGCTTCAAAGACCTACAAGAAGTAGAGTAAGAACTCAAGTGTCTTTACAATGCTCTATAGTGTCATTATAGTGCTGTGGGAAAAGAAAGAAACTTGATGCACATAAATCAACTTAATGATTATTGCAAATATACAGCTTAATGAGCTTTTTTATCGTTACTACCTATGAGTTTAAATGAAGAAGGATATAATTTAACATAAGATATTATTATGATATACATAAATTTGATCCTTTATTGTCTACTCTTAAATATTAAATATTTAGTGTTTTAGGAATATAAAATGCAATAATGAAAATCAATATAATATTAGTTATTGTACTTAGCATTGTAGCAAACTCCTAATTCTTATCAACTAAATGTTTTGAAAGTTCCTCAAGGAACATTATTACAGCATTTTTAATGGGAAAAAAGAAGGTCAGTTTCACAGCAAGAGAGGTCTCCATCAAATGATAGGAGAAATTTACAGTTCAATACATTTTCTACAGTGCATCTTTTGGTTCTATTTCTTGCTTGAGTTTTAGGTTAGTAACAATGACAGGTGGAGGTGACAAGGGTCAAATTGAAGTGGAGGTGGTGAACTAAGTCATCATAAACAAAAAGTCCTGGAAAAGGTACAAGCAGTTCTCTGGGAAGTGAAATCTTAAAAATTAAAAAAAAAAAACTATTTGCCTCTGTCCTACAGAAAAACAAGCTTTCTCTTCTCATAAATTTGCAATCAGTTCTTGATTATCTGCACTAATTGGAGAAGTAGTGGCAGTAATCTCAAATTCATTTGTATGAGATGACTGACTCAAGAGCACTTGATAATATTCATGGCCTGTTGAGATTTTTGAAAGGACAATATTCTGATGATCTAATACCAGTATTCCAATGCCAGTTCTTAGTAACCCAAAAGTGCCCTTGAGAAAACTGAAAAAGAGTGAATAAGACAGAATAATAAGTGTTTCATTTTAATTAATTAACTTTAGAGAACAGGTTAGGCATGATACCATCAACTAAAATACATTTTTCACAGTGCTGTCCTGGGATGTGCCACCCAGGCAAAATGTAAGATTTACCTCAGTAAGGAAAATAAATGCTCTTTAAAAACTTACATAAACTAAGATTTAGATCAGCTTACTCTGTGATAAACAACTGCAAACTAAATTCACAATCTAACTTCAGAGATGAAAAAACTGTGTCATTTGTCATACTCTGATGAGTCAGTTTTACAGAAAGCAATCCAAACCAGCATCCTCCTCTTTTTTTCCCTCTCTGTTTCATTCTGCATCTGGGCATGTATATGTATTCACAAGTCAATTTGCAGTTTTGAAGAAAGTTATATATCCTCATTTCTGGAAAAAATGTGTTAAACTCCCTAATAATTTGCATACATTTGGATGAAATTCACCAATACCCCAACATGATCGCTAGGCAGTGATTTATTTTGTTTTGTTCTAGGCATGAGGTATTCATTCAATTGCATCCAATGATAACAAGTAGTTACCATGTCCTGTCTTATGGAAAGCAAACTTTAATTTTTGTGTATCCTCCAGTATGGATGATGGAAAAGTAAAAATAATCAGAGTCATACTCAAAAACAATATCATTGCCAACCCCTGAAGATTTCATTTAAACTTCTTAATTGAAGATAAGTAATTGTAAAATAACTAGGTGAAGTGAGTTGTTTTTATAAGCCATGGATGAATAGGAAAAATAAAAGTATTTTCAGAGCTACTCAATCCAACTTTGTAAAATTAGTCTGAATATTCCATTAAGGCTGACTTTTTATTTTAAAACTGACCTGGTCTAATTAAAGCAGAATTCTTCTATGTTGTAATTTTCCTTTAAAATCCTAGCATTGATTTTCTTCTAAGTTTAGGTATTTTATCAATTTCTAAACTTGTTTTGATATATGTGTGGCTTCATAATACATAGAAGCATTTTAAAAGTTATTTTAAGAAGAGAATCAGACAGTTCTGAAGTCTGCCTGGGATTAGTAAAGGAACAGTAAATGTACATATGTTATCTTTAAGCGGCAATCCTTTAGCATTACTGATGTTGTAACCACTGACTTGCTCAAGTGTAATGTTCAAGAGATGGAATTCCAGAGTGCCCAAAGCAATTGGAAGATAAATAAAAGATAGAAATTCCATTATCAGATTATCAAAAAAAACTTCTTGCAAGCTTGATGAAATCCTCAGCTGGCTCAGATGACATCAAAGTGAGACACCTGAGAGTAAGCAAGTATCTCCTTCCACCTGCAGGCACTGCTGCGTTCCTCTATCCTTTTCCCACTTAAAAAAGAATTTATACCTGGAAATTTTGTAATATTTTTAATCATTTCGATTCTTGTGTCAACCCACTTGTATATCGATTTTAATTTGTATTAGAAAATTAAAGTCATTCTCTTCATAATGATATAAAGTTTAGTTTTAAATGTTAAAGAAAGTGAAAATAGTAATGTTTAAAAAGCAGCTGATATGGAAATATTGTGAAAAGTATTGATTTACCTAGAGAATTGAAATTTGGAAAAATGATACAGTATTATTCCAATTTGAAATTGTTCCTCTGGTTTATCCTATCCTTTCTATTTTCTTACCAGTGGCTTCCTTCTTTACTTGACATTAGTATACTTATTAAGATTATAGCTTTGTCCGCTCATTCTCCACTATATAGTGACAAATAAAAATAAGAAAACACAATAAGAAATAAATATCATGTACTCTACTGTATGTCTGAATGATTCTGTTCCCTTGGAATGTGTAAGTTGAGACTTCTCCTGATGTGATGGTATTAAGAGTTGCAGGCACAGTTTGTACTAGCTAAAACTTGGAAACAATCCAATTGCCCATCAACTGGAGACTGGATAAAAAAGATATGGTTGTTTATTAAATGGAGTACTATTCAGCCAAAAAGAATGAGAAACTAGAAACATTTATAGCTAAGTGAGTGCACATTGAGGCCATACTCTTAAGTGAAATAAATAGGACTCACATATGTAAATACCAAATAGTTTCTCTAGTGTGAAAAACTAAAAGTGTACATAAGGATCAAATTGTATAATTGTTAGTGTGTAATCAGAAGAAAAGGTTTAAAGGAGTAGGGGAAGTGGGAGGGGTAGGGGAAAGGAAAAAAGGGAAAGGAAAAAATATGAGAAAAGGAAAAAAATGGAAACAAAGTCTTTGTAATTGGGGAATGGTGGAGGGGTTGAAAGGAGGGCAGGGGAATGGGGAAAAAATGAGAACCAAGATACATTATGTAAAGGTACGAGATCCCAAAGATGAATGTAACTGTATTATATACCTAAAATGTACCAATAAACTTAATAAAGAAAAAGAGTTGCAGGCTTTAGGGGCTCACTAGAACTAAAGGGCACAGAGCTCTCATGAATGGGATTGTTGCTCTTGTAAAAAGAAGTGCCCTGGTCCATGTAAGTTGAAGTTTATTTGTCCCTTCCACCTTGTGAGAACACAATCAGAAGCAGCCATCTATGGAGCAGGAAACGGACCCTCAAAAAATACAGAACCTGCCAGCACCTTGACACTGAGCTTCCCAGTGTCCTACTAAGTCTTCCTACTAAGAAAAATAAATATTCCTAAGCATTATAGAATTTTTATTATAGCTGTTTATAGAATTTTATTATAGCTATCCAAATGGACTAAGGCACTATTTTATCAAAACATGAAAATCAATTTCCCTTTCATAGTAATGTATATCCATTCTAAGGACTCATTACCCCTCCACAAAACCAATGCTTTTCATCTACCTTTGCTCCCAGAAGGCCCAGGCCATTCTCCATAACAGTCTTTAAATCACTCTTTTGTGCAAAATCACTTAATAGTACACAAGAATTTCCACACTTTAAATATTTGGACCCAAATCTCCTTTCAATTTTTTCTTTCAATCTTTGGGACATCTCCAAAATCTTCATTTTTTCTGCAAGTAGTGTGGTACTTGCTTATTAGATCTTGTCATGCATTTCTACTTTGCCTTTTAGTTTACACAATCTTGCCCCTCTAGCTGAGACACCTGAGTTTTCCAACATGACTCTTTTATGAATTCTTCAATGATTCTCTGTGTCATAATATTTTCTGTCATTTTAGCCACTCGGCACTGAATTTAGTTTTCCAACTCTACTGCACATTTGCATTGAATTTGTTTAGAGTTCCTTTTGAAACAGGGAAATAGCAAAAGACCCATTCCCTTCCTCCGCCAGTAGATTGGGAATTAAGCAGGGCCATAATGAGAGACTTGGGACAAGTGAACCAGGAGCTCTCTGCAGGAATGGCTGGACTTAAATTCCATTTCCTAAGGTTTGGTTAGGTAAGGTTAGGTTTCCTAACCTAACGAGAGGCATCCAACAATAATATAAAACAATCAGGTGCTGTACAACATGATGTTGAGGATGAGCAGGAACCTTTGGGAAGATGAAAGGATTTCTCAGAGTGACGCTGGCTCATAAGAAGAGGACAGTGTGAAGAGTGTTCTGGCAAAGACTGTCACAGACAGGACAGGCAGCCAGAAGAGATTCATGAAGGACATGATACCCAAGGCCAGGGAACCGGAGGCCGAACAAGCAAGAGCCTCATTAGATATGTGGGATTTTCTTGCCCCAAAATAAGATAATTATGTCTCTTTGAACTATCTTTGCTCTGTTTAAAGTTACAATTAATGGTGCTTAAAAAGTACCCTTGCTACGTACTCCAAGTTTCTATAGGCCTCCTTCTAAGCCAAATTTTCCTGCTTGTAACCCCATACATTGATCTCAACTTGGCTGAGACTAGTCATTTTTCTGTGTAAAAATCCCTAGACAAAGAGTCCCTTTGACAACACTTCCAGGTTCAATTGCCTGGGAACTGTTTGCTTTTGCTCTACAATAAATACTTTTCATCAGTCTTCTTTAGACTCTCTACCTTCTAATTCTTTTTTTTTTTTTTTAGTTCTTTCATTGGTGCATTTTAGGTATACAATTCATTTACATTTATCATTGGGTGTTTGTACCTGTACATGATGTATCTTGGTTCTTATTTTTTTCCCCATTACCTGTGCGCCCTTCACCCCCTCCACCCTTCCCTATTTACATAGATTTCATTTCCATTTTTTTTTCTTTTCTCATAGTTTTTCTTTCCTTCTTTTCCTTTCCCCTTCCCCTCCCTACCTCTAATTCTTTTGAGGTTGAAAGAACAATGCAACAGCCAGATACAATGCCTTTTCTTTTGGAAAAGTTTGCAATTTAAAAAAATTTAAATATGTACCTTTAAATTTATATTCATAATTTTCTACTATTTCATGCTATTTTCACTCAAAACTTGTTTCATCCAACCATTTTTCATTCATTTTATATTTAGTAAAATTCAGGAATCACTCGCTTGCATTTAAGAAAGGAAATCCACTTGTAATAAGAATGAATGGAGTCTAATTGTTTTGTGATCAGAGAGAACTAACTTAGTTTGGATTTTCATCCAAATCCTAGTGCTACCTATCTGGGTGGACTTTGTCATCATTCTTACCATTTTCAACCAGAAATTCCTTACTTGTAAGTACTATAATACTTAACATTCAGAACTTTTGAAAGATAAGTGCATTAATAGATGTTATTCAGCCAGTATTAGCCATTAATAAGTATCACTTCCTCTTGCTTATATCTCAGCAATAAGTAAATAAATAAATAATAAGGTATCCAAACCAAAATTCTTGTACTGGACTTTAGTTATGATCTTTAGAACATTTTGTATGATTTATACTTAATGATATTAATATCTCAAGTGTTATGATTTCAAGAAACAGGTTGGTACAGTGAAAAAAAATCTAAGTTTCCATCCCAGCTATGTGACTTCCTTGTTGTATGACTCCAAGACAGTTAATTAAGTCCTCTGACTTTCAATTTACATATCTGTTAAAAATTAGTATACTGATGCTTTTCAAAGGATTGAAAGTTTGGAAATTTAAATTGAGTGTGATGCTTTGTTACACCTATGCACGTATAAATAAATATTATTAATGGAAATAGTCCTATAGTTTGGCCCTTTAATGAGGTAGAATGACATAGTATACAGAACTGGTGCTAAATTTGTAGATAAAATCACCCAAAAGGAAAGACTGGAAAATAATTTCTATCATAATGTGTTTCTCTTCTCAGTCCAGTCAAAACAAATAAAGACTTAGCTAACATTTTACAAGTTTTGTGTACCCTGTTTATCTTCATTTTATTTTTCTCCATTCTTTTCTTTGTAGTTTAAATATATATGTGTACACACACACTATATGACATTTATTCCTTTTTATTCTACTATGTTTATGGTTCTCAATTTTGGCTGCATATCATAATCATCTAAAGAGCTTCAGGGAAAATATAAATGTTTAGCTTATGCATCAGATTAATTTAAAAGAATTTAATAATTGTTCTCAAACTTTATCAGCATTAGCATCATCTGGAAGACTTAAGAAAACACAGGTTTCCAGGACAGAGTCCCTGAGTTTCTCAATAATTGGCCTCAAATATTTGTATTTTTACCAAACACTCAGGTCTTTCTAATACTGTTGGTTCAACGTCCACTTCAGGAAACCACAGTATTAGAGTAAGACTCAAATGTCAATGTTTTCATAAAAATTCCCATGTAATCTTATAAATATCCTCTTATACTTTTCTTGGCTTCAAAATAGACTTACCTATAACTTGCATTGTTATGCTACTTTTTCAACCCACAAACCTGCAGCTGTTATCCTTGGTTGTCTTAAGAGCAGGATCATGCATATTTTCCACCCACCAACCCAATAATCTATATACTTATCCATTAATTCAACACTTCCAAATGAAATAAATTCCTTACTATAAAGTATTTAGTAGTCTACAGCAAAACTAAGAAATGAACAAAAATCATAGTTTCATATGAATGTGTTTAATTTTGAGATAGAGAGCGAGAGAGAAGGCTCATTCTGACTTCACAGAATATAAGATGTTAAGGACAAAGCTTGAGGTATAAGTCTGGATTGGACAAGTGTGCAATATAGGAAAGGTAGTCCTAAAATGTTATTGTATTTTATTTTTTATTTTTATTGTCTTAGAAGAGTGCAAATTAGAATTGCCTGGTTTCTTGGAAATATTTCCTTCATTATGAGACATGATTGTCACTGAATGACATAGGCAGTTGTTGAAATACATGGGTGGGGTGTGGGTGACAAGGGGACAAATACATTCGGTCAAGCTATGCTGAAATTCAGTATAAGTTTTAAAGTTAATGCCAGCATAAATCCGCATTCTAGCTCAGAATAATCCTTACTTAGCAGAAAGAGTAATAGGACAGAGGTGCAACAATTTTCATCTAAAAGTTTATCACAGCTCTTTATTTCTGAGGCCCTGAAGTCCCCCCTCCCTTGCATTTGGCATCTGGAATTACTTATGCCTGGTCAGTACTAGCCAAGTTAGGCTATAAATTAAGCTGTAATCCCTGACCTCTGTTGGTGCCACTGAAAGAATAATTAGCACCTGCACCACAGGCTCAGATCCCAACTTTGCTGCCTGTTCACGCGTCATTCCAAGTAAAACACAAATTATTTCTGCTGCTTCTTCTGACCAACTGCCATCTCATTTCTTCATCTTTTTTTCTAAACATAACTGTTAGAAGTAGTATAAGGTGTGACAGACCACCTAACAGCTTTTTTCTGGGAAAGATATAGCTCATGTGCCTGTTTATTTGAATTTTAAGTGTCAGTTATGCGCTTCTTTGTAATAGTGCCTACCTGCTAAATTGTTGCTGCTAGTTCCCATATTCTTGCTATGAACAATTGCTGGTGCTGCCGAGTACTCATTTAAATACTGGAGGTGAGAATACAGCTCAGATACCCTTGTGATAAACACAAAAATGCTTAATTTGTTTCTCTGACTCTAGTAGTGAAGTAAATACTACCTGCACTGCTCCTACTTGACATCTGTAGTGAACACTCAAATGTTGCAACTGATTCAGTTTTTAATTCTGTTTTTCTAAAACATTGACATTGTCAATATTTACCAAATTGTTCCATTAATAATGTCAAATTGTCCCCAACTAAATTACAATATATGGAAGTAATTATTATACACAGTTTGGCAATGTATACCATGCAAAAAGAAAAATAAAATAGGAAGGAGATTATATATTTAACACTAAATGGAATACTCAAGTAATCATAGAATAAACTTTAGAAAGTACTTGGCTGTAATCTTTAATCTTAATTTAATTCTAAAGGAATCAAGATAAAAAAGATTACATACAGTGTTATAGATTGTTAATGGAAGAAATGAAACTAAAATTCCAGATATTCTGAATTCACATTTAGAAATCTTTTTACTAATCTAATTTCTAGTTATTTCTTAATAAACCTGTCTAATAATGCTGAAGTTAATGCATATGTTATTAAATTAAAATGTCAACTTTAAAAATTTTTGAACTTGTGAAAATTTAGTAGTTTATGCCTGAGCCTTTGTCTATGTTCATTTGTTAAAGATGCTCTTCTAGTGCAAATGTAATTTGTTCATGCAGCTTTCAAGATGCCGTTTGATACTCTTCTAATTTGAAAACAGTATTCACTTGTCTCTTTTGAGCATCACGGACAGCTGCAGAGAACTCCAACTGCATTTTGACAGAAGCCCACGGACATATAAGTCTGTTTGGGCTACAACTGCAGTTTAATTTAGGTTGATGAGAAAAACATATCAGAATTTACTTTAAGGAATTTGGCCACATCTTTGATGAATATGTATGTGCTTCTCAACATGTACTATTCTTAAAAATATACAACAGTTTGTCTATTTAACATTCTGTATATTAAAGAAGATAGAGTTTCCTTAAAGATCTTATAAGCTTTGGGTTCTTACACTTCTTGGTCTAAACTGAAATTTTATGGATGTTAGAACAGATCCTGAGGGGTTAAGAGATAGTTTCACTAATTTAAAGTGAAAATCATACATCGACAAATATTACTGAAAATTTCAAAACATCTCCCCATAACTGACAACTAAAAAAGGTAGGAAAGTCTGGAATGGAACATTTAAAATCAGCAACATACTCTCAAGTGGACCATTATACTTTGTGCAAAAACTCAAGAGTACACCGTCCTCTCAAAGTCACAAAGTTGGAAATTTTGTTTAGCAAAGCATATATTAAGAAGTATTATTCTTGTTAAAGAACTGTCTTTTATATCATCATATGATCACTATAATCTTTGCTTACTTTGAAATACAAATTAAATACCATCAAATTAATAGTTTCAGCATGTTTTGCTGAGTCAGTGCTAAACTAGTGTATCAGTTTGCATAATTTTCTATTAATCTATGTTTTAATGCTTACCTTATATTTCTTATATTTTTAAAAGTATTTGTATACTTTTCAATTGATAAATAAAAAGTACAAAAAATAGTTTCAAAGTCACATATTTACTTCAATGGAAATGTCAAAGTAATCATTTCCAGGTAAAGTGGTTTTTAGAGGGCATTAGAGTATTAACAAAGTATCATATTTAAAATTGTATTTTCTTCATGCAATGCCTAAAACAATATAAAATCAGGACTTCTATTTCCACATTACTCGCTTATCTGATCTAAAATACCACAAGGTTCTCTGAAGCTGTTAAAAAGAGTTTCTACTGTTTTGTTGTAGTTAGATGTTTTTATTTATCTGAGCATCTTATGATTAGAATAAGTCTGAGACTTCATCTCTTCCCATCTTCCTATAACTTTGTTAACTGTATGCATTATTTCTCTTGTAAATTCATCAACTCGTTTTGGAACACTTTTAATGGAAGTAAGCTTTATGAGGCCAACTTTTCTTTATTAGACAAGAATAATAGATCCAGCTATTATTTTAAATAATTAGTATCAATTTAAATTTTCTATGAGCAAAATAGTGCATTAAGCACTAAAATAATAAACAAAAAAATAAGTCATGGTGATATCACTAGTTCATAATTTAGAAGAGAACAAAAATAACGTTTAAGTTCACATGAGCATAATGCAAATTAGAACTAAGTTTTGTAAAAACATTTTCTAAACAAAGTTACAAAATTTAACATTTTCTGAGTGTTTTCTTGGGTTAGACATTGTCCACTTAAGGGTATAAGAACTCAGGGAGGTAGGGACTGCCATCATATATATGTTACTCATGAAAATATCAAGGAGCAGCAAGTCAAACTTTGCCCCATATCTATAAAGTGAGTTAGTGGTAGATTTGGAATCCAAACTAGCTTGGTTTTAACCAACCCTTCTACATTATGTTATTTTTTCAATGTTAAAGGTAAAAGAAGTTAAAAGGATTAGACATGAGATGCAAAACTTCATAAGATAATAAATTGAAGAAAAATAAACCGAACAAAATCTTAAACTGTGGATAATAAAAATGTGTCAGTTTTAAGAATGATAATGCTGAAGGGCTAAGATAAGGCACGTAGACTGCACTCAAAGAGAACCTAGAATGCCATGCTCAGGTGTTTGCTGGTTATTGAGAAGTTATTAAAATTTTTGAGCATGAAAAGCAATGTAAATTTCAGGGAAATTAATTTTTAGAAAGGTCTGAGAAAATGTTAGAGGAAGTCAGAGATCAAAAAGTCACATGTGTTCAATGGTAGAAATGACAATGAAATTGATATTTTTTCTACCATGAGCCAGTGTATTTTGTTTTATATTTTTAATATTCCTGATTATATTTCTGCCTTCTGGAGTGACATAGTATGTATGGTTTAACATATCTTTCAAAATATACTATGAAGTTATGTGAAAAAGTGCATATGTAATGTATTTGAATTACAAATTAGCAAAACTGCTGATTGCTTTACCTGTTAAATTTTCTATTCTGGAAACAAAGCATTAAAATGAATTTTGCACTTCCAAGTAAATTTTTTTTCATTAAGTTTATTGGTACATTGTAGGTGTACAATACAGTTACATACATGATTGGGAACTTGTACATTTAAATGATGTATCTTTGTTCTTATTTTATCCCCATTCCCTCCCCTCACTTCAACACCTCCACCCCTCCCTATTTACAAAGACTTTGTTTCCATTTTTTCCTTTCCCTTTTTCCTTTCCCCCACCCCTCCCACATCCCCTAGCCCTGTAGACTATTTCTTCCTATTTCACATTATCAATTATAGATTTTGATCCTTATTTACACTTTCAGTTTCTCACACCAGAGAGACTATTTGATATTTACACATGTATGTCTTATTTTTTCACTTAAGAGTATGGCCTCTATGTGCATCCATTTAGCTATAAATGTCTCTAATTTCTTGTTCTTTATGGCTGAGGAATACTCCATTTTATTAAAAACAAAACAAAACAAAAAAAACACTTTTTTTATCCAGTCTCCAGTTGATGGGCAGTTGGGCTATTTGCAAGCTTTAGCTACTACAAACTGTGCCACTATAAACATGGGTGCACATGTATCACTATGATATGATTCTTTTAATTTTGAGAAGATACCCAGCAGAGGAATAGCTGGCTCAATTAGGACCTCTAATCCTAATTTTTTGAGGTATCTCCATATTGATTTCCAGATTGGTTGCACCAGTCTGCACTCCCACCAACAATGGAGAAGTGTTCCTTTCTCCTCACAACCCTGCCAGCATTTGTTATTGGTTGATTTCTTGATAGCAGCCCTTCTTTTGTGGGTGAGGTGAAATCTCAGTGTTGTTTTCATCTGCCTCCCTCAAATGATCGGTGATGTTTAACATTTTTTCACATGTTTCCTTGCTGCTTTTACTTCTTTGTCTGAGAAATGTCTGTTCAACATATACTAACAACATTTTTATCAATAGCAACCAAGACAGTAGCTATATATCAGATTTTTTAATGTTTTTAAGATTTATACAAGGTGTATTAGAAAAATTTCCTGAATACATAATGCATATTAATACATATATATATATATTTGTTTAAATGATTTATGGAAAAGATATATGGAGCATTTATGATGCGCTTACAAGAGTATTGAAAAAATTATGAAGTCAATCAATATAGTGAAATATATAGAAATTGACTATACTGATTATTACAGAAGAAATAAAATTAGGACAAATATAATAACTTTTCCTCCAGCTTTGTTTGAAAATTTCTTGTCCTTAAATAATACAACAGTAATAAAAAATAATAGTTATATTTTGACTTATTTTATTCATATATATTTTTCTACATAAAGACTAGATGATAAAGCAATCACATTATCAAACTATCCACTTTAAATGTATTCAAGGTTAAATTCATAGTCCTTAAGAATATGTAAAATATATAAACTCTCAATTTCAGTTTATTTTAAGGAAAAAATAATGACTGGATGCCAGAATATTAGTAAACAAATGCTTATTATATTGCTGCTTAAATTAAGGCAAACTGAGGGATTCATTGATTTAGTAATTATTTTTAAAAATATATATTTGGTAAATAGGAAAAAAATTTTTGAGATAGGGTCTCACTATGTAGTTCAGACTGGCCTTAAACTCACTATGTTGACTAGGCTGGCCTTGAACCTGCATCAATCCTCCTGCCTCAGCCTCCTGGGTGCTGAGATTACAGGTATGCACCATCACGCCCAGCTGTGAAAATTTTAAAATACAGTATATTCAGTGAGCAGTGACTGATATAATTATGTGTATATTTAATATATGTGATATGATAATCATTTTCACTGTGTGTTAATTGTAACACTTTTATGCTTTTATTTATTTATGACTTTTTCCATTAGGACATACCTTGGAAAGGGTATCTCTTAACAGTTTTTATTTAAGCTTCAGTGAGGCTTTTCATCTACATATTTGAAACTTATTCATTTCGCCAAAGTTTTCTTCAGTTATGTATTTTGATGATAGCTTCTGTAACAAATTTTCACTTTCTACAGGAAAATATGTAATTCTCAGTATACATATCAGCCTATATACACCAGGTTCTTATAATATTTTTGTGGATTCTTCAGCAAACTCTGAGAGAGAAAGAGATCCTGAAGATTTAATTCATAGTAGCCAAGTGCTCTACCACTTAGCTACATATGTCCCCAGCCCTATTCTCCAATAAATGTTACCTCTAAAGCACACATTCAATTTTCTATATTGTTTATTCATCTTTTATATTTCCTTGATATTTATATTCTGTTGTCATATCATTAGTTTCTTTTCAGTCCTTCATTCCCCACATAATATAGTATTTTTTTCATCTCAACATATATCCTCTTCATATTGGTAAGATTTTATTTTGTGGTGGGTTCCTTGAATATTTTGTGGATGTCAATAGATGTCTGAATATTTCTCTCCATCGCCCATAGGGCTCTGTGATCCTACTCTATATCCTCAAGACTCTATTTTTATTATTTGGTGTTCACTATAGTTTGCTCTGTGCTCTTTTTATATACAACTTAGTTATGAATACTCCACTTGGTCTGAAACCTTATTTACTTGAGGGTCTGTTACATCTTCACACACATGGTAACAAAGTTGAATTAAGATTAAAAAAATAAAAAAATAAAAGAAAAATAAAAATTTAGCATGAAAGATTAAAAAAAAAAGTTGAATTGCACAGTCTGAGCTTGATTTCTAGTGTCTAGGGGTCATTTTTGACCAAGTTTACCCAACAATATGACCTAATGAAAATTTTCATATAAATACATAAAAATGCCACAATAAAACCCAGTATTCTGAGTAATCAGTATGAAAAGATGTGCATATATCTACACACATATATACATATATATACATATATAGGCATATATGAGCATAAAATTGGAGACCATATCTTGAGTCTCAGTTCTACCACTTACTATTTGACCTTGAATACACGACACCTTCAGACCAGTTTCCAAACTTGAAAATAATAATAATATGACTTTCTTTTTTAGCTGTTTTGAGTGTCTACTGAGTAAAGGTGTATGAAATGGTTAGAATAGGATTCTTGTGTGAGACTAGGGTATCTGACTGGCAGCAGATACAGAAGCCTTGTTAACCTCTCCTGGGGACAGGAGAAGGAATAAAAGGCTTCCCCTTCCCTTGTTTGGATGCAAGGATGGTGCTATTCACAATACCCTAAGGGCAGAAAAACATCAGCCCAAGGCTAAACAAAGAAAATTACATATCCAGGTGTGCGTTTGTTATGTTCCTTGTTAATCATCTACAGTTCTTTGTTTCTTAAATTGCACATTTGTTACATTGCCTTGTTCTACCAATAAAACAGGACTTTCCAGACTCCTTGTGCCTTTCTCCTCCTGAGATAAGATCCCTTGGTCACCCTTGCTTAGAAATTTGTCTTTGTGTCTTTATTCTACATTCAGGCTCCCTAGGTCAGTTTACTGACTAGCTCCTGCAATTGGTGTCTGAACAGGGATTTGAAGAGGGGAGGCCCCAGCAGAGTGCAGAAAGCAACAGAGGATGGGGAATCCCATGCAGAGAAATCCAAAGGACCACCAGCAATGGTAAAAGTAAGTAACTACAGAAGATCTTCAAACCAGGATTATGGGGCAGAATTTATCTGTTGAAGAACAATGCTATGTGCAGTTACTAAAAATCCTCTTAAAGCAGACAAGAGTACAGCTTTGTCAAAATGCAATCTTTGTCAAAAATGTTACAAGAAATCATTAAATACAACCCTTGGTTTCCCCAAATGGGGACATTAGATACTAATAATTGAGATTATTACATCGGAAACGGCCTCCTGGTGGTCTTTGGGACTTCGCAATCTGGGCACAACAAAGCAAGCCCCTTCACAAGGAGCTACTATTTCTCCTGAGGCCTTTTCATCACAGGGACTGGTGTGCACTGTCCAGGAACCTTTGTGTACCAGTGCTGCCTAAAATCCTTCCCCCTCCCCAAATACTGTCCAAAGAGGACTCTTGGCCCTCGCCATGCTCAGATCTCTCTACAGGTAAAAGAGAGCATTCACTTCTCCTTATCAACAATCAGTGCAACAAGCTGCTCTAAGAAGGGTCCCATCACGGTGCTGTGCTTTTCCTATCATGATACACCCCAACTCTAATAATTCCCAACAGCTGATCCATGAACATAATCCTATAGAATATAAACTCTTACAAGAATTAAAAGGAAGTGTAACAAATAATAGAGTCCAGGGTCCTTTCATATTGGGCCTTTCAGAATCTATCTTAGTCACCCTGCATATGGCCCCTTTATTTTTTTATTTTTATTTTCTTTTTGGTACCAGGGATCAAACTTGGGTCCTTGGGCTTGCAAGGCAGGTGGCGGAACCACTGAGCTAAATCCCCAGCCCTAAAAGAACAGCCATTTTGATTTATTTTTGTACTGGGGATCGAACTCGGGACCTTGCGCTTGCGAGGCAGGCCCTGGAACCAATGAACTAAATCCCCAGCACTAGCCCCTTTAAATGTTATACATTTAGCTTGCTCTTGTTATCAACAGGGCAATAACTCAATTTTCATGTAAGTTTACAAAAATTGGCTAATAAACAGGCTGATCAGAATCCATCTGCCAGATGGCCTAGAATTAATGAAGACATGCTTTTGGGAACAGGCCCCTATTCTAATTTAGAATAACAGTTAATCTATCCTGATAAAGCCTATCAACAAATAGCTTTAATGATAAAGAGGGCTTGGGCCAACATACCAGAAAAAGATACTCAGGTTCAATCTTTTCTCCATATTTTACAGGGCTCCTGAAAAATATATACACAATTTTTAACAAGGCTTCAAAAATCTGTACAGAGACAGATTCCTTAAGCTCACACTACAAAAATTATTGTTTTATACCTGCCTTTTTAAAATGCCAATAAAGATTATAAACAAGTGTTAGGCACAATTAAAGCAACAAAAAAACTTAAATAATTACCTTAAAGAGTGTCAAGATGTGACTACAAAAAGCTATGAGTTCTCTGTTGGCTAAAGCCATCTTAAGTCTCACAAAACATGAAAAAAAATCTTCGGCACAGTGTTTCAATTGCAGGCAAACTGGACATATTAGGAAATAATCTTCTGGTCCTGCCAAAAAAAGGAGTCACCATAACCCCTCCCACAAAAAAATAGGGGCCTCTCCCCAAAGGGACAATGGGATTAGCATTTAAAAAGAACAGGCTCTGTTTACAAGGGATAACAGTGATCCAGGGTGATTAACTCATACTATACTGATAAAATTCAAATTCTGGCACAATTCATAGATGTTCGGGTGTTTGAACTGAGAGATTATGTAGCCCAACTTTTGTTATTGTTAACTGCTTTCCTCCCCCATATTTTGAGTCATCAGGGAAATTGAGAACAAATATTTAAGAGTTCTTCACATCAAAAAGTTTATTTTACTCAAGAGATCACAGATAATAAACTTATGTACAAAATTAACATTAACAGAAAATATTTCAAGGAATGATAGACACTGGAGCGGATGTTTCTTTAATTGCATCTGCTCAGTGGCCTTTATTGTGGCCTACTAAACTAACTGTTACTTCTTTGGTGAGACTAAGATTCCCCCAACAAGTGTTGCAGAGTACTTTTCCTATACCCTATACAGGACCTGAAGGAAAAATCAGGATGTTCCAACCATATATGGCACGTATTGCAGTTAATTTATGGGCTTAGGATGTACTAAAAGATTAGAATATTAGTTATCCAATGAACTCCTCATGCCTGCAGAGCATATCGTGAGACAGATGGGCTACTGATCAAGAGAAGGGCTAGGAAAAAATCATCCGGGGATTCCTGAGCCCTTGATGATTACCCCAAAATTATACAGGACTAGAATTGGCTATCAGAACCATTTTTAGTTGGGGCCATTGCTGCTTCTTCCCCCATGAGTATTAATCTTCCTTACAGTGTCACACAGACACCCCTATATGGGTGGATCAGTGGTCCCTATCAGGGAAAAGTTCCAACATTTACATGAATTAGTCCAAGAACGACTTTGCTTAGCACATACTGGGTGCTCAACCAGCCCTTAAAACACTCCTGTTTCTGTAATTCCTAAAATATCAGAAAAATAGAGATTATTACAAGATCTGTGTGTGGCAACGCTTACCTAGTGCCTCTGGGGACACTCCAACCTGGCCTTTCTTCTCCCACTGCTGTGCCCTATGAGTGGCCCTTAATAGTTATTGATCTAAAGAGATCCTTTTTATCACTATTCCATTTGGCTAAGGCCCATTTTGCCTTTTCTGTTCCTAACATTAATTTTCAGGAGCCCATGACCAGATATCAATAGAAGGTGCTACCCCAGGGAATGATGAATAGTTCCACTTTATGTCAATATTTTGTTGGACAAGCTTTACTCCCATGAAAAAGAAATACCCTCATGCTTATATCATTCATGATATAAATTATATACTTCTGTACACCTCAGATAAAGAAAAATTAGTATCATTGCTTGGGGACTCCAAAAATGCTTAAAATCTTGGAGGCTTCATCTCACTCCAGACAAAATACAGACCATTCCTGCAGGGTTGAATTAAAATGAATAATGAATAATTTGAAATAGGAAGAAAAGGTCAAAAAGGGTAGGGGAAGTGGGAGAGGATGGGGAAAGGAAAGAAGGGAAAGGAAAAATTATTAGAAAAGGAAAAAATGGAAACAAAGTCTATGTAAATAGGAAAGGGTGGAAGAGGTGAAGGGAGCACAGGGAACGGGAAAAAATAAGAACCAAGATACATCATGTACAGGTACAAGCACCCAATGATATATGTAAACATATTGTATACCTAAAATATTCCAATAAAAGAATTTAAGCAAAAAAAGACCATTGCTCCTTATCAATACTTAGACAGTATAGTGTCAAAAAAAAAAAAAAAGATTAGTCCACAAACACCATCCAAAAAGATACCTTAAATGATTTCAAAAATTATTGGGAGATATTAATTACATTTAGCCTAAGTTAAAAATTGCTACATATCAACTTAAAACATTATATTCCAAGGGAATCCAGATTTATCTTCTTCTTGAACATTCTCCCCCAAATGCTCTTACTGAAATACAACCGATAAAATGAGCTCTAACAAAACATCAAGTTTTTCAGGTCAGCCTCAATATTCCTTTCCTGTTTCAAATGTTACCAACTCCTCATTCTCCCATAGGCCTTTTTGGTCAACATACAAAAAATTCCTTACAGCCCCTATAGTGGCTTTATCTTCCAAATCAATCTGTCAAATCCCTATAAACCTACACAGAGCAAACTGTAAGGCCAATCCTGCTTCCTGCAGTTATTTGGCCATGGTCCTGATCCAGTTATTCTCCTTTTTGTTTTTGTCTAATATCAACATTTATTATTGTTATTATTATTACAACAAGCCACCTGTTGACAAATTGCTTTTACAGATTATTTGAGAGTTAATGATAATCATTACCCTTATGACAAAATATTACATTTCTGTGCTCAGCTTCCTTATATCTTTCCTAATTATACTTCTATTACACCTTTGCCAAGTGCTGTGATATGTTTCACTGATGGCTTCTCAAAAACTGGACAGCTGTTTAGAGTGTTCCAGAACAGGAATACATCCCTACTCCTGGCTTGTCTGCCTAATGCTTAAAATTGATAGCTGTCATCTGTGTTGTTTAACATACTTGGGATAAACCCATAAACATTGTTTGTGATTCGGCCTATGTGGTCCATGTGGCCCAACATCTAGAAAATACAAATATGAAATATATGGTGGACCAACCTACCCCTGCTCAACCTCTACCTCCACCTACAAAAGGCTATTTGCTGTCATTCCACACCCTTTTTCATTACTCATGTTTACTCTCATTCCAGCCTACTGGGTGGGACCTGTGATTGAGGATAACAAAGCTACAGATTTCCTTATAAGTTATACGTCTAAATTCCAGTCTGCCTTAGACTCCCACTATTGTTTTCATCAAAATTCACAAGGTCTCACTCATGAATTTCAGTTATCCAGATCCCAGGCTCAAAAAATGTTCTGTCATGTCCTACCTGTCAACAGATTCCTCATCTGGTTTCAAGAGAGGGATATAAACCTCACAGACTCAAAGCTAATGCTTTCTGGCAGATAAACATGACATATATTCTAAGTTTTGGCCATCTTCAATATGCACATCTTAGTATTGATACCTTCTCACATATAATTCATGCTACCTGCCATATGGGAGAAACTACAGGCCATGTACAACAATATTGTCTCACTGCTTTCACTGCTTTAGAAATTTAAAAAAAAACAACAAAAAACCTGGTGATGTTCCTCCCCATACAAGCAAGGGCTTCTTGTCCTTCCTAAACTCTGGAAAATTCAACATAGCACTAGGATACCCTACAATCCACAGGGACAATTATAAAACAAACCTATGTCACATTAAAACATCAATTAAAAAAACAGAAAGGGGAAGTCCACCCCAAGAACCCATAAACACAGCTTAAACTAGATACACATACTTTAAATTTTTAAAAATATTCAGGTAACTGAACATGTTACTGCTGCAGAGTTACATTAGCAGAAAAAATCAGAAGGCACAAGAGGAAAAATAAAAGTATTAAAGAAGTCAACTGAGACAGGTCAGTGAGAGGGACTCAATTCCCTAGACGAAGAATGTGAAGACAAAGGTATCCTTGTATCTTAAGAAGAGATGGACCCCCCATGTGGCTGCCATCCCAGAACATGTGACCATAAAGAAAAACCACCCAGCTCATGACCTGTGGTAGAATCTGATTCCCCCTTTCCCTCCAGTCTGAGCATTCTCCCAAATGTCTCTGAATGATTTCCAACACAATAACCCCTTACCAATGCACAAATAACAAGCCTGATAACATAGGGATAAGTAAAGAAGACCACACTTGGTGTCAGGACAGGGTCTTCTGATAATGTCTTCAAGATTACTCCTGATAATCTTTTCAGTGCTATGATAGTCATCATAGCTTGCACTGTATATATTACACCCACTGAGGGGACCATCTATTGGGGATATGTACCTAACCCCCCTTGCTTTGACCTATTATGTGACTCAATTACCCCCTCCAAATATATCACGATCAGTCATGGGCCTTTTACCATTTCAGATTTTAAAAATAAAAATATTACTCTTGAATATACTTCACATTTTCATGATCCTCCATTGTGAGTTGCACACAAGAGTCTAAATTCATTTCATTGTCTATTAGCCCATAATTTTGGCTTATACATCATATCTCTCAAACGATATGTCTGGGACTAGGCTCTATTAAAATCTCTGGCTCTATAATTAATCATTCTAGACCTAACTTTCCCCTTTGTGCATAGTATACCCCGCTGGTCAACACTAATGAACATAACCTTGGGTCACTTGTAAAGGGGAGAAGAGCCAGGTGCAACTGATACACAGACAAGAAGTATATGATAGGGTCACACATGGCCACTTAGATGGATGATACAATAATCAATCCAAGTGACATAAAGCTCCCTAAAAGTGGTACCATTCTTATAAGGGTATTAATCATTCAGCTCTATATACAGAGAGAAAAAGTCAATTAATATAACATGATACTGAGTTTAGCCCACCCCGCCACAGTTAAAATTTTTTTAAATGATACAAAAATCTTTACAGAAATTAAAACTATCATTTCATATAACATTTTTAACATGAACATAAGTAATACCAGTATTGAGCTCTCAAAAAACCACACAACTCACTTCACTGTCTATACATACAATCCTTGTGTGTTCTTACATAGAAAAGTCATTGGAAATGAGACTAATTTTACGTATTATAAATGTACTCTTACTCATTGCATAAGTAGGAGTTCCCCTACAAATCATATCATTCTTATTCTGGGTAGGATCCTGAGAGTGTGGCTACCTGTGAACCTCACTGAGGCTTGGGCAGATGCACCTGCTTTCCAGCTAATACACTCACTATTATAACATCTGATACATCAAGAAAAACATCTGATTGGCCCCATTATTACAGAAATAATATCTTTAGGCTTATTAATTTCTAGTGTCACAGTAGTCTGAGTTGCTTTAACTCAATCCCTTCAAACTGCTCATTTCATGGACAATTTTATGGAAATACTGTCAATAAGGAAGGCTTAGAACATTCAACTTTCCATTGATACAAAATTACAATCTTAGGTTAACATATTAGAAACTGCAATATTGTAAAGGAGGGATCAAATTAAGAGCCTATGACTACAGCAAGGGATACAATGTCATTTTGATGCAGCATGTTTTTGTGTCATACCATTACAATATAATTCATCAATTCACCTGTGAAAAATGGTTAAAAAATTTGCAAAGTGCTATACATAGTAATATAAATTTTAATCTGGAACAATTACAAAAAGATGTACTTTCCGTGTCACAACAGAATCAAGAATTTGATAAACAGATACAAGAATGGGAAAAATTTGCCAATCAGCTAGATCCATGGGCGTATATAAAAGTTCATGTTAAAATGTATATTAGATTATTGGGTTTTTAATCAATATAACTACTTATATTATTTATAGACTGCTGCCTCAGAGGAAAGACCAAATCATGCTTAAAAGATGTACAACCTCTTCTAATCATGATTCAACTAATGTAATTACAAAAACAAAAAGGGAGAGATGTGAGAGACTGGGCTATGTTATTAGCCACAGATACCAAGGCCTTATTGACCTCGCCTGGGCACAGGAAAAGGGATGGAAGGCTGCCCCCTCCCTTGTTTGGGCAAGGGATGCTGATGCTTGAAATACCCTCCCTTCCCCCCAGGCAGAACAACATCAGCCCAGGGCTAAACAAAGAAAATTACATATCCAGGCATGGGTTTGCTATGTTACTTGTTAATCATCTATAGTTCTTTGTTCCTTAAATTTCGTGTTTGCCATATTGCCTTGTTCTACTAATAAAACGGGACCTTACAGACTCCCTGTGCTTTTGTCCTCCTGAGACAAGATCCCCTAGTCATCCTTGCTTAGAAATTTGTCTCTGTCTCTTTATTCCTTGTTCATATCCCCTAGGTCAGTTTACAGGCTGGCTCCTACAGATTGTCATGCAGCAAGTATTATAAAAATATGGTATACTATGTTTTATCCCTCTCCATCCCTATCCCCAAATCATCACTCTTTGACTCTCTGAAAGTCTAAACAGAGAAAAAAAAAGTAAAAAAAAAAAAAAACAGTTACAAGAATGTACTATCACTTTATTTGAATTCCTGTAATGTCTGCTCCAACTTATAGCTAATTACTTTGGGTATTATACCTGTAGAGAAATCACTTCCTCTCAGTCCCTGTCATACAACTGTCCTTCATCCACTGCCCCATGTCTTGTCCAGGACCATTTTGTAATTTACTACTTCTGGGTGGTTATACAAATATACTAGTGGGGAAACTGCTGTGAGGAAAACACTCTAGACCATTGAAAATATACACCATAGCAATGTTATTCATCATCTGGATTTATTTATTTATTTATTGGCAATGTTCCAATACATGAAAGAAGTGGATTCATCTCTTATTAAATTTCAGAAAGAGGATCACCACATTTGTGTTGCTGTGTGCTGTTATTGTGTGCTATTTGTGTTATACGTGACTGCTTGTTCATTTTTTGCAGCCCAAGCCCATAGTATCTGTTACTAATGGAAATTTTTCCAGAATCATATTACTAGATTGTGTCTCATGTGTAGTTTTGGGTTTCAATCTGAGTTTTTATATTTTTTATGTTTTCTAGAGATTTAATGAGAATATAAAAGAGGCAGTAACAGAGATTGTTGATCAGATGTAACTAAGATTATTTATAAAAATGGCATTTTATGCAAAATTGTGTAGTGCTAGCTTTTTTTCCTCCTAAAAAAAAAGAGTACTAGAAGGAACTGCTAATGAATTATAGCATGAAACATTTAAGGCTCCTTAGGAAGTTTTGCACTCTGATGCTTATTATGTCTCCTGCCAACAAATCATTAAAATAATTGGTGTGAATTACACAGTGCACAGGTTGAAATTGAGGGAGAGAGAGAAAGAGGTTGGATGAACCTCAGTTGCTGAAATCGTTGATTAAATTAGGAAGGGGGTACAGTGGAGAAAGAGGAATCTTGTGCATTTGGGTTGAGGAATAGAGGATCTTGTGCTAAATGAGGTAACAAAACAAAAAGAGAATATTGAATTTTGAGGATTGATATAAATCAAATTTTGCAAATAGTGAATTTTGCATACCAACAGTACATCATATAGAAATTGGCACTACACTAATGAAATAAAGAAAAGGAATCTTGTCTTATTAATTCTCAATTAATTTAATAAATAGTTAACATTACTTACTATGTGTCAGAAACTGAGCAAGGAGTTGTGATATGTCAATGAATAAGGGAAAATGTGTTGTCTTTCTCCTGCCAGAGATTTTATTCAGCAACGTGAGTGAGGATGAACCACATGTAAGATGTCACTGATGTACATGACAACTTAGGTTTGTTAACTAAAAAACAATTTGTTTTGTTGTTCACTTTGATTTTTTTTCCCTTAGATTCTTTTATTGGTACATTTTTAGGTATACAACACGTTTACCTTTATCATTGGGTGCTTGTACCTGTACATGATGTATCTTGGTTTTTATTTTTTTCCCTATTAACTTGTGTGCCCTTCACCCCCTCCACCCTTTTCTATTTACATAGATTTCGTTTCCATTTTTTTTCTTTTCTCATAATTTTTCCTTTCTCTTCTTTATTAGCAACAACACAGAATATGCAAGAGATATCTTTAAAAAGAAATGGAGAATACCTCCCGTTTTGGTTAAGCCCAAGATTATAAGTCCATGACACCATATATGAGAGAAAACATGCAATGTTTGTCTTTCAGAGTTTGGCTTATTTTGTTTAACATGATGATCTACAATTCCACCTATTTTCCTCCAGATGATATGAGTCCATTCTTTTCATAGCTGAATACTACTCAACCATGTATATATACTATGTTTTCTTTATCTGAACATCTATTGACAGGCACCTAGTTTGATTCCATTCTTGGTTATTGTGCATTGTGTTTTGATAAACAAGGACAGCAGGTATCTTCATAGAATGCTGATTTAATTCCTCTGGGTATATAGCAAGCAGAGGTAGAACTGGATTGCATGATAGTTCTATTTTTAGTTTGCTGATGAACCTCAGTACTGATTTCTATAGTGGTTGCACTAACTTACATCTGCAGTGATAGTGCATATAGGTTCCTTTTCTCCCTTCAACCTTGGGAGCATTAATCATTACAACAATTCAGATTAGAGCATGATGGCATCTCAGTTTCCATAATAACTAAAAAGATCAAATATTTTTCATTTAATAATTGGTCATTTTCACTTCATTTGAGAGGTAATTTTTGTTCATTTGCCCATCTCTTTTATTGGGTTATCTGGTATTGGGGAGGAGTAAGGTTCTTAAGTTTGCTGTGTATTGTGGATATTAATCATCTCTCACAAGAATAGCTGACAAAAATATTTTGCCATTCTGTGGGCTATCTCTTTACTCCATTAATTTTTTTATTGCTGAGCAGAAGCTTTTTGATTTGATGCAGTTCCATTTGTCAATTTGTGTTGCTATTCTTTAAGATACTGCAGTCCTCTTTGAGAAGTCATTGTTTGTGCCTATATCTTGAAGTGTTTTTTGTTGTAGCAATTTCAAAGATTCAAATATTCCATTTAGTTCTTCAATATACTTTAAGTTGATTTTGTAAAAGATATGAAGTAAGGTTATATTTTCAAACTTCTACACGTTTTCTCAGCACCTAAAAAGCTGCTGTCTTTTGTCCAGTGTTTGTTTTTGGCACCATTGTCAAAAATCATATAGCTGTATCTGTGGTCATTTCTTTCTGTATACTCAATCCATTCAATTCTTCTATTGAGTACCATGCTGCTTTTATTGCCATGTATCAATAGTATATTTTGAAAGTTGGTATTATGTTACCTACACCATTGCTACTTTGGTCAGGATTACCTTGTTATACTGGCTCTTTCATTCTTCCATATGAAATTTAGAATTGCTTTTTCTAGTTCTGTGAAGAATGTCATTGGTATTTTGATAGGGATTGCATTGAGTTTGCAGATTGTTTTTAGTAATATGACTTATAATATTAACTCTGCTGATGAATGAACATGGGATGTCTTCTCTTCTTCTAGAGTCTTCTTCAATTTCTTCAGTATTCTCCAATGTTCAATGCAGAAGTCTTTCACCTCTTTGGTTAGATTTATCTCTAGATTTTTCAGTTTATTTGTTTTGTTTTCTTAATGCTTAATTTTGAAACAATGGTGAATGAAATTGCTTTCCAAATTTCTTTCTGAGTAGTTTCATTGTTGGCATATAGAAAATCTATTGAGCTATTGATTTCAGTTTTGATTTTTCGTGTAGCTGCTTTGCTAAACTTGTTTATCAGATCTGAAAGTCTTCTGCTGGAATATTTACTTCAAGTATAATACTGTATCAGCTACAAAGAATGAGAATTTTAATTTATTATTGCCAATTTGTATTTCTTGTATTTATTTCTCTTGCCTAATTACAGTAATTCATTTTGTCCTTTATCTTTTGGTTATTTTGGGTAAAAATTTATCAACATTGATTATTTTTCCAAGAATAAATTTTTTGTTTCTTTGATATTAGTTATGCTCTTTTAATCTGTATTTTATTTATTTCAAATCAGATCTACATTATTTTTTCTGTTCTACTAGTTTTTGGCTTAGCATGTTCTTCTTTATTCTCAGACATGGAGATGCAAGCATAACTCATTTATTGGAGAAAATACAGGCCCTTATATTTCCCAAAGCAGCAGCCTCAGATGTAACTTCACAGAATGATTTCGTACTACCGCACCATGTGTATAAGATGCAGTATGTTGAACACTTCTCTAGCGCCAACCCACTTTAGCCTCAGGAGCAGCTGTATTCATATTGCATTTCTGTTCTGGATTTGTCCCCTTATCAATTTTATCCATGACCTTTCTTTTCCCTCTAAGTCTTTCCATCCCTCTGTGTTCTGTAACAATTCTGCTGCCACAAGCTTGGAACCAAAATGCTCTTTCTTGTTCTCTGTTCTGATAACCTGAATCTCTCAGTATTTCAGACTGTAACTGACCAATATAGAACTTCAGTTCTTTCCCTTCTTCAACCATCTTGATGAGGAGCTGCTCTAGAGTGGTTTTGATTCCAATATGGAAAGTGCTGCCTGCTCCTAATCTACCCTCTTGTACCCCACCAAAGTCTGATCTTTCCTATGTAAATTGCTCCTCCCCAGCCCATATTCCTGGCATTCATCTTTATCCTTCTTTCCTTTAACCTGGAATATATTTTTTCAACACAAATGTTTACTCCTTTGAAAGATACATAATAAAAAAAAACTTTCCCATCAAAGCTTTTCAATTAATGTCACCCCATATTAATCTTTCTCTTACTTGACAATACTTCAGTTTCATATTAATCCTAAGTTTTCTCTTTCCTATCTCTCTTTCTTTAACCCTAGTAAGATAGACTAAATGAAGCAAGATTTCTAGTTTAATAATATATTGAACATTTTTTAATAAAAATCTACAGTGTTACCATTAAAAAGCTGTATCTTATAGTTATTCTATGACAAAGCTAATTAAAGTTTCATCTTAAAACAATAATTTAAGTAAATTCATGGTGATCACTTACTTGCAAGGATAGAGTGAGGGGTAACAACCATATATGGTCAAGGTTTGTTGGTATCTTTCCCTGAAAATATACTCAGTGGAGAGAATAAAATATAAGAGAATACTGGGAACAGGATGAAAGGAGAGAGTAGGTGATGAAATAGAAAAGAGAAGAAATTATAAAGGTAAGGGGCTTTTTGAAGGCCTTTCTTAGAATTTTTCTATTTGTACACAAGGAAAGCAAAAAGGAAGAGTAAAGAAAGGTGTTACAATATGTTCTTCTTATTATCAAAATTATTTATTTATATATTATTTTTAAATTGGTACCTACCAAAATTTGATGAAATACCAAAAAGATGACATAAGAATGCTTCATATTCTTTGATAAATTGTACCCATCACAAGAATAGAAAACTCTCATTTCAGTACCTTAATACTATTGTAACATGATCTTAAATGAATTACTCAAGATAAGGGCAAAGTTGCTAGTCAGTTCTCCATAATGATGATTGGGTTAAAAATCCATTCCTCTGATTACCTGACATAAGTGAACAAGACATTTCTTTTCTCCCCACAACTCCTCTGAGCACCACCATGTGTTCACCATATGGCACACAATACTGAGGCATTTGTGATACTTATCTTACATTTTCTCTTCCAGTTATAAGAAAGAAAAATAACCTTTATCTTTTTTTAATTCACACACAATGAGCACTCACATTTCCTGTTTTCTTTCAAAGAAAGAATTCCCATTCTGGGATATCTCTTTCAATTTGTCTTCTCTGAGTAAAGGGTTTGTTCCTTCTGGTCTAAGCCACTTTGTTTTGGAGGAAGGAAATTAAGGTCTTTCTTGTATTTCCATGACTCCATCCCATTCCGTAGAAAAACTTACCAGAAAAAGTCTTTAGTGGGAGAGGGGAGTGGCCTCCCAAAAATGCGATATATCGATTGATGTTCCCTTGACATTAATGAGATAAAACATTATTTCATTTTAGGATACATCTATCAATGTATATAGAAACCAGAGAGTAGAAGGCTAATGTTTGAGTTAAGGAATTAGCTTTCAGCCACTGACACCTGCCTGCAAAATAAGCATAGATATCCTTGAATACAGGTTACAAATTATCAGAGATAATCCTCATATTTTTTGAATTATTATCTTTCTGGTGAATTTGACATAACCTGTTGTATCAATGGAGGACTTCATCAACATCCCTGCAGAGCTGAAGTTATGGTCATTCTTATTGGTCTGAGTAAATCGTTTAATTTAATTGGTACCACAAAGGAAGTATTTTTACCAGAACATACAGTACAAAGCTTTCTTTCACTCCGTGTTTGATCTGCACCTATCCTTTTCATTCTTTTCTTTTCCTCTATTCCTTGATCTTGGTTTCTATCATTCTCATTTTCTTCTCTCCATGTATTTATGACTTTATCATGGACTCATGGAAGCTGCTTATTCCCATAGCTAGCTTTTAAGTTTAAGGCTGGTTTGCACTTAAGTTTAGCCCATGTAGAGATGATACTTTCCATTTCTCAACTCACTGATTCTGTAATATATGTGTGTGTGTGTGTGTGTATGTATATAATTCATATCCTTATTAAGAAATATAAATATCACTGCAAACATTCTTGTTTTCCCTCATATTAAGTCAACTGGAAGGAAATAAAGTGGCTGACTTTGTCCTTTCAGCACACTTCAGTGTGGCAACTTAAGCACCATGCATGAGCTGGCAGCGCTTCAAGAGATCAGCAATGAGGTGATGTGTTGCTGGGGAATTGTCAAGCTGTGTCCACTGAGACTGAAGAATCATCCAGAAGAAATTAATGGGCAAAATTTAGACTTGAACTATGAAGCCAAAGGAGTATGTTACTTAAGGGCCATGAAATTACTTGAAAACTTCATTATGAAAAAGGATGAGATGGTTCTAGGGCAGGAGGTCAACTGTCCTTCTGGAGTTTATTTTTAATAATATGAGAAAAATCTTTTCATGCAAAAAGAAATACTAGAGGCATTTCCATTAAGTTTCTTATTACATACTTAATAATTAAAAGCCTTTTTTAACCTTTAAATGATGAATTACTAGTAAATACTATCATAATATTCATATACCTGCTATAACTTCTTATAAAGCAGAAGGTTGCAGTCATAACATTATTTATTCAGAAGAGCAACTGAGCTCTTAATAAAGTACTAGAAATACATTCCTGTGGCATATTCTAAACACAGGTCCTTAAAAATAATTAATAGTAGGTTGAAATGTATCTGTGCCCTACCCACTAATCACAAGATGAAAACACACATTCTTTCAGTTTTTTTAATGCTTAATCTTAAAACATAAATTTTCCCCTATAGAGAACATCAAAAGACAAATTCCCTTAGTGACATTTTATAATTAATATTAATATCTGTGAACTAACCATGTAAATTCTTCTAGTTGTAGCATATGCAAATGTGTTTTTGCACATCTTTGAAGTAGCTGTTATTAAATGCAGATATCATCTTTGCTTGGGGCTGAGCATTAAAATAATTTTTACAAAATAACAAAAGAAGCTGTATGTTATTTTCTGGATGGTTTGTTCTAATAAATTTCCTTAGACAGGAAGTGCAAAAATGCTTTAAATAATTCCATAAATTATATTCATGAAATGTGGGTCTCTGAATGAACAAAAGTTTTGAAATAATTGAAGTCAATATCCTCAATTTAGAGACAAACATATTAATCCTGGACAAAATCCATTTCAAATTAAAAATTTTACCCATGAAATTTGGATTATATGTGATAAAATACTTTATTCCAAGTGATGAGTAACTTAAAATATTTTCTGCATCTGTATCATATCTTGAAACATCCACCTAAATCATATATGATGAAATTTTAATCTATCTATAGTAAGTAGAAAATTAAATAGATTTTCACAACAAAATGTTCTTCAGAATAAAATGAAGTGTTCATGTATATAGATTTGATGCCTTATATAAAGTAAGCGAGCAAATAAAATGTTTACATAATTAAACTTAGGGGAAAATACTAACTTTAAATTTAAAAATCACATACCACATGCAATCCCCAGCTCTGTTTAATGTTTAAAATTCTTTTTGTAGGGCTGGGGATTTAGCTCAGTGGCACTGTGCCTGTCTCTCAAGTATGAGATCCTGAGTTTGATCCCTGGTACCAGAAAAAACAAAACAAAACAAAAAATGTGCTTTTTCAAAAGAGAAGTGACTATCACTATATATAACTATATGAAACTGAAGTTTGGGGCAGTAAGCTAAGGTAGACTTCATTAATTTTGCTCTATGACAAGAACTTTACAATGATAAGAGAAATTATTTAATAATCTTTGAGAAAAACAAATATAGGAGAATGGAGGAAGAAAGGATTGGTAAACTGTGAAAAATGAGTTAGCATCTATAATTTCCAAAATTTTAGAGTTGATCACTAAATATTGAACCCTAGAAACCTTTAAAGTGTTCACTGAATTTCAGTTCTATATAAAAGTTAATAAACTGGAATATAATAATAATGATATTAACAAGCAAATTTATACAAAGGATATGGCACTGGTGTGTTAGGCAAATTGGATTTAGGCTGAACAAACATTCTGATGATTCAGTTTCACCTAAGGGTAATAGAATTCTTATGGCTTTCTCCATTTCATTGTCTTCTAACATTGCCACTAATGATCATGACGTTACAGAGGGAACATTTCATGTAGAAGTAGTGTCTAAAAATATAGAAATGATTAATGAGTCAGGATATTAAAAACTATAAGCAAGGATTTCCAAAGCTGAGTAACTAATTTTCACTCTAAAGCAAAATAGGAAAAATTTCAGGTATAATAGTTCTTTAATTTGGTATTAGAAAGAGGTATTTCATCAATAGTTTATGGTTGACATTGTGTGAGACAAAAAAAAAAGACTATGAAAAGACCCCTTTCCTAATTGTATGACATAATACAGATACTGAAAAACTGACCATTAAAAAGGTACTAAATAATGTATCTATATAGTCGTGCCTCAGTTCATGAACTCAATTATCTCCCTGATTCTGGTTGCAAATCAAATTGGATGAGAAATAAATCAAATTTCCCCATGACAACATTGAACCAAACCATTGATTTTGATTCATTCGGTTCTTGTCCAACTCGGTTTGTGACCAGAATCCTGGAAAGAATCAAGTTCATAATATATATATGTACTTTAAATATATTTTACACATAAAAAAATGAATTTTTTTAGAAGTCAGAGTGGTTATTTTTTAAAAAAGCTTTATTGAGGTATAATTGAAATTCAATAAACTGTGCATTTAAATTGGCTGATTTGATATCTTTTCAGAAATATATGTATATATGTATTTTTTATGAAAAATTCACCAAATTCAAGATAATGAAAATTTCTATTTTCACAAAAGTTTCCTTTGTGATTCTTCTGTAGCTGCCTCCTTAAACTCCTTCCAAAACTCTTTTCCAAAGACAAACACTGATTTACTTTCCCACTCTAAGTTAGTTTGCATTTTGTAGAATTTTATACACATTATACATACAATATGTACCCTTCTTATCTGACATCTTCAGTCACAGTAATTATTTTGACATTCATGATGTTGATTTGTATAACATAGTTCATCTTTTATTTCTAAATAACATCATATTATAGGAGTATTCCAGTTTATTCATCTGTTTATCAGATGATGGACATTTGGGTGATTTCTAGTCTGTCACTTTCACAAATAAAGCTACAATGAACAATCAAGTACCAATTTTTGGCGGCATGATTTTATTTTCTGAAGTGCATACCTAGGGACAGGATATATATTTAACTGTTTTGAAGAAGCAGTTGTAACATTTCACATTCTTACTGGCAGTGATATGAGCCATAGATCCTCCGTGAACTTGCCAACACTTTTATGGCCAGGCCTTTTAATTTTAGCCATTCTAATACTTTTATAATGCGTCTCATTTTGGTTTTTAGTTGATGTTTTCTAATGACTAATGGTGGTGAACATCTTTCCATTTACATGTTAGCCATCTGTTTGTCTTTTTGAAGAAGTGTTTGAAGTAATGTTCTCACTGAAGTGTCACTCTGAGGCCCTGGTTCATTTTTTTTGGTAGCTTGTTTTCATATTATTGAATTTTAAAAGATTTTCATTGTCCATATATTATATAGTTGGTTGAAAGAAATGTGACATGTGGGAAAAAGCAATGCAAACAGATAGAGATGACTGAAGCCATGCTAGAATGTACAGATTTGAATGATTGCTTTTTTTTCCCATTATGTGACATATCTTCCTCATTTTTTCCATGCCTTGTAAATTTTGATTTGGTATCAGAATTTAAGATTTTACTTTTTCAGGATGTCAGATATTTCTGCATTTCTATAAATATTCTTGAATTTTTCCTTGTGTTACAGTTAATTTAGTTCATAACTGTATAATCTTTTGAAGTCTTACTTTTATGATTTCTAAATGGGTGCTCAGTCTAAAGTCACATCATACAGCTGATTCAAGACTTTTTCTGTCCCCTGTGTAATGCCCATAAGTTATAACTTATTGCAATCTCACTGGTAGGACTAAGGCATTATTCCTGACCCATTATTTGCAATAGGTGCTACTACTGTCACTGTAACCTCTAAATTTTTGACAACAGATTTACATATAAATATGTCATGTGATGTATAATAAGGAATTATTAATGATCAGTGTTGAAATATATTAAGTGTTACACTAGGATAAGTTGCTAATGAATTTTTCACCTAATAAAACAAAACAAATAGGAAAACTATCTTGTCTTCCTAGTATGTGCAATTAAAGGTGTGTTTTGTGCTGAAATGTGAAATCACAAATGCTTAAAATACTTCAAAATAATTTATGAAATATATGCCTCATTCTGAGCTGTAAACATTTTTATTTTGTTTCATTTTATAGACAAGATAGGCTACTATAATTGAAAATTTGATAAGTTAAATTATAATAAAAGCATAAAATTCTTCTCTTAAAACATTATAAAAGGACAAGCCCCCCACTCACTAACCAGAAAAAAAAAATTACAGAAGATGTAACAAAAACATATTGATGTATAGATTATGTACAAATACTTACAAATAAGTAAGACAAAGTAAATCTCTACCTACTTGGAAAGTGATCAAATTACATGAACGGGCATCAAAAATAAAACATAAGTAAATAAATTATGTTTAACATTAGTAAATCCATATGAAAGCTATGATGAGAAAACATTTTATGTATAAGAAATTAGCAAAATTTAAATTATCTTGCCAAGATTGTTGAGCAGGGAGAATTAATATATTGTTACTAATGAAAGCGTTTTGGAAAATTATTTTATCATTAGCTCTTAAAATTAATTATGTGACTTCCTTAAACAAACAGCAATGTAAGTACAACACAGTGCTCAGAAAAAGGAATTTGAAAAATTTCATTATGCAGAATACAAAACTTGCTAGGGAGGGCCTACTGAATATTTAGGGATAATGATGAATCTAGGGGCCAGGGATTTAGCTCAGTGGTTTCCTGCCTGCTGTGCAAGCTCAAGGACCCGAATTCGATCCCCAGTACCAAAAAAATATAATAATAATAAAGAATCCAACAATTCAACTATAGTTAGAAAAGAGCAGCATCCTCATCCTAGGTCATCTGGAGAGTAATATCAAAACATAGGTAAGGTTTAAAACTGATCAATTTTAGTCAGGTGTGGTGGTGCATTTCTGTAATTCCAGCACTTGGAAGGCTAAGGTAGGAGAATCAATGTGAGTTAATGACCAACGTGGACTACATAGCCAATTCAAAGCCAGCCTAGAATACACAGCAAGACCTTATCTCAAAAAACCAATAGCAAAACGAAAAAAAACTATGATCATTTTTTATAAATTTAGAAGATTGTATAAGGGAGAATTTTGTTTGCTGTACATGATACTAAAACTAGAACCAAAGAACAAATGTTCCAATATAAAATTGTTGCCTACTGAGATGAATTTTTTAAAAAAATATAGCAGTCTTAAAAATATCACATATCAAAAGTAAAGGTGTGTATCTCAAGCTACTCCTAAACTATAGAGAAAAATAACTATATATTACATCAACACATACATATATATATTTATATGGGGAGAGATTAGGGATACAAATGAAAAAAAATTAAAATTTGTTGAACCTGACAAAAAAGTACATCAAAGCTTCTTAACTATTCCTACAAATTCTCTGTAAGTAGAAATTTATAATAAAACATAAAAGTTAGCAAAAAGGTATTGTAGCATTAATGTATATTATAAGAAGAGTTTAAGGAGAAATAACATAGCTCTAAGGAATACAAGTTTTAGCAGAATAATCTCCTTTTATCCCCAAAAACACAATATAGGCAATGCCATCTGTCCTTTACTTTAGCACCTCTTAGGCAACTCATAAGACACATTAGAAGAATATAAGTTTCAAAAAACAAGTTAAAAGTAATTATTTCAGAAATAATATACCGTATCATGCAAGGGTCTAAGATTGTGCAATTCCTTGAACTTTTGACTTAGAGGTGAAATTTTTGTCAGAGTGAATTTGTTAGCAGTAGGTGCACAGAGCAGACGCGGAAAAATACAAACCAAGCTTAGACACTTATTAGGTGGTGTGAACTTGTCTGAATTTCTCTCTATATAAATATAATATAGAATAATTATATTTTATTCAAGAGACAGAAATGACAATAATGTGACAGAAATCTTTGTGTCTGTGACAGAACTTATCACAGAAAATTATTTTAATCAAGTTGTTATTAACAAAACAGGAATCAGAATCTGAAATGTTTTTTATTCACACTAGTAGATCCTATGCACAGTTCTATTTTACACTTAAAATATTAGAAACGAAACAAAATAGCTTCAAATATGAACATTAATCAATACGTAAATTGGAAAGAAGAGTTGTATGAAAAGCCATTTTATTTCTTTTGGGGAAAATTAATGATTCTTTCAAGGAGGACAAATATATTTTAATTTGCATTAAATTATAAAGTTGAAATGATAATTTTATTTAACTCCTCCAAATATGTCCTTGTATATATGTGGCAAATAGCCTTCTATGACAGCTCAAATATTTCTATATACTGATGTAAACACTTTGTATAGTCCCCACCCTTGACTTTGAGTACTGCCAAAATGTGTGATGTTATAGAATATCACTTCTATAATTTGGCTATTAACTAGTTAGTTTGGACTTAAGGAACAGAAGATAATCTGTGTGGTCCTGTAAAGCCAGATGAGCCCTTCTTGTCTTCAGAAGATTGAAGGCAATTATGCTACAAGAACCAGGAGCAGAGCTGGAAAATAAGGTGCCCTGAGTGATGGCCAGCCAAGGAAGCAGGCATGTATTTGTCCATGCTTACAAGGAAGAGAATTCTGCAGAAAGTGAATCCATGCTTCAGAAAAGAAAATGGTCCAGCCAGCAACTTAATTTTTCTCTTCCAAGACCTTAAGTAGGGAATGCAGTTAAACACCGCCTATAAAAAAGACTCATGGAAACTGAGAATTGTGTTTAAAGCACTATATTTGTAATAATTTATGAATAAAGCATTATAAACTTAAATTTAAAAATGGTTGTGATAATATGAAGTGATAAAGCAACATGCTGTACTGTACTCAAGTGTTTTCTTTACATTTATATTATTTTAAAATTTATATACTTAAATCTGTCCCTTCTTTTAAAGAGATGTAACAAATTATTTGCTGCAACAAATTTCCACAAATATGTAGTGCTAATGTTAAATGCAGCATGTCCAAAAAATTGAAGTAGAAAGTTCTCAGAAATCATTGTTTCCGTCACTCTCTCATTTATATGCAATGCCTGAATCCTGTTAAGTCCTACTTACATAAACAATCCCACAGAAAATGAAATAACATGCAAAATTCTTGAACTAGAAAAAATATATTATAGCTTTCCAATAAAAGTAAAGATACTGAAATGGTGTTTTTCTAACACTCTGTATCTTAGGAGTTTAAATTATTACATAAAATTTAAATTTCATGGTTGAATACTTTAATAAATAAAAATATATATCCTAATGCTCCTCTCTTTGCATTTTGTTCTCATTTTTCTCCTTCACAAGTTCTAATGACTTATTCCTGCATGAAGAAGTGTGAGCACTTCAAAGGACCTGTGGTGTACACTGCATGGTAGGAGGTTGGTAAAATGCATTTACATGAAAGGCAATTTACCTTTTATGTTAGTGGAAAACAAATAATTTTAACACCACTCATGATAACAAAAATGGAATTTTTATGATTTTTATTAAAAGCATCACACCTTGTCTTACTTTGGTCTCTTCATAAATATTTTCTCTAATCTTTAACTCCTTTATGGACTAGTACTTTTAAGAAATAGAAATAATCTGCTTTTCATTATCTTCCTCAGGTATCTTTTTTTTTTTTTTTTTTTTTTTTTGGTGCCGGGGATTGAACTCGGGTCCTTGCGCTTGCGCAGAGGTATCATTCATTAAGTAACCACATTCAGCAAGTGAAGGTGACTACAACTAAGCCATTCATATAAATCTTCCACCAATTTATATGGTCATTTTAGACCATATCAGAAAGTATTGGAATTTACCTTTGCAAGTAATTTTCAAGATTCTCCTTGCACCATTAACACAATATTATTATTTCATGGTCACAGTTTTCATACAAAGTTCACTAGTAAATACCTTTCAGGAATCCGGGATGCATGGACTGTCAATTTGCCCTCCAGGATACCTACAGCAGTTTCAAATCACTCCAGCATTGTAGATGTGTCTCATTTTTAAATTACAACAAAATGTTCATAATTATGTTAAAAATAATATTCCACTTTGGTAGTAACACACGTAATCTCAAACTATTTTTATTTTGCATCTCTGTCATTTTGTATTCACTAGTAAGGCTATTAAATATTTTCCATATTTACAATAAATTTATTGACAATTATTTACAATATTTACAATTTACAATAAATTGGTGAATTTTTGTATCTTCTCTTCTGAATAGATGCATGTTCATATGCATTCCTAAAATGCTTGGTTTTAACTTAATTTCCATGTACTTTTGGAAAAAAATTGTCCAGAGCCCATGCAAACATTTTCCTATGTGCTTCTTCAAATAAAGGATAAATAAAGGAAATTTTTGTCTTTTTCAGTAGAATCCACATTAACATATTTAAAATTATAAAATAGCTTTAATGTGTGCATTTTTAAGTTAATTACTCTTCTTTCTGGTAATTTTTAATAAGAAGACTCATTTTCTTCTTTCAAAAACATATTAATTAGAAGATATAATTTAAAAGATAGCTACATAATTAACCTTAATTAAATTCACTAATTTTTTATGACTACAATTCAATAAATGATTTCCCATATCTTTCCACAAACATTATTTATAAAATATTTAGTATAAATGATTTTCTTTCAAGTCTTAATGTTTTCTAACATAATAAATAATGATAATTGCTATATTTTATATTTAAGAATTCACATTTATATAACCATTTCTATTCTAATATTTCTCTAGGTTTCTCTTCTTCCATAGTTTAGGCATTTCCACTGTTAAAATTGGGAAACAGGTGCAGAGGAGACTTCTGGGTCAAGGTGCCACAGCTCCCAGCACAGAGGAGGTGAGCCATGCGGGCATCAGCAACACCTCCCCACCCCCATCAAAATGAGAAGGCAGGTAAACAAGTCTCAGAACCAGACTTCCAGATCACCTACAGCAACCCCAAAGAGAAACAAGAGGGAACACTCTGATACTCAACCACATGGGCTCCCTGAGTCCAACAAAAGAGGATCTGGTAAAAAAGGAATCAGAAATAATTTCTCAGATAACAGCAGAGATTGTGTCCATAGTGCAAGACATGATTAATAAATCTAGAGAGGACACAGACAAAAAAAGAGGGGAGCTGAGGAACATGATGGAATCCCAACATAGGAAACAAATGGAATCCATTAAACAGATGCAAACAGATTTAAAGGACGTTAAAAACTCCATTGAAATTCTATGGAGCAGAATGAGCCAATGTGAGGGCACAATTTCAGATATAGAGGATAAGATTGCAAATAGAGACCAGGAAAAGAAAAATTGCTTTAAAATTGTAAGGGACCATGAGAAATCAATCGAGCAGCTGCTAGATGATGCAAAGAGGAATAACATAAGACCGATTGGAGTCAATAAAGACACAGGAGAGAGTACAGATGACATAAAAAAAAAACTGTTCACAGAAGTGATGGCAGAAAACTTCCCAAGCAGGGGAAAAGAACTAGACATACAGATAAGTGAGGCATATAGAACTCCAACTAGCCTTGATTAAAAAAAATGTACAAATAGGCATATAATTGTTAAGATTCCAGAAACCCTATTTACATAGATTTCGTTTCCATTTTTTTTTTCTTTCTCATAATTTTTCATTACCTTTTTCCCTTTCCTGTTTACCTCCTGCCACCCCTCCACCTTTGGACCTTTTTCTATTTCAAATTATCAATTATTCATTTTAATCATTTTCATCCTTATTTACACTTTCAGTTTCTCACACTAGAGATACTATTTGGTATTTACACATGTGTGTCCTATTTATTTCACTTAAGAATATGGACTCAATATGCATCCATTTAGCTATGAATGACTCTAGTTTCTCATTCTTTATGGCTGAGTAGTACTCCATTTTAAGGGTGGTGGGGGTGAAGGGTGCATAGGTAATGGGGAAAAAATAAGAACTAAGATACATCATGTTCAGGTACAAACACCCAATGATAAATGTAAATGTATTATATACCTAAAATGCACCAATGAATATATATATATATATATATATATATATATATATATATATATATATATATAAAATTCCAGAAACTCAACAGAAGAACAAAGTTCTACAAGCAGTTAGAAAAAAGAAACAAATCATACACAAAGGAAATCCCATCAGAATCACAGCAGACTTCTCAATGTAAACCCTTAAGGCAAGAAGAGGTTGGAGTGATGTATTTAAAGCCCTAAAGGAAAACAATCTCCAACCCAGATTGATGTACCCTGCAAAACTATCTTTCAAAATGGATGGAGAAATAAGATATTTTCATGACAAAAAGCACCTTAGGAAGTTTATGACTACCAAACCAGCACTCCAAAAAGTTTTATACAAAATCCTAGGAAAAGACAACGAGGATCACAACCACAGGAAGCCCAGCAGAATGAATCCATCTGGCATGACAAGAAATTAAATACAAAGGGAGGGAATCCAACAAAAAGAAAAAGTCATGACAAGGATAAGTCAATAGGTATCAGTCATAACCATCAGTGTTAATGGTCTCAATTCACCAGTCAAAAGAAATAGACTGCCAGAATGGGTCAAGAAGCAAGATCCAACAATATACTGCATACAAGAAACACACTTAATTCAAAAAGAAACTCATAGACTGAAAGTTAAAAGGGGGAAACAATACTCCATGCAATGGGAACCTGAAAAAAAGCAGGAGTAGCTATCCTCTTTGCAGACCAAGTGGATTTCAAACCCACACTGATTAAGAGAAACAAAAAAGGACATTACATCCTTGTAAAGGGAAGAATCCAAGAGGAAGAGATGACAATCATAAACATATATGCACCAAACACTAGTGCAACCAACTATATAAAACAAATACTAATGAACATGAAAAATCTTATAAGCATTAATACAATAGGACTAGGGGACCTCAATACCCCATTGTCATAAATAGATAGATCAACTAGACAGAAAACAAGCAATGAAATACTAGAACTCAATCAAACTCTTGAACAAATGAATTTAACAGATGTTTACAGAGTGTTCCAAACCACAAAATCAGAATGCACATTCTTTTCAGCTACACACAGATCATTCTCCCAAATAGACCACATACTTGCTCATAGAACATATTTAGGTAAGTGCAAAGGCATTGAAGTTATCCCCTGTATATTATCAGACCATAGTGCGATGAAATTGGAGATCAAGAGCAAAAGAAAGTGCAACAACTTCATAAACACATGGAAGTTGAACAACACACATCTGAATAATTAATGGGTCACAAAAGAAATTAAAGAAGAAATCAGACAGTTTCTTCAATTAAATGACAATGACAATACAACATATCAGAATCTATGGGACACAATGAAAGCAGTCTTACGAGGGAAATTCATAGCAATGAATACTCATGTTAGGAAAACAGAGCGAGCTCAATTAAACAACCTGATGATGAACCTTAAGCTTCTAGAAAAAGAAGAGCAGGACGAACCCAAAGCCCATAGAAAGGAGGAAATTATAAAGATCAGGGCAGAAATCAAGGCAATGGAGACTAAGAGAACAATACAAAAAAAATCAATGAAGCCAAGAGTTGGTTCTTTGAAAGAACAAACAAAATTGACAAACTTTTAGCCAACCTTATCAGAAAAAGGAAAGAAAAGGCCCAAATCCATGCAATTAGAAATGAAAAGGGTGAAATTACAACAGACCCAGCAGAAATCCAGAGGATCATCAATACCTACTTCCAGAACCTATACACCAATAAGATGGAAAACACAGAAGAAAAGGACAGATTCCTAGATACATATGAATTACCAAAGTTGAATGAAGAAGACCTAAAAATTCTAAAAAACCCAATATCAACCAATGAAATTGAAAATGTAATTAAAAACTTATCAACTAAGAAAAGCCCAGGTCCTGATGGCTTCACTGCTGAATTCTGCAAGACATTTAGAGAGGAACTACTGCCACTACTGTTTAAACTCTTCAATGAAATTGAAAGGGAAGCAATACTCCCAAATTCATTCCTGGAAGCAACCATCACCTTGATCCCCAAAGCAGAGAAAGACCCAACCCAAAAAGAGAACTATAGGACAATCTCACTAATGAACATAGAAGCAAAAATCCTTAATAAGATACTGGCAAATAGAATGCAAAAGATCATCAAGAAGATCATACACCCTGACCAAGTGGCATTCATCCCAGGGATGCAGGGATGGTTCAACATATGCAAATCAATCAATGTAATACACTTTATCAATAGAGCCAAGAACAAACCGATATGATCTTCTAAATAGATGCAGAAAAAGCATTTGACAAAATCCAATATGCATTTATGATAAAAACCCTACAAAGAATTCAAATAGATGGTCTCTACCTCAATCTGATAAAAGCCATCTATGAAAAACCAACAGCCAATATCATACTAAATGGTCAAAAACTGAAATCCTTCACACTAAAATCAGGAACAAGACAAGGATGTCCACTATAACCCTTCCTGTTCAATATAGTTTTGCAAACATTAGCCACAGCAATTAGACAAGAGAAAGAAGTAAAAGGAATAAAAATAGGTAATGAAGAAATCAAATTGTCATTATTTGCAGATGACATGATAGTCTATGTAGAAGACCCCAAGAAGTCCACCAAAACTCTTCTAGACTTAATAAGCAAATTCAATAAAGTAGTTGGATACAACCTCAACACATAAAAATCAATAGCTTTCCTCTACAGGAACAACAGACTCATTGAAAGAGAAATAGGGCAAACAATTCCTTTCACAATAACAATCAAAATACTGAAATACCTAGGAATCAACCTAACAAAAGAAATCAAAGATCTCTTCTCTGAAAACTATAGCACTCTGAAAAGAGAGAATGAAGATGATATCAGAAAATGGAAAGATATCCCTTGTTCCTGGGTAGGAAGGATCAACATAGTGAAAATGACCATACTTCCAAAACTGCTATATAGATTCAATGCAATCTCAGTTGAAATTCCAGCACCATACTTCACAGACCTTGAGAACACAATTCAAAAATTCATTTGGAGCAAGAAGAGACCCAGAATAGTAAAAGCGATTCTAGGCAACAGAGACATGGCAGGGGGTATTACAACCCCCAACTTGAAACTATACTACTAAGCTACTGTGATAAAACAGCATGGTACTGACAAAGAAACAGAACTGAGGACCAGTGGAACAGATTAGAAGATGCAGAAACAACTCCAGAAACACTCAGCCACTTCACCTTTGACAAAGGAGCCAAACACCCTCACTGGAGGAAAGATAGCCTCTTTAATAAAGCGTGCTGGAAAAATAGGGCTTCTACTTGCCAAAGTCTGAAACTACACCTATATCACTCACCATGCACTAAACTAAAATTGAAATGGATTAAAGATCTAAATATAAAAACAGAAATGTTGAATAGACTGGAACAGAAGTTAGGTAGAACTCTTGAAGACATTGGTGTAGGAAAAGATTTTATGAACAAAACCTCAGTTGCCCGTGAACTAGCACAAACAATCAAAAAGTGGGATCTCTTCTTACTAAAAAGCTTCTGCACAGCAAGAGAAACCACCAGCAGTGTGAAGAGACAACCCACAATGTGGGAAAAAATTTTCACCAGCTGTCCCTCTGACAAAGGTCTTCTATCTACAATATATAAAGAACTTCAAAAGATCAGACCTCCCAAATTTAAAGACCCAATCCAAAAATGGGCATCTGAAATGAACAGACATCTCTCACACAAAGAAGTAGTAATGGCAAATAAATATATGAAAAAGTGTTCAACATCACTCGTCATCTGAGAGATGCAAATGAAAACAACACTGAGATTCCACCTCACCTCAGAAAGAATAGCTACTATCAAGAAAGCAACCAATAACAAATTCTGGCAGGGCTGTGGGGAAAGAGGAACCCTGCTCCACTGCTGGTAGGAGTATAGACTGGTGCAACCACTGTGGAAATCAGTATGGAGATCCCTCAAAGAACTAGGACGGAAAGTCCCATTTGACCCAGTTATTGCCCTGCTGGGTATCTTCCCCAAAGAATTAAAAGAATCATACCACAGTACTATATGTGCACCCACATTCATAGTAGCACAGTTTGTAATAGCTAAAACTTGGAAATAACCCAAATGCCCATCAACTGGAGACTGGATAAAGAAAATGTGTTTTTTTTATAAAATGGAGTACTACTCAGCCATAAAAACTGAGAAATTAGAGACATTTATAGCTAAATGGATGCACATTGAGGCTATACTCTTAAGTCAAATAAATAGGACACACATGTAAATACTGAATAGTTTCTCTGGTGTGAGAAACTGAAAGTGTAAATAAGGACTAAAACGAATAATAGATAATGTGAAATAGGAAGAAAAGGGGCAAAGGGGGAGGGGAAGAGGGATGGGTAGTGGAAAGGAATGAAGGGAATGGAATTAATACAAGAAAATGAAAAAATGGGAACAAAGTCTTTGTAAATAGGGAGGGATGGAGGGGTTGAAGGGAGGGTAGGGGAAGAGGGAAAAAATAAGGACCAAGGGAGATTATGTAAAGGTGCTAATCTCCAATAATGAATGTCATTATATTGTATACCTAAAATGTACCAATAAAATTTAAAAAATTGGGAAACAAAATAGAAATATTTTTAACAGACTATGTAATTTTATTTTCTAAGAATAACTAGATAATTTCAATCTATCAGGTGACACAAGAAATAGTTATAGATTTCAGTGATTTATCATTATGCCCATAAATTTAAAGAGTTGCACATAGCGAGTTTTAAATAAAAATATGTATACGCCATTTTAAAAAGTAGCAGTTTGTATGGCCTGTTGAAAACATTTATTATTTAAGCCAATAAACTTACCAAAAATTTTGTTTTTTCTGCTCATAATGTGCCAGGAGAAATTAAAAATTATATCTTTAATATCTTTTCTCCATTCCCTCTCCTCCTTTTCTCATAATTTATCTTTCCCTTCTTAGCACAAGGAATGGGGGAAAAATAAGAACTAAGATACATCATGTACAGGTACAAGCACCCAATGATAAATGTAAATGTATTGTGTACCTCAAATGTACCAATAAAAGGATTTAAGTAAAGAAAAATATCATATCTGTTTCCATCATATATGTGATATAACATGTGTCTTATATATACATATGTAAATTGAAATCATGGGTTTTCTTTAAGTTTATAACATTTTTTAAATGTACATACTTAAGGAAATCTACCTACACTTTTAAACAAGGTATAAGTTTTCTATATATACCATAACTAAATACATAGGCTATATACATCATATGCTGTAAAAAATTACCACAAATTTAGAGAATTAAAATGTATGATTTTATATTTCTTGAGGTCAAAATCTGACATGAATTGGATACGGCTAAAATTCAGAGATTCTCGGGGTTGATTTCTCCAGGAAGTCTCAGGAATAATTTATTTTTTGTCTTTTCTGGCTTCACTAAGCCTACATCACTTCACTCTGTTTCCATGGTCCCTTCTCCTACTGTCTTTGATCTTGTGTTTATATTTTCTATGAACCCTTGATTTCACTGGACTTACATATAGATATATATTATATTATATATATATATATATATATATATATATATATATATATATATATATTCCAGTATTATAGCCCTATCTCAGTGTCTTTGACTGATTCACACTTGAGAGAACCATTTACCCTGCAAAGCAATACATTCAAAACTTCCAAGGATTAGAACTTCATGTTTTTTTGAGGGTCATTATTTAGGTTCTGTGGAAGAATCAATTTAACTTTTAAAATGACAAAATATTATATAAGCTGCTGCCTAGAAATTAGTGAAGCTTTACTTACTTGTTGGAAAAGGGGTCTATTTTTCATATGATAAGTCCATATATGTTCTATATTGAACCTGGTAGAAATCTATAACATAATTTAGTTTTATCCAGAAGAACAACTGTCAAAAAATATCTTCTAAACAGTTTGATACATTTATAATTGAACTATTTTTGTCTATGAATTTTTTCACTAAATAAGGTTTATGTATTATTTGGATGTACTATTCAAATATTCAAAAATAAGTATAAAATTTTCTTTAAAATGATGGAAATTCTCATTTAGTTCATAATATATGATGGCTTTCAATTTGAAGACTATCTTTACCATCAGAAGGACTGTAAAATTTACTTTAAAAAGGGATCTCCTAGTATATAGACTTCAAAATATGTGAGGAAAATACCTTAATCTAAAATACAGGGATTTTTCTACCTTCATGGATTTTCTTTGCCTCAGTTTATCACAGCACCAGGCTTTGAAAGAAAATCATCAACAATTTGTTTAAGTAGCTGGCAATATTTTAAATAACTAAACAATTATATAAAATATTTTCAGAATTATTTGGTGTTCTCCTGCTCCATTATTTTTGTCTTCTGCTTTGCATTATTCTGTTGTACCTGAGCTTCTGATCAAAACCTGGAAAATAAATACAACTAATTGTATTTCACAGCCCCATTTCAATTAACTGAGATGTAAATTCTCAATATAAATTAATTGTATTATATGTCTTTAAATATTTTATAGGTATATTTATTTCATGGATATGAAAGCTAACATACTAGAGAAAAAATACATATAGTCTTTTCTTAAGTTCTAGTTAACAATAGAAATGAATGTCTTGAAAAATAAACTTTCATTCTATTCAAAAACATTAAGATTTTAAAGCATATTTTTAAAATAATGGCTTATTTCTGTTCATTTGAGATGCCCATTTTTGAATTGGGTCTTTGAATTTGGGGGGTCTGATTTTTTTCAATTCTTTATATATTCTAGATAGTAGTCCTTTATCTGAGATACAGCTGCTAAAATTTTTTTCCCATATTGTAGGTTGTCTGTTAACTCTGTTGGTGGTTTCTTTTGCAGTGCAGAAGCTTTTTAATAAGATGACATCCCATTGTTGATTCTTTGTGCTAGTTCCCATGCTACTGAAGTTTTTTCTTGAAGTTTTTTCCTACACCAATGTCTTCAAGAGTTCTACCTAATTTATCTTCCAGCAAGTTTTGTGTTTCTGTTTTAATATTTAGATCTTTAATCCACTTCAATCTTAGTTTAGTGCATGGTGATAGGTATGGGTCTAGTTTTAATCTTTGCAGGTTGAAATCCAGTTTTTCCAACACCATTTATTAAGTAGGCTATCTTTCCACCAATGATGGTGATTGGCTCCTTTGTCAAAGATGAGGTAGCTGAGCATGTCTGGAGTTGCTTCTGCATCTTCTAAGCTATTCCACTTATCCTCAGGTCTGTTCTTTTGCCAGTATCATGCTGTTTTTATCACAATAGCTTTGTAGTATAGTTTCAAGTCGGGGATTGTGATACCCCCAGCCATGTCTCTGTTGCTTAGAATTGCTTTTGCTATTCTAGGTCTCTTCTGGTTCCAATGAATTTTTGGATTGTTTTCTCTAGTTCTGTGAAGTATATTGTTGGAATTTCAGTCATGTTTAAATTAAATTACAAACCCAAATGTCTATATGAGTTTATTCAGGAATACTTATGTATTATTTATTGACTAAACAATTATAATAAGAACTATATTCATCCAATTCAGAAAATAGTAGTTAATCACCTACAATCTTTTGGACACTGATTTAAGGATTAAAAGTGTTAGGGGGGGATTTAGCTCAGTGATTCCGTCGCCTGCCTCACAAGCGCAAGGACCCGAGTTCGATCCCTGGTACCAAAAAAAAAAAAAAATTAGAAAAAGAACTAAAAGTGTTGAACACTGAAAAAACTCAAAAAATTCCTCTCTACCTTGTATTCTGCTGGTCCTAACTAGCATGGCTGGTGATAGCTGATTGTTCTTACATTGCACCAAACTCAGTGGTACCATTTGTGAGATGTAAATCATTTATAATGGAATTATTTTTTTTTGTTCCAGGGATCAAACTTTGGACTTTTCACTTGCGAGGCAGGTGGTGGAACCACTGAGCTAAATCCCTGGTACCTATAATGGAATTATTGACACTACTGAGTAGATTGTGTGGACTTGATCACTTTGAGTAGATATAGATTATAAATTTTAATTTTAGAATGTCTTGTTTTGTTTTCAGAAATTATGAACTGAGAATGAGGGAGAAAAAGGAGCTCCTAATCATTTGGAATTAGAAAAACCAGAAACAAAACGTTTTGAAAATTATGGGGGGGAAAGCATCAATGCTAACCAATGTACAGGATATTTTCTATTATAGTTTTCATACTCAAAATAGGAAACTCAAAGAGGATTAATACACAAAGAGATTAGTCACAAAGGTTCAAGAGCGAGAAATTATAATGATTAATGCAATAAGCCTCGGCTAGGAACAACCAGATATTCACCGTAAATCTGAAAGAGATGAGGCAAAAGAGAAGATGCAAGAAGTCACTACAATGATGCAAGTAATTGGGAAGAGTCCCACACCACTTGTTTCTTCCTTCAGAAGCTTTTCCATCACTGGAACAAAATACTGAAAGCCTGCAATTTAAACGATTAGACATTTATTTTGGCTCACAGTTTCAGTTCATGGGTGGCTGCCTCTAAGGCAGAAATAGGATAGGCGAGTGGAACAGCAAAGAAGGGAAAAAAAGGTCCTAACCCTATGGCAGATAGGAAGCAAAGAGAGAAAATGGAGAACCCACAGACAAGAATAGCATAGTCTTCCAGGTCACCCCTCCAAGGATCCATCTCCACCAGGGCCTTCCTCCTAATAGCACATTCAGCTGCTGAACTCATCAATGGATGAACCCATTGATAACTATACCACTCCAGTGATCCAATCACCTTCCTAACACTTAAGGCTTTGGGGAGACATTTTAAGGCTAAACCATAACAAAAAAGAAATTCAGAAAAATCTCTGATTAAATTGAAATTATCAATACATTTAGGCAAAAGATGCAGACAGCTGAAGATAAACTTAAATGATCAAGAAAATAAATTGACTCTCTTCATTTTTCCATTTCCCTCCTGTTCCCTCCTTGCTTCCTCACTTAGCAAACCTGGCAGAAGTTTGAAGGTACAAGGAATCTTGCTGATATAACCCATGAATCATTTTATTTTGAGTCAAGTTTAGAGTTAAGGTGGATATAGGGATCAAAGGAATGTATATTTTATACCTATTGGAGACATAAGTTATAATTTTAAGTTACAAAAATCAACACAGACATATTATCAATAAGAAAGTTATAGTTTGGTGGAGTTCCAATATATGACAGTTTGAGATGACAAAAAGAATTCTATATGAAAGATAATGATTATAATTTAAGAGTCATCATAAAAAAGTATCCTTATTATAGTGGTTGGTAACTTTTTTTAACTCTTAAGAAGAGAACAGAAGACATAAGAAAGAATAAAAGAGGAGAAATTATCTAGACCTCAAAGGGTGTTGAAAATTGTTAGAACCTAAGTATTAAAGAGATTGGTTAGACGGTAAGAGCTTAAAATTGATATTAAGAAATATTTCATTTTAATAATTACTATATATAGGATATGATCATGTTTTAGATTGTTAATAAGATTGAAGACAAAATAATTGAAAGAACAAAAGTCTGTTCAAATGTGTGAAGCAGATCATTTTAAGAAGAGGAAATATAGTGGATTACTAAAATGAGTGATGGTATTTTCATCAGAATTCTTCAAAGTAACAGATTGTGAATGCTGGAAATTCAAATCAAAGTACACAAGGTAGATGAGCAGCAGTCTGAAAACTCAGGCAGGGGTCTACATTATAGTCTTCTGACAGTATTTCTCCTTCTCTGAAAACCTCAGTCTTTGTTCTTCTGCAAATTGATTGGATGAAGACTATTCACATTATGAAACATAATTTACTTTATTTAAAATCAGATTATAAATGTTAATCAAACACACACATGAACACACACACATTCACACGCACACACACACACACACACACACAAACACATGAACACACACACTTCACACTTCACAAAATTGTTGATGGCGTTTGACCAAACTGGTGCCATAGTCTAGCCAAGTTGTTAAATAAAAGTAAATATTGCTGCCAAGAATTAAAAGCTCTTAGAAATAAGTAGAGGATTTCATGCAGGTAGAGCAATCTTAAAGGAAGAGGAAGGAAGAGAAGGAGGAGGAGGAGAAAGAGGAGGAGGAGGAGAAAAAGGAGGAGGAAGAGGAAGAAGAAAAGGAGAAAGAAAAAAAGAGGGTAGCAGGTGTAGATCTACAGAATGTGCATTTAAAAGTTGATCATCTTGGAAGAACAAGCAAATATGGACCAGCTTTAAAAGCAATAATAGATAGTGTAATGCTAGGTTAGAGTTTACAACATTGCTTTTAAATATGCTAGTATTTCAACTTAATTATTTGAGTATTCCTAATGATAAGTTACTCAGTCTTCACTGATCCAAACAACAAATTTACAAGGGGGTGGCATGAGTCAACATGAGCTTTTATGAAGGAATTCAGTGAAGGAGAGGCTTATCTTTTTTAAAGTTCTTGAGGAACAAACTAATATATACTTAAGTTTAATAATAAAGGATTTTTTATAGTTAGAAAGTGTCAGTCTCCATTCATAAAGTAATTTTTATAGATTATCATTATTTCTTTATTTTATATGTAGTATTTTCTCTTTAGTCTGATAATCTGAATAAAGGCCTGAGGAATGTAGTTTCTCATTACAGACAGGCTTGTCAAATTTACCAATCACATTAGAATTTTAGAATTTGTAGAATTGTAGAATTTTTAGAATCTGTTATGATTATGGTGTGATGAGAATAGTGTAATAGCTAATATCAAATAATATAGTCATGAGCCAAAACACTTTAAGATTTAACTTTATGTCTGTAAATTTAGGGTTATGGCACAAGATTTATACACAATTTTGCAAAAATGTGAATCTATTATTTCAGATGTACATATCCTGTGGAATTTTGGTAGGGAGGAAGTAATCCAAGTGATTACTGCATATGTTTTATCATTTTAAGGATTTGGGAAGGAAGCATAATTTTAGTGTTTCTACTTTTTAACAAGGGCTAGAAAAATAATTGCTTCTGTGTTACTTCTATACATTAAAACTTTTCAAAAATCTAGATAATATACTTTCTTAACTGATAATTTTATTTAAATATCATTGACACACAAAACCTCATGCATATATAATCTATACAATTGATGAGTTTGCCTATATTTATTTACCTACAAAAAAATCAACAAAGTGTATGCCAGAAACATACTCATAGATGTTTCCTCTTGATCTAGTTTCTTCTTCTCTCTCTCCCTCTTGATCTAGTTTGATCTCCCTCTCCCTCCCTTTTTCTCATCGTCCTCCTCCTCCTTCTCCTTTTTTTTTTTTTTTTTGGTACTGGGGATCGAACTCAGAACCTTGCGCTTGCGAGGCAGGCGGCAGAACCACTAAGCTAAATCCCCAGCTCTCCTTCTCTATTCTTAAATTTTTCTTTATGTGGGAAAGTCTCAGAAATACATTAAGAGCCATAATTTAAAACCAAAATAACTAGCTGGATATTTGAAATTCAGTAAGTTTATTTGCATCTTGTAAATACATACAATGATATCAATAATTTTAGAAAATATTTGATGTTATAATTGTTTTTCTCTTAAATTCCTAAGATTAAATATTTTTCTGTTGCTAAAATTATATAATTTCTATTTTTCTGTCTTCCAGTGCACTAGTTATTAACTGTATACCTTTCATTCTCTCATTGAGCCCATTTACTGCGCTATCATTCAGTGTTTCTGTTTTGTTTTTAGTTATAAATTTTTCTCCTTTGTCTCTTTCTTGTTGAAACTACATTTGCTCACTGTTTCAATCATGTTCATAATTATCATTAAAGAATTGTTTATCATTGCTGATTTAACTTTTTGTTATATAATTATTGAATATGTCACCTCAGTTTTGGCAACTATTGTCTTTTTTCTTTCAATTTCAGATGTCCTTATTTCTTGATATGACAAATATTGTCAACTGAAACATTAATGGTTTTGTATTATTTTTAAGTCCCTGAATCTTCTATTATCTTTTGCTTTAATTTGATTTTTCTGGTAGTACTCCAGCAGGAGAATGGGACTTCCATCTCAAAATTCTTCAGTGATGTGAAGAACACTTTTCATTACTATACCTCCCATGATAGAACATATTGGCATATGGCAGCTTCTAGTAAGTGTATAATGTAATTGAGTGAAGAGTGAGCTAATTAGCTATTAAAACTGAAGGTAGAAGTTCAGATCTCTAATCAACCTCCATGGACAGTGACACCCTGATGATGAGAGACCTCCTTTTACCTGCTGTTAGGGTCTAAATGTCTCATATGTTTGGAAGGTAAGTGGTTCATGGGGTACTAAGTTTGTCAGTGGATTAGTTCACTGATAAGTTCGTAGATGACATACTGTTGGGAGGTGGGGTGTGGTTAAAGGCAGGTCCCTAGGGAATAGCCTAGAAGGGTATATTCTAGTCTCTTGTTCCTACTCCCTCTGCTTGCTTTCTGCCATGAATTTAGCAACTTTCCTCTGCCATGCCTTTCCTCCACGCCCTTTCTACCTTGAAGCCAATGAAAGATGGACTGAATCTCTAAAAAATTTGAACCAAAATAAACCTCATTTTCTTTACATTGTGAGTATCAGTCATTTTGTTCCAGCTTCAAGAAAGTGATTAATACAGAAAATTAGTGCCAGAAAACTGGCATCATTATTGTGATTGTACCTGACAATGTAGTTTATAATTCTATGGAACTGGTCTGTAGAGGGTGTTTGGAAAGGTTTGGAGAGGCTGGGTAGAGAAGACTTAGGTTGCTCTTGTTAGATCCAAGCTTGTTGGATGATTATGTTTTGAGCTCAGAAGAACAAAATTCAGATAGAGATGCTAACATAAATCCAGGGTTATGGAGTTTCAGAGGAAAATGACAAGTATATTGGAAACTGGACTAGATGATATTATTTTTATATTCTGACAAAGAACTTGACTACAATTTACCCATGTCCTCACATTTTTTAAGATAAAATGTAAATTTGGCAATTAATTAGTGGATAAAACTTTCAGTGTAGCCCAATATGTGGGCTGTGGCACAAGTACTGTTGATTGCTTCTATCCAGTTCTATGGCAAGAATAAGGGGGAGAAAAAGCAGAACTGAGTGATGTGAAATGTTTGTAGTACTATCCAAAAGAAAGCACCTGCATAGTTTGGGCCAGGACAGCATAGATTTTGAAACTTTTAACATTAAAAGGAAGCCAAGCATTTTGCAGCAGGGCTATTGAATATTGATTCATTTGAATATATCTCAGAAATTGGCCAAATACCACTTTCACAGGCTCAGGGTTGTAAAAACGTAAACTCACTTGAAAGAATTTGCTTTGAGAAGAGAGCTCCATGGCACTCTGATCATTCAGAGCCACCTAGGGGAAGTGTTTTCTAACTTCAAGCACTCAGAGTCTTCTGAAGCCATGACCAAAAGGGTCTGGCTACTGCTTGAGATTGTAGCAGAGCTTGGTATTATCCATGTGGTATTGGATTTTTAAACATATAAAATGCAAGAATTATGTGATCATTGAAGCTTACCACCACTTTTCAGACAAAGGCTTTAGGAGAACAGGCAAAATGACCCTGAGAAGAACATGTGCAGCTGTGAGAGTGAGGCCAAACATACAGTGAAAATACCAGGGATTTGGAGATGACCGGAATGTTGAATGTCTCCTGAGGAAAGCTGCAGGCAAAGTGGAGCTAGTACAAGAAAGAAGGCATGTGGGCTGCAAACAGCAATACCACAGGGGTAGAGATGCCATGCCCATTGGAGTTCAAATCTCATCACAATCTTCCTTGGGTACTGGATGTAAAACTTCAAAATTTAATGTGAGTCTTCCTGGGCTTTGGTCTAGGCTGATCAGGTTCCTTTCTATTCCCTTATTCCTCCATCTTGAAATGAGAAAATGTACACTATGTCATTGTATGCTAGAAGCATTTAACTTACTTTTCAATTTCCACAGGGGCTCATAGATAAGAGTTTGTCTTAGAGAAGACTTTGGATTTGGATTTTTTAGTAATGGTGAAACTATTAAGATTTTGATGACTCAGTGTTGGATTAAATATATTTTGTATAAGATGGGCATGAACCATTTGGAATCCAGGAGTAGAAAGTTATGATTTAGATCTAAAATATCCCAAAAAGTCTCATGTGTTTGGAAGGTAAGTGGATCTTGTCAGTGGAATACCAAGCAATGGATTTGTCCACTGATTAATTCATAGTTTACTTGCCATTGGGAGGCAGATTACAGGAGTTTGACCTGAACATGTTTCCCCTATGATGAACTCATCTGATAAATTCCAGTCTATTTTGTATGACAAGGAAAGAACTGCAAGTGCATAATCCAAAAGGCAAGTGAAAGCAGTTATATTTATTGGAGATCACAGGAAGTTGTTCTCAAGGCAAAAAATATTGATATAGAGGGAATAAATGTAACTCCCAACTTGCTAGATATCTAAAGCATAAAAAAGTTCATGTTCTCTAAAATCAAACAATGAATTCTAGGAACAATGGAGGTTAAAAGTAGGAAAAATTTATTGAGAGAAAGATAGCTTATCTCTAAGAGAAACAGAAGGGGGACTGGAAAGTGGGTTGCCTGTCGATCTTGCTTCTCAAAGATGTTTTATGGGACAAACCCATGAGATGAGGTGGGTTCAAGGTGGGACAAGACTATATTCAACTAATAAGATTGCAAGTACAGTTTCTTAGGTAATATTTATCCAATGAGAAATCACAAGGTGGACAAAACTATGATCAATCAAGAAGATTATGACAAGTATCAACCAATAAGATTACGACAAGTATTGGGTAATATGATTAGATGGAGATCCAATGGGGAAGCAAGTCACATAGCAAGTGTACAAGGATTTTTGGTCAGGGATCTTTCCTGGAAGGGGTGGGTAAGATCTTGGTTCACCCAGGTGACTGATACCTATTTAGAATATCAATCACTGGTATTCATCCTTAGAGGAAGCACTCCCATGCGCTAGTTTCTCTTCTTTTACAGTGCTGGCCTTCAGTAAGCTTGTCTTGATTGTTCTCCATGTTGTCTCCTCACAGTTGGGCCTTGTCTAACTGCCTGCAAGATATCTAATTAACTTACCTATCTACAATAATATAGCACAGACAAAAAAATGGTGCCAGGATGATAGGAAAGCAAACGTACTGCACATAGATCACAGCAAAAAGCAACAGAACCCCACAGATAAATCAGGCTTTCAGAATTGTAAGGATATACCTAGGTGCCTCCCCAGAATTTTGAGGTACAATTGACAGGAATGATTGATAGGGTGTAGTGAGATCTCAGGGACTCTCAAAATGAATGCCTGTCTCAGAATTCACTCTGAATTTAATTAGCGCATGATATGTAGTACATATTTATGAACCATCAATGAGGTTTGAGTAGGGTGAAGGTGACTGATGGTCAGGCTAGGAGGTCCAATGAGAATGTTCTCTTGCCTATAGCATTAGAAAACTCCTAAGTTATTCTTATGTGATTTTCTACCACTCTTACAACATGGAAGGAAGAATGGCCTCAGAAGTCTGTTTAAAATTTAATGGGAAGGGAGTGGCTTGCTCAGCTCTGTTATTTCTAATTGTACTAGTTCCCACCTGAGAGCCCTATTCCATGAAAATCATCAAGGAGTGCTGAAGGAGGAAGTTCAATCCTCTATGGCTACTTCTGGCCGAACAGGGGGATTAGCCCTGTCTACATGGAAAGCAAGGAACCCTTGCTTTGTCTGATCTGAGTTCAAGGTAGCTGAGTTCTTCCTCCACAAATGTTTGGATGAACCATGTATATGGAGGCAGGTTATGATTTTGGGCTAGGACCATGTTCAGTAGATCAACATCTGTCAAACAAGAAAAAAAAAATTGACTAAGAGAATAAGTATGTAAGATCTAAATATTAAAGTTATAAGCAACATTAATAAAGGTCATGTCCAAGACAGTAAGCAAAATCCCAAATCTGAGATATTTGTCAGGACACCCATGAGTTGGACAGTTCTTTGCAGATATTAGAAGCAAAGACAGCAAATTTTTATAATGTTTCTCTCATTATTTCAGACTGATTGATGTATGAACTACATTCTTCTCTTAGATAAAAACATGAGGTGTAGTTCCCTGTGATATTGAATGAACACCACTGGTACTGACTCTATTTGGTTTTAAAGAATAGCCATACTCTGGTCAAGTTCCTCTAGGCTGGCTGTCAAGTTCTTAGGTAGCTGTCCATGATAGGAGAAAGATGTGATTAGTTTTAAGTTTTTATGTGACTAATTGTTGTTTATTATCTCTACCAGAGGAAGTTTTTGAATCATCCAGGAGGATCCCAAAAGAAACAGGGGGAAAAAAACTTAGTTGGGACAAGGATCTCACATGTAGTAAATAAGAGAGTAGCAAGATTACCCAATGAATTTGCTTATAGGAAACAAATTGTTTTGCTTATCTAGTACAACAGAGTAGTTGATGCTTTCTTTTCAGAAAAGAAGTTTGAGGTTGTCCACTGGTTCACAGGTGTACAAGTTTGTGGTCTCTTTTTTATCTTTAAGGTTGGGTTTTACCCTGCAGAGGTGAAGGCAACTCTCTATGTCCTGCATCTTAATGGAAGAAGGAAGGATTAAAAGAGTAGTGTAAGCGGCTTTCTGCTTTGGTGTGAATTGACTCTGGTGTTCACCCTCAGTCTAGGAATTGATAAAGTCATGGTCATCAGGACAGACGCTGAGCTGACAATTAGTTTTATTCACTGTGAGTGAAAGAATTTACTTCCATATTCCTGGAGGGCCTGTTGGAAATTTCCCAGATGGATCAGAAGCTGAAAGAGCTGGGATGTTGTGGTGTCAGTGAGTCCAATGTGAAAAATAGTTTCCCACAAAGCATCTAAAATGGGCTGATATTAAGTTTGGACCTGTGGGCCACTTGAAGATTCATTAAGTTAATTGAAAGGAGATCTAGCTAATTATGCTGGATTTCTTCAAACAGCTTGGCTAAGGGTTGCTTGTAAATTTGATTAACTCTCTCAACCTTTCCTGATGATTAGGGTTTCTAAGTAGAGTGGAGACACTGCTTAATTCCTAGTGCTTTGGCAGCTCTCTGAATGCTTTGGGATGTGTAAGAGGGTCCATTTCAACTCTGAATAGATCTAAGCAGTCCAAACCTAGGGGTCATTTCTATGAGGAGGACTTTTACCTCCACCCAGGCCCATTCTAACCTTGTAGGGAAGCCTCTATCCACCGAGTGAAGGTACCAATGCACACCAAAATATGTTTACCCCTTACACGTAGATGTGTGGGTGAAATCAATTTGACAATCTTGTCCAAGAGATGATCCACACCTTTGTACTGGTTCAGGCAATGGGGAAAGATGAGTCTGTGTATTGTTGTACAGTACAACCTCCACACCCCACACCAACCTCAATCATCCGAAAGATAGAGAGGGCCAATGGCCTCCTGAAAGCCCAACTCACTAAGCTCACACTTCAATCCCATGAAGATTAGATATCCCTGCTCCCGATTGCTCTTCTTTGCATCCAAGCCACCACCCAGGCACCTATAAGATACAGTACATTTGAGCTTTTATATGGCCACATCTTTCGGCTCAGGCCAAACCTCAGCCCAGAGGCCAGTTCCATTGGATACTATCTCCCAGTTCTGCAATGAGTCTGAAAAGACATATAACACACTGCTAACCTTCTCTTCCCTTCTCAGCCTTAAAAGAACAGTCTGTCTAACAAATTGGTTTTAATTATAGATTTAAATCCCCCCAGTCCCTACAGTCTAAGTAAACAGGACCCTTTCTGGTCTTCTACAGCATTGCTATGGCTGTCTTCTATGAGGCTCTCCCCAGTGGGTATGTCACTTTCAGGTAAAGCTATCTCCTGCTGATTACTTGCCTGACATCTCCTCACAAATAATCTCTCCTACTTCCCTCATGTTGTCCAAGATTCCAGAGGAAACTTAAATATCCCACCTCTATCTATCCTTCTGCTTCATTCACTTCCACATATCTGCTATGGACAGGATCCTCTGAAGGACATGAAGCAAAATAAATCTCTCCTCCTAACTTCCTGGTGTTAGATATTTTGTGCCAGTAACAGGAAAAAGACTAATACACCTGCTAAAAATGATAAGAGTTCTGGCTTTACACATGATCTCAACTGATACTCCAAAGAAAGTATCTTCATTACTTTTGGACAATCAAAGTCCTATTCTCTACTACACTTCCTCTAGCACCAACTCAGTGGAGAAGGGAGAGAGGCATTTTGACCTTTCCAAGTAGGAGTGAAGTTCCAGATCCCCACATTGTCTCCACTGACATGAAAAGAGTATTGGCTCACCATAAGCTAACATGGACGGAAATATTAGCTCCAAGTTTAGCCTCTCTGCTATTGCCTGGCAGTTTTGTTGAAAACCCTCATTTATCCATGCAAGTAAGCATTTTTAGAAGCTTGAGCTTTTCATTCATTCTTTGTTAGTAAGCCAGTTTATTCTATGATATACAGAAGAAACTGTAAAAAAATTTTATGCACAATAAATGTAAACTTTTTCTGGTGCTTTTGCTATCAAGAACAATGATTTGAGGAAGCTCTTTTTCTCATCAGTGTCAATTGAAATTTCTGAGATGCTACATCTTCAGTTCCAAATCTGAAATATTATAAGCAAAAAGAAAACAACAGCTGCTTACCACTGTATCATTTTGGGAAGTATCAAGTTTTTGAGCCAGGCTATCTTATTTTCTCCACCTTTTGTGGACTTTCTATATTTGTTTTATATATTATGTCTATGGATTATTAGTTTATGAGTAGGAAGAATACAGAAAAATATTTCTTTCTCCTTGAAGGTTTTGTTTTTTGTTGTAATTGCTTTCCATTTATTTTTTGTGTGATGATGTTATGAAGACTTTGGGTCCTGGAGCCTCCTTCTAGTTAGCCCTAGGGGCATTATGGTAAAGTTTTTGAAATTTGCATTATGGGGATGTACATTGCCCATATTGATTTTAGGAGTATTTCTATTGATGAAGTATTAATTTTAATTATATGAGTTTTATTATGTTAAATAACATACTTAACAGGAAAATAAAATATCAATAAAATATTAAATTTTAAATATGAGTGTTTAGAATAAGTATCAACATTTTCTACATCAAGTATTTGCTTACTAAATCTAAAAAATAACAATAGAAATAAGTTCCTATGTAAACTACAATAAAAATACAAATAAAACTCTACCACAAGAATGATCTTTACTGAAATTATCACACCTAAGGTAGTTTTCACACATGAAAACTGTATGTTCTATACACAAGTCGCTTAAACTGATAGCTCATCTGTTTTGCCTTTTCTTAGGAGGTTCTTGTGATGTTTTCCCTGTCTGTTCACTGATCTGTTTCAGAATTCTTTTATATGGTTCTTTGGGCAGTTACATATTGTTGTTCCTCTGTTGCAATTGATCATTTATCAATTCAAGTCCCAGTCCTCCAAAAAAATTTCTCCATGATATTTTGTGCTTGCTATTTCCTTTGTAAACTATGAAACTATGCCTGACATGTTTAGGATCTAGTAAAATGCAACAATTGGTCAATTCTTTGTGTTTTCAGTGGTACCATAGTTGCTGCATAACTCATTAAAAACATCTCCACCTTTCATTTTATGGTAAGATTCGATCATTTTTTGCTTCATTTTTGTTAAAGATTCACTATCAATCATTTGTTTTGTCTTGTTTTGTTTTGTTTGAGACAGGGTCTCACTATGTAGTCCAAGCTAGCCTTGAACTCACTATATAGCACAGGCTGACCTTGAACTCACAGACTCTTCCTGCCTCAGCCTCCTGAGTTCTGGGATTACAGGCATGTACCACCATGCCTGGCTTCACTGTCAATCTTATCATCATAGTGTAATGCTAATAGTAAAAACATTACTTTGTTTTTCTTCACCATATAGAAGGCCAATGCTATGTCTCTCTGAAATCCAAACATTGTACTATATTTTTCTCTACTGTGAACATGCAACATTTTTTCAGGAATCTCCACTTTGTTCTTGTGAATAGTTTCTGTGCTGGCCAACTGGTGTTCATTTAGAAAATGTAATATCAATGGATAATTAGTGAACCAATTGTTGAATGTGACATATGGTTATTTTTTGAAATAGGTGCAACTAGTCTGTGTACAATGTCATACAGTTTATTACTGCATAAATAAAGACCTGGTGGCTGAATTCCAGGATAAATTTCTAATTTCAAGGTGTAAAATATATTAGCATCTGCCAGGGCATATATTTTGGTACCATATTTGGAAGGTTTATTTGGCATATGTTGTTGAAAGCTTCAACAGCCATGGAATGATGCACCTTGTTTGTCATGTCATATTCTGACAGTGCATAAATTGCTTGACAGTTCAACACAAAACTATCAAAAAATAAGCAAATAGTAGTCAAATTGTTGGAAGTTTTTCTTCCTTGGTGGGTCTTTTTGTAATCAAAATGTAGGCAATTTTGAAGGAAACCAAATCCCTTGAGTGCCACTATTGTTCTAAATATCTCAATGCCACATCTGGAACTTCTCCATAAATCCTTTGGATTGTATTAGACTGATAAAGTCCTGCTATAAATGAAAGCTTTTAGTTCAGACAGTGAAGTGTCATAATAAATATATTTTAAGTATTAACATGATGCATATAGAATGTTTTCTTTTATTTCATTATTAGTGTATTCAAAACATCTTGCAACAAAATGTCCATTACAATCAATTTCCAACACTGAATCACAATGTAGGCATTCCATCCAATATGTTTCACCCATGGCAAGAACCTAATAACATTTTCTTTACTAGTTCTAATGTTGAATCATTTTGATATACTATTTTGGCTATTGCGTAGCATTTTGAGTGGTCAAATATTTATTTACTTTACTGTTTTCTTCCTAATCTGAATCAAGGTACTTGATTCTATGTTGGGAGCAATGCTACATAATTCTAGGAAAAATCATTTGAGTAGGCCTAGTTCTCCTGCCTACAGCCCAGCTAGGACATTCCAGACATAATTGCATTTTGGCCTCTGGTCACAACTGAGACCTGAGTGATCCCCCCGGGGATGTTGCAATCTCCAGGACAAGACCACACCTGCGGGAGACGCCAGAGAGGAACCAAATCTTCATCTGCATAATTCCTCATTGTTCTTAGATTTCCACTGCCCCCCAGGTTTCTGTTACACCTTGTTTACCCCAATGTGAAGTACTGAACTTTTTTTCACTTGTTACATCTGTTTCTCCGATGTACTGAATAAAAGGTGTGGTAAGCTGGGGGCTTTTGTCTTTGCTGCCCAGAGCAGCACTGATCAGACCCAAAGCTCAGCTTCTTCTCGGTCTCATTTTTCTACCTTTCCTGTAATTCGCCATGTGCTGCCGTGGCTCGCAGGAGACCAGGACTAACTGCAGAGGTTCTGGTAACGTCCCCTTCCCCTGTCCCCTACAATTCTATACTTCTCTATTTGTCATATCTTGCTTCATCTCACTGACACAACTTCTTTGGCTTACATGATCTAAGTCATCATTAGTAGTTGAATCATCTGATTGATGATTTACTTTCAACCTCCTCCAAAAGTTGTAAAAGGGAATTTTCATGGAACATTGTACTGAATTGGGCTAATTCTACAAGAAAAATCAAAAGAAAACATTTAATAAAACGACTTAATAAATACACAAAAATGTAACAAAGCATAATGTGGGTAAAACCTATTGATATTTTGACACATTTGCTTGCTGTTCATTGTACCAGGCAGCTGAACACAAAGATTGCTTCCTGTATTCCTCCACCACAGCTACTGAGATGCACAGCTGGCTAATGTTATGCTAAAATACATATTTTCATTAGAAAAGTATACTATGGGCATCTTTTACCTACTCACAATGCCCATTAAAAGTAAAAAAAAAAGAAAAAAGAAAAAAGAAAAGTACACTCTGTAGAACAAAAGAGGACCACTGAGAAAGTGAGATCATAGTTGCTTCAAGGAAAATGGCTGTCGTCCTTTCTATCTCTCACTCCTCGGCCTGATGTCAGATCTAGGCTGTCCTATACAAAACCTGCTTGAGTTCTCATGAGAACTGATAGAAATTTCTGATTGGATACAGGTGCAGGGCTTGGTTACTTGCATCTTGGATCTCTGTGACTGACAGTTTATAACCACTGCCCAGCCACTTTGCCACATTTGAATCTGCTCCTTCATTCCCTAATCTCCTGCCTCACAATTTTATCCCTCAATGTGACTTCAGCGTTACAAAATGTAATGTCAAGATGAAGTAAGAAATTAGGGCCAGGCAAAACCATATGGCCATGTGCATGCCCTGTCAATCGAGGAAATTCAGGACATTTCCTGAATTCAGGAAATTCAGAAAACAGTTCCCAAAGCCCTGCACCTGGAACCAATCTGATTCAATTTTCATGAGAACTCAAGGAGGTTTTTGATAGCATGGCCTAGATCTGACTGATATTAGCCTGAAGAGTAGAAGATACAAAAGACAGCTGCCATTAAGCTCTTTGCCACTGTGATTTCCCTTTCACAGTGGTCTGTTCTCACCCTCTAGAAACTTTTCCTGTCTATTAGTCATTGTGCTTGTTCAGTTGGGTCAGTCATGTAGTTCCACCGTGTTTATTTGCAATTTTCTTTTTTGAGTGACCTCATGGACGCCAGAAAATCGAACCTTTATAGGTAAGAGCTAAAGCCTCCACTTTTAGTGATCATTGGCCCTCCTTCTCACTCTTCTTCTAATTGTGTTAGATCCCTTCCCTGTTTTTTTCCAACAGAAATGTAGGTAATTTAGAAGCAGATTCCAGGGGGCCTGAGCAGAACAAAGAACAGCCAGTAAAAGTCAACTCAAGCAGCTGTGAATGTGCAAAGTAGAGTGCTAGCTCTCTTTCTCTCTTCATTCTACTTAGGTTCTACTTTTGTTGTGATAACTGTGGCCTCAAGCTCACGTTCTTATTTAAAATGATGTGTAATCTATTGTTGCATTATGAAATTTTCCTTCTGTCAACAGACATGTATTTGTTTGCAGAATGATGTGGGTCAGAGGTCCAAAGGGGTACCTATGAAAAAAATTAACAGGGTTTAGGGGTTTATTAAGGAAAAGCACCTACTATTCCTACTTAGACATGCTGTGATGTTACATGTTTTTATCATTGGCTAAGAGGTGTTGAGCTCTGCAGTCTGTGACTAGAAGGTGGGTTGTAGTCACATGGGGAAATCCAGAGGTTCAAAAGAAAGTGGCAAAATACTTCTAGTTCTCAAGTAGCCCATCTTTATCAGGGACTATCTGATGATAACTGGACAGGCCTGATTGACTTGGAGTATGCTCTGTGAGTTTCCTAAGTAGGAATTGACCAAGGGAAATTTTTGGTAAGTTTTCTAAGACACAATTCCAAGAAGTATAGCCCTATTAGTTCATGGTCTAGGGCTTAGAGACTCAGGAACCACCAGGAAATACCCTGTGAATTCCATACTAATGGATGGGGGATTGGCCCAGGGATAGGCCAATTAGGTTTTCCCACAACTTCTTCTTCCCACAATACCCATTTTGTGGTACACCTCATCCATCCCACCTGACATCCAGTTTGAATGTCTTCCCAGAAAGTTATTCAACAGTGCAAAGAGAAACTGGTAAAGTTTTCAAGAATTCTGAAAAGTTTGCTGATGATTTCCGTACCTTAACTATGGCTTTCGATTTGATCTGGTTAGACTTTATGTGTAGCCCCTTGGTTGGAGGGGGAGGCTCTACTTTCATTTCTCAGGAGTTTACTGTTTCTCAATTGATCAAGGGAGTCCTACCTTGATCAGTTAGGAATTTCTAAGGAAGAACCAGGAGAGGGAGCTCAATACTCCTCTCTAAAGAGTCCAATATGCCCCAATATGTATCATAAAAATCACTCAGCAGATCCCAGCAACCTCTCCACTAGGATGAACTAGAAAATGGTGAAAGATGGGCAAATAATCTCAGCTACTATTCTTCAGTTAGATCTTTTCTGAAAAAGATAAGAAAAGTGGTGTATAGACCTTTATGATCAAGAGTTCATGGTGCTTTATCTCTGAAAAGGCCCAAGAACTATGGTACCTTAAGAGGCCTCCAAAGAAAAAATAAGTGATATCCGATGATCCTGTTTTCAGATGCTTATCTGTCTCTCAAGGGGATATGGGTCTCTCCTACTTGTTTCTATCTATTGTTTTCTGTTCAATATTCTCTGTTCAATATCCTCTAGATGAAGATGAAAGGAGAAAGGCTGAGGGAAAAAAATACAGGAAAAAATTGTGGCTGAATGCTTTATACACTCCCAAGTCATCAAAGGGAAAATCCAGGGCCAAAAATCAAGGCATGCAAAAAAAACCCTGGACATTGGTATGCCAGCACCCAGGGTCCTCCAAGTGTGTCAGGAGGCTAATCTGCCTCGCTCATGGCACTTGAGGATTTGCTGTCCCCACTCCTTGATAGAGCTAGGACAGCCAAGACATTCACCTCCCACTCTGATAGAGAACTAAGGTGGCCCAGGGAAATCTTCAGTGCATTGTTCATGGACATCTCTGTCTCCTATGAGAAACCAGAGGTGGCCCTGAAGGTTGTGCATAAGCAATTTTAATTCCTTTGGCTTCTGTTAGCTTCTCTAAAAACGCTCTTCCAGATCTATAGCTGTAGGTGTGGTCAAGGGCAGTCCTAGTCAGGGCTCTTTACTCCCAATTTGATATGTCAATTCCAGTGTCAAATGTTCACCCATGGATTTTTAATTGTCCCATGATGTCCTAATCCCTTATTAGGAAGAGATTTAATAACAAAATTTGGATGATCCTCCAATTGCAAAGGCAAAACAAATTTTAACCTATTGGCACTGTGCCTGACCATGTTTCTAGGCACCTCTAGGGGTCCCCTAAAGATAGCACTACTCTTTTTTTTTTTTTTTTTTTTTTGGTACCCGGGCTCGAACTCAGGTCCTTGCACTTGTGCAGCAGGCGGCAAAACCACTGAGCTAAATCCCTGGCCCTGTGACAGCACTACTCTTAATCCTCCTGATGCCTACAGCCTCTGAGACTAGCCACTCTTGTAAACAAGTGATTTAGGGCAGGGAATAAGTAACCTGCCCTGCAGGACATTGAGAAGGTTTGGTTCACTGATGAAAGTAGCTTTGTCTAAGAACATCAAAATGCAGGTTACACAGTTGTCAGTTCACAACAGGTCATTGAGTCCAAATCCCTTTCCCCCAGGGCACCTCTGCCCCCAAATCAAAGCTCATAGCCCTTATTCATGCATTGGTATTAAGAAAAAGCAAAAACCTAAATACTCATACAGACACAAATGATGCCTTCTAATGTTACATGTCCATGGAACCATCTGAAAAGAAAGGGGCTTATTGGCTAATAAGAAATCATCTGTACAACACAAACAGAAAATTCTGTAACTCATCTATCTTCCCAAGAAGTTTGCTGTCATTTATTGCCAGAGACCCCGAAGAGACATGTCTAAAGTCTCATCAGGAAAGCAAAAGGATGATAGCTAAGAAGAGCAGCCTAACTGCTCCTCACAATCTTAGTCCTACTCACTGCTCCTGAGGAACCATTTAACTGGTTCTTTCTGAAGGGATTCAGTGGAATCTATAAAAAGGCTGCATGGGAAACGGTCACTCAAATTTTCACAGGAATAGACTAGTAGTGACCACCCCAAAATTCTACAAGTTTTGCACATTCTGTGTTTACAATAATCTTGGCAAGCTCAGACCTCCTCCTTTGTTAGGACCTGTACAGAGGAGAGGGGCATACCCTTCAGAGGACTGGTGATTATACAGTCAGCTCCACCTGGACTGTCTGAAGAAAAAGACTACCAAAATGAAAAAGGCTATTCCTGTGAACCTCTGGAAGACCTTGCATTCCTCTTCAAAAAGCAAAACTTCAGTCAGTACTGCTCTGTGTACAGATAATTAGAGTCAGTAATGATCCCTAGCTGATCACAGCTTAAATGGGCACCTGCATTGGTACTACAGTTTTTAGTTAGATCCATAATGTGGATAGTCTTGCTTGGGCTGTGGCTCTCAGGCCCTTGGTAATTTGTCTAACATCTCTCTTTGCCATAGTTTCTCCTGCACAGGAAGCATGGAAATCCAATCTGGTGTTTCTCATATTTGGACTCCAAGCTTTTTCCACTTGAAGAGGTTGCTCAATAGCTCTCCATATACAGACACTAACTCTTTTCTCATTGTCTGTTAACAGGTTTTTCTTTTTAAGCCAGCTGGTGAACCACAACATCCCAAGGTAGTTGGATAAAACATAATCCCCAGTAGGTAAAGCCTATAGACCTTTTCAACCACAGGTAGCTATATGAAGACAGAGACTGTCCCACCCCCAGGAATTCCTAAAGAATTATGGGGATTTGGTGGGAAATGAGGCAGGACATTAGGGGTGACCAAGCTGACTGGACAAGTAGGCATGGTCTGTTTATCATGGAGATCAGGACATTCATAGAAAAAACAGTTCCCCAAGACCTGCACCCGGAACCAATAAGAGAACACTATCTTCAGTTCTTCTTGTGAGAACTCAAGCAGGTTTGTTTAGGATGACCTAAATCTGATGTCAGCCTGAGGAGTGGAGAATATAAAAGACAGCTGACACTAAGCTCTTGGCCACTGTACTCTTTTTTTTTAAAAGAGGTTCACTCTCACACTATAGAATGTACTTCTTTGCCTGCTTTTAATTGGCCCAAACTTGCTCTCCAGAGCATGTTTCTTTTCCTAACAAATGCAAAACCTCTCTACTTTTTGTCCTTGTCTTGACTAATTCTTTGTTCAGGACAAAGAACCTAGAAAACACAAGGAGAAGGAGACTCCAGAACTGTAGAACCTGGTAGCAAAGAGAATTAAATAGTGCAGATAAATTTGCACATTTAGGGGCAGAATGACAGTCCATGATTTCTTCTGAATATTATGCAATGTAAATATTTGTACCTGTCTCTTGAAAAAGTTATTCTATGTCTCTCATACAAGTACAAAAAGGCCCATTACACCTAACCTTTCATAATTTACTGCTGTAAAGGAATAGCGGAACTGAACCAGTATAAAGGGAAGGTCAATGAGATGTTCTAGATAGATGAGCTAACATAAGCATGGAAATAAAGATTCAGAGAATTTAAAATAAATCTCACAACACAGTGTGCTTATCATAAAAAAGAAATCTTTATCTTAGTTATCAAAAATAAGTTATTGAAAGAGTTTAAAGTAAAATTAAAGTGTGCATATGTTTAGGCTCCAGAAAGATCACTATGACTATTAGGAAGGAGTAACTGGAAAATATAAACTAGAGGTTGGTTGAAAAAATATAAACTTGATACTGTATTCCACCAGAGATGACAATGGCCTATATTGAGAAAATGTAAATAAAGGTGAAAAACAGATGAATTTCAGAAAAAAAAATTAGATGAAGTTATAGTGATTTAGTTATTATGAGTAGGCAGTCAGAGAGGTCATTAAGTTCAGATAAAAGAAAATAAAATAGCCCACCAATTAAGGCCTAATTCAAGCAGCTAAACCTAATTTACAGATGGAAAGGGAAACACAAGAAAGCTAAAATATCCAGATAAAAATAGAGAGATAATGACTTTTCTCTCCAGGGAGAACACTCTTATCAGGGGGTGTTATGTAAACTAACAGCTCTTACAGCTCCTCCCTACCTCTAGACACCAGATTTCAAACATGACCTGGAGAAACAAATGTAAGATAACCAATTTTTTTTTGAAATCCTTTGAACTCAAGCCCTTTCCCAGGCTCTGCATATGTATATGAGATCCAGATAGGGACCCCGGATTAGAGTTTGGATTTCTGCCCCAAATCCCCTAAAGGGATACATCTACCATGAGCTTTCTTTTCTTATTAGTTCTAATAAAATTCTCATGACTTGCTCATTTTGTTCCCGACTTCTTTCTTCTTAGTTCATGGAACTGTGAGCTCCATTTGTACAGATATTACAGTAACAAAATGATGAAAATTTGATATAATTGAATAAAAGAAGTTCCCTGAAGTACATGAAAACAAATTTGAAATGAGAAATTTTTATTTCTATCAATATAGAAGAACAGAAGTTTTGTTTCAGTATGGTTTCCTTAGGAAAACATGTGGAAGGCAAAGTTTACACTAAGATTTATTAGGAGGTAGAATTCTAATCAAGAAGGAAAATAAGTATACAAGAAAAGGGAGATGGAAAATCCATGAAAGAAAATGTGTGTATGTTTTTGTGGATCTGTATCTACACATGTGTGTAGAGGGGATATTTTATTTTTCATTTCTGTGATGTATGACAGTCAAATGGTAGTGATAGAGAAGAGATGATTTAGAGGCTGTTTAGACACTGATAAATTTGAACTTCATGTGAAAAAAACCCTTTACAAAAACAAGTATTTTGAATTAATGAAAGGTTGAGCAAATAAACTACAGATTAGTATTGAAACTGGATAATCACAAATAGAAACAGATTAGAACTTTCATTATTGTTGAGAGAATTAGATGTTCCTAGCAAACATCAAGATAACTTCAGAAAGAGGTCTTATTTTGTGTACCTATTCATGATGCCAATTGTCTCACAGAGTTTCAGGATGGAAGTACTTAAGATTAAGCATTTAGCTTTGTTTGAATAGTTGTTTGTTCATATTTTTGCTGCCTTAAAAATATTTAAAGTAAACATATCTCTATAAATGTGTCACTGTCAATTTTTGAATGTTCTGGATTTTTATAGTAAGAAAATGATGTATTGGGCAGAGATGCAATATTTATCCACTAAGAACTGGAAAGAAGTAAGTTGACATTTCAGTTTGTCAAACAGTCCACATGCTATAAATAATTTTATGCCTATTGTCCTGTCATAATTATTAATAGCATACCACTCTCAAATGTGTCCTGGATTGGATGAGAAATAAAAGCAGTAGAGAATGAGGGCAATAAGTAAACATACAGCATTAACAGAATGAACCAATCAGAGGCAGGCAGACACAGCTTAAAATCAGAACAGGCAGTAATTAGAATGTAGAAATCTAAATTGGGAAAGAACAAGTACAATTTGCAGAAATCTGTTTGGAGATGATATGATCTTATATTTAGAAAATCCAAGGGACCTCAAAAAGAAGAAAACTGATAAAACTAGTACACTAATTTGGTAAAGTTGTAGGATACAAAATCAACATTCAAAAAGATGAGTTTCTGTACACTGACAATGAACTTTCTCAATGAGATTAAGAAAAAATTTACAACAGGAAATAATAAAATATTTAGAAGTAGCTATTTAAGGAGGAAAAAGGCTTGTATTCTGAAAACTGCAAAATATAGAGGAAACAAGTCAAGCAATACATAAAAATATCCAAAGACATCTGTGTTGATGGACTGAAAGATTTAATATTTTTAAAATCTCCATAGTGCCCAAAATGAAATATAGATTCTATACATTAATTTAAAATTCCTCATCACATTTTTGACATAAATACAAAAGACATCATGTGGAGCACAAAACAATAAATAGACAAATTAAATTGGAGAAAGAACAGAGATGGAAGCATCACACTTCCTTATTTCAAAATACATAACAAAACCACAGTAATAAAAAAGATGGCAAAAAAGAGATGCATAAACCAGTGGATTAGAACAGAAAGATACAAATTCACATACTGTTATGGCTTGTGTTTAGATGGCCCCCCAAAAACCTCATGCAGTCATAGGTTGGGCTTTTTCAGAGGTGGTTGAATCTAGGCTGTGTGAAGCTGGAATTGATTCATGGTGCATTCTAGGCTCATGAGCACTAGGATTAAGAGTGTGAGTGCTACCCACCCTTAGTCACCTGGATAAGACATAAGGGATAGAAAAAGCTATGTCCATCTCTTGCTTGCTTTGCTACCTTCTGCCTGCCATGAACTATTTCTACTCTGTGATGATTGTCTACCATGCTACCCTGACTTGGAGACCAGCCAACTATGGACTGAAACCTCTACAAACTGTGAACCAAATAAATATTTCCTCCCTTAACTTTGGGCATTAGGGATTTTGTCTCAGCAATGAGAAAAGTAACAAAGACACACACATATCTGGACAACTTTTACTGACAAGAGTTCCAGAAATATACAATGGAGAAAAGATAGTTTGTTCTACAAGTGTTACAAGTATTCACATATAAAAGAATGAAATTGGACCTTTATCTACTCCAAACACAAAAGTCAGTTAAAGGTGTGTGGAAGACTTATAAATAAAAAAGTATAAAACTCATACAAGAACACAGAGAGGAAAAGATTGATGATATTAGAGCTGGCAATAAGTTAAGAAATTACTTCAAATGTACAGGTAATGAAACTAAAAATAAACAAGTGGGACTATAGCAAATTAAAAAGCTTCTTCCCAGAAAAGGAAAAATAAGTGCAAAGCTATCTTATCAAATGGTTAAAAACTATTTGCAAAACATAGCTCTCATAGAGATTAATATTTAAAATATACAAAAAAGTTCCTACAATTCAAGATTAAAAGATTAACAATCCATTTAAAATGGGCTAATAACTCAAATAGACATTTTTTCAAAGAATAAATATACATGACTAAATATGTTAAAAAATTTCGCAGGTCATTACCCATTAGAGAAATCTAAACAACAATGAGATTTGGCCCCACATGCATGATTTAGATGGCTCTTACCAAAAAACAGAAACAGAACAAATGACAAATGTTAATGAGAATATACAGCAATTAAAAACTTTGAATAGTACTGGCAAAACTTCCAAGTTGGGCGATCATTATGGGTAACAGAATGGAGTTTCTTCAAAAATATATAAATAGAACCACCATTCGACCCCTCAATCCTATTTATGTGTATTTAGACAAAAAAAAATCAAACTCAATACCAAAGTAATTTACATTTCTCTGCTCATTTAACCCTCTTCACAATAAACAAAATGTGGAATTAATTTAGGAGGCAATGCTCACTATTTGCAGATGAATGAATAAAGAAAATGTGAGATGAACATGTAATGGAATACTATTCTGCCTTCAAGAAAAAAAAATCTGCAGTATGTGACATTGTGGATAAACCTTGAAAACCTAATATTAAGTGAAATACTCTAACTACAGGAAGGCAAATACTATATTATTTCACTTATGTGATATATTTGAAATAATAAAATTTATAAAATCAGAGTAAAGTAGTCTTTGCTTGGGGTTGGAGTACAGGAGAACTGTGAAGCTAATAATTAATGGGTATAAATCTTCAGTTGTGCAAGATAAATAAGCGCTAGTTATTTGTTATACAAAATCACATAAGGAATGATCAAAAACTATGGTGTGATGGTGTGTTTAAATTGAAAAGGTAATTAGAGTAAACACATCATCATTAGTGCCCCTTAAAGTATTCCATCTCACTTCAAAAACACTTTGCCATTGTGCTTGCCTCTTTCTAAGCAGTTCTGGAAGTCATTTTTCATGAGTATCTTTATGAGGGGTGTTAAAAAATAGTGAATGCTACTACTGAGTGCCATCCAATGAAAAGGTAGGTTTGTTGAAATAATACAGTGTGTCCTTATCCACATTGTTAACTAGATATGGCACCTTGCAACTTCTAGTTCTTCCCCAAAGTCAAAATGACCATTTAGAACATTGTGGTAGCCACAATACTGCAACTAGAGACACTCATGAAGCTAGAAGGGCTTCAGAAAGTGGCAAGTAAAATGGGATCACAGTTCAAAGTGAGGGGAGACTATTTTGAACAATCCTGCATGGATAATGATAATGTGTCTTCTATTTTAGTTTTTTAAACTTGAACATTCATTGTAGATTTGATTTCAAGTGCATCTTATAATTATAGTTTAAAGTTGGTTTCAATAAATGTGATGGTAGTCAAATGTCATATTCACAGGAAAGTATGAGCACATCTAATCATGAAAGCTAGAAATAGGAAATAGAAAATGTCAAGAGAAAGTTCATAGAAGAGGTGACATTTATGTGCAATGGAGATTAAAATCCTGAATAGGAGTTGATCAGATAAAATAAGAAAATGTATGTTATAGACAGAATACAAAACAAACAGTTAAGATGACCAAACTTTACTTTTGAAGATGCAATAGCAAAGTCTTTTTACTTATTTTTAAAGTTTTGAATGTTTTTGATTTGTCTATCATCTGATTTATATAATCCAGTAAAGGTAGCAGCTGTATTTCTTATAATAACAAATTGTCTTCTGATTTTATGAAACATTTAACTGGGAACATGGCTAGTGGGATTGTACCCTTGATTTAACTTTTAGTAAGCAAAGGTTTTAATTTCATTGTGCAAATGTAAGAAAAAGTTAAACCTGCACATAATGGCAAATTTTGAAAAAACACCCATTTTCTTACTTATTGGTCATGTTCCCTGACAGCTTCCCCATTTTGAATATCAGGGGAAAGACAACTACAGAGTTGGTCTAGATCAGTGTGTAGTAGTCCCATCAAATAAAAAATGATCACATAACACAGATTAGCAGAGTACCTGCAGCTCCCTCGGCATCCTTGAAAGGTAGAAGGGATCCAGAACTTTCTAGAAGCTCAATCAAGGTATAAAATAACTCATAGAGCAAGGATTAGTTCTATGGGGCAAAATGTTTCTTTCCCTACTTCAGATCAACATCAAACTGCAGCAAGACATTAGAAATGTCTGTAGCATCTACAGTAGAAGAGACGTGGTCAAGTGGTCAGTAAAGGAACACAGGGTCTTACCAAGCAAAGAAAACAACACAAATTTACCAGCTCCAGACTTTTTATTGGACACCCTTTTTAAGGTAAAAGAAAAAGCAAACCATCTTTCCCAGAAATAAAGATGACAGTGGAAAGATACAAGTTCCTACCTCTGCAACATTATAACTACTTTCCTAACATCTCAGTACCAATTTAGGGAAGAGATGAAAGAGAAAATGCACAGAAACTAAAAATGTACCCAATAGAGATAGAGCTACTGAAACCCTTAAAATACATAATAATCCCAAACAATATTTTTTTCATACTTGAGTAGTTTCACTATTAATACAGTTCTGCTGGGTTTACTTAGGATTCTCACACAGACATTTGTCAACTCCCCTGAACCTGACGTGTTCAGGAGATCCTTGAGCACATACTTTACAGTGGTCAGTTCTGGCTGTCACTTGTGCTCCTCAGTGTAATACCTGTTCACTTTTAAATATCTAATTATTTTGGCGATGAATAACTGCAAAGGAAAGTCAAGATTTTGAGGCTCAAAATGCACTCAGCATAGAATTAGATATGACTTAGAATCAGAGGATGAATGGTCTTAATAGAATCCATGCACTTTCTACAATTATGATACACAATTTCTGCATGTTTTCCACTCTATAGTAGCTATTTTACTCAATAATTTTTACCACAGTGTCAAAGGTATTTAAGTTCCATGAATTTAAGGGCACTTTTTAAGAGAAACAGTTAGGACTGACATTTTAGGGAAATTGGGTACTTAGTGATGAACATTGCTTTTATACATACTAATATATTTCAGTATTTCTCAGTATCTAAAGCCATATTTAAGAGTTTCAAAAAATCTGACCTTCCAACCTTTAGCACTAGTTTTAAGAATGCTAAAACTGAAAGCATTTCTCAAAGTTATTATAGGCCAATTATTATTCTTGCATAATTAAAACATAAGTAAATAAAATGAACTAGCCATAAAGGAAATAGAGTCAGCTTTGGAAAGGGAAAGTAACAACAACAAAGAATTAACAACAAGGAGAATTGTCTTTCTAAAAAATCACTGAAACACTCATACAAAATTATATTTTTAAAAAATGTATATGGACTTCAATATCCTTCACTTAGTTACTTTATTTATTCTCCCTTATCTTAAATACTCTATACTAAATTTTTTTTTTTTTGGTTTTGGGGATCGAACTTGGGACCTTGCGCTTATGAGGCAGGCGCCAGAACCACTGAGCTAAATCCCCAGCCTATACTAAATTTTTTAACTAAAAGGAAAATTATTTTTCATACTTGATGTTAATTTGAAAGTTAGGTTGTTTCTTTTTGGTCATAGAACAGAAGTCATGGTAAAGGAGAATAATTAAAAATTCATGAATGGTTTCTGTTTTCTCAAAGTTAAGTAGATAGATTTGTCTTTATTACAAATCAATCAGTAGTTGAAATCTATTTGTATTTCACATCAAAGAGGTCAAGTTTGTGGTCACAGTAACAACTCAGATTAAGGAACAGACCTTAACTAAAAAAGAATTAACCTGACAAAGAAATTTATTTGAAAGCACAACTTGTAAAATTTCTTTATCCCTTAGAGGACTCTCAGCCTTTTAAAAGATGACCCTAATGTTTATGTAAGCATACACTGTTCCAAGCAACCATTCTGATGGTCCATATTGCCTGCTACCACATACACACATAAACACACACACACACACACACACACACACACACACACACACACACAGTGCTACTGGTTTTCCCAAGACCTCTCTACTGTGACAGCATTTTTCTTCCTTTTCCCTTTGAAGTTTTATATTTTCAAACTGCAGTTAAAGCATGCGTTTAGTTTAGATCTTCATTTCTTTTTCAATTGCTTAAAAGAAGTATCTGTTTTTAGGTTCGAGAAGGAATGTATCACTATAGCTTTTATTGGATAACCAGACCTATGTTAACTGCTGTTCTTACCCTTTTATTTGTAAGGGTAAACCAGTATCTTTATATTGAACTTAGAGCCCCTACACTTACAACTTCCATACCTAATATGATTTTACTTATTTTTTTTGGTACCGGGGATTGAACTCAGGTCCTTGAGCTTGTGCAGCAGGCAGTGAAACCACTGAGCTAAATCCCCAGCGCCGACTTTACTTATTTTTGAATGTCATATATATATATATATATATATATATATATATATATGCTTCCATTAGACACTTTAATATAGTAAGAACAAGTATCTTTTTAGGTGATAGTATTTTATTGACATATTCTCTTTAATCACATGAAATGGATTAGCATTTAATGTAATTTGTAATATTTACTAAGATTTACCAGAGAATTCATATCTTGTGTAAAAAATACTCTTAGTATTTTTATGCTTTGTGAAGTAAAATGTTTCATTTCATTGTTTTTAAGGATGTATAATATACAATATTTTCTTTAAATATTTATACATCCTAAGTGTTGGGTCCTTACAGCATGATACTGAAGAAAGTGACTGGTATAAAAAAATAAATTTTGCTCATACAATTGAAAGTTGAATATTGACTACAAATTAGGTTTGGTATGTAAAGAATAATGCTAACACATGGGGGATTTATTTACTGCTTTTTATTTAAACAACTTGAAATCTGTTATATAAAGAATATATTTTTGTTCTTAAAGGAAAAAATGAGCACTTTTATTAAGGCAATAAACATAACTAATACTCTTGCATCATCTACAATTATTGTATCAGGACTTTACAATATTACTATCAAAAGATTTAAGTATGTTTTATTTGTTATTAAATAGGTGAGGAAATATTTAAATGTCATGATGTGAACAACAATTAAAGTCAGATAGCAGTGAAGCCAAAATTTTTTCCAGACTGCCAAATACCATAATTTCTGCTCTTAACAATGAGCCTGTAGAAAAATTAACTCCTTTATGTACACAAGTTCATATTTGAACAATTTAGTATATACCAATCATAGTAACAAAATAGCTATACTATCTATATACAAAAAGTAGACTAGAAAAATACATATTACATTGCACATCAAATTATATGTTAATTAAATTTTCCTGTAGCATATAGATTTAAAATAACTGATTATCTTAACTTTGAAATTATTTGAAATACCTATCTTAAATTTATATATAAAATATGGCACAAGAATGTATTTATACAAATTCTTTGAAGTTTTATTTTGAAATTCTGGTTTTTGAAATCTGCATAATATCGATTGACTCCAAATTTTGAATTGATAGCTCAGAAATTTCCAGTTTAATAAATTTTCAGAGCTATTTTTATGCAGATAAATATGTGCAAAAATTGTTCTCTTATTAAAAATATATTTATATTATTTAATATTCTACATAGTCGAAATTGATTTTAATTAGTAAAACCATAAATATATTCTTTAGTGTTTCTGCATATATTAGGATTTATTTTACCTCATTCTATATTTTTTCTATTACACACCTCTGAATTAAATGAGAGAATAAATAAGTCTTTAGTTATGTTCTTTCAGTTTTACTTTATTTACTTAAAAATCAATTTGATATCTAATAATTTCTCTTATTGTTGCCATTCTTGCTATGTTGCTTGGAATTCTTAGCTTCAGTTCTTTTCAAAGAATATAAATTGATGTGCCATTCATGGAATAAATGTCACGTGAAATCAATTTCAAGGACATCAAAATATATCTCTAGAAAGATCCCAAGTAATTAAATCACTTTTATTAGTAGACGTGGAGGGAAAATTTTGGAGATCACAAACTGAATTTCAGAGTTATTCTCAAAACCATACTTTATAGTTATTTGAGTAATCTGCATTAATAGGAGGCAATCTTTTAGGAGAAATAATCAATGTCATTAAAATATATGTATAATTACTACTCTATATCCCTACGAATGAAACAGGAAGTGAAATATTTCTTGATTTTGTCTACTAACTCTTTTTTGACACATTATATATTATTTCCCTATTCAAATATATTTAATGCTCTTGGTACAAAAAGTATCTTTACTGAGTTTAAGTCTAATTGTTAAAGGATCAACCCTCACTCTCTGAAGGAGATATTGTGAGAGATGAAACAATTAGAACTATATTAGCAGAGGAAAAGCATCTTAAGAAAGCAGGAGATTGTACAGTATGTTCTGAAATAGGTTCAGATAGTGGGAAACTCAGTTTTCTATGGTGGAGAGTAAGAGTGAAGTAGTTTAGGAGATGAATGTATACGCTACTGAGAGAAAAGGAGAGTTAAATGTGTGTGTGTGTGTGTGCAATTTTAGTTTATCATATAGATTTAGTGAAATTAATATGGAGATTTGAACCATTCCAATTGGCATTTCAGAATGACAATTAGATTGAATGGTTAGTAGAATAATTTTACTTAGAAACTGAGATAACATCTTCCTTTTTCTCTAAGACATATTTATTTACTTCTTTGCCTAAGGCACTGAGTGGAAGTTTCAACAATAGTTATCATTCATTTTTTTCTATAATATTTATGCTATGATTATGCTATAAATTTGATGCAATGTAATAAATATAATTTAACAGCTTTATTGAGGTATGATTGGCATAAAATATATTGCACTGGTTAAAAATGTGCAAATTTATAACCTTGGACATAGGTATATGCATATGAAACAATAGCACAAACAAAATAGTGAATATAGTCATCAACGAGAAAAATGTTCTGTAGAGATGATGAGAATAGATACCCTGGCTTGACACTAAGAGAAAAATATTCAATCTTTTAATACTAAACACAGTCGCTGTTCATATTATTTTTCATAGACGACCTTAATCACTTTGAAGAAGTTCCCTTCCATTCATACTTTGAGAATTTTTAAATAAAAATGGATGTTAGAGAAAATTTTTAGTTTGTTTTCTATTGTTTTTCTGTTTTCTATTTCACTGACTTCTTACTCTGATATTTGTTAATTCTTTTCTTCTACTTTGTTCTTGCTCTGTTTGCCCTTTTCTTTCTCATCTTGTAAGATAGAAAATAAAGTGATTCATTGAGGCAATACTCTTAAGTGAAATAAATAGGACACACATGTAAATACCAGATAGTTTCTCTGGTGTGAAAAACTAAAAGTGTAAATAATGATCAAAATGTATAATTGATATTGTGAAATAGGAAGAAAAGATCTAAAGGAATAGGATAATGGGAAGGATAAGGAAAAGGAAAGAAGGGAAAAGAAAAATTATGAGAAAAGAAAAAAATGGAAACAAATTATTTGTAAATAGGAAAGGGTGGAGGAGGTGAAGGGAGGGCCAGGGAATGGGGAAAAAATAAGAACCAAGATACATCATGTAAAGGTACAAGATCCCATACTCTTAAATGAAATAAATAGTACACACATGTAAATACCGAATAGTTTCTCTAGTGTGAGAAACTGGTAGTGTAAACAAGGGTTAAAATGATTAAAATGAATAATTGGTAATTTGAAATAGGAAAAAATGTCCAAAGATGAAGGAGTGAAGGGAGGGGAAGGGGAAAGGAAAAGAGGGAAAGGAAAAACTATGAGAAAAGAAAAACAAATGGAAATGAAATCTATGTAAATAGGGAAGGGTGGAGGGGGTGAAGGGCCCACAGGTAATGGGGAAAAAAATAAGAAACAAGATATATCATGTACAGGTACAAACACCCAATGATAAATGTAAATGAATTGTATACCTAAAATGTACCAATAAAAGAACAAAAAAAAAAAAGGTACAAGATCCCAATGATGAATGTAACTATACCTAAAATATGCCAATAAATGAACCTAAATGTATATCGAAAATGTACCAATAAATAAACAATAAAAAAGAAAATAAAGTGATTTATTTGAAATGTATTCTTTTAAGAAGGTATTAAATTATAAATTTCTTTCTACGTTTGGCTTTAACGCACACCATAGATGCTGATGTATTGTTTTTCCTTTTTTCATTTAATTCAAGATATTCTTTATTTTGCTTTGGATTTCTACTTGGTCTTCAATTATTTTAAGGCATTACACTTTTACCAAATGTTTAAACACTTTGCAGAAAACATTGTTATTGATCCCTAGTTCAATTTGTAGGTAAAGAACATATTTTGCTTTCTTCAACACTTTTTAATTGAATGATACTTTTTATGACTCGGGATATGCTCAACCTTGGTAACTATTCTATGTTCACTTGAAAATGTGTTCTGCTATTGTTGGTAAAGTGTTTATACATGTTAATTAGGTGAGGTTGATTGATGATATTCAAGTTTTCTAAGACTTTATTGACTTTCTGTCAATTATTGAGAGAGCAATATTACAATTTCTACATAAAACAAACTTTTCTACCATATTGTACTTTGCTTAATAATCCATTTTGTGCATTAAAGTAAACAGTTGAGCTTTCTTAATGAATGTTAGCATGTCCTATCTTTTGGGTTCTTATACAATTGATGAATTTTTATATCTACATATGAAGTAGATAAATACCCACTAAAGTAGTTAATACCCATTTCATTTTAACTTTTTTTGTCCAGAGTGACAAACTCTTCCTTTTAATTGGCATATTAGAACCATTGCTTTTAATGGGATTATCTATTATGTTTGAATTTATATCTACTCTCTGCTCTTTATTTTCTCCTTGTTGCACTTCTTTACTTCTTTCGCTTTTTCTGATACTTTTAGATAAGTTGAGCATTTCTTATGAGTTCTTTGCAACTGCTTTGATGCTTACTAACTATAGCTTTTTGATGTTACAGTTGTGATTGTTTTACACTTATTGTATACATCTTCAGTTTGTTATATTCTCTCTTCAAATGATATTATAATACTTCATGTATAACATAATAACCCAAATCACTTATTGCTGTTTCATTTCCCTGGGCTCTGTTATTGAATTACTCTAAATGCAGTCATCAATTTAAACTAGTAATTTTCATTTTAAAAATTTAAGAAATAAAATATTTTTATATTTACCAAAATAAATGTAACATTTCTAAGGGCCGGGAATTTAGTCCGTGATTCCACCGCCTGCCTCATAAGCAGAAGGTCCCGAGTTCGATCTTCATGTAGCCCCCTAAAAAAAAAGATATACATAATTTCTAATGTTCTTTACTCCTTTTCTTTTTCTTTTTTTTATTAAATTATTTTATTGTTACATTGTAGGTATACAACACAAATACATTTCTCATTGGGAATTGTACCTTTACATAATGCAGCTTGGTTCTTGTTTTTTCCCCATTCCTAGCCCTCCCTTCACCCCCTCCATCCTTCCCTATTTACCAAGAATTTATTTCAATTTTTTCCATTTCTCATCAGTTTTCCTTTCCCTTTCTTCCTTTCCTCTGCCCCTCCCACTACCCCTACCCCTTTGAACCTTTTCTTCCTATTTTGCATTATCGATTATTCATTCTAATCATTGGTACATTTTAGGTATACAATATAATGACATTCATCATTGGAAATTTGCACCTTTACGTAGTCTCTCTTGTTCTTATTTTTCACCCTTGCCCAGCCCTCCTTCAACCCCTCCAGTCCTCCCTATTTACAAAGATTTTGTTCCTATTTTTCCATTTTCTCATATTAATCCCATTCCCTTCTATCCTTTCCCCTAGCCCTCCCACTTCCTTCCCCTTTGCCCCTTTTCTTCCTATTTCACATTACCTATTATACATTTTAGTCCTTATTTACACTTTCAGTTTTTCACACCAGAGAAACTATTTGGTATTTATACATGTGTGTCCTATTTATTTCACTTAAGAGTATCACCTCAATGTGCACCCACTTAGCTATAAATGTCTCTAACTTCTCATTTTTTATGGCTGAGTAGTACTCTGTTTCATAAAAAAAAACACATTTTCTTGATCCAGTCTCCAGTTGATGGGCATTTGGGCTGTTTCTAAGTTTTTGCTATCACAAACTGTGCTGCTATGAACATGGGTGCACATATAGTACTGTGGTATGATTCTTTTAATTCTTTGGGGAGATCTCCAGCAGTGGAATAGCGAGGTCAAATGGGACTTCCAGTCCTAGTTCTTTGAGGTATCTCCATACTGATTTCCACAGTGGTTGCACCAGTCTATACCCCTACTAGCAGTGGAGCAGGGTTCCTCTTTCCCCACAGCCCTGCCAGAATTTGTTATTGGTTGCTTTCTTGATAGTAGCTATTCTTTCCGAGGTGAGGTGGAATCTCAGTGTTGTTTTCATTTGCATCTCTCAGATGACGAGTGATGTTGAACACTTTTTCATATATTTATTTGCCATTACTACTTCTTTGTGTGAGAGATGTCTGTTCATTTCAGATGCCCATTTTTGGATTGGGTCTTTAAATTTGGGAGGTCTGATTTTTTAAAGTTCTTTATAGATTTGAGATAGTAGACCTTTGCCTGAGGAAGAGCAGGTGAAGATTTTTTCCCACATTGTGGGTCGTCTCTTCCCACTGCTGGTGGTTTCTCTTGCTGTGCAGAAGCCTTTTAATAAGAAGAGATCCCATTTGTTGATTGTTTGTGCTAGTTCATGGGCAACTGAGGTTTTGCTCATAAAATCTTTTCCTACACCGATGTCTTCAAGACTTCTACCTAACCTCTGTTCCAACTGGTTCAGAGTTTCTATTTTAATATTTAGATCTTCAATCCATTTTGATTTTAGTTTAGTGCATGGTGAGAGATACAGGTCTAGTTTTAATCTTTGGCAAGTAGAAGCCCTATTTTTCCAGCACGCTTTATTAAAGAGGCTATCTTTCCTCCAGTGAGGGTGTTTGGCTCCTTTATCAAAGATGAGATGGCTGAGTGTGTCTGGAGTTGTTTCTGCATCTTCTAATCTGTTCCACTGGTCCTCAGGTCTGTTTCTTTGTCAGTACCATGCTGTTTTTATCACAGTAGCTTTGTAGTAGAGTTGCAGGTTGGGGATTGTGATACCCCCTGCCATGTCTCTGTTACCTAGAATTGCTTTTGCTATTCTGGGTCTCTTCTTGCTCCAAATGAATTTTTGGATTGTTTTCTCCAGGTCTATGAAATATGCTGCTGGGATCTCAATTGGAATTGCATTAATTCTATATAGCAGTTTTGGAAATATGGCTATTTTCACTATATTAATCCTTCCTACCCAGGAGCAGGGGATGTCTGTCCATTTTCTGATATCATCTTCAATCTCTCTTTTCAGAGTGCCATAGTTTTCAGAGAAGAGGTCTTTGATTTCTTTCATTAGGATAATCCCTAGGTATTTCAGTTTTTTGGATGCTACTGTGAAAGGAATTATTTGCCCTATTTCTCAGTGAGTCTGTCATTGGTGTAGAGGAAAGCTATTGATTTTTGTGTGTTGACCTTGTAACCATCTACTTGACTGAATTTGGTTATTAAGTCTAGAAGACTTTTGGTGGAGTTCTTGGGGTCTTCTATATAGAGTATCATGTCATCTGCAAATAATGACAATTTGACTTCTTCATTTCCTATCTTTATTCATTTTATTTCTTTCTCTTTTCTAATTGCTGTGGCTAATGTTTCCAGAACTATATTGAACAAGAGTGGTGATAGTGGACATTCTTTTCTTGTTCCTGATTTTAGTGTGAAGGATTTCAGTTTTTGAGCATTTAGTATGATATTGGCTGTTGGTTTTTCATAGATTGCTTCTATCAGTTTGAGGTAGAGACCATCTATTCCAATATTTGTAGGGTTTTTTATCACAAATGCATGTTGGATTTTGTCAAATGCTTTTGCTGCATCTATGGAGATAATCATATGGTTTTTGTCCTTGGCTCTATTGATATAGCATATGACATTGATTGATTTGCATATATTGAACCATCCCTGCATCCCTGGGATGAATCCCACTTGATCAGGGTGTATGATCTTCTTGATGATCTTCTACATTCTGTTTGCCATTATCTTATTAAGGATTTTTGCATCTATGTTCATTAGTGAGATTGGCCTATAGTTCTCCTTTCCAGTTGGGTCTTTCTCTGTTTTGGGGATCAAGGTTATGCTTGCTTCCAAGAATAAATTCGGGAGTATTGCTTCCTTTTCAATTTCATTGAAGAGTTTAAACAGTAGTGGCAGCAGTTCCTCTCTAAATGTCTTGTAGAAATCAGCAGCGAAACCATCAGGGCCTGAGCTTTTCTTAGTTGATAAGTTTTTAATTACATTTTCAATTTCATTGGTTGATATTGGGTTGTCCAGAATTTTTAGGTCTTCTTCATTCAACTTTGGTAATTCATATGTATCTAGGAATCTGTCCATTTCTTCTGTGTTTTCCATCTTATTGGTGTATAGGTTCTGGAAGTAGGTATTGATGATCCTCTGGATTTCTGCTGGGTTTGTTGTCATTTCACTCTTTTCATTCCTAATTGCATGGATTTGGGCCTTTTCTTTCCTTTTTCTGACAAGGTTGGCTAAGGCTTTGTCAATTTTGTTGATTCTTTCAAAGAACCAACTCTTGGCTTCATTGATTTTTTGTATCATTCTCTTAGTCTTCATTGCATTGATTTCTCCTCTGATCTTTATAATTTCCTCCCTTGTATGAGCTCTGGGGTTGTCCTGTTCTTCTTTTCCTAGAAGCTTGAGGTGCAGCATCAGGTTGTTTAATTGGGCTCATTCTGTTTTCCTAATATGGGTATTCACTGCTATGAATTTCCCTCATAAGACTGCTTTCATTGTGTCCCATAGATTCCGATATGTTGTATTGTCATTGTCATTTAATTGAAAGAACTGTCTGATTTCTTCTTTAATTTTGTCTATGACCCATAGGTTATTCAGAAGTGTGTTTCCATGTGTTTATGAAATTTTTTAAGGTTCTTTTGCTATGGTCTCCAATTTCATCACACTATGGTCTGATAATATACAGGGGATAACTTCAATTCCTTTGCACTTACTTAAACATGTTCTATGTGTGAGTATGTGGTCTATTTTGGAGAATTACCCATGTGCAACTGCAAAGAGGAATGTGTATTCTGATTTTGGGGGGTGGAAGACTCTGTAAACATCTGTTAAATTCATTTGTTCAAGAGTTCAATTGAGTTCTAGCATTTTATTACTTATTTTTTGTCTAGTTGATCTATCTATTTGTGATAGTGGGGTATTGAAGTCCCCCACTACAATTGTATTAGTGCATATATGACTTTTCATGTCTGTTAGTATTTGTTTTATATAATTGGGTGCACTAGTGTTTGGTGCATAGATATTTATGATTGTCATCTCTACCTCTTGTATTGTTCCCTTTACAAGGATGTCGTTTCCTTCTTTGTCTTTCTTAATCAGTGTTGGTTTGAAATCTACTTGATCTGCCAAGAGGATAGCTACTCCTGCTTTTTTTCGATTTCCCATCACATGGAGTATTGTTTTCCACCCTTTAACTTTCAGTCTATGAGTTTCCTTTTGAATGAAGTGTGTTTCTTGTATGCAGCATATTCTTGGATTTTGCTTCTTGACCCATTCTGCCCGTCTATTTCTTTTGATTGGTGAATTGAGACCATTAACATTGATGGTTATAACTGAAACGTATGGACTTGACATTGCCATGACTTTGTCTTTTTGTTGGGTTCTCCCACTTTACATTTAATTTCTTGTCATGCCAGATGGGTTCATTCTGCTTTGTTTCCTGGGGTTGTGATCCTCGATGTCTGTTTTTAGGATATTGTGTAAAATTCTTTGGAGTGCTGGTTTGGTATTCACGAAGTTCCTAAGGTGCTCTTTGTCATGAAAGTATCTTATTTCTCCATCCATTTTGAAAGATAGTTTTGCAGGGTACATCAATCTGGGTTGGAGGCTGTTTTCTTTTAGGGCTTGGAATATGTCACTCCAAGCTCTTCTTGCCTTGATGGTTTGTGTGAAGAAGTCTGCTGTGATTCTGATGGGCTTTCCTTTGTATGTGATTTGTTTCTTTTCTCTAACTGCTTGTAGAACTTTGTTCTTCTGTTGAGTTTCTGGAATCTTAACAATTATATGCCTATGTGTACTTTTTTTTGATCAAGGCTATTTGGAGTCCTATATGCCTCACTTATCTGTATGTCAAGCTCTTTTCCCCTCCTTGGCAAGCTCTCTTCCATTATATCTGTGAAGAGATTTTTTATGTCATCTGCACTCTCTCCTGTTTCTTCATTGACTCCAATCCATCTTATGTTATTTTTCTTTGTATCATCTAGCAGCTGCTGGATTGATTTCTTATGTTCCCTTATAATTTTGAAGCAATTTTTCTTTTCCTGGTCACTAATTGCAATCTTATCTTCTATATCTGAAATTCTGTCCTCACATTGGCTCATTCTTCTGTGTAGACTTTCAATGGAGTTTTTCATGTCCTGGAAATCTATTTGCATCTGTTTTATGGATTCCATTTGTTTCTGATGTTGGGATTCCATCATGTTCCTGAGCTCCTCTCTAGATTTATTAATCATGTCTTGCACTAGAGGCACAATTTCTCCTGTTATATGAGAAATTATTTCCAATTTCAATTTTTCCAAATCCCCTTTTGTTGCCAGTTCAATGGGTCCAGGTGGTTGAGTATCAGAGTGTTCCATCTCATTTCCCTTTGGGGTTGTTGTAGGTGATCTGGAAGTTTAGTTTTGAGACTTATTTATGTGCTTTCTCTTTTCCACTGGGGCGGGGTGGAGGGACTGTTGGCACCTGCGTGGATTACCTCCTCTGAGCTGGGAGAGGTGGGACAGGGGCTGGGAGCAGCGGTAGGGATGGTGACCCAAAAGCCCTTTCCTGTGGGCTGGGAGCAGTGAGAGGGAAGGTGGCAGGGAAGTCCCTTCCTCTGGACCAGGAGCAGTGGGATGGTGGCTCAGAAGCCCCTACCTCCGGGCTGGTAGCAGAGGGACTCAGTAGAGTGGTCTCGTGGTCCGGTGTCCTCTGTGTCTTTGTAGTGTGGAACCCGGTGGCTGTACAGAGGAGTGGGGATGGGGGGTAGGGGTCCAGGGGGCTGATTTGGCGTGTTCTGCACGACTCATAACCTCGGTAAGGCGTGCGCAGACTTTTCTGTCTGCAACAGGCTGATTCTGTGTGTTCCACGTGACCTTCTTCACTCCTTTTTAAAAATCCAGTTTTCCTTCTCAAATTGTTCTCTTTCCTTCTGATGATTCTGTTTAATTTTGGGCCGAATGTATATATCCCTTTATCTGAAAGTGGCATTATCTTTCTTATTTTTGAAAGATTTTCACTAAGTAAAAAAAATTTAAGTTAATCAATGTTTTCTTTCATTAGTGCTTTAAAGATGTGACACTTCTATTTTAGGGTTTAATTTGTTTCTGGAGAAATCAACTGGAGAAGACTTCTGGAGGAGTCAGCCCAAATTTTGCTTTACCTTTAATTTTTTCATAGAATTGTTTTTAAGGTTTTATTTCTATTCCTATTTTGGAGTAATTTGACTATAATGTATCTTGGCATAATTCACTCTCTCTCTTTTTCTTTTTCAAGTCATTGAGCTGCTTAGGACCATGGGCTTATAGTTTGCATTTAATTTGTATAATTTTCAGCCCTTATTTTATTTCTTCAAGTACTGTACTTCTTGTCCTTTCTAATCAAGGACACCACTTATGTACCTAACTGTTCAGTTAAAGTTGTTTCATAATTCATTGTTGCCTACATTTTAAGTGTTTTGTCCTGTATTTTATTTTTAAATCTTTTTATTAGTATGTGTTTATAATACATAATGAATACATTCATTGTGCTGTGTTGATGTATATATATATCACCTCTTAATTCCTTGCGCTTCCTCCTCCCCCCCACTTCTACTCCTCTGTCTCCATTCCAAGATCTTCCAGTCTGCAAAAGTTCTACATCCCTGTTTCCTCTCTTCTATATTTTATTTTTGCTTTAAATTATTTATACTACAGATCCTTCATATAAGAGAAAACATGTGATATTTATTCTCTCTGTCTGATATATTTCACTTAGAATTATGATCTCAAGGTGTATCTATTTTCCTATAAATGACTCAAATTTATATTTGAGGCTGAGCAGTATTGCATTATATATACATATATATGTATATATGTATATATATATATATATATATCACATTTTCTTTGCCTGTTCATCTGTTGATGAACATATAAGCTGCTTCCAAGATTTAGCTATTGTCAACTGTGCTACTGCAAATATGGATATGCTTGTATTACCATAATATGACATCCTTAACTCTTTTTGAAAGATGACAAGAAAGGGTACAGCTAAATTGAATGGAATTTCTTGTTTTATAGCTTTTTGGTCTCTCCACATTGAATTCCATACTTTCTGTATTTTATTTGAAAAATATTATATTTCTAAATTTCAAGTTCACTATTATGAAATGTCTAATGTATCATAAATTTCATCCAGTGTAATTATCTTCAAAATTTGTAATATTCATATCTACATATATGTATCTGTGTGTGTATTTCATGTTTCTACTAAAGATCTTCAAATTTTCATCTTCCATCTTGGATATATGGTACACAATCACTAAATTTTTTTTTTTTTTTTTTTTTTTTTTTTTTTTTTGGTACTGGGGATTGAGCTCAGGTCATTGTGTTTGCGCAGCAGGCGGCGAAACCGCTGAGCTAAATCCCTGGCCAACTAAAAATTTTTTATTGAAGCTATCTGAGCATTTTTTTCATCTGTGTCACTTGCAGGTCAGTTTCTACCTATTTGTTTTGCTTTGTACTTGGGTTGCATTTTTTTCTGTTTTTCCATGTATAGTATTTATTCATTGGATGCTAGATGGTATTAATTTTATTTTTTTAAATTTTAAAATATATTTTCTTGAGATTTGTGTTGGAACATGGTTAAGATAATTGCAAATAAAAAATAAATAAATAAAAAGATAATTGCAAATAATATGTTACTTTGAGTTTTGACTTTGATTTTTTTTTCATGAGAAAGCACAGCTTCAATGTTTTAGGATTAAATTCTTCTCACTACTGACAAAGATCCTTTTCAGTACTATCTGCTCAACAGAATTGCAAGTATAATATTTATACAAAACATGTTTGATGATTTGTAGGTCACATATGGTTTCTGTCACATGTTCTTATTTTTGTTTATCTGTTATGATCATTTATATCTCCTTAATATGAACAAACAATGTAACTCAAAGTCTCTACCAAAATAGATTCCATGTTGGGCTGGGGATTTAGCTCAGTGGTGCCGCCACCTGCCTCAAAATAGATTACATGTTAGATTTGACTTACAGATATAAGTTGCCAAAGTTAGCTCTAAGCAATCACCTGAATTATGAGGTTTACCACATAAGCTGTTAGAATCAGATGTTTTCCCTTCCTGTGTGAATTTCATGCATTATTTCCTGTAATTACTTTGGTTGGTTCTTTTTTTCTCCTTGTTTGGTGTCCTCACAGACATATTTTGATCAGTGGTCAACTGAATATATAAAAGAACTCCTTTTAGATTGCTAAAATTCTGTATTCATGTAGTTTTTGCCTTTCTAAAAGCCTTCCTTAGGTTTTGAGATCCCTAATTTTCAATCCATACCCTCAACTCAGGGAGAAGTAAATTGGTGGACTAAAAGGATTCACTTTCAGGTTTTACTGATATTGTCTCCTTTTTAAAGTCTAGTGTGTCATTACTTCAAAATTTTTAGCCATTTCTCTATTAGTGTTTAAGCCTTTGAAACAAAATCCAATCCCTAGTATGTCATTTTGTCTAGAAGTAGCAGTGTAATATATAGTTCAAAATATTAAATAAATGAATTATACAAATGTATAGTCATTGGAATGCAACCTAAATTAAGATATAGGATATTTATATTATTTAAGTAATTTCTTTGTGATTCCAGCTAGTCAATCACCTCCATGAGGAAGGCAGTGCCTATGTATGTTATTTTATAGATGAGTTTGTCCATTTTACTGTGTGATATTCTTATTCAACCATATGACTGTAATAGCATAGACTTGTAAGTATTTATTTTAAGCTTTGAATTTTAATTCCACACAATTTTATTTACTTTATTGTTTAAGTTGTTCCAACTCTGTCATTTTTGAGCTGTGTATGGCAACTGTCAGCTTGCTCTTGTTTCCCTGTGACATTCCCTAACATGGCTTTCTTTATTTTTGTTGGTGATTTTGTTTTTGATTTTAGTTTTCTAGTACTTCAAGATACTTCAAGATTATCTTGTGTCTTCATGACCCCGACATAATATAAGCCATTTCTTCAAGACACCTGGTCATTTTTTTCCACAATAACAATAGAACCAAGAGCTCATTTATATTGGGGTACCATTGCTTCTAAGTTTCTCAGCTAACAGATCAAGGAAATGTGTGTAACATATGTCAGTATACATATCCGTATTTCTACATGACTTTTTTACATAAACTGTGCTAGATGTGAAATGACAATGTTTCCAGTCCTAATTCATTGCTATATAGATCATTACAGCTTTTCTGTTTTCTATAAAATCCATACCATTTATAATCTATTTTACTTTAACCATCTAACATTCATTTAGTTAATTGACCAATTTTAGTAAACATATATAGCAGATAAAGAATTAATTAATATCCTGATGGCACTACTAAAGTTAAAATTGCCATTTTTACTAACTAGAATATACTGCTTATGTTCCATCCCTTTTCCATTATTCTAATAAAACTCCAAAGTTATTTAGGTGGACACATTTTTCCTTAAACCAAGCAAGTTTGTTTCATACATTTGCAACAGGTTTACATTCTCACTCTGCATGGCATTTGGATCCTGACATTATAAAAGATTCATCTTTAAATTTTCATGCTTAATGCTAATTTAATATGCTGTGAAGTTCTATTGGTTTTAACAAATTCCTAGTGTCATAATGGAAACATCATATATGATATGGATTAGTTTCACCACATTCAGGAATTCCCCATTTCACCTATTCAACATTTTTTCTATTCCCAAGCCCCTTGCAGCCACTGATCTTTTTGCAAATTCTAGTTTTGCTTTTTCCAATATGTAGTATTGGATAATATATAATGTGTGAAAATATCACACATTGTTTATATGTACATTCAGTTATTGAAGGAAATTTTGGTTACTTAAAGTTTATGATTATAAGTATTAGTGTGCAGGTTTTTATCTGAGCATAATCTCAGGCCTAGGGTAAAGATTTGAGAGCATAGTGCTGAATCATATGATAAAACTATATTTTTCTTTGTGAGAAACAGAAATGGCTTCCTAAGTAGTTCCACAGTTTTGTACACCCACTATCAATGAATGAAAGTATTTGGTGCTGTTCAAATTCAGCAGCAACAAATTACTTTTGATAATTATAGAATTACAAAGAAACAGGAACAAACCAAATATATATTCTTTTTGTTCTATTTTTGTTAGTTTCTGTTGCTAGTGTCATGAATATTTTCCCACATAGCAGGAGCTTTTCTTTATATTGCTTTGCTATAATTCAGTGATTATGTACGCTCTTATTTATACATTTTACTAGTGAGTGTTTCAGTTCTTTCTACTTTGGGACTGTTCCAAGTAAAGTAAATTCAAACAATTTTATTCAAGTATTTGTTTTAACACACACTTTTATCATTTTATTTCTTTTTCCACAAATATGTGGAATTCCTGGACCATAGAGTAAATCCATGCATATTTAAGTGTTTGAGAATTTGCCAAATAATCCATTAAAGTAGTAGCTTCCTCTTATATTCCTACCAAAATTTTTGAGCATCAGCTGTTCTAATACTTTGATGATAGTATTTGTTTTGCTCAGAAGTTTTATTTTATTTTTTAAATTTCAGTGATTATAATTTTGATTTACCAATTTTTAATTTCTAGATGTTGTACATATTTTCATCTTTTTATTAGCCATTTGAATATTTGTATTTATGTAGTATATATTTAATATCTTTATCCATTTTGGTATTAATTTTGCTATTGACTCGCTGAAATTTTTGCAGATATTACATACAAAAACTTGAATTAGAATTACACATTGTGATATTTCCCAATGATTCCCAGTGATCTGATTGGATTCTGTTTCTTAGTTATGTTTTCTTAAGAGCACCAAACAATTTTGATTAATTCCTTTAATCAATATTTTCTTTTACATTTAGTATTATGTATATTTGTGATGACTCAAATTTATTCTTCTATAATTTCTTAGAATTCTCTAGGTTTTATTTAATGTACAGAATCATTCTGCAATTGCTTATGGAGTGAAAGTTTGTTCATTTTTTTAATATGGCTTTTGAGTGATTTCAGCATTCTTTTTTTATTTGTTTCCATGCATTGAATTTATTTGGTAAATTGGTTAAAATTCAATTGCAGGTCCAATTCGGAACTTACTTCTGTTCAATAAATTATTGTAGTTTTATATTACACATTAAAAATAGGTTTCATAAGTCCTCTAATTTTGACATGAAATTACTCACAATATTCCTGTAATATTTGATATGAAAATTCTATTGGTAAGTTCTCTTCTGATCATAATATTGATAACTTGTATTCTCTTTGTTTTTCATGATCAGTTTTGCTAGAAGTCAATTAATATTATTTAATTTTTTCAAAGAACAACTTATTGACTGAATATTTTTCCCAATGATTGTTTTCTATGTGAATGATCACAGCATTATCTTCATTGGTTTTAATTTATTTGGTGTACTATCTGCTTTTTTCAATGTGAAATTTTAAATTCAGAATTTCTTATTCTAATATGGCCATTCTAATTAATATAGACTATACTCCAATATTTTCTGTGCTTTTTTCCTTGACTATGGGTTATTTATAAGTATGTTACTTAATTTCCAATCATTTTCAGATATTGTGACACTATTTCTAACTGATCTTTGTATTTCTAATTTAATACTCTTGTAGTCAGATATTTCAAGTCTTTTATTTATTGAAAACTTTTTATAAATCAAGTAAATATTCTGGTTTAGTAAACATTCTATATGCTTATCAAAAAGGATGTGGATCTTGCACTGAAATAGATAATGTAGTCTAATAGTAAAGTGATCAAATGGATTAACAGTTTAGATTAAATTTCCTCTGCCTACAATTTTGTCTGTTTTACATTAACTTTATTAATTATTATTATTGTGACTATCTCATTTTTAATAGTATTAATATTTTAAATTATATTCTTTTATTAATTACAGCCTTATCAACTTTCACAAAGACCTATATAGGTATATTTAAGATATCTTTATTTGGTCTTTTACTTTTTACTGATCTTTATATTTATGTTAAGTTACAGATTAAAAAAATCCCTCTGATCTGTTGGTATATACTTTGATAATTTCTGTATTTTTAATAGGAAATTTGGAAGAATTGGTTATAATAGTATTTTATGGCTATCCCTTGAAAATTCCTGAGCTGTAGCAGCCATATGTAGTTAAAAGGCACAGTTGCATTATTAGCCTAACAAATTATTGAGAAATGAAAACTTACATTCTTTTACATGAAATCTAAGTGTTTTCCCCTAGAATCAGAATAGAAAGAATGTTTTCGAGCATCAACTAATTTCATTATGTTGATATTCAGAAATAACGTTTTTTGCCGGGGATTTAGCTCAGTGGCTCTTGCAAGCTCAAGGACCGGAATTCTATCCCTGGTATTCACCCCCCCCCCCAAAAAAAACGTTTTTCCACATAGTGACACACTTTTATATTGTTTCATTATAACTGATCTCTTGGTGCCTTTTCATTGTTCACTGTGGCTTATGAAATCCTTTGTCTAATTAGAGTATCCATTCTTCTGTCATGTATATATTTTTGCCATATTAAAGCAAAAATTCATAAAACAGTTCTAGTACACATAATTGTAAATATGCCAATACCCAGTTCTTAACGTGCACTTTAGTGATTTAAATCTATTACAAAGCATTATATTTTGTATGTGATAAGGCAACATATATTTTTGCATGTTTTATATCATTGATACCATAATAACCATAATAACTAATAGAATAATTTAATCAATTACTTATTCTGGTTTATTTTCTTATGACTTTGATACTATTCAGCAACTGATTTCATTAGCATTAGTAATAATTAATATGTGTATGTCTTTTAATTTTTTCTGTAAGCAATGCAAGTATAAATAATACTTCTTTATAATCTTTCTGTCTTTAGAGGAAAATTTAATTATAGCTATTGGGGCTTTTGTTATAAAATACATATGTAGCTTGGTATATCTGCTATCTTTCTTTGTCTTATCTGAAATTTAACATCAAATCTTTACTGAGTATTAAAAATTATTTCACAATGATCAAAGCAATAGTAATTAAAAATGTCAAATCTATGAAATACTATTCTTAAATATTTATAAATATAATTAATATTTACACTTCTTTTTGTCTACCAGAACAAAATTTTCACACAGGGAAATATATGTCTATATTTATCCTGCCTACTCTATTTAAATTTACGATATTGTGCTGAACTGTAATATTTTATGGCTATATTTATCACTGTTTATATTTTATCAAATTACTCTTTGATCATTTAACCTTTTTTGTAAATGTGAAATAAAATATGACACAATAAGAAAAATAAATATTATGCATTTAAAAGAGCTTGAAATTATATTAAATAACACAAATCAAATAAACTGTCAATTGCTTTCTGAAGATAGCCTCACAGCAAATATTCAAACTTTTAAACTCTATTTTGGTTAAGTACATTATAAACTACTAGGGAACACTGAGAACTGAATTTCAATAAACATTTATAGATGGTTCAATTTAGAATAATGACTCTCAAAATTTTCAGAGTTTAGCATCTGAGAGTGTGGCTATGCATAAAATTTCCATATGATCATATCCTATCTGCTCCTATGGAAGATAGTAAATGTTCAACTTTTTCTGATCTAACTGTAATTCTTCCTCCCTCTACCTCAGTTCTATTATAGATTTAAACAGTAAACATATTTTAGAGAGTTACTGCTCATGTATTAAAAGTTGCCAATTTGTCTGATTTTATTTAAATTATTCTTTTGATATATTTTAATTATTTCTCCTCAAATAAAAAAAGAGAAAACCAGAAAATAAAGATATCACAAAACTTCCTCCCATAAAACAATCTAAGGGCATCATGTTGAGTAACATATGCTTACTTGTGAGATATTGAACTTAAAAATTACACAGGAGAAAACTGAGGGTAGGTACCAGACTCAAGTTCATGAAATTAATAAGTTGGCCTCAAACTCCCAAGTAGAATCTGAAGCCTATGTTCATACTACATTATATTGCCTTCCAAGGAGAGCAAAGAAATTATTTTATGTAGAGACAAAATACACTGCATATCTAACCATAGTTTTTTCATCATCAGTACTGACATTGGACTATGATCTTAAAACCATAGAGATTTCAATAAATTTAAATAATATTTTTTGCTAAATCTGAGTATTGAAATTATTTGCAACCACAATCATATCTACCTGCTAGTATATCAGAACTCAGGCTAAAGCCTATATTCTATTTGTTCTTTAAACAAATATCTGATGAACATTGTTCATAGGGAAATCTAACAATGTTGGTGGCATTCACAGCATCAATTACGTTTTGCATCTGATCCAGCCAGTAGAAATGCAAGTGAAAAAAATGAAGGGGATTAAGAATTGAAGAGTTTCCCACTGACAATTATTGGACAACTCATGAACTCAAAATTATAGCTCTTTTTGATTTGGTTAATCAAGAGTTGAAACAACTGAAATAGTACCATAAGAATGTGGCAAAAGCACTGGAAATGCTAAGAACTTGGAGCTTGTCAATAAAGGCATTTTGTGACAGATAAACTAGTAAGAATAAGACTGCAACTACACAGAGATAAAAATAAATTGTTTCTCTTTGAAGAAGAGATAAAATGTGAGAACAAGAGTCTACTCAACCTGAGCCATGAAAAGAAGAAAATTCCCGAAGTTATGGGCTGTGTTCCTCTAGCACTCTCCCAGGACACAGTGAAATGGTTTCCTCTTTCAGCAAACAGACAAAACTGATATCTCTAATGCAGTTTCTGGAAAAGATAACTTTTCCCTGATGCTTTATGCTGTTAAAAGTGGTAAAACCTGCTAGCTGTAATCTGACTCATATCATCAGCAAGTTTTATATCATTCCTGAAAATATTAATTAGCTTCCATATAGATTTTCTCAAAAGACAGCAAATACCTGGCAAACCAACACACACTTATAGTATATTTCAATTTATAGTTATAATGTTTCTTTCAACTTGAAACATAAATATACTGTGAATTTTATTTCAATTTTTAGAACTGAGGATTGGAATTTCATCCAGGGCCTTTGCACTGGGCTATACCCCATCCCCCTTTTTTATTTTTATATTTTGATACAGGGTCTTGCTAAGTTATTTAAATTATCTATACTAGGCTCAAATTTATGATTTCTCAGCCTCTCTCATTTAACTGGGATTACAGACACACAGTATTATGCCTGGTGATTTTTTCTTTTTGGAAAATGCAAATTGTTACTATCTGAATCCCCATCTACAAATGTCATACTTACTGAATGTAACATGTCTCAGTGAACAGAAAGAAACAGGGTCTCATGAAGCAAGGTTTAATGTCAGAGGAGTCCAGAAACTGAGACTGGCAGAAGCAATGAAATCTGTGATAGGCTTATTAGGGCTAATGAAGACAGGTTGACAATCAAGGTCAAAAGAGATGGAAATTTAAAAACTAAAATGAATGGAATATAATTTTTTACAGTAGTGAGTCAAATTTCTCTTAAATAAGCTAGGAGAAATAAATAGTTTTTTAACCTAAAAGTATACTCTGTAATTAGGGTGGTCACCATCCATATGTCACTATTTACTCTTACATTTAAAACAGATAAAATTAAGCACAATTACACTTTCTGTTTTTCAGTCACACAAACCATGTCTCAGTGCCTGACAGACACACACCACTGATGGATCGTTGTTGCATGAAGGAGTTTTAAAGCATTTCCATCATCACATCCTAGACAGTGGTGCTCCAAAGTGATACCCACACGCTTTTGTGAATAATGAAGCAACTTGCATTTTCATAAACACATCACCCTGGTATAGCTTTCAAAATAACAATTTTACTGAAGGCAATTACTCCTAATGCAGACGAAACCTGATTTCTAGAATTCCAAAGTTTGTGTCTGGATCTTTGACTTTTATGGCAGCATCAATGTATTTTGCAAACAGCCATTTTTCCTCAAGTCAGACCTCTAAGATTCTGAAACATCTAAGAGTGTATTTCTTTTACTTGTGCAAGATTCATTCACTAATAAATATAAAAGCATTGAGTTTAACAAACATTTATTGGGCACTATGACAGAAGGCAGTAATACAAAAGTAGCTGAGATACATATTATTTGTATAAGAATGTTATAGTCCATAAGTGGATATATTCATGCAAGAAGATAATTCCAGTACATTGCATTTAGTGTTATAATGGAAAGAGTTGTGCCTAATTTTAAAGGGGCTATTCTTTTAGAAGTTTTGAGAATTATTTAAGAAACGGGAAGACCAAAGATAAGAAAGTAACTTATTGTACCCTTTGTAAACTAAAGCAGTGGCAGAAGTAATATAAAGAAGGTACATACAAAAATAGAGAAAATGAATTCAATTTAATTATAACTGAGGGTCGGGGATTTAGCTCAGTTGTTTCGCTGTCTGCTGCGCAAGCGCAAAGACCCGAGTTCTATTCCCAGTACCAAAAAAAAAAAAAAAAAAAAAAAAAAAAGTTTCATTATAACTGAGATTAGAGCTGATAGAAAAGGAAGTGTAATATATAATTGTCACAGATCTGCTGGTTCCAGTTTTTCTTCTCAATGTTTAGCCCAAGTTGGCTTCAAACACATAGGGATCCTCCTGCTGAAGACTCTAGAGTGCTCAGATTACAGGCATGCGCTGCAACACTACAACACCTGGCCCTCAGAAATATGTATCAAAAGTCTAAGTCATGAACTTGTCCCACAGACACAAAAACAAAATAAAAGAGAGTACAAGATCTTCTAAAAGCATTTTGAATAACAAAGGACTTTTTTCTACAAGTAGACATAACAGATATTTGATTTTAATTAAGAAAATCTGTAAAATAAAGTTTTTCCGGTAGATTTATTTTAAACATTTTGTTTAAGATGATAGGCTCATGAAATTCTGTAAATGAATTTGTGTAATGTATAATGAAACAACTGATAAAATTGTATTTGAAAATATAGAAGTTAATCACAGAGCTCCTTTAATAAAATCTTTTAGTGCTGACAACATTTAAGAAACAGTGAATTCTTGTTGTGAGTTTCAAGACCATTAACAGTCCAGTCTAGGGTTCAATGACAATTTTCATCTTAGTCATTCTTGCTCTTGTTCATTGTCTTTTGGCTACATAAACCCTTCTCCCTTGCTTTTCAATATGCTATTCCCTGGGTGGTACTTACCAAGAAATTTCTTGCTGCCTCTCTCTTCTAGACACATTCCAGTTTTAACTTAAATCTAAGATTGTGTTTACTTCTAACATAAAACAAGAAAGATCATTTGTTCTTGGCAATAAAAAAAAGATTTATCAGTTTCTCTTTTGTAAAAACTGTATTGGAAGTAGGAGTAGAACAGAAAGCAAAATGTTGAAAACAGAAAAACTAGGTAGAATGTGCTTGTAATAAAATGAGTAATAGACAGATTCCTTGGTTCCACACAGACACACATAGAAGGCAAAATATGTGAGGGCCTTTGCTTGTTTCCTTCCATGAGTCCTTCACAAACTTTCTGGGAATAAACTCAAGGTCATACATGTCTTTTTACCTAGAGGGTCATAGTAGTCGTTGAAACACAGGTGGACCCAATAAACATCTGTCAAATGAAAAAATAAATCACAAAAATATTCTAGAAATATCTATAGCTATGTGTAGCAATAAATAGAAAGGATTAAATAAGTGGGTAGGGAGTATGGTCAGAAAATAAATGACTTTTGATATGAACCTTAATGGATGGATATAAAACCTATAATCAGAGATGAAAAGTCCAGAGAACAGCATAAAACAAATGTAAAGAAAAAGATATACAGGATTAGTGAATAATAAGCTGTAGCTACAAGTCTAATCGAGAATAAGAAGAAAGGGGAAAAAATTAGAGTGGAGATAATCCTGTGAGAAGCCATGTCAAAAGACTGAGGCAAAGTAAGAAATACCAGATGAGTTAGAAACATTCCCTTTAAATTCAGGAAAAGACAAGGGTGTGTACTACAGAGTATCATACTCACACTATAAAACAGGTCACAGACATCTCAATAAGGAAGGAACTTTAAAAAAGACATTTACACACTTTTGACAAGCTAAAACTAAAAATAAACTGGCAAGACCATGAGTTGAAGAGGGAATTTGTTACCATTTTTCTTGAATTTTAATGGTTAAAGTCTTCATTGGTACATTCATTTGTCAGTGCTGTGAAATAGAATATTGACATGTACCAAAGCTCAGAGTATGTATATCCAAGAATATCAGAACACACACACACACACACACACACACACAATAAGTAACAATCAGCATTTAATGACCATTTATAACAGCTACAAAAAATTAAAAATAGTAGTAAATTGAAAATGTAACATAAAAATTTAATGCAAAATGTTATAAGGGATATTAAAGAGGACAAATAAGAGTTTATGAATAATAAGACAATATCAAAAAATATTTATTTTCAGTTGTGTGTACAAATGTGTGCTGTAAGACAAAGGTAATATAGATGGATTTTGTTCCTTGCTACAATAAATTGACTTGTTATAATGCTACAGTAATTAAGATAATAAAGTACCTGTATGGTGAAAAGTGAATTAAGATGAGGAGATAAATACAAAGCCTAGAAATAGACCTACAGATACATTAAAGATTGATATGTTGCAAGTGGAACACTGCACGGATGACTGAGATAAAGTTACTGTTTAATGAATTAGGCAAGGGAAAATTATTATATATGAGGGGAACAACGAGTGCCTGTATTGAAACTGAGTTAAAACTGACATAATTAAATATTATTTTTTTAAAAATATAGATGTCTTTTGCTAATCATTAAAGAAATCATTTCTTAAACAGGGTACAGAAGATGATAATAAAATAATAGAATACTAAATTTAGGATCATTATAATTAGCAAATCTCTGTTCATTAAATCGCACTTTAAAGAAAGTGAAAGGCATAGCACATGAGGAGAAAGTACTTGAAAATAAAATCAGCTCCACACAGAGGTTGCTGCAGCCTAGCAGCAAATTTCAAGGTGTATACAAGGGCGAGTGACCAGGAAAATGCTCCTTCTTTGATGTACAGGCCACCAGCTTTTTCTGTTGCTTTTCTGTCTGAGACTGGAAGGAAGGAGGGTGAAAAGAAGGAGTGGAAAAGAAAAAAAAATGAGATAAGAGGATAAAATGAAAACAAAGCTTTGTAATTAAGGAGGGGACAAGGAGTTGAAGGGAGGGGAGAGGAATGGGAAAAAATGAAGAATCAAGAAATACGTACAGTACAAATTCCCTATAATGAATGGGATCATTATGCATAGCTAAATAGTACCAATCAACTTAATAAAAATGAAATATATATATATTATAAAATAAGATAAAATAGAGAATTATTTCAAGTACATCAGTAAGCCTAATAAATAGTAATGTAGTTAGCCTGTCTGTTAAGAGGCTCTCAGCTTGAATAAAATGATTTTAAAATCAAATTTTAACATTAGCATTAAAAAAAGAAAACAAAATCAAATAACAGTGTAGATGATATTGATAAGACAGATTTCAAGGAATCATTAAGAAAAATAAGTCAGTAAAAAATTGGATAAAAGATTTAAATTGGCATTTCACAGAATATGAAACACAAACATAGGAAAATTTATTCTATAACAACAGGAAAATCAATCTTACAATAATAGTTGCACATATTTGATAAGCAAAAACTAAAACCAATATCTAGCAGGACCATAAATTGGAGGACTATGTTCTCATATTCTTTTACATTTTTATGGTTAACATCTCAACTGGTACATTGAGCTGGCGGTGCTGTAGATCAGAGTATTGATATATATACTAAAGCTAGGGGCCAGGGATTTAGCTCAGTGGTTCTGCTGCTTGCCTGGAAAGCAGAAGGTCCGGAGTTCAATCCTGGTACCAAAAAACTTCTGATATGTACTAAAGCTCAAAGTGTATACATCCAAGAAAAATTTTATTACAAGAATATCAGAAAACATGTACAAATATTATTAATACTAACAGAATATCGAACATTTAAAAATTTCTAATCTCCAATAAAGAACAGATAAATTATATTTGATTCAATCAATAGTATCTAGCATAGAAAAGTGAGAAAATTATGGATAAGAGCTTTCAGAAAAAAACACTAATAATTTAGTAACTTTAAATTTTAAGAAAGATATGTTTTAAAAAACAATCTTGAGTATTATACTTGTTCTACCTATATCTGTCATTCTCCAAATTATTATTTGCATTATGTTATGCTCAGGGGTAAGTAGTGGAAAGAGAGACATAATGAGGCAACCGAAAATCTTGAAATGGTGAGAACATGAGGTAAAATGGGAGGTAAAAAGTCCTTGGAAAGGAGAAAGTGAAAAAAAGACAACAGCTTTTGTTGAGAGATTTAGAGTTTGAGACCTGTAGATGTACAATATGGCAAGTACCAAGAGTCAAAAAGGTCTGCATTTCTCAAAACAATGATTATGGAATTAAGAGTTGTGAATCTGTTTAATTAATTTTCTGGAAATAAAAAACTAACCGACTTCAAAACAAGATTCTGGCCAGTGTTCCAGGATGATATAATATCAGGTTGATTCTTGTGTCAACAATGGTCCAAGTATCAGGAGATGCTTCTCCTAGTTTCTTTTCTTATTTACACCATAAATCACATTACTTTCCTTCTAAAAGTGAGGAATAGTATAATTTAATCATAGTTCTGCATCAAAGAATTTGAAGACATCCTCAACTTTCCATCTATAGCACATTAAGTGCTGCAGACAGTGCTCCAAGAGTCCCTGTCCAAGTAGCATGGAAGAATGGCAACAGTTTTGAAACACCATAGTTCGATTTCTGTGATTATAATTTATTTCTTTCATATATTTGACCTCCCTACCCTATAATTAAAAGAAATGAGTGAAGGCTTTGTCAGAAACCTCCATTTCTTTTTTTCTTCTTGTTTACATTCATTGCTTCAATAAATATCTTTAAGATGCTGATTTTAAGATTCATGTATTTAATGCAGATTTAAACTATAATTTGAGTGTTTAATCAACTGCCCACAAGAAATTTCCACTTAGATTTTCAGATATATTTCCACTACTTTCAAAAAGTAAATTTATCATTTGTCCTGAAAATCTAAGAATTGTTTCTACTCTATTTCCTATTTCAGTAGATAAGAACATTAATCATAGAAATCATATATCTGGTACAGAGTTGCATAGTGTGGTTGACATTTTTAATATTGGTGAGACCAGTTTTTTCTCCTTCCACATTGTAACAACCTATTGAGCCCCTTGAAGTAAATCAGAACCTTCTGATAAAACCTTGAGAGAATTCAACAGTTGGAGCCACCTGGATTACAAATTACCATAAAAGGACAATAGCCACCAAAAGACATTTTTAAAAACCATAATATAATTTTAAAAAATAAGAAGACCTTTACTTTGTGTCCTTGCAATGTCATTGTAATTTGTTACTGTGATCAAGCACAGTGGCTAAGAACACTGGGATCACTCTGGCTGACTTGTGATACCTATGAAACTTGACAAATATAGGTTTAAATTTTCTTGTCAATATTTTCCTTATTTATGAAATGATTATCTTAATCTTTGCCTCATAGGGTTGCTCAGAAAATCAGAGAAAGTAACTCATTAAACGCTATGGCACAAAGGCCAGCATGGTGGCACACACCTGTAATGGAAGCACTAGTGAGGCTGAGGCCAGCCTGAACTACATAACAAGGCTCTGTCTCAAACACCACCCCCAAAAAATTATAGCACAACCAGCCCTGTCTTTCAGTTCCTCAAATAATGTCAGGGTTTTTCATATTATATGACTTTCACATGAAGCTTCGTTGAATGTTACAGCACAGAAACTTTTGGTAATCTTTATATTACTTATGATTCACCTTAAATTTCTGCCTACTAAATTCTTTTAAATCTGTTTCTTTATAGACCTCTTTAGTGCTACCAATTCAATATAATCTAAACAAACGTTTTACCCAAATTACTTATTTTTATGGCCTCCTAACTAATCTCCTCACATCCACTCTCAAACTCATTTAGGCCATTCTACAAATTACAGCCTTAGTAGTCTTTACGAAATGCAATCTTATCCAACAATATTTCTTCTACTTAAATATTTAAACATTTCTCTATTGCTGTTTGGCTAAAGATCCAATCATTAAAGTCTGACCTCTAGTTATATTTTAAATATACTTTTTGTTGAATGCCCCATGTAATTTGTCCTATCAGTCTTTCAGTTGGAAATTTTCAACCATGAAAAGATTTTAATTAGAAGGTGAAATATAAGATAAATCCTTAAGAATACTTTAAAAATGTTACAGATAGAACAGAAGTATAGTGTATCCTTTTTTTTTTTTTAATGCTGGGGATCGAACTTGGGACGTTGTGCTTGCAAAGCGGAACCACTGAGCTCAATCCCCCACCTTAGTGTGTCTTTTATTTAGGCTTTAGACATATGAATTTTGATTAGGACTAGAAGGATTTAAATTTTTCACTGTGTTAATAATATTTCATTTGATGCTGAAGTCTACAAATTAACCTTAAACTTAATTATACAGGCAATTGAGAGTGCTATAGTTTTTGGAAGCACAATATTATAAAAGTCTCTAGTTAAAAATGTAGGAAAACAGTAATTACCATTTGAAAAAGACATATTTATTTGTTTAAAATCTCTCTTAAATTATGTTCATAATAAATGTGAAGGCAAGATATGATGTAAGGCAATACTTTAAAGAGTATTTTTAAAGTCATAGTTTAGTTGATTCATTAAGAAAGTTTGAGCTCCATAGAATTGAAATTGGAGTGTTCTGGATTAGACCTAAGACTTGAGGTATAAATTATATTGGCTTCCAAAGTTAGCATTACTTGACAGATAACAAAATAGAAATATTCATTTTTAAAATGTTCTAGGGCTTTATTTTGTGCAATAATTTTATGCAAATGATATTCATTTTAATTGTGAAAATACCTTCGTTATATATAGTTAGAAAAATTATTTGATAAGAAGAAAATATTAACAGCAGTATAGTTTTTTCAATCATAACAAATATGTCTGTTCTGTTTCCACCACATTTGAACCAAAACAATGCCATTTTTAATTTGATTGTTATATTAGATTTCTGCGAAATGTTTTGTTTAAAGACATGGTTCTTTTTCCAGATAAGACCAAAGGATTGGATATATATCTAATTTTGCTCTTTATTCAACCATAAAAACTACAATAAAGAATTTTGTTTTTAAGAAAACCACATAGAACCTTAGGAACAAGGAGAATAAGAAAAGTGAAAAATCTCAACATAATTTTGGAAGTAGAAAAGCACATGAACCCATGTTAAGTAAGCAGATTGAAAAAGAACAGAATTTCAAGTGAGTACACATCTGAGAGTCAACTGATTATATCATAGAATCCTCAAAAAGCATAGAAATTTGCTATAAAAAGTACATTAATAACCAGTAGTAACATAGCATAATATAGACAGGATTTGTTGAATATAGTTTGAAAATAGTAGGCCTTGCTTTTCTTTTCCATCGCTGGGAACATGCCTTTCAGCAAAGTACTAGGGATTTATTCTCTTTTAAAATGTTTTAAAGTTATTTTTTAATTTACAATATAAATATTATATATACAGTTTAAAATATATTTTGTATACACTTTTGAAGAAAAAAACAGACTCCAAACTAGAGATTCCCAGGTCCAGTTCAAAGATTGAGGTTTAAGCTTAAAATATGGTGATTAAATAACATTAGGCATTCAGAATGCAAAATATACAGATCCCAACTCTGTTAACTGTTGCTCACTGGAATGTTGATAGTGAAAGCCTTAGTCAACAGAAATTAAAAGACACTTCACAGGGGAATCTAACAGGCTCAAAAGTAACTATCCAAAGACAGGGACATTTTGAAAGATTATTTAAGAAACAGCTCAACTGCATTGATCTACAGTAATACTTTAATTAGATAAATGTTCTTCCCAATACACAAAGAACTTCCCAATCTGATTTTAGTTTCCTTGTCATCATATACAGGTAGTTAAAAATTACCAAACTTTTGAAGAAAATCTCTAATGTGAAAGATAGCAATCAAAATAAGCAAGTTGGAAAAAGCAAGTGAGAGAAAAATGTCTTTTCAGAAAGAAAGGAATGTTAGAAGATTGCTAATATCATCAGTGTTAGAAGATATCAGAGATATTAAGCAAGAAGGCATAGAAAGTAAAACATTTTGGCCAAAAATGAAAAACTTGACCTAATTTATGAAGTTGGGGATGACAGAAATAAATAGTAGAGGGGCAAAGATATATTTTCACTCAAAAGTCCAGGAATTGCAAAGTTCAAAGATAGTTATTTAGAGTGAACAAATAAGGAAGGGGGGCAAATAATCAAACAATAGCTTTGTACTTTTTTGAAATTTAAGGACAACAATAACTAAATTGAAAAAGTCAGCAAGATCGTGGAACAGTAGAGAAAGTTGTATCCATGCCTAATTTTGGAATATTTCAGGCTGCTAAAAAAATAATGAGATTATACAATTTGAGAGTTCAAAAGAATCACTTACAAAGAACAAGGAATTTAAATAACTGTTGATTTTTCACAGTACCTTAGGGCAGATGAGAGGGAGAGGGAGAGGGAGAGGGAGAAAGAGAGGGAGAGGGAGAGGGAGACAGGGAAGAGTGTTAGAAGCAAAAGGGATTCCCAGAGGGTAAGCTAAAAGAGAAATCTTGCAACAGTGATTGTGCTACAAAGAGCAAAATGACTCAAATTTCAGACACAATAAGAGGAGTGTCTTAACCAAAATTCTCAATGCCATTATTCGTTCTACCTTTTAAACCTAAGAGATCCTGACCTCCCAGTCCTGAGCCCCACCCTTAATTTTCATTCATTCTTGGCTTGACTTGAGCAAACATTGATGAATTTCTCACACTGTTCATGGCTTATTCTCCAAACAGTTGGATGCTCTTTTCTTTCCCTACAAGGTATTTGGCTTACATTTCTAACAGGTTAGAAAAGAGTTTCAATAAGCCTCATTCAGAGTGCATAGAAAAGACTATTTCTTCTAAACAAAATCATAGCACTACAATCAGGTGCTGTGATTCTGCTGAATATATGCTTTGTATACATCCTTATGCACTTAAATGAATTTTATAATAAACAGTAAAGAGCATTATGCTGCTAAAATACATTGAAATCAGTAACAAAAGCATATTATATCTATAATATATATCACACTGGTTAAGGTTATTCAGTTGAAAATAAGTGTATCTCTTTGGTGTTCTCTTAGTGGCTCAGGTTACTGTATTTAAGTGAGAATTTGAGTGCAAATATGAACTCTTGGTATTTTCCTCTTGGTTAGGATTATATAGTTGTGGTACCCATGGCTTTGTTTATTTCCTCAAGTCCCAGGTCATGCTGCTGACTAGAAGCACTCTCTTTCTCTCCTTACAACTTGAGTGTTGCTCTGAAAAAATAATGCTTATTCCAATACTGTCTACCCAGATGGGAGACTTTCTTTCTTTGTTTGAACTTTATTTTAAAAGTCATTAGAATTTTATCAAAATTAAAATTATCACATATGTACAAGCTCCTAATGTAGGAAAAAATATCTTTTGGTCATAAGGCAGACTCCTTTTAGGAACTGGAAGAAAATAATATTATACATATTATCTATTATGTATTACATATAGAGTTAAAATGTAGAAGCACTTTCATATTTCAAATTTCATTAATTAAATATTTAAATAAAATAATTATTAAATTTTATGAGAAATCTAAATCATTACTTTCTCAGTTCTTAAACAAAGAATTTTCATTTTTAAGATATTTACTATAATGATGAATTGAAATTTAAAAGGGCTTTAAAAGTAAAATTTGAACCCAATTCATTAAAAACTAAACATAATGCAAAATTGGAATATTTTTTTTTAGGTACTGTGATAGTTAAGGTGGATTATCAATTTGATTGGCTTAGGAGCCACTGAAGCAATTAGTTAAGCCCACTTCTGGCTCTATCTGGGTGGGTCAGGGAGGTGTGACCTTAAATGTCTATCTGGCCCCTTGCTTCTTCCCCTCTGCTGCTGTTCCCCGCTCTGCTTCCCTGATTGTCTTGAACTGAGTGGCTTTGCTCCAGCACACAAATGAATGTTTTTCACCTAGATGTTTTTGTCTTGGAGCCAGCTTACCATGGACTGAATTCTCTGAAACCCAAGGAAAACAAATAATTTCCTCCTTTAGTTGTGAGTGTCAGGTATTTGGTTCCAGCTACAGGAAAGCTGGCTAATAAAGGTACATTATTTGAAAGTTTGTTTTTTTCTTTTCATTTTAAACAAAAGACACATGATTTAAAGGGAAAGCCATCTAGGATTTTTTTTTACAAAGTAATTTGCTCCTACTTAAAGGCAAACTGTAATATCTACACACAAAAAAGTTATAAAATTATCCTTGGTTTTATAATGATAAATAAAACTATTAAAATTCTCCAATCAAATGAGGTATGTAAAGCTTTTTATGTTATTGTCTTATTTTTGTTAGAAAAGTGAGAGCAAAATAACCTACTAGAATATATTGATAAGAGCTGATTGAGCATGACATTAATGAAGAAAGGGAATTATTTTCACAGAACAAATATGTTCCTCATCCACCACTAAATAAACCAATGATGAGATTTAAACATTGATTTGTATACCTCTCTGAAATTATTTTTTCAGACAAAATTATTATCAAATTATGTATTTTACCTTAAAATAACTATAAAATATAATTTTAATATAGTTGGGTGTTTAACTTCTAATATAATTTAGATATTAGGCAATTTGATTATACAAATTTGAGAGTGTGAAGAAATACTTCATAGAGTTTTCATTTTTTGTCTTGGATTTTGATTATAATTTTTGTTTAGTAAATTAATCAATAATATAAAATTTTATAGATTGGTTTCTAAAAATAAAAAATAAATTATGTGCTCTAATTTATATTTTAAAAGTTTCTGCTAGCATATTAACATGTACACATCATCATTAATCATTAACATCGAGCCTATCTCTTCTTCTTTGATGAATTATATGGAATTATCATTGAACAAGCAATTCTTAATTTGGATATAAGTTCCACTTCAAATATGTCAGCAATCACTGTACAGTCTTATGTAACTCAGTGAATATGGACAATATTTACTCACAGAAGAGGCAAGGTTATGACTGTTATTTTTAGAACTAATATTATTTTCTTATTTTAACTACCCTAAATCTAACATTTACATTGTATATCCCAGGACATATTTTCCTAGGTCTGAGTATAACCTCCTGAAAGCTGTTCTCTAGGTAATTAGAAAGTGGCTATACTTCATGATGTAGAAGTATTTGGATCCATACTTCCTTTAATGCAAAACACACATAGTACATTCATTTATATATGCACGACAAAAATGAAAGTCAAAACTGAAAGTAAAATGAACATAATTTTAATGGTTGTTTTTTTTTAATTTTGTGCATTGGATTCAAACAGCAAACTGTGTGCACTCAACTGTTATCACAATGTTGTCAAGAGATCTGTGTCTTTTACCATTTTACACACAATTGTTCATTACAATGTTATCAGCCTTGTGGAAACCAGGGGTGTGGCATGGTAAGCAGTGGTGGTAGTGCACCTAGCTTTTATATTATCTAACTTGAAAATATTTCTCTTCTATGATTCCTTTTTTCTTGATAAAAATAGTTTTCACCAAACGTTGGTGGTGCACACGCACTACCATACATGCTTGACATCACACCCCTGACAGCAACACATGTTCTATTTTGTTGATAAAAAGTATTACAAAAATTTCCATACAAAAACTATTTTCATAGAAATCTTGCATTTCCACAAATAAACCTGAACATTTTTTTGAAAAAAAAACTGCTCAAGAATTTTGTTCATTTTACATTGTGACTGTACTGAGAAATGCAGTCCACTTCAAAGTTCTCTGCACAGACTTTTCTGTAGATGTCAAGTCCCCTTACTCTTTTCAGCAAGTTCTGCCCAGGCTCTGTCAAGTCAAGTTCATTTGTAACAGGAACAAGGGTTGGGATTGCTATATCTGAATCTCAGAATGAAAGCTTCAATCTTCAAAGTAACCATCAATACTGAGCCCTCATTTGCAATTTAAGACAAAGATTGCAAAAAAACATTCATTTAACTCAAAATCACTGAACCAACTGTTGCTTTTTTATTTCCTGTGTGGGATTAGGGAATGATTGTTGAGGGGATAGGTAGGGATCTGGTAGTGATGTTAAGTCTCCTGCCTTGGAGAATTTAAGAAAAAAATTTATTGCCTTGGTATTTTACATTTCTATCTCATTCAGTTACACAGACTATTAAGGAAAAAACAAAGAAAGAAAGAAAAATAACTGATGAAGATCTGCTTTATATTCCAATTGCCAAGGAATTCAGATGTATTTTGCATTACATTTTTTCACATTCTATAAACACATATTGTCTATTCAATGATAATTATACTCAGTAGATGGGGCTACTAACATTATTACCTCTTATCTGAGCGTTCAAAAGACTATACTGTTTCCCGTAAAACTACTTTTGGTTGATTTCAAGTATTTTTATTCTTAGTGATTTTTTTCCTTACTGATCACCCTGTTGGGTACTGTTATTCCATCTCCTGGCAACAGCTGGGCTTCGAAAGGAACCTGTAATTTCTCACTGGACTGCATTTGAAATCAGTCACAAAATGCTCATGTAACATTCACTCAGAAGAAGGGAGGAACGCATGATAAACAGTGTAACCCAGTGTAACTTGGTTGATCCATGATGCTTGTAAATCAAGTCTGATCATTGCAACTGCTTAGATCACAGAGTCTCTAGTTCATAGACACAGCGGCATGAGGTAACTCATTTTATTTTGCACAGGTTGCATATTTCCACAGGAAACATTCTCGCTAAATTGTTTGGAAAAAAGACGACAGTTTGTGCTTGGGTGTTTGTCTCCCAGCTTTATGCCATGGTTTCTTTACCTGGCAACCTTCTGTCATTAAAAGTGTGCATGTTGATAACTTCTTCTGTTTTCACAATAACTGGGGCCTGTGGCTTATGTTTTAGCCGACGCTGGCACTTCAGGGACATCCTCAGTTCCTCTACCATGGCACTACAGAAGGACCTCTGAAGAACAACACAGAAAAGTTAAATATTACAAACAGATAAACTCTAAGTGTTCACAAACAGTATTAAAACATTCTCAACAGACCTGTCAACAAAGCAGCCTTGAAGAAAGGTTTGAAAAATTTCATTATAAAAGTTTTAACAAATTATTACACTTTTAATACACAACTGATGATAACTAAAATATGCACTCAAAGTGGGCTAGTATATGAAAAAAAAACTAACACAAATGAATTTTCAACAAGAAATGTATATAATTGACATATATAGAGTACGAATTTCTGATGACACCATGTAAAACTGATTAGCAGAAGATAAAAATCTACATTAACATTTAAATACAGACATCTGTATCATAAATCCTTTTTTTTTTTTTTTACATGCATGATGTTTTATTCTTTGAAGAATGGTTCTAAAACATCACACTAAGGCCGAAAAACAAAGTTTGAGGTAAACAGTTTTGAGGATGAGTTATAACATATGTAATGCTTTTTCATTCTAAGGAATCCTGATCTTGGAGCTTATGATGTACCAGTGGTACATAAATCCTTTTTTGATGTTAAAAATTAATTTTAGAAGAAATATACTACTTTTGGGCAAGGGATTTAGCTCAGTGGCACTGTGCCTGCCTCGCAAGTGCAAGGTCTTGAGTTCGATGCCAATTACCAAAAAAATCCAAAAAGAAATATACTACTTTTTAGATCTCAAAATAAGTTACACAAATATCCTCTAAACATTGATTCTTCACTATGCATCCTAAAACAACAAAAAATATCACTCACAAGACATAAAATATGAAAACAATTTCTAGTGTTTTATTACATTTTTTGCTTAAACCAACATTGATATGATTAGAAACAAATATGATTTAACCATGAAATGACAAACTAACATGTTAAACATCTCTGAACAATTAAAAATTTTTTGTCATCCACTTGATAACTGAAGGCTGTAAATAATTTGTTTCATGAGGAAAAACAATTTACCATCTATTTTAAATTATCTTCTTAGTGACAGATTTTCTGAAACTTCTGTAAATCTGTGGATCATTCTTCCAGTTCACAATTCATATTACAGATATATATATATATATATATATATATATATATATAAAACATTTTTTAAATTTTCTCTCCCTATCTGATTGTAATATATATGTATTGGATACGTATAAATCAGATTATGAACCAACTGTATATTACAGTTGAAACTCACACAGGCTGACATTTAGGTTTGGATCTTTCTGCAAAAGAAACAAAAATGTGAACAACAACCAAACATGTGGACAAGTCTAAAACTTTACACAACTCTAAAAAAGACATGAAAACGGGATGAAATAAACCAAATCAAACATTCATGTGAAGAATTTATTTGTTGGGTCAGGTGTTACTACTTCACTGTTGATCAATTTAGGCTGATGGCAACAGACTATAGGATGAAAATTTTTAATAAAATATGTACACCTGATGTCTTTTAAAAAGTATTTTATATAAACTCTTGTGACATTCAAAATAGCATTTCAAATTAATTAAGCCTCTATGTCATAAAAAGGTATCTCCAAGAGTGATTTCCTTCAGCTTATACCTGCAACTGTACTATATCCTGAGTCCAAATTTTGTCATTTAAGCACTGTTCTAGCATCTTTTTATTTACCCATGGCTATATCCTCATTTTTATTGACAGTTTTCTTGGAAAATTTACTTATTATTCTTCCTAACTATACGCAAACTTTACACCATCTGTAAGGCCTCACAGTTATCCGAATAACCTGTCTTTACATCAATCACTAATAGCATTTTCTTCTCTAAGAAACAGGTCAAATCCCTATCTCTTACTTTCTCCCATCGTCATTTCTCTTATTCTTCCGCTACTTGTCAGTTATCGTCCCTTCCTCCAGCCTCCTGTTCCTTTCTCTCCACACCACTTGCTGTGCTTGGATCTCCATGGCTTTTGTTTTTTGCTTCTCCTTGCTCTCTGGTGCCTTGTCAAGTTCTTTCACCCTTCACTGAACTCCAACTTTATCCCTACCTGAGGACGTGACTCAAGTTTTAGCCTACTTAGAAGGTCTTTTCACAGGTTCATTATTTTCACTCGATTTACCTTTATTCCCTAAGTGTTTTGTACTCATCAGCATGTTTTTTATCTGGCCTCTAGGTCATCTATGAATTATTCTTAGGGAATCATAAAGAACAAAGATCTAGGTGTCATGGCATTGGTGGCATACACATGTGCTCTTTAAATCTTGACCAAATAAATGATTAGCTGCACTTGACCCTAGTATTTTAAATTCTTATCTATCAATGTTTCTGATCCAGCTCCTTAAATGTTTTCATATTTAGAGTCTTAGCAAAACACAATATAAAACTTCAGCATTTTAAAAATAACATTGAATTAGTAAAAGTATTAATGCATTAGCACTTCTAATGGTGATGATTAAATGCTACTCATGAATTCCTTGTTAACTACAGAGTCATGGGAATGCATTATTTAATATGAGATAAATTATACATTTATGAATTCATGAATTATATTTCCATTAAAGATTTATATGGCACCTGGCAGTCAGTTTATGGACACAGTGTTTCTTGTTGCTTAATACCTACTATTAGTTGTATTTATTAAGAATATGATGATAATGATGATGAAGATGGTGATGATGACAACACTGGAGAAATGGAAAAATCTGACTCCAAAAGGGAGAGGAATACAAAGTCTTGAGGTAACTTAGTCTTGGGTCTCTGTTGAAACATTTAACAGAAGAATTGATTAGATAATATAACAAGATCAAAATTTGATCCCTTTGACACTTAAAAATGTTACAGGATGTGAATAATATTGAATTGTTTGAAATAAGCCAATGTTTAAAACCAATAAATTCCTAAATATTAACTAATTTATAAACCCTTCTTATGGCAATTTCAACTTTCAGAATTTGATTATATAGGCTTAAAAACAGACCAGAACAGATACATAAAGTTTTTGCCTGTACTACAATGGTAGAGTAACTGATTTTCTTAAGAAAAATATTATAAAAATACATATACATTCATCATTAGTACACTATGCTTAATTCAGACTAAAAATAAAGACATGTAAAACTATTTTAAATCAATATAATATAAATTTTATTATGCAAATATAAAATGTAAGTAAAATAATCTGCTGCAAAGATCAAAATAATTTTATCTTTTAAGATTTTAGATAATCTTAATTTCATTGACAAATTTAGAAACTACCTCAGTTATAAACCTGTAACCCAAATTCATTATTTCAGTCTACATCTGTTTTATAAAGCCATTAGAAAGCAAAAATTCTAGTCAAGTAATCTTTACTCAATCATTGGTCTTGACAACATATTTTAAAATAAAAATTATTATTAGTTTTCATTCTAAATGAGTTGCATTTTGCAAGTTCCTTTCTGACCTATCAGTGCAATAATTTTATTTTTAATTATTACTGAAATGACTATGAGACAACTGAATTTTTCTCATTAGAATGTATTTAGAATCCATCATAAAATTCTGGAAACATTTAAATCTGAGAAATATTTGGAATCAACAAATAAATTCAAAACAAATTAAGGGAATTTAATAATATAAAATACTGCTTAGTCTTTACTAGTGCGCTCTCTCTCCCTCCCTCCCTGCCTCCTTCTGTCTCTTTTTCTCTCTTTCCTGTTAAGTATCTGAAGTTGAAACCATTCAAAGTTTTTTAAATAGAATCATTAACTTTGGTATATATTGCAAAGAAACTATTGTAACTATAAAGTAAAGCTTTGTTTTCTTTCATTCAGCTTGCTTTTCTTACTTTAGCCAATGATTGGAATTTTTAAAGGTTTTTTTATTGGACTATGAAATAAGGTGTTAAAAACCATCATCTGCACTTAACACGTTTCCCAGGTTATCATAAAGGGGAAGAGATGAAGGAAAGAATAAAAGACAGAAATGAAGTATAGAAAGAGTGAAGGAGAATGAGAAGTAGAAAAGGAGGACAGACTGAAAGGACTAAATAGAGACAGGGAAGAGGGGCAGAGGGAATAAGGAGCAGAGGCAGGGAGGGAAAGAGAGGGACTGAGAAGTACCATGCCTATCAAATCACTTTTCCCTAGAGGTAGAAACCAATGTAAGTATCCTTAAATATGGAAAGTTCCTTAGAGTGAAAATAACAGTAAAAATGTTTCTCCACATTGATTTAACAGACTACAAAAAGAAAAAAAGGCACAAGGATACTAACCATTATTAAAAACCTCTTTTAGTAAGTTTCAAATTTTACTAAACAGTGTCTGGATGGTATGGTGGCACTAACCAAATAGAAGATTCCTGAAAATGAAAATTTAAATCTTTGAGCTGTTAGCATGTATAACTGCATTTAAATAAGAAAACTCTTCATAAAATTCACTAAATTGAATAAAACAATCCATATTTACACATCTCTAATTCTTGAAATAATGAAAGCTTGGAAACCTTAATGGTATAAAATTGGCCATATTTACATTTATTTTTAAGCCTTATTTTGTATTTTGAGTATAATAAGAAAATACAGAGTCCACGGAGAAATGGTTGCAAAAACACCATGATGAGGATTACAGAATAATTATTTTCAATTGCTTTTATAGAAGTGTTTATATGATAACATGATATGAGAACATTTGGAGAAACAAAGAATTTTTAAACATTAGAAATCTATTTGTAACCATGATCGCTATTCAAATTGACACATTTAAACTTAACTTTAAGTTAAAACCAAGTGGTAAAAAAAGAACCAATTTGAAGTTTTAAACTCCTAAATCTCATCCCTGTCCGTCTGGGTGAATCTATTCATTATTGCTTGATCAAGGAGTTATCATAATATAGATTGTTGTCCAGTCTATATTCATATTTATTTTTAAGAATAAAGCTTTATTTTTGAGTCTTGCTAAAATATTCCTTCATATCAAAAACTACATGTTATTCCAGTTTTCATTCAGAATAATTCACAATCATCTTTCTTACATAGTTCTCATTTGAATCTCTACAGAATATCTTTGAGCTGCTTCCCTCAGGTTTTGTAGCTCAATGCTCTAATTTATACTAACATATATCAACCAAACTGCTTTGTGTCTATAATGTATCTGTTAACTAGGCATACATGATACATGTTTCAACACTGTATAATTTCTGAACCTATAAGCTATCAGAAAAACAACCGTGAATCACATGTAATGGAGGCAATTCCAAGTAATTATTGCAATCATGTCACATTAAATACTAAACTATCTAAGTAAAATGAAATAAAAGATATATGATTACAATATTTTATATGAATATTAGTACATTAAATACAGAAAAATATTATTTGATGTGACCCTTTAAATTTTTCATTTGGATTTATACTATTTTTAATTGGGATGCTTTTAAAAATATCAGACAGCTAATGTTATCCATCAGAAGTCTGAATGAACCTAAGGCCATATGAGTATAAGAGTGAATTAATGAGAGATGAGAAATGACTAGTTAAAACACCCATGTTCAAATATATATTGTAACTTTGATTTTGAAATTCAGTCTTATTGCAGCTATGATTTCGAAAAAGTTATACTATTTATTTGAACCTCACAGATAAACTAAAACTTAGGAAGTAAAGTTATATACCTAAGGTTATGTACGTTACTCTTGTCATGGCCATGATAGAAACCTTACTGTTTTAACTTCCATTCTATAAATTAAAAAAAAAAATTACCCTGCCTTATGAGTGATGACTTTGTTCTTCGTTGAGCTTTCTACCTAGATACTGTTCTAATGAAATGTTAATTTTTTTCATACTAAATGATAAGGTGGAGAGGAAAAAAATTGTGAAAAAATGAAATACATATCTTTCTCAATGAGTTAAGTGACAAAACATATTATGCATTACCCTAAATTATTTTACAATAATAAACATAACCAAAGATTATTTATGCTCTGAAAACTTGACTTAAACAAAGTAATCCAATATATTCATAATTCATTTTGCAAATGCAATGGCACAGAAAAATGGAGCATCTTATATATTTTTACACTTCCCTATTTAAACTAGACAAATCAATAAATAAGTTCTGACAGGCTTCAATACCACTTTAGTCAACAGAACCGTGAAATGCAGTTTACAAAGAAACAATGTTAATCATCACATTTTAGCTTACAATAAAAATGATACAATTTTTCAAGAAAAGTATAATATCCATATAGCTATTTCTTAATTCCAGGAAATCTCTTTTACTAATATCTTGCAGTTAAAATGTATCAGGTTAATCACTAATAATGAAAATAAAATAACACCTGTTTGTTTTGTGACAGTTGCATTAAAAAACTGTTAGCTATCTTAATTCTTTTTCCATTTCAATTTAGTTTAACTGATAGATACAAGATTACATTAAAATTGTGCATATTAATGACACATGATATGACTATATATAAAGTTTATATATATAGCTTATATAGGGAGTTTATATAAAGATATATATATATATACACATATATGGTTTAAAACCATTCAAACATATTTCCTCAAACATTTATTATTTCTTTATGATGAAAACATTCCAAAAGTTTTCTCCTCACTTTTTGGAAGGTATAGCACATTATTGTTATCTATAGTCACTCTAATGTGTAATTTTACATGAGAACTTCTTATTCCTATCTAACTATAACTTAGTAGCAATTGACCAACCTCTCAACCCTCACTCCCCCAATATTCTCAGCCTGTTAATCATCATACTAGTTTTAAATGGGTAATCTAAAATTACTTGCAGAAACTTGCAAAGTTGAAAAATGGACTAGGTTTGCTTTTGTCAAAATGGAAAGTAAAGACCTAGGAATTGAAAGGACAGTTAGTGTTGTTTGAGGAAAGGTGCACATTGGAAAGAAGCCAAAGATGAAATTGCAACTGTGGACAGAAGCAGATGATCCCAAGTGGTCTCATGTGCTAAGTCAGACAATCTGGATTTCTTCATGGAAGATATGTGAAGACAGTGGTTGAAAGCTGGGGGCTGGGCAGTAATATTCTTTTAGTTTCAACAGTGTGATGTCAATCCCCAATCTGTTTCAGTTTTTAAAGATTCATTCATTTTTCCTAATTTTTAGAAGGTCTTAGAGACCCATAGCATGTCAAGAGGTCTAGTTGATATCTGAATAATTCAACTAAATTGGTCACGTATGATAAAAACAAAATAGGTTTATTTTCAAATCAAATTATCACACTTTTTAATGAATTTTTTTTTTAATTTTGTGTTAGAGTCACAGCTGAGGTAAATCAAATGAACAAAACATTTAGAGATAAGTACAAGAGAAATTCATATGTTATCAAGATTTAATTCATTCACTTTATTTTAAAATTGTTATAACTTAGAGAAAGTATTACATATGGATAATTTGAGGTTCCAACCAAAACCCAAGTTCCTTCAATAATGGTTGGCATTATTTAAGCATTAAAAAATCAAATATCCCATTTATTGACAAGTTATAACAACAATGGCAATTGTTCAGTTAATATTTTCCCCTGTATATAGTCCTTTTGATTTAATTTCAAAAGTCATGTTGATACCATAAAAAGAATCACAATACAAAAAAACATATGTACACATAATCATCAGTCACACAAGTGCAAAAGTATTTAATTAGGTAAATCATCAGAAATAGCCACCCTTAATGTGGTGGGAAAATAAATTGTGTGACTTAATTTTTCAAAATTATAATTTATTTTTTTAGTCATACACAGAATGGTCTTGTCAAAATATTCAGTTATAAAAACATTAGTTGTATGGGTTAAGTACTATAGTCAAGTAAAAATGTCAAAATGCAGTATCCAAATTTCTAACTCCAGAAAGTAATGAAAATATAAATTATAACAGTGAAATATTTATTTAAAAATAATTTTAAAGGTGCAAATATTTCATAGAATAGTAGCAGAATATATTTTTCTTGCTGTACTCTATCATATTGTCTTTTAAATACTACATTTCTGTTCTTTGTATCTACTATTAGCAGTTCATAGGTCTTTCAGGTTTTAAAGAGAATATAACATTGTTCTTATACATTTCCTGAAATTAAGAACTAAAATTTGTTGAGCTGTATTAAAAATTAAAATGATGTTCACGTAGAAAAGATTAAAGTTCTTGAAAACTTATTAAATGTTATTCATTTCATGTCAAGCTATATATAAGAAAAAAATAATATATATGTCTTGTATTATCAGAAAAAATGATTTCTTAAATATTCTTCCTCATATTTATAGAAATAAGAAAATTATAAACTAGATAGTAGAACTTAAATGAGGTTCAAACTTTTCATGAATACAATAAAAAAAGCATTTTTATAAATGGCCAACTATATTAAAATACCAAGTAAATTTATAATCTCAATATTTTGAGGCTATACAAATTTTATAAAGACTCTAAAGCAATAAAACAAAGGACTTAATAATATTGATAATATAATATTAATAATAAAAAGAAACTGATATTTTTATACATTCATTACCATACACAATTATAACTTCCACAAAGTAAGCTGTTTTTAAACTATAAATTAATTGGGATAATTAAATTGAAACAAAAATTTCACTTATTCTCTAGCTCAAAAATACTAACTAGTACCATAAAACTCATTTTATTTGTAGCATATTTTTCTTTCCTAGTACAGTTTCTGATTTTTGCTTCCTTATTTGCTATATTCCTACATTAAGCTATCTGTGATGGACTTCAAGGAACAAGCACCCCATTACTTCAGTGAGGTAGAAAAAGGCCATTTGTCCTGAAGCACAATTCAACTTATTACAATACCTTAAAAATCATAAAGGTGATCATGAATCTTTTTATGGAAATATAAATTTTGCAAAGTATACCTTTGTGTTATGTAATGAATGATTTAAAACAACAGCCACAGATCTAAGATAACCCTTGGTTGTAAATATCAAAAATCTTTTCATTTGTGTTTTATTATGACAAAAGTAAGTGTTTTAAATTGCAAAAAAATGGCATTTACCTTTTCCAATTGAGCGTTTTTTTTGGATTTGTATAAAAACTCTCCCACTGCCACAAAAACTGAGAGCACCAAGCCGGCTGCGAGAACAATGAAGATGCCACCAATATTCTGAACCCCCAGGGCACTGGCCTCTTTGCTCTCCTCCTCTGGGCAGCCATTGCCCCTCCACCACTTCTCCTTCATCATGTGCAGCTTGCCTTCCTCTTGCAGCTGAAGAATTGCTATGGTGATTTTGTCTCGATATGGAGAACCTACAAAAGTAGACGGTAAATTAATTATTTCAAAGAACACAGAATTTCATTTTTAAAGGTTAGCATGGTGAGAGTAGAGTCCTTGCTAATGCTAGAGTATGGTAATGTCCATTTTGAGTAGGGAAAACCAACTTGAAAAAGAGAATAGGAGTTTACTATGAAAAATAAAGCAAAAGACTTTTTTAGCAACAAGAATTTTGTTTTTTAAAAATAAAATGTTTCTAATACATAGGTTTAACTCAGAGTATTGGGGGAAAATCAGACAGGAAATAGGAAATTAAAAACAAAAAATGGATGAAATAGAAAGGTGCTTAATTCACATGTAGGCACAGTACTACACTGAGAACAGAACACTGATAAAAACAGTGCCTTCTGTTTTAAAGAAAGTTGTCGGGAAAATGTTTCCCAAGATCAAATACAATAATTCAGAGTAGTCATGATTATCAATCTGTATCAATAGCTTCTAATATTTATAGATAATGGGTACTCACCCTTATTTACTATTAGAAGTGAATTTAAAAAGTCAAAAAATGTACAGGGTTGGATTTTTCAAAAATCATTATAGCAATGTAAATCATAATTCAATAACCTTATGTGGTAAGTTTTTGTTTCTGATTTTATGCTTTAGGGCAAAAGGTTCTTTTCAGTGGAGGTGAAAATATAATGAAATTTGGTGTTTGTGCTTATGGTATATGTGCTTATATTCATCTGTATTAGCAACTACACAGTAAGTATCATTTTTGCTAATTGGATGCTCAGACCTACAGAAAAGTAATGATGTACATGCATCTTTTAACATCTGTCCCAAGGGATTGGTCTTATTGCTTTCTCTTTCACAGAAATAGCCTGCTTCTAAAAGGTAATTTTCTTCCCTAGAACATATACTTCACATTCACATTTCTCTGCACAATTCACCCAGCATGCTTTCCTGATTAAAAAAAAAAAAAAAAAAAAAAACAAAAAAACCCCCAACTAAACAGTTCAGTTTTTGTTCAAGGCTGCCTGTAATTACATGTGCAAATATATTTACATCTCTAAATCTTTTAGCAAGAGTAGCATCAAAATCAGACAAAGAAAATCATAAGAAGTAGCATCCTGTTGATAAGTGGGACAAGGAAAAATATAACAAACCCAACTGATGAGCAGTTTTTCTTCAAAGCAGTCCTTTATCTGCTCAGCTTTCCTAAAAGGGATGTCCTTGTAAGTAGAACTCTCTGTGCAATTTTCATTAGGCAAGTATTCCTTAATATATTAGGGGAATTTCAGCTTCTCAGCTTCTTTCCTGTGCTCTCTTTGAAATTTTACTCAATGAATTATGAATTCTGTGTCTCTGCCCATTCATGCTGCTTAGGGTATTAGCTCAGCCATTCTACTTTCCAATTTAATTGTTCAGTCATTGGATCCTCAGCCAAAGTTGTCTACTATTACTATTTACCTATCTAGATGTAATCCCTTGTCCTGGATTACAAACACTTTAAAATGAAAGATATCAATCTGTCCATTGTCCATTGGTCCATTCGTTATGAATTCTCAATCATTCCTTACTAAGTAGGCTCTAGGCAAATATCTTCATATTCTGAGTAAAACAATAGCTGATTAAAAGTATTCTTAACACAATATAAGAGTGATGATTTTGTGATTTGGGTCTCCATGATACGTCTTTCCTTTCAGCATAAATTAGAGTCATCTTGTTTTACTCTTCAGTTTCATTAATGCACTAAGTCTAGCCTAGTCTAGTGAGCTGTAATGTCACTTTTTCTCTGAATAACCATTCTTATTTATGTTTTCCCTCAAAATAAACATGAATCAAAGGAGAATAACTTCCTTTTAAAGGTGAGGAGCAGTTTATTGATTGTGTTTTTTAATTAGAAACCCAGTATCTGAATCAAATCTTGTGTTGAGAGCACTAAAATGGCCACAACTGGCAAGCATAAAGATGAAGTTTATTTTGTGAAAATAAAGTTATACACAAGGTTTGGAAGGTTTGTTTCTTGGAAAGTAGATTTTTAAATTAAAAAAAAATCTTAATCCATTCAAGTGCTTTGTGCAGCTCACTTCTTATCTTGAGGAGGATAGAAAGAATATTTTATTGTCAATTCTCCACACTTGGTAAGCCGCACTGGATGTTTATTCTAATAACTTCAAACACACTATTCTTCATTATATTTTTAAGGACAAAACAAAACAAAATGCATAAAAGCAAAAGCTATCCAGTGATGATTATAAATACATAATTTTCCGTTGCTAGCAAACCTCAACACACTTGTTTTCTTAGGATGTGTAATTGATATTTTATTCCAGCCAAAGCTAACATGCTTCATTTTGAGTTCTAGTTTTATTCAAACTTGGTGAGAGTTTCAACACAGCAGCGAAACTATATAAATTCTTTCTTTTTGTGAGATTACAAGAAATTGTTTAAAACTGTCTACATTTTAAATATGGACAAAAAAGTCATGGTTTCAAAACACTATTCAGATAAGCCAGATACTTCCTTAAGGTAAATTTTGCCCTTGTATCTTTATTATGCCATCTTTGATCTTTGTTTTTCTTTTTAAAAATTTTCTTTCTCTCATAGAATTTTCTTTGCTTATTGAAACATATTCTCCATATTGGTAGTAAGGAACTGATATATTTTAGTAATTATCTTTTTACAAGTTAACAATACATCTCATTTACAAGGTAAAAAGAATTGTAGCTTGCATAAGAGTGAAAGAAAAAGACAACAGACAGAGGGAGAAAGGGAGAATAAAGAAAAGAAGAGAGCAGAGGGGAGGACAGGAGAGGAGAGGGGACAGGAGGAGAAGAGAGGGGAGGGAAGGGAGAGGAAGAAAACAGGACAGAAGGAAGACTTGTTTACTATACTTCCTTGATGTGTCACATCCGTAAGACTTGCAGCTCAAAAATCTTCTATCAAAGGACGTGTACAGGCTGTTCTAAGTAACATACTATAGCTGAATGTGAGCGGACATATGAAAACCACAAATGCACTTACTCAGAATTTCCTCAACAACAAAATTACTGTGTATAAATGTAACTACATGTTAAATTTTGATCAAATAATTTTATTTAAAATTATCATTTCTTAAGAATTTCTTCCAAGACATATATTAAAGCTCCTTAGGAGAATAAATTGATTATTACAAAGAATGAACACAAGCCTCACCAAATATTTCAGAGATAATTTTCTGGGTTTGTTAAATTGAGATCATTTCGTTTTTGCTTCCTTCCTTCTTTCCTTCCTTCCCTTTCTTCCATCGTCTGTTCTTCCCCCATTCCTCTTTGCCCTCCTCTGCTTCCTTTGCCTTTCCATTTCCCAATTTGTTTTCCCTGCTCTTTGTTTTCCTCTCCTGTCCTTTCAGCTCTTTTTTTCTCTTCCCTCTCCCCACCTCCTTTCATAATGCCTTCCTTCCCCTCTTCTTCCTATCTGCTTTCTCTTCTTTTCTACCATTCTATGTTCCGTACTTACAAAGCAAAACACACATGTGCCAATTCACAAGTAATTCTAAAGTCTAAGCCTGCTATATACAATTTATTGAAGTGTTCATTTTCTTGTCCTTTTATTTCTTTGCCCAAACTTGTGATTTTATGTACCAACATTTCCCTCATCCCATTTCAGTCCATCTAGATAGTAGAGAAATGATAAAATCAATGCAATTTATATTATTTTTAATTCTGACAGAGACATATTGACACATAGCTTCTCTTTATGGTTGCACAGCAACTGCTTAATATCCAATTTACGGGCAAGTTCCCATCTATCCTGCCAAATTTCCTACTTGCAAATCAGTATTCTTTATGGTTTAATCAACTAAAAAGGTCAGAAATAAAATCATTCATATTTTCCATAAATATCTCTTTCTAAAACACTTTATAACAATATTTCCCAAACTGGATTTTCTTATATATGTTCCTTTTGGGAAATGTACAAGTGTGTTTCATTTTTGAAAGATTTCTTGGTTAAAGTTTCTTGACCGAGTAGTGCTGCATAATAAATTTATCACTTGAAGATTCACATTATATACAAGCAAAAAATACAGAAAGAAAAAGAAAGAAGAGAAAAAAAAAACATTTATAATGTTTATATTTATTTTCAGGGAAAAAATTTTTCCACTTATCTAGTAATTTTTCCAATAATTCTTTTCTTTTACTCCAATTTTTACTGCTTTATAAAAATAGCTACTATTTCTTGTAACCCACTACCTTAGATTATAATAGTTACCACTGTTTGGTCAGAAATCTGTTATTCCTTGTTAGATTTTTCTGCCTGTTCCTGTCTATGTGTCTTTCTCCCTGCCTCAGAGTTTACACATTATGCCACTACCATCAAGTTACTGTTTCATGTACTGTTCTACTTAGAATTAGGTAACCTTTATTTTTGTAAAATGCACTACATATTAAATTTAATCGGATTGCCATTTCTCAAGATATTATTTTTCATTCTGTGAAATACACTAACTTATGTTTCTTTTGGTTATGTAATTACATCAGAATCTCTAAACATGCAGCATTCCAGGAACTTCTCTCAAAGAACTGTAATAATGCCATAAATACTCCTCTTTTTGAAACACTTTAGTCTGGTAAGTGTCTTCTAAACGTATACCCCTTGAACCCTTTAAATGTGGCCTTAAGACTAGGCTGTTTCTCAGTGTTACAGAGTTTTGTGATCTCTCAGAATATAGGATTCTTTTTTCACATAGCACTAAGATAAATGTTATATTTAAATTTCAGGTTAAATCTTTAATCACTATATTCCAATTTTGATGTCCTATTCAATCAACTTTTCTCTTTCTCTCATTACAGTGTGACTCAATGTGTAAAATAAAAATAATTTCTAGGATTATTTAATACTTATTATTTCAATAGGCTATAAATGCATGGAGGACAGGGGTTGTACCCGTTTTATTAGTATAATTCCTAGTACACAATATTTATTGAATGAATGCATCCATAAAGTTATAGTCATTGCTTAACAATTTGCTTTAAGTGATTCTGAGATTTTTATTTAGCAATATGAAGGCCACAAGTGATGAACCCAAACTATATTAAATCTTTCTCTAATCTATACGTAATAAATATATATGATAACTTCAATACATTTCTTTGAAATAAAATATTTATTATACATAGCAACTGAACACTTCATGGACCCACTTCTACTTCCTTATGTAATGGATAAATTAGTATAAAGGTATTCTCAACACTCCATGTACTGGGAATAAAGCATTAAATATCCTTAATTTAATAGGATTATAAGGAATTCATGAGCAAGAATGATAAAAATAAAAGAAAACTAATTTTACTTTTAAAGTCATTTTTTCACTTCATAACACTTTAATCACAGGATGGTAAGTGGCAGAAAATGTTAGCCATTTTGCACTCTAGTAACTTATTTTCAGTTGTGAATTATAATGTTATGTTTTGATTAAAAATTTGCCTTGGTTCTCTAGAGCTATAGGAGAATATACCATTTCCTAACATATTAAACAATCCTTCCTACAACCAACCTCAGCCTTTTTTTCCTGAGTGTATCTTCTTCCTACTTCTCACGTTACAGTAACACAAGCGTGTACTTCCCTTCTGCATGGTGTAACTTCTTTTCACACTTGATTTTTGGGATGAACTTTCCCTCATCTGGGTAAATTTCTTCTTTTCATCTCTCCCTATTTTTACACAAATTTTCCCACTTGCCATGTATGATTTCTATTGTTTTGTACCATAGAACATTGTACATATTCTAATACAGCACTTAGTACATCATATTCTAATTTTTTCATGTCTTTTCCCCTTATCAGACAATAGAATAAGTTTCCTAAAGACAAAGGCCACATGCATTCCCACTGCCTGAATATTAATTGTAAAAACAAATATTACTCAGCACAGGTGCTAGATTCTAAGTACATAGTACTCAACCATAGCCTTGAGTCACAGTGGGTTCTGAGAACTCCTGGAGTTTTCAGTGAAAAAACTCTGACTCAAAAAATGAATCAAACATACTAATAATTTTCATGACAAAAAGGATATACAAATGTTAAGAAATCATATGCTAAGATGACCTACATAACATGTCGTTTAAAAAATGCACATTAAAACAACAATGAAATGCCATTTCACATCTATTAGAGTAACCAGTATTCAAAACACTACCACCACCAAATACTACTTAGGATGTGGAGAAACATCATTCCTACTCATTGCTGGTAGAAATGCACAATGATACAGACACTTGTAAGGCAGCTTGACAGATCTTTACAAAACTATCCACATTTATACCATATAAAATAAACTTTGTATTTAATAAGTTTAATACTCATACCTAAAAGAAAAACCTCACACCATTACCAAAATGTGGAAGTAACTAAGATATCCTTCAGTGAGTGAGTGGGAAAATAAACTGGAATATCCAGACAATGCAATATTATTCACTGCTTTAATAAAAATAAATAAAATAATAAAAGAGCTTAATAAAAGTTCTCAAGTCATGGAAACACATGAAACAAACTTAAATGTACAATAGAGAGGCCAATATGAAGAGACTACAAACTGTCTGACTACAACTATATGGAATTCTGGAAAATGCAAAATGATAGAGCTAGCAAAGTTATCAGTAGTTGCTAAGGATTTCAAAAGGGGGAGAATTATGAGAAATGGAAAAAATGGAAACAAAGTCTTTGTAAATAGGGAAGGGTGGAGAGGGTGAAGGGAAGGCTAGGAATGGGGAAAAAATAAGAACCAAGATGAATCATGTAATGGTACAAGTTCCCAAAGAGAAATGTAAATGTGTTGTATAGCTAAAATGTATCAATAAAAGAATTTTAAAAAAATAAAATAAAATAAAAGGAGGAAGGGATGGACACAGAAAGCATAGAGGATTTTCAGGGTAGTGAAAATACAGTGTCTGATATGATTCTTTCAAATTACAGAATGATAGCCCTGAGACATTTTTAGTTAAATGGATGCACCTTGAGACCATATTTTTAAGTGAAATAAATAGAATATGCATGTTTAAATATCACATTGTTTCTCTTTTTTGAGAAACCCATATGGTAAATAAGAACCAAAGTGGATGACAGATATTAGGAAGTAGGAAGAAAATATTTAAATAGAAAGGGGAACAAAATGGGGAAAGGTATGGAAGGAAAACAATAGAAGCTCATTAATAAATGAGGTAGAGACTGTTTTATTTCAGAAAGAAATATAGAGAAAATATCAAATGCATTGGCCACTGAGGATATTAAAATTGTAAATATCAAAGTTAAATACCTATATGCAAAATCGATAACTGGCTTAATTTGGATAGAAGTTGTGCTTTCTCTACTGTAGCAGATCTAACAATATGTCTTTATACCTTCTCTATAAAAGCAATAAAATGCATTCTACTTGATGTAATCTTTGTGTGATTCTCAGGAGAAAATTATTATCTAAGATTACAAAGAGAGATGCTTATATGAGAAACATAAAAGGTATCAATCAATAAAGAATTTAAATTATAGAGTTTGTGCCTTACTTGCCTTTTATTCATATTTTGAATATTTTCTAACTTATGTAAAAAGGAAATGCAGGGCTCAATATTATTGGCTCATAATGATACAGCACATTATTTTCTCTGGTTTGACATGTTTCAAATACATTACGTAAAAGCAACTGGAGCGGTAAATTTGTCGCCACATTTCTTTTCTAGGTATCAAATTATGATAATGACACTAAGTATGAATATAGAAATAGTTTTATCATATATCTGCCTTCTTATGACACTAGCATTTGTAGAGTAAAATGATGATAGAAATGGATATGGCAGGAATTCTTTCTTTCCTTACTGTGATATTTTTATTTCATATCCAACACAAAATCTTAATGAATGAATTTCATAACAAGGATCATTCTAAATAAAACATCATATTAATTGCTAATCAAGAACCCCAAACTTGGAAGAGAGAATAATTTTTTAAAGAGTGTAGGCTATCCATTACTTTTTCAATTTATTATTACCTTTCAATTGAAAGATAAGATACATGTGCTCATGTCATACGTGATATTTTGAGGAAAATATAAATTGTGGAGCAACTAAATTTAGTCAGTTAATCCACAAGGTTTTCTTTGGTACGGGGGATCGAACTTGGGTACTTGTGCTTGCACAGCAGGCAGCAAAACCACTGGGCTAAATCCCTGGGCCATAGTTTAGCCAGATAAGACAGTCATTTCCTCACTTTCTTATTTTTTCTGGTGAGAATATTTTCACATCCACTTTGTTAGCAATTTTCAAAATATAATTATCTTAAATACCACCAACTCTTCCTCTCAATTATTGGAGAACTTTTCTTTAGGACAATTCTTTGAAATTATTTATCTTTTTATGTCTCGATTTTTAGTGCTGGCATATAAAATTATGTGTATTTATCATGTACATCATGATGTTGTGAAGCCTAAATGTATTGTAAAATGATCAAATGTTTTTATGTTACATATATTCTGACAAATACTATGAATCTAATACACTTAACTCTTAGCACAATCCTATTATTTAAATATGATTGTAGGAATGCACAGACAAGGGCACTGAGTCTCCTAGCAGCTCAGTAACTTCACCTAGTGCATGAGGACACAGAGGTTAAACCATCTGAACACATGTAACCTGCATCTGTGAAGGAACATATCTGTGCCATAAATATACCTATTGCATGAAGGCCAGCAAAGGCAAGGCATGTGTATAAAATCTAACAAAATCTACTATTTTTATAAGAATTATCAATTTCTGCAATACTTGGATATCATTTGGTCATCATTTACAATATTAATAAAGGCTGCTCACATTGGTGCCCTCAATTCATCAAATTCCCTCCAGGTGCTTCACAGATTCTAGCATGCAGTCTGTTATCATCGGTGGAGCCAGCATAGCTTACTGAAACTCTCATTTGTTTTCAGTGACATGTAATCTAGGCAACAAATATTCCGGGAATGCACTGCTGCTACAGGTGTAATTTGACTTTTTTGTGTAATTCAGCTTCTGAACATTATTAGATCTCAATTTATCTTTGCAAAATCACTCCAGTAATATTGAAATTGTGCTGCTTATGCAAAGAAAAAATAGAATGCATTGTAATGGAAGGGCTGACCTGCAGTAAGATGAATAATTTGCATTAATTCTGTGCATTATGTTAAACTAATGAAGACAAATGTATTCATTCATTTCCAAAAAGTTGAAAAACTGAAGGCTGGCAATTTTATGCATCTATTATGATAAATATTACAGTACTTATTATATGATGAATTGGGAATTCTAGTAAAGGATGGCAAGTAAAACAAGGAAAAACATGGTTCTCATACTAATTTCTGTTCTAATAAACACTGACATCTGCATCCAATAACCAATATACCTCCTCTGGTGCCAGTTCTACATCTCTTATTTCATGGAATCATGGGAAATAAAGTAATAGTGGATCTTATGCATTAGATAATAGAAATGAAATTTTTGACTTTCACATTATTCACATTTCAAAGTGGAATATTTCCACAATAAAAATTCCACAATATAATCCATTATTACACTTTTTACTTTAGGTTGAGAATTAATAAAGACACTATGATGAGTTAAAACTTGCTGGAGAATTATTTAAAAAGAATACTGCTGTTTTGTATTAATATAAAATCAAAAACACTAGCTTGTAAAGGTATCATTAAATTCAATTATTAGATGACAATGTTCTCTAGCATTTATAATTAAATTTATAAATATAATAATATTAAAATGTACATAAGTTTCATCTGTGGCAAAATTATCTTCAAATTTAACCTAAAACAGTATTATAAATATAGTTACTTCTTTATATCCATCATTTATGAATTATATTTTATTCTATAACTAGGATATGACTAACATATTTGAGTTTTCATCACAGAAATCATTTTTATTTATTGTGAAATAATTAGACACTGTTTAGAAAATACTATTGATTGAATCCCACAAGTGAAATGTGAATAACAGAGATTACAGAAAATTCTTCTAGAATGAGCACAGTTCAGTTCTCTAAATCCCTTTCTCCGCTGCACATACATCACATATGTCATTAACATTGTGAAGGAAATAACAAATGCAGGAAACATTTCTAAGTTTAGAAGTAGCAATGAGAGACACTTCAGTCAGTTTATAGCATTTCTACCAAATCAAATAAAGCAAAGCAAAATAACACCAAATGGCTCTAATAGATTCTTTTGACTCCTGCTTTCCTTCCAGCTCACAGGCTGCTGAATCTACTTGGTCCTCCAGGTGTAATACACACTCAATTATCGAAAAGGAAAAACAAAGAAGGCTTTTAGTATTAGCAGTCAGGAGATAGGCAATTCAGAGGAAAATTCCATTAAGTAAAAACACTCTGTTCAGATAAATAGATTATCACCTATGGTGAATTAGGAGGCAAGATTATAGTGCTCACACATTTTAAATATTCCTTAATGAAACTACTGTGATTTCCTTTTTTGCTTGTACCTCATTCAGAGATTTAAAAATTATCATTTTGACTGAAATAGAAATTTCAGTTAATATACTATGAGTAAAAGCATCTACAACTTCTGAAATCTGCCTTACAGTAAATGCCATGTTAAAATAACATTGCTACCATCAGGAAAACTCTGAAAGGAACTTAATGTCACCCCAAACTTATTTAAACCAGCTCGTGCTTACTTAGCATTTACCTTCGCATCATTGTTGGGGTTTTTTTTGTTTTGTTTTGTTTTGGTACCGGGAATCGAACTCGGATCCTTGAGCTTTCCCAGGAGGTGGCAAAACTACTAAGCTAAATCTCTGATACCTCTCATCACAGTTACTTGCTCCACTCAAGTATTTTTGTGCAAATGTAGCTTCCCTAATTAAACAGCTTCTACGTGAGTCATTCAGTCACGTGAGCGATGTTACAACCCACTTTGGGCAGTCAGCGTCCCCCTAGGCATGATGAATGAGTCACACGGGGAGAGGCCTCACAGGCTAGTAATACCTGCATTTTTTAAAAAAAGAATAGGAGAGTGGAGCCCTTGTATAATTTTTAAAATTTGTTTCTGATTTCCTATTCCAAACGAGTTGTGGTATTTTCTGTTTCATTCACCTCACTGAACCACTTATACCGTCATAATAAACACAGTATCTTAAAATCAGAGCAGTGCTCAAAGCAGAGAAGTGTTCCTTTCTTTGATCACATTTAAAATAATAAAGATGGACCTTTTGTTTAGAATTACAGCTGCTTAAGACAAAAATTCAAAGTTCCAGGGAATTTCTGGAATTTATCTAAATTTTCCCAAATCTGAGTCCCTATTTATCTCACTCATTCTTGATGAGAAAACAGCATGAACTTCAAACAACATTTTTCACATTAATTACATTCTTTTTTCTGTTATTACTTTTTTGTTGTTTTTATGGTTAAAATTTTAAAACTATGTAAATACAATGTATTAATAATTTCTATGTGCTTGGCAATGATCACATAAAAGTCACATTCTAATTACCTAGGAAATATAGACAATGATGCTAGTTGAAAGTCTGTAGGAAATAAGAATTTCATTCCAGTATTGCAGTTATATTTCATTGTGTTTGTTAATCACTAAACAAATATGAATAATCCATGAAACAATATTTCTAGCAGAAATATGAAATAAAAAACCATAAAGTACTACCTGAACATTTTCCTCTGAAGTATTTAAGAGAGTGAAGTGTGAACCTTTTTGTGCATTATACTTTTCTTATGAAGTTACATGAGAGAGATAAGATTCATACAATATGTCCTGAGACTTAAAATCCACTTTGATGTTATACTGTTTGAATTAATAATATATAATTCATTAAAGTCAAGAATTTAATATTGTCACATTAAATACAAATTATTTGAATAAAAGAAACAAAAATGTATTTTTGTGCTTGATAGTTAATTATTTGAATATTCATTTTTTGGAACTTGAATTATTGTGTTCCAATTTGATACATTCAGAATTAGGCATAAAACAAAACAAATAAAAAATTTATATATAATATCTTTTTTAGTAGTTAGGAGATATTTTAATACATTTAAATTTAATATTATGTGACAAAACAAAGTGATAAAATACTCTACTTGGTCATATTTGCCATGCCATAATATTTTAATCTTTTGAATTTTTATTAATATACAGTCAAGACTGAAATTCTAGGAAGGTCCTTATAAAAGATATTTATCATCAACTATTGCCTAACTTAAAAAAATCTTAATGAAAACACTGATATACTGTATATCACACCATACTAATCTATGTACTAGATTGCACCTAGAAATAATCCAAATCAATTTCTATATTTCAAACCAGTGACTTTGTCAGTATCAATGAATATATTTTATAATAACTCAGCTTTCTCATGGGTTGATTGGCCAAGAATTCAATATATAAGGGGAAAAAAAGTATACATCTTCAGGCTTATAGTTATAATTTATTTTATTCTTTTATCTTTTCTAAAAGTTGAGCTTAAAATTAAAAGAAATAAAAATCATAAATGCTATAGTTTGTTTTCTCCAATTTAGAAAGTTACCTTAAAATTTTTGTCCATGTATCTAACAATATTTTGCATTACTTTAGATTATCTTAAGTAAAATACATTAGTGGTTTTTAATGATGTCAGGGATAGAGAGGGAGTAAAAATTGCTCTTTGTTTGATTAAAACTGCAATAGAGTATTTCTTCAGGGATAATTCAACTGTTATTTTCCTTTTTAATGTTTTTCAGATTTGAAACATCCAAATGGACTATTGAGGATTATATCATGTACTATTTTGATTTAATTTTAGTACTTCCTCAAAGCAAAACATTATGATAGAGTCTGGTTATTGGTACATTAGACTCACAAAACAAGAAGGAAAACAAATAGAATCTCAAGTTCAAGGCTTCATATTACACATAAGTCAAAATTGTTTACTTGAGAAATTTTGATATGTGCTATTATGTACCTTAAATAATGAAAAATATCTGTGATATACTCTATAGTCCTCTTACATATTTCCTGAATCTTATTCACTCCTTACTGAATTTATTTTTACATTTTTGAATTCTTGATTAATTCAAATAAACTGGATAACTCAAGTTTATTTAAAGAGGTTATCACATTTCATAATAAAATATGCAAAGTTTGTCATTAGCTTTAAAAATCATTTACTTTCTTTATGATTCAGTACCATATTTCCAGATGTAGAATTTATTTGTTCAACAAATAATTGAGGGTCCACACAGTACATACTGCTTATAACTACAATAAAAATGAAAACAGACAGACAAAAATCTCTCCTCTATTCCAGATAAAGCAAAGTAACAGGAAATGGCAAAGATTTACAAGAATTTCACCCCTTTCAAAAACAACACAGAACAATGTTTGTTGGAGCTCACCTCAAATGAAACTCAGGGTAGTGAGCCTAGAAAATGGCTACTTTCACCCCCTCAAAGCTGCTTTAAGAGTGTGCCTAACCATATTTCTTCACTTAATTTTTTGCCCAACTTATAACAAAATCTAGGAAGTTGCAAAGGTCATTATTCTATAAACTATTCAAAATTTAGTTTTTAAAGGATTGTCTGGTGATATAACCATATTATTTTACCAGTTAAAAGAATCTAGCTATGTATAATGGCACAGGCCTCTGGTTCCAGCTACTCAGGTAGCTAAGGAGGAGGACAGCTTGAGCCCATGATTCATTTAGGGCTAGTTTGTTGGGCATGCTCAGATCTAGTCTCTTAAGCAAACAACAACAAAAAACAAAAACCGAAACAAAACAACAAAAAAGGAACCTAAATTCCATGGATTTCAAGTGACATCTCCAAAAGTATAGTATGTGACAGGGCTAAATGCAGAATATCATTGTGCCAAACACTACACAGTGATATAAGAGCAGATTCCTAATCTTTTCTCTTAAGTATATGTTATTAAATAATTTGTGCATCACAAATGCTAAATAAAGAGTGCAGCAACTTGAAGTTTCTGGGTTCATTCAGTGTAATTCTTACTGAGTGAAAGGATCATTTTTGACCTAACTATGGAGAATGCCACGGTTTTTGTCTACGCACAGCTAGGGCAATAAACCCAAACCTTACTGAGAATATAACAATTTAATACATTTAAAAAAATATGTTTCTCAACCTATCATTCTGAAAACGCAATCATTTTTATGTTTTCACATCAATATTAATGTGGAAATATTAATATTGTTGTACAATTAAATCTAATGGTAAAATTTTGAATGTATACATAGTAGAGACAAGACATTGGGAGGTCTTTGCTGCAAGCACTAAAGGGGATGTATTTTCTATGGAAAATCTGAAAACAATAATAGCAGTAATTATCACCATGCATTGACAATCTAAAAATGTTAAAATAGTTTTGCAAAATGTGTTTCAGAGTTCTAAAGTTGCAAACAATTATTGTTAGCTTATTATGATACTTCAAACTAGCATATATTTATTTATTATTCCTTTATCAGGTTTGTATTCTACTTGAACATTAAATTAGAGAATTTCCATAATGCAATTGATCTCCCAAAATATGTGAGCCCAATTATATTTGTATATGTGGGGAGAAGAATTTAAGGTTATTTTTTTAATTCTACAGTGACTGTGCATTCATTTTTAATGTACTGTATATATCCAGGGATATGTAATATTATGAGAATGAATGTCTTGAAATTTTCTTAAAGCCATTTCAAGTTACTTTGAACCATTTTAGATGATTTAACCAAATATAATAGGATTTAATGGTAAATATTTTTTGTGAAGTAATATAGTCGAAAATTGCAGACTTCTCAGTCATTTGAAAGTTCCTGAACTAACCCTAAAGGATTGAAGATGTGGATAGTACTGCAAATTCTGGAATTCAATGTGAAATGAGAATTTTATGAAACTATGTCCAGCTTTTTAATACTGCTTATCTGTTGGTTCATTTGAAAGAAACTTTATAAAATTAAAATTCATAAAATTGTGATTGAAGATATATTGACCAATATGACTCAACTACCTATTAAATAAGAACACCTAAAATCATTTGGTCAAGTCATTAAAATTTTGTAGGCATTAAAAAAATTACACTGTTACTAAATGCAGTGTTACTAGAATAAGCCAATAAGTATGCATTTTAATCCTCTCAAAAAATACTGATGCAATTAAAATATTTTAACTTTTATTTTTTCTTTTGTATGATCAAGTTCCTATTGCTGCTGCAACAAATTACCATAAACTTCTTGAATTAAAACAATACCCAATCCACCGCCCCCCTTCTTTTTTAGACAGCATCTTGCTATACAGTTCAGGCTGGCCTTGAATTCAGAGATCTTCCTGCCTCAGCCTCTGGAATGCTGGGATTACAGGCATGCACCACCATGCCAGTCAGTACTCAATTCACTATCTCACACTTGCAGAAGGCAATAGTTCTAAAATTGAAGTGCTGAAGTGCTATATGTTATGCGCCCTAGGAAAGAATTTGTTTCCTTCTCTTTCACTTCTAAAAGTCAACCTCATTTCTTGACCTGTGGGCTCTTTCTCCATATCTAACCCTAACAGGAAGTATTTTATATCTTTTATATCTTTATATTGCATGTACTATAGTATTATATATCTGCGCAATAGCCTTTAGCACAGCTAGGACTATGGTATGTGCTACCACATCCAGGTTGACAATTAGGATTCTTTTATTTTTACTTTATTGCTGTAACTAAAAATAACTTTGTCATGTGTAAAAGGGGAAATGTTAAAGACAATTAACCGTGGGTGCCAAATACTCAAGACATGGCACTGGCATATAGTCTATTTGTACCTTCCTTTAAGTAAAACAATTTAAATAATATTCATAGGAAGCTTGTGTTGATTATTCTTTTAGTTATTGGCTAAGTTAAATAGTAGTCAAAAGTCTCATATCTGAAAAAAAATTGTTCCAAACCTTCATTCCATTCACAAAACATTTTAAAATATGGGATTGAGAAGCAAATGTTCTTTAGGGAAGGTGGTATATCAACATTGATACAACAAACTTTTTATTGGTTATTTAGTTGAAATTAGTTTTTTTTAAAAAAATTATCCATTTAGTGACATAGGTCCAAATTGTTAACATACTTTTACATTATAAAAATAAAAAAGAAAATTGTAAAGATGTATTTGGTAAAACAAAAGTCTTTGTGACACATGTGGAAGCCCTGCTTCCGTCCCTTCTCATAACAACTAAGATTAATGACAAAGAGCCAGTGGCCCGCATGTGACCTACCCATGGGAGTGCCAACACCATAACCTTTGGAGTCTATAAGGCCCCCAATCTGCGTCAGGTTACAGTTCCGCTGGGTAACAAACTCGATGGTTGTTGACTCCATTAGGAAAGCATAATCAGAGGTGAGGACTCTCTGGATTCCTTCTTCATTACTCTTCACCAGCACAGACTGTCTCCTGCTACTCATAAAGGCCCACATTTTGTCATATGTGGAGATTTTTGATTTCTAGGAGAAAATAAAAATAAATTTAAATGATAATCATGATATTTCTCAATTTTCATGTGATTCTACAATATTAAACAAAATTAATTACATTTAATTTACTCATACCACTCTATAATTATATTACTATCAATAAAAATAAGTTAAAAACATTTATGGAATGTTTCTCGTAGCAATACATCTTTTAAAATTTATTGTAATCCTTCATTATATTTCCAAATATAAGAAAGCATTTTTTTAAAATTAAATTATGAAAAAATGAAGATTAATAATGAGAGTCTTTCATGCTTATACCTTTCATGAGCATTTTATGTTTACTATTTCATGTTTTTAACATAACTATGACATCAAGTTAACACAAGCCAGACACTGGACAGAGATTGATGCTGCAAGAATTTTTGGTTTTGACCAATTTGGTTAACTGTAACACAGACATCACATTAATTCACAAAGATACACAAAAGTATAGATAGAAGAGAGGAAAATTTGATACAAATAAAGTTATAAATAAGGATTACTATATTTTCATGGAAACACAATCTGGTCAGCATTAAACCTTTTTTAGCTTGCCTAAAGACAATCAGAAATTTATTATTCAGGAATACTTATTAAGAATTACTGGTCCAACAATATTGTAGATTTATAACCAACTGAAAATCCTCAGTATGGTTTTACCAGAACTTCATTATTAAAAAAAGAAATGAGTTTTGTTCAGAAGAACTGATAGAGCATAAAAATGAAAAAGGTTAGTATCTGCTTATTGAAAGCTCATCTGTGAAACTCTTACCCTTAATAATACTGATACAAATACAAAAATAATACTGAAGCTATAAACACAAGCTAACTCTATCATAAAAAATTAAAACTATATTCAAATAAATAGAACAAAATTCTCTTTATAGCTTAAATGTGCTTTCACTTCTATATGTGTAAAGTCACAAATGTCATATTAGTACCATTTCCACTGAAAGGCAGGTGCACAGCATTACTCAGAAAACTTCTGGCACTGCTTCAATGATAAAATGGGAGCACAACACTGATAGTTTATTAGAAAAAACTAAAGTACAACAAATGCATTATAAAGACAAGAATAGCATTATACTAAGAGAGAGTAGAAATACAAACCTTTGAAATACACTGGAACACTAAAACACATGAAGAGGTAAATAATGCAGCATTTGAAAGACAGCACCTAAAGCACCTAGTATCATATTGATATGATTCCAAGTTTGAGAAAATATGATCAAATTGTTAATCTGTAGAATACAAAATGGAAATGCAAAGGATGTTTCATTTTATTATGAAATTCTCATTGAGATCATTAAAACTAATAATGAGTATTTGCAGTCTCATTTGTCTGTATCAATCAGTCACAGAATAAGGAGAGCCAGAACAGGTCATTTTCTTTCTTAGGAGAAGTTTTTCTACTAATATTTTGGATCAAGTGAACACTAAATACAAAATAACCCAAAATTTGAACTCACCTGCAGATTGCAGGTTTTATATGAAGTAAAATGGACACAGTTTTTGTTTTATCATGATGCATGTTGACCCTCCCTATGAATTTCGTAATGATCAAAGAATTTCTGAAGTTCAAACCTATTATGTCATTCAACTTTATTTATTTCCACAGAAAATAAAAAAGAAAAGTAATATTTAGCAACTTTGACAATTATGTTTCTTTTTATCATTTTCAGTAATGAAGGGGGTATAGTGAATTACAGGTTTAGAAACAACAATCTATACGCTTTGAATTTTCCTGAAAGTCTTACATTTAAAAGAAGAATACTTATGATTAAAAGTACTTGAGACAAGATCTTAGACTTGTTGGACCAGTGAAGGGCACTTTTTTCTTTATACCACTGACAACTCATAAGTAATTGATTATTTTCACTTTAGTAAACATAAATTCAGAAGAGAGTAGGGTTGACCAGAAGCAATGATCACTACTTCTGCAATTCTTATCAGTTTAATACATGCTCTTATGAAAGGCACTTCATCCCTCAAAATTTTATTTTACATAGACATCAAATATACTTGCCAAACACAATTATTGTGAAGATCAAATAAGACATTATATGTTAACATTCTACTGTCTATGTTGCAGTAAAGTATTCCATAATTTTTATTTTTTCAAAATAGATTACAGTACCATCAGGTACTTGTGTAGGCATAATTCTGCACACCACCTAGGTTCCAGATATCATGAATAATTAGTATGCAAGAACATAACAGATATTCCCCTTCATTATTGGAACAGTGAGAAGCCAAAGTTGATATGAAACAGATTAGGCATGGGTGGTGACTTTGAAAAGATGGCTAAGACCGCTGTGTGGAAAAGGATCATCTGTAGCAAAGGTAGATATAGTAAGGCCATTTATAACCACACATAGACAGAATCAGTGTTGGAATGAGGACCCAGAACATAGTGTTATACATGGGAGACATCTAAAAATTCAAGATATGAATACACATGTGTTATAGTTCTCCATCATTTGGAATGTATGAAGTAAAGAAGATGTTTGGATTAAGTTAGTCTGTGGTTTCTATTTTAAAGCTGATCAGAGAGAGAGAGAGAGAGAGGGAGAGGGAGAGAGAGAGATCTAAAAGATGGGTAAATTTGAAGGTAAAATGATCATACCTAATAAATTGTAAGTGTCTGAGAAACATATAAAAGGATCTATAATGTGAAGTTATATACGTAAGTCTGAAGTTGAGTGGAGAGGTCAATGCTAAAAATGTAGCTATTTTCAGTCCTCTTGGATATAGGTGACAAAGTAGTAGAGGTTGAAAAATGGAGTAAAGAGGAAGCAAATCTTATGATCAAAGCTTGTGAAATTTTGAATTTTGTGGCTGGCATAAAAGTCAATCTGTCAGGCATAAAAAGAATTAAAAGAGATAAAGTAAGAAACTCTGGGAATTGTAGTACTGCAAAAATCAAGCCAGAATGTTGAGTGAGGTATTGATTGCCCTTAGTGATTTTCCTTTAAAAAAAAATTACAAACAATAAGAAATGAGTAATTTCCTTTCAGTCTGGCAATTCAAGATTCCTTGTTTACTAAGATTTAATTGAAGACAATGAAGCATTTAGAAGTCACACTGAAGTGCAATAAGGAAGGATTTGCACAAAGTATACTGGAGTCAGTAAATGCAAAATAAAAAATAAAAATGTAGGACTCCAAAGAGAGAAGAATGTTTTGGTTTAAGTAAAATTTTGAAAGACTGAAGAGATTTGAGCAAGTTTAAATCCAACTGAAGATATTTCAAAAGGAAAGAAGGATTTAAAATGTCAGAGAAGGAAAGTACAATCAATACCACAAAGTTCCTTCGACCAACATCTTGCTGTTTCCCGCACCTCCATTCACCCCTGGTATCCAGTGTTCTGATCTCTGCTTCAATTAGTTTTGCCTTTTTTGATTCTACATACAAGTGAGATCATATAGCATTTGTCTTTCTGTTCCCGATATATGTCATATATCATGGTAACCACAGTTAGTTATAGGTGAAATTTGCTAAGAAATGATCTGAAAAGTATTCACTGTTGAAATAAAAACATGTAAAATTATGGGTATGTGAATTATATTGATTATGATAATCATTTTACAATGTACACATACATCAAAATATCTTGTTGCACTCTATATAGTAATACAATTTTTATTTATCAATTATACCTTAATAAAGTTATAAAAATTATGAAAATTTCCTAATAATGTGAATTTCAAGTAGAATGAATGAGGATTTAACATACTCAATTGACATGAGCTGTAATTTCAAAACATTTATTTTAAACATACATGAATTTATATTCATTCACACTGTAAGATCTATTATGTTAGCCAAGAAAAACATGGCTGAATATTTTTCAACTGAAATAAATTATAACATTATGAAGAATAAAGAAAAATAGAGGCAAGCTGCCCAAATTTACAAATCAGAAATAAAAAGGCACTTAAGATCAGGGAGAAGGTAATTAAAAACTGAAATTAATAATCAAATATTTGTTGAGTGTGAAATTTTTATGCAAATTGACCTAGTACAGTGGGCACATCGTGCTGCAATATGAACTAAAGATTCTAAGTGGAAGACTATGGGCCTATTGAAAAATCACCTGCAAAACATTTTGTTGAGTTTATTTATGACTATGGTTCAGAACTAAGTGGCTGAACCAAAATGTCCAAAGCCTTTGAAGGTTCTACAACCACAGCTCTGTGGAGAAATGAGGACGGAGAAAAATATCACGAAATATTCCGGCACTTACATGGCGCCCGGCCTGACAATTACCGCTCCGAAATTCATTAGAAACAATTTTCCTGAAAAATATATTACTTAAAAAAAATTAAAACTGCAAAACAAATAATCAGTTAAGCACATCATGAAAATTTTTCTGTAAGGAAAGAGTTGAGGTTATGACAAATAGTAGGGTAGAGAAACTGCTGAAATCAAGTGTAGATAAGTAAAAATTATATTGAATTAGTGAGTAGACATAAAGTACATGTTATTCTGTTTCATTCTTTTTCTTCAGAGATGAGACAATAAAGGTTATTTGCTAAGAAAAAATAATTGTACATGAAGGTAGATGAAATATATGATATAATTTTAATAGAATAACTTTAATTACATAAAAAATAATAACTTCTTTGGCAAAAATGAAAAACATTCCTAAAGATTATCCTTACAGTTATATTGTGTGAAGTAATTTAGATAGATGAAACCAAGCAAATAAATTTAAATCATGTCTCAGAGACAGTGTATGAAATCCCTACAAAAACAAAGCAGAACAAGAGAAAAACATTTTTAAACTTTTGTATATAAAATTATCTTATTTTCTCATTCAACTTTTCATATTTACCAATGTGAATACTAGAAAAACTTTCTACTTGATTCCGTCTTTTCTTAAATAAATCTAACATAATGACAGTTCTTTGTTACTTTGGATGTATTTGGGGTGTCAATGTTAGCAGAGTTTATTTTATCAAAATGCAGAGGATTGTGAGCTGATTTGTTTTTTGCTATGTCAGCACAAAACCAATAAAAGTACCTCATAAGACACTGCTCATAAAAGCAGTTTTCATAGACTCTGAGAGATCAATGAAAAGATAAAAGAAGAGATTCTTGTGACAATAAAAATTAAAAGACTGGGAAATACAACACTTTTTTAAAATTCACAGTTGCTACAATATTTTATCCTTTAAAAATATCATACAATGCAAATATTTAAAATTTAATACATGTTCATCTAATTTAAAACATAAAGAAAGGTTAGTTTCTGCTAGAGCTCTAAATAAAGCTTGCAACCTAAAAAATGTTTGACATTTTGCAAATCTCAAATAAATAAGGCATTTTAGGCTTGTTTTTCTTGAGATACAGTTTTCAAACTAAGATATTAATGTAAGAATAGTGCTTCGAAAATATATTTCTATCCCTTCCAAAATGTTATGAAAAGAAGATTTAAAAAGTAAGAATTTCTCATCTCACTTGCATAGATATGCCTTCTTTTTTCTTGCTGAGAGCAATGCATTTTACCTATACATCTTCATGTTAAAGAATATCTTTAGCTTAATGAATATCTTAGGTTTAGATACACAAATGAAATTTTCATCACTGTTTATTTTTCTGGTGTCAAATACAAATTAAAATCTAGAAATTATCTTGCACTCGTCTACTTTTATAAGCCTTCCAGACCACCTAAAACTGATAAGAAAATATCACTATGAATGTTTAATAGTAAGAATTTAGTATTAGCTTCTTACATATGTACCAGGGTATAGTTTTTATCATGAATGAAATGGGAAACATGTAACAGTAATTTTGTTTTGCATAGCATAACTACAAAGCATCAACAATACAGAAGAAATTAAGTACTAATTTTCTGTTTTATTGTAAGTAATAATATTAATGCTTACTTCAGCTTAGTTATATTAAAAAGATAGGAAGATATTAAACACTAACAGATTTTTTTTTAAAGAACAAATTCCATTTCTTTTGATGTCATCTCCTATATCATAAATCTGGAAGAATTAGTTCAATTTAGGTATATAAATTAATATGGCAAAATTACTAAGATTAAAGAAAATAATTACTGACATTTTTTCATAATTACAAATGTAAATTCGAGGTACTTGGCACTTTCTCAAATTATTCCTCTGTAATAATTTCACATGGCCTATATTAACTATTTGGCTGTAAATAATTTAATATTTTTTTGTTATGAAAAAGTCACACACAATAATTCCTAATATGTGGTTAAAGAAAAAACCTTTAGGGACCAGGAATTTAGCTCAGTGGTTTTGCCACCTGCTGTGCAAGAGCAATGACCCGAGTTCAATCCCCGGTACCAAAAAAAAAAAAAGAAAGAAAGAAAAAACCTCTAGTGAGCTCTCTCTTGGTAAAGGAGAATCTGGCTGAGATTTGGATTTTAATTTTTTATTACAGTAAATAAATTACCCAAATACTGGAACATATGTGCCAGGTAAGAACAGCTGAGCCCTATCTGGGCTCATCTGACCTCGGTCACTAAGAAATTAGAGTTAATTCAGGAAAACAGGACAGAAGCCATATGTGGTTGATATCAGAGGTGATTCTGACTCTGGTGCAGTGATCTGAAAAGTTTTTGGTGGTTAGCAAAGCTGTCAGTCCTTGGAATAATTCTGGCAGTTTTATCTCAGAGCATCTGCAATCTCTGAAAACAGGATATTTGAAGGGAAGGACAATGGAAACAGAAAGAATTGCTCTTCTCCATGCTACTGCAAGTTAACATAAGAAGAAAAGAGAGCAGTATGCCTGAGCATAGTATGGTAGGCAGAAAATTTAAAACCATTTGGTACAACTAAAGAATTTTTTTAGGTAATAGAAACAATGTCTGACACTTTTTTCTGAATCATTCAGTCTCTCTAGTCCTCTGGTTATTCCATTCTTTAAATGAACCTTGATCTTTGAAGATCAATGAGCCATTGATCTTCCTGATCAAATGTTATCTTTTCTTATTAATAAATATTATAATTGACAATATATTTTACTGTCATGTAGCCAGAATGAGCTAAAAGTAGGAAACCTGACCACACTGGATCTATGCAGGACAATTGACCAGCCACAATTCCTCATTCCTATTCAATAAAAAGCTTCCTTAATATTAGCATAAAAATGTTATGAAGGATTAATGAAAAAATCTATCTGAAGTCTTTTTGACAAGAAATAAGCATGGTTAAAGTATTCATTCTCATTGCAAGTTTTATGCAATTAATCAACACAGAAAGATCGTAACTTTAGATGCCAGGACTATAGCATATACCTACTGAGTGCTTATGTGTATGATTTGAACTTAGGATAACTTAAAATCTTTTAGGAATATGAAAAATACACCTCTTTCATTTTTTTATAATGTAACCCAATCACCCTCAAAGGAAAGACAAGGAAAGCAGCCTGAGCCCTTGCTGAGTGAGGATCTTCACACACCTTGGCACGCCCTGTAATGTCAGGACTTTCCCAGTGAGGAGCCTCAAAGGCACAAAGCTGTTGTTTGTATTTCTTCTCATTCTCTTTAGTACTTTGCTTGCATATTCATTTACTCACTTGTTCTTTTGTTCTAATAGATGTCCCATCTTGGCAAGAAATACCATGTGAGGCACTTCACATGCAGAATTGAGCCCAACACAAAGCATGACCACTGTCCAGCAAAGGTCAGAGTAAGTCATGCCCATCCCATTAGTAATCGGTCACAGTTTTGCTAGTTATCTTACTCCTCTCTGTAACTGATGCTAAGAACTATGAAGAGTAGTGTAAAAACAAAAACAAAAAACAGGCAAAAATTTAAAAAATAACCCTCCACACTTGCATCTTAATTTTTAAATTTTTACAGTTTTAAAAACTTTTACAAGCATCATCTTCACCTTCTTCACTAGGGTTTCAAATGTTCTTTTGAGAGTTGATGCAGAGCTCATCATACTATTTTAAATTTAACATACACATACAAAATATATTCATAATTATACCAAAATATACACAAAATGTGAATGTTCTTTCACTATAATTGTAAATAAATAGTTTCAGGTAGTACATAGGGAGGCGAGATGAACCATTCTAGTCACATCCGCATCTACTAGCTGAATCACAATAGTCAAGAATCTGACATGTATAAAGGAAGCACATCAATGATTTATGAACTATTAATTTGGGTTACATTTCAATTAGAAAATCATACATTCTGTAGCCTAGGGGCTTTGATGTGCTTTTTACTCTAGTTGGAATATAATTCTCCATCTGCTCTCTATACATTATTCGTTCACTTCCAATCTTTGCTCATACGTCACATTTTCAAGACTTCCAATATTTGCCCTATTTATAATTGCAACCTTTTTGTTTACTGAATATGCATATCTTCCTCCTGCTTTATTTTTATCTGCAATATTTATTGACTATGGTATATTCTGCTTTCCTCTTTTTATGTGATTGTTTTGGTTACTCTTATTTATATCAGCTTTTTGACAATAGGATGTTTGTGATACATCATGAATCTATTTATCATGCGGAGTTGTTAAGAATACATACTGAATTTTAATCCTTTTTACTTGCCCTTCTCCCCTCCTCCTTCTCCCACCTTCCCTATGGTCCCCTTCCTATCTGCATAAGGACTACCTCCCTGTCTGCTTTCCCTTTGTACTTACTTATCTTTTTAGTTTCTATCCCCACAAGTGGATGATTACCCTCCATTGGGCAGAGAATTTTGGAGATAATTAGCCTTTGTGCCTGGAACAGTGCCTGGTTTATGGTGGATATCAGTAGATATTTATAGAATAAATTAGAAAATAAAGGAATGCATACAATAGAATTATACACTTGTGCTGGAGTTTGGAAGACAAGGGTATTAGCTTCAATTCTGGTGCTGTCAATCTAAGTAATCTTTGATGAGTAATTTCATCTTTCTAGAACTCAATTTGCTCAACTGCAGAATCAATAGGCTAGGCCATATAAATGCTAATATCTTTCAGTGGAGATAGTCTATATATTCATGAATATTTAAAATAATAACTAGACATTTGCTTCTCTCTTTCAGATTTTGTTTATGGCTTATATCAAAAAGAAAAGATACATCACTGGCCTAGCTTTAAAGTAAAGCATATAGTGACACCAATGCTCAATATAAATAATTTTAAACTCTATTTAACTTCAAATGCAACTTTAACACATTAATAAAAAATACATTTCATTCCATATATATCAAGGAAGGGAAGTAACATTAGTATACTCTTCATTTTTTTCCACTTCAGATCCTGACTTCGCTATGTGATTCCTGTCTTCTAGTCATTTCCTGAATATTGTTATCATTGTTAGAATATTGTAGTACCCATGTTTTTGCTTCTCCTCAGCAAACAGTAAAAGTTTAACAATTAGCTCTCTGGAAAGGACAATGTACGCTGATTTGTGGTATTTGGTGGTTTTACTTGCATTATCTTTGTTTCTGTGTTTACTTTATCTCCTCTTACTTTATGCCCCCTTGCTGATTTCAAGCTATGAACCTACCTACTGTCAGTCAAACGATACAATTTCTGAAAGTCACTTTAAGCCAGGTCTAACATACCATTACTTCTCCACCAAAAGTCCTAGGCCACTTAACTGCTGAAAAAAATCCTCCAGTAATCTTACTCAAGCTTCAACCACCCAAATCCATAGGAATAGAATGTATTTTCTCAACACCTGAACTTGTTTCAGTTTCAAAATCAATTATTCAACTATCCTACTCTAGGACTGTATCCTTTTCTTTCTTGTTCTGCTTATTCACATTTGTCACTGGTCACATTTCTGTTCCTGCTGAAGCCTCATGCCCACTAAGACCTGTGGTTTTAGAATTCATTACGTCTTCCTTCTTTATTTCTAATTCAATCACGGGAGCTTCTATGATCCCTACCCTCAATGTAACTGTTGCCAATGTACTAAACTCATTAAAGTTTCTTTGCTCTTTGTGGCCATTTAATTCAACCCCAATCCTGAATGAATTCTACTGCACATATCCTTTGAAATTTGTAACAAAACAAGGACAACGTTGCTAGAGAACTTCACAGCAGTGAGTGCAAAGCTAAGATAGATGACCCATACCACTCAGAAATCCTCGTCCTCTTCTCAGCTTATTGTCTACAGTGCAATTTCAAATTTCTCCTTTCCTGAAATTCAAAACCTTTTATGAACTCATTAATTTTTGACAGTGGTCCTTGACTTTGCTGCACAGAGAAATATTAAACCAGGTATGGGAAAACAAAGGCAAATTCAAAACACTATTGCATCAAAAACATTTTAATATCAAAATCTCTTATCTATTTCATTTTTGTATCATTTTTTCCCACAGTAAAATCTTCATGTTCTACTTTGGTTTCCTGAACATCCCTACATCATTTTAAAGAATCTTACACTAATTATAGCTCTGTTATAAATATTATATCTCTGTTATCTCTGCTTATAGATAACATTTAACATGTTTAGGCTTTTAGATCTTAACTTTCCTTCCTCCACTTAACCCTTCTCCCTGTACTGATCATAATTTCTCTTTTTTTTTACAAGAGAATTAATCCATTTTTCTTATGACACCATTTCTTCATTTTCTATGTGCTACTCTACTTTATTCTTCCTTCCACTTTTAAGTAAATCTCAGTAAATACACCAGTGATCTCCATATATATATATATATATATATATATATATATATATATAGCTAATACATATATATTTATATAAATGGGTATAAAGATGAACTTATTTTTAACTGCTGTCCAGCCTTTAATTCCTTCTACACCATCAATCACCTAACCCTTTTCTTTATATACACAACTCCCTCTCTCTCTCAATCTGCTGTCTATCCTAAGAAAAAATAAAATAGTGCATCTTCTTCAAATCAGAGAGGTATCAACTTTGTGTAAAGTTAGTATAAAACAGCCAAGGAAAGCATTCAAATCAATTATAAACATTTATTAAATGTCATAGTCATGTAGATAAATTGAAATGATAGGCTAATTACCATTAACATTAGAATCCATTAATGAGAGAGTCAAGTCAATATTGCTATGAACACATATTCTCAAATGAATTTCTTCATGCTATTATTAAATGAAAAGTTTTTATGTACAAAATGCTATGCTATAATTGAAAGACCATGATATTGTTTAAATCCATATATCCCTGTAAGACACCTCTGGTGATATCCATAAAAAAGATGACAAAAGTGAGTTTACAGTAATTAAATACATAGTACAAGGTCTAAGGCAGATTCACAAATCATATGTTAAAGCAAATTTTGTGAATTATATAGGCAAAATTTTTACTGAATTGCTTTTGTATAATTAACTTTTGTTATTGTATAAAGTTCTGATTTAGAAATATGCAGATACCAAAATGTTCTTTACAAAATAAGATGAAGCAGAAGAGATACAAAATAAATAGGTCTTCTAGTTGTGGCTATAAAATTAAAAAATAACAATTTTCAAAGAAAATATTCAAAATGCCTATGAAAAAGAATAGAATACATGTATAGAACTAAAATATGATTGAAATCTAAGCAACACAGAGTTCAGCAGAAATGTTAAAATAAATAAACATAATTATATGCAGAAACGAACTGAGTCTTCCAGAAAATCTTTTGAAGTTAATTCCAAAAATATTAGTTTTGAGAGCATATTAACTTGTACTAAGTAAAGCTACATTTAATATTAAAAAGATGCAAAATTTGTCTCATTACCTGCGTGCGTGATATGTTGTAAATTTGTTCAATTTTCTCTATATCCCTTGTACAAATTTAAATTTCTTGAATAACTTAAGCAGATAGTAAATAAAATTGAGCCAATTTCAAGCTAACATATATGGATGTACAGGGTAATAATCCACCATTTGCCAGTTCAGAAGTTCTTCCAATCAGCAATGCCAGTACTAAAAGGTGGAGCAATGCAGATATGCAATTTGTGAGGTTTAAGACCTTACACAGTCCTCCTACAAAAGCCATTCAAGAAACAGCCTGAACATATTGTACTTGAAAACAACACACATGTTTTTAGATATTTTATTTATTGTTTGCTTGGTTGTTTGAGCCAGGATTTCTCTATATAACTCAGACAGGCCTCAAACTCACGATACTCTTGCCTCAACCTGCAAGTGCTAGTACTACAGGTATGGAACACCATACCAGGCTCTGAACAATTTTACATTTAACTCAAACTAATTTTCTCCTAACTTTACACTTTCTTCTGATATATTCTTCTATTAGAATCTTTACTATCGCAACTTAAGAGTAGAAATAGCTAGTTAGCTTAGGACAATATCTGTAATTAGTATTCATTTGATCTGTACAACACGTCACCTAATAATCATTACAATTTACTAAAGCATATAATTTTAGGTTCTTTTATGTACTGTGTCCAAAGTATATTGGTAATTAGAATAACTGCTTCCAATTCTTTCCAAATATTCAAGATGGTACCTACCACTTTGTTGGTTTTGCTTTTTATAATATCACTTCCCATATCTGTGTTAGAGTTCCGTATGTGACTGGCTACAAGTCTTATATATGTTCCACTTGGCAAAAGCTTAAATATATTTTGCTGTAGTCTAGCAGTCTCTCCAGTAGGAATTCTCAGGTCAGACATCTCTTTCTTTTCACACATAGTCACTCAGAAAAAATAAACACTGACAAGATCTTTATGTCAGAGAGCTATATTGTTTTCACAAATAAGTCCAACCTTGAACTTTATTTGGTGACAGATAACTTGCTGTGTAATCAACAGAGCTTCCAACTTCTCTCCCAGATGAAGCATCCACATTTTTAGGGCCTACCAAAATATAATGTGGAATAGCTTACAATAATAATTCAGAAACCAGGACGTCCATGTATCATTACAGAATGTACGTTTGTTTCTGTGTATGTGTGTTTGTATTTTGCCAACCAGTTTTAACAGCTCTTAGGATAAGAAGCATCTACTTAACTGAAAAATGTATCTTCCCTGTAATTCATTTAACAAATCCATGAAATATTAACTTATTAATTATATGTAATTTGTCAAAGTATAAAAAGACTCATTAAAAAATAAAGTGAACTTAAAGGAGTAGAATTATGCTTGACATTGTTCATGAACTTTAAAAACAATATATATTATTTAGATTAGTATCTAACATTGTACTTCTAAAAATCAAGAAAAAAATTTGACATACTAATATCTAGAACCTTTATCTTTAAATGCATTGTCATCTTCATGATTATTTTGTGCTTAAAACAGATCAAGAAACATATATGCTGCTATTTAAAATGCAGCTGAGGCTCACTTACAATACTAACCTTTAAAATGCAAAATTCAATTCAAGTTGGAGTGAAGTTTCAAGGACCCTTTAGAGAAATTATAAGTATAATTCAACCTTCAAAATACATAGGCAGAGGAGTTCATCTGTGACTAAAAATGTATGAGAATTAGATATGGATGAATTTAGTTAAATAAAAGAGATATCAACTGAAAATGTGGTGCAAGATCAGAATACCTACATAGATATCTGAATAAAAAATGTCAAATTCTCATTGATGGCTATTAAATTCCATTCATATAAAATTAGCATATTCATAAATAAAAGCTAAAGAATAGCATTAGCAAAAATTACTTTAAATATAAAAATTATCTGAAATAAAACTGAAGACTGTGTATGTTTACTGTTATTCATCATGCAGAGGATGTTTTAACTAACTTCTACTAGATAAGAACAAATGAAGCCATTTTGATTTTATAGCCTGTCTGAGAAAACAATGTTATCTTTCAAAAAAGCTATAGTTCTATTCACTAGAATATACTTGCTATGTTTTTTACTTCCCATGTGACTTTTTGTGACCATGTCCAGGAAACATATAGTTCCCTATAAAAAGAAAATAAAAAATAGATTCTTCATATACACATTTTTAAAATAACACATACAAGTGACTATTGAATTTTCATAATAATTTGCTTTATTTCTAATTTACTAGCATCTTTTGAGTTCCTTTTTGAACTACCTTCAGGTATTATACTACATCCTTTTGAATAGCTTCATGTTTAACACATTTAATCCTATCAGGATATATTTTTCTTGAACTAAATTATTTGGAGTAAAATAGTGCATGAAATCTTTTCTTTATTTGTAAATATTTGTGTTTATCTAGTAGAAAATGTATTTTATTTAAAAAATCCAGAACATTTACCTGAAATCTCTCACATCTGTACAGGACATTTGAGGCACCAGTATATCATGAAAATAAAACACTAAGTAAATGTGAAACAGAAAACAATGAGGACATTACAAGAGATTTCTGATGAATTAAATGTTTTATCTATCTGTGCTGTAAAAAGATAATGAAATATGTCAAGAGAAAATATATTGGAGACAATTTTTAGAAGAGAGCTATGCTCTAGTTGTGTGACTCCTACCACTCCTTTACCTCAGTTGCCACTGATGAGTAAAACTGACAGAAATCCCATGCACCAGTGAACACAGAATTGGTATGCTGCAGAGTTCAGAAAGCTAAAGAGTAAATGTTGGCCTATGAGAAGTAATTGTAGCCTTTCCTACAGTAGCATGGAGACATTAGGACACCTAGGATAAAATGTTGGTATAGATAAATGTTGTGATAATTATTATTCCCAAGGGGGTACCTGCGATAGGAAGAGAAAGTACATTTTCTGGTTAGCAAAATTCAGTATCTGCTGAGATAGGTGTCATAGCACAGAATGCCTTTGCTGAATTGAGTGAAGCTCCAGATGTCCAGGACTTATGCTTTGCTGATGGGGAGTTTGTTGTAACACCATCCATCAAAAACATGTCATCTCAATAAGGCATCAAAGAAAATGGTAAAGACAAGTTTGGGGACAGGAGTTTCACTGACTCCATCCCTAAATTTCAGCTGATACATCTATTTGACTTGATAAAAATAAGAACTGTTAGCATAACCATCTTATTTGCAAGTGCAAATGCTATTAACATAAGATCTATTGAGATGAAGCCAAGGCAAATTTTATCACTGTTTAAAATTTTATAGAACCATCTAAAAACATAGTACAAAACTATTTCTTCAAATCTTTTTATAGGAAAAATTAAATATTTGAAAATTTATTTTAAACAAAATAAAATACCATTAAAATGTCTCATTTTTGAATTGCTCCTTTTAGAAAACAGGGTGTTTTGCAACTAAAAGGATTGGTTAGAAATTAAGACTCATTTAACCACTTAACAGTTTACCCCTGCCCGGAGCATCACTCGGGCAGCTTGTTTGTTTACATACTGACTGTACCCAGCATTGCTCCAGCAGGTGTCATTTCAATCTGTCAATGCTTGTATTGAATAAATGTCATAAAATTTTCATTTTTATATTTCCTGTTATATTCTCTTATAAAAGTTAACAAAAATATGTGATTTTTGGTCATCCTGTATTTAAATAGTTGCACTGGTAAGTAGTTAATGGTATTTCAAAAATGATTTCTCCCAATCCAGCTTATAAGAAGCTTAGATGCCTTCACTCCATCTTAATAGGTGAAGAGCTACACAAACTGGAAAATCAACACAGAAGAGATGTCACAAGGCAAACCACTACCCCACCCCCCAGAATAACCCCCCCAGAATATATACAAACAAATGAATATAGAGAAGCTCAACTTCATGAAGTAGAAACCTGTAAGCAGAAACTTCTGTAGAAACTAGTACTGTGATGGGAAAAGCTTAAATATTCTGAATGAAGTTCTGGGGGTTAAGAATAGACACCCTTGCCAGGCCAGGCATGGTAGTGCATGCCTGTAATTCCATCACTCAAGAGGCTCAGGCAGGTGGATTGCCAAAAGTTTCAGGCCAGCCTGGGTTATATAATAAGTTCAAGGCAAGCCTGTATGGCATAGAGACTCTGTCTCAAAAAAAAAAAAAAATAGACAAGCTTGAGAGATAAATATTTCAGGAGAGACTACTGCCTTGAGAGGACACAGTAAAATGGTGACCATCCATAAATGAGGACCCTCACCAAACATGAATCTGCTATAGCCTTGATCATGGACTTCCCAGCCTATAGATATTTATTAATAGAAATAAATTTCTATTATTTATGAAAAGGAAAACATTATCAAAACTTCAGCATTCAGTTATGAGAGGAGGAATCATTTTGAAAATTTCCAGAGTATTCTGTTCTTTTTAACATGATCTGTCCTAGGAGAAACTAATTTATCAGAGTCTAACCTAGTAGGGTTACATAATAGCTTAATTTACCTGAAAGAAGGGAAATTATCCAGTGCACAACTTCTCCAGTCTTTCATGAGAATCTCTCCTCAAGTGCTGGAAACTAAGAATCAGTGATGAAATTCACAGTCCAGGAGCAGAGATTCACCTAAGGACTGCAACCTATTCTTAGGACTAGAAAATTCTCCTTTTCTCCCTACACTTTCCTGCTACCTTACTAAAAGCCTATGCATCATAGTTTGTTTTACCAAATACCTAATGTCTTTCAGCAAAAAATTCAGTATATTGAAAGGCACAAAACACAATCTGAAGAGACTAAACAAATTTTAGAATCAGAGTCACATGTGGAAGTAATGTTGCAATTATCAAGTCAATGACTTTAAAAAATCATATTCTTTGTACTAGGGGCTTTAATGGAAAAATAAAAAGTATACAAGAACAGATTGATTAGATGATGATGCTAACAAATATTCAAAAATAAATGCTAGAGATCAAAAGAATTGTAACAAAAGTGAAAACTAGTTGGATAGTCTCCATAGTAGACTGAACATATCTGAAGAAAGAATTTCAAGTTTGAAGATAATTGAAACTTGTAAAACTAAAAAGTAAAGAAAAAAAAAGAAAAAAGAACAAAATATCCATGAACTTTCAGAAAATTTTATGACATTTAATATATGCTCAATGATAATTCCAGAAAGAAATGAAAGAAAAAAGAAAAAAATACAGTTATGATGAAACAATGACTGAAAGTTTCTCCAAGTTAATGTCAGACATCAAACTGCAAATTCAGAAAATGTAGAGAGCACAATGCAGGATAAATGTTTTTTTAAAAAAGCCCATATAGATATATAATGTGCAATCTTTGGAAAACCAAGAGAAAAGAAATAGACTTGTTCCTGAAAAGAAGCAGAGGAAACACCTTATTTGTAAAAAAGCAACATGAACTACATCCATCTACTCAAAAATCATGCAAACAAAAGTAAATATTTGAAGTGTTGGATAGAAAAATGGAAAAACACCAACCTAGAATTGCACTCACTGTGAAAGTACTGTATGTTTAAGATGTAAAGAAGAAATACTTCCTCAAACAAAAATTAAGGAAAATTGTTGCATATAGAACTGCCTTGAAAGAAATATAAAAAGTTCTTCAGAAAGAAGGAAAATAGGTCAGAAACTCCAATCTACATGAAAGAAGTAAGAGCATCACAGAAAGAATAAATCAAGATAAAACAAAAATTCAAATGTTTTTTATGCTTAATCGATCTAATAGATGTGTTATGAAAATAGTAAAAACAAAAGTGTATTGGGCCATATGTGCTTTATATATGTGAAATAAATGACAGCATGATACAAGAAATAAAAGGGATAAATTAGAAGCAATGTTATTACAAAGAATTTTTACACCTTTAATATTGCATAATGTTTTTCAAGTATGGATTTAAATAACTAATTATTAATAAAAATTGTATACACACTTCAGGAAACAAAAAATAGTATGATGTTTTTTCACCAGGTGTTATTACCCTCCTATGGGAGAACCTAGAGGATGTTGTATATTGCCGAAAAACCACTACACTGTTGGGTCTTAGAGAAGAAATTGAAAATCAATGTGTAGCAATCTCAATGACCACAGTTACCCAAGCAGCAGGTCACAGTACTAATAAATGTCTACAAGCTAATGGCCACCACTTGGAGCATCTCTTGTAGCTGCAGAGGCCAAAGGTGACTTGTATTCATCTCGTGTTGTCTCAGTAAATTTATTATTAAAATATATATATAAGTTTTTCTTTTACTGAACTGTGCATCCATTTTTTTGGTGGACTCTGCATATTGTAAACTTCAAGATACCCATTTGAAACAGTAAAAAAAATAAAGTATAATATGTATGTTAATAAAAAAGAGAAAATGAAATAATTTAAAATTCTCAAAGCCAAGAAAGTCAGAAAATAAGTAAGAACAGAGAACAAGGGCCACAAGTAAAAAAGAGTAATAAAGAGAGTGGATATTAATACTACAACATCAAAAACAAAATAGAACAATCAGTGATCTAAACACACCAGGTGAAGATATTGTCAGAGTACACACACACACACAGACACACACACACACACACACACACACACAAAATCAACTATACACGTTGCCTGCCAAGAAATCTACTTTAAATATAACGTCAAAGAGATTCAAAAAGATACACTATTTTAATACTGACCAAAAGAAACTATGAATAGCAATACTAATTACAAGTATGATAGACTTTACTAAAAAGGAAAGTTACCAGAGCATGTCAAAATAGTGAAAAGATCAGCTCTCTAAGAAGACACAAGTACCCCTAATGAGTATTCACCTAACAACAGAGTTTCAAAATATAAAAAGAAAAACTGATAGAACAATAAAGATAGACAGATTAATTCATTATTGTGGAAAGAGGTTTTTATCCCTACTGTACCAGCAAAACATAGTTCCCATAAGCTGAAAATCAGTAAAGACAGTTAAAATCAACACCACCAATCAAGCAGATATATATGATATTTATATACTAACTTATACATTGAGAGCAGAATAATCATTCTTTTTAGGCTCAAATTGAATATTTATCAAGATAAGTCTACATTTTAGACAAAACATAATTACAAATTAAAAATAATGAATATTGTATACTTTTGACTCACAGTATAATGGAAATAAACTAGAAATTAATTTTCAAAAAAACCCTGGAAAATCCTAAAATACTAGGAAATTAAATAATACACTTCTAAATAATGTATAGGTCAAAAAACAAATTTCAAATTAAATTTTAAAATATTTTTGGATAAATGAAAACTAATGTAAAATTTACCAAATTGGTGAGATGCAGTGAAAGCACTGAGAGGATAATTTGCAGCATGAATTCATATATTAGAAAAGAAGAATGTTTTAAAGTCAATATTCCAAATTTCCAAATAGGAAAATAAGATAAATAAGAGAAAATTAAATTCAAGTCATAAAAATAAAAGAAATAATTAAAATTCGAGCAAAAATTTATGAAATTTTAAATAAAAATCATTAAAGAAATTTTTAAAAAGCAAAAGCTAGTTATTTGGAAAAAACTCAGTAAGATCAATAAGTGATTAGCCAAACTAAATAAGGATAAAAGGGAATACACAAGTTACTACCAGGAAAGGTGAAAGAGCTCATTTTACTTTCCATAGACATAAAAAAATCAAGAAATATCAAGAACTCTACACTCATAAATTTAATAACCTAGATGTAATGGTTCAGTTCCTATAAATACATATCTTACCAAATTTATTTTAAAATGCACCTTATGTTTATATGTATTCAAAATTGAAGAAATAATAGATTATCTTCTAAAGCAGGAAGTAATGTACCAACAAAGATGGGCTCACTAATGTATTTTACCAACCACTTAGGGAACAAATTATGTCATTTGCTACCATCTCCTTCAGAACATAAAGTTAAAGAAAATACCTCATATCTTGTTCTAAGACCATTACCCTAATGTCCAAAGCTGACGAAACATAAGAAAACTCCTAATATTATTCATTAATATAGATACCAAAATCTTCAACAAAATATTAGTCCACCAAATTCAATAATGTATAAAAAGAATGATATACTGCAGCCAAATGAGATTATTTTTAGTTATAGAAGGCTACTTTAACATTCTAAAATTAAAGTAAAAATCACATCAATGAGTTAAAGAAGAAATTCACAAGGTCACATTAAAATACATAGAAAAAGCATTTCAATAAACACTAAAGTCAAAAATCTTAGAAAACTAGGGATAGTGGAGGAAATTCCTCCTGTTCATAAACAACGTTTGTAGAATGCCTAGAGCTAATATCATAATTGAAGAGAAACCTAAAGCTTTCCTGCTAATATCAAAACCAAGACAAGTGATTCCATTACGGTAGTCCAGAGGAAACCGCACTCTAAGTTTTACCAAGACACTCACAGATTAGCAGTTACATGGCTGTATACGAAGGTAATAAAACCCCTCTCTGGTGTATAATCTGAACAGGTAGCAAACAGGTAAAAGATAAAAGTAGGGGAAGCTGGAACATGAATATATGCTGTTGCCCTACCTCGTGGTTGGTTGAAACACGGGTCTGAAGACTGTGCCAATTTATAAAATGCCTTAAATACTGCAGGGTGAAAATCCCTTAGTGCTTTCCCTATTTATGACCAACAGCAGCACAGGTGGATTACATAGGAACTTCTGCTGGTAGTAGAGGACCTGGAACCTGAGGTCATTGTGCAAGGGAGGATATCCTTGACAATGGACACTGAAAATCCTAATCCACAAACAACTATGGTATGGAGGATGAATTGTGGATGGGGTTTAGAAGTTGCAATCTCCAATACAGACAGCCCAGGTGGAGGATTACATCAGCATGGCTCAGGGCACCCAGGCTACGACCCAGAGAGAAACTCAGAAGTCTGAGGCAGAGACAGGAGTAGCAAATGCCGAGGGTGACAAGAGCAGTATAAAAGGTTTTGGCTTTGCTTTTTGTCCACCCCCTCCACCAGCACTGGGCACAATAGGAAGCCCAATGAAAAATGTAAAGAACCCTGAGAAAAATGTAAAAAACCAAAGCAGCTGGCTTGTGTGAGCAACAGGTGTAGAGGTAAGAAACACCAGATTAAGTAGGGCTGTTCCTTTCATGACTTGTGGACTTCAAGCCAGAGGAAGCTTGAAGAATTGCTCCTGGACTGGTGAACCACACCATTATTTAGGAGTATTTACAGTGAACACACCACACTTAGGAGTGACTGGGGAGAACAAAGCAGTAGAGCTTGTCACAGAGGCTGTGGCAGGCATTCATCCTGGGACCTTATAGAGACTCCTGCAGAGTGCACAGAGCCTGCGGCACAGGCTGTGATAAGAGTGTGGGCTGAGACCCAAGGCTCACACACCGAAGAGCAGGGCTCCTATCCCACTCTGTGGTCCCTGAGAACACTATAGGTTCTTAAATGTGGTATTCTAAAGTTAGCAAACAGTCTGGGCACAGATATTCATTCTAACCAAGGTAACAGGACACTCTTTCCTCTTTTATTTTCTGGTGTGTTTTTTCACACACACACACACTCACACACACACACTATCTATATTTATATCTATGTATGTATGTATGTATGTATCTATCTATCTATCTATCTATCTATCTATCTATATCTCACTCCAAGTTCTTTAGTTATAGATTCCATACTCCAGGTCACTTCTGAAGGACATTTACCTTTCTTGAATAGTCATTTCAATGAGATACAATCTCCTAACCTATTATCTCACTTCCCAGCTGTACTTTTTCTTTTAACAGTTTCTCTATATCACTTCATAAACCTTCAGTCTCTCTGCTCTGCTCCCTTTTGTATTTTTTCCTTTTTTCTCTATTTTTCTTTTTCTTTTCACTTTATATCATTTTGGATCCTCTCAACATACACTATGAATATACACCAAAATATCTTAATGATCAATTTTTTCTGTTGTCTGCTATATTATACTACTCTCCTTCATTTTCCTTGGAGGAGTGAAACAGAGAGTTTTCTAGATAAGGTCTCAATTATCTGATAACATAGGGTTAGCTTCAACTTATAATTCTTTATCTTTTCTTCTTTCTTTCCTTCTCCACAAGCAAACTCTCAAATCTCTTCTTTTACGGGAATAAAAATAATTTTATTAAAACTATTCTCACTAATATGGCTTGGGTTTTTTCTTCTTTTTTTCTTTGTATTTTCCTTCTCCTAATTCTCAGTCTTTACTTCATCATTATTCTTTTCTCATCTTCTTGAGCCATTTAAATGACTTGAAAACATTTTCAACAAGTTTGCTATTATGTGTTGATATATAATTGACTCTTTAGATGTTGATATTAGTGTTGATATTAGTCTGATAATAGTTCTGTCTCCACCCTGCAGTGCTAGGGACAGATCTAAACTCCAAATAGTTTGAACAGGGGACAGCACACTGAATCATTCCCAAAGTCAAGGTCACAATGAAGGGAGATAACTACGTACTAAAGTCATCTCTATAGAGGCAAAGCTTTCTAGCCCAATGGATCTAGTATTTTCAGCAAAAAATTTCAACAAACAGAAAACAAGGCAAGAAGATGTCTCCAAATGTTCATAACTTGCCAAGAACAGAATTAAGAGGCTCTGAAGTCAATAAATTGTCAAAGAACTCAAAAAACAAATTGCTAAAAAGATAAAAAGGATTGAAGAAGAGAAAAACAAGGAGTCAAATAAATCAATTACTGAGATGATCAGCAAACTTGAAGATGTAACTAAGAAGCTGAATGAATCAATTGCTAAAATGATGAAAGAATTTTTCTTTTTTTCTTGAGCTTAAATAAGATATAAATGAACAAATGAATGAGGATAATGCAGGATATAAAAGACTGCTTCAATAAAGAATTTGAGGTTATGAAAAAAAATCAAGCAGAAATATTGGAAAAGAGAAAGTGTAAATAAGTATCAAAATGTATAATTGATAATGTGAAATAGGAAGAAAAGACCTAAAGGGGAAGTGGAAGGGGGAGGGGAAAGGAAAGAAGTGAAAAGAAAAATATGAGAGAAGGAAAAAATGGAAACAAAGTGTTTGTAAATACGAAAGGTTGGAGGGATTGAATGGAGGGGAGGGGAATGAGTTAAAATAAGAATCAAGATATATCATGTAAAGGTACAAGTTCCCAATGATGATGTCATTGTATTGTATACCTAAAATGTACCAATAAACTGAATGAAAACAAAATCTTGAAAGTGAAAACTTTAATAGAAAGTTTTAACAGTAGACAAGGTCAGTCAGGAGATACAATATGATTCAAGGACAAGGCTAATTTAGTAGAGAATTTACTCAATTATACTGAAAAAACCAAGAAGAGACATAAAAATGATTCAAGATCTCCCAGATGACATTAAAAGAACAAATATAAGAATGATAGTGTTTGTGGAAGAAGTAGAGATAGAAACTACTGGCTTAAAAATTTATTCATTAAAATTAGTAGAGAATATTTCACATATCTGAGAAACAGGATGAATAGCTAGGTAAAGCTTGCAGTTAAAATCTCAAATAGACATGATCAGAAAAGTACTTTTTTATGACACATTATAATCAGAAAGAAATTCAGAAAACAGAGAACACAAAAAGAAAGAATCAAATAATATAAAGAAGCAAGCTCACCAGAGTAACAGCAGATTCTCAACACAAACCGCCAAGGCTAGATCTTGGAACCAGATTACTATATCCTAAAAAATTATCCTTCAAAATTGATGAAAAAATAAAGTCTTTTCAAGATAGAGATAATGAAATTCATGACAATCAAACCAGCATTTTAGAAAATATTCAATGGAGTATTAAACATAGAGGGAGGTCACCATCACCCAAGTTCAAAGAAAAACTGTATCTCATTAGAAGAGGAAATAAAGAGAAAATAAAAAAGAATCAAGTACTGAAAAAAATAATACAAAAAAATCAATAAAAACTTTTCAATAATAGCACTCACTGTAAACAATCTTAACTCTATAATCAAAAAACACATATTGAATCAAAAACAAAACCCAAATATATGTTCTCTGTAATAAATACATTTCATCCACAAAAAAATAAACAAAATAAAACCACAGATTTAAAATGAACAGATAGAAAATGATCACTCAGAACCTGAAAGTTAGCAGCAATAGCTGTTCTAGTTTTGGACAAAGTGGGCTTCAAATAAAAACTGATCAAAAGAGAAAAAAGAAATCATTATATATTGGTAAAAGGAAAAATACACCAAGGAAAAGATAACAATTCTAAATATATATGCCTCAAATATCAAGACACTCTATTTTATAAAACAACAATACTTGACATAAAAGGACAGATATACATAAGTACAATCATGGGGGGAACTTCATATTCTACTTTCTAAAATAGGCAAATTATACACAAAAAAAATATCAACTAAGAAATATCAGATTTAAACAATACCAAAGGACAAGTGCATTTAGGAGTGTTTCGTCCAACAGCATAAGAATACACATTCTTCTCAGCAGAACCCTGAACTTTCTCCAAAACAAACTGTATATTATGCCACAATTATGGTATAAAGAAAGGTACTAAAAACCAACACAGTCCATACTTAATACTGGTAGAAGGAAAAATTATAAAAATTGGAGGAAAAGCCAATTAAATTAACACAAAAATACAAAGGAACAATGAATTAAAAACTCTTTCTTTGAAATATTAAAGAAGACTGATAAAGTCTTAGCCAAACTTACTTCCCCAAAGAGAAGTGCCACATCAATATAATTAGACAAGAAAAAGGCAAAATTACAGGAGAAACCACTGTAATCTAGAGGACTACGAAAAACTATTTTGAAAATTTACATTCCAGGAAATTAAAGAATCTGAAAAAAACAGATAAATTCCTATACAAGTATGACTAACCAAAACTGAATTGAGAAGGTATAAAAATCTCTGAACAGATAAATAGCAGGCAGTGGAATTGAAACAGTAATTAAAATTTCTATCAACAAAGAAAAGCCAGAGCACAGTGGATTTGTGGATTAATTTTTCCAGAACTTTATAGAATAACTAATGCCCAACATTCCTCAAGCTTTTCCATGTAATTGAAAGGAAAGAAATGCTTCCACACTCTCTTGAAGCGAACATTATCCTGATGCCCAATACAACAAGGACCCAAATAGGAAAGAAAAAAAGAAGGAAAAAAAAGAAAAGATAAGACAAGACTACAGGTCAGAGACTTTGATGAAAATAGATGCAAAAACTTTCACCAAGATATTTGCAAACAGAATTTAACACATTAAACTGATCATATATCCTAAGTCAGCTACATCCAACATGTTGAAAGTATGGCTACAATATAAGCAAATCAATAAAAGTAATGCACCACATAAACAGAATCAAGAATAAAAACCACATGATCTTCTCAATACAAGCAGTAAAAGGCTTTGACAAAATCAAATATTATTTCATAATATCCCTGACAGAAGTAGATATAGTAAGACCTTACTTCAAACAGATAAAAGTCATGTATGACAAATCCATCGTCAACATCACACAGGCTGTAAGAAAACTGAAAACATTCCCTCTAAAATCAGGAGCAAGAGAAGTATGTCCTATCACCACTCCTGTTCAACATACTACTGAGAACTTTAGCCAGACAATGAGGTAAGTGAAAGAAATTAAAAGGATAGAAATATGAGAAGAGAAAGTCCAGTTATCTCTATTTGTAGATGATCTGATCCCTTAGATAGCAGACCCAGAAATGCTCCACCAGAAGACTCTTAGAACAGATAAAAAAAAACTCGCAAAGAGACAGAATACAAAGTCAACACACAATATCAATAGTGTTCCTGCATGCCTATAATGTACCATTGAGAAATAAATCAGGAAAACGTTTCCATTCATAATAGATTTTTAAAAACTAAATACATAGGAATCAACCTATTCAAAGAGGTGACAGACCACTACAACAAAAACTGCAGAGCTCTGAAGTAAAGATTGAAGAGGAGATTGGAACAGGGAAAGACTTCTTTGTTCCTGATTTTTGACCAATGGGCAAAAGTACATCTGGGAGATAAACCAGACCTTTTAACAAATAGTGCTAGGGAAACTGATTCTGCACATACAGATGAATGAAGCTAGACATATGTCTCTCACCTATAATGTACCATTGAGAAATAAATCAGGAAAATGTTTCCATTCATAATAGATTTTAAAAAACTAAATACATAGGAATCAACCTGTTCAAGGAGGTGACAGGCCACTACAACAAAAACTGCACAACTCTGAAGTAAAGATTGAAGAGGAGATTGGAACAGGGAAAGATTTCTTTGCTCCTGATTTTTGACCAATGGGCAAAAGCACATCTGGGAGATAAACCAGACCTTTTAACAAATAGTGCTAGGGAAACTGATTCTGCACATGCAGATGAATGAAGCTAGACATATGTCTCTCACTATACACTAAAATGAAATAAAAATGGATTAAGGACCTAAATATAAACTCAGAATCATTGAGTCAGTTAGAAGATAAGGGCCATAGACCTAGGAAGGTGTTCCTTAACAGATCTCCAACTGGACAAGAAATATCACAAGAATGAATAAATGGGATTGCATCAAATTAACAAGCTTGTGCACAGTAAACCATATAACTGGTCAACAGTGAAGAGACAAACTAAAGAATGGCAAAAAATCCCCATCTGCTCTTCTGCTAGATTGCTAATATCTAGACTAAAGAAAGAACTCAAAAAATTAAACTCCCAAAGCAAATGATCCAACCAAAAGTGGCAAATGAATTGAATAAACAGTTCTTAAAAGTGGTACAAGTAGCCAATAAGTACAAGAAGAAAAGTTCATTATTAAGCATTTAGGAAAAGCAAATCAAAACAACTCTAAGATTCCATCTTATCCCAGTCAGAAAAGGTTTTGTCAGCAACACAAAAAACAAGAAATGCTGCTGAGAATGTGAAGAATACAGAAATCCTTCTACACTGTTAGTGGGAATGTAAACTTATAAAACTACTATGAAAATAAGAATGGCGTTTAATCAAAAAACTAAAAATAGAAATTTCATTTGGCCCCACTAGACCTCTCCCGAACACATTAAAGAGTCAAATACATCTTACTATTTTGATTTATCAGTACCCATGTTACAATGGAATATTATTCAGCCATAAAAAAGAATGAAATCATGCCATTTGAAAATAGACAAATATTGAGACCATAATGGTAAGTAAAATAAGTCAGATATAGTATCACAGTGTTTCTCTTACATGAGAAACAAAATAGAGACAAATTGAAGAGTAAAATAAAAAAGAGATGCTGGGAGAACTGGAGACAGTTTATAGAAGATGAAGAAAGGGGTTGGGGAAGAGGGAAGGTTGTGAGGCAAGACAAAGGGATCTAAAATAACCAATATATAATTACATAGAGAAATATATATATAGATAATGTATACATTATTCCTCAAAACAAATGTAATTCCTATATTACAAACATATACTAATAAAGAAGGTTTCATGTTCCTTCATAACATTACTTTTCAACATTTTTTCTGGAAGTGGTAGTAAGAGAAGAAAACAATATAAAAGTATGCAGATTAAAAAGGAATAAATAAAACTATCTTTGTTTTCAGGTGATATCGTCTATATACAAAATTCTAAAGAATTGACAAAATATGTTTGAAGCTACCAAAAGATTATAGCAATGATCCAGGATTCAAGTTTAATAGACAAAAGTCACTTTTCTTTAAACAGAAATGAACAAATGTAATTAGAAATTAAAAGCACAATTTCATTTATATTAGCATCCTATAAAATGAAGTGCTTAGGTTTAAGTCTAACAAAATAGGTATAAGAGCTACATGAGGAATACTACAGAACTAATGAAAGATATTAAAGCACTATAAAAATGGAGAAATACTCCTTATAGAAACACTCAGTAGTGTCTAGTCATCAGTTCTTTCCAACTTAATATATAGATTCAATACAGTCCCAATCCAAATTCCAGCAAGTTATTGTGGATATTGACCAACTGATTCTCAAGCCTATACAGCAAGTCATAAAGACCTATATCACTGAATTCAATGCTGAAAAAGAGCACAAAGTAAGGAAATTCACATTGCCTAACTTCAGTAATCAAGATAATGTAGTGTTGGTGAAATAATAGATTTATAAATCAGAGATTCATGGTACAGAACTCAAAAATAACCATATATAAATAGGGTCAGCTTATCTTTGATTTAAAAAAAGCAAAGTCGATACAGTGAAGCAAATACTGCTAGAAAAACTGAATCTAGACACAAGTCTTACACTATTATAGAAAACTGACTCAAACAGACCATATTCTAAAATATAAAATATAAAACTACAAAAATCTATGTAGATAACATTGGAGAAAACCTCGTTGACCATGGGTATGATGATTTTTTTTAGATATATATATATATATATATATATATATATAACACCAAAACCACTATTTGTGAATAATATAATTACTAAGGTGCTTCATTAAAATTAAAAACTATGCTGTAAAAAAACATAATGTAAAGAGTATGACAAAACTAGCGACAAATTGGAGAATGCATTTACAGATGATACACATTGATACACATGATAAAGGCCTGTTATGAAAGATATGCAAGAACTCTCAAGCTCAACAAAAATAAAATGAACAACACATTTCAAAAATAGGAGGGAGACCTAAACAGACATTACAACATGGAAAATATACAGATAATAAGTAAACATATGAAAATATGTTCATTATAAGTTATTATAAAGTTATAATTTAGAACTACAATAAGATTACATCTGCTAGAATGGCCAATAACCAGAGCAATTACAACATCAAATGCTAATGATGATGTGCAAAAAACAACACTTCTTCAAGTGGTGGGAATCCAAACTGATACAGTTTGGATCACAGTTCAGAAGACAGTTGACAGTCTTATAAAACTCAATGTACTCATCATATAATCCTGCAGTTATGTTCCTTAATATTTACCACAGGAATTGATAATTTTGCCTACAAAAATTATACACAAGTTCTTAGTGTGGTTTTATTCAAAATTGCCACAACTTGGACACATAATTAAATAAGCGCATTATGATCTGCACATAAAATGGAATATTTAGTGCTAAGAAAATGTGAACTGTCTCACCACCATGGGAGAAAAGACATAGAGGAAAGTTAAATGCATATTACTACGTGAAAGAGTCAATCTTAAATGGCTACAAACTGTGTGATTCCAAACATATGTCATTTTAGAAAGGGCAAAATTATAAAAAGAGTAAAAAGAGTAGTGAATGCCATGGCTTAGGGTAAGGGACTGAGGAAGTCATAAAGCACTAAGGATTCTACATCAGTGAAATTGTTTTGTATCATACTATAATAACAGATACACATCATTATACATTTGTCAAAATCCACAGAATATACAATAACAGGGGTGAATACTAATAGAAATCGTGAACTCTAGGTATAAGTTGCACCTATGAGAAATTCCTTAACAGTAATGAACGCCCTTCTGTGGTGCAGATACTTTTTGTGGAGGACATGGCATGTGTGGCGACTGATGAAAATATAGGAACTGTGTTTACTTTCTGCTTCATATTGCTTTGTACCTAAAACATTTTCTAAAAGTAAAGTTTATGAATTAAAGCACATATATATTTATACACAAACGTATATATGTACTTTATACACATATATAGTGACATATTTATTTCATAAGTAGTTGTAAAACTGTAGTCATATGCTGCACTCAAGTTTAGAAAGCATATAAACATGTGCAGGACCTACTATTACAATTTCTATCTTTAGCAGAATAATAATTTTTAATAATTTACTGAGGATATTTCATATACCTATTTGATTAGGCTCCCGATACATGGGGATATGATTTCCTACCTAAAATACTATTCAGTGTTCATGGGTGTCTCCGTGTGTACACTACGCAGCATACAAACATTTATATATTAAAAGTGTGGAAACGCAAAGTCAGTGATAGTGAGAAAAGTAGAAGTTTGAGAAAATGGCAGGATATTTATACCATGGAAATCAGTAAGCACCCTCCAGCCTCTAGGAATAGGTTTACCATCATGACATTGACTGTTTATTTCTGAGTATAAATTTCCAGACTCAAAAACTGGAAGGAAATAAATTTTGATTACATTTGCATCACACAAAAGACAAATTTCATATTTTATAATTATTAAATGCTAAACAAATATTCATTAATTTCTACAGAATTAGGATATTGAATGCCTTCAAATCACTAAAATGACTTCTGTAGTTTTCCAACAAACCTAATACTAATTATTTTCATTTAAAATGACACAGAAGATAGATATTTTTTGGTTAATTGGTGAACACACTTCAAGATATTGATAGTACTATCCAATGATAATGTATGATTATACATGATTTTAGGAGAACGTAAACATATGTGACTCATTTGATCTTCCCATATCTTGTTCTATGGCCATATAATGGTAAAGACTGACAGGGCTTTGAGTGATCCAGGAACTTAATATGTACTATTACTTTAAGTGGAAAGGTGGCTTTGTCTAGATTTATTATCTATTCTCAAATCAGATACTCTGTACCCAAAAAAATACAAAATGAGATTCTTTTGGTTTCACTGAATTATTCAGTAATCCTGTCCGTCATCTAAATAATTCTTAAAAGTTTACTTTATTTCTTGTTATAAGTCTATGTTTTCTTCTGCACTGCTTTAAAAATCATTACTCAGCAGAAACCTTGGTACTGTGGTCTGAATTGTGCCCCTTTTCCAATTCTTATGAGGAAGTCAAGCCACAGTACCTCAGTGAAAGTATCTGGAGACAGGCACCTATAAAGAAATGATTGAGTTAAAATAAAGCCATTACAATCGCCCTCATTCCACTTTGACATCCTTACGAGAAGAGGACATTGGGACACACAAAGAGGGATTTTGTGATATAAATTAATACAGAAATTGTGATCATTGTTGGAAGACACAAAGAGACTCCAGGGGAAAATATATGCACAGTGGGAAGACCAGCTGAACATGTAGTCAAGGTGAAAGGCTTTAGAAAAAAACAACCTTGCCAACATCGTAAGACTGGACTTCCAACACTCAGGACAGGAAGACACCCATTCTATGATATTTTATTATGGATATTCTAGCAAACTAATATACTATACATAGGTAAGATGTACAATATGTGTTCCTATACTGTATTTTGAAACCAGATAGAAGAGAATTACTGAATAAAATGTTTATTTGGGTAGTTCTAAACAATGATTCAAAAGAAAGTTGATATATCTGATAAATGTTTAATGTATCCATGATAAAGCTTAACGCAGAAAATTCAGGTCAATAAGGAAATTTATTCCCTTGAAGCTAAGATAAAGACTAAAGATATTCTCAATTTTTCTTCATGGATAAAAATCATATGTATACTTCCAGAGCTCAGTGATGGGTATCTTGCATTTCTTCATTTCAATTTTATAATAGCAATAAAATTATACTTCTAATTTATGAATGAAAGTATTCTAAATATATAGTAGAAATAGACCTATCATAATTTATAAATTGTACTAATTTTAATCAGTATTTTAAATAATATTGTTTATAAAGTCCTACAAAATAGATTTGTAAGTGATTACATTTGACTGTATATGTGCATGATGAAATACTGTGTTTCTAGTCTACTCAGGACAAACCTATTTATAAAAAATTCTTAAGTAATCAAATACATAGTAAAAGTACATAAACATTTACTAGCTTTTTTTTTTTTTTTTTTTTTTGCACCAAGGATCAAACTCAGGACCTTGGGAGGCAGGAGGGGGCACCACTGAGCTAAATCCCAGGCCCAAAAATTCACTAGCTTTTTTTTTTTTTTTTGGTACCGGGGATTGAATTTGGGACCTTATGCTTGCTAGGCAGGTGGCGGAACCACTGAGCTAAATCCCCGGCCACTAGCTTTTGACAAGACTGTAATAAACTCAGTTTCCTTCCCTCACATAATTTGCAAAGGGATTGTATAATGTAAATTAATATAGAAATTGTGATAATTATCTGAAAACAGAAAATGAAATCCTATTGTAGATGGAAACAATGCTTCTGGGAAAAGATGAGAGGATAGGAGTCCAACAAAACAAATAAAGGAGTCAATTATATATACATATATATATATATATATACACATATATATACATATATATATATTCCTTTCCTTTCATCATAGTAAACACATTATAACTTGCCTAGTAATGATTCTCAAAGGTTAAAAATAAAGTACCTAATTTTCACATTAAAAGATGAAGAAAAAGATTTTATACCAGAAGACAAGTATAATGAGGGAGGCACAAGAGGTATTAATAATGCTTTTACTCCATGGAATTGAATTACTCTGTGTTCTCTCTGTTCACACCCTGAGCACTAATACAAAACTTCTAGTTAAAGTATTGAAAAGTGGATCTTAAAGTTGAGCAGGGCCCACTAAGGATATGAACATTAGGAGAGGTGATGGACAAATACAAGATTATAAAGACAATGAGTACATTTTGTACTTTGTCAGACACACCTAACTTCTTTTCTTAACCTCTTAAGAATTTCATAGAAAAAATAACCAAGGATTAGTCTTTTGCTCATCCTCTCATTTTGTTATTACCACTTAAAGCAGATAATGATTCCATATCATATGAGCTTACAAAAAAAAGAAAAACCTAATATGGACGGATTATAAAAAGCCTGAAAAATGCCTAGGAATATAGTTCAGGTGTAGACTACTTACCATGCACAATTCCCTAGATTTTATTTCACTACAAAAAATAGATGTATAGATATAAAACAATCTAAATGCAAATGCCATAAAAACAACAGAATAAAAATAGAGAATGTAAAAAATAATGAAAATTTAATAAGAATATAATTTTAATAATAAGTATTTGATATGTGAAAAGCAAAAGGAAAATGGTCAAATTTACATACAAATTAAGATTATTTGAAATATTGTTTTTTAATTAATTTTATTGGTACATTTACAAATATTGTTAATAAAATATAAGTTGTAATAATAATAGAAATAAATGTGTAGTCACAACTAAAGAAAGTCTACATGATTAGAATTGTGCTAATAATAAAAATAAAAGTACAAAAATAGAAATATAGTAAACAAACATATAACTTTAATATTAGCAGGGTAATTTAATAAGTAATATTAATAGAACTTTTAGAGTAATATCATATACTTTAATTTTTTATACACTCAATCTTTTGAGACAGGGTCTAGTTATGCAGTTGAGGATGTCTTTGAACTCACTACGGAGCCCAGGCTGGCCTCAAACTCATGGAATCCTCCTGCCTCAGCTGACTGAGTGCTGGGATTATAAGCATGCAACCTAGAGTGCATAATTTTAAACTCAAATATGTGGAAAGTTTTAAATTGTTCAAAAAAGAAAATTCTATCAATTGAAAGCAGCAAGTATTAGATATTAAGAGGAAAAGTATTAGATATTTTCTGGTCTTCACAACACCAACCCTAGATATGAGAATTCAAAGAAGTAATATTGTTGAGTGTTTAACAGAACAAAATTGAATCTAATATTTTTGCCCAGCAAGGTAACAGATAAAGGAAATGACAAAATAATTTTGGCATAAAAAAGAGTCTTTATTAACTCTTTGATATAGGAGACTAAGAAAAATACATTATAACAATTAGATTTAGATAAATTTCTAGGAAGTCAAACTAATTAGAATTGAGAGAAAGTAGATGAGTAGGTGTCTAGGAATGAGGTGATGTTGAGCAGTGATGAGAGTTCTGAGGGGTAGAGGGAAACTTTGGGGGTGACAGATTTTATTCATCATGGTATGTTCTCAGTGGTTCACACAAATGTAAAAGGTATCAAGTTTACATTCTAAATTTAGTTTAGTGAATATCAGTTTCAGTTCAGTAAGGTTAAAGAAAAGCAGCTTTTTTAAGCTCTTCAAAAGTTTTATTCAAAGTTTTTAAATGACTATATAAACTTCTAACAAAAGGTTAATTTAGGGGGATACGGGGATTCAAACTCAGGGTCATGCATTTGCCAGGCAGGTGCTGCGCCACTAAGCTATGTCCCTGGCCCAAGATTAATTTTTTAAAAGAAAGAATAAGAATTACTCACTCATTCTAAGATAATATACAATATTCATGCATATTGTAAAATTAAGTTGGTATAAATAGAAAAATACCAATGGAATGCAATTTAAACTTCAGAAATAAATCAGCCTATATGATATACAGAAGATAAGTAGATACAGATAAGTAGTGTGACATATGATATAACTGACAGCATAAATAAGTTAGGAATCAATTGTCAGTGCATGGAGATTATAAGTAAACAAGAGTTTGTGATAGCAGGAATTTGAAATCAATGAAGTTTCTATCAGTAGAAGATGAATAAATAAAATATGATATATATTACATAAAACATCATGGCAATTAAAAATCATTAACAGCTACTAGTCACAATTGAATAAAAATTAAATTAAAAATAAATATTTAAGACATAAGAAATTAAAAATACCTATTAGAAACACTACTGTTTATCATTTAAGTTTATATCCATAGTAAAAGATGTACATTATATACATTAAACAGATTTCTTATGAGAAAGGAAAAGTGGGAATGAGACTTGAAACTGGTAGCACTGAGATAGTAAAATTTTTTTTAAATGTAAAACTTATGAAATGAAATAGGACTTAACAAAACCTCATGATAGTTTATAATGAGTGAGATTAATCCAACTCACTATAACTCCAAAGAGAAACTTTAAAAGCAAATTGAATTATTCCTTTCCCAAGTTGTCTCTATGGTCTTCTTTTATAAATAGCTATTTATAGAGATAAAGAATAGAATTACTAATAATTTTAGAACATTATAGATGCTTCTGAAAAATAGCATGAGAAAACTATGTAATAGTTGGGTCAATTATTTTTTAAAGGAGCAAAAATGTGAACAAACAAAAATACATCTAAAAATAATGTTTTTAATGGAATTAAAGCCAGGACACAACATAATTCAAGATACAGGAAATTTGAGAAATTCTACTATTGACTCATATAATTGGCCAGTGGTGGAAGAATCTTTGTAACTAGTGATTCAACATAACAATCCATGGCTGTATTAGTCAGCTTTCTTGCTTTCTCATGAGTAAAACACAATACCAGATAGCCACAATTTTTTGGAGGATAAATTTTATTTGGTTTATGGTTTCAAAGGACTCGGGCCCTGTCATCTGGCTCCAAGGCAGAAACATTATGGCAGAAGGGTTGTGCAGAGCACAGATGCTTACAATATGGTGGCCACAAAGTGAAGAACAACAGAGAAGAAACAGCCAGGGGCCATATATCATACCTAAGGTCATGCCTCCATGACCCATCCAGATGTGCCTAAAAGAGCTCTACTGATCCCTTATGGAACTCCCAAGCCAATCAAGTTGCCAAGTAAGTTTAACATTCATAATAACTGATCTTAATGAGTCTGTAAGGTGTGGATATGTCAGAGAATGTATACAAGCAAGTAGAAGAACAGTAAAGGCAACCGAGAAACTGTTTGGTTGTGCCTACTTTCTGAAGAAACAAGATTCTGGTAGATCATAGTATATGCAAAATGTAGAGTCTACTATTCAGCAATAGTAGCATCTTCCTTATCTCTCATAATTGCATATTGTAATTTAAAAAGATCTTTATCAAGTTAGCAGTCTAAAAATATGAAAATATCTTTTCATAATCCTGTCCATTAAGAGTGTTCTGCCGGGGCCGGGGATTTAGCTCAGTGGTTTCTCCGCCCGGTGCGCAAGCGCAAGGAACCGAGTTTGATCCCTAGTCCCCCCTCCCCCAAAAAAAAGAAAAAAGAAAAAAAAAGAAAGAGTGTTCTGCTGATGAAATTTTTAAAATTTAAAACTTTATAAAATAAAACAGGTTATACAAAAGCTAATGATAGTTTATAAGCGGTGAGATTAATCTGAGTCACTATACTTCCAAATACTCTTACATTTTTTAATATTTGAAAAAATAATTAGGGAATAATTAGGCCATGACTATCATATACAATACAAAAGAAGCAAACCTAATTGCAGAAGTTGTAAATGATTATTATTTACTTTATGAAACGTTTTGCCTTAATAAAGTTCTGTTCTGTTCTTGAGCAATGTCCCCTAAACCATAATAGCCTTTTTGGATTAAAAAAACCTTAATGTGAGGTAAGTTAAGGAAGAAAAATTAAAACTGTAAGATAAAATTTCCTATTTTCCATTGCCTATATTACGCTTAATTTTAGACATGTCTTTCAATATAGTTTAGAACAATTTCAAGAATATAATAGGGCCGGGGATTTAGTTCAGTGGTTTCGCCGCCTGCTGCGCAAGAGCAAGGACCTGAGTTCGATCCCCGGTACCCAAAAAAAAAAAAAAAAAAAAAAAAAGAATATAATTAATCCAATAGTACTTTGATAATAAATGTTATGGAATCTAAAATAACAACTAAACCAATCAAACTTGAGAAAATTATTGAGATAGTTCAATGTAGATTTTTAAATCCAATCACAATCAGTGATACTGCAAAGAGTATGCAATACTTAAATTGTCCCTGAAATATCTCCAAATTTAACTTGTTATAAACTTGTCTGAATACACTTGGTATACATTTCAAGGTAAATAGATACCTAGGATCATATTAAATAACATTTATATTAGTATATTTTTAAACATTTTATTAGTACTTGTTTGTAGTACATAGAGTTTACATTGTTACTGGAGAATTCAGAAGACATGGATAGATTCCTAGATACATATAAAATACCAAAACTGAACCAAGAAGATATAAAAACCCTGAATAATCCAATGAGAGGCAATGAAATTGAAGCAGTAATGAAAAGCCTACCATCTAAGAAAAGCCAAGGTCAAAAAGATTCACTGATGAATTTTAAAATAACTTCAGGGAAGATCTAATACTAATACTCCTCAAGATCTTTAATGAAATTGAAAGTGAAGGAATACTCCCAAAGTCATAGCTGAAAGCTAGCATTACACTGATTCCAAAACTAAACAAGAATCCAACCAAAATAGAGAAGTATAGGCCAATCTCTTTTGTGAATATAAAGGCAAAAATCCTCAACAACATACTAGCAAACAGAGGGCAACCAATCATCAAAAAAAGATCATACATCATGACAAGTTATCTCGTTTTAAACTAGACTTATTTAAACAGTTTTCTGAATGGACACAACGATAGATTTTTTCATTTATGCCCAGTGTTTTCTATAATGGTAATGTCAAATACAATTTTGTCTAAGTTATTTGGAAAAGTCTGTATCTTTTACAAACACACACACACACACACACACACACACATACACACAGACCAGACTTCTCACACCTCATACATATGCTGTATCATACTTTAGGGTTAAGTAAGTTGAACAAATTTCAATCTTAAATCTCTTCTTATTTAGAAATAAATCAAAATAATAATGACATATTTTGAAAATGCAGTGAGGTGCATTAAAGCAATCTTAAATTCAATAGGAGTAGAATAGTATTAATAATTATAATTTTCTAAATGTAATAGATTTTGAAACCTAAGCAAAAAATGTCAAGATCATTACTGTCAAGAGTTCCTTTCTGAGGGCAGGGGATTTAGCTCAATGGTTCTGGTGCCTGCTTGGCAAGCACAAGATCTTGAGTTTGATCCCCGGTACCAAAAAAAAAAAAAAAGAGTTCTTTTCTGAACAGAAATACATGAACTGGTAAAAGAAAACATGCATCTATTAATGTACACTTGGTTTTCATACCACCCATCTTGAAACTATTGGCACAAAAGAAACTTGAAAAAGGTTACTTATCTTGGCAGTTAGGTATCAGTTTTTATAGAAAACACAGATTAATGCCCCTTTGGAATTGTGTTCTCCCAATCAGGCTTGGATTCAAATCAGTTAGGAGTCTTTTTTATTTCTCTCAACCTTACCTTGTTGTTATCATGTGTCCATCCAGTCTGTTGAGCAGTCTGTCAAACCTGACTGGTTTGGTTCTACCCTGGGCCTATTTGTATGCAGTTGTAACAAATTTGTTTATACAAAGTTTAAAGATTTTAATAGATAATTAAGTAGTTTCTAAATAAGATCAAATAATAACAATTCATGTCACAGTATTGATTAATATCTGTATAGTGAGTTTTATATTCTGTGAGTCAGTAAAAGAGATGACTCCGATCACTGATGATAATTGTAAAGATCTGATGACTATTGGCACCAAAATCCAAGTGATGGCTTCACTAATTTAATTTGTTCTATGATTCTGGAAAAGATGGCCACATTTGTGTTTGTGTGCAAAAGATGATCACAGTCATGTTTGTCATCCAATTAGAGTTTGGAAACAATGACAAAATTTTGCCAAATGCTTTTGTTTGCGAACTGAATTGTTTACAAACAAAAGTGTTTGTGAACTGAGGTGCAACTGTAACTGCTCTTTGGTACAATGTAGTTCTGATTTTTTTCTTATTTCTTACTGTTAGTTATAGTTATTGTTTATTTAAATTTATTTATTTGGATTTATTATTTAAATAAAGATATTACTAAACATGAAAGAGATTACAATTGCTGATCAATTCAGGATACCAGGTTTAAGTGAAACATTCCTGGAAAGTTGGGGCCTATGTTCATCCTAGCTCTACTGGGAAATGATATAAGACTCACAGACAAGAGTTCTGCATTCCAGTGCTGGTCCATCATGTATTTGGAATCTTATGCACATCACTTTACTACAGACAAAGTTTCCCCAGTATAAATTAAAAAATTAATTCTTACTATATCTAATTTTCAGGGGTACTATGTGTGGCCATTAACCCTAACATGTCAATTTCATTGGATTAGGAAACGCCTAGCAGTATCCACTCCTGGTGGGCTGGAGGGTCATGGAGGCCCAGCCGGTGTGCTGTGTGTAGTCCCCTGCCAGTTGCTCTCCTTTTCTGCTTGCCAGTCTCCATCTTTGCTTTTCCACACCCTTCCTCCTTGATGGTCCTGACTTGGGGCCAGCTGAAACTAGACTGAATTTCCCCAAACCATAAGAAAAATTAAACCTCTCTTCTTTAAAATTGTGAATATCAGGTATTGTGTGTAGCAGGAGGAAAGCTGTGTAATACTGTCAATAAAAAAGCAAAAAATTTAATACAGTTTTACATTTTCAGTGTTTTCATATTCTATTCCAAAAAACAAAATGTATTTAAAATAATATTTCATTTTTACAATAATTTTGTGTAATTTTGGAGCAAAGGAAAATGGATCTTTTAATATCATTGTTTCAAACTGTAAATTTACATAAAATATTTGTCTCTTTTTTTAACTGTTTTACCAAATGAGCACCTCTATATGTAACAATATATACAAAAAATACAAAAGCAGGTAAGCTGAAGCTAGAAATGTAGCTAAATATTCTATATGTGGGAAGGGAAAAAACTAGTTGTGTCTGAGATTGCAGAGAATTAGGATGAATATAGGCAGAGAGTCTAATTAAAAATTACAGTAACTCTCTAATTTATGAACATTCTAGTTGGGAACTTTCACAGATATGAATGGGCCTCAAATTATAAACATTTGTAGAAGCAAACAAGTCATGGAAGTAGCTCAAGTGTCTGTAGGAGATTGTCATCATTGTGTGCCAGGTGCTTCCTATACAGTGCAATAGTGTACAGTAGTCCAGTGTTTAATATGAGCCCAGGATGTCCAGAAGCAAGAGGAAAAGCTTTGGTGATGTGGAGGGGACCACTAGGAAGTGCAAAGAAATATACATTGTATATTTGTGTCAAAGGTGTATGAGACTCACTTTGTGGGACTTAACGAATGAATCTGGCCTATAAACGTTCCCCTGGAATGGAACGCGTTCCTAAGTCGAGGACTTACTGTATTATAATCCATGATGCTTGAGTGAATTACTTATGATGTTTTGAATTGACATATGGCAACATTATCATAGTAGAATTGTATGTTTTTTCAAAACATATGACTATATATTATGAAAAATATAATTATAGATGCCAAATACATGCCTGTATTAACAGATTTAAGTAAATTTCTTTTTGAGGAACAATATCTATTCTCATAGATGATATGCACATATGTCTAAAGAAAAACAATCAGAAATTATAAAAGTTCTTTCAAGATGAAATATAGTATTAACCTTTAGAGAACTATTTACATAAAGTATGGTTTATTATAGATGCTAAAATTATGCAAATTTATGGTTACTTATAAAAGATTCATTAAATTTTAAAGTATACTAAGCAAAAATCCTATAGATAAATATATATAAAGATAGATGATAGATAGATGATAGATAGATAGATAGATAGATAGATAGATAGATAGAATAATCTCTGAGTCCTTGTTAGTCCTTGGAAGATACCTTACCATGGAGGCTTTAATAAGCTCAACTAAATAATAGTAAATATAAATTAAAAAAGAGAAAATAAAATTTTACACCTTGACAAGTAGCTATTTGTACAATACTCAATAAAATTTTGTATTCCTCTTCCTATTTCCCTACTCCTTCTTTGCTTTTCCTATTCATATCTCTACTCCTGCTTTTCCTTTTAAATGTTAAGCACAACAGTTCAATGCAGGAAAAAATTGTGCTGCCTTTCTCTCACTTAAAATTTTCAGAAAAGGGATTTAGCAACCTGAGAAATCAAGTTACAGAAATATCTTAAAGGTTTGTAAATATTAAAGTCACCTATATTTAATTATAGAAATTATCCAAAGATAGAATTATATAGGTACACATTTATATGTATATATTGCTCATGTGTGATAAAAATAATATCTAAATTGTGTTTAATAAAACCTGCACATAGGTTAAATTCATTTTCAGGAGAATTTAATCATTGCAAGTATAGAAATTCCTTAATAAAAGCAACTTTTATATTTTGATTTAATCTTTCAAATATCCCATTTCTTTTCTTGTTGATTAAAAAAAGAAGTTTAGTTTGCCTGGATAGTTCAAACTTGAGAGCGTCTCTTAAAAAGCTTTGCTGAGAAATCATTAAAACTTGCCTACTGTGCTTCTGCAAACTGAATCTGATTTTGTGACCTTTATGTTTCACTTTTAAAATTTCAATCCATCTGAAATCACTAGCTTAGGGTTTTTTTCTGCCTTAACCAAAATTCTCTCTGTTGACCTCAGTCGGTCTGACCCTCACCCACACACAGTCTGATTAATATCAAAGTGGAGCTGCATTAAGCATTTGCCTTGATGGGCTCATTATCTTTCCTCTTTGTTATTTTTCTTTCAGTCCTGTTTGATATGTATGAATTCCTCAGAAACTGACAAGAGGCTTATGATGATCTTCTGCTCCCCCTAAATAGGCTTTTATCTATCCAATTTCAAATGCTACAGCAATATTAGAGTATACCAACCTTTTTACTTGAAGAAATAAAGCAATCTATTTATTCAAAAAACCAAATAATAGGGAAAAGATTCATCAGAGGTCATCTTACTCTGACTTTGCTTGGTATCAACATACTGAACCTAGGTAGAAAAGCTGTTTATAGAATTCTTCAGTAACTGATTGATCTGCTCCTTTATATTTCTTTCTTAATTAACATAAATATTTATAATACTGATTACAAGAATAACAGCAGAAAATGAAAGAAATTTTTTGACAATTCCAAATACTTTAAATATAATGTGCACTATAGCAATCCAACTCTCAATGACAGTCCTGGAAAAAATTCCTAGCACTTCTACCAATTCAAAGACAGCACAATTTCTTAGCATCTGTAAGTTCACATGTTCATGCATAGGCTCTTTTTCTTCAAAACATACATGGTGTGTTATTTGGATAAAGATTTCCAGAAAATTAGATTATAGTATTAACTATTCAAATCTTTTTACCTGACTTCGGATTTCTTTTGTCCCCAGAACATATTGATACGTACTAAAGAAACAAGAGAAAAAACAGAACTTTCAAAGTAAATTATAAACCAAATCTGTAGAACTTTGTATACTACAGCCAGTAACAATGATGGAATCAGATATTTGTCTTTTACTTTTCTTTACTAAGCCAAATGCCAATCTCTAATTTATGAATTAAAATATTTTTAATTTCTTTATTTCACAGATGATAGACTTGACATGGAAACCAACACCATGGAACATTTGGGGAAATTTAACCACAATTTTGTGGATTTTCCTGAAACAATTTTCCATGGGCACATTAGGTTATAAAATAAATATATTATTACTTTAATATTGTATTTTATTTTGCTAATATAGAAACCTAGCATTCTAAAGAGCTAAATACCAAACTACTATAACTTAATATTTTATATTTTTTCAAGTCATTAATACTTATAAAGCAAAGGAAAATGAGGGGCAAGCTGTAGGAATACAAAACAAATAAGATATGGTCTTCAGAGTGAAAGATCTCATTCTAAGTAGTACTTTTTTGTCACTGGGCAAGCTACTAAACTACAAGCTTCAGTTTTCTCGTATAATGTAGAATGAAATATGATATTTTATATGTGAAGCTTTCAGCCTAGAGCCTACCCTGGACATATGGGAATAACTCAACAAAGAGTTCAATTAATAACCCTTATGCAATTGAAACTCATTAGCATTAGTGAGCACAATGATAATGCTGCATAAAGGAAAGCCAGAATCTATAATTGTCATATTGGAAAATATAAGTCTCACATAAATCAATAAGATCAGATCATAGAATGAAGATTTACACGTTAGCATGTGCATCTCACACCTAAGAATATTTTAATGAACCATTTTATTGTAGTTATTTATTTATTGTTGATTGGTGATAAGTCATTTAGTGTGCATGTTTACCCCTGAAATGAAACAACACTGTGTATTCAAGGTCTTCCATTTTACGGAATATACTCTTAGAATGATCCAAAAACAGATTAAGAAAAATGTTACAATGAAACAAGTAGCTCCATGATGATCCCACTAATTCATTCCTTTCACATACGTGTGTCTGTTCCTTTCCCCTATTCACCTATTTAACTCAGAGCCAAAGGGAAATGACATGCTTTCCAAACAAGACACCAAGACACCACCTGAAAACTTCTGAGCAGTCTGAAGAATCCTCACTTTAACAGCCTTTAATGAAAGTAAAATAAGACTTCTGAAGGAATTTTGGCTCATGATATTGTCTGATATGATTAGCTTATACTTTTATGTCATATTCTGTTGTTTGTGTGTTAATTTTCCATTTTCTGTCTTAGAGACAGTCCAGCTTCAAAGTATGAAGATAAAAATGTTCAGACATAAGATATAAATCTTTCAGATGAAAACAACGCTGAGATTCCACCTCACCCCAGAAAGAATGGCTGCTATTAAGAAATCATCTAATAACAAATGCTGCCAGGGGTGTGGGGAGAAAGGAACCCTTCTCCATTTTTGGTGGGGGTACAGACTGGTGCAACCACTGTGGAAATCAGTATGGAGATAACTCAAAGAAGTAGGACTAGAGGTCCCATTTGACCCAGCTATTCCCCTGTTGGGTATCTTCCCAAAAGAATTAAAAGAATCATACCACAGTGATATATGTGAACCCATGTTCAAAGCAGCACAATTTGTAATACCTAAAACTTGGAAGCAGCCCAATTGCCCATCAACTGGAGGCTGGATAAAGAAAATGTGTTTTTTTTTTTTTTTTATAAAATGGAGTACTACTCAGCCATAAAAAATGAGAAATTGTAGAAATTCATAAATAAATAAATAAATAAATAGGGGTACTGAGGATGTTAAGCTCCCGACTGAAGGAAAATTAATGCTATAATTTCAGATAAAATGAATGCAAATCAAATCAAAAGGGAAATTTATCCTATAGAAAACACTAAAAAAGAAGTCATTCAAAATGTATTTATGCTGATTACCTATGGAGAATATAGTTTTTAAAAATCTATGAATACTAGATTTTAGAAAAAAAGATTTTAAAATATAAATCTTAAGTATAAATTGATCAATATAAAGTAATTATATAATTGAATATAATTTTACCCATACTTTTTGCATATTTTATTATGATAATATGGGCATCTATTATAATTCAAGAGCTACTAGTGATTTGGAATTCATTAATAGGCTTAGCATAAGTGTAATTGTTCTTATATTTTTATTAAGTATCATAATCTTATTATAAGAATGTAACAGGAAGTTAAATTACTTTTATACATAAAGGAAACAGTGTTATATTGAAAATCATCAAATATCCATATGCATTATGCTTATTATTTAAGATGATAGAAATTACTGAAGAAAAATCAGGCACTTACCTTTGCAATTTATAAAGGATTACCACCTTTTTGTTTTGTTTTCTTTGCATAATAGGATTTCATTTGCTGTGATTCTAGAAGATCAACATAAAATAGCCTCATCTGTGTCTTCACTAATGCCCTACATATACAACGTGTTCCAAAAAGTTAGGATAAAGTGAATCACAGTATACATCATGTAGTGAAATGCAGACTTTAGTTTTTTACATTAGAGACCCTTTTAAAATTATTTCATCTATGCAATAAACTTTTTGACAGATTCACTCATTCAGCCAATGAGTACTAAGCACTGTTTCATGCATGAACTATATTATAATTATTCATTACTAATGGTTTAGTACAGTGTCATAATCAGGTCTGGACATAATATTGTACCAAAATCACCAATTTATGTAAGAAATGAAGTACTTATGCACAAAATGAAGTTTAAAATATGAGTTTTAGTGTTCAAGTATGACTAATAGAAAAAACAAACCTCTGAATATTTCATTTTGATGTCATTTTAAGTGCTTTTATTGCCTTATGAGCATCAGAACTAGTTCTTTGATAAAAGAGATCTGTTAAGGTCAAATTATGCAGAAAAAAAAGATGAAAACTGAGAAATATGTGGTTAGTTCAGGCAATGTATTCAGTTAAATCACACTACAGCATTCATTAATTGTTAGATCACATTCTCTGATCTGAGTATGAAGTACAACTCCAACATTAAATATGATGAATACAAAATTAAAACAATTTAAGGAAAACATCCATTATTAACATTTCTTAATTTTGTATTCTTTCATTACTTAAGGAATTATAAAAGCTTTATTTTTGAGATTTGTAATTGTAGCACACTGAAGTGAAATCATCATATTTATGAGAGTTCTGAAAAAGAGTCAAATGGCATTTAAATTATATGAAATCATATTAAAATTACATTTACTTCAATTTATTTGCTAATTTAGAAGAGATTAAAATCCAGACATTGAGATAAAAGTACATAAATTCATCTTCAAATGCCATTCCTCATGGTATAAAATGCATATGGCATGAACTTTATATGAGAAACATTTTTAATAGCAAGAGGATAAAATATGCAATAAACTTTAAATTTTCTCTTTTTAGAGAGAAATATGACATAACTACATAATGAGGCAAAAATTCTATATGCACACAGTTCAATATAAATTCACTTTGAACCATATGTGCACTTTATCATTGAACTTTGTTTACCATTTCCACTTTTTCATTACTATTTTCTTTTTGTTCCTCTTGTTCCTATACCTTTCTATTACAATCATGTCTATGAATCTACTCTAAGAACCCTCTTTCAAGGCTATTCGGGGCAATTCCTATATATTTTGCACTATACAATGATTTCCTTTTGTCTTTTACTAATGGCTGAGAGTGTTATACATATTTATAGTCTTAAAGTTTATAAAATAGGCTTCATTTATTGACTACAGCACTAAGCATAGCTGTCATAAGGATATTCAGAATAGGGTCTAAAATACTCAGGTACATATCAGAAGGCCAAAGATACTCAAATCCACGGAAAAATTCAAATCTTACATTCAAAAGGATGTAAAAAGCCAGAATATCACTGATATGTGGAACAGTATACTCTAGACTGCCAGGGGAGCTAGGCTTCTTTATATTACTTGGTCTAATGATGGCTTTTGTGATAAATATTCTAGTTAGACTGACTAGTTTCTTCTAACAATGTAACAAAGTCTAGGCAAGAACACATCATAAAAGCATCCATCAAGGGAAGAATATAGTTTTTGATTTCTTTAACCTACTAAAATTCTTAGAATTTAAAATTTTAAAGAATGTTATGAAGTCTCAAATTTGCTTCAATTATACCACTGCTTATAATTTTAGATTGGCAAAAGATGAGACATTTGCATTGATTAGAAAACAGTGATTAGAGACCTAATAGCAGTACTCTCACACAGACCTGTCTACCCAAGATCGATGTATAAGCAAATCAATTTTTAAAAAAAATTTTCCTAGTTCCAAAACAAATGCTGATTCTAGAAATGTAAACCCATTATATTTGGTGTTAAATAATAGATGTGCAAGTATATTACCTGGTAGAGACTAAGAACTCAATAAATACTTACTTACGTATTTTCTATATCACTTCTTATTTCTAGCCAATCACCTAGGTGACCTACTCAACCATTATCCTATCTTTATTTCCCTACCCCATTCACTTTACCCATACACTTCTGTCTTCTGTTACTTAAGACCATCCAAGGCCATCTTTATCATTCCTCCTCAAAATATTTTATCTCCATTCTAAAAATTAATTAATTTTTGATTAACACTATTGGTATTTTATGAGGTACAGTCTAATTAACACTCAAAATTCTGAAATGACTTGAAGAATACATAGGGAAAATACAATTGACTGGCTAAGTTTTTTTGGGTAATATACAAAAAGCATAGGCAATCAAACAAAAAAATTGGCAAATGAAATCTCAAACTTAAAAGCTTCTGCACAGCAAAGGAAACAATAAACAGAGCTAAGAAATAACCTAAGGAATGAGAGAAAATATGTGCAAACTACACATTTGATAAGAGGTGGATATCTAGAAATTATAAGATAATCAATTCATGGCCAAAATGAATAACCCAAATAAAATATAGGCTAAAGAACAGAATAGATATTCTCCAAAGAAGACATAAAAATGGCCAATGCATGTATGAAAAAATACTGAACATCACTAACATCAAGGAAATGCAAATTAAAACTGAGCTAATGAAATACAGCTTCACTTCAGTTAAATGGCTATTGTCAACAACACAAAAATAACAAATGCTAGTAAAGAAACAGAATAAGGAGATCTCTTCTACACTGTTGCTGAAAATGTAAACTAGTGCAGCTACTGTGGAAAGCAAGAAAAAAGAAAACAAAACAAAAAGTAGAAGTACTATGCAATTCAGCAATTTGAATAACTCCACTTCTTTCTTCTGTTCATTGCATCTCAGATGAAGAAGGAAGCATTTTCTTTTCCATTTTACATCCCTTGCAGAGCATTCCTTCCTCTCAGTCATTGTTCAAAGAACAAATCTCATGTATTTCCGATCCTATCTCCCTTGTTTCCTGATTTCACATACTATAATTGACTGTGATTTATTTCAAAACCTGGAAAACTTTGCACCATTATTGCAAGAAATTTCTTTGTTTCTCATATGATTGTAATTTACGTGGCTGGAATCTGTTCAAAACTGTAAAATCTTTGAAATAAAGATCATTCACTTCTTTAAATTGGTTATTAGCATCTAGTAGACTTTAGATAATAAGGATATTTGTCATTGCTGATATGAATAATGGACCCTATTAACTTTAAAATTTCCATATCCTTTTCCCTTCAAATGAATGACCTAGACTAGCCATTCCCACGTATCTAAGATCTAAACTTTAGTTAATCTGGTTTATTTTATGTGTTTTCCTTAAATTAATTCATCAGGTAAGAAATATATCAGTATCTTTTGGTAAAGATATGATTGAGAAAAAGTTAAACCCACGAGACAAAAAGATAAATATATTTATAAACTTGAAATAAAACAATATAAACCAAAACAAAATGGAAAAGTAGATGGGATGATACTACCAGCTAGCTTGGGTCTGGAATGGCTGGGAATTATGCTTATGTAGTAAATGGAACTCATTTGTTCCAAGCAAGGAAGAGAATGGAGTCCAGCTTACTTCTTGATAGAATAGGTGAGGTTTTGTCATTGGCAGATATACCTTATTAAAAGCTGCCCAAATAGGGACCCAAGAAGAGAGATAGATACCTGACTAACCACAAACTGAGCCAAGCTGCTGTTCTGGAAAATAAATTACAAAGTTAATGATTAGCAAACTTGAATTCTACATAAGGATCTCTAAGATATTAATTTGCTCATAAAGAACTCTCCCTTTGCTCTGAGACACAAGACAAGCAACTGGACATGTGTCATAAATGATAAAATATATTTCTTTTATTGCTGAAATCATTTAGAATTTGTCAGGTTCTCTTAAAAGACTTCCAAAATCTTTTGCTCTTTTTGAAAATCTTAGAAGCTATGCGTGTGTGTGTGTGTGTGTGTGTGTGTGTGTGTGTGTGTGTGTGTGAAAGCCATATGTTATACAATGGGAAGTGGAATGCGTGAAATGTCCCAAACTTGAGGCTGCATCAGTTCCTTATTCATGGGTTTCTTCCTGTCTGACATATTTCCCACACTCTCACAGCATCCTTTCAAAAATATTAAATGATAGCTCTTCAATGAAGCCACTCTGACAACTCAAGCACATGTAGCTCCCCATTGAATGTTTTAATCCCAAATGCAGTTTCCCTCCCCAAGAACACCATGGCTTTAATTAGTAATCATCAGTATAATAACTGGCTTTGTCTATTTCCTAGACTGTTTTCTATGATTCAGCAAGAGTCTATCCATGTTCTTCCTCTTCGAAGTACAGTCCACTCACCTAGGCTTAACAGATATTTCCTAAAACTGGTGCTTCTTCAATCTTCCTGTCTGGTGGTAGTTGTTTTGTCTCACAATCCTGTGCTTCTGTGGTGGCCTAGTGCATATTTTATTATCTGTGCCCTTTCACACCATTTTTTAAAAATTCAAAATTTCATATCATTGCCTAAATATTGATTACTAAAAATACATTTCAATTAACAATTTCCTACATTCCACTCTCCGACAATTACTTCCTATTATTCCAACAACCTCACAATCCCAAGCTTTATCACTTTTACTCTTTCTTTCTATCACATTATCTGAATGCAGGTGAGTGTTATTGACTTACTCCTGTTTGATTTTACTATAGAAATCTACTTACATAACAGCAGGGTATGACTGTTTGGTCAATAATAAAATATGTTATTCAAAACTGACCATATGGATGATGTATTATTCAGAGGCAAGAAAAATATAGCAATTGAAAAATATTCATAATTTTACCAATAGGTGGATAATAAAATGGGGCACAGCAGTTAAGTCAGCAAAATAATTCTCAGTGTGTATTGATAGTAAAAATAGACAGCTTTTTAATAATTGGAAAACTGATCACTAAAATTATTCTAAATATTAAGCACATATCTTCTATATAAGTGAAATGATGGATCATTAATATTTATGACCCACTTAACATGGTTTAATTCAACTACTTTTTCATAATATTTATGAGATGATCAGTATATATTCTATCAAAATAAAAAATTGAGGGTAACTGACTTTTATATGGACTAAAACTTTTTCTCTCAAGAACTGTCAGATTACTTCAAATCTATGGTGTAAGATATTAAAGATACAATGAACATAAAGTTAGAAACATTCAAGAAAACATTAAGATGAATGTAGCTATTTGATAACTGCCATTGGGAATTACACAGTAACAACGAAATTAATATCAGATAGTAAAGAAAAGGACACTCGGTATCAATATGCATTTCTATGTTCAGTCATTTTATAACAAATATCATATTAATGATTTAAATCATTTAAGAGATGAGTATACTATTCTTAAACTCTGCATAATTACTGATAAAAATGTATAATTAACTGCATACAATAATGACAGATCTCTGATCTGGAAATCCTCCCACACCTTTAATCTTGAAACACCTGTGACGCACAGCATTTTAACCCAAGAGATTTGGTCCTCAACACACTGACATCCAAGCAGAACTCTGCATGAAGATACTCTGCCAATTGGTAGTTAAGCTATGGACAGAGTCTCTGATAATACAAATACTTGGGGCATAGAAAAACCTTCTATTGACAAGAATGTAGCTGTCATAAATTTATTTTAAGATTTTTTACATCAGTTTCTGCTATAATTAACTAAATGTATGCCTGTCTCTAACTCACAAAAATAACATTCTTTGGGTCACTTTGAGTATGTTTCTCATGGAGAAAAGTTCAAAACAGTTGCTCAAGGATCTTATTGATGGATTTCATGTTTCTATATAGGATATTTATAGGAAAAAAGCAAAACCAACGAAGGAAAATAATTTCTGTAAGAAAGGCAGTGTGTAGATGTGGGTGTCTGAGAGGACAGTGTGCAGGCCTTGGAGTCCTTCCTCTAACATTGCTCTTGAAGAAAATTCTCTGAAGACACAGCTGGCTCACAGCCTCAAGCTACTGTACCTTTGGGTCCACCATGCTTTTCAACCCAAAGCCATACATTCTATGCTGTTTACAACCAATTATGGAACATAATGAAGCTTCTAAATTTGGGCTATTTCTGCTCCCTTACCGGAGACCTACAGCCAAAGTTCTATTTTAGGTCCTGTTTTGTAGAGGATTCAGTTCATAGCCCTCTGGCTCCAGGGCAGGAAGGAATGGTGGAAGGGCCTGGTATAGGAAAGCTGCTCAACTCATGGTGTTCAGGAAGTAGACAAAGAAGAGAGGAGTCTGAGGAGAAATACACTCTTCCACATCATGCACCCAGTGATCCCTGCCTGGAAAGTGTAAGGTCCTGAGTTTGATTTCCAGTACCAAAAATATATATATATACATATTACATAGCACATAAATAGATTCATACATAGATAAAATAATTATTTACAATAAAATGACCAAGTAACTACCTTCATTTTTTATGCTCTCTCCCTTTTCCCAGTTTTTGACCATCAAATTTTTTTCTTTACACATGAGGTCTCCATTCCTTATCCCAAGATTTTTTTTTCATGTACCTTTAATTGTCTTTCTACAATGGGTTCCATGTCACCAATGTGGATACTTCCTTGCTCGGTCTTCTTGACTTTTCATTAGCACTTAATATTCTTTTTTATTTTTTTCCCTTAAATTCTTTTATTGGTACATTTTAGGTATACAATACGTTTACATTATCATCGGGGGCTTGTACCTGTACATGATGTATCTTGGTTATTTTTTCCTCATTACCTGTGCACCCTTCACCCCCTCCACCCTTCCCTATTTACATAGACTTTGTTTTCATTTTTTTCTTTCTCATAATTTTTCCTTTTCCCCTTTCCTCCCACTTCTCCTACCCCTTTGGATCTTTTCTTCCTATTTCAAATTATCAATTATTAGCTTGAAAATAGCCCAAGTGCCCATCAACTGGAAACTGGATAAAGAAGATATGGTTTTTTAAAATAAAATGGAGTACTACTCAGCCATAAAAAACAAGAAACTAGAGACATTTATAGTTAAATGGATACATATTGAGGCCACTCTTAAGTGAAATAAATAGGACACACATGTGTAAATACCGAATAGTTTCTCTAGTGTGAGAAACTGAAAGTCTAAATACGGATTAAAGCACTTAATATTCTTAACTACAATATTTTTCCTCTGACAAACCATTTTCATGGTTCTCCTGATATCACACACTCTGTGTTATCGTCCTGACTCTCTGGTACACCTGTCTGTCTCTCTGTGTCTCTGTCTCTGTCTCTGTCTCTCTCTCTGTCTTCCTCTCTTACTCCTTCCCTCCATTCCTCTGTCCCTCTCTACCTCCCTCCACCCCCCCTCTTTTTCTTTTGTTTAATCATCAAAAATCTTTACTTATTTTGTGCCACACATTACTGTCTAGACACCATTTTATTTTTATCTATATTTCTATAGGTGATTTTAGATAGACTCAATATTTTAATTGCATAAATTAATAACTATGAAACCTGAGCTCTTTAGACCCACATTTTTATTTTCTTATTAGACGTCTTCATGTGGATGCCATAAACTTTTCAAAATTAACAGAGCCCAAACTGAAATTATGATTTTTCTCAACAGCATATTTTCTGGGATTTCATAACCCTCTGTATAGAAGAAATCATCCTTGTCTCCTTTTCTTTATTTCCTTTATAAAATAAAGAATCAAAATAATCAGCCCTACCTAGTCTTTCTATCTTGGATTATATCACAGTAGGTTTTCCTTCTTCTTGACTTTGCCTCAAGCTAACTTCTTAATTTCTTACTTAAATGATTCCTTTTGTTTCAAATTTCAATTTACAGTCCTGTTTCAAAAGAAAATCTACCATGATCATATCAGTTTCTGTTAACTGTTTTATATATATCTATATCCTTTTATATATTCTTGTTATGGTTAGTTTTAAATAAAAACCTGGCTAGGTAATTATTCAAAACAAATATGAATCTACATTTCCTGTGAAATACTTTGTGACTTTAAATAAAATAGATTACCCTCAATAACGTGGAAGGAACGCATCCAAAAATTTCAAAGGTGTTAAAAGCAAATGCCAGTTTCACAAGGAAGAAATTCTACAACACTGCAGCACCAACTGTTTTGTCAGTTTCCAGGCTGCTGGGTTGCCTACAGATTATTTTTTCCGTTGAGTTTATTGGTACATTTTAGGTATACAATATAGTTACATTCATCATTGGGATCTTGTACCTTTGCATGATCTATCTTGGTTCTTATTTTTTCCCCATTCTCCTGCCCTCACTTCACCCCCTCCACCCTTCCCTACTTACAAAGATTTTGTTTCCATGTTTTTCCTTTTCTCATATTTTTTTCCCTTTTTTCCTTTCCCCTACCCCAACCTCTTTAGACCTTTTCTTCCTATTTCACAATACCAATTATACATTTTGATCCTTGTTTACACTTTCAGTTTCTCACACCACAGAAACTGTTCAGTATTTACACGTGTCTCCTATTTATTTCACTTAAGAGTATGTCCTCCATGTGCATCCACTTAGCTATAAACGTCTCTAGCTTCTCATTCTTTAATTTGCCTACAGATTTAACAATTGAAAAGCCCCTACAATTCTGTGAGTCCATTTTTTATTTACAAAACCTCTTTATACATATATATGTATGTATGCATATATACATATATATGTATGTGATATAGATTACATATATACTACTTCTTTCAGAAGCCTGATGCAGTTTCCATAGCATATTCCACATTTTGATTTAGCATTCATCACTATATTTAATTACATCTTCAATATTTGTCTTTTCCAAAATGTTATAATTTCCTGGAAAAAATAATAGTTCTATACAGATCAGTATTTCTACGATATAACATATACACCAGGACAAGTAGTCCATGTTAAAAAATATTTTACAAAAATAAAGTAGAGAGGAATTTGCATATTATTTCTTCTTTTGAATTTGTAATACCCTTTGGTATTATTTCCCTTTCATAAAATGCATTTACTATGTACAATTCTTTACAAAACAGTAAGTTTACTAAATTCCCCTAGACACCAAATTTTAATGACTTTTTAATGATATAGAGACCATATTACTGAAAATAACTTTTGGAATCTGAAATTACTGTAACTTCATGCAGTATATGTTGATTCTCAATTTAAAAGCACTCACTCTATTTTTCATATATATTAACATATGCAGAAGTATATTTCCTCATGCTCTCCTAGCGCCTCACTTGAATTCATTAGGCTAAAGAGGTTTGGAACACATCTGGCACTGTAACATCTATTCATGTTAGTGAACATTTTGAATTTGCATTGAGACGTGATGTACAACATAGCATTTATCACACTTGTTTGTTCATAATAATCCTTTTGGTCCACACTGTATCCTAAGAGAACAGTGTTTCAAAGAATTCCCTTTGGATAACACTAATAATTTGATGTTTTACAAATCAATCAGGCCAAGCACAATGGTACATGCCTGTAATCCCTGCACATGGGAGGCTGAGGCAGGAGGAATGCACATTTGAGGCTCGGCTGAGCCAAGTAAGGGTGTAGCAAGTTCAAAGCTAGCCTCGATTACACAGCGAGACTCTGTTTCAAAACTACAAAAAAAAATAAAAAGACGCTTGTTGGAATAATTTTATATATGTCAATATTATTAAACCCCTGATTGTTTAATATGCCAGATCCTATAATTGGTAAAGCAAGATCTAAAACAAAATCTAAAACCCAAACAAGATCTAAAAAAGATATATTTTGAGCCCCCAAAGACTTTGAAAAGTCATAGTGATTCCCAAATTTCTGAGGAAGTGGGGAAAAAAGAACTTTTTCCAGAAAGATGATGGTAGTAGCAATTTTTCTGAAATATGCATCTTACATTATAAAAGATTTTTTGTGTTTTTGCATTTTTAAATTAGCATTGAGATTGAATGTTTATTATGCATATTTGCAACCACAGACATACATGAATTTTAAAGTGATACTATAAAGTTCTGGCTTCAAATTTTAAATGATGCCTATGCCTGCTAAACAAGGAGCCTTTAGAACAAATCAGATTATCTGATTCAGTAAATCAGAAAAATGTTTTCAGATTTTAACAATTTTCAGAAGGTTTTCAGGTGACTTTGCAGCTAAAGAAACACTTTTATGCCCTAATGTGACTGAGAGATTTGTAACTTGCGCCTTTTAATAGCATTGTTCATTATGTTCATGATTAAACCCTGAGAAGAATTAACCCTTATTAGATATAGAATACTATTAAGTTTTGAGCCAATGTGACACAAATATTTGGAAAATTACTTTGGTAAACCTAACAGGATTTCCTAATGAAGTGTAAAATCTGCAATTCTTACTCTTCCATGTCCCAGGTATTCCGTGAACAGCCCTTATGTTTACAGATTTCAGACATATTTCCAAATAAAATGGTTACAGAAAAATATTTTAATCTTATTTTTCTCTGAATGTAAACATATATTGATGTTATAGAAATGTATTATGTTACAATCAGAGAACTAAATACAAAAACAGGAGTACATGTTAGGTACCAAAATATGTGTGGAATAAGCAAAAATTTACAGGCTGCAATTATATCTCTGACTTCCCTCTTAATTTGATCTACTAATATTTCCAAATTTGTGAAGTTTCTCAAAATTCAAAATAACTTTTGTGAAATTTACCATTGAGATATCAAAGAAAATATGAAACATCACAAGAAATTCATATTAAATGTTTTGGAAATCATTTTTTCCTACAGCTGTTAACATGCCAAAATGATGCTGACTTATGGAATCAATTTGTTTTCAATGAAAAATTACTTATTCCTTTTTCATTAGTATATGCTTGCAGCACATAATGTTTATATTCCTTACGGTGAGTTGGTACAGGTGCATAACACATCTTAATTCCTTTCTTAATTCCCTTTCTCTCCCCTCCCATCTCCCTGCCCTTATTTTCATCTCTTGATCTCCTTCCCATTTGAGAAAGATTTATCTCTCTACTTCCTACTCTCTTTTAATTTGCTTTTCATTTATAATTTGGGTTTCTCATATAAGAGAAACCTTGAGATATTTGTTTGTATATCTGATTTGTATATCTTATTTCATCTAACATTATGGACTCAAATGAGGCAAGTTTATTTTTCTTTATGGCAGAGTACCACTCCATTGTGTATAAATATAATACTTTTTAATCCATTCATCTGTTGATGGACAACAGATGTAGGATGCTTCCAGGATTTAGCTATTATGAGTTGTACTGCTGTAAACATGGGTATGCATTTATCACTGTAACATGATATCTTTAACTCTTTGAGGAAGATACCAAGAAGAGGAATAGCTGGGACAAGTGGAATTTCTATTATAGTTTTTTGAGGAATCTTTATAATGGTATCCATAATGGTTGTACTAGTCCACAACCCCCCAATAATGTAAAAGGATTCTTTTTGCCCTGCAACCTCACCAGAATTTGTTATTATTTGGTTTCTCCATGATGGTCATTCTTTCTGAGGTAAAATGGAATCTGTTGTTTTAAATTGCATTTTTGTAGATATTATTTACATGAAAGTCTAAGAGTAACTGGCACAAATTGCCATTTGTATTTGTCTTAAAGTCTGCAAAATTATTTATTTCAACTTAAATGTTGAAACTGCTTCAGTTTCAACATGTATCAGTCTAAGAGAAAAAAATCATTACTCTGGTCCACTAAATTGGCATTAGATTTTATTTTACTTAACAGGATTATTTATTCATTTGTTAGTTAATTTAATGATATTTATAAAAGCATAAATTTCCAAACCCAAAATTGGGACATAAAATATAGATAAAAATGTAGACAAGGGGTTTCAAAGGGTATTGGTATACTTTAAAAGGCTTTCCTGAAAAAAAAAAAAATGCTGATAAAAAGGAGCTAGGCGGGGCCAGGGATTTAGCTCAGTGGTTTCGCCACCTGCTGCGCAAGCGGAAGGACCCGAGTTCAATCCCCGGTACCAAAAAGAAAAAAAAAAAGGAGTTAGGTGAGTTGGTTAAGAGCAAAATAGGAAGAAAAAAACAGAGCTACACAATAAAATGATTAGGTGCCACTCTAACCCTACTTAAAAGATAATAAAGCAAAAAACAAAGTCAGGATTGAAGGAGGTGGTTTTAAGCATAGAATTATTATTATTAACTACAAATACATCTCATTTCATTCTCAAATCAAGAGTCACTTGCCAAACCCTTTTTTTGTTGTGTATCATGACTCTAATTTATAATTTATTTAAGATAATCTGGGATATACCTCCTATATGAGAATTCATTAAAATTTCACCAATAAAGATTAATGTACTGAATCAAATACTATGTATTAACACCAAATGGATAATTTATAAATAAAGAAAAAACTAATTCCATTACCAAGCAAAACTTAAATTATATTTTATCCCATTGAAGAAACTATATGTTCTGTCATAGTTTAAGCACTGACAATTAACAAAACATTACTCCTTGTTTTGATCTTTAGCAGTTTTTGTACTCAATGAATTATTTGATTTCATTGTTCATATTCTTAGGTTTTTTTCTTTAAAATAGCAAGTAACAATTTGGGCAAAATTTTCTCTGAAATTAAAAGTATCCCTTGGAGAAATAACATAAATGTAAATATAGTCTACAGAAAACATATTTTATTATGCTATGGAAATGTAAAGTTTTTATCAACGGATTAAAAATTTGTCCTATTTTGAATTCCAGTGACTACAATTATTCACATTTTAAAGTAAGGTCTCTATCACTCTTAAAACATGTTCTGTATAATATTAATACAGTGGCCAATTGCCACCCACAATCATATTTAATGAATGCATACTCTTCTTTTAACAGTTATTAGTTATACCTGGTTTCTTTACTTTTAGAAATGATATTACTATTGCATATCCAGTATAAGATATTATTCTACAGAAATATATTTTGTGGCTAAAAGTGTCTTATTAAATTATCTTCTAATACTTCTAAATACATTTATTAAAATTAAATGTCACTTAATGTGTCACTTTTTGTGTCATGAAATTTAGAGTTCAAAATATTCTTCTGTATTGTTATATTTAAAACCACTCATAATTCCAAAGTGAGCAAATACACAAAAAAATTAAGAATTAAAACTTTTATTGGAAATTCATCCTAATGGGGATGAAATATGAGTTCCTACTACTCCTTCTCAATGGAGTATTCTTAAACATTAACATTTATAATTGATATTTGTGTATATATAGATTTTTAAAATGTATTTTTACCTCAAGTAAAAAAATTGTGAATGATATAGCAGAGTATGCTTTTTTTTTTTTTTAACAACATCAAGAATTCTTAAGTGCAAAAGGAAAATGAGAAGAAAGAATAAACATAAAGCATGCTCCTGTGGGTTTATTCTAGGCAGATCAATGTCCTCTACGAGACATACATATTAAAGTTGAGGATCTGGAAATATTAAAACAACTGACATGTGGAGTGTTGTATATACTAGCAGACTCTCTGAGTATCATTAAATACTAAACTGGTATGTTTATCTAATCTAGTAGTTGGATCAGTAGCAATTTTATGGGAGTGGAAATTAACTTGGAAACAACTCGTCATCAAATTGTCCTTGTCCATACCAATCAGAATCATTTTATCCAGTAGGCAAAACATTTATGTCCACTCTATGGAAACCATACCTCCTAAATATTTTCATTTTACTGTTTAAGGAATTTTAATCAATTTTGTATCTGTCTGCAAATGTATTTTGCCACTCTTGATGACATGAACCTGTGTATTTGTGTTCCTCAGGCTTTCCCTTGAATCACAATTGATAATTGAATAGAATTTACATGAGATTCATGTTATTAATTTTTAATACTCTATCAATTTTTATTATTTACGCACATCCAAATGAACTCACTTGGCACAAACAAACATGTTGAATTGCTACAAAAATGTTCTTCAAGGCTTATTTAAGCTAAAGCATATCTCTTCTTAGTTCTCAGAGATGATCTCCAGTTTGTTCTCTTGTGTCTGTCTCTCTCTCTGTGTCTCTCTTCTTTCTGTCTCTCTGTTTCTCTCTCTCTCTCCAGATTTGTAAAAGTGTCTTCTTTTTGTTTCTAAATCTTGCCTGATCAGCAAATCATCTCTTATTTGTAATCACTGAGAATTTGGTTTTCTGCTCTGGCCATTTGGTCATCTGTGAAAATCTGTGCTCTACTGGGGAGAAATGCCAGTGAATCTGGCTTGTTACTCATGTGTTTGTTCGCATAGAGTTCAAATTAATTTAGAAAATCTTTTAGGCCCTATGGTAAGAACAAAAGCACTTTAATATCTGTACTGGAAAGATATTTTGTGCATGTGCATGTTTACTTTTGACACTTTAGTGAGGTGGCAGGAGAGCAGTTAAGAGTTGTCTTTGGAACTACAGATTTGTCTACATTTGAGAAAATCTTGACTTCTACCTCCAGGGTATATTAATACATTAAATTATAGCACCTCATAAATTAAAAATAATTGTTTTTATTGGCTTATTGAAATAAATATGTGTACATTAATTGAATATCTTAAATAACTAGGAAATAAAATGCTATAAATGAATGAATTTTGATTATCTCCAAATATGTTTCTCAAAGACAATTCTACATAAAATGTAAATCAGACTGATGTACTAATCATGATTTAAAGAGGAAAAACTTTTACATAACTTTATATAAATTTATGGGGTAATATACAAGTCCATGTCTCATGTTTTTCATTAATTTTATTGGTATATTTTAGGTATACAATATGGTTCATTTTTATCAGATTTATTTCACTTTTCATGGGAAGACTATTTAATCCAAATTTTTCAGAGTTATACTGATACAATTCAAATAAGCTAACTTATTTCCATAAAAATATATAATATTATAAAAATATTTTAAAATAAACTGAATCATATTTCTGTCATTATATCAACAATAATTTTGTCAGCAAAATAATATTTTGTCAGCAACAATAATTTTGTCAGCAAAATTTCCAATATCTTAATTAAGCTAAACCTTGGATTAATATTAAATTGAATTAGTTGATGGACAATCATTCAACATATAATTTCCAACATAAAATTTTGAAATACTGATTAATAAACATATTATTAAGTTTATATTAATACAAGTCTATTTTTGTATTCTATACAGTGGGTACATATTTTGGTCATCCTGATGAATATGTTCATTTTTGTTACTAGAAGAAAGTGTAAAAGGGACATTATGACTTTAGAAAGTTATATTGTGCTTCTTTGTGTGTTTTGCTAGTTTTCTATATTCTTTTGCATGATAGAATTGTTTTACTTACTTTCTACTCTATTTTCTCTGTGAAATAGAAGGTGGCATTGTATTTTTTTGGTTATCACAAATAGTGTAAAGTAAGGAAGAATCATGAGCAATAGTGACATAGAAATTTAAAACTTACATTTAAACATGTATTTGTGCTCTATCATCTATATTTGTCATAAAGAGCTTTATGAACTTATGATTTTATAACATTATTATTTTATAATGATAGAAAAAATTTTTTCTTCAGAAAAGACTTAAGGTGTTATTTTTATATGATCACTTAAAATACTTCTACCTTTATTAAGCAGTTAATTAGGTGCTAATTACCCAGGTGCTCATGATCCTATCTTTATCAAGTGATCAAATCTTTTCTGAGAGCTCTTTTTATTTTTTATTTCACAAGAATAGATTCTGAACTTTAAAAGTAAATAAAATAAATAACTTATCACAATATCTATTATATTAAAAAAACTGCCTTTGGAGTTCCCATAGAGTTTCTAGAAAATCAGAAATATGTGTTCTTACTGTTTTAAAAATATGAAACAGTGAGTTTTTTAGGGTATAATCCATATTCCTCAACTGCTATGCAGTTGAAAAAGCTCAAGAGGAAAGGATTTCAAATCAAAGAATTTTCTTCCTTAGAAGAAGTTGAGTTGAAGTTGAGTAATTTAAATATTATTTTCATAAAAATTAAATAATTATGTTTTACTGAATGCTCTGGAGGACGCACAGTGCATTCATTGTCTTTAAATATTTTTGTCTTTAAGGTATGTATTGATGGAACTTTTATAAAACAGTTATTTATTGTATCTTAATAAATAGTTTTATATACTTTGTTTTTGATGTTATTCCTGAAACAGTTGTTCATCATTCTGCTGTTTGTGTAAATTCTCTGCTATATGTTACAGGACAAAACTTGGATCTTTAACAAAGGCCGTTTTAGAGCTTCTTGGGAAGGCTGTGCCATGTGCTTTTGGATTGTTCATCTTTTAAAGAATAGACTCTTAGTACAGGCTTCAAAGTAACCCTGAGAAAATTGTTATAGTATTTTGTAAAGTGTCTATGTACCCTCAAGTGTACACTCACCCACATTTGAAAAATCATAAAACAAAAGAGCTGCAGAAGAACAGTGCTTCACTCTACCTCACGATTTTGTTTTTTAGTATTTGTATGCTCTTCAGAATTCTTGAGAGATTTAAAAAAGAAAAATTTTTTAAAATTGCCATCACCCTTAGAGCTTTTGCTTCAACTAGTCTGAGTAGTCCTATTAACTAAAAACTTTCGTAGCGATTTTAAGGTATAGATGGGACTAAGAAGTTCTGTTTTTTCTACCTCGGTCCTGGACCACAGATGGAAGTTGTACAGAGGGAATGGACAGTTAAATAGGGATCCTGGGGCCAGGGATTTAGCTCACTGGTTCCCCTGCCTGCGTAACTCGCAAGCGCAAGGTCCCGAGTTCAATTATATATGAATCTTGCTCCCCTGTTTCAACAGCAATGACTATCCTTTTAGCAGTATTACCTAAAAATTCTTCTTAAAGACAAGTTTTCAGTTTTAAGAAGCTTGATCAAACTGAACGTGTAAATAAGGATTAAAATGATTAAAACGAATAATTGATAATTTGAAATAGGAAGAAAAAGTCCAAAGGGGTAGGAGAAGTGGGAGGGGAAGGGGAAAGGAAAGAAGGGAAAGGAAAAATTATAAGAAAAGGAAAAAAAATGGAAACAAAGTCTTTATAAATAGGGAAGGCTGGAGGGGCTGAAGGGAGGACAGGGAATGTGGAAAAAATAAGAACCAAGCTACATCATGTACAGGTACAAGCACCCAATGATAAATGTAAATGTATTGTATACCTAAAATGTACCAATAAAAGAATTTAAGGGGAAAAAAAAGAAGCTTGATCACTGTTATCTTCTAAAGCCTCCTATCTTTCTGTGAGTTTGCGGTTCTTTCCAAACTCTTCATATTTTAATCCAATTCAAAGCATTCACTTTTTGTTTTTTGTGTTTTTTTGGTACTGGGGATTGAACTCGGCTCCTTGCGCTTGCGCAGGAGGCAGCGAAACCACTGAGCTAAATCCCCGACCAAAAGCATTCAGTTTTGACCTTATACATTCTATATTCTCTTTTTATCCAACTCTGAGAGCAGAATATCCCTCATTTCTCAATTTCCAAATCTTGTCCATATTAGGAGTCTGATTGAATGTCATGTTCTTCTCATGAAAATCGTGTGTGTGTGTGTGTGTATGTATGTGTGTGTGTGTGTATATATATATATATATATATATATATGTATATATATATATATGTATATATATATGTATATATATATATATAAAGACTAATGTGGCTGAGTGGTGCAGCCCCAAGGTAGAGCACTTGTCTAGCACCTGAAAGGACCTGCGTTTGATTTCTAGCACTGCAAAAGCCAGACTAATGTGAGAAACTTTTCACAGAAGCACTGTCGAAACTATGGATGAACTTAAGTGAAAGATGAGGAAGAACAGCTATACGTAAAAATAAAGAAAAGCACTCCATCTCTCTATAGGCATTAAATAATATAGATGACAAGTTCGAGTATTTGAAAGGAAGATGAGGAAATAAAATGTACTGGATACCTTTTATGGGCAAAGATTGCAAAAATAAATTTCACAAATTTTATTTATTCCAGTGTGCAATATAACATTATAAAATTGGTATTTCATCCACTTTTACCAAAAGGGACACCTCAAGTTCATAGCAAATTACCTAAGATCACAAAGTAAATAGTGAGGGAGATATCATTCTACTTAGGGTCATGGGAGCAACACAAATCAGTTTTCCTTTAAAGGAACCATAACTGGTTGGCACACACACAGATACACACAGACACACACACATACACACACAAACTTAAAATCTCTTGAAATTATTCTGAAAGCATATATAAATTTAAGAATAGAATTTAAAAGAACTACCTAATATCGCAGTAGCTAATGCCTGTGGAACCTGATCATTAAGCAGTTCGCTACTTTGCTCTTCCAGCTACAGAACAGTGCTTCAGACTTTTCCAAGGATCAGAGACAAGAAAGAAGAAATGAGAAATCTCAAGATCTCTCCAGAAAAGCTAATTCAATTTTGTACAGAATGTGAGGAAGGGCAGGTTTAACAATGCTCTCCCAAACAAGGTAAATTATGGCAATAAGCAATTAACTGGAGGCTGGTAACTCAGTGATGTATTATTGAGTTGGTGCCAACATCATGGCATTTTGTTGTGTTTTTAGCATACATATAGAAGTAATATATGTAACAGTTATTCCATGAAAGGGAGTAGACCTATCTAGGATTACTCTTTCTATATCTTACTATTGTTGAAAAAGTATTAAATACGAAATAGATTCTAACAAAGTAAAACATATGTGTTAAGTCCTATATCAACCACAAAGAAAATAACTCAAAAGTTTAAAATAAAAAATCATGAAATGAATTGAAATGCTACACTGAAAAAGTTCATTTAATTGTGAAGAAAAAAAGCAAAGATAGAACAAAGTAGGTAGTAAGTGAATATATAAATTGGAAGATGTAAGTCCTATTATATCAAAAATATCACATATTAATTAATGTGAATAAAATAAAAAGCAGAGTTGTTCAGACTAGATTAAAAAACACAAGATTTAATGCTATCTATAGGAAACTCAACTAAATTCAAAGACATATACAAGTTGAAAATAAAAGCATATAAAAATATGTATTATGCAATTGGCAATCACAAACAGTTGGAAAGGCTACAATAATGTTAGAAATACTAGATTCAAAACAACAAATGTATTACTAGAGATAAAGAGGAACATTTTATACTTAGAATGCTGTCACTTTCATTATTGTAGTTGAATTTAACAGTCTTGTGCAATTGTTGGAAATAGAAAGCAATTATAAATACCACATATGCACCAAAAAAAACCTCACCAAAATAAGCAGCAAAATTTGTAGTATTTAAGAGGAATAGATTTTTTTCAACACTAAGTGTAGAGAATGTCATTGTGTCACTTTCAATAATGGATAGAATAATTAGGCTGCAGATTTATTAGGAAAATGGAAGACGAATATTATAAAGCAACATTTATAGAACATTTCACTCAACAAAAGTAAAATGTACATACAATTTAAATGCACATGGTTCCCCAAGATATCCTATGTGCTAGATCACAAACTAAGACTTAAAAATTTGAAAAGTATGTTCCTGCCTACAATGAAATAAAGATATAAATGAATAACCTGAAAGACATTAAAGAATTCACAAATACGTGAAAATTAAACAGTGCACCATTGAATAATCAAAAGAGTCAAAGAAGAAATTGCAATCACACATTTAGATTAATGAAAATGATACTACATAATAAATCGCACAGGATAAAGCTAAAAGGTGCTTAAATAGAAATTCATAGTTAATAGTTCTTTAATTAAAAAAGAATTATCTCTTCTTAACAATTCAGCCTTCAACATCTATTAATGGAGATCAGAAGAACAGAGTATACCTAAATCAAGCACAAAGAAGAAAATAATAATAAAAAAATGCAAACTACTGAAATAGGCCACAGAAAAATAGAGGGAACTGGGCAGGGGCTGAGTGAAAATACCATCAAAATTCACAAACATTTAGCAAAGAATCACTAAGAAAAAAGTGAGAAGATATAATGACTAAAGTCAGAAATTAAAGTGAGGACATCATCAGTGATTTAACATAGATCAAAAGGATTAAAAGAGAATACTACAATCAACTATATACCTACAAATTGGAAAAGTTGGATAAAGTGAAAAAACTTTTAAATATCACAAAGTACTAAAATTAACCTCAGGAGAAGTAGAATATCTATGTGTGTGTGTGTCTGTATACTTTTTACAGTCTTCTACATAGTAAAGTTCAGGACTAGATTTCTTCATTGGTAAAATTTATGAAACATTTGAAACATAATTAATATCAATTATTTATAAACATATCAAAAATGAAAAAGGCAAGGACAGTTTCCAGTTCACTCTCTGAAGACAATGTCAATGTCATTCTCGTATGCAAAGCAAAAGAATCACAAAAGGAATAAACTGTATAGCGATATCTCTTATTGATAAAAGTTTTCTAAAAAAATTACTAGCAAACTAAAAAATGTCCCTTAAAAGTTATTATACACCAAGATTAAATGACATTTACTCCAGGATTACTTTTAATTCTAAAGGTTGAGACAGTAGGATCACTGCAAGTTCAAGGCCAGTCTGGGGTACATAGTGAGTTCAAGACTAGCCTAAACTACTTACTGTGACCCTGTCCAAAACAACAACAATAACAACAACAAATACTAAGAAATACATAAAATGAGAAAACAAATTAATGTAGTACACTTCATCAATAGAATAAAGAACTAAAAGCATATGACCATCTCAACAGAGTCAGAAAGCTCAGATCTCGATATACTGAGATAAAGAACTAAGGAGTGGAGGAAACACCTTCAAGCTGATATGAAACATCCGTGAAAAACTAAATCTAAAATCATACTACAGTGGTAACTTGGTTAACTAACAGGTTTATTTGCAAACAAATTGGTTCATAAACAGAAGTGCTGGACAAGATTTTGTTTTTGTTTGCAAACTCTGCATCACATTACAAACATGACTGTGGTCATCTTTTCCAAAAATTAGAGAGCAAATTAGGTTTGTGAACCAAGGTACCACTGTAATGGTAAAAGATTGAGTGTTTTACCTATAAGATTAGTAACAAGAGAACACACACTTGTAACTTCTATTGAATATTATACAGGACTTATTATATTGTCAGAGCATTAGGGCAAGAAAATGAAGCAAAAGTTATTGAGATTGGTAGAGAAGAATTTATCTCTTTTGGTAAATGACATGACTTGATATATGGAAAATATAAAGAACCCACTAATATACTAGTAAAATTAAGAAGTAGAAGGCTGAGGCAGGAGGACTGATGCAAGTTCAAGGCCAGCCAGGACTACATAAAAAGATCCAGTCTCAAAAAGATGAAAGAAAGAAAGAAAAAAGGAAAGAAAGCAAAGAAGCAAGAAAGAAAGAAAGAGGGAAAGAGAGAGGGAGAGAGAGAAGAAGGAAGGAAGGAAGAAAGGAAGGAAGGAAGGAAAAGAAAGAAAGAGAGAGAAAAAGAAAGAAAGAAAGAAAGAAAGAAAGAAAGAAAGAAAGAAAGGAAAAAAAGCAACCAAACAAAAATCATAAGAATGAGTCCTGCCAAGTGATAGTTTACAAAAATCAATATACAAAAATCAATTCTGAGTCTAGTGTGGTAATGCAGGTCTGTAATCCCAGACTCTGGGAGGTTGAGGTTGGGAAACTGTAAACTCCAGCCCCTCCTGGGCAATTTAGCAATTTACCAAAACACATCTCAAAATAAAACTAAATAAATAAGAACAAAAAGGGTTGGGGTTTAGCTCAGAATGAAGACCCTAACTTTGATTCCCAATAATAAAAAAGACCAACAATAATATTTGTATACACTAGTACTGAACAATAAAAAATGATATTATAAAAACAATTCCATTTATAATAGCATTCAAGAAAATAAAACATGGGAATAATTTTAAAAGTACAAAACAGTAATTTAACTATAAACACATTGAAGGAAATTAAAGAACACCTAAAGAAATGGAAAGACATCCCTTGTCTGTGTTAGAAGACAATATTTTTTAAGACAACCCTACCCATCATGTAGATACACAAAAGCCTCACACCTGGCTTTTTAAAAAATTGGGTAGAAATCCCAAAATTATTATGCACAAATGCAGAAAACCTCACATGGTAAAGACAGTCTTGTAAAACAAGTAAATTCCTGAACTTTATAATTTCAAAATCTACTACAAAGCTATAGTAATGAAGACTGTGTCATATTTCAATAAGGATAGAAAGATTAACACAGAATCGAACTTAGATTCTAGAAATTAAGTCTCACATTTGTATTCATACGGTTTTTGCACAAGAATGCTAAAACAATGCAATGGGGGAAAGACTGGGTTTTTTTTCCCACAAATTATGCTGGACATCTGGATATCTATATGCAAATAAAGTAAGACAATTGTTTCTGTTTCTCACAGTGTATACAAAAATTAACTCAATGGGGTAGGGGAAGTGGGAGGGGTAGGGGAAAGGAAAGAAGGGAAAGGAAAAATTATGAGAATAGGAAAAAATGGAAACAAAGTTTTTGTAAATAGGGAAGGGTGGAGAGGGTGAAGGGAGGACAGGAAATGGGGAAAAAGTAAGAGCCAAGATATATCATGTAAAGGTACAAGTACCCAATAATAAATGTAAATGTATTGTATACCTAAAATGTACCAATAAAAGAATCTAAGGAAAAAGATTTAACTCAAAATATACTGAGAACCTAAATATAAGAGTTAAAACCACAAATCTTTAGAAAAATATAAAATAGTAATGTTTAGGACCTTGGATTTTTAAAGTTTTTCTTAGATATATCATCAGAAGCACAAATAATTTAGATTTTATAAAAACTAATAGTGTCTGTGTCTCAATGGACAAAATCAACAAAATAAAAAACAACACAAAATGAGAAGAGAATATCCTCAAATAATGTATTTGATGAGATATTTCATTTACAAAATATAAAATAACTCATACAACTGAATAATAAAAAGATATGTAACCCCCCAAAATGAACAAAGCAATGAGGTACTATTTCTTCAAAGTTGTATGAATGATAAATGAGCACATAAAAATATCTGACATCATTATCATCATAAAAAAGCAAAACTACAAAGAGATACTATTTCTTTACACTAGAAAGGCTACAGTCATAAACAAAATAAATGTTGGTGAAGTTGTGAAGAAATTGGAGTCCCTATACATAAACGAAGCTAATGTAAAATTGGATAGACATTTTGAAAGCAATTTTGTATTCTTCAAATTGTTAAGCACTGAGTTACCATATAAACCAAGAAGTCTATATTTAGGTCTATACCAAAGAAAAGAAAAAAATATATTTCTCCACAAAAATTTATATGTTCATAGCATTATCAGTTATTAGATTCAAAAGTTGAAAAATGCATATATTCATCCTCTGATAAATGGCTAAATATAATGTGAAATTTTCATATGAAGGAATATTATTCTGCAATAATAAGAATAAAATTTTGATATATATCAAAACATTGAAAATGTTAAACACACAGTCTGTAAAAAATGCCAGTTAAGGACCACATTCTGTATGACTCACTTTAAATGAAAAGTTTAGATTATGGTATATTCAGACAGGAAGTAGGGTAGTGGTTAATTCAATATTGTGAGGATGGGTGGGTGGAGGATTGGAATAACAGAGAATGATGATGAGATTTCCTTTGGAGTTAAAGAAAATGTTTTCAAAAAGATTGTGCTGATGATTGTGCAGTTCTGAATATGTTACATAAAAATACCCGAAGCAGATGACTCATGTAATATGTAAATTATATCTTAATAGAACTTTTATTAACAAAAAAACTAAGCAATACTTGTCACTTTACACAACACTTGTTTTCTTTGGTACATAAGCGGGAAAACTATGTTCACACATAGCTATACATGGATATTCATTGTGGCTTTGTTCATAGTACCTCAAACCTAGGAACCCAGACACACTTCAATTAGTAAATAAACTAACTGTGGTACAAACACGCCAGGTAATATTACTCAGTACTATAAAGGAACAAATAATTAATACACAGAAGCACTGAGATGAATCTCCAGAGTATTAAATAAAAACGTTAATCCCCCAAATTTACATATGATTCTTAAATGGGATTATTAAAATCATATATAATTATAAGGATGTAAATTATAATGGTCTTGAAATGATAAAATAACTGAAGTGCAGAACAGAGTAATCGTCGAGGCCTAGGGAATGGGAAGTGGGAGGGAAATGTTCGACTAAGGAAAGTGAAACATGAGATAAATAGTAGAAATGTTACTATCAACATCAACATCCTCATTGTGATAATGGGCAGCTGTAGATTTGCAAGATGTAAACCTGAGGGAAACTGAGAAAGATCAAGGATCAATATGTGCCTTATTTCCTAAAACTGCATGTGAATCTACATTTATCGCAGAACAAAAATTTAACTCATAAGGAAATATTGCATCCACAATTCAAACCTAATAGTGAATCTAGTCATGCTACTTACTTCCAAAATTGTTTTTAAGATTGGCAGTGTCTAAATGGCAGTAACATAACAGGAAGTTAGTTTTAATCTGATTTGCTAAAGGACTAAATGTAGCACGTTGCAGGCCTCATCTTTGGTTGCTGAGAAATGTGCTGCATACTGTGTACAAGCCTTCTTTCAAGTTTTAGTGGATCTACCTAGAAATGGATTTAACCAATTTGTGGCAAACATGAAGTCTCAAATTCTCCTCACTGAAGATTGAGAAAAACATACAATCATCAAAGCAGGGTTAAATAACAAGTAAAGATGCATTGTATTAATATTATTAGCTTAAAAATAGATTTCCTAATGACATCATTAGGAACAAAACAAATATTTAGTAATCTATTTTACAGGATCGATGTGGTGAGAAAGTATAAGAATACATGAAACAAAAAATCTCATAAAGTAAAGACAGTATAAGAAATTTTAAAAATCACCAGACAGAAAAGAGAAATAGAGATTAGTAAGAATCGATAGGAAAGTATACAATAAAATAAAAAAATATTGCAGACAGTAAAAGGTAGATAATATTTTGAAAATCAAATTGATTCTTTAGAAAACCAACTTTAATACTTTTTTCAGAATGTTAGGGAAAAAAAAAGGAAAATATCAGAAAGTTTTTGAAAGATTATACAGTCAAACTCAACCATCACTGCCATGAGTATTTCTGTTCTGTCTTTGAAAACAAAATCAGAGCAACTGGGACAGATAACATTGTTAAACATAAAATTAAAGAGAACTTTCCAAAAGTGACACTAAACCTGAGTGTGTAAATCAAAGAAATTTTATATATATCTGTCATAATCAAACCCAAGCATTGAACATAATTATAAAGTTGTATTTTAAAATCCTATGTAGGAAAGAAAAAACAAAGCACTTTTACTTCAAACTAAGAAAGAAAGAAATTGAGAACCACACTAACATTCAAGAATATGCACATTGCTTTTAGCAAAAGTTAAGTAAAGATAACATCTGGGATTGTAGTAGAGATCTATCTGTTTAATTAATGCTCATTTTGTAATAAAAAACAGGCTTTTAATAACTAATATTTTAAAATCTAAAATTATATGAATATATTAACAAAGAAAGTAAAAGTAAAGCTGACATCTTTAAGTAATCAGTTCTGTTGTTTTGCATTCCTCAGTTAAGCTACAACATAATCGTCAAGGAGCTGAATGGCATTAACATAAATCTGTGTATATACTTATATACATAAAGGATATAGATACACACATATATACACACACACACACTTAAAATATTATTTAAAAGTTAAGAAATGTATTGGACAACAGAGAGTTTTTAAAATCAAGTGAAACAAAATGAAACAATGATGTTCCCATTTTAAAGTTTTTAAGATTTAAATTACCTTTCATGGTCACTACAGATCTTGAAAGAATTGAGTATATTTTACAGTATCACTACGCACTGAGCTATCTTTCGTAAAACAATGCTTTATTATTATTGCAATAACAAACCAGTTATTTAAGCAAGTCTGTAAAGATAATTTTTTTTTTTTTGGTACTGGGGAATCGAACTCAGGACCTTGTGCTGGCAAGGCAGGCACGATGCCACTGAGCTAAATCCTCGGCCCTGTAAAGATAATCTAACCTTCAAAAACAAAACAAGTAATAAAAACAAAGGGTTTAAATATAAAAAATCAATGAACATAAACAACAAAATACTATGCATTCCTAATAAACATATTAAAATGTTTAATGACTACAATGATCAAAGAAACTCACACTGAAAGAAATATAATATTCCCTTACCAATATTTGTAAATGTTGTACTTACAGTAAAAGTGAAGGCAGGTAGAAAGAACCACATAATCGCCTATCTTTAGTATGAAAAACACTAAAGAGTTTTAGAGGATTTCAGGTCAAGTGAGGAAAACAGTTTGGTTTTACTTTTAAAAGTCCTTTTCCTGACTCCAAGCTCCTGATCTCTCTATTCTTAGAGCATTTAGTTTAGACAACTTATAATTGTAAATTCTTTTTCTCCCTTGTGAGATGCAATGTTTTAAAAAGCTTCCCTCCAGTGTTACAAAGCAATAATAACTTTCTGAAATGCCTAAGATACATATATCCCTCTGAACTACAATAATTTAGGAAGACAAAGTTCCTGTCCTATACTCTCTTGAGAGTATGGGAGCCTAAATTATGCAGATGTCTTGCTCCAAGTTGTTGAACTACACTTACCATGAAGATAAAGCCAATTAACAAAAAAGGGCAACCTATAATTCCTTGAGTAAATCTACAAAGTCATTTTTGTTGATTTATACTATAAAACTTTTTGTACAACATGCCATATTACAACTGTGACCAGGGTGAAAAATAGTTTGTATTTTTTTTCATTAAACATTTAACTTTAGTTGAAAAAAACATACTGCCATTTTTATCTTTGACTATTGAATATCTGGCAATGATTGCTCTAATTTCATGAATATTCTGAGTTGCAATGATAGGTACAGTAAATCTTTGTATTAACTCCTCGATTCAACCAAAGAACCTTTAAAAAAAAACAAAAAAAAACTACAAATCAGGCTGGGGATTTAGCTCAGTGGTTCCACCACCTGCCTTGCAAGCCCAAGGTCCTAAGTTGGATTCCCATTACTAAAACAAAAACAAACAAAAAAAACCCCCAACACTACAAACCATACACTTGCTGTGTTTTTTCAATAGTTAGTAAACTAGGTATTGGCAAGATATATATATATATATAATATTATATATAAAATGAAATTAAAACTGTGTCCATATCACTTATCAGAGTCCTCTTCAGAAAACTAAACACAAATGATTTCAGTTTAATAAAATGAAAGAAACTCATAAGTGAATTATCAGTATTGTTTTAAAATTATAATAAACCTAGATTGTCTTAGCTAACATAGCTTAGAGCACCAATCATGGCAAGCATAATGACATAAACTAAATTTTCTTCTTCCAACTGAAATTATTTTTAATTATTTTTATAGCTGTAAAATATACCATTAGCTTTTTAGTTCAAAGATTTTGGACAGTCTTTCTTTTCTTTTCTTTTTTTTTTTTTCTGTACCAGGGATCGAACTCAGGCCCTTCTGCTTACGAAGCAGGCGCCAGAACCACTGAGCTAAATCCCCAGCCAATTTTGGACATTCTTGAATAAAAATGTATCCAATATAAAATGAATATCAAATCATAATGTATAACTCACCTAAATCTTAAAAGTATTTGAAATTTTAAAATTGGATAAGTTGAATGTACTATTCTCAGAAGGCTCTTGTATACTTGGCAATTATTTGGTGGATTAATCAAAGGTATTTTATTATTGTAAAATATTCCTTTTAATCTTACTGTCCTGTGAGTCTAACAAAATTTCCACAATTGATATAGTTTATTTTACCTTTTTTTGCATCTAAAAATGTTTTTCTTAGATTAAGAATCCATGTCATTATCTAATAATCCAAAGGTATAAACTTAGACCCTGTTAAAAATCACTTTAAAATTTATTATGTATTTGACTTTAATTTCAGTCAACTGACTTCCTTGGTTCTTTTATTAATGTAGAGAGGAAAACAATTATTATAGTCATTATGGATTTTCTTAGAAGGTATTATTATAATGATCATTTAACATCTTTAGCAATCATCTGATACCTCAAAATACATCCACTTTTCGGGGAAAGTTGTAATTGCCTTTAATGCTGAAATCTGTAATAAATCTTTATTCAGATTCATTATTTACTGTGCCAGTTGAGTTCTAGTTTCTATATTGCTATTAATTTGGCTCTAAAAATATACATTCATTTATTTTTATCATAAATATAAATTTAAAAGTTGAAACTACTTTATCCAAAATTATAAAAATCTTTTAAATTTTAATCAATATATAAAAGCATAAAAATAATATATATTATCAGGTACTGACATTATTTTGACACGTACTCATTCCAAAATGTTTAAATCAGGTTAAATATGTCAATCTTCTCAAACCTTTATTATTTTATGGTGAAAACATTCAGATTCTTCTTTTGCGAGGGTTCACAAATACACTGTACATTATCATTATCTATAGTCACTGTACTTTTATCACACTCCAGAACATCTTCCGTCTATTTAACTATAACTTCATACCCATATTTTTATTTTAAATTTGAAAATTCATTTGTATATTGTTTTTATATTAGAAAAAATTTAATTGATTTTTTGATCAAAATAGTATGTCTTTCAATTTGATGATCAGATATATTTGACATTGTTCTCGTTTTAACTTAGGGTATCTGTATAAGGTATGAAAATAAACACCTTAAAATGTTTCTTAGCACATAGTAAAAATCATTATGCTGAATGCAACCACTGCCTCTGCCTGGATCCCTGGAGTACATGTGTGTCATACTAGAAATGACTGCACAGATCACATGCTGGATATGTAATGTAATGCAAAGATTAATCGGAAATAGACTTTGAATTTAATAGGAATATATCTTACCTTGATTCTGTTATAAATTTCAATTTAATTACTTAAAATTAAAAAAATAAAATTGATATTTCATTCCTTTGGTGTGTTAGTCACATTTCATGTGCCCAGCAGTCACAAATATTTCATTAGAAGTCATAGAAATAAAGAAATACTTCTTTTTTTCTTAGCCTGATGTAGTGAAATTAATTTTATGAATTTCGTAGCCAAATATTACTGATACAGTTCAAGGGTAGTTCTCAAATCCAAAGAATAGGACAAAAGCAAAATGTAAAGGGGCCAAAGCAAAATGTTTGGTGTTTTTCTAAGGATTCAAAATATCACTGCAACCTCAATTTTAGGACATAGCAGGAAGACTGTAAACCAGAGATTAGGAAAGGAAATTTGAGACTAAGTTTAAGTGAGAAACATGGACATGATAGGTAATACATGCCTTTTAACAATGTCAAAATATGACAATGGTTTAGCCACCATTTTTAGTTTAAAAAACGAATTTTCTTCTTTGGTGTAAGAATTTTACTTAGGATCAACCATCAGTGTTACAATAAATGGAAGCTTCCCCTTGCAATGGTTGGGTCTCAAAGAAAGGGCAGCTTGGAAAGTGAATGCTGAAGTCCTTGATGTTGTTCACAGCTGCTTCATTAAAACAAAAGCAGCCTGCTGGGATACCAACATTCCTAAACCTCCACAAAAATTAGATCACAGACATCTTCAAAGGCAAAACTGTTTCTAAATTTGGAAGATTTTCCCCTTGCTAATTCTAGTTAACTTGAGAAAGACTTTTGCTGGTCATTCAAAAGGTATTTTTATTTTTTTGATTTACACAAATTAATTGCTCCATTGTCTTTCCTATATTCCAAGGAAGTGTGTACCACAATCACCACCACCTTCATTGTAAGTCTTGTGACTGTAGATCACTGAGAATCAGGTATTCTGGATTAGTCTCTAATACTGCTGAAAAGACAAAACACTAGGAATCTCTTTCATCCACTCATTATGTGCAAAGCTGTATTTCAAAAAACTGTATTTATTTGTTTGACAGTCAATTTTTTGTCATCACCAAATTGGGGAATCCTTTCTGAAATATAGTGTCTAATTGTTAAAAGGCACCAAATAGGCCCTAAAAATGGTTTTTAACCTTATTCATTCTCTCAGAATGACTGTTTCCTACCTAATTCCATTATAACAATAGGGATTTGTAGTTCACTCAATTCAGTTCAATTTATTTGTTAAATTCAGGCTAGAAGTTAGTTTATAGTGTTGAAAGAGAAAACTAAAAAATAAAAAATATCTGTACAAGAATCCACGCAGGTGGGACACTGAGACCAGAGGTCTGCTTAAGTCCAGGACTTTGAGGCCACCCTGGGAAGAACAGAGACCTCATCTCAAACAAAACAAAAATACAGGAAAACATAAAAACTCTGACATATATTCAGAGTTTTCTATTGTGATAAAAGATGTGCTAGTATATCCTTGGCACTGTTTTAAAATAAGAAACTAAATTATAACCCAAGCGCATTAAATATCAGACACCTACAAGAAAAATACAGGGATGCGGGTGACGCTTGTCATTCACAGGTTGGAAAGACTGACATGTTTTTTGCAGCATTACTCATAATTGCTAAGATACAAAAGCAACATAAACACCCATCAATTGATGACTATGTTAAGAAAATGTGTATCTGTAAGTATAATGGAACATTATTCAGCTTTGAAAATGAAACAGATCCTGCTGTAAGGACAAAAAGAATGAACAGAAAGGACATAAGGCTAATGAAATAATATTGACAGAAACATAAAATACTGCATCCTCTCACCCATATGTGATGTCTAAAATAGTTGAACTCAGAGAAATAATGTAAAAAGGTGTTTATCAGAGGTTGAGGGGTGGTGTAAGAAGCTGGTCAAAGGGAATAAAAATAAGATCTGGAGACCTGATGTACAGCTCAGTAACTATAGCTAATAATAATACATCATATACTTGAAACTTGCCAAAAAAGTAGACCTTATGCAATTTTATTTCAAAAAAAAAAGAGAAAACACAGGTGATAGATATGTTAGCTTGATTGTGACAATCATGTGATATATATCACATTACAGCCATTCAATATGCCCTTTTTGTCATTTACACCTCAATAAAGCTTGGGTTGGAAGAATGGAAAGACTGCGCAATTTGTGGTTACCAGGTCTTCTAAGTGCTTATCGATACAGTGCTTCGACTGAAATGGGTTGTAGTATTTATATGCATTTATTTTATATGATTTTATTCTTTTTTGCTTAAAATATGGTTATATTAGGAAGGCTAAAAATGTAACTTGAATATGGTATCTCTACCAATTTTCTTTAAAACTTTAAAATCTTTATAAAATTTAGTATGTTAAAGTATTGCATTTTTGATATTTTATTGTGGAAAATGTAAAAAATGAACATCCCAATGCTTAGGTAGTTAAACTGTAATGATTTCTCTGCTGAATATGTGTGTTTATATTAGAAAATGCTTTGAGATTTTGCAAAGACAAGATTTAAATGGACTTCGAAGTTAGCAAACGGCTATGTTATACTTTATCTCAAGGAAATATTATTTCTGAAAGTAACCTAACAGCATTTTAAAACTCCTATTTCACTGATAACAACTATTTGAAGTGTATTTCTAAAAAGAGCATTATTATCTGTGCTCTGAAAATAAAAGAATTTATGTAGCTATATTAAAGTTAAAAATCCTTAAAACTGAAATGAGAAAAAAACAGTGAGATTAAAATATCTTTGTAGAAAATATACAAGGGGTTATTGTGAGACAATATTAAGAACTGCCTTTGTGGGTTGGATTTTAGGTACTTGTATTCTTTTTTTTTCCAGAAATCTCTAGTACATATGAATCATATGTATCATTTACCTGAAACAAAAGAAATCTTGTTTAAAATTACAATGGTTAATATTAACAGGGACTTTTCCTGTGACTTTTCCTTCTATTTAAGAATTATTTCTGATCATGAGTTGTTTGTCAAAGCAAATCTTATACACTAATAAAAAGACTAATTAAGTCACCATAGATAAATGATATATATTACCACTATAGCATCATAGTTAATAATTTTGTATTATAGTATGATATGTAGTATAGTACAGGATCATGTTAGTACAGCTTAATACAAAGTAGTTCTAAATGTGGCCAGAACAATAGAACATATATCACCAAGTGTGAGGCACAGTGTAATCTATGGATGCTGGGTGAAGATGTATTAATGTACCTCATCAATTATAATGAATTATAATGAATCTGGTGGTGTATGTTGATAATGGAAGGAGTGATACCTGTAGGCAGGTGGAGTATATGAAAAAATTCTGTATTTCTGCTCAATTTTTCTTCTTTAAATATTATTAGGCTAACAGACTAATCTAAAATATTACTCTTTTAAATATAAAATTATATGTAATAGGTACATGGGAGTGAATTCCTGATGTAATTTACCTTTTCAACAGTATCACAGAATAATCCAGATTTTCTGCTTCTTAGTAATCAGCAACTAAACTCAAATAATTTATGAAACAAGAATTCAGCTGAATTATCAGATTGTGCTTAGTATTAACTCTTAGCGTTGCTTTGCATTACCTCAAAATAGGTGTACTCTAATTTGAAGAGTACAAGAGTTCATATTGGTGAGAATAATTTCATCTGCTACAGAATTTTAACAATTCAGTCATTAATTTCTTTACAATATGATCAGCATCAAGTAGATGTGAAGAATTTATTATATGTTTAGTGTTTATATGAACAACAGATATGACATATTCTATTACTCTTAGTTTACCTTTAAGAAAATAGAAACCCAGAGCAGTTAAATCAATCTCCAATGAGTGCTAGATGTACAATTTCATGCCACCATTAATCTGTGTATGTAATAATTATATTAAACTATTGAATCCTTTTCAAATGAGTTTTATCCACTATTATTCCTGCATTCCAATTCTTTTATTTTTATTTAACTGTTTTTATAATAAATTAAAATAAAGTTCAAGCTCATAGATTTCCAAAACAGACAAGAGACCTACAAATTGTACAAAATTATTATGTAGCTTCTAATTAGTTGTAATTACAATATATAATAAATGAAACACCTACCTTTGAGATAATCAAATCTTTTTACAAAATTCTACTAGTGCTATGGTGTATACAATAGGCTAATAACAATCAGGTCCATTATTCAAATGCTGTGAGGAAATGTAAAATTATAATTTATTGCCAAACCTGAACTATTGTTCCTCTAAAATAGATTTAATGCAGAAGATGGGTATAAGAAAAATGAATTACATAATCATCCCCAATTTAACTTCAATTAAGACAGCATGTCCTATTCTTATAGAACATACTCACTCATGTTCATGTGCACACACACATTCTGACACATTTAATCATCTGTAAAGTTCTCTATTTATGCAATTACTAAAGAATTTCTCTGAATATAGCAGCTCAGTGAAATTATTCTTCATTATGCAGTAGACAATGAAATACTTCTAGGCACTGCCAGAACCACTAATATCACAACAAAAATAGATTCAAAATACTTCAATTTCAAGTACTTTAAGAAGAAGGCATTTGTCATTTTAAAATTTAACTTCTTTAATTTTAAAAGCAGTATGATTGAGGAAATTCATTATATTCAGTTAGCATTTATCAACACCTACTACAAAACTCTAAAATTTATTTTGTCCTTTTTCTAATCTATGATTAAGGGAGAGGGATAATAAAAATATAAGAATAGTTTATGACCTGTGTTTGGTCCTTATGAATGTATATAATCAAACAAGATGACTAGGCATTAGAAAGGTACATGACTTTACATCTCTCTTCTCCCAGAGAGAAAACAGTTCTGTATTGTCTTCAAAAAACAAAACAAAACAAAAAATGGCCCAGGGATTTAGCTCAGTTGTGCTGCTGCCTGCCTCGCAAGCACAAGGTCCTGAGTTCAATCCCTGGTACCAAAAAAAAAAAGCCTAAACATTGAAGATGATTGCAACAGCAAAAATAGTAAACCTCATTTTACTTTAGAATAAAAGCAAATAAAAAAGTAACTAGTATGTTGTCTTCCATCAGTGATTAATAATGAAGAACAAAATGATATTATAGCTCATTTGACTTTTGAAAGGGCTAGGAAAACAAATGCTCTAAAGAAAATTCAGCCAATCAAAAAAAAACTAAATATTTTTAAATGGATTTGCAGCAAAAGAATAAATTCACCCTCAAAAAACCATAAAGCATGAGAAATCAAGAGCATTAACTGCCAAGTATATTATTAATAAATTACAAGTTTCGTGACATTCTTATAATAGTGGACTATTTCAAGAAAGAGGGACACTACATCTTTGCTGCTACTCTAATGTTGGAACATTCCTCAAAAAAGACCAAAAAAAAAAAAAAGCAAAGGAAAAAAATAGTACATCAGTCATGACTAAAATACTTTTCACAACCACAACACTGATAAATGTAGTTTTCTCAAAGCAGTAACACCTAAGAGTTTGGAGTTTTGTCTGTAGGTATGCTTTTAAAAGACCAAATAATGCATTTATTCAGCCATGTTTTGTAGATGAAATGAAATTTTCATTTTAGTTATATTTATCTAAGAAATAACATTAGAACTTTCAAAGTGCCATGGTATATTTTGACGTTAACTCAGCCTATATTTTGTGTTCAAAAATAGTGTTCTTGTATTTCCTTCAAAGTGTTGCCTAACCAGTGGCTATAAACCCTTACAATGACAACTATTATCCGTTATCTAGCACTTGACATACCAGCTCAACATCACTATATTAACTGAATTTTGAGTTTTCTCACTCCCCTGGGGCCTTCTCTCCTGATTGATGAGGTGCAGCAAGATGTTTGAACTGCCTTTCTGGCTTGACAAACAGCAGGAGTGGTCCTTGCCCAGAGAAATAAGAGAGAGGACATAGGAGGGGGAGAACCACAGTGTATCTTAGAATGGCAGCAGCCCCAGGCACTTGCTTTCCAAGGCAATTAAAACCATGTTTCTCAGATTTTACACTTCAGTCAAACACATAACTTCTCTCGTCAGTTAAAATGTACCAAGGTGCACTGGTATATATTGCAAATGTAACAATTAGAAAGGGATTAAACTTCTGTCCCTCAGATATTTTAGAGAAGCTACTTTCTAAAATGAAAGTCGCTGCTTCTTCCAACTTTAAATACATTAAAACCCTAATCACTCCTTATAATTCCCCAAATAGTGTTAATGCTTTCTTTTTAACTATTGAATCCACTCTGGCAGAGCTGGAGCAATAAAACCTATCATATTCTAATTTTCAGACAGCTTGATAGAACCAATGTTCTCACTATAGATAAAGTGTAATGAAGCACTTTCTTTCCCATAGGAAAGTCTTTGACTCATATGCTTTGATGCCAACTAGCCTTCACATCTGCTGTTTCACCATTGATAGCTGTAACTTGGCATGCTGAACTAGTGTCTCATGAAACAGCTTTACTCAAAGACACCATTTTATTTCCTGAAATGGGAATGCAGTAAAATGGTGTTGGTTTCCTGTAAGCCTTATGCAAATCCCTGTAATAGACATAGGATCAAGCCTCACATACAATAAATTATGTGTTAGATGAGACAGGGAGAGAGGGAGACAACCTCTTTCACACTAACAAGACAAATGTGTTCTAAATAATTAGTTTAAATTTTTATTTCAAGCAGGACTAACATATCAAAACTAATTTAGACACAAATAAGAATGTAAACAATTTGTAAGTATCAACCTTATTTCACTTAGAAATCATTACCACTTGACCTATTAATAACAAAAATGAATTACTCACTAATATTACAATACTTTTAACAAAGGAAAAATAATTGGGAGAGTTAAAGAAAGTATATGGCTACAAAAATTTTCATTATTTATTTTAGATTTCTAGAAAGGATACTTGATAGAAAATGAAAACACATTGAGAATAGATGAAAATTTCATAATAATATTAATCAATAATCTAAATTGCTCAGATACCTTAGTGTTCTATCACATAAAGCCTTTTTGTTTCATCCAAGTATATAGAAAAATAACAATTACATATCAACTTCAATATTTATAACTAAAAAAGTAAAAAATAAAGTTTCCATGTATTTTACATAGACACAATTATTTCTCAATTCTTAATTTTCAAGCAAGTTGACAAATTAGCTTTTGCTTTGCAAGCCTAAGTATGTCAGATTTTTATCACCCAACTTAGAGCAGAAGTTCATACATGAGGCATATTTTGTTTCTATTTGAAAAGAGATATAGAGAAATCCTCAAGCAACAAAAGCAAAACTTAAATTAGAACTGTGTAGTAATTTACTCTTATCAATTAAAATTGGTGCTATTTTTCCACCACAAGTAAAGGAGAGTAGTTCACCACATTACAAAATAGTGCACTAAGCTCAGCCAAGAACAGTAAATGAGCTCCAATTTCAAAACTCTTGCTCAAAACCCAATTTAGTATAAACCTATAACATATGTTCATTTGTGTCATCTCTTTAATGTCACTTAAAAGTCATCTTTTTGAAGTCACTTAATGTTTTTAATGTTAAGGTATGCATTCTTAATTTCCTTTCCAATAGCCAAACACCACAATCATATGTACAACCTTTTTGAAACTGTGTGGAGCACCCTACAAGTTTCCCCTCTAAAACCCTACTCTTTACACTTTAGAAGAACCTAAAATGAAGATTTACAAAGCAAAATTGAGACATAAATATTAAAACAGAAACACTAAACCAGCTGGAAGACAGGTTAAGTAGAAATCTTGAATACATTGGCATAGGAAAAAGACTCTATGAACAAAATTTCATTCTTAGAGGAACTATCACAAAGAATCAACAACTGGGACCTCATCTTCTAACAAACCTCCTGCACAGCAAGAGAAACTAACAACAAAGTGAAGAGAAAACCCACAAGGTGGGAAAAATTTTTTTACCATCTGTTCCTCAGACAAAGAACTACTATTTAGAATATATAAAGAACTTTCAAAAAATCACATCTTCCAAATTTAAAGACCCAATCTAAAAATGGGCACCTGAAATGAACAGACATTTCTCAGATGAAGAAGAAAAGCAGTAAATAAACATATGAAAAAATATTCAACATCAATGGTTATTGAAGAGATGCAAATGAAAACAGCACTGAGATTTCACCTTACTCCAGAAAGAATGGCTGCTATCTAGAAATCAACCAATAACAAATGTGGCAGGGCTGTGGAGAAAAAGGAATTTTCTCTACTGTTGGTGGGAGTGTAGACTGGTGAAAGCACTCTGGAAATCAGTGTGGAGATTCTTCAAAAAACTAGAGTTAGAGGTCCCATTTGACCTAGCTATTCCCCTCCTGGGTATCTTCCCAAAAGAATTAAAAACATCATACCACGGTGATATATGCATGCCCATGTTTATGATGCCAGTTTGTAAGAGGTAAATCTTGGAAACAGCACAAATGCCCATCAACTGACTGCTGGATAAAGAATTGAGTTTTTTAAAAAATAAAATGGAGTACTACTCAGCCATAAAGAATGATAGAAACATTTATAGCTAAATGGATAGACCTTGAGATCATACTCTTAAGTGAAATAAATAGTACACTCGTGTGTAAATACTGAATTATTTCTCTGGTGTGAGACACTGAAAGTTTAAATGAGGACTAAAATGAATAAATGATACAGTGAAATAGGGAGCAAAGGCACAAAGAGAAAGGGGAACTAGGGAGGGGGTGGGAAAAGGAAAGAAGAGAAAGGAAAAAATAAGAAGGAAAAAACAAATAGGGAGGGGTGAAGTGGTGGAAGAGAGGGCAGGGGAATGGGAGAAAACAAGAACAAAAGATATTATCATGTACAGGTACACATTCCCAATGGTGAATGCAAGTATAATGTATACTTAAAATTTACCAATAAACTTAATAAATACAAAAATAAAATTTGAAAAAAAAACAAAGAAAATTTGAAAATTTTTTCTGATACCCTGGAACACATATTTTCTTAAATTTTAATCAGAGAACAAATAAATTCAAGACTCACCCCACCATAAAACTCTGGGAATTAGAGACCTAACTTTCTTTCTCACGCTGTACAGCTGTTCTAAAGCTTGTCTACTGGGTTCTCTAGGAACAGTGTCAGAAACAAAGATGGAAAATGATTGTTTACTCTCAGCAAATCTCTGCTGGGAAAAGATATAAGTGCAATTCTGATAAACACTATATAAAATAAAAGAATGTAGATAGAGGGTTTATCATTGTTCCATGCCTCAGTTTGATTTTTTATAGGGCCTGCATTTCAAAAAAAGAAAGATGAAAAAAAGAAAAAAAGAGAAGCTGACACAGTTATTAGCTATTTAACTATTGACTAATTAATGATAATGATTCTTTTTCTCAGAGAAGGGAAAACTGATGAGATAAATCAATCTCATTTGTCCCAGTGGTAGGATTGCCTGTCATGGTAAGGGCTGTACTTCCATGATACAAGTGCGGTCTAGTTTTATTGGCTGTAGTACAATCACAGTTCCTACAATTCTGATAGGGAAAAAAAAAACACTGTCCTCATAAAAACAGTTCTAAAAAGAATCCTGATAAAATAATACCCTTAAGTTTGTCAGACAATAATCTAGAATTATGATGTATACATGAAAGTATTGTACAACCTATCAAAATCAGAGTGTACACACAAGTTTCTAATGCTAACATACCTACATTCATGTCAACATTTCCTAAGAACAGTTACTAAGAACATGTTCCTGAGAACAGTTCCTTAGTTTGCTAAGAACAAAGATAATATCTCGGTGCTCAAATTTGAGAACCTTTCCCCAAATTATTTTGGGCAAAGGGGGATATCATTTCTTCAACTGACTCTAAGTAAAATAATCCAAAACAAAACTATGTGGCAAGTTAATAATGCCTAAATATCCATGGCTACTCTCATGTGAGGAGAATTCATCCTGAACTTATTGATATAACAAAAGTACCATAAGAATTTCTGATTATCATGTTATTAACCTTTCTGTATAGTGGTGGGATTTGATCAGAACCTATACAGAACTTATCCATGTGCTAAGTAATTTTTGATACTTTATAAGTAAATATACTATACTTGAATCACCATCACTGTTCTTGTGATAATAAAAACAACAGAAAAAAACATTATTTATAGAATTAGAGAAACTGCTTACAGCATACATTTGTAAATCAACTTATTAAGCACATGCTGTAAACTAAAATCTGTTTGATTCTATCCCTCAATTCAACAACTACTTATTTCTTGCTAGTGTTTAAGAAGCAAAATCACACAAGTCTTAAAACAATCATTGCATGCATGTCACACTAGCAATTCACGTTTCAAACCTACACTCTTACTCCAGCATAATTTAATTTCAGGAGATTACTGAAATTACATCAGTATAAGTGACAGACTGTAAGAAACATGTTGTAGCTGCATCAGCCTGGAGCTGCACAACCACCCAATGGCTGATTGTAGATACTTTAGAAACAATATAATCAAACAGATGAGGTCTTGTGGGTGAGCCAAAATAGCTAAAACATTTAGCTTGTTTGAATAATGATTGTTATGCCACAGTACCATTGTTATTACTTTTGTTGTGATACTATGAGCCACTTGGTTATTGTTTTAATAACTAATAAGTCACTTAACCTCTCCATGGCCCAGTTTCCTCATCTGTTAAATGAGCATAATGCTAATTGCTTTCTATCTTAGTAAGGGCTGCTATGAACATTAATGAGGTTGACATCTAGAATGCACTTTGAGTACAAGAAAAAGACACGTGTGTGTGTGTGTGTGAATGCATGTATGTGTGTAACAGAAAGAAAGAGACAGAGACAAACAAAATACTCTTGCTGCTTCATACGAAAAGGTAAACCTTTCTGCCTCAGATGGATTTGTTAACTTGCTTGCTTTCCTAACTTTGTTACATATGCCTTCAAACTAAACTACTTTCAGGTAAGGGATAAAGCAAAAATGTAATAGAATTATACACATTTTTAATGAAAGCTTTTACACATCTACTGAATGACAAAATTTTCTAAGTAATCACACACCTACCACATATTTTACCTCAAACTCTCTTTCCTAGATTATTTTCATGTTTATGACAATATTTACTTTGCCAATAGATAACTGTATAGAATTTGGTAAAAGCATCAAAGTGCCTCTGCAGAGAGAAATGTAAGTTTGTGACATTGATTTAAGGGACACCTAGCAGATAAGAATGAAATCAGTAGAGGATGCTGAGAAAATGGAAGTCTGTGAATATAGGGGAAGATAGTATTTTTAAAGTATGCCTTACAGAATGTTGGAAGATAGAAAGTATTCTAATAATCCAAACAAAATGACCAAATGTTTCATATCAGCTGTTTAGTTTGCTACATATGACAAGGTTCTACAAGAAAGAAATAAAATGATAATAGTAATAGCTACAACAAGGAAATGGGGAAAAAATAAGGAAATATTAGCTGACCAAATTGCAAGGAGAATTTATAAGTGATACAGAGGAACTAGTGTTTGTGTAATAAAAATATTTCTAATCTTCAATGTCTCACATCGTGAAACTTTTTATTTTGTCTCAACACATCCTCAAGCCTTAATTGCAGATCAAATTAAGTATGTTGCTTCAAGGCACTATTTGTAGAATGTCTCCTTCTAGGTAAAAGTAAAAATGATTAAGTCTAAATAAATGCATAGAGTATCTTACAAAGAATTTTAGATCATAATTAAAAGAAGCTGAGTCTATTCAAAATTTAGAAAAGGTTCTGAGCTTCCAAGGGTCTATTAGACTTGTAAGCCAAAAAAAAAAGTTTATGTTACAAGCCACTAAGGGTATTTGGTTCTTTGTTAAATAATATATTGTGATACATGATAACTAACACAAACCAAACACATACACACACACACACACACACACACACACACACAAATTCAGCGCCCAAAGAATGAGAGATACAGGAGTGAATGAGAGAGATTCATTCAATTCCTGTCCTCCTGTGGGCACTGTAGTGAAGAAACAGAAAAAAACATGAAAATGCAGTATGGATTGATCATTTAATGATAAAAATAGTGAAAAAATTTTATGAAAAGAAAGAAGAAAGAGAGAAAGGGGAGAGAGGGAGAGGGAGAAAGGGGGGAGAGAGAGGGAGGCAAGGAGGAAAAGAGGGAAGGAGAGAGAGAGAGAGACAGAGAGACAGAGAGAGAGAGAGAGAGAGAGAGACAGAGACAGAGACAGAGAGAGACAGAGAGAGACAGAGAAAACCTCACCCAGGCTGGGGAATGAGTAGATTTTAATCTGAAAGGAGACATGTAAGTGATGTTTAAATAAGGACCTAAGGTGGGAACCGAAGGTATAGTGATGAAAACAGAACAGAACAGGCATTGGAGGAGGAGGTGTAAGTGTCTAGTATACAACAGACAAACAAAAGTCAGTTAGGCTGGAGCTTCAAGTGTGAGGAAAATTGAAGAAAAAAATAAGAAGTCGGTCTTAAGGAGCTTTGTAAACCTGCTAAAGAGCTTTTCTTATTCTAAAGCAAATGACTTTTTTTCCATTTTTTCCATTTCTCATCATTTTTCCTTTCCCTTCTTTGTAAATAGGGAAGGGTGGAGGGGGTGAAGGGAGGGCTAGGAACGGGGAAAAAATAAGAACCAAGATGCATTATGTAAAGGTACAATTCCCAATGAGAAATGTAATTGTGCTGTGTACCTACAATGTACCAATAAAAGAATCTAATAAAAAAAAATTAAAAATACTCTAAAGCAAATGAGAGGAAGCTTCAAGTCACTCTAGTGACAGTGAAGAAAATAGCTGGGGAAAAACTGGGAAAATGAAAGGTTAGATGCTACCTCCAAAACATTTGAGAAAGATGCCTCTGTGTGAACTAGAAGAATAATGAAGTCAATAGATATACAGATGATAGAATGGACAAGGACTGAACACAATCCCTGCCACAAAAATACAATCAGTAAATATTTATTAAATAAAAACTTACCCCTAAACATATGACTGTTGGCATAAGGTACATGGTTCTAGTAGATAAAATAGGACAACTAATTACTAAGTAAAAATTAAAATAAAAATGAATATTTTAATATTAAATAATTCCAAAATTTCTTTTTGTCAGAGATTTGGCATAAATTCTCCAAAGAACTGCTAATTGCACCTTATATAACGTCAAAATACATAGTCTAGAAAATAGTTTCTAAAACCTGATTCACCTGTTTTTTTTCCTTACTTGCCAAATCATTCCTACTTTATGACAATAATCAGAGCAATGAAGTAGTTTAATTAGATAAATATGTTGCAAACCATATTTCAAGTATATTAAAAATTTCCTGTATTGTAGAACACATACAAATAACTTATTTTACCATATTTAAAATCATTGTAAATTAGGAAGTTTTCTAACTACCCATATAAATTAATAATGCATATAAATGATATTCATCAGCCTTTTGCTAAGTGCTTTTCTCACTACATAAAGCTTTCATTTAGTATGGAGAAAACATTGTGAGAATTTTCCTGTTTTTCACTCAGTTTGGAGATGAGAAGAGTGAACTTAGAGTACTCTCTAAGTTCAGGTAATCATTGAGTCTGGAGTTAGGTTCATATTTCTGACTCTAAACATGTGGGGGGTTTTGTTTTGTTTTGTTGTACTTCTAACAGCTACTCTAAAATATAAACTATTTTTTAGAAGAGCTAGAAATTAGAAATTTCATATCATTCATGTTTTTTAAAATTTTATGTCAGTATTTTATTCGTCATTTCTAAGAACTCTTGACTCCTCTGATACCATCCTCCTTAGATGAACAGACTACATCAAAACACATGGCAGTCAGAGCTTTCAGATAGGCCAAAAATAGACAGTGAATTTATAGAAATAGAAGTCCTGAGTCATGGGTTGCATAGAAACAAGGCTATTTAGCAATATTTTTAAAAACATGATTATCTTCCAGACAGGAAGGGTTCTCAAATGAAGCCATAACAATTATAGGCTTTAGCTGAATCATTGTTGATCCTCTACTCTATATGTAATCATTCTGATCTTAATATTTCAAGGAGAAAAGAATATACTTGTTGCTTAGTAACATTTGCATACTCTTTAGCCTTGGTATGATATTTCAACTGTAGTACACAAAAGATTCCAGGAGATTTTGATTTTTCTCTTAACATTTTTAACAAAATTCTGAGTACACATTTATTTTATTATCTAAATATGATGAAGAACATATTGGTGATGCCACACAGTTGTCTATTATTTTCATGGAAAAATACTAGAGAACCACTGCCATCACCTTGATGTTGAACTGTTTTTCCAGTCATTGTTTTCTGTTTATTCCTGAAGAGAATGTGCATATTGTACAATAGATATAGAAGAAAGGAAGGAGGAACTCTTCTTGAAAATAATATATACAGAGTGCACCAAAAAATGTATACATATTTCAGGAAAGAAAAATAGTATGACTTTTTTTCAACAGATGGTGTTACCTTCTTATGGGGGACCCTAGAGGATATTGTATACCACTGCACTGCCAGCCTTTAGAGAAAAAATTGAAAATGCATGTGCAGCAATATCAATGCCCAAGGTTATCCAAGCAGCAGTTCACTCAACTAACAAATGTCTGGAAGCTCATGGCCACCAACTTGAGCATCTCTTCTAATTGTAGAGGCTAAAGGTAATTTGTATTAATCTCATGATGTCTCAATAAATTTAGTATCAAAATATTTATACAAGTTTTTCTTTTCCAGAAGTGTGCATTTGTTTTGTATAATATATATATATCATATATGTATACTATATGATATATATATATATTCATTCAATGAATAAAACCAAACATGATTTTTTAAATTAGAGTTAATCAATATTTTATAACAGCTATGCAATTGTCAGGATCTCAGCAAAACTAAAGACATCACATTTGAGCCAACTCTTCTTGCTTGTAGTAAGAAAACTGTATCTTTAAAAAAATATAATTTTCTGGAAGTGAGCATTCTAAAATAATTAGTTAACAGCAGGATCTTTTTACATTAATAAAAACATGATGAAAATTCCTTTAGAAGCCAACGTCTTAGGGGTGCTTCCTGGAGTGTTTGTATGTGTCGTTGTTAATTAAAAAGAAAGGAGTGGAAACAAATACAGATAAATAATATACAATCATTTAAAGCTTATTGTAAATTTTCAAAAATGAGCATAAACTTATTTAAGTTTACACTAGGGCTGATAGAACTATACATTTTTTAAAATTCTGTACCATAGCTGATACAGCTCCATAGTTTTCCAGAGGATAGCATGAGGTTAGAATGAGAACCTTTTAAAACTACACTAATATCTTAAGAAAAAAAATCAAACTTTAATGTATTTTGTAAGCTTTATTATTTTAATTTCAACTAATAATTCAGCATATAATAATGTTAGCAATATAAGGTAATTGTCAACTTAGTGATTATCACTGTATGGTTTTATTATAGCTAGGGTACACTTTAGAAGGCTGCAATATTTTCTTTTTTCTTTTAATGAAATACAAATAGATATTAATAAAGAAAATATGAAAACACTTCTATAAAAAAATAAAATTCTAAAGGAAACCTCTGTTCTTGGAAACAGAAAGTTGCTTCATGTCAAATTTCTCCAAGTGCTAGAGTCACCGTTGTGTACAAGAGAGAAAAACAAGACATGAAAGCAGAGGAAGAAAAGTCAGTGGCAAAGAGAAGTAAAAGTAAGCAAAAATGACACCATAGAGAGCAACTGAACTAAAAAGAGAAAAGAAAGAACAAAAGACAGAAGAGAAAAATAACTAAAAGAGGCATAAAGAAGAAAACTGATATCACAATAAAAAAGAGAAGTTTGTTTTGGAATTGGTTTTACCAAGATGAGCTTTGAAAGAAGATATTTGAGTAGAATATGAAAGTGAAATTCAACCTTGAAAGAGTTGTGAAATAGAAATAAACACTTCTGGTGTCAAATCATTGTGTTAAGTATATTTTGGTGTTATTTTAGAAATTCAAATTCGAAAGTCCTTTGCTACTATCATAATTTAAATGTATTGCATATTCAATCCATGAAAAGTTTTTGATACAAAAATGTTCATTTAGCAATTTTGACAGCTAATTTCTTTGAAAAATCTCAAAAAGTTTTAAAACAGCTTCTAATAATTCTAAGTACTTAATTAGAAAATGTAATGCATTATATTTAATACAGTCAAATCATTTTTGATCATATTTATTTAGTTATTCAATACATTTCACCAAAGAATAATTATTTTCCAACTAAAGGTAAAATATTCATTTAATTTTTAACCTGACCATAAGAGATATCCACTTTGAAAATAATTAATTTTTTAAATGATATGGCGTTAACTAAATCAAATCTACGTCATTCTTTTTTTTTTTTTTCCGAGGCAGGGTCTCTGTAGTTCAGTCTGGCCTTGAACTCACTATGTAGCCCAGGCTGGCCTCGAACTCGCAGTGATCCTCCTGCCTCAGCTTCCCCAGTGCTGGGATTACAGATGTGTGCCACCACACCCGGCAAAACTACCTCATTCTTTAAAAATTTGATGTCTTTCAGAATTTTTTTGAAAAGCAGATTTAGTTGTATAAGAATTTTTACAAAGAAAATTGCATAATTTGGCAAATTGCTATTTTAAATCACATAAGATACAGTCTTATGATGTTGATTTATTCTTCTGTCTCCAACTAAACTATAATCTTCTGGAAAGACATAATTGGATCATATTTGTAATAGAATACCCAACAAGCAATGCATATTCCAGCACTTAACAGGCACTTGATACATGCTTGAAAAAAGAATTTATTTTATGGTACCAGGGATTGAACTCGGGACCTCGCGCTTTGGTGGCAGGTGCTGGAACCACTGAGCTAAATCCCTGGCAAAAAGAATTTATTTTATAGCTTGAGCCGATTATTTTTAAAAGAAAAAAATTACTACTTTTACTGCATATTTGAACTGCAATTACATTTATATGAACACTGAAGGGAAATAACCCATAACAATTTGCCCAAACTATAAGCCTGTAAAAAAATACTGAATTCTCCATAACTGGTGTACTTTGGCCCAATGAAATAAGCAGGAAAAACAGAAGAGAGGAATAACAGAAGGGTAAGGAATTCTGTATGCCAGAAACTTCACACAATTACACCTGCTATGTAAAAGTTCTCCAAGGCTGTCCCCCTGGAAATCACTGGAATTCATCAGGGTGTCCCATTCTCAGACCTGTGCCTTACAGAGTATCAGATGGGTAAATATGCAGTTAATAAGAACTGATTGTTTCTTTAGCACTTATACCCTGCTTCGTTTCAACAGAAAGAAATATATGCATCAGAAACATTCTTAAATGTAAGTATTCTGAAAATATGAGCCTTGTAGGATCTGCAAGTATTACTAATCAATTTTCAATAAATATGTCGCTTTTTTCATTCCAAACTTAAAACTTCTTGAGGAAAAAAAGATGTTCATTTGGGTATATTTTTCTTATAATAAGAATACAATATTTGCAATGCAAAACTTTACATTTTCAAATACTAAAATATTTTTTCTCTACAAGCTTTTATTCACTTGTAGGACTATCTCTTGAGCTATATGCTCTTATTTATTTGGCACAAATAATTGCATTGCTACACCCACATGTTTATGAATAGAAAAGGGGTTGTGTGTACTCTGTATTTGAATATGTAAAGTGCAGGTTGCCAGGAGGAAGACTTACCTTGAAAAATGTCATGGTGGCGCCATCTTCTACAGCTCCGTACTCTATCTTGGTTTGTTTAGCTAAATCATCAGCAGAATCAATAGGGGATTCCATGCGTTCCACTGTCAGAAAGGCGGCTAAGTTAGCAGTATATGAAGAAATGATGATAAGTGTGAAAAACCACCAAATGCCTCCCACTATCCTGGTGGAGAGCGCTTTGGGCATGAGCTCAGAACCTAACAGAGATCGGGGGAGAAGTGAAACGAACACAAAGAATTTGATCAGCAATCATATACTTTTGGTGACAGTTGGCAGAATGGAATCACTGTGTAATAAAACCTTAAGTCACAGATTTTCACATTGTTTTGATAAGCAAGCAACAACCATTGGAAGAACAGAGACTGATTTCAGGTAATTGACAAGCTCTTACAAACCTTGTGTTTAAGTACAGCGACAGGAGACTAGTTCTAGCCCACATAGTGAGATGTAACAGTTAAGTTGGGAATGATTAACAACTGTTTATAAAAGTAGCATTGGAAGAGGAGAAAAAACCTCCCCAGTTTACATATCACTTGTATACTTATTTCTATCCTTGTCATTTATGTGGGTGTCCAAGGAAATGATTTAACATATGTTCAGATCCATTTCTTAACAAGCTTTATATAAAGTGTCATTGTTCATGTTCATTTAAATCAAACATTTTGTCTATTTCATTTTAAAAACTAATGTTGTATAATAATAGGAAAATTTCAGTTATACATATTCCCACGTGTTTATTTTAGAATATGATAGTAAATGATTCCTTTGTGTGTACACAAATAGCTCCTATCACTATGGTTAGCTGCAATGAAGTTAAGAAAAGAGAAGCTAGTTAAATTGTCACAAATTTATTTTTATACAAATATAAATATTTCATAAATACATCACAATACATGGCTGGAGTTGCCTGCCCATGGTATTAATAAAAGAACAGGATCTGAAAATAGATATTATTTTTTATTATTTAAACTTTTAATTCACTTAGATTATAAAATAAAAATTTAACAATTCAAAATTTTGGTCTGTTAATAACATTTACAGTTTTACCACACAACTGACAGTCTTAGTGTTGAAATGAAAATATATCAAAATATGAGGCCTTTTATTAAAATATTCACTAAATTTGTAGATGTAGATATAAAATATATTAGTGTTCACTTTTAATCATTTTGAATCTATAGTCAAAAAAAGCATAGGCAATAAAAGTGCTTAACTTTTAAGAAAGTTTGAGTAAAATGGAAAAAAAGCAAAGATGGACTCCCTGCTGATTTGTTTTACAGTCATGTCTGATATAATCACTGATGCTGTGATGTAATCTCTTTAGATAAAATGAAAAATAAAACAAATTATTTATGTTAATACTGACAGATAAATGATATCATGACTGTTATGTATCAAAATAGCCCATCTTGCACTGCAGCTCATCTTACCCTTCCAATTTCAAACAGACAAAATTTTAAAAGCAGACAGACTTGGACATGACAGCCAACTCCAGCTCCAGACTCTGCCTACCATTCTGTAAAGAAAAGAAAAAAAAAAAAAAGACCAGAAAAGTACCTTTCTGACGTAGTTGCTCCTAGGCCCTGTCAGACACACATTCGGACATTGAAACTCTAAAACACTCCCAAGATGATGAGCAGCATTGGCTGCTGTTTTATTGTTTTCTTTTTCTTTTCTTTTTTTTTTTTAAACAACAACACCAATAAAATCAAACAAGACCAGGAAAGGAAAGAATCATGGAGACAGTTGACAATAATGGCCCAATTACCACAAGTTCGTTTCTTACCCAAAGACTCAAAGCCAATACCTCTTAGGCTTGTGAATCAGAGCCTGGTTAGGGGCTGACTGTCATGTACTCAAGGTAACGTCATGTCCAGCACTATATCCCACTAATTCCTGGGGAACTGGGCATCAGCCACAAGAGTATGGGTTCCTCTTTCATGTATCCACCAGCAGTGAAGTAGTTATGTGGCAAAGCAAATGTATACTTGAATTTTTCATTGCTTGGATTACTCATCATCTTCATAGATATCCAAAATAGTCTTATTTCTAATTTCTATTACAGAGGTACAGTTCTTCTTAAAAATATACAAATTCTCAAAGATCTCTAA